>NC_137835.1:5002500-6252500 GCF_948465745.1 Chenopodium album
CCCTTGAATAAAGTGTGGGAGAAAAAGTGCTGGTTTACATCATGTTTGGAAACAGTGTGGTAGAGTAAAACTAGTATGAGCATTGAGAGGCGATGAAGTCGAAAGATATCTTCATACAACAGGCCAATTCCTGAACAATTGTTAAGTCTGATATATGAGTCTTGTGTATACCTTACGAGTATTTCGCTTGAAGTGCTGCTCGTTGATATGCACCACATCACATACAACTATACAAGCATACATGCTTGAGGCCTTAGAGTAACTAACACGAGGTGGGTCCATAATTGACTAAATTGATTATAATAAGCAAAGTAGATGGTTTCAACCATTGAAGTGGCCTCCTCGGGCGTCATGGGGTCCATGGAAAACAAATCATTCTTTATCCTTTCCAAGCCTAAAAAAGTTAATAATTCTCTAAAATTGAAGGTTATACATGACTTCATATGAATTTTGAGAAATATTTTGAAAGTGAAGTGGATATGGAAGGGGTCTCCAAGTACCTTTCAAAATATCTAAATAGTAGATTATTAATACAATAAGGTATTAATTATGTGTCGAGCTACAAGGTAATGTAAAAATAACCCGATACATTGCACGTGTATAGAATTGAAGAGGGTAAGAAGCAGAGTAGGTATCTATAATAGAAATAACATTCGAGTCCACAATAGTAAATAGCATGTGAATGCTGCCATATTTTATCCGATCAACTTCACTAAACACATCCATCATCCATGCCTCATTAGCAGCCACATTTAATGGCCACAATATCGTGTAACACTAACAGACACTCCCATAACACATGCCTTCTTTTTTCAGTCAACACTTATTTCTTGCATTTAAATGTGCATTTCTCCTAACTTCCCATCTCTTTATAAATATTTACTTCATTTTTTGTTTTATCAAATTTAGATTCTTGTATATATATATTTATCTCTAAGAATATATCGTCTAAAAAAGATGGATGGAAATCTGAGAAAATCTCTGTCTTCAAACTCTATGCCTTCTCTGAATTCTAGGCTTGATCACTTGGATTCTACGGTAAGCAAGTTTATGATTTATCTTATACTATAAAGTATTAAGTCCATTTTATAAAGTATGTTCTACTATGTAACGTATAAGTTGTATTAGTATATTATGAAACATTGTACTAAAATTATACTTTTGTATGAAGATTAAATATTTGGAAGGTAGGAAATGTTCATCAGCAAGATGGACCAATGATGGTGCAGGACTTGGGGCTGTGAACAGAGATTGCATACCAATTGACTTGGCTGTCAAGGAGGCTCAATCCAAAGGTTCGATTTTGGATCGAATCACGTCTCTCGAGGAACGATTAATCCAGGTAAATTCGTGATTAGAGTTATATAATTGTACATGGATTCAGTTAATAACAAAGTTGTATAGTCTATATACAATATACTCTGCAAGTATCTTATTGTTTGAATTCCTGGTTTACTAATTATCGTACAAGCGTAAGAAAAATTCAACACAAAAAATTGTGCTTTCACAATGAGTGTCAAATCGTATGTAGCGCTAAAATCACTTTCCTAGCATAAAAGTTTTGAAAAGACTTGTATTAGCTAAAAGTTGTATTGCATATGGTTTTCCCTACCCTTACTAGCCCATATCATGCATAAGAGCTAATAAATGGGTGTGGCCTCATCATTTTTTTTTTGGGCCACATCCAATCATTAAAGAAAAGATATAAATAATGTTACTCCGTATTTTAGGTTCAAATTAAGGATTATTATCTTTTATTCTTGACTTGTTAATCTTTATTGCGTCTGTCAATTATATAACATGGTAATTATTGTGACCTCGCAAACTCGTATGCACATGGGACTATAAGCTCATATCCATACTCTATGCAAATATGATGTATAGGTATGCTCACTCATTGAATCTGAAGCTGGTTTGTCTCCATCAAAATACTCTCAAGATGAAACTTCTCCTCGAATATCAAGAAAGGGATTTTCCAACTCTTTTTCTAGATTTAGGCTGCCTCGTCGTAGCAACAACAAGCAACCTATATCCCCAACTTGCATGGACAAACTCCCGGTATTATCTACGTCTAAGTTCAGTCATTTTGTAGTGATTAAACTAGATGCGCGTAATTTGCTAAACACGATATTAATTTTTATGAGAATGTTTAAACAATATGTAAATAAATTGATGTTTTTTACACAGATTACAGAGGAAAAAGAGCATAATGCCAAGACAAAGCAAGATAAGAAGAGTAATAAGGGTGATAAATCTTCTCCAAAACAAAAGAAATTGGTTCCTTCTAGTTTGTTACATTTGAGATTATTGGGCTGCTCATGATTTGGTTTCATTTAATTATATTTCAATTATGTATTATGTCAAACATACTTGTATTAATCTAGGTATTCATGTTGTGAGACTTGTGACTATGTCTCCAAAGAGTATTATCTTGTTTAGTGGTAACTAATAATGGTACGTATTAATTACGAATTTGTGTATGATTAGTTTTTGTTAAGGAATAACCTTTTCAAACAACACATGTAATTGTCCTACATTAATAAACTATGAAAAAGTTAACACTTTATAGGGTTAGAAGTCAAATCTCCTAATTTCATATGGTTTTGGAATGTAAACTTGTTCGTTGAGAAGTGGTGCAACCCAGATGCTGTAAGCTTCGGAGCAGCCTTTCCCAACAGAAGCAACAAACAGGCGCAAAAGATCTCTGGGAGTCTTCACTCGTCAACCTAAAAACAGGAAGAAGCTCGTCTTGAAGATGAAGACGTAGGGAGGATGGGAATGAGGTACAACCGATTCAAGAGCGGAGTTGTTAAGTAGACTCTCTATCTCTGGTAGACGGGTGCAGGCGTGCAGCCCATAACCATATTAACAATTCCAAAGTGCTTGACTTATTTTTGTTTGAAAAGTTGAAAGGGCTACAAATGTGTGTATTGTGTAATAATGCATAATGCTCCACTTAAATCTCCATAAAATAGATCATTTGGACAATAAGGGCTACTAAGGCCCTTTTTTTTTAGAAAAAAAAGATACTAAGGCCTATTTAGACAATAAGAACTAAGAAAGCCAATTTGGAGCTAATGGGCTGACTGTTGAGTGGCCTTTCACAGTTTCACCGCAGTTTATGTTTTTTTTTTTTTTTGGTGTTCTG
This sequence comes from Chenopodium album, assembly GCF_948465745.1. NCBI lineage: Eukaryota > Viridiplantae > Streptophyta > Magnoliopsida > Caryophyllales > Amaranthaceae > Chenopodium > Chenopodium album. Next base: position 5,005,649 of record NC_137835.1, read on the forward strand.
CCTGGTTCACTCTTTGCTAATTCGGATTTGGAGATCAGTTTTGGGTGGTTAGATTCAAGTCCCCTCCCAATTGTTGTTACGAGGGATTGAACACAGCTCCTTCCTACCAAGTGTAGTCCCAATCACCACTTCACCAACAACCAATTGGTCACTGCAGTTTATGTTTGTTATCCTTCTTGTAGGATTAGCAGATTAGCCAACAACATTCTTGGAATTCTAATTAGTTCAAATTAAAAATAAATAAATAAATAAATTGTAATACAATCACTTTTTTGTTTTTTGAAAGGTGTGATACAATCACTATTCAAATAGAAAAACTTTTTATAATGGAGAAATGAAATTTCACCATTTTTTAATACATGTTTATATTTGACTTTTATAATACGGAGTATTCTATCAAATTTTCATATTAGCATATGTATCAACAAAATTATAGCACATGTTTTAAAGAGAGTATTTCCTAAAATACTTCACTTGTGTTTCAATTCCACTTTCATATTATTTACAACACTATTTTATCAAAATATCATATTGACATTTGTATCCACAAAAGTAGAGCACATATATTGAAAGGAGTAAGTCCTTAAATACTTCACTTCACACTAAATTAAAAATAAAAATAAAATAAAAAAAAAAAAAAAAAAAAAAAAAAAAAAAAAAAAAACTCAACCTCTAGGAAAAGAAGCAGTAAAATAGGGTCCAATAAGAAATCTGAACAAACTTTGAACCAAAGTCTGTCGAATAATAATTATACCAGAGACAACTGTATTATTGTTGTTAACCAAATGACATAGAATACAGAGATACAGATAATGTATTATATCTGCCTCCCATCAAATAAATAATACAGTAATAAGAAAATTGATGAAGAATAAGAGGGCGAGAAATCTGAGTAAAGCAATTGACATAAAAAGCAAAAAAATGTGCCGCTTACGGCAGGTATTTTATTCTTTGGTTCAATATTCAGCTCATTTACAGCTTATATTAATGTACTACCCATGACTATTTTGTACATACAATTATGTTTTCTAATTCTTTTATTACACTCTTCTTTCAATTATTTTTCTTCCATACCTATTTTTGGAAGTGACCCTTTTCCTAATTTCATTTAATGCCGTCACTAATAATTACGAGTAATATTAATTTACGTTATTGTACGGAAACGGGTGTAAGGATAAAGTTGTGATTAGAATTGTCAAGTAACTTAAACTCCGCTCTTCTTATTGGATCGTTGCCTAAGTAAGCTATGAGCCTATGACCTAGTTTGGAGTATAATTAACTTCATGTGAGCATGTATGAGATTGCAAGTCGTACATGATCCAAAATTTGTTGTTCATGGGATTCTATATGGTAATTTGGCTTTATTGTTGTCATTGCCATACTTGAACATGTTGATGGGGCAGACAAGTGCCATTGGATGTTATCCGAAAAATAATTTACTACCCAATCTTATTATGTTTGTATTGAAATTTTGAGATGTACTCTTGTAATTTATGATAAGTATTAACCGAATAATTGACCACCTTTGACATTTATTTTTGATGGGTTTTATTAAGTAGTGCTAATATAAATACACACAAGTAATCGATATCATATACTTCGTATATCAAATATATTCTCCCATAATTATCCTAATAAGAGTATATGTCCCAAAGGCCTAATCCAGATCACACCCCTTTAATCTCCTTGAGCACGTAGCATATTATGACGTAAATCACGTAATGACGCCGAGGTTAATTGGTGTGTAGTGTACTAGTGTGGTGTCCACTCACAAAGTCCCAAGCTATATATTTTAAGCTAGATCACTAATTAATCTTCAAAAAAAAAAAAAAAAGTTAGATAACTAATTAGCTTCCTTGGTTATCCATAAATAACTGGTTTTAATAAGCTAGAGTTAACAATATGAAGTAGTTTTATTTAAGACGAATAAATTTAGAGAGCTTTACAAAAATATGAGTGAACTACCCTACCCTTTTTATGGACGACTTTTATTTCAATACTAATTTTATACCCCCTCTACCCCTTTAAGTAAAAATGTGAAATATTTGATAAGAATTACGAAGTAACACCAGCTAGCGTGTACAGAGAAATGAAGTATATAGTATTGACTATTGAGCATACAATAGTTGCATCACTTTCACCTCTTTCTTGTTATATTATGTGATTTGAAGGCCTTAATTTCTTTTTTTTTTTTTTTTTTTTTTTTTTTTGAAATCCTTGATTAAAATATTTTGCATAGTGAATGTTTTAATTTTTGATTATAATTTGAGTATCAAAGGAGCGAGTATCATAAAAATGAAAAGATCAACCCACAATTCCACAAACGTTATTTTTAAAAAAAAATTGAAAAAAACGAGTAAACAGTCTGAACATCGAAATTATGATTATACCCGTGTCCATATCCATTTTTTCTCAAAAAAAATCTAAATCCGACGTGAATCCATTAGGAGTTCAGGACATACTCATGAAAACAAATCGAAATCCACGAATCCAGATCCGCTGTCATCCCTAACAACCCAATTGGTTCATTCATTCGAACCAAATAAACAAATTGTCCAATGAAAAAAAAACAAAAAACGCAGTACAAAAAAAAAGTTTCCAAAATAACCCAAATGAAAAGCGAAACATTATAAACACACCCCCAGAAATAAACCCAACAAATCCTTATCAGCCCCCACTACCCCCCACACACGACACACCCACTCTTTCCCTCTCTCTCTCTCTCTCTCCATTTTCTCTCTCCTCCTCAAATTCCAACAAATGGCGGAAACCTCTTCAATGGAAGATCCTCCTCAACAATCCTCCTCCCACGACCACCCCGACACCACCACCCACCATCTCTCCCCTCCTCCCGGCTTATCCCACCACGAATTCACCTCCCTCATCCCCTCCATCACCGAGTTCCACACCTACCGCCTCAACAAATCCCGCCAATGTTCCTCCCTACTCGCTCAAAAAATCCACGCCCCACGCGCCGTCGTCTGGTCCATCGTCCGCCGCTTCGATAAACCCCAGACCTACAAACACTTCATCAAAAGCTGCTCTGTTCGCGACAACTTCACCCTCTCCGTTGGATCCACGCGCGATGTTAACGTCATTTCTGGCCTCCCTGCTGCTACCAGCACCGAACGCCTCGATATCCTTGATGATTCTCGCTTTGTTACTGGCTTTACTATCATCGGTGGTGAACACCGCCTCCGTAACTACCGCTCTGTTACGTCACTTCATCCTGTTAACAACCCAGATTCCAGCGAGGATGACGTCACTATTGTTTTGGAGAGTTACTTAGTTGATGTTCCTGAAGGTAATACTGAAGAAGACACCCGCCTTTTTGCTGATACTGTTGTTAAGCTTAATCTTCAGAAGCTCGCTTCCGTCGCCGCCTCGGTCTACTCCGGCGACGCCGCAGCCGTCGAAAACAGGTGATTGTGATTGTGATTCTGGGGTCTTTTTTTTTTTTTGAAATTGAATGAAAAAAAAAAAAAAAAAGGTAGTGGAGGGAATCTGAATCTGAGACGTAAAATTACATTTTTCATTTTTTTTTTTTATTATTTACTCTTTTGGGTAAATTTTAATTTCAATTTTTCTTTATTGTTGGAAAATCTTTACCCCATGAAAAGAAAAATGAAGTTGTTAAATACAGTGCTGTAGTTGAAGTTTAAGCACGTTGAGATGGTTGATGTTGATGGAATTTTTATTTAAGGAAAATGAAAAGAAATCTTCCTTTTACCAATTTTGTATTTTGTACACTTTATAATTTTATATTACTTACACTAGCATGATAATATTGTGTTTTTCATTCATTTTATTGCTGTAGGCCCATTTTTAATGTTGAAATAGAAAATATGGATATTAATTAAGGATTTTATAACTTTTGAAATTAAGTTATATTAAGGTGTAATTACTGATTAGGTTTATTGATTATGGTTTCATAATTTTTGTAGTACTTAGAATATTAACATTAAAGTAAATTTCCCTTGCATTATTAGCTTAACATTTACGAAGTTTTATATGTACTACGCCTTTTATTTATTTATATAGCAAAAATCAATATGAGTATCTTCCTAAAGCAATATAATATACGGAGTACATATTACGAGTATTGTTTTGAACATTGCTTTGTAACTTTCAGACTAATTTAAGAAGATTATTTCAAAGACGATATATTCTAATAATTATTAAAAATAAATTAAGATGAGTATAGTTAGGATTTTTTTTTATGTCAATTATTCATTTTAATTTTTATCAGCTAGTTTAGGTCATGCAAATGTAGAGAGTTGACTTAATTGATAGTTTATTTAAGTCGTGGTTAAAGACGTATGGAATCAATTCGACCAATTGTCCAATTCCTACATCTTTTTTAAAAAAAAAATGAAAAAAAATACATATAATTGAATAATTTGTCCACTTAATTTTTTCATATGAATTGCCTTTTATTTATTGTTTTCAATCATGTGAATGATTCATTGGTTTTTTAATGGCAAATTATTTTCAAGTTTAATGTGAAAATAATATCATGACGGAGTCTTGTAGTTATTTATTTATATATTTATTTTTCTTGAGAGGAAAGTAATAGATTACAATAAGAAATTTAATCTCCTTAACACTTTGTTTGGATAGGAAGAAATGGAAGGAAAAGAAGAGAAGAGAAATGGAGGGGGACAAAATCTCTTGTTTGGGTAAAAGATTGGGGGAAGGAAGGGGAAGGAGAAGGAGGGATTCATTTTCCCTCTCTCTTTAATAACCATAATCTCTCCAAAATTGGAGAGATTTGGAGGGAAAATGGAGCTCACCCCCCCCTCCCTTTCTTTTCCCTTCCCTTAAAGTGGAATAACAATTTAGAATGACATCAACTTGACAAGAGAATCGATACCAGGATCTCCTGGAATCGGGAGGGAAGATCTAACCACTTGAGCTATCCATCACTCTCACTTATAAATAAAGTTAATAATTAAAATAGATTGTTTTGAATGAAACAATTATTCTCAGATTCGATATACGGTTTTTATCTTAATTATAATTGAAAATTAGAGTATATGCTCAAAGCTTTTATATAAACCTTTCAACTTATTGGGTTTTTTTTTTTTATTTTTTTTTATTTTTTTTATTTTTATTTTTTATGTTTGATTTAGAATCACGCTAACATGAATCACTGAAGATGCCAGTTGACCTCTCTAATGGTTTATCAACTTAATTATAAGCATATTCTAGCTTTTGGGGAAAATATAGTTGAAAAAACCTTCAATAGTTCAATATAGGGTTTTTTTAACTCTCTTTTTTTCCTTTTTTTTTTTTTTTCTTTGAGTTAGGGACAAAATGTGAAATATATTTTAATGTCGGCAAATTAGTCAACAAGAAGGTGAAAAATGAAATATATAATTGAGGTATATGAAGAATAAAAAATCCGATGAAAGACTTCATATGCCATGGATAAGCCATAAGGTCAAGGAAAGAGTGTTACTATTTGGAGTAATAGTCCAAACAAAAAGGTTGACACAATTTATTATTATGCTCATATATGGATAAGAGCTAAAAAAAAAAGTCCAACCAACACAAACCTAATTCGTTAGGATTAAAGGGTAAACAAAGGCATAGTGTAGAAGATCCTAATTTTGAATGATTGTGAAATTACTAAAATTTGAGCTACGTATTCCATTAAGCTATGGTTTAAGACCTAAACCAAGTTAATTGAGAAATATAACTATGTCCACTATGTGATTAAAATCTTACTCAATTTGTTCTTTGATGTAAGGGTATGTTCAATTTATCGGATTCTACTAATTTAACTTACTTAGTTTAATAGAAATTATCATCTTCACCAAAAAAATTTTGATAGAAATTATCCTAAATTAATGCAAGTATAATTTATTTGATTTTTAAACTAAACTAGGTAATTTTTTGTTTACTGTTGAAAAAATTTATTCCAACATTTTGAACTTATTATATCTAAATTATTCAAATAAGTGAAAATAATGAGAACAAAACTGCAAAACAGGGCCTAATAAGTGTGTGTAGTATAGAGTATATTATCTCTATAGGCTAAAGATCAATAGAGTATAATAAGAAATTAGGTCCACAACGTTGCGAAAAAATGGAATAAAGATGGAAATTTTGTAAGACGTACGTGGACTTCTTAATGGATGGAGAGAGTAATTCTGATCAATAATTGTATCACATATACCAAAAAAAAAGTAATAAGCCCTAGTGAATTAGGTTAAATAATAAGCCTTAGTGAATTAGGTTAAAATTTTAAACAAGAGTTGGCTAGCTCAAGTGGCAAGCAACTTGATGTCGCTTATAAGAGATCTCAGGTTCAAACCTCACTGTATACCCAAACTCTTGTTGGGAGACTCACCCACCATAAGTCAGGTGTGTGATCCGGGTCGGATCCAGATGTAGTCACAGCTAAGCTCTAATAAATCGGGTGGACATCCTTAAATAATAAATAAATAAATAAAGGCTAAATCAATTTCAATTCCATTGACAATCATGGAGTAATGCATGTGTTAACCCCTTTCTATTCAAATGATAATTTAGTTGGCAAGCTTTCATGCTAATAGTAAATACCAATCAAATTGTGATAATCTATTCTTTTGTTACGCATTGGCACATAATAGATTTTACGCTCTATTTTACAACTCTAGCCTTTTTTGCCTAATAAATATAACCCTATGCTAAAATGTTGAACTTGTACTTTTCTCATAGTGAAACACCCTGTCTTTAAATTAATAAGCCATTCTCTCCTTTTCAAAGATGGATATTATTTGATTTATCTCGCTGTTGAGTTGTAAACTTGTAAATTATGATTAAAGATGTGTCACCCTTTAAATTTATAAAAGAATCATGTTTAAGGAATTACTTATACGACACTTTCTTTTACGTATTCCTTATTCTTACAAAAAATGTAAATATAGGTAAATTATAAAAAATAATAATAAGGAAATTATGTTAGATTCCACCTTTTAAATCTTTGTTTTTGTAAAAAACCACCTTTAAAAAATAAATATTGTTAATAACCACCAAAATTATAATTAACAACTAACAATTAATCAATAATTAGTAGCTAATGTTAATCTTCATGCGGAAGGTGGTGAAGACCAAAGCTTTTATTTACTTTGTATTTATTTGTTTTAATGAAGACCAAAGCTAGCTTCTTTTTTGTTTTAAAAAAAATGTTTCATCTAATTAATTAAACCTCTATAAACCACGAAGTATATTCTTAATTTGGCCAATCTAGCTATTGCAAACTATATATATATTTAATAATGCATTTATGAAAATTAGATATTTGAATAATTAAATAAATAATCAACATGTAAATGAGGAGTAATTGTCTTACATCTATGATCTATGTGAGCTCATGAGTCGTGCATACAATGTAAAATTTCATTTTTACTCTTGCTATACTAGAAGTTAGAGGAGTTGCATTGAAAAAAAGATGTCACCTCTCAGTTTTCAGGGACAAAACAAATTTCTCTATGTAAGCTCAAGGTGTTTTGATCCAAATTAAGTTTATAAAACCTGATTTGGGATGATTGGATTTTTACAGGTATGATATATATATTAGTTTGGTCTAGTCTAATTATTTTTTTTAATTTCCTATTCAATCAATCATTACTTATGTATGTTGTTAGAGGACCAACTCAACCAAAAACTTAAGCTGATGATTGGGTCACGTGTTCGAATCTCATCCACCCTTCCTTTCAAAGTGGAATATTTTGCGTAGGGTATGCGGGAAGCCCATGTTGCATCCATATTTCAAGCCCAAAGGTTTTTCATGTGAAGGGACATGATAGAGTATAAAACATCTTCTTGGGCTTCAACCATCAGTTTAAACTTTTGGTTGAGTTGGTTCTCTAACATATGTATTATTTGACTTTAGTTTGATATTTTTTACTCTACTACATACTTCGTATGATTTTTAACAAGAATAGATAAGCATGAAAAAGAATAAAGTAAGGAGAACAAAGCTTACGATATATACACGTATTTAAATGCTGATTACCTTACTTCAAAGAACGAAAATCATGTTAAAATGTAAAATTAGTGGCAATGTTGGATAAAAAAATTTGAAAGGTCCAAACTTTTTAAAATCTTACTCTATTTATCAAAAGAAATACCTAACCAATAAATCATTTGAGCCCTAATGAAGATAGTCAAATTTCCTTCAAGATGGAAATGTTATTGCGGCTCATCAAACCTACTTAACAAAAAAAAAAAAAAGGCAAAAGTGAAAGTAAAGCTCTTTTTGGAGAACTTATTAGAACTGTCCTTCAAGTTCTTCCAAATCCTAGCAATTTGATTGGTCAGTTCATTTGCAAATTGATGGACCCACTTTCCTATAATTAGGTTAGTAATCAATCACAAATTTGATGGACGCCGTTGGTTGATACATCATACATGAAAATATATTATATGACATAAATAAATAATAATCATGATTATGCTCAATAACATGATTATGATCTCCCACTCCTCTATGTATAAATATAGTACAGTCAATGTAATTGATTAACTGTATTGGGTCCCATTAACATAATTGTATGTAAGACCATATATTATTATGTTATGTTTTTGTGTTGCTTATTAAGCAATGAGCTCATAATCATACTTTTGGCTGCTAGTGTTTTGTGGAGATGGTAGAGCTTAATTCAATAATACTATCTCTTTATTAGCTAGCTAGGCATATTGCATATTCAAGCTAGAGTAATGTGTTGCTCTCAAATAATAAGTTATAATGCTATATGCCTATAGCTAAGGCTATAATCCTTGCATTATTTACATATTTAAGCTTCTTGACACATAACTCTGATCACATCAGTCACATAATCGTGACTTTAATTTTTCATGCGTATAATATAAAACACAATAGATAAATTAATAAGATCCTGCGAATAGTGTAAATATCAACATATATAGTATAGTGCAACACGTCTTATTTATGAAGTAGAGGAAAAATAAACAAAGAAAATAACCAACCAGAGTTAGCTCAAAAGGCAAGCGACTTGATGTCGCTTAAGGGAGGTCATGGATTCGAGTCTCACCGTATGCAGAAAATCTTGTTGGGAGCAGTGGCAGAGCCGGAATTTATAAGTGTTACTTGAAAAAAAAAATAAAAAAATTTGTTAGCTATAAGATTTGATCCCTTGACAGCTTGCACACTATCACATGAAAAAAACCAACTCCTCTACACCAAAATTAATGACAATGAAGGGCAAATTTAATTAATATCTTGAGACAATGGGGAGGCCAATTAAGGCCCCCGCCAGCCCCCCCTTGGCTCCGCCCCTGGTTGGGAGACTCACCCACCATAAGTCAGGTGTGCTACCCGAGTCGGATCCGGATGTAGTCGGAGCTTAGGTGAACTGAGTGGGCATACTAAAAAAAAATAAACAAAGGAAATAAGTTAAGGTTTTTTCTTTTAATTGAATTTTTTTAATGGTATATGACCAATATATATTTAGGTTAAGATACGAATCTAAACAATAAACTATGCGTGCACTATTAGATTATATTGCTAAATGAGGAATAAAGTATTGTTTAAGATCATCTTATACTATATAATAGAGTACTTTAATTAGGATTATTATATATGTATATGTATGTTATGAAGCCACGTATCCTTGTCCAGCTGTCCCATTTTTAATTAGCTTAGGTTGCTCCATTATTAAGGAGGAAGAATATATATATTCTTTTTGGTTATATACATAAATATAATTGACTTTTGTCGCATTTATGTAAAAGTTATGGTTAATATATTATAAATGTTACTTCATATATAATATGATTATCATATTATCTTAATCACGTATAATGCCTATCTTGAAAAAAGTGGATTGGAGAAGTTTAATTAAGTTTAATACTCCGTAGTATTTATGACGAGAAAGTGACATATACATACATAGAAATTAAAGATATGTTGAATTGAGATATAAAATTGGCTGTATATTCTTTTTGTCTCAACATCACAATTATACAGGAAGTACTTTTTTCCTACTTACTTAAAATTTGTTTAATGGGAAAAATGTATTAGTATATACTACTCTATAGTATTCTTTTTTTTTTTTTTTTCCGAGTTAGAATAGAATAATTTAAATTTAGAGTCTTAAAGTTAGAGGAGATTAATCTACACATCTAGAGAGCACAATACAATTATGCTTATAAAATGCATGAATAAGATAGAAAGGAACGTCCCCCCCCCCCCCCCCCCCCTCGGGAGAGAGTAACAATTTGCTAGTAAGATGTACTTGTATAGTTGTATTGTCTTAGACATTTACATATATGTTGAGAAAAATATACGTAGTATATGAAAACATTTTAGATAAGAAATATTGATGGAATATTAATAAGTTTGTTCTCTTTAGTCTTTACAAACAAATATCAAAATGAATTTGAAAATAAAATAAAGCCACCTAAATTAGACACCAGCCCACCACTAACTAGAAATAGTAATATCAAAGCAAACCTATATGACATGAAAGTTATATGGTCCGAGACAAAATATGCAAATTGCAATATTTTAATATTTGATTTGATGATGAAATCGGTTGATGATTTTCAGAGTACAACAACTTGTACCTTTTATTTCTTTTTATTTCGGTGCTTAGAGTAGTACGATCATTTACTTACAATAATAAATAGGACTAATTTTTATTGGTGAGGAGCTTTTTATTTTTTATTTTTTAAAAAAAGTGGGATTCTTTACTAATAAGCTAAGGGCCTAAGGCATATGCAATTTGCATATTTTGTCTCGGACCATATAACTTACTACTTACTAGTTACTAGTACATAGAATAATAAGAATTAAGAATATAATCTAGTACTATAATATGTCTCCTCTTTCTCCTCGAAGGTCAAGATTTCAAGTCACTAATAAAAATGTAATACAAGAATGTATTTATATCTTTGTTGTTATGTGCTCATCATACGAATGAGATTTCCCCTTGAGAGAAAGGTGCATAAAAACAATTCAAGCATATCGTGATTAGCGAAGATTTGCTCTATATGTTTATGTACAGAGTATTTATTAAAATTGATGAGTAAAATTCTAGGTATGAATTTTTGAAAGAATATTTATAATGTTCAAGTATACGAGTATGTCATTATTTGTTAGCTTACATTATTGTTTAAATTCAATATTAGTCATATACAAACCCCAATTAGGGTTTAAAATTTAACCTATAAGAGAGTGTATAGCTAACCCATAATTCAAACTTCAAAGGTAGAGTACATGTCATTCCTTTTTAGTTTAATTTCAAATAAATTTATGTTATAAAAGTTTCAAGCAAATTATTACATGATTGTAATACATTTATACTAAAATTACTAATGAACACATTTCAATCAATTCTAAAATATATATGAGGATTGAGTATAGATTAATTATTGATAATGAACTTATCATCCAACAATAAAGCAATTTAAAGCAAGTATTATTATTAATCATCTCTGCATTGGAAGACAAATTAAGTATTACTCGCCAAAATAAATGAAAATAACTATAAGTTCGTTGTGCTACGTACTTGTACTTGTACTTGTACTTGTACATGTACATGCAATAAGAATTAGAAAGATTAAGACATATCCGTTGAAAAGGTAATTTAGTACGGCATAATGGATTTTCCATAGGTAGTCAAAAACAGAATATTTTCAATAAAATCTAAAAAAAAAAAGGCAAAATTCATATTAAAAAGTTTAACTGACCTTTATAAGGAGTCTAAATAAAATAGACTCCTCCAAAAAATAAATAAATAAATTAAATAAATTAATTAAATTTTAGTCTTAGAAGAAATCTCTCATTTTATACTCTCTAGATTGAGACAATTGAAATGACCCCTCTTTTCTTTTAATATGGTGCATTCATTGTCAATATATATAAATAAATAGATATTCAAACAAAAAAAAAAATGACAAAAAAAAAAAAAACAAATTAAATATGGTGTTTGCACTAAGCACCAATTTTTAAAAGTTGAAATTCTATGCTTACTTTTCTTTATGTTTTTGTTTTTTTTTTTTTTTGGGTGCAAATCGATTTTTGCATCATCTTTCTTAAGGTATGAATGAGGATAAGACGGACAATTATTAGAAGAAACATTTATTGACTATAATTTAACAGAAAATAACAATCGTTTCGGAGACAAAATACAATTGCTAAAAATAGTATTGTTGATTAAAATATGGGTAATGCTATATGCAGTCCTAATTCTTTTTTTTTTTTTAAGTATGAATATTAAGTTAGGAATTTATCAACAATACACGAGTAAATCGGTGTAATAAATATTTATTTATTGCCATTTTTTTCCATTTTAACTTCTTATATGAAGCCCTAATCATTTTCCTTAAAACATTTATTAATTACATTTTCCAACTTGTGATGTTGTCATACATTTTAAAATTACTCCATTTTGGAATTATTGTAACAATGGCTTTACTAATTATGGATTAACTAGGTTAGCTCCCGTGCCATGCACAATATATTGAATTTTTATTATTAAATTAATGTATATTTGAATTTTCATTATTAAATTAGCATTATATTTAACTAAAAATTAATAAAGCTATTGTAAGCAAGTTTTTACCAAAATACAGTTATTTTCTTCTTATTTTATGTCTGTACAAAAATTTAAATGTTGAACATCACGTGAAAAAGTTTTTTAGTACTTTAGTTAAATGAGTATTTTAAAATTATGTCGAATGATTGATTTTTAAAAACGATTAGTCATAGCGACCAATTATCATTTGTAATGGTCGGTGATTAGCGACTATTTTTAAAATCATTCGCTAATATATATATATGCCTTTTTTTTCCTAATTTAGTAATTATTCTTGTCAAGTATATGAAGATTATATATTCTTAAAAAAAAAAAATTCTCAAATATTGCGTTATTTTAAGTAATTACATGCGTTATTTTAAGTATTTAGTTGCATTTCTATGTATAGAATGTAAAAGATCTTTACTCATTTTATATGGTTGATTATGAAAATTATTATTGTATACAATTATTTCTTAAAATATAAAAGTTTTATAAAAGGTGTTTTTTTTTTAAAAAAAAAAAAAAAAAAAAAGGTAAGGACACACCTGAAATTGACACGTGTCATTGCTGGTGTGTCTTTTAGTATATAGTTATTGATTGATGGATTTTTTTATTTCTATTTTATGAAATTCAATGTCTTGGATACTGTAACACATATCACCCTTTTTTTTTTCATTATACAAGTTTGATACAGATAAACTTGTATTTTCTCTTAATCTAATTCTACAAAATTCAAGTCAAACTATAATATGAAACTCTAAGCTTCGAAAAGTCAGCAATTTTTTTATTTTATTTTTTTTTGAGGAAAAAAGTCAGCAATTTGTAAAAGAGTTCTTAAAATATGCTCTCCCACTTCTAAAAAGTCAAAACCCAAAATGTATGATCTATAATTATCTTTTATTCATAAATAAAAAGATAAAAATATATAGATGAAAATATAAAAGAAAGGAAATTAAAAATTAAAATGAGTAATGAATACTTTTGGCATCTGGACAAGTGAGAAGGTGGGGGCAAGGATATAGTTAGAGCATGGGCATTGGTGAGGTTACTCACCATTCTCCACCTCACTTTCAACTATTTTTTTTATTTATCTTTTTTCCAAATCATCTTCCACCTCACCTTCTACTATCTTAAGCTACTAGTGTGAGTCACCTTATTTATTTATCTACAATGGTGAGGTTACTCACCATTCTCTCTCCTAACTATCCCATCATTTTCTCTTTCTCACTCTTGTTTTATTTTATATTTTTTAAAACATGTATTAATCTCTATTATTTATTTGTAATTTTTGAACTTACATAATTAATTAAAAAAAGTTAGACATTTTTAAATTTTTTTCTTTTTAATTAGAGCATTATAAATAGTACAATATTAATAAATTTTTTTTTCTAATATTTGAAATGAAAAGTACAAAAATAATACAATATATTAATAACATAGTTTATTTAGCAAAGACATCCATTAAAATTTAAAATACAATATTCATTAACAGCGACTTTTGTCATCTCTTCATTCGTTGCCGAAACGTCCCCATATATGTTCAACCAAGTCATTCTTTAGTGCAATATGGGTCTCCCTATCACGAACATTATTTCTATTTTCCATATAACCATTTAGATTGAGCCTATCCAATCGTCCACTTCTCACAGTAAATGGTTGGTTGTTGTTACTAGTTGATGATTCAGCTACATTTTGCGGTTGATCATTGATAAATTCAGTTGCATCATAATGCAAATATCCATCTCGCTCATCTTCAACAATCATATTATGCATGATAATACAAGCCATTACAATTTTCCATAAAATTTCGGTCGACCATGCTAGACTTGGTTGACGTATTATTGCAAATCGAGCTTGTAACACTCCAAAGGCACGTTCAACGTCCTTTCGACAACTCTCTTGCTTCTTGGTAAATAATTTGTGCTTACCAGTTTGTGGATGTTTGATTGCTGGGATAAATGTTGCCCATTTCGGATAGATACCGTCTGTAAGATAATAACCCATATTGTATGTATTTCCGTTGACATTGAAGGTAACCTCTGGAGCTTTTCCCTCACATATATCAGAGAACACCGGCGACCGTTGGAGGACATTTATATCATTACAAGACCCCGGGGTTCCAAAAAAAAGCGTGCCATATCCACAAGTCTTGCGAAGCAACAGCCTCCAAGATCACCGTTGTTGTTTTACTTCTACCTTGATACATTCCTTTCCATGCACGCGGACAATTTTTCCACTCCCAATGCATGCAATCAATGCTGCCCATCATACCAGGAAATCCACGAGCATAACTTTCACGGAGGAGCCGTTCATTATCCATAGTATTTGCCCTCCTCAAGTACTCTGGTCCAAATTGAGCTACGACCCCTTCAACAAAGTGAGCCAGACCTTCTCTTGCAGTACTTGACGCGATTTTAAGATACTCGTCAACTGCATCGGCAGATGTACCGTATGCTAACATTCGAATTGCTGCAGTGCATTTTTGGAGGGGGGATGCACCTAGTCTTTCGGTGGCATCCGGCCTTTGTTGAAAGTAAACATCACTTTCGCTTAGTTGATTAACAATGCGTGTGAACACATTCTTACGCATGCGAAACCGTCGACGAAACATATTAGCAGGGTACAATGGTTGGGGACTAAAGTAATCGTTATATAACTGAATATCAGCATATTCTCGATCTCTTGGTACATACCACCTTTGGTACATAGGTTCAAGAGTGAAAGGGGTCTGATAAGTTGATGTTACAAAGGGAACAACAGCTGTATTGATCGCTTCCTCGATCAATTCATCTTCTTTTCGCCTTTGGGTAATTGATTCATGCCACTCTACATAGTCGTTCACCATGTAATCAAATAACCCAGAACTAGATGAACTAGAAGAATTTGAATCAGAGTTCATTTTGTAATATTTTTTGGTAGAGAGGAAGAGAGAGTTATTTTTTTTTTGTAGAAATAATACTTATATTTATGTATTGAAATATGAAGTGTAGCCCCCTTATTTATAACTTCTAAAATTATTCAAAAAAATGGCTGGTAATTATTATGATATATGGGCACACAAGTATATGAGATATGATTTTCGATAAGGTTTACAGATTTTTTACATTGGTAATTCATTGAATGGATAAACAACTTAAAAAGGTTACATTTCTGATAAGGTTTGTAGATTTCTTTTGTATGACAATTCAATGTATGGGTACACAAAACAGTAAAAGATGAGATTCTCTGATATTATTGCTTACAGATTTCTTGTCAACATGTGACATTTCAATGTAGCATTGCATGTCGGTCATATTTTACAACATTTCTCATTATTGAGCTAATTTTATATTATTATTGATATTTAAATTAGCCTAGAAGATGTGCAAATTCTTGCTTTAATTTTAGATATATTTCTTTTTCTTCTTCAGATAGAATTGGTTTTGCAAGAAGGACACTAAATAGCTTGAACCTTTTTTCTTCTTGTTTCTTCCGAGCTTTGATGGCATCTCGCTCCTTCTGATACTCTAGCATACGTTCTGCTACATCAATTCGCCTTTCATCAACATCTTTGTGTTGACCTTTCATTACATTCATCTCTGATCGGGCTTGAGTAAACGACTCTAAATTTTTAATTTCAGAACTACCCCCAATTTGAATTCCAGAATTGACAACAGATTTACCTTTTCTTTTAGATGCTTTCACCCCGTCAGGACGACGGCGACGAGTGAGTTTTTGGACCTTCATCAGTTGGAGTATCTGGTTCTGATCTTTTCGAATTGCCACCATCACTAGAAGGTAAATCCAGGTCCATTGGCTTCCATTTGTCTAACTCTCTCAACATCTCCCAACAACCAATTAAACCAAAGCGTGAACCATTACACGTACCTCTATATATTTCATGAGCTTCGGTCATTTCATCATGAGTGTTGGTACCACTCCTATACCTTTTTTTCGCTTCACTATAGCAACCAACCCATATACTCACATCTTTATTTATTCTTGCCCACCGACTTTTAATAGATCTTAAAGTTCTAGGGCGCATGGTGGATGGATTTTCTTCTCTGGCTTGATCGTAAAGGGATTTTATGTTCCTCCACATTACGGCCAAACTTTGATCAGTTGCCGTCTCTGGATCTTCAACTGCACATTCTACCCAAGCCGAAACGAGGGCATCATCTTCTTTTGCACCCCATTTTCCTGCCCTAACATTAGTGTTGCTCCCGTGGGGACCTTGAACAACATCATCATCACCAACACCATCAGCATCATCATTGGCTTGTTGTGGAACCCTTGGATCATCGGGTGGGGTTAAGTTACTGCTTCTTTCTCCCTCGGGAGTTGCTGGACTGTTTTGAATTATTTGGTTCACACCATAATGTTGCGACATTGGGAACATAAAACCAGAAGGATAATTTTGGGGAATTTGTTGCAAATTTTGGTTTAAAAATTGGTTTGAGAATTGTTGGGTGTAATTTTGGTTTGGAAATTGATTTGGGAATTGTTGTACAAATTGTTGGTTTGGATGCGTTGGTTGGTTAGGAATGTTATAAAATAACATCCTTTGAGCATTTGGATTATTAGGGTTATTTGGATCAAAATGAAAATTACTTTGAAAATTTGGAGAATTGGAAGATTGGTTATTTGGATTATTTTGAGAGGAACCACTTCCGTAATTAGGATTATTAAGATCCATAATCACAAAATATTTTTATAATGAAAAAAAGAAGAGTGAAATTTTAAGGGTGAAAAACTATATCAATATTAGGCTCTATTTATAGATAAAATTATAATTATACCGTTGGTGAAATTATGTTTTGGAAATATGTTTAAATGAAGTGAAAAATTACCGTTAGACTAATAATATCAACACGAAAGTGCTCCAAATAATAGAGCCGTTGGAGAGCTGTTGGACTAAAACAACATCTCATGCAAATGTTCAGCAATTTGGATGAGTTGTCATGTGGTAATTGGACCAACAAATAAATATGATATTCCTTTATAAAAGAGTCAGCAAAGCCCATGCATATGTCAGTTACTCATCAGAGCATCAGCAGACGTTGCTCCCCCTCTTTGTGAGTATGTAATAACGAGTCACCGTATGCAATGGTAAGGTAGCTTAGAAGAAGAGAGATAGTGTTGTGAGTAGGCTTGTGACTCACCAATGCCCATGCTCTTATATCCATGAGACCATGAGTCACTTACATTTTTGTGGGCCAAAGCATTAGATCCTTATAATTCATTATCCAACTTGTCAAAAGCCCCGTCTTTTTACTCATTAATTGAAACTATTCCTCACCTTATTACTCGTATTATTGAACAATTATGTTTACTGATTGCAAATTAGTTTACTTCTATTAATTAAATTTAAAGTAATACATTGGTCGAAACCTTCAAAATTTCTCAAAAAACGTGGATATTAACCTTCAATTTTGGAATTTTTTTTTATTTTTTTTTCACTTGGAAAAAAAAATTGCCGAAATGTTTACCATGGTCCCTAATACTCTCCGGGAGTCCAATTGTCTGGGTGGAACCATCCAATTTGTCTTTAAATGACCAATTTACCATTTTACAACTTGCACCGATTTCATTAACACAAGCTTACCACGAACATTTATTACAACATATAATGATCATATATGGATCCAAACGGCATTATATGACCCCGAAATGTACCTCCTAAAATCTCAATGCTTTTCGACACCGGGCCCCCGAAACATTCGAAATTTCTATAAAACTATGGATATTAGCCTTCAATTTTGAAATTATTTGACTTTTTCCCCCGGATATAAAAATTGATGAAAGGTTTACCATGGTCCCAAATACCTTCCGGGAGTCCAATTGGGGTGGGTGGAACCATCCAATTTGCCTTTAAATGACCAATTTACCGATTTACAACTTACACCGATTTCATTAATTCAAGCCTACCACAAACATTTATGACAATAAATAATGATCACATATAGTTCCAAACGACATTATATTACCCCGAGATGTATTCCCTAGAATTTCAAGACTTCTCGACACCAGGCCCCGAAGACTTCAAAAATACTCAAAAAGCGTGGATATAGCCTTCAATTTTTGAACTTTTTGACCTTTTTTCGCCCGAAAATAAAAATTGCCGAAATGTTTACCATGTTATTTAATACCATCCGGGAGTCCAATTGGGTGGGTGAAACCATCCAATTTGCCTTTAAACGGCCAATTTACCAGTTTACAGCTTGCATCAATTTCATTAACTCAAAAATACCACAAACATTTATGACAACATATAATGATCATATATGGTTCAAAACGGAATTATATGACCCCGAGATATATCCCCTAAAATCTAAAGGCTTTTCGACATCGGACCCCGAAACTTCAAAAATTTCTCAAAAAGTGTGGATATTAACCTTCAATTTTGGAATTTTTTTACTCTTATTCGCCCAAAAATAAAAATTGCCGAAATCTTTACCATGGTCCATAATACCCCCCCGGGAGTCCAATTGGGTGGGTGGAACCAACCAAATTGCCTTTAAACGGCCAATTTACCGGTTTATAACTTGCACCGATTTCATTAACTCAAGCCTACCAGACCACGAACATTTATGAAAACATATAATGATCATTTGTGGTTCCAAATGGCATAATATGACCCTGAGATATAACCCCTAAAATCTCATTTTATTTCGACACCAGCCCCGAAGCCTTTGAAATTTCTCAAAAAGTATGGATATTATTAGCCTTCAATTTTGGATTTTTTTTTTAATTTTTTTCGCCCGAAAATAAAATTGACGAAATGTTTGCAATGGTCCCTAATACCCGCCGAGAGTCCAATTGGATGGGTGGAACCATCCAATTTGGCTTTAAACGGCCAATTTACCGGTTTACAACTTGCATCAATTTCATTAACTCAAGCCTACAACAAACATTACTGACAACAAATAATGATCATATATGGTTCCAAACGGCATTATATGACCCCGATATGTATCCCATAGAATTTTCGGCACCGGGCCTCAAACCCTCCAAAATTTCTCAAAAAGCGTGGATATTAGCCTTCAATTTGGAATTTTTTGACTTTTTTCGCCCAGAAATAAAAATTGCCAAAATGTTCACCATAGTCCTTAATACCGTCCGGGAGTCCCATTAGGAGGGTGGAACCATTCAATTTGCCTTTAAACGACCAATTTAACGGTTTACAACTTGGACCGATTTCATTAACTCAAGTCTACCATGAACATTTATGACAACAAATAATGATCATATATGGTTTCAAACAGCATTATGACCTCGAAATGTATCCCCTGAAATTTCAAAACTTTTCGACACCAGGCCTCGAAACCTCCAAAATTACCTAAAAAAACGTGGATTTTAGCCTTCAATTTTAAAATTTTTTTGACTTTTTTTCCGGCTGGAAATAAAAATTGCCGAAATGTTTTTCATGGTCCCTAATATCCTCCGAGACTCTAATTGGGTGGGTGGAACCATCCAATTTGCCTTTTAACGACCAATTGAATTGCCGGTTTACAAATTGCACGAATTTTATTAACTCAAGCCTACCACGGACATTTATGACAACATATAACGATCATATATGGTTCAAAACTACATTATATGACCCCGAGATGATGTATCCCCTAAAATATTAATACTTTTCTACACCGGGTCTGAAACCTTTTAAATTTCTCAAAAAGGTTGGATATTAGACTTCAATTTTGGAATATTTTGACTTTTTTTCGCCCGGAAATAAAAATTGTCGAAATGTTTACCATGGTCACTAATACCGTCCGGGAGTCCCAATGGGTGAGTGGAACCATCCAATTTGCCTTTAAACTAACCAATTTACTAGTTTACAACTTGCACCGATTTCATTAACTCAAGCCTACGACGAACATTTATAACAACAAATAATGATGATATAAGGTTCCAAACAGCATTATAGGACCCCGAGATGTATCTCCCAAAATTTCAAGAATTTTCGACACCGGGCCCCGAAACCTCCAAAATATCACAAAAAACGTGGATATAAGCCTTCAATTTTGGAATTTTTTTACTTTATTTTCGCCCGGAAATAAAAATTGCCGAAATATTTTTCATGATCACTAATACCCTCCGTGAGTCCAATTGGGTTGGTGGAACAATCCAATTTGCCTTTAAACGACCAATTTAATTACCGGTTTACAAATTACACGGATTTCTCTAACTCAAGCCTACTACGAACATTTATGAAAACATATAATGATCATATATGGTTCCAAACGGAATTATATGACCCCGAGATGTATCCCCTAAAATATTTATACTTTTCTACACCGGGCCCGAAACCTCCAAAATTTCTCAAAAAGCGTGGATATTAGCCTTCAATTTTAAATTTTTTTGATTTTTTATCGTTCGGAAATAAAAATTGCCGAAATGTTTACCATGGTCCCTAATACCGTCCGGGAGTCCAATTGGGTGGGTTGAACCATCAAATTTGCCTTTAAACGACCAAATTACCGGTTTACAACTTGCACCGATTTCATTAATTTAAGCCTACCACGAACATTTATGACAACAAATAATGATCATATATGGTTCCAAACGACATTATATGACCCCGAGATGTATCCTATAGAATTTCCAGACTTTTCGACACCGGGCCCCGAAACCTTCAAAATTTCGCAAAAAGCGTGGATATTAGCCTTCAATTTTAAAATTTTTTGATTTTTTTTCACCCAAAAATAAAAATTTCCGAAATATTTACCATGGTCCCTAATACCGTCCGGGAGTCTAATTGGGTGGGTTGAACCATCAAATTTGCCTTTAAACGACCAAATTACCGGTTTACAACTTGCACCGATTTCATTAATTTAAGCCTACCACGAACATTTATGACAACAAATAATGATCATATATGGTTCCAAACGACATTATATGACCCCGAGATGTATCCTATAGAATTTCCAGACTTTTCGACGCCGGGCCCCGAAACCTTCAAAATTTCGCAAAAAGCGTGGATTAGCCTTCAATTTTAAAATTTTTTGATTTTTTTTCACCCGAAAATAAAAATTTCCGAAATGTTTACCATGGTCCCTAATACCGTCCGGGAGTCCAATTGGGTGGGTTGAACCATCAAATTTGCCTTTAAACGACCAAATTACCGGTTTACAACTTGCACCGATTTCATTAATTTAAGCCTACCACGAACATTTATGACAACAAATAATGATCATATATGGTTCCAAACGACATTATATGACCCCGAGATGTATCCTATAGAATTTCCAGACTTTTCGTCACCGGGCCCCGAAACCTTCAAAATTTCTCAAAAAGCGTGGATATTAGCCTTCAACTTTAGATTTTTCGACTTTATTTTTCGCCCGAAAATAAAAATTGCCGAAATGTTTACCATAATCCCTAATACCGTCCGGGAGTCCCATTAGGTGTGGAACCATCCAATTTGCCTTTAAACGACCAATTTACCGGTTTACAACTAGCACCGATTTCATTAACTCAAACCTACCACAAACATTTATGACAACAAATAATGATCATATATGGTTCCAAACAGTATTATATGACCCCGAGACGTATCCCCTAAAATTTCAAGACTTTTCGACATTGGGCCCTGAAACGTCCAAAATTTCTCAAAAAACGTGGATTTTTTTTCTGGATATTAGCCTTCAATTTTGGAATTTTTTGACTTTTTTTCCGCCCGGAAATAAAAATTGCCAAAAAAAAAATTTCATGGTCTCTAATATACTCCGGGAGTCCAATTGGGTTGGTGGAACAATCCAATTTGCCTTTAAACGGCCTATTTAATTATCGATCTACAAATTGTACGGATTTGATTAACTTAAGCCTACTACGAACATTTATGACAACATATAATGATAATATATGGTTCCAAACGGCATTATATGACCCCGAGATTTATTCCCTAAAATATTAATACTTTTCTACACCGGGCCCGAAACCTCCTAAATTTCTCAAAAAGCGTGGATATTAGCCTTTAATTTTGAAATTTTTTGATTTTTTTCGCCCGCAAATTAAAATTGCCGAAATGTTTACCATGGTCCCTAATATCCTCTGTGAGTCTAATTGGGTGGGTGGAACCATCCAATTTGCCTTTAAACGACCAAATTACCGTTTTACAACTTGCATCGATTTCATTAATTTAAGCCTACCACAAAAATTTATGACAACAAATAATGATCATATATGGTTCCAAACGTCATTATATGACCCCGAGATGTATCCCATAGAATTTCAAGACTTTTCGACATCGGGCCTCGAAACCTTCAAAAATTTCTCAAAAAGCATGGATATTAGCCTTCAATTTTAGAATTTTTTTATTCGTCCGGAAATAAAAATGGTCGAAATCTTTACCATGGTCCCTAATACCCTCTGTTATTCCAGTTGGGTGTGTCGAACCATTCAATTTGCTTTTAAACGACCAATTTACCGGTTTACAACTTGCACCAATTTACCGGTTTTCAACGGCCAATTTAATTAACTTGCACCGAACCTGACTTGAACCAAAATTGATGCAAACCCGTTTTAACCTGTCAAAACCCGAAATTAACCCGACTTGTTACGAACCTGACCTGAAGTCAACCCGACTAGTTCCTAATTACCCGACCCGAATTTAACCTAACCTGTTACAAATTCGATTCGAAATAAATCCGAATTGTTATTGACCTGACCCAAATTCAACCCGATTTTTACCATACCGAGTACTTACCCAACCCAAAAATTCAGCCCGATTTGCTACTAACCCGACTCGAAATTAACATGACTTGTTATCGACCCGACCTAAATTCAAACCAAATTGTTCTTGACCCGATTTCAAATCACCTTGAATGCAATTTAGACCACCTTATTATTGTTTATCAAAGCATTTTGTCTTGGGAGACGAAGTCGGTCCACGCCAGCAAAAGAAATGAGCATCATCCTCAAATTTAAGAGTTAAATATAGTATATATATATTTGTTGTATGGTCAAAAGAGATAATTATCTTCCTAAATGATAGACTATATATAGTTCCCTTGTATATTGCCATATATATTATTTATAGTCAAAGGAAATAATTAGCTTGATATAAATGATAATTATCTATTTATAGTTAGTTGAACCCGAATATGACCTGACTTGGAAATGACCCGACCTGATTGTAACATGTAAATTATTGACTTGAACATAACCCGATTTGAATCTGAGAATGACCCGACTTGGAAATGACCCAACCTAATTATAACCCGCAAATTATTGACTTGAACCGAACCCGAGAATGACCCAACTTGAAAATGACCCGACCTGATTATAATCCGCAAATTACTGACTTGAACTGAACTTGACTCAAACCCGAAAAATGACCCAACCTGATTTTAACCCGCAAATTATTGACTTGAATCGAACCCGACTCAAACCCAAGAATTACCCTAACCCAAGAATTACCCTAACTCGTGAAAACCCGAATTAAACCCGACATATTGTTCACCCGAACCAAATGTAACCCGACTTGTTATTAACCCGATTCAAACCCGATAAAAAGTATGACCTGACTTAAGCATGACCCAACCCAAACCCGACCCGCATTGGTTATGGAATCAATCTGAATTGACCTGACCTACTCTTACCCGACCCAAACTCGAGTCGTTTACCCGAACTGACAGCTCTAACTACATATATACTCTGTATTGTATTTTGAATATTCACGTGAATGTTTATCGGTCTTAACTTAAATGAATTGGATATTACTTGTATATTCAATAAGAAAAAATATGAATTTTCTAGTTCAGGTCACTATGATTTTTCTAGTTCAGATCACTAGAAACATGCGACTAGCTGTTTCTAATAGGTTATAAAACACTCCAATGACTTTTTTACTTTATAGTCATGAAAATGTGTGATTATATGCATATACTAACCTACCAAGAACTTTAGGGTTTTAATCCATTTGAGTTGGCCCTCTCCTTTCTTTGCCAAATTAGCTAGATTTGAAGTTGAAATAATGATGATCACACTTTTTTTTTTTTTTTTTTTTTTTTTTTGGAGTGGAGAATTTGATTGATAGCCTAAGATCCCACGTGAAAGACTCTAATATTTGGCAGACAAGGCCAATATAACACCACCTACCTTTCTTTATAGTATGGTATTAACTTATGAATTTTGATCGAAACATGTTTTGGATTGGTAGCAACTTGCCAACTTGCATTAATTTTGAGAGAGATACAAACGTGAGACTCTTAATTTGAGAGGGACGTTAATAGTTAGTACTAGTACTACAACTTGAATTAATTATAGAAGCTACAAAGACTGCCTTTTTATATTTGGGTGCACCATTTCACAAAACTATAAAAAGTACTACCTTTTGACATATAAATTTAGGCTCTATTTTTATCGGATTATTTTTAGTTCAGTTAAGCTAAGCTCTAATATGTTCAGTTCTTAATTTTTTTTCTCTCATAAAATATCAGTTAACTTAAGTTCAGTTCAGGTCAGATCTAATAAGTTCAGTTCAGCTCATTTCAGTCACAGGCCTTAGTTGTGACACTAGTGTTGTTGAAAGTACACAATACACACCAAAAACTAGATTACAAGTCAGAAAGAGTATTTCATGTATTTGCTTAAGATGAAAATAACGGGGCCTTACAATCTTTACCAAAATATGGTATTATCTCGTGTGACGTACCTTTTAAATTGACTAGTGATGGGAGTGAGATAGATTTGGAGCATGTAAAAATGGTAAAATGTTGATAGAGGGAGGGAAATTTATTAGGGTTGCTTTTCAAAGAAACCAATTGAAGACGATAAGCACGCAACTTGAGAACACCACTAATATTTTCTACCATTATTGTTGGTGTTGTTGCCGATATAATTATTATGTTGAATTTGGTTGTTATATGCCAGAGGAATATAATAGGAATTATAGGGATAATATACAACTTGAATAAAGGACCGTAAACATGCATACATTTGTTTTTTCCTCTTATAAAAACTCCTTTGACAGTTCGACCTCTTAAAAGTAGAGGTTTATTTTGGTTTTAACTTGTATTCACAACAAATACTTGAATACCCATTTGACAACAAATTTTGACATTTTGTCAATAAATGTTTTATTTTTTTTTTTCCTAAGTAGAAAAATAAAAAAAATAGTGATTGGTTACAAATGTGTCAATTGCCTTTCCTAAATGGGAAAGAAAAGACATGGTGGGTTACTACGTTAGTTCTATACAAAGAATCTTAAGCACATTCGGAGCATTTTTGGTGTAATTGCTTCTTTTGCGATGACATAGTTAATGGTCGTAAGTGGAGATACTAACATGAAAATAACGTGTTTAGTAAAACTGATTATAATGTACGACATCTACTTGTGCTTAGGGTCGCATCAAATTCAATGTGAAAGACGCTTGATCCATGCTTGAACGGCCTTGTCCTGGTGGTTTGTTACTACTAACTAGAATATGATACGAAATATATATTCCTTTACTATGATATGCTATAATGGAGCCAAAAGAAATAAACTCCCAAGATAAGTGATAGAAATCAAATTCAAAGCTTGATCGTGTTCGTGGGGGACTTTGACAGGAAATAGTTTAGCATATAGAGTGGAGCACCACATATATCCAAGCAACCGTAACATATTTTGTTCTGTTGCCAACATAACCTCATACATAGACATTTTTTAATGAATTTGTTAAGTTCACAAAAGGAAAATTTGACAAATACATAGTGCACTAAGACTAAATTCATGAAATAAGTTCAAATAAAGGTATTAAAATAAAATCTAGTAAATTTAATTAAATTCAAAAACATTTAAATAAGTTAAAATCAAGTGAATAAGGCACAATTAAAAATCCTTTAGTATGTGAATGAATTAAATCATGTGGGCATTTGACAGTGAGTCTTGTTGCTTGTGTGTTTGAAATTGTTGGTAGTTAATGTAAATTATTGGTGCCCATCTATAACTATAAGATAGGTTAGGCTGATGTAGTGTTTTAATGATGTGTCATGAAGAAAAAACATGCCTAAATGTTAACAAAGAATATTCCAAGTACAAGCTTAGTAGTCAAGCAAAAGTGGAAAGATATAGCTGTATAAAGCCGTCCAAATCCTTGCTGACCTATTTGGATAATACTTCTAAGTGTAAAGAATAATAAATTAATCCAAAAGAGTGGACGAAATCAATCACTGTAATATATTTTGAAAAATTAATGGCTTAAAAGTATAACAATTTATTATATGTCTTAGATGATTGAATTATTGAAAATGTTTTTTTTTTATATTTTTTATGTGGATTAATAGAGTTTCATTAATTGCAATAACTCACTAAAACGATGATGTCTACCAAAGAAGCCGTTAGCGTAATATGAGATCGAGATGCATATGACATTCAATACAGGTCAAACACGGAATGCAACGGTTTCAATCATCTGATAGTGTAACCAAAAGTGAAAGGAAAGGCAACAGTTTGGACGATTGAAATGGGGGGAATTAGAAGGAAGGCGAGTGGTGCTAGTGCTTGAATACAGATGGGCAAAGAAGTAAAATCTGCGAGAACGGATAGCAATCCCAGAAAGGCAGTCAAAATAAGACATGGAACCAAATGGCTGATGCAGCTAAAAAATGCAACCATGGCATCAGAGCAGTAGAGCACATCATCTCCGGAGCTGAAGGGTGAGTAATATGAAACAGAGGTCGAAATCAAAATTTCAAAAGATTGGTATCAAGAAGGGTACAATCGGTATCATCAACCAATTAACTAATAATAATCGATGATATTTGAAAGAAAGTTTGATGTTAGGATGCCATCAAACAGGGCAAAGCTCTGCAAGAAGGCGCATGCTTATGTCTAAACGGTTATACAGCTAGTGCACTTGGGCAACCCTTGCCAAGTTTCCAGTTGCCAGTATCACTATACTTCGAAGAAGATCATAATACAAAAACTCCAGGAGCATAGAAGAAAAAGTCAGTACTGGGAAAGCAACAAAGTACATACTTCAACCTAGCTTGCATACAGATTTTCCCTGCTTCCCTTACACACGAGATCTGTCATTGAAAGTGCAGTTCATTCAATAACTACCACTACCAAAAACGTTAGCACATGTTAACACGTGAGACAATATAACGTTAACACGAGATCTGCTTCCCTACCAAAAACGTTAGCACATGTTAACACGTGAGACAATATAATCTCACGAATTCAAGATACACACTACAAAATTAAGACAGAATAACCATAATTAAGAAATGCTAAAATAATGTAGACTAAAAACATCACTTGGATGGTCAACTTGGGAGCTTAGTCAACATGGGTGCTAAGGTTGAACAAGAACTAAATAATTAGCTATAAATCTTTCTCAATCAAACCTACTTTAAGCAAATAATTGGAAAATCCTGGGTACAACAATTTAATGGGAATACAAGGTAAGATGCCTAACTTGCGAGAACAAAATAATAATATCTAACGACAAGCATCATACTCCATACATTTCCTAAAATTTGTCCTTGTTGACTTTTCATAATAATACCTTTTGCATGACCAGTGCTTCAAATGCATAGATTATAAGATATTGACAATTAGAAACTCAAACTGAAACATGACAGGAAGTATCCACTGACAAGGTGTACCAATGTAATAATTCAAGGGCTAAATTAAGGGTCGTAATTAAGGAGAGCTCCAGAAATATATTAAAGTACTAAAGTCAAATATGTAACTAATCTTAATTACTTTAGAACCAATTCTTAGCATTAACGTCGAAGTTCAAAGAATTAAACCAAAACAAAAAATGGCATTATGCTAATTAAAGTTACAGTTTCAATTCACTCTGCATGCTCTCTGATGCTTTAATTCTCAAATTCACATCACCCAATTCTTCTTTTCCTGAACTTTTTAAACCATTAGTTCAATATCATAGGCACCAAGTCATTCAGATTAGGTCAGTAGTGGGTTCCAAAAAATATATCCTTCAGCTCTCAAAATCAAATCACAGACAATAAATTCAATGTAATATCTTGCTCTATTCCCTGTTCTATTAAAATATCATCTCGTGTTCACTGCAAAGTTAAGTCATTGATGTTAAGTTCATTATAATATCTTCCAAAGAGACTCTCTGATGTGTCATCTCCACACACATAATACGTTATTTTCCCCACTTGCAGCATTACAGGTTCCATTGTTGTATTTTTTTCCCCCAATGAAATTAGGTTATTAAAACATGACTTCAGTCCCAAGAATCCTTAGTGATATAGTCTGAAAACTGCTTCACTATGTATAAATCACCTAAAATTCCTTTGCTTTATATTGTTATAGACATAAACCAACATATAGTTAACAGAATAATTGCATTCTATTCTTATCCTTATCCTACAGGGTTACAGCTTTCCCATCAATTCTAGTTGACAACTACTTAACACTGACTTAAGTATATATGATGATTTTTTCAAAAAAAAAAAAAGTATATATGATGATGATAAGTAGAATATCTCAGAATAACAGTCATCCTTAAGCTTCTTTTGATCTCTGTAGCCTCAAATTACTAATTATCTACTTCACAAAACCAATAATTATCACGCCTTGCATAACCACCATTGACGAAAGTAAAGTTACCACAGATCTCCAACAACACAAGATTGTCATTAAATGCATTAACAAAAATATTTAAGTCCATTGATACCTAGGCAATGATGTATTAACATACCATATACCACCATATACCCAACATCACTCACAACACCCCAATTATCAATTCTATCAGCTAATTTTTGTAGCATACTTCTCTACAAAGCCACTGACCTTTTTATGCCTGTAGTTTTTTTAAGAGGACTCCAAAGCTCTGCAAAAAGAATTACATTGATCTTTACACTTAAGAATAGACAAACTCCGCACCAAGCAAATGTTCAATGAAGGCCAATTAGCTCCTTATCCGAAAATATTAATTATTGCAGGAAGGCTAATTAGTACACCAACGTCACGATGCCATAACAAGCTCTTGAAAACAATACCGGCAAACCCAGAGACAATATGGAAACATTTCTAATCTATGGAGCTTTAAACACAGCAAATATAATGACCAGCATGCTCACAGCTCTCAATTCTGAGAAGGAAATGCAAATGCAAAAGGAACATACAAGTATCAGAGATGATCTACCTACCCAACAAGGGAAAACAAAGGAATATATTGAGCAGCATGCTCATGGCTCTCAATTCTGAGATGTAATATGTAAAGGAAATGCAAATGCAAAAGGAACATACAAGTATCATAGATGATCTACCTACCCAACAAGGGAAAACAAAGTAATCAGATTGCATATTGCAAATTTCAAACAAAACATCACAAATGGAACCCCTAAAAAACATGTATATTAGATTCTATAAGCACTGAATTAGCTTTACAGAAGCAATAGACACCATTCTGCCTAAGCAACTGGTAAAGAGCTGAAATTGCTTATTGTTCTACATGATATTAATACGAAAAACAAGTTACCTAATAAAATAAACCAAAAAAATAAAAATAAAAAAACAATGAAGGTATGCTAAGTTGTTGACTAGTTTGCTTACATAGTATACTGTTGAGACGTTATATGCCAGCTTGTTTGGGTGGTTATCTTGCCTCTTCCTCTTGAGATTTGTGTGATCATACCAGAGCAACAAGAAGAGGGCTTCTTTGCCAGAGAACCAATAACTAACAGCTGATATTCACTTCTCTCATGTTCACAATAATCAGTATGGACAAAGGGCAACGGAAAAGCTATAATTTCCACTGAACAACTAAGATCAGATTGTACAGATCATTTCAATGCACAACATACAAATGAATCCTACAATGAAGGATATGTGCCTGCCATCTAAACAATCATGCCGCAGCCATCTAACAAGTCATTCACGATTTCTAGAAGCTAGGATCCCTCCATCTTGGGCTTGACATGGGGAAAAGGCCAGAAGGTGATAAAGGAAATGCATATCCTGGAGAAAGGGGTGGCTGAGGGCCTGGACCCAAAATCCCAGATTGACCAAATGGTGAAAATGCAAAGTTTGGACTCAATGGCGGTGGAAACTGACTACCAGGTGAAAGGAGAGGATATGGAGACCTCGGTGTTGGAGACATGTTAAAGAAGCCATTTGGTGAAGGCAACAAGAACTGGGAAGTTGGTGATGGCAAAAGGGCAGGACCATTTGATCCCGGTGAAGGCAATGGTGGACCTGGTGGCATGTTCGGGTTAGGAAGCAAACCGGGAGATGGTGGTTGCTGTGCCTGAACATGCCCAGGAACTTGTTGATGCATAGGGTGTTGTGCTTGACCTTGAAAATGCCCAGGACCTTGTTGTGGATACGCCTGAGGTTGACTTTGGATATGCCTTGGAGCTTGTGGCTGCATCTGAGGTTGAGTTTGATATTGTCCTGGCATCTGCGGTTGCTGTTGGAATTGATTCGGTCTAGAGCCACCATCACCGATACAACTTTGTAGCTGCTGCATATAGGCTGATATAGGAGAGAGTGCTGGATTTCCCCAAGCTGCATCACCAGGAGCAAATGGCTGCATCCCTCTAGGGGAGCGCTGACCAAATTGAGGTGGTGGTCGATTATTGAATGGGACTTGAGGTGGTGCCATATGATGACCTTGAGGCGGAGGTTGCATTTGCATAGGAGCCGGAGCTGCCACCACTGGCGGCATTGGAGGGCGATTAATAGGATTCAATGGTGGAGGTCTAATGCGCTGAAGCCTCATACTCGGGTGCTTAGGGGGGTTATTAGGCGGCCTTGGCAAAGGATCTTGCCGTGAAGGCGACCCTGTCAACTGCTGAACTATACTCCTGAAATCACTCTTGCTAATGTTATACACCTGGGGTTGTGGTTGCTGCCTTGCTGTGTTGTTGTTGTTGTTACCATTATTATTAGTAGTACCACTATTAACAAAATTAGGCTGGTGCAATGGACTCTTCCTAATGTTCTTCCCAATCTTGTTCACACCCAAGTAATCATTTGGTCGATTTTTCGACATATTCGAATTATCCATCCACAAACTCTTTAACCAAATTCAGCCACAACAATATGAACCTCAAACTAATTCTTTCACTACTTTTCACACATAGTCAACTGTTCCACAATCCCCACAAAATTGAGTCCTAATCCCACAAAAACTCCAAGCATATAACCAATAAAAACAGGCTAAAAAATGAATTACAGAAAGCCAGAAATCATACCCTTTTCCTGCAATCACATGAATTTACAGCACCAGATCTCTTCTGAAACAAAACCCTGAAAATGGGTCACTGTTAAAACAAAGAGTAAACAAGCAATTAACTTTACCCCACCAAAATGCAAAGCCAATCAAACCCAGAAGCATCAACCCCACAAAATTCCAGCTTTTAGACTATTAAATTGGAGATTACTACAAATAGCTGTGGCTTGAAATTGAAGTATAAGGCGACTAGAAATGTTTTCCTCTTTGTAGAAAAACCCCAGAAGAAATACACTTTTTTTTTTCTCCTTCCAAAATCTTCGTCAAACACGAAAATTGGGAATTTCAGGGAAGATCGAAATTGAATAGCAAAAATTGGAAAACCCTAGAAAAGAATTTCTTTTGTATTTTGCAAAAAACAGGAAAGTTGAATTGAGGGTAACGTATCTAGTAGGAGGAGAGAGAAGCATGGAAGTGGGTCAATAACGAAATGAAAGTGATTTTCTGGGAATAAATTATTTGTAGGAAATTATAAAAATCCAGGGGAATTATTTGAGTAGTCGAGATGGGAATGTGGGCAAACTTTCAAAAACCGAAGGTTGCGGGGTCATTTGGTCCCACTAGGAATAATGATGAAATACGGATTAACAAAATATATGGATTATAAAATAATTTAAACGATTGTTTTGTTAATACTCCATAGAAAGATATTGTACGTCGTCTGCAGGGCTACATATAAAAAGCTACGGAGTAAAAATTTAAAAAAAAATGAAAATATAGCATTAATTATAATGATTTGTGCGTAATTTTATCGTACAAATCTAAATTAATACCAAATTAGAAAATATATTAAATGGCTATTCAAAAAAATATATATATATTAAATGTTTATTAACCTTAAGGGTTGCATTAGCATTACCCTAATTAATACTCCCTCCGTCCCTAAATTACATTCCTATTATTTAGGGACGGAGGGAGTATATAGTTATATACGAGTCATTTATATGGTATAATAAAAAATAAAGGTTGTAAAATGTTATTCATAAAGGAAGTACAGGAGTATCATGTGAAGTTGTGAACGGTAAAGTTGTTTGGTTGACCAAAATATAAGAATTGTCTTTCCAATAAAATTTGATTTCCATAAATAATGGAGGAAGTAACATATATTTTTTTATGGGAATTTGAGAATTAATCCTTATAGTTACAGAGTATCATATAAACCAAGGAAATGAATCTCATGTGATCATTAGGACTTTTTTTTTTAACGCACACAACTAAATTAGGACTTGATCAGCTTTCAAAAAAAATAAGAATAGGACTTGATCACATGTTTTATACGAAGTATCAATTTTTTTTTTAAGTAAGTTATAATTTGAAATTTTGAATATCGCCATTTGTGTTACGGGGTAACGTTCATCCTTAATCTAAAAATTGACAATAAGAAATTACAGATGCACTTTCTAATTTTTATAATATTACTTTTAAAATTAAAAATCAATAATAAATTAAAATTTGAACACATGTGCTCATATAACAACGAGGAAGAGCTTTGGAGGAAGGAGTCAAAGTTCAACAAGCAAAGATTATTCTTTGAAACTTGATGTAATCCAAATTATCCAATTTGCATATGTAAAAGAAAGGAGAGTAAAACGGTTGAATAATGAATCAGTCAAATGTCACATTTGACTAGTGAAGTGTTATTTGGATTTTGCTCAAAAACCTTCCTAAATGTTTTTATTTTTTATCTTCACTTTATACACTCCGTAGATATGTTTTCCTTTTTTTTTTTTTTAGAAATAAATAAATAAATAAATTTATTAATTTTTTTATTTTTTTATTTTACCAAAATTCCACTTTTATCACTTCTTATCCGGTTACCCTATCCCATGCTACCTATTTCTTTTAGTTAGCGTGTTTTGAGTTTAGTACTATTCACATACTTATCTTTAACAGTATTTTGTTGTTTATAGATATGTCACATAACACATTTTCAAATATCAACTTTTTTCTATATAATTTTTGCTTATAGGTAATTAAAGATATAAACGGTTGAATTTGTGCATTAGCAACCGTGACTAAAGAAACGTGTCAACTAAAAAGAAATGGAAAAAGTAAAATTTTTAATTTATATAATAATACTATGTATCAATGTTTTTAAACAACTTTCCCTCTACTACCTAAAAACTAAAAATAGAATTTATTTTTCACTTAACACTTGATTATATTACTATATGAATAGTTAATGGAAAGATGGAAAGATAAAAAATATAAAAAAAATTACTCTCTTTCTTTCTTTCTCACTTGATACTTCACTCCTCTATTCATTTTTCTATGAAATTAATCGAATAAATTGCAATTCACTTCTTCAAAAGCAAAATTAAGGAACAACTATTACTGTTGTTGCAACATGACAACGATTCCACGAACAAAGATATGTTGTTCATCTTAATTTAGGGGATTTCAATTGAAGTTAGCTAAGGGTTTTTGATTTTTAATTTGGGGATGAAATCACTGTATTTCAAATTAGGGTTTTGTGATTCAAATTAAGGATAAGGGTGTTCAATTAGTGAATTAATGAACAGCAATTTGTGAATTATGACCCAGTTCTCTAACTTACAAGTAGTTATAGCTAAGTAAAGGTTTGATTTTGTGTAGACACAATTTCACATCTGCAAGTGTGGATATCCGGTTTCCCAATCTCACTTCATGGACTAAGCAGAATCCTGGGAGAAGATTTCAAGCTTGCCAATTTTACGAGCAAGACACTAATAGCAAGGGTTGTGACTATTTCAAATGGGTGGACATTGAAATGACTAAATGGCAAAAGGATGCGACTAATTCACTGATGGTTGATGTGAACATGCAAAAGATTGAGTTAAGGATGCTTCTGAAAGCTAAAAAAGGTTGCCTTGAACTTGAGAATGAAGCACTGAAAGATCAAGTGATAGTAATGAAAAAGCATGGAGTCATGCTCCCTGTATTTTGCTGTCTGCTAGTGTTTGTGGTGGTTATTGTTATTATGTTTAGGTAATTCAGATAGTTTAGGTTAGTTTAGAGGTTGGTGAAACCTTCTTGGTGATTTACTTTTGTTGAATTAGCTAAGAATGAAGCAATATGTTGCCTAGAATCCAGTGTGATGTCTTGAATGAACACAAATGTACCTTTTGGATCCTTTAATGAAGAAATGACACTTTTATCTACTTTTTGTGCAAAGTCTAATGCTTTACATTGTTACTCCAATATAACACAAAGAATTTGGACATAAAATCCATAATTGGCACTTTCATTAATCATGTTAATCTACCCATGTCAACATTTACAACAAAATATCATTCCCAAAAGCTGACCATAGTTTTTTTTTAAAAAAGAAAACACCAGTTGCTTTTACCATCCACCCCAAAAAATACAGACCACATAATTAATCAACTTGTTCATACACACACTACTACTACTTATAAAGGCTACCTACAACCTTTGTTTTTCCCTTTCTAATAGGGAGCTTTTCCCGGCCCTAGCCTTGCTTGGTGTTTGTTGCAGATGTGGAGGTTGGTTCAACGATGTCGTTTTCACATAATTGTACTCTCCTATATGCTTGGAATGAGGTACAAATTTGGGAAATTTTACAACTTTTTTGACCATGAATTAGGGGGGAGAGAGAGAGAGAGGGGAGAAGTGACACAGCAGAGTTAATTTTCTGAAAAAATTAGGTGGGTGAGGTTGGATTAATTGCCATTTATGGCAAAGGAGAGAGAAGGGAGACATGGGAGTGAAATACGAGTGAGAAAGAAGGAATGGGAAGGAAAAAGGGAGGGAAGATTTTTTGTGGGGCACACAGACGTCATAAGGTGGTTGAGAGCCAATTAGGTGGGAACTTTGGGTGTTTTAAAAAATAGTTGGTGGTAATTAAAAAAAAAAAAAAAACCTGTAGGTGGTAATTGCTAAAATGGAAACAATAGTATGGGGTAATTGTTAAAATTTTCATAATCAAACATATGTAAATATATACTACCTCCGTTTTTATTTAGTTGACACGTTTTGACTTTAGCACTATCCACACACCTCTTTTTGACCGTGTTTTGTGCTTTATACGTAATGAAAATATAGTCATGTGATATCTTGTTGGATTCGTCACGTTATATACTTTCAAAATATCAAATTTTCATAATTTTTGTTTATCGATAATTAAATATATTAATGATTAAATAAGTGCATTGACAAACATAACTAAATAAACGTGTCAATTAAAAAGAAACGGAGGAAGTAATTGATTAAAGTCATGCAATAACAACTATAAAGACAACAAAAGTTAAATTAATACGTACATCCTCAATCACATTCTTATTGCACCATGGATTCACTTTTTGTAAGAATTTTTTGGGTCAATGGAGTAAATAACACAGTATGGGACGGAAGGAATAATACAAAGTATTTAATGGATAGTAAAATACGTACTGCATTAAATATTGTTTTTTTTTTTTTAAAAAAAGGAAAAAGATATGGATTAAATGTCTAAACTCAAAGTTGGTCATACAAAAAACACTTTATGAGTTTCTCGTTTCTGTAAGAAGGCTGCAACACCAATCTAGGAAGCAGTCGCTAGAACCCTTAAAACTACTCCAAAAGTCCAAATCTTTCCTGTCAATCAGTCTATATTCCTGTGACCTGCAAATGGTAAGTATCTTAGTATCCCAATCTTTACTTAATTTTTTTTTTATTGACTTATCTTTTGATTTGTAATTTTTCATTAATGGGTTCGAATTAATTATTGATCATTTCCTTAATTACTTCTTGTAATTTATCATGTTTTCCTTATTGTTCATATGAAACCCAGTGATTCTAGATTTTCCAGAGTTAAATTTTGATTTACCCATTATTTAATTCATGTCTTAGTTTGAGAAAGCTGGCTTTTTTATTTCATTTATTTTTTGTTTGATTGTTTTTGGTAGATCATATAGTTCTTTTTGGATTTTGTGATGCCTTGCCCAGAAACCCTTTTACAAAGGAAAGCTGGTTGGCTAGTTTGCATTTGGAAAATGGATTTGGAAGGTGGGTTGAAAAGAAAAATTGATGGTTTGTGTTTATTATGAAGTGTTTATGAAGAGTAATAGCTAATTCAGCAACTTTTTAGTATTGTGCAGTGTGGTTATTGTTGATTAAGTTATCTGTAATTGGTATTTTTACTAGGTACTCCGTATTATTTTGTTGATCTCGGAGGCGTTGTAGCTTTGTGTCAATGTGATGGTTGGTTTGGATTAATTCATGTGGGAGAGTCTCAGGAAGTCAGGATGATATTGATAAATTCTATCAAATTTGACAAGTTTCGGGTAGTTATATGTGTTATGGGAACTATAATAGGAAAGGAAAACAATGATTCACTTGTAAATTGAGCTATTTGAAAATTCTAGATTAATGGAGGACAATTTTTTGGTGGATATTGAATTCAAATCACCTAATAAATCAGTTTCTATATATCGTATTGGGCTATTGATTTTGTGCTTTGAAAAGGTTCATTAGTGCGATTGTGAGATACTTAGATTCTACACAGTGGTTTGTAGTAGATTCTTTTATCCAATTTTGAGAGTCATAAGAAAAAAAATGCAGAAGAATTTAGACATATAGTGCTGTCCCTTAGAGCAAAATTTTGACCCTAATTGGCATTTGTTTCAAATTTCCACTCTACTAAAAGGGTATTGCCAATTATACCCCATCATTTATGTAATTGAAGAATTTGTTTTTTGTGTTGGAAGTTGTAAGTCTTCTAACCATAAACTGAACTAGAGGCTGCAAAATTGCAAAAGGATATAATTGTCGATTATAGACATGTATCAACCGTATCTGAAGTCTGAACTGCTGCAAAGTGTTTGTTCCGTCACCATACTGACCAAAGTTGCTATTTTGCCATTTTCTCCCACATAAGATGCAGCCCCCCCCCCCCCCCCCCCCCTCCTTTCTCTAATTCTTGTGCCTTTTGAAATTCAATAGGTTTAGTTTGACTAAAATCAATATCTTGGCTTATGACCCTCTTTTGCTTGAAGCCTTGAATATAAAGTCTTTTGTTTTACATACAAACTGCTTTTTTGCACAAAGTACTTTTATCTTCCAAATCCGGTTTTATATTGGGCTCCCATCTCTAAATTCATTATTTGATCTTGAAGAAAGAACATCAAAGAGGTTTAAGGGACAGAACAAAATCATGAACTTGTGTAGCACTGAAAAATTTAGGTTTAAAGGACCTATCAGCCATCATCCTCTCTCTCTTGGGGCTTGGGGAGGCTTGGAAGGGTTAGGCTGTTGTGGAGGCAAAGGTCATTTCAGTGAACACGGGTATGAATTGAGTACTCAGTATCCACAGAATCATGAAGAGCTCCCTACACCAAAGATAGGTGACTCATATAAGATCACTAGATGTTGCCTATATGATACCTCACCTTTTTCTTGGGCCCTTCTTTGTATCGCTCTAATGAGTCTAATCCATGTTGATGGAGGCAAATTAGAGGTGAGAATGATCCTAGTTCCCCCTCCCCCCCTCCAAATTGAAATAGGACCCTTTCATGTACCAAGGAGTCTGTATATGAGAGGGGTGATGGGCAATAGGGGGCAAATTAGAGGTGAGGATGATCCTGATCCCTCTTTTTTAGTCAAAAACCTAAAATCTCTGGATTTAGAGTTTCCAAGTGGTGTCCAAATGCTTACCAAGCAACAGCAGTGCATTAAGGAGGGATGTCGTTGAGAAGCTGGGATGAGTGGTTTTAGTAGAGGGCTAAGGTCTATTTGAGGTGGAATGAAACCTTTTTTTTTTTTTTTTTTTTTTTTGACAGAGAGGTGGAATGAAACTTCCATAGTCTTGTGTCAACAAATTGAACTGGTCCATCTGTCAAAGGGGACTGTACGTATAACCTTGAAAGATCTGGTCATAACCTTCCATTTTCTGAGGAATTAATGCTCCGGAGGTGAGGCAAGTTATTGTAGATGGCTTTAGTGGATAGATTATTCATTACCCAGAGCTAAAGGAAACAGATATAAAAAGGTCTCAGAAGTAGGATGTTTCTATCAATCATCTTTATCTCATAGTCCCTAAGCTCTGGGACATAGGAAGAAAAGCAGAGGAGCCCTACGGGAGACTTTCCCTAGCAAGAGTAAATTTATTTACTGTTCATTTTCTAGGAAGCTAACCAGAATACATATTGGCTTTTGGGGACCTAGTTGGGACCTTTCAAACGTAAGATAAACTGTTTCCAGTTCACACATCCTTGAGACCTTGACCAATTCCTTTCTCATGATTTTTCTGAATTTGTATCTTTTTAGTGTATAAAAGAACGTCTGAAACCTTGAATTTATGAATGGGGCTAGTCAAGACGGAACTTAGAATTCAAAGATGAGGGAAGTAAGTGGAATTTGAGTTCCATCTTAAGTCATTGAGGCAGTGTGTAAACTCCATTGGCCAGTATCATCCATCAATTATTGTACTAGTACATGATTATGGATAATTTATTATGGCGTTCTTTTACTTGTCTATTCGACTGAAACTGAGGTTATTCCCAGAAAGTTCTCTGAAGGCACTTATTTCATTCATTCCTCATCCTTTTCCAAGCTTGGAATCTCTTAACTCTTAATGTTTGAGGTATCGGCAAGACTGGGTAACATTTTGTTGACAGATAACTGGGACTCAGAAGCTATTTAATTTCATTTTCAGATCTCTAAATTTAGAGGGGCAGAACCTATGATCACAATTGCTATATAATTTACAAGACCTGCCTTGTGATAATGTACTAATGTAGGTATCCTTGATGATTCTGGCATCCTGGATATTGTTACATGTTTTTTTTTTTTTTTTTTTTTTTTTTTTTTTTTGTGGGGGGGGGGGGGGGGGGGGTAATTAATAAAAGTAAAGAAAGGACTACTCACCTCCTCTTAGAATCTTGTTCACATCTTTCACCCCTAATTTGTGAAAAACAAAATTGTAGATGATTGCTTAGGAAACTGCACAATTTGTAGAATCTTGTTCACATCTTCGATCAATCAATCAAAGCCTTAATCTTGTTCACATCTTCCATTTAGAAATATTTCATTTTGGAGTCTCCACTTTGTTTTCTTTGGATAGATTGTTTAGGAAACTGCACAACTCTGTTTCTGAGTTGCTTCTGTCTTCGTTATGTCTTTATTTACTCTGATGCAAGCAAAGCAGATAGGGCATTTCTTAGGGAATTTATGATTAGTTGCAAGATTCCAAACCTAACCTTTGTGAGTTTTGTGTTTCTGTATTATTTATTAGCATTGTTGCCTCAACCATAAAATTTGATTGATTGATCATGCAAAGAAAGATAAATATTAGTATCAGTAAGTATTAAAATATAAGTGTTTGCTATCTGATGTTAAAGCCTGCTGGACTAAGTACTAATATGCAAAGCCTGTTGGACCTGCTAACCTGAAAAGAACTTTCTGTTTACTGTTAGCATGAGACTCTTTACCATTCTATTTTCATAGTGCTTCCTTTACTTTGAAGTTGACTTTTTTTATGTGTTTTTGTCTGTCTAGTCACAATCTCATGTGGCTGTGAATGTATTGACCAGGAATGTGAAATGAATTAATGGCTATTTTTGGTGCTTAAGAGTTTTGCTTTAACAATGTATACTGGATTTTCCCTTTGTCAAGTTTGAGCAACTTTAAGAGTTTTCCTTGCAAACATCTCCAAGCTGGAAACTTAAACTTCTCTTTGTTTGACATATAGTATTCTTGATTGTTTTCCACTTTTCAGGCTAGTATGTAGAGATCGCCTTTATTTGACGTGAAACTGTATATTCTAAGGGTAGGGACCTGTAGCAAGATATTGCCGCATTTTGCGTAGTTGATGGTTGAGAAAGATAGGATGCCTTGATAACATTGATGTCTAACAAAACCGTAGAAGAGTGAAATAGTTCGCTACTTCACTGATATCTGATTTCACGTCAGAGTGGTAGCCCCGTAATCAGTCTCAACAAATTTTACATACAGAGAAACTGAGTTTAGAAGCAGACAAAGGGTGCTCCATTTAAATACAACACAATCATTAGACAATGGAGCCGTTGATAAGTAGTAACCTTGTTATCAGTCTCTGCAAGTTTCACATATAGAAATTCTGAGCTGTGGGAGGCAGACGCAAGGGAACCCTACTAAATACGGGATAGTAGTGATACAATGGACATTTCTGATGTTAATAATAGTAGCAAAATCCTCAATGATGTCATGAATCGTCGGCTGAAGAACAGAGAACGACAGCGTAGATACAGGGAACGGAAACGTCTCCAAGGAAATGCCAGGAATGGGCATGTCACTGACCAGTCATCCCAGATGCAAATTGTATCGCTGCCAGATGCAAATGGGCCTGACAGGAATGGGAATGTGGAACAAGTTGTAACCCGTGTTCATTGCAGACGAGATTGGAAAAAGGACGCGAGGAGAGTCCATGTTGCCATACCAGAAGCCATGTTCAATGGATTTCTTCCCAATGGTCAGTCTTTAGCCACTGAAAATAACACGCCACATGCTCCTTTGGGAATGCGGGAATCAGAACAAGCTCTGAAAAGTGAAGATTCTTCAGAAAGCTATCCTCGCTTGTATGATAGTGATAAAAGTAGAAGTAGACCCGGAAGAAGAGATTGGAAAGCAGAGGCAAGAAATAAGAAATAAATAGGTAGTTCCTCGCATAATATTGTTTTTGATTTTTTGTATTTTTTTTCCGCATTTGTTTTTGTTGTTTCATTACTTTCATATGTACTTAATCAGTATTTTAATGCAGATTCATTGCAGTAATTATC
Source organism: Chenopodium album (assembly GCF_948465745.1). Taxonomy (NCBI): domain Eukaryota; kingdom Viridiplantae; phylum Streptophyta; class Magnoliopsida; order Caryophyllales; family Amaranthaceae; genus Chenopodium; species Chenopodium album. The sequence continues at coordinate 5,047,103 of NC_137835.1, forward strand.
CAATTTGTTCAGCTGCTTGGTAATTTCTGAAAGGAATAGTCTCTCTACAAATCAGGTCAGTCAATGGGTGATCAGAGAAACTTGATTATTTGAACTGGAAAGCCTTTAAATTGCCAAAATGACAAGTCTTATGATTTATAGATATGATGTATGCCAATCTTGCATAATCAACTTAGTAACAAGCTGTTTGTATGCTGCTCGTCTTTCTTGTACCTGAGCATTAGTGCTCCTAGCATCTTTTTATAGTTATTTGCTAAAACTCATTGTAAACAAAGATTCTTTTAACATTCTTAAACATGATGAAAATCTTTATTTTAGGGTTAGCCTGAAAATTTGTGATGAATATATCATACACATCTTTTTATTGAAGGCAATTGACATGAAATTGATGCTTTAGTATGTAATGTGGAATATGTACATTTTTTCAAGGAATGAATCCTGGAAATTATATACATTTTCGTAAGTTCAAGTCTATGAAACCAGCCAATTTTGGCTATTCAATGGTTAAAAATACATATTATGCTCATGCATCATCTTACAATTTGGATAATGTTGGTTTTCCTTGGAAATGTGAATATATATTAGCCCTTACTTTCCTTTTTTTTTATTTTTTTATTTTTAATATAGTTTAAAGATAACTCTACCAAATGAATTTACATAAAGTCAATACTGGAAACCCATATTGTATCTCTTCACCTCCACAGCCATTGCAAAACAGCATATATCATAACTTAGCTCTCATATTGGCATTCAGGACCTTCATTGGTTCTCAAACTTGCAACATCACACCTCATTCACCATTCCTAGCTTTAGTGATAGCGCATTTCTGTGTATACAGATCCAAACTTCATGTTTCCAAAAAACATAAAAGATGTCAGGGCTGGTTTGGTTTGAGTGATCCTCGTGAGCCATAATTAACATTTGTCAAACTGGAAATATAACCTCTCCCGTGCAGCTAACTTTGTACTGTTGTTGCAAAATAAGGCATGTACGGTTTCTGCCCTTCAGTGTAGTTGTCCTTCAGTAGGATGCAATTCAGTGAGACAGTAGAATATATGTACTCGTATTTTTTTCCCATCTTGAACAGCCACCAACCCGAACAAACTTTTGTTAGTATACAGTATTAAACTGCAGGCCTATAAATTTTGCATGGTCCACAATTTAGGTGTATGCAGCTTAGTCCTGACCAATTGGGCGCCTCATTGCAACTATAGTTTCTGGCATCAACTTCTGTTATATATGTACACCAGGTCTAGAGCTTTGATGAATTGCTCACTTCTCTGACTACCAGTTGGGATATATTGTGAGCGTCCAGCGCCTAGAGTGTAGTAGTTTGTTGGGTTGTGAAGAAGACTATCAAAACAACTAGGCTTAAAGCTTTCAAAGAACTGATCTTTAGTAAGTGATTAAAGCCACTCCCTTAGTGAGGGTGTCAGCAATCTTATCAGTTTATGGGGGTTTTTTATGGTTACTTTCTATCATGCAACACTGCATAATTAGAAAGTGCTTTAACTCATTTTGAACAGCTTGACTTATTAGCTGCTCTAATAGGCAGAATAACCTTGGTTTTCCTGGTTCTGTCTTGATCTATTAATATAGCAAGCCTTCCTTAATCCGGCAGCATCTGGTGTCCCAAGATGAAAATATAGCAAGCCTTCCTTAATCCGGCAGACATCTGGTTCTGTCTTGACTGGGTTTTATGTGTTGCTGATGTCCTACTGTCCTGCAACTGCCGCGTCTTGACTGGGTTTTATGTGTTGCTGATGTCCTACTGTCCTGCAACTGCCGCTTGATATTGGTCAGGGTCGAACGTGATGCGTGCTGCTTTCCTCTAATAGTCTTAAAGCCGAAAGTTTCCTTGTTCTGTTTATGTTTACAACAGTATGTAGCTATTGTATTTGATATGGACTTCCTATCCTAGCATCCATTGATAAATTCGTCACCTTTTTCAATCTCTCGGCATCTTTGAGAAATTTAGATGCGTTATTATTGCAGCATAAGCATGGTTTCTTTTATTTTATATAACTCATGCAAAAGATACATGATAAAGCTCAGAAATGAGTATCAATTCAATGCAATAAACTAAAATTTACAAGTTAATAATATCTTTATCTTTATACCAAAAAATTCCAATATATAAGATGGAGGATATAATAATGGAACAAAACTAGTACGTAATAGTTTTACTTTGTACATGAAATTATGTCTAGTCGAGAGACATCTAATAAAATTAGAACGACACACAAAACAATACCTCCCTTTCCTAGTTTCCTCATCCATCGATTTTACCTCCACCCCACCCATTCACCCTTGAGATAACTTCAACCAAATAACACAAAATTGCATAAATACATTATTATTAGCTTCTTAGTTATCATCATGCAAAATAGGGTTAATTAATTAATTAATATTTGTTGTTTAAGGAGAATCCATTCATCCTTCTTTGCTTTGATCTATTGCCATCTCTCAGCTCAGCTTCCATATCCTCAAGGCTCCAATCCCTTCTTAATCCACCACTCCTCACTAACTTCGGCTCGTGTGTAAGATCATCACCCTCACCTCCGTATGACAAAGCTCCGGTGCTTCCATACCTACGGTAATGAGCCTTGAACTTCTTAAGAGTTGCACCACCTACCATTGATTTAACCTTTTTGTCGCGAGGGGATGCCATAAGTTTTCCTGACCAATTCCTTTCCGCCAAAATTTTGTGACTAAATAGGCTTGATATGTTCTTAGGAGTGCTAGGTTTATCATCATGGCTTATTAGTCTCTTGCTAAGGTCTTGATCTGAGTCCGTTCTATGAAGAACATGGCAACAATTGAGACTCATTTTCTTCCCCTTTTTATTCTATCTTAAGGTATTATTCTAAAAATATTTACATGTACTAGTTGAAGATCAAGGTATAATGGGTGGGAGAAATTTGAAAAAAAAGAATAGGAAAAGAGAAGAAAAAAAAATTAATAGATGAAGGAAAATCATTTTTTGGAGTAAAAGAAGGTAAATATTTTAAGGTTTTGAGATGAAATTTAGGAAAACCAGCCAAAAAAATCTATGTTTGGATAACATTTGGTTTTAACTAATGTTATTTATGTAGTTAAATTGCCGGCAAGTAAGCTAAACCAGTGGTAATGTGTGTTTATTAACTGCCTTTGTTAGCAAAGCTAAAATCAATGTTAGAGGACAAGCATGCTAATAGCAATTACATATATACTTGCAAAGTTATGTTATATATTGATTATATTCGACTTATTTTGTTTGAAATTATCGTATAAGAAGATATACTAGTTGAAATTAATTTGCCTATAGTAAAGTTACTTGTGTATGAAATAGTTTGAAAACCCAAAAAGTGTTTAATACACAGTACTTCGTAGTTAAGAAAAACTCCAAAACATCAAAAGCGTGTCTTTATCAGTAACACACTAACACATAAAAATTCCTAAAATTTAACAAAATCTGTCATTATTACTCCTCTTTATTTACCCAAATGTAACAACCAAAATTTCTTGAACTTAATGATCAGGGGCCCAGAAATACGAAACTCCACATGGGTGGGTATGATGATGATGAATCATGATCCATCGATCTCAACTAGTAAGTAGTAAAGAAATTCTTCAACAACGGTCCTAAAAACTTTACCTAATTTAGCCTAGACAAATTTTGTTGATTAGCTTAGAGTTAGTGCTTATGAAAACAAACCTTTAAGGACAAAGGTCATTTTACTTGTGACGTGCCTATAAATTTGAGACACAAATTGCTAAGAGATTACAAAATCATAAGAAAGTTAAGAAACCTCATTGTCTCAATTGTAAAGAAATGCCCTAATTTGATACCATCACTTCTCCAACATGAAAAGTGGTGTGAGGTTAGATATACACTTAACTACTTATCCCTTTGTCTCGAGGTAATAGGCAATTTTTAACCTTTTTCTTTGATGATGTTTATATACTCACACCTTTATGTTTATTCGATTTTGAGGTATTTCATATGAATAAAGATTAATTTGACTGTATCAATCATTAAGTTATAGAGTATGTGAAAAAGGTATAATTATGCATAATCTTGAAAGATTCGTCTCAATATGTAGTATTAATTACATCTAAAAAATATTCAATGGTGGAAACTGGAAAGCTATGTGATGTCAAATGAGACAAACAAATTAATTATACTAAATTGACAATTTGAAAAACAAGTTACAAACAAAAAAAGAAGAGAGAGAGAGATTCTTATACTAATAATTGGTTCATATATATGTATTTTAGACGATGCAAATCTTATACGATAATAAAATTTTAGGGATAAAACTATCATCACACTATTCATAAATGTGATTCTTCCAAAATTTAGTAACACTTGGGTGGCAAATGTGCGCATCAATTAGTCATGTCTAGAGAGTTTTTTTTTTTTTTTTCCCCTTGTTAATCAAGGTATAACTTAAGAATTAAAAAACGATAAATAACATTAACGAGGACAAATAAGTAAATCAATATTTTAAAGGGTATGTACGTATAATTGCCCAACTACTATTCATCATCAGTGTTAAATCATTATATCACACAAAGAAAAATTTAGCGGCAATTAATAACATCATATAATAATAGGGGCATATAAATAAACAAAAACTTTAGGGATAAAGTTATCCTCACACTATTCATAAGTGTTTTCTTATACTCTCTAAAAGGTAGGGATATGAAATAAATATAGAGATGCTGGGATTGTTCGGTAAACAACCACCTCTCCAATGACTTTTGGATGTAGTCAAACAACCAAAATTGTGTTTGGTTATCTGGCTTTTTTATCGGCTAAAAAGCCAACCTCTGTGCGAGCAAACCTTTTCGCCAAAAGCCACTTTTTTGTATTGGTTGTTTCCTTTTAACACTTTCAATCCCTATAACCGACAACCAATAACCAGTGTTCTTAGACATAAATATTCACTACCTCCGATTATTATTATTTGCAACTTTAAAGTATTATTTGTGAATAATAAAAATCAGAGGTAGTATTAGACATTAAGTAAACTTTAATTATAAAAAGTCAATACAAACAATTGATCAAATCAGCCAAGAGATATAAAAAATAACTAATAACAGTAACAACCAATTGTCAAATAAGATCTTTATAAAGCACCATGTCTTAAATTATCAAACAAAGTTGAGTAGAAGAAGTGAGGAACGTACTATATATCTAATGTAGGAGTAATGGAGCTGTCGGTAAACTTAAGAGAAAAAATCCAACGTGTTGGTCCTTAACTCCAATTTCTGGTGTTAGCTTTATTTGATCAGCTAGCTAGGCCCCTTACACCAATTATTTCAATATTTTATTACGAGTACTAAACTATTGAATACTGCCATGCATGCTACATTCTTTTATAGCACGTGCGTATTATTTATATATCACCCCATTTTTCGTCTCATCTTCTTTTCCTTCCATGGCTACCATGCACACACGTAACATAATTCATCAACGTAAATTCTTCATCAACCTTATACTACCTCCGTTTCATATTATACTACCTTATATATCTTTTAAACACATTGATAAGATATTCAAGTCAATAATTATACAATCAAACGATATGATATGATCCTGTCGAGAAGACATGATATGAGAACAAAGACTTTGGATGTATAATACGACGATTACTCTTATTAATCAAATCGATGAAGAATTGAATTTAATGAGATCCAGTTTTATAAACAACTTAACGGGTTTATAAGTAAGGGACATATCTATGTGACAGCCATGGAATCATTAGTGTTGGCCGCTCGTTAATATATATTGTTAATTACTCATTATTATTCCATTGTGTGATATTAGGAAGGACAAACAAAGGTCCCAATTATTGGACAATCATTGTTGATAGATGGAAATTAAATGGACGATTTTTTTTTTATACACCCGATTTACACTAATATTTGTGTACATCGAACACTAGCAGTATAAAGGTAACTTTTAGCTAATTTTACGGTAATTTTTTGCCTTTTTTGGGATAACTTTAAACATAATACAATTTTAATATAAATACATAACAAGAACAGTTTTATAAAGGTAATTTAATTACATTCACTCACTAATAATTGATTTTTAGTCATTTAAAATGTGATTCTTTACTAAGCGTAGATAATTTTTATTTGTATTGGGTTAATTGGGGTAACTTTTATTCATTTCAAGAGTAACTTTTGATCACTTTATGCTATCATTATAATGGATGTACAATAATTATTGTACATTTGATTTTTTTACAAGTTTGTGGTAAATCAAATAACATAATGCATATCCTTTGGGTAAATACAAGTTCATCTCCGAGATACACAGTACATTTATTGTTTATTACATGACATTTTCGTAAATAAATCAATAACTTTTTCAATAAAAGTTGGTCTCACAGTATGATGAATGGATAGTTATTGATTTATTTACCAAATGTCACGTGATAAACAATATTTGTTTATCACAATGATTAACTAGGGCTTCCTCCATATCCTTTGTTCAACCAAAGGAGAACTAATAATAAAAAAATCATCTAAAAAAAATAATAAAGATGTTATTGATAAAGGTATTAATTTAATATAAGTTAAAATTTAATACAAGTTAAAGTTTTCTGTCAAAAAAAAAAGGTTACAAGTTTAATTACAACAATGGCTTAACTCTATATGAAAGGGCAATGTAGGTTGGGGCCGGGAAGGGTGAGGGTTTTAACCCTGAGACGTGGCCTTATTAGAAGCTCATAATCCTACTAGTATATCCCGTCAATATAATCAATGACATACAACCACTCAATATGATTTCGTTAAGATATGATATAATATATAGCCGTAAAATGTATAGATGTATGCAGTGTTATCCTTAAATAATTAAAAAAAAAAAGATAAATAAATAAATAAAAACTAGTGAATATAATGACATCTCATCCTAAAAACAACGTGGGATATACATTGTACCTATGTTTGAAGCCTTGGGAAAAGGATTCTTACAAAATTGTTGGTCATTCATATTTTTATTGATTATTTCTGAAATAATGGTCCTAGAGTGACCAGTTATTTAATGTACCATAATCAGGAAATATGGTATAAACAAAGGTCCCCATAATTGGACAATTGTTGATGGAAATGGACATGGGTTTTTGTAATTTTGTTGGTGGAAATTTTGGATCTACAGATGATTGGAGTCTGTTTTGAGGTTACACTATAATATATTTCTTATTACATTGTTTCCTTAACATTGGAGTAAAAGTAATGGCCTGTATACTAAAAAAAAAATATCAATTACAAAGTATGAAATAAGGTAATACTATTACGCATTAAGCTAAGTTTACATCGAGGGCTTAACTAGGGAAAAGGCAATGTAGATTGGAGGGGTCTGTAAGCGGCCTAGCTAGTACATGACTACATGGACTGCATGCGAGAGTCAGGGCCGTTTCTGAGTTTTTAGGGGCCTAAGGGCAAATTGATAATTGGGGGCCCCTATAAATTTGGGTGTTTGCGTGATATACAAAATATACATTCATTTTCCTAAAAACTATACTTAAAAATAGTATTAACTTAAAGTGTAAATTCTCTCCAAAAAAAAAAAAAAAAAAAAAAAAACTTAAAGTGCAAATAAGATAAGTCCAAATTAAAATGTTAATCTATAAAATTCAATAACCAAAAAAAAAAAAAAAAAAAAAGTCAAAAAGTCCCACTTGATTGTTCTGAAAAAAAAAAAAAAAAAAAAAAAGTAAATACGTAAATTGGAAGCGTACTATAAAAATAAACTTAAAAAAATGCTAATGGTTATAAACTTATAATAGAAAGAAAGTACTCCTTAATAGATTAAAAATAAAGAAATAGAAAAGAAAGTTGAATTAAAAAACATATGACAGGTCTCGAACCTAAAACACAAGGCTTATTAAAGACCACTACAACAACTTGTAGTAACCACTGAGCTATTTGCTTATTTCTCAAATATTTAAGGAAATTAATTATTATATCTTAGATTTTGATTTGGGGGCCCTGGGCGGGTGCCCCGGCTGCCCCGCCCCAGCGACGGCACTGGCGAGAGTGACCAACATTGGTAGAAATTGTTTTAAATGCATACGTTCAACATAAAAATATGTTCAACACATTTATTATAGCAAAAAAAAAAATGCATATATGTTAATTGAAACGAATCAAACAATGCTAGATCCCACATATGAGTAGGCTTTGCTTTAAAAAAAAAAAAAAAAAAAAAAAAAAAAAAAAAAAAAAAAACAAAAAACTTGTTGATTAAGAAGTGAGTAATAATTATTATTGGTACAGTTAAGTGTTTTTTTTTTTTTTTTTTTTTTTTTTTTTTTTTTTGACAAAGTGTACAGTTAAAGTGTTGATTGTGACAAATTCCCAAAGCCGTCTCAATAATTCATGAAAAAACACGGTAAAAGTGACCAAAATTTCAATCATGATTTAACTCTTTGCTTGATTCTGGGGCAAAAGTAGTAAGAACCATTGAATCTTGACAAAGGTCTTGTGCTGTAAAGTTTAAGCTAATATTGTTTCCGTTTTATAATAATTAACATGGTTAATTTGGAACACTTTTCAATGTACTTAAAACCGATTTCCACAGGTATCTACTCGTATATAACTATCTAGAAGTACTACTTTTTTTTTTCTTCTTCTTATAAATAAATTACTATTCCGTAACATTGGTCATGGTATATGCAAAAATCAAACTAAGGGTCTGTTCTCATTGACTGAACTTAACTGAACTGAATTGAACTGAGCTGAATTGAACTGAACTTATTAATTAGTGATTTTTAACTACGGATTAGTGATCTTTGATTATTTATTGATTATTTATTATTACACATATGTGTATATACAAATATACATATTAAAATATTTAAGAAAAATATACTATTATTATTATTTTTATTTTTTTTTGAAAGAATTATTATTATTATTATTTATTGATTATTATTATTATTGTTGTTGTTGTTATTATTATTATTATTATTATTATTATTATTATTATTATTATTTATTATTATTATTATTATTATTATTATTATTTATTGATTATTTATTGATTATTATTATTATTTATTGATTATTTATTGATTATTATTATTATTTATTGATTATTATTATTATTATTTAATTATCATCATCATCATCATCATCATCATCATCATCATTATTATTATTATTATTATTATCCTCGTTGTAATAAGAGCTTAAAAGAATGAAATTTGGCTTTATATCATTAGCAATATCATTACACATGAGCTGAGCTAAACTGAACTGAACTGAACTGAGTTGAGCTGAGCTGAATTGAACTGAACTGAATTTCAACGTATGAGAACAGGCCCAAAGGCACTTTTAAAAATGAGGGGAGGGGGGCAAGGGAGTACTTCAAAATGGTAAAAAAAACAATAATCAAACTTGATGTGTGAATAGTAAATACTACTAGTACATCAATTTGTATCAATTATCATATATTGGAAAATTTAACATAAAATAAGTAGTGAAGTGAACTTAATTAAAAAAAGGTAGCTTTCATATCACATCCTCTCTAACACAGTAACACATGCATACTTGCTAATAAGTTGCTAGCGTTGCTATTTCTTGAAAATACCACTTCCCCCTTTTTTTCCAAAGATAATTGCGTTTGCTGTTTTTTGCGGCTGAAATAAGAACGTGCTTAAAATAACCTTATAAAAAATGGGAGGTTTTAAAGCTCCCTTTTCACTGATTTTTCATTGGATTTTTCTATATAATATCTTCGTCTCATATTATTTGCAATGATTAAACATTTTCCTCTCTACTTTATGTCAAATCGTTGTAAATAATATGTTACGGAGGTAGTAGTAACCTGTTAATTTTACTTTTCTATGTTGTGTCCCAATATATCTCACTTTCCACACTGTAACCCCTATTATAATTTTGTTTTCATACGGTAACCTTGTCGTTATCCCACCATTAAAAAATTTCGTTAGTGGGGGTCCATTCTCCATTTATTAATATTTTTTATCGATTTGCGCATTGAAAAATATTTCATTTAAGATTTTAGGGCTATTTTAGATCTTACAAATTAAGTTCAGATTTGGCAAAAAAAAAAATAACTCAAATGTCTTGTTTTGCTTATTAAAAAATGTCTTGATTTAAGTGTTTAGGTTTTAATACGCAAAACGAGACATTTACGTTATTTTTTTTTTGTGAAATTTGAGTTCAACTTGGTTCCTTTAATGGAACATTTTCCAACGCACAAATCGATAAAAAAATATTAATAAATTGAGAGTAGGCCTCACTAACGGAATTTTTAACGGCGGGATAACGACAAAGTTACCGTATGAAAAAAAAAATGTATCTTGGGGTTACAGTGTAGAAAGTGATATATGTTGGGGCACAACGTAGAAAAGCGAAATTAACATGGTTATTACTATATAGAAAACCCCCTTTTTCATTTTAGCTGGAGGGAGTAATATATATAGCTTGTCACTTAGCTAGATTACTTTCAATTTAGAAGTTTACTTGTTTTAGTGAAATAACTCATAGATAATTTATCCCTTAAGAGAACCTTATTCTTAATTAAGCTATGCAGAATTGGAGAGGACATTGTTACTCGATTGTATGTGCTTTAAATCGACAAAGGGAAGCTAGGGATTGGGATACATGAGGAAGTTGTAATTTCATACGAGTAGTAGATATATTTTTGTTTTATTAAAAGATTTTAGATGTAATTGATTAAATGAAATATGTGAAACTATAAGGGTAAATTGCGATGTTGTGTTAAAAATTGAGAATGACTCATAAGCCTCTATTCTTCAGTTCTTCTACGCCAGAGTGAATTGAACTAAAATAAAGTAGAATAATGACCAAAATTAAATTGAAAATAAGTTAAAAAGAACGAGACAAAAACCTGCATAAGAAAAAAACAAAGCGTACGGAGCTCATCCATAAACCTTTTGGTGCGTTGCATTGGAGGGACCATAAAATGAATCATAATTATACATGCTTCACAAAATTTTGGGAGGTGGGGATCAATGTAACATAATAAATCACGTTGCTTCATTGACGATCACAAATTTCTTATCAAAGTTAAGCTAATATCTAATCTCTATTTCAAGGTGGGTGGGAGTTTGTTTGCACCTATTCATGGACAATGACAAAACAACCATAATAATAATCTGAGAAAATTAACATGCACTTATAATTTTCGTTGTCTTCTGGGAAACCATTTACTGCTTCTGCTTGATTTGATGGGATCAACCTTTATACAGTTTACGTTGTTTTTGGACTTACCTTGAAAATGCATATGTGTTTTGCTACACGTACATGCAGACTAGCTAAGGATATGCATGCAAATTCTGATAATTATATTGTATCAATCACCAAGGTGTCTTGAAATCGGTAAATGAGCTTTAACCACTTGAGTTATCTTTCACTTATTTTTAAACTTACGTATGTATATTATATGGAATACGGAGTATCAATTTTCTATTATCCACTTATCAATACATGTTTTTAACGATTAATATCACTAATTATTAACATTATAAAATTATACTCCGTAAAAAGTGGATATTAATAAAATATACAATGAAACAATTCAAACAAGACCCCACATGAATATGTTTTGTCGTATCTATAAACCACAAAAGCGAGTCAAAGCGTGTTGTGTGAATAGTGTAAAAATCAAATGGTATCAACTAAAAAAACGGTAAAAGTATTTTTTAAAGATATATTAATTACAAAATGCTACTAAGCTATTTTTTAAATGTATTTTAAATTATGAAAAAAAAAATTGGTTTTAATTCTAGACTAATTCGATTTTCCGTCCACCATAGCGTATGTCTAATCTAGTCCATGTTAGATCTGTGGCACAATTCTTAGATGATCCTTTTTCATATTTGATATACAGCCAATTTTTATAGGAGTAAAGATTAAATGATTAACATGTTAGTCATTTTACACTAAATCAAAAGAATTGAAAATTAGGTTATAAGAAAAAAATACAAAAATAAATATGTGTTTTTCAATTAAATGATTAACATGTTAGTCATTTTACACTAAATCAAAAGAATTGAAAATTAGGTTATAAGAAAAAAAAAATACAAAAATAAATCTGTGTTTTTCAATTTTCATACTCCACTCACGAATGTAGTAATGTTCACTTTGCTTATTTTTTGTAATGTATGGTACTTCACTACTTCGTATTATTTTATTCCTTCCCTTTTCCCTTAAATTGAAAAAGTTTTTTTTTTTTTTTTTTCAATTTTTTTTTTCAATTTTTTTTGGATAAGAATATGATGTGTGGTTAGGTGCTTAACAATAATATAATTTAAATTGTTAGGTAAATATAATTTTCTTTTTAATATACTCATTCATGCTTCTAAGTAGGGGCACGTACACGTATACAAGGGGTATGTGAGATTGTGAAAGGATGATTCTAAAATACAAATTCACTAGATAATTTAACACCTAATGATATCAATAGAAGCAAATATTTCAACAAAAGAAAAAAAAAAAGCAAATATATGATTTGGTAGTTTGGTACCCCTACCAACTACCGCTTTAGCTTACTAAGCCCTATTAGAGATTTAGAGGTTTGAGTATTTTAATAAGCTAATTTAGAGGTTAGTAAATAGCTTATTAAAGAGCTTTTGAAATTAGCTTGTTTTGGATATTGAATACACTAAAACAACTAATTACCAAACACTTTTACATAATCAGCTATTTACAACTAACTAGTCAAATCAGCTGACATAACCAGCTAGCCAGACTAATTAATACAATCAATAATATTAATCGGACAATAGCAAATTACCAAACAGAGCCAAAGTCAAATGTAAATATTTGTTAGGAGAAGTATTTAACATAATTACTTGAGCATTATATTCTTTGTCTGGCAGCTGCATGACTTTTTTATGGAATAAGCAACGAACATGATTAGCTATATAAAACTACATTATTGTTACACATATTAAATGAGTTCAAATAGTTAGTTAGCTGCCAGATTAAATATTAAATCATTGGTGGTATGTCAGCTAAAACATATAGGCCAGGAGTAGTAGATATGGATAAATAATCGCAACTTATAATGCATGTTTGGCATCATTTTTGGTTTTCAGTTTCCTTTTTTTTTTTGAAAACTAAAAACCAAAAACAGAAAACAATAAAATGGTGTTTCCACTTTTTTGTTGTCAGTTTTTAAAATTATTATAATTTTAATAAGTTTAAATAATTTTTGATTAATTATGTGACATAAATCATATACTTTTATACAACAAAAAACCAAAAAATAGAAAACCACAACAGTGTCAAACGAACCCTAAAGTAACATATACAATTGACACAGATTAGGATGGTATATGATTTTATGTTGATCAAGAAAAGGAGAATTGTAGATCGAAATCTTTCAAAAGTTCAACCAACTCGAGCCTTTAGAAATAGGGGGGGAAGAAAAGGTAAGGGAATAATCCCAACCTCCAAATTAAAGTGCTTTCAATGGAGTTTGTTCTCGCAACCTTACGTTAGTAGTAGTGAGATGAAAACTTTTCTACTAAACTAAATTTTGCTTAATATTTTGTACTTTTAATTAATAGTATTATAAAACATGTCATTTCCTTTTAATTATATGGTAGATTATTCTTATTCAAGTTTCGATTTGGATAAAAAAAAAAAATTTAAGTACTACATATTATAATCCATTTTGAATAAAATTAGATTGTTTAGACATTTTAGATAAAAAATTCAATATTTTTTTTCAAACAAAACTAAATTCAATTAAATTTGTTCAAGTTGTGCCTAGTTAATTCCCCAGATAAATAAAATTTGTTTATCTGGGGGGTATAATTGTCTTTTCAAGTACCAGTGGAGGGGTACATGCGTCTTTTTATGTACTAGTTGAAGGGTACATGTGTAATTTCCTCAGCAAACAGTAAATGCAAATTGCAAACAGTAATTAGACAGCTCACCAAAAGTACTGAATAAATGAGCACTCTTTTTCAATATATTTACATAAATACCACCAGGATTAACAAAAATTCGTTTATTTGGCAGATAAAGTTGTATTTGCCAATTTAATTCAAAATGAATTAATTAGACCCAAGTCCAAAACAAACACCCTAATAATGATGCAAGTTAAGGGAAGGGGAAGAAAACAAGAAAAGAGGAGTTTGGCAAGTAAGCTTTTGAAGCTTATAAAGATAAGCCCAAACATGCTGCTACATTCTAAGTAAAAGCAGAAATAAGTAAAACGTGGTTGTTACTTGTTAGTGATCCAAAAACAGTGACGCGATAAACAGAGTGAGGGAGTGAGATAACCTGAATCTTCCAACTCATGCACTTTGCTATTAATGAACCAATCAACATAACATGCATATTCAATTACAGATAATTTTTTGTTCAAAAATATCCACCTACAGACCTATTACTACTATACAGTTTGCTATTGCATTTTTATTATTTGCATAAACAAACAAAAAACTGTTACTCAGCTACAACAACTCCCATGTGAATGTCACTTTACAAACATAACACACTTTTTAATTTCCTTTAACCTGCACATGCCAATTTATTTATAAAGCAATCCGCGTTACACTACTATGGAATAGTACTTATACATGCTCTGTACTCGAATAATTGCTCTATTTCTAGATATACGCTATTTATTTAACTTTTTTTTCATTCGGATTAGATGTGGTTGTGATAAATTGCATGTCGACTTGGAGTTCTTCTTATGAACTCCATTGAGGTGGTTGTGACTTGTGGCCGAGTTGAGGTGTAGATGTACGTAACCTTAACACTAATCAATGTAAACCGATAAGATTAGTTCCAAAAGGTGGTTATTAACACTACCACAGTACATTACTCCTACTCTCCTAGTAGCCTTACATTTCAGTTCAATGCTCAGACCAAAGAGAAATCATACACATACATAAAACCTAAGAACAAAACTCAGCTGAAGAATCAAAACTTGGATGTTGGAGCTAAGTATTTTATTTCCATTTACAGAGATTGGCAAAAGGATATATATATTCCCAGCTCCTGTTTACTTGTACATACAACATACACTAAACTTAATCTAAGAATTTAAGCTCAACTAAACTATAATTATACATACTGGGATCAATAATAGCTAATATGAACAACATAGCATAACTAGCTTCTAAATATCATCTGATGATGAATTTGAATTTTGTTTATGTTATCTGGGATCTGATACCTTAGAAGTTAGAACCATCCTGAGTTGTTCTTGGCTATAATACCGGTTCCCCATCTTCACCGTCGCTTGTTGGATCATCAAGTCGTTAACAACTGATACGCTAGCATGTGTGACTTCTAAGTCTAACTCTTTCAACGCGGCCATTAGCCTCGCGGCTGGGTGGTTCTTCTTGTTACAATTGACACGAATCATCGCTTCCCAACCGATAATCTTAACATCGATTTCTAAATCTACCAAATGCGGTTGTTTGATTCCATTCACTTTGATATCATTATCGAAGTGTGGTGGAGGTGGTTGTTGATGATGGCTTAGTGATCCCACGCCTCCTTTTGAGGATAACAACTCTTTCTTTAACTCTTCAACTTGACCAACCAATCCTTCTTTCTCCGACTCAAAGTCTGTGAGCTTCGACTTAAGCTCGTTTATGTAGGATATGGCGTCCCCTAAGAGGGACGCCTTATCCATCTTCGAAACGTTAGGGACTACAGCACGAAGAGCGTAGAACCTTTGATTAAGCTTCTCCCTCCGTTGTCTCTCTGCCTCTACATGATTCAATGGCTCTTCTCTCCCATTAGCAGGCTTTCTCCCTCGCTTCCTCGGCCTCTTCTCCGGCTCGGGTGCCACCACCCTACTACTATCCACCTCTCGAACGGACGCCTCCAAATCCGAATGCTCGGAATCGGCACCGCCATTGTTACTTGATTTCCCCACCCCGGACGACGCTAAAATCACCCCAGAAGTGAAGGACAACATCCCCTCATCATTACTCCCTCTTGAATTAGGCGAACAATGCTTCTTCTTGTTGCTATTCTCATCCATCAAAAACTGAGAATTCGCCCCAAAAATTGTGTTGGAGTTACCATTGTTAACAGATTTCTTAACATCACCCCCACCAAAACTCAAAATCTCTCCAGATTCCGGCTTTAAACTCCCATTACACTTAGACCCACTTCCATTCAACCCAGCATACTCCGAAAAATTCAACTCTCGGGTAAAAAACCCAGGTTTCTGAGCATCAGTAACGTTGCTCTTAATCGGACTATCCAAATTAATCACTTTCGATTGAGGCGGCTGAGATTGTTGTTGTATCGTCGCCGGCGGCGGTGGCGGCGTAGGAGTTTTTCTCGTTTCCTTCACTTCCGGCGGGTTCGGGTCGTTGATCCACATCGCAGTCGGATCACTCTCACCGGAAGGAACAGGGGTAGAACCCGGAACCGAACCCGGAGCCGGCCACGAACAACCCGGGTCATTAGGCCCAGGCCCAAAACAGAACAAAACCCTAACCTTATTCATCAAATCTGGGCTCTGAAAAATCACCTCAGTGGACCCCAACTCAACAACGCCGTTCAACACCGGAATCGACACCATCGTCTGAAGCCCGAAACACGACCCTTGTTTAGCCCGATTACACGGCGAGCTCGACAACCGTTCAAGCCCGGCGGCCCAAATCGGGGATGAGCTCAAATGGGCCTGGCCCGGTAAATCCTCACCACTAGCAAAAGTATGAGTCATAGAAATAAGGAAGAACCACTCAGTATCGGTAACTTCCTCCTCTACGGCGGAATCTTCCGGCGGAGAAGCGCCGGAAATGAGCGAATTCAGCTCCCGGAGCACCTTCTTCCGGTGCTCCTGCTCGGCTAAATCCTGAGAAATCCGGTTAGTCGCCACCTTTTCTTGACGGGTTTGCTTATCTTCACCTTTGTAATAGCCATCACCCCAACCGAGGAGAGATTGGCCGGAGTAATCGATGCTGTATTGCCAGAAAATAGCGTAAGTCCAGCTTTCACCGCGAGGGGTGGCGGGGACGTCGATTAAGGCTTGGAGACGGCTGTGAAGGGTGTCGTGTGCGGCGGCGGAGGCGGTGGTGGTGGAGATGGAAGGGTTGTAGGAGTCCATCATGAGTAAGGAGGAAGATGAAGATCCATTAATGTCATCAGATGACCAGAGATTCATCATTATTTGATTATTAAATTGGGGATGAATTTTCAAAGGAGAGAGAAATTCATGAAAAATGAGGAGAGGAGAGGAGAGGAAGGAATGAAACACGTGAAAGAGAGGGAGTGGCGGCTTGGAGAAGATGGGAAGGCAGTGTGAAATGCGTGGGGGAAGAAAGAGGAGAGAGAAATTAAAGTATTGATTAGAGAGGGAGTGGGTAGGAGACTAGAGGGGCTTTTGACACTCGGAGAAATTCAGTCGTGGGTGCGTGCCTGCGTGGGCTATTATATACATATCCACTTTTTTTTTTTTTTTTTTTTTTACTCGTATTCACCTGTTCTATTCGACAAATTTTGTGTGTCTCATAGTAATTGATTTTCAAAATATTGAACTCGTATCGATTTACTTTGTTTGAAATAAGTTAAAAGACTTAGGGCCTGTTTTTTTACAGCTCAGCTCAGCTCAGTTCAGTTCAGTTCAGTTCAGTTCAGTTCAGCTCAGTTCAGTTCAATTCAATTTAGCTCCTAATTTCCTTCTCTTATAAAATATTTATTTTAGTTCAGTTCAGTTCAGCTGAGTTTACTTCACTTCAGCTGAGTTCAGTCAATGAGAACAGGCCCTTAGTTTTTTTGTTTTTTAACGACTTGCTCTTTTAAGGGTGTGTTCATTATTAATTTTAAGGTACGAAATAGTAGCTTTTAGTAAACCACTACTGTGTTTGGCAACATAGTGATAAGGATTGTGCTTAATGGTGGAGGTTACCCTTCTACAGAGTTGTACGAAGTATATTATCATTTGATGGACAACTTTTGTTTATCAAAATGATAAACTTGAGCTTCCTCCTTTATACGTGTCCTAACCTATTGAAATGAAGAAAATAAGCGGTAATTTTATGGAGATTACCTGGTAAGATCTGTTTGTTATCTAACAAAAATTGTTATGCTTTATACTTCATAAAATAATATAAGAACCTGGCAAACAAGTTGTTCGGATCGAGTACGAGTCATACTTTAGGTTTAATGAAGTCAAGTCGAGTTTGCGCTAAATTTGGGTCTAAGTCCAAGTCAGACCCAGATTTAAATTAGATCAATTTCAGTTTGGGTTAATCATAGGTCAGGTCGAGTCTAATTGCCAGGTTTAGATAAGAGAAAAAAAATACTTTGTACAAAATAAGGGAGTATATCATGCTTCTGAAGTTCTTGGTGGTTATTACTTGTTGCTACTCCTTCAATTCCTAATTTTGCCCCATTGCAAATTATTAGGTCAAATATAATAAAATTTAACCGCAAATTCTATTTAGTTATATACTTCCTCCGTTTCTATTTAGTTGACGCGTTTGATTTAGGCACATATATTAAGGAAAAGAGAGAGAGAGAGAGAGAGAAGGCAAGTGGGGGTACTTTATAAATACAAGGTAAAAAAGTTACCTCAAAAGTAAATTTTCTAAAACAAAATACGTGTCAACTAAAAGAAAACGAAGGTATTATATTTTAAGACACATTTTAAAAATCATAAAAAGGCAAATAGAACATAAAAAAGGGACAAAAGGAGTGTATATAACCAAAATCCTGAATAGTGAATACTTCCTAAAGGGCTAGAATATCGGGCTCCTTATGGGCCATTCAGCCCTCCTAATTTCATGTTGGAGTGTATATTACAATTACAATAATACGAGTAAAACAAAGCGCGTTGTAGGAAGGTGCCGACAGTGGGGACTTCAGGACTCCAGAAATATCCACCAGGCTGCACAATTATTTATTTTTTGTGAAAGAAGACTGCACAATTATACGGATTACTTTTGTATAAACGAGTACTCCGTAATTAATTAATCACAAAAGCCATACTTAAAAATTAAAATAAAAAAATTACATAAGCATTTTGTAGACTGTAGTCAATAGTCATACTGGTAACTGGTCAATACTCACTTGGTCTTACTCGGTGTGGCTACTTAGCGAGTTGAGTGAACTACCAAATTAACAAACATGACGCACCTATCATTTTACATTTTTGATGAAAAGCGTAGTACTCCCCTTATTTGCTGTTAACAGTTGCGTATCCAGGAATTCTGAACTGTGGGTTCGGAATCTTAAAAAACAAACGATGCTCATATATTAATTAAATATTCAATATATAAGTTAGAATTTTTTTTATTACAAATGGATGCATTTAACAGTTACAAAATAATAAATAAATAATAATAAAAAAACCCTACAAAAGCATTCTTCGAGTTTTATACCTTGAAAGCGTGCTAAAACATTACTACTTCTATAAATGATAAATCTTTATATTAATTAAATATTCAATATATAAGTTAGAATTTTTTATTACAAATGGATGGATTTAACAGTTACAAAATAATAAATAAATAAAAAAAAAAACCCTACAAAAGCATTCTTCGAGTTTTATACTTTGAAAGCGTGCTAAAACATTACTACTTCTATAAATGATAAATCTATAATTATATTGCAAAAAATGAATATTACACGAAAAACAAAAAACCCAAGTCCCCAATAAACACAAACGAAAGGGAAAAAAAAAAAAAAAAAAAAAAAAAAAAAAAAAAAAGGAAAAAAATGAGGGTAGCTAGTCTCGAACCCATGATTTACTACTTCTATAAATGATAAATCTATAATTATATTGCAAAAAATGAATATTACACGAAAAACAAAAATCTCAAGTCCCCAATAAACACAAACGAAAGGGGAAAAAAAAAAAAAAGGAAAAAAATGAGGGTAGCTAGTCTCGAACCCATGATCAAGAGGAGTCTCTCTACTCTATTAGTCACTCCCTTACCAATGTGCCAGACTTACATATTTGTTTATTTACTTCACAAAAATTTGTTTTAACCTTATTTTTTTTTTCTTTTTTTTTAAAAAAAAAAAATATCAAAACTTATATTTTTTTTCCAAAAAATCTGGGGGTTCAATGAACCCCCTTGAACCCCCCCTAGATCCGCCCATGGCTGTTAATATGAAGTAATAGAGATTTTGTTGTCAACACAATCGTTTACAAAATTCAGGTTTATGGTTAAACAACAACCTCAAGTCCTCAACTCAACTCAACCCCTTTAATCAAAGAAGACTTTTTTTCAATACTCCCTTCGTTCACCATTATTCTCCATTCAAGAAATACCATAATAAATAAGGGCTTGTTCTAATAGATTGAAATCAGCTGAACTGAATATTTTATAAGAGAAGTAAATTAGGAGCTGAATTGAACTGAACTGAACTGAACTAAATTGAGCTGAACTGAACTGAAAATAAACATATAAACGAGTAAAAACATAAATTGTGTCATACGTATACATTACCGATCTACGGCTCTACAGTGCACGAATCATACTCCTTCATAGAGGGCACGCAAATACCATGAATGAAGAAGGAAGGCTCTAAAGTATCGTACTCCTTGGTCGGTAGTACGGTACTCAACAGTAGTAATACTAATAGTGTATTACTATCACTTGGTCGGTAGGTACGTAACGAACCGAGTAAGCTTAGACTTGATAGTAGAGTAGTTATATCAACTTTTTTGACCAAATTTAGTTGGTTCTATAATTCTTTGCCTTCTTTAGTTCCTTGACTTCCTTCTATACTTTATTGCTTCTTTCAGTTAAGCAAACCCTCATTATTACATACGAAGCTTCGGTTGTCTATGGATCGGAAGATTTATGCCTTTTTCCATGCCTTTATTTATTTACATACCATACAAATGTTAAACATGTTCCTCGTCATATGTATGTTTAATTTTCAATTGTTTTTTACAAAATATAATAACCTGTACTAGTATTATTAATTTGACAATAAATTAGAATAAGAAAGAATAGCACAACCTCTAATCCGCTATTATTAATTAACTATAGATGAATAAAAATACGAAGTATTGAAGATTTAGATTATATGCTCAAAATTTTATTACACCGTATTTTTCCTTATATTGTACTATATGTGGAAGAAATCCTTTTTTATGATTGTATAGTGGTTGTTATGCATAATGCTTCTAGGCCTAGGGTGCATTCGCTTCACATTAATTAAAAATTCTTAGACCTGATTAGTCCAATATTTTACCTTATTACCTAATGTTTATTAGCCTTGAATTTTTTCAAATGTGAAAAAAGTGTTGTTTCATTTTGACTTTATTGATTATTATTGCCTAATAAAATAATGACCCTTAAAGTATCTGAAGTAAGAATTAAACATGTAGTTAACTCGTGGTTGGATAAAGTTTAAATTAAAATTGATTCACCATAATATACTATTTGTTAGTAGACCATTGCAACCAAAAGCTTAAACTGATGGTTGAGGCGTGGGAATATGTTTTATACTCTATCACTCCCCCTCACATGAAAGGCCCTTTGGGCTTGAAATGTGGATGTAGCACATACCCTCCCATACTCGTTGCGAATTAATTCCATTTTGAAAAGGGGTGGATGAGATTTGACCTCGTGACCTTTGTGTCACGCTGGCTCCGATGCCATGTTAGTAGACCATCTCAACCAAAAGCTTAAGTTGACCAAAGACGGTGACAATAACAACGATAACAAATCATCTTCTTCCTCTGATTTTCATCTTGCTTTGGGGTGAATAACATCAAAAACGTTATCCCTCTTCTCCTTGAACGTGGAAAGGTTCACTATTCGAATTGGGTTGAGTTGTTTGAGTGTCACTGTCATGCTTACAATGTTCTTAATCATATATATCGATCCAAAAACATCGAAACCTACGAATTTGTCCGATGATATGTGGAAAAGACTTGATTATGTTGTCAAGAATTGGATTTATGGCACTATTATTTCACGCGACTTGCTCGAGACTGTTTTGTATAGAGGGGATACGACACAACAAATATGGGATAAATTAAAAGATATTTTTCAAGATAACAAACACAATAAGGGCAGTGTATTTTGAAACTCAGTTTAATAGCTTGCATATCTCCAATTTTTCGAATATATCTTCATATTGTCGAGAATTGAAGAATATAAAAGATCAACTTGCTAATGTTGATCAACCCGTGTCGGAACAGAAATTGGTGATTCGGTTAGTGTTAAGGCTCGTGGGCACTGATTTTGATACGGTTGCTGCAATGATTCAACAAACGGATCCTCTTCCTTCCTTTGAAACATCAAGATCACGTCTCATGCTTGAAGAATCGTGTCGTGCTAATGATTCTAGTGCTCCTAATTCATTGTTTGTGGCATAATCTGACAGCTCGGCCACCACAGACACCACCACACCGCCTCAACAGCAGCCTCCGGCGACTGGTCGTGGGGGTGGCACCGGGGGTCGTGGGCTCGTGGGCATGGCAAAGGTCGGGGCAGGGGCAAAGGTTGTGGTCGAGCCTTTGGTCAGCAATAGCTTGCCCCGTAACAACAGGGAGCCCCGCAATGGGCAACAACAGCACCTCAATGGGGCCTGCCCCCGTATCCGTACCGCAACAGCAAGCACCAAGGCCTGGCTATGCTGCCCCACCTCAAGCTCGTGCACTAGCAACCTACTATGCTACGCCTACCCCCCACATGGCGCCATACCAGCAGCCTCAACAACTAGGGGTGTTTAAAAATACCTGACCCGTTTGACCTGACCCGCAAAGTACCCGACGGGTAAATTTCAATTTTTTCCCAATTTTACGGGTCGGGTACCCGACCCGCTAAAATATCATATTTGCGGGTCAGGTAATGGGCCGACCTCTGACCGTCTCGGGTACCCGATAAATATATATATATATATATATATTTTTTTATTATTTTTTTTTTCTTATAGGCTGGAATTCCCTTTACTCCTTTAGGGAATTAGGGTTACTTACTCAGAAAGAGTAGCTAGCCGCATCTCCACTTTCACACTCACCTCTCTTGATTTCTTCTCTCTCCTCTTTCACTCTCAAACACTCCCTCTCAGGCGACCTCCTTCCTCTCTCAGGCGACCTCCTTCCTCCCTCTCAGGCAACTTCCGTCAGTCCTCCCTCTCAAGCGACTTCCGTCAGTCCCTCTCAGGCCAATCCGTCAGTCCCTCTTAGAAGAACCTCTGTTAAATATGGTGAAGTTTCTTCCATTGTTGTTGTTAAAGATAGATCGTCTCACTAATACACCTCGAGGTTTTGGATTTGTCACTTTCGTTGATCCTTCTTCTGTTGGCGAAGGTTCGGGTAGACCGATTAGTTTTTCTGAATCTTTGATTGTAAATTTTGGAGTTATTTTTCCAATGTTTGTGGTTCCTTTTTTCGATTACATGAACCCTAATTAAGTTTTGATTTTGATTTTGGTTTAATTATGTTAATGTTTATACTATATTCAATTTACTGGGATATATAGTTTGTGTTTGTTTTTTTTTATTTTATTTTTTGTTAATAATCAGCATGTTTTAAAGTCACAACAGGTTAATTTTTTTTTAAAAAAAAACATATATATTAAAATTTCGGGTACCCGAGGAGGGTACCCGGTAAAAACGGGTACCCGATAAGCGGGTACCCGCTTTTAACGGGTCGGGTAATGGGCCGCCTTAATAACTACCCGCACTCTCGGGTACCCGCACTTCCGGGTACCCGAAATCCCGGGTACCCGGTTATGAGCACCCTATCAACAACAATATGGGTCTCAAGGGTCGGAGTATGTTGCAGGAATATGTTTTATACTCTATCACTATTCCCTAATTGGGCACAAATTTATGTATGTTTAACTCTTCTACTTAACCTAAAAACTCAAAGCTCTTGTGATCTCATTGAATATTTTATTCCAAATGTTAAGAGGGACATCTCTAATTTATACTCAAAATAAAATACAAGTAAAATAAAACAACTAAGAAAAAATAAACAAGCTAAGTGACCAACCCTCAATCCTCACATATTCTTATATTCACTATTTACGGGTTAGGTATTTGGGAATAGAGAGAAAGGTAAGGGAATCTCTACCCCAACTACCCTCACTAATTGTTAGGATTCAAATTCCAAATCTCTAGAATTTGAAATAAAAATCTTATCAAATGAGCCAATACTTTATTGGTAAACTACAAGTATTAGTTAAGTTACGATAAAAATTGAAGGAAAGCATTGAATACACACAAAAATTTGAAAAAAATAAATAAATAAGAAACAATAAATTAAAACAAGTTGCAAATAATATGAAGTCATGAATCATTTGAGCAATAAAAAATAAAACCAAAGCATCAAAGAAAATGGAGTAGGAGAGAATGTGTTGGCTTCACGAGAGAAAAATCAATAACCATTGATTTGGTCATGGGGCCGCCCCAGATATTGTCTGTAATTAAATATTACTATATGGTTAATTATATTCTAAGATAAGGTTCTCAGATCAACTAGCTATTATATTAATCAAAATAGAGCTAATATTAAAAATTAAAAAGGCACGTTTTGCTTGATGGGCATCGTGAAAATGACAATTTTTATAATTATCAAATATTGTCATAAATCATTATTTTGATTCCATTTTCCACTTTCATAGTTTGGGCACGTTTCATGCATCATTTGCCAACCCTTAATCATGTGTATAAATCATGGGTTTAGAGACATAACCCTGGTTTTATTACTTAATTCTTGAATTCTATTAATGTTTTATTTTTTTTTAATTTTATTTTAGGGACCCTTTATTTTAATATATGGTACTTTTGTCATGTTGTATGACTTTCTTTTTCCTTTTGGCATTTCAACAACTTTTCAAACATTTTATCTATAATTGGTGTTAAGATATTTCTTTATTCCCTTATTTATTGGGAGTTAAACGTATGAAGTGTTTATTTAAAACTAATATATATATATATATACATATAAATTAACATAACAAAATTTCACATTAAAATAACATAAATTTAATAAATCTAGAGTACCTTGTGCATGGTACTCCATGAGTAAAATAGAAATTACATTTATTTAAGGTCTGTTCTCCTCAGCTTAATTTCAGTTCAGTTCAACTCTAATAAGTTCAGTTTAGTTCAGTTCAGCTTAGTTCATAATTTCTTGCTCTCATAAAATTTTCACTTCATTTCAGTTAAGTTCAGCTCCAATCAATTTAGTTCAATTCAGCAAATTAGAACAGACTCTTAGAGGGAATTAAACTTATATATTTAGACTAATTTACCTGCAAAACATTTCGTTAAAATTAGATTTTTCTTCTTAATTACTAAGAAGTAAATAAAAATAATAAAAATTCATTAACCGCTTTATTTTTATTTATTTTTTGGTCTAAATGTTTCGTGTACGACTATAGTTGTGCTATTGAACAAGATTTGACCTATGACATACGGAGTACTCAATTTCTAAGGAGGACATACATTATTCCAATTCCTTTGTAGAGAAGGGGAAAGTATGAAGAAAGGTGATTTGTTCTTTCATTCTTCTTCTTGTTTATGGAGAATAACCGACACATTATTGTCAAACACCATATATATTCTTAGTGTACTACATAGATTTTATAAAATTTTGTTTTATGTTGTTCTCTAATAGAAAATTATAAATCATTGTTTTGCTTTATTTAAAATTTTGGCAAAGAAATATATCCATCCATGTCTTAAATCAAATATATATGTCAATCTTACCTAAATACAAAGAAATAGACCAGTTTTCAATAACAACTTTAATATGTCCCCTTCGCTAAAGGCTAGTCATGAATCATAATCTCCTTATCCTCTCTCACTCCCAAAATAAATTGCAATCTCAAACCATGTTAACTTATGAGATGTTTTGGGTAGATAAAGGCCACATAGGTTTTTTATTTTTTTTTTTATTTTTTTTTTTTTTTGGTTTAGATGCTCAATTAATATAAATTATGATGAATTTTGATATTGTGAAAACTCGGGTTGAAATAAACTTGACAAAAATAAAACGATAAAAATAGAAATGATATTAAATTTGATAGAGTATAAAACATATTCCCGGGCCTCAACCATGAGCTTAAGCTTTTGGTTGAGATGGTCCTCTAACAAATATATTTCTGGGCCTCATAATTGAACATATAGTATTATAAATAAAAAAAAAATTCGAGCATATACAGATACAATACAAAATTAATTACCAGATGATCTCATTAAACTATTTTCTAATTACATAAAAATAGTTGAATAATCAAATTATAATACTAATGATATAATTTGAAATAGTATAGAGTACTGTATTTCTATGAAAAACAAATACAGTACTCTGTATGAAGTTGATTAAAAACAAAAGAAGATACGGGTAATATATAAGTATGGGATTACAAACACATGTTTCACTCGGAGTAGCCGTGTCTTCACCCTGCAAACAAACCAGGCTTATACTTGTATTTTCTTCAATTATAGACAAACAAATAGGACCTCTTGTTCATGTCATTTTCCTTACCCAATAATTCTTTATTTGTTGGCTCTTACAAATTACAGTGACATTTCAGCATATATGTTACATACGATGGAATTTAAATAAGGGTCTGTTCACATTTACTGAGTTGAACTGAACTGAATTGAACTGATTGGAGTTGAACAGAACTGAACTGAATATTTTATGAGAGAGGAAAATTAGAAGCTGAACTAAACTGAACTGAACTGATTAGAGTTAAACTGAACTGAACTGAAATTAAGTAAATGTGAACAGGCCTTAGCACAGTATTTGTATGGTTTTAAGTACTCCCTCCGTTTTTAAATACTTGTTCCATTTCTCTTGGACATACATGCCGATGCTAATCTTTGATCACTAATCTCTTTAATTATCAATAGGTATAACTTCTAACAATTGAAAATTAATAATCTATTCATTGAGATTATTCTAACAAGTACCCACACGACTATATTTTTTCTTATGTATAAATCATAAACATTAGTTAAAGTATGATAAATAAATAGTGCAAAAAATAGAAATGGAGCAAATATTTAAAAACGAAGGGAGTATATATATATATATATGGAATATGCAATTTTGATATATACGAATGTATTTTTCTATTGTTGGTCCAGTGCTGGAGATAAGGACTTTTGCATTTGCCTTCTAGCATGATAAATTATCCAAACTTAAATCAACATGTCGGTATACATGGCATTATTATATGCACCAGTGAAGCAAATTGTTTAATGTTTTGTATAAAGATTTAAAAGTGAGCAATATTAATACTCCGTATAATGTTTATTTACTCCGTATTATACATTAACACTTTGTTTGAATAGGAAGAAATGGAAGGAAAAGAAGAGAAGAGAAATGGAGGGGGACATATTCTCTTGTTTGGATAAAGGATTGGGGAAAGGAAGGGGAAGGAAAGGGAGGGATCCATTTTTCCTCTCACTTTAATAAGCATGATCTCTCTAAAATTGGAGAGATTTAGAGGGAAAATGGAGCTCACCTCCCCCTCCCTTTCTTTTCCCTTCCCTTCCCTCAATTTCCCTCCCGGCCCCTTCCTTTCCTTCCTTCCTTCTTTGCTATCCAAACAAAGCGTAAGATTTCTTTGTATAGGTCTACTATAGAATACTTGTACGCTCTGTTTAGTTTACCTTATATAAAGACTTTATTCAAAATCTAATATAGAGTAATAAGGTTTTTAAATAAGGTGAACTTTATAGCCCAAGTACAATAGATCCTTATGTCAATTCTGATTTCATTTAAGTTAAACTTATTAGTCCATGTTTTAGCTTCATTGAACTAATTATATTCAAAATATTTGAAAATAAGTGAGAAGAATAGAACCTTAAATGTTTTTTTTTTTTTTTTTTTTTTTGAATAGACTTTAAATGTACTTCGTATTTAACAACTTCTAATATAATATATGTGGAATTTTTTTTTTAAAAAAGGGGTCAGTTAACTTTGTTAGGCAAAAAGTAGACTTTGTTCACGACATATTAAAAGCCCTAGCCTCTATTGTTTAACTTTGGAGAGGCTTTCATAGGTTTTTACTGGTGAAAAGCCTCAATCGTTTTTGTGCTTTTTCGTTTGTTTTAGGTTTATAATAACCCTTCCTCTCCTAAGAAGAACATTTCTGTCTCAAAGGATATTTTTTCTTCTTTTGTAAGAGGATTTTGCTCCTTTAAAAGACAGGGTTTTTTCGTTCGTTCATGTGTGAGGGAATTTGTTTTTTTGTTCCATGGTAAAAATATGTGTGAGATCAAAAAAGAGGTTAGTATTTCGATTGAAAGCTAGCGGATGAAAATTTTCTTCACAACTACAACATATTGATAGACCCCCTCCCCGAAAAAAGCTTGTAAATCACAACTATACGAAAGACAATATGAAGAACGTACAATATGTAACAATGATTGTAGCTTTGCCGACATAATGTCTTTATTTGATTCAATTATCATGTATTTGTTAGTTTTAAATCTCTTTATAGATCTCGTATGACTTTTATTTTATTTTATTTTATTTATTTATTTAAAGAAGATATTGTATGACTTTTATTCAAAATAAATTAATTTTATTTTAAAAAAAAATGAGGAAATCAAAATTTAGCCAGTATGTATTATGTGGAATTCCAAGTTGTCCGTCCAACATGTGGCCCAAATTCCAGCCAGCTATATTTTAATCAGCCCAGAAATTGATTAGTTAGAAAAGTTTGAAGCCCAATCAATGCTCTATCAGTGATTCAGTTCAGTTGCGAGTCCCCTATCCAAAATTCCTTTAATTATAATACGAAGTATTATATCTCTTCAATCTTGAATCTTCTCTACCATATACTTCGTATTAGCTTCAATGTATTATCATCTAACTCTCATTTCCTAGCTATAACAATGATCCAGTGTTAACTTCAATCCTTTTTTTGGTAGGTATGGAGAAAGGTCCTAGTGGGCTGCATCTTGTGTCTAGTTATGTTAAGATATATTAGAATTAATATATCGTTGACTTAGTTTTATGTAAATATGCTGATTTCCTAACTTATAGCTTACCGTATACTTTGATGTAAATCTTCTCCTTAATTAGTGGCTTTAGTTAAGGATGTATCATGTATATATTGACAGCAAGTATAATGGAAAAGATCACGGAAAGCATTCTTTCATGGTATCAGATTGTTAGGGTTACTTCCGCTGCACGACCCTACTGCTTCGCCCCTTCTCTCTGCTTATCTCCTCTTCATCTTCTTCTTCTCTTCTTCTCTTCTTTAATTCACAGCCATGCCGGATTCAAAGTTTCATCCAGCATTGACTGTCAATAATATCAAAAGTTGCATTCCCATCACTCTTGAAATGGATACTGCACAATACTCCTCATGGGCGGAGCTCTTCAAGGTTCATTCTCGTTCTCATAAGGTCCTTCATCACATTATTCCTCCGAAGGAGAAGGTTCCCGCGCCCTCTACGGATGAGGAAAAAGATTCATGGTCGACGTTGGATGCGGCCGTACTTGGGTGGATTTATTCCACCATTTCTCATGACCTTTTGAACACTATCATTGAACCTGACTCTACGGCAATGGAGGCTTGGGATCGTTTGAAGGACATATTCCAAGACAATCAAAACTCCCGTGTCGTTACCCTTGAACAGGAATTTTCCAACACTCAAATGGAGGACTTCCCTAATGCATCGGCATATTGTCAACGGCTCAAGAGCCTTTCTGACCAGCTGAAAAACGTAGGGGCTCCGGTGGACAACAACCGCCTCGTCCTTCAACTTGTCTCCGGTCTCACGGAGGCATATTCCGGGGTTGCAACCTTGATTCGACAAAGCACTCCCTTACCACAATTTTACCAAGCCCGTTCAATGTTGACATTGGAGGAAGCGGGCTTGGCAAAACGGGCCGCTACGACCTCTGCTTTGGCTATGGTGGCTGCTTCAAGGGAGGCAGATTCGGATGGCTTAGGGACTAGTCGTGGGAAGCACAAAAACCAGAAAAAAAAACCGGTGGCCGTGGGAAGCAGAACGGCGGGGCTGCTCGCGGTTCAGGTGGCAATTCCGGCGGTGGTGGCTCCGGTCAGGGCCGCGGCGGTTCCGTACAGCAGCAGCAGCAGCAGTGGGTAGCTTCTCCATGGCAGCAGCAACAGTACGGAGCTTATCCTTGGGGATGGGTTCCTCAATGGGCTCCTCCTTGCCCATACCCTTCCCAAGGATGGGCTCGTCCTCAAGGCCCAAAGCATCAACCTGGTTTACTTGGTCCACGCCCACAACAAGCCTATGCAGCCTCTCACCAATCCCATACTCCAACTGATATTGCATCGGCTTATCACACCATGACTCTACAGCAGCCCGATCCTTCGTGGTACATGGACACCGGAGCTACTTCTCATATGACATCCACCAACAGTAATCTCTCGTCTTATTTTAATTTGAGCAATCATCATAATAATATTGTTGTTGGTAGTGGTCATACGATTCCAATTCGTGGTTGTGGTAATACTACTTTGCCTTCCCCAAACCCACCTTTGTCTCTCTCTAATGTCCTACATGCCCCCAAACTCATCAAAAATCTGATTTTTGTTCGTGAGTTCACAACTGATAATTGTGTGTCTGTTGAGTTTGACCCTTATGGTTTTTCTGTGAAGGATTATCGGACGGGGATGTCAATAATGAGATGTGATAGTCAAGGGGACCTTTATCCACTCACTACCACCTTATCAAGCACTTCTCCATCAACCTTTACAGCTTTAGCTTCTTCTCTTTGGCATGATCGTTTGGGACATCCGGGATCTTCTATTTTAAAAACTCTTAGTAATAATAAACACATTGAATGTACTCACTCATCTAGTTCTAGTGTTTGCCATTCTTGTGTACTCGGAAAACATGTTCAGTTGCCATTTATTTCTTCAAGTTCTACTACTTGTATGCCTTTTGATATTGTTCATAGTGATCTTTGGACATCTCCTGTTTTGAGTTCATCGGGTCATCGTTATTATATGCTTGTGTTGGATGATTATTCTAAGTTTTTATGGACCTTTCCTTTAGCAAAAAAAATCGGATGTTTTTGATAAAATCTTAGCTTTCCAAGCATATATTAGTACTCAATTTGAACGCCCCATAAAAACTTTTCAATGTGATAATGGGAGGGAATATGATAATGGACCATTTTGGAAATTATGTGAGTCTAATGGTATGTCTTTTCGACTTTCATGTCCCCATACATCATCACAAAATGGAAAGCCGAGAGAAAAATTAGATCATTGAACAATATAATTCGTACTCTTCTTGCTCATGCCTCTCTACCTCCATCTTTTTGGCATCATGCATTGCAAATGGCAACTTATCTTCATAATATTCTTCCGAGTAAATTACTAGAGAACAAAACTCCTCTTCATGTTCTTTATCAAAAGGAACCAACTTACTCTCACTTACGTGTCTTTGGGTGTTTATGTTATCCCTTATTCCCTTCAACCACAATTAATAAGCTTCAACCTCGATCTACACCTTGTGTATTTTTGGGATTTCCGTCGAATCATAGGGGGTATAAGTGTTATGATTTATCTTCTCGTAAAATCATAATAAGTCGACATGTTGTGTTTGATGAAAAAGTTTTTCCTTTTGCTAAATTACATACTCCTAATTCTCATACGTATGACTTCTTGGATAATGGTCTTAGTTCCTACACTATTCACCATATGCAATCTGCAGCCCAACAACAAGTCATGCCCAACCAAACTGGGCCGCAAGCCATATCTCCACCTAGCAGCCCAGTTCAGCTTTCTTCTCCTCCTTCTCCTACCCAAAACCGAGTTGGGCCGCACTCCACAACTCCACCTAGCAGCCCAGTTCAACGAATCTCTTCTTCTCTCTCTGACCAACCTGGGCCGAGCCTTACTCCTTCTTATGGCAGCCCACTTCAGCTCAACACTCCTCTTTCTCTTACCCAACCCCATAGCACCGAGGCTACTGTTGGGAAGACTAGCTCACAAGTGGACTGTGGGCCTGTTCAATCAGCCACAGCCTCCTTGCGTGCTACCCACACAGTCAGCCCAAGTTCCACTATTCCTCACTCCAGCCCACACATTCACACACCAAAGCCACCTCCTCCTCCTCCTTCTATTGTTATGCGAAGCAAAAGTGGTATTGTTAAGCCAAACCTGAAATATAAAAATTTCAATACTATGGTGTCTAGTGTTACGAAATCTCCTCTTCCTCATAACCCCATTTCTGCTTTACGTGACCCGAATTGGAAAATGGCTATGGATGATGAATTTAATGCTCTTATTAATAATAAGACGTGGGATTTGGTGCCCCGTCCACCTGATGTTAATGTTATTCGTTCTATGTGGATTTTTACTCATAAGGTGAAATCTGACGGTTCTTTTGAGAGGCATAAAACCCGTCTTGTAGGTGATGGCAAAACACAACAGGTTGGCATTGATTGTGGGGAGACTTTTAGTCCAGTTGTCAAACCGGCTACCATCCGTACTGTGCTTAGCTTGGCATTGCCAAGGCTTGGCAAATTCATCAGCTTGATGTTAAGAATGCCTTTTTGCATGGTGAGCTTAATGAGACTGTCTATATGCATCAACCTCTTGGTTTCCGTGATAAGACTCATCCTGATTATGTATGTTTGCTGCGGAAATCGTTATATGGTCTTAAACAGGCACCCAGGGCTTGGTATAAGCGATTTGCTGATTTTGTTACTTCTATTGGTTTTACTAATAGCAAAAGTGACAATTCTCTCTTTATTTACCGTGATGGCTCGAATGTGGCTTATTTGTTGCTATATGTTGATGAAATTATTCTTACAGCTTCCTCTAATGCTCTAAGGCGTTCTATTATTGCTCTTCTTAGCAAGGAATTTGCTATGAAGGACTTGGGTCTTCTAAATTATTTCCTTGGCATTGCTGTGACAAGGCATAAGGGTGGATTATTTTTGTCACAACGAAAGTATGCTGAAGAGATTATTGACAGGGCCGGGATGAGTTCATGCAAGTCTTCGGCCACTCCTGTTGAGGCCAAGCCGAAAGTCAGTGCTACGGGGTCCCCTTTTGCAGATCCTACCTTGTATCGTAGCCTTGCTGGGGCGCTCCAGTATCTTACTTTTCCAAGGCCGGATATATCTTATGCTGTGCAACAGGTATGCTTACACATGCATGATCCGAAAGAAACTCACATGGCTGATCTGACACGCATCATTCGGTATGTACAAGGCACTCTTGACCATGGTTTACATCTTTATCCTTCCTCTATCTCTACACTTGTATCATATACAGATGCTGATTGGGGTAGGTGTCCTGATACGAGACGTTCCACATCTGGATATTGTGTGTTTTTGGGTGATAATTTGATATCTTGGTCCTCTAAACGCCAGGCTACTCTATCAAAGTCTAGTTGTGAAGCAGAGTACAGAGGTGTGGCCAATGTGGTTTCGGAGTCATGCTGGCTTCGTAATTTGTTGTTGGAGTTACATTGCCCGATTAAATAGGCAACCTTGGTTTATTGTGATAATGTGAGTGCTATTTATCTTTCGGGTAATCCAGTTCAACATCAGCGAACCAAGCTTATAGAGATGGACATTCTTTTTGTTCGTGAAAAAGTGGCTAGGGGTGAAGTGCGCGTCCTCCATGTTCCTTTTAGGCACCAAATTGCGGACATTTTTACGAAAGGACTACCACGGGTATTATTTGAAGATTTCAGGGATAGTCTAAGTGTCCGTCCTCCTCCCGCTTTGACTACGGGGGTGTGTTAAGATATATTAGAATTAATATATCGTTGACTTAGTTTTATGTAAATATGCTGATTTCCTAACTTATAGCTTACCGTATACTTTGATGTAAATCTTCTCCTTAATTAGTGGCTTTAGTTAAGGATGTATCATGTATATATTGACAGCAAGTATAATGGAAAAGATCACGGAAAGCATTCTTTCAAGTTAACCCAACCCGAGTTAGCAGGCTAGACATAGGGGGAAGGGAGGGGATGAAGAACCCTAGCTACCCAATGTGCCTTTCCCCTAGACCAAACATTGATACTTTGTTGTTGTTATAGGTCACTGTATTAATAGATCATACTTTTATGAAATATATACTCTTACAAGCCATTGATCCCAAGTACAAATCATTAATGGCAGTTACTTTGTATGGTGTATTATTTTGAGTGTTGTGAAATATGTGATGATTAAAATAAGGGTAATGCTATATGTAGCCTTTAGGGCTGCGTATAAGTATTTAATATAGTTCCTTTTTTAGTATTAAGTTGGGAATTTATCGACAATTCACGAGTAAATCGGTGTAATAAATGTTTATTAATTGTCAATTCTTTCCATTTTTAGCGTCTTATATACAACCCTTAGCCTTTAAGGCTGCATATATCTTTTTCCTTATTTTAAGCCTTTTTTATTCAAGGAATTTCAAGAAAAATGATGTAGAAAGAATATTCAATGAATTATGAATAGTTTCACACTTCACATCAAAAACATACGTAGTAGTTTGTATCAAAAGTTAAAAAAGTACTCCGTAGTAGTATCGAGAATAGATTGGAAGACAAATAACTACTCTGTAATTACTTTGTTTAGGTATCAATGTATCATTGTAAAAATAACTGAGTGATTTTTATCCATCGCCAAACACTCTTAATTTCTCAAATTCCTCAATGAAACAAGTCAAAATGCTACCCGCTACTTAGATCACCACCACCAAGTGTGTCAAACAAAACCTATGCCATGGAGAGAGAGTTCTAATTTCTAAAACCTCACAAATAAAAAGTTCATTGATTGGAAAATGGGCTCACAATCCAGTTCATAGTACAATAACCCAATGGAAGCCCTACAAAGCCCATAATTAGTTTGTTGATTAAAACCATTCAAAAAAAAAAAAAAAAAAGTTTGTTGATTAAAAAAAAAAGCAAAAATAATGCAATTGGTAACCGGCTGTGCACACCAACACCACATCTAACGCTACTAAACATTAGACAAGGGCCTTGTTTGGCAAATGACTGTTGGCGGTTGGCTGGTTCACTTGGCTTGTTTGACTAGCTAGAATGTTTGGCTGTTTATAATAGCTTTTGAAATTAGCTGTTTAAGTTGGCCGTTATAAAAGTGTTTGGTAAATTAATTGTTGGTTGTTGGCTGTTTATTAGATAATTTGTGGGCCAACAAGCCAAAAGCCAACAAAAAAGCTACTCAAAGCAGCTTTTTCATTTTGGCTTATAAGCCAGCTTTTTCGCTGACTAAAAAGCCAATTACCAAACACATTTTTTGGTTGTTTGACCACGTATAAAAAGCCAAAAGCCAAAAGCCAAAAGCCAAAAGCTAACCAAAAAGCCATTAAAAAGCCAATTACCAAACATGGCCAAGGAAGGAGGAGTAAACAGTAAGGGTCAATTCGTACTTTCACAACCCTTAAATCTAAAGCACTCCTCTGGTTTATTTCGACCCACAAAAGAAAAAAAATACGAGTAGTACGTAGTACAGTAGTAAGATTGAAAACTTTCAAAATTCCCTGAAGAGGAGAAATCTGGTTCGAATCTCTATCTTTCTCTCTCCTCTTCTTCTCTGCAAATTCAATTTCCAATCTTCGCTGTTTTCCATACTCTTGTTTGTCTTTAATGGCATCCGAAAATTTCACCGACAAAACTGCCATTTTTAGAAAGCTCAAGCTTAAATCCGAGAATAAGGTATTTCTATTTTCTTTCCACTTTTTTTTTTTTGTTGCTGAATTGTATTTTTAGGGTTAGGATCTGGTTCAGATCCGGCTTCAATTTGCTGGAATTTCGATTTGGTTTGATTTGATCGTCATTGCTTTTAGTTTGTTGATTGGAGTATTAATTAGGGATTTTATTTGATTTGTGTTGTATTGACTATTGAGTGATCAGTTGATTTGGTGGTGGATTGAACTTCACTACTTCATAGAATTGCTTTAACCAACTGTTTAGGTTGTAAAGTCCAGAAATTTAGCGGCAAATTGTAAATCATACACAAGAATGTACCAATTATAATCTTATTTTGAACATGATTAGTTGATAGGCATAAGTTGTTACGAAATTCACAAGTCATTCGTCCTTTTATGTTGTGACTGAAGAATAATAATGAGTGTGTTGTGCAATCTATTATTGACAAGAGGGATCAGTAGTATGCTACATTGATTGCTATGAAGTAAATTTTTTCGATTTTGCTGGCACTACATGATCAACTTTTGGGATGATTTGATAAATTGTAGACTCAAAGAATGTCAGGAACGTTTTAAGTGGTATACCTTTGTTGAAATGGAAGGATTCTCTAGTTTAAGCAATTAAGGGCTAGTAATTGTTAGATCAGAACTACTTAGTTATTCACCTGTTTTGAGAAAGGCTGCTGATTTGCTCAACTTATCTTGGGGAGAAGATTGAAAATATTGAAATTAAATGTGCATTTATTTTGGATTGCCACTTGACTTTAAGGTGCTGCAAAATTGAAAGGTTTTCTCCTGAGGTGCATGCTATTTAGGCCATATTTCTTTCACTAAATCAATGTAAAGGGATTAGTAAGCTCATATAAGGGCGTGTAGGTTCAATTTCACAACTTAAGATTATATCAAAGTAGCTCAAGGATGTAGCTTCAATCCAAGCTTATATATCATTGTTGGGCAAGAGCATGAGATGGATGTACCAAGCAAGGAGTTTAACTACATTTCTTGATGATAGAGTAGTCTTTGAGGGTTTTTTTAAAGTTTCAAGCTACTTTTGGTACAGTTGTAGCCTTGTAGGTTTCTACTACAGTCTGAATTGAGATTTGTTTCGTGGTGAAAGCCACAAAGGTTAATGCAAGTAATTTACACTCTCTTGGAGAAACCTAATACGACAACTATGTTAATGTGTGAGTGTCATATGGAGTTTGTTCATTGTCAACTGAGTTGATGTAGTTATCGTGGGGTTCCAAGAGCCCAAATTTGGGGAGGATAAAAGATCAATTGAAATAGTGGTCCTTCATTTCTAGACCATTCTTGATATGTTGTATAGAGCAAAAAAAATTCCTCATCTAGAAATTTTATTGGTTCATTATTCTAAGTTTTCTCTTGATTCTATTCAGACTAGACCTGTTTGGTCGCTGTAATAGTTCCACCAACTTTTATATCTTTTTGTGCATACCAACGGAAATTAGAAATCTTGATGTATGAATGCATAGTCTTTAGCAAGTATTTTCTTGTTTGGAATTCTGAATGTGATTGAGAATTTCTTAGGAGTCTCTGCACATTAGAGGATGTCGTTAGTTCGTTACTTGTTTGGGTTTGTTTCATTTGAAAGACTGTGGATTAGTAAGGACCACAATGAGGATGAGTTTCTGGTCTTGATTGATCATCTTAAACTGGAAAGTGGGACTGTTGGCAATGTTGGATGAAGGTATCCTAGATTGATATACTCATTATTAAGAACACTCCAATTCTAAATACTACGTAGGAATTAAGAGCAGTTGATGCAACAATCTGTTTTTAAGAGCAGTTGATGCAACACTCCATACGCGTATTTTTTATTTTTATTTTCTTGCTAAATAGTGTTATAGTAATAGTTTATGCCTTGTTGATTTGATTGATACATAATAAATATATTTTTTTTGACAACAATAATAAATATCTTATGTCCAACAACTCCGAAGTGTCCAAACCCATACACGTAAATTTTTAGATCCGTCATTGGATAAACTTAAATATTTTTAAGATATCTTTCACCCGTTTTAGATGTAATAAGTTAATAAATCTTGTGTAAGGTAGGTGTACATGAATTATATTGTAAGATGGCCAATTTGACGGGAAGTTTAACCTTTGTAGGGTATCTTTAATTTTGTCATTGATTTGAATTTTATTTTAATATGTAACTTCTTATAGAAATACATATTATAAAGGCTACTATGATTAATCTTTTTTTAAAAAAACTACTATGATTAATCTAATACATTATAAGTTTTTTGTACGTAAGATAAAATTACATATTAAAATAATAACTTTCGTAGTATAAAATGTAACTTTAAATACTTGTAAGTAGATAACTTTAATCCGTCTGACAATAAATTAACGTACACCCACTTTTTTTTTTTTTGGAGAATTTGTGAATGAAATTTCGCCTTAATAATAAAAATCTGTGAAAAGATAGAAAGTACGAAGTAAGAGATTTATTACAAAAAGTAAAAGGAAAAATTGAAAACAATAATCCCACCTTTGGCACATCTTCTCAAAATAATCCCACCTTTGCGTATTCCAGAAATAATTCTACCTTTGTTCACCGTCTTCTCAAAATGATCCTTTTTACCTTTAACCTGTAAAACAGGTTAGATTTTTTTTAAAAAAATTTAATTTAATTTTTTTCCTTTAATCTCTCCTCTCACTTCACCCCCTCCATCCCTGTCAACCACCTCCACACCACCACCACCACACACCAACTCCCACGCAAACACCACCCCTGCTCCACCGTCGATAACAACAACCAAAACTCACAAGCCACACCTTCTGCAGCCCCCATACTCAACCTCAATACAGAATTCCAACTCCCCTGCCCTTTCCTTCTCTTACCAATGCAATGCACATCAATTGCGAGCTCATCCTACGAGCTTAGCCACCGCTCAAAAATCCTCTTTCTCTTTCTCCTCCTCCTACCTTCGTCACTCCTTCGGTGGCAGAATTGGGGGCTTCAATGAATTTGAAATTGGGATGAATTGGGGATTCAATTAATCTTAAATCGGGGCTTTAATTAATCTGAAATTGGGCTAAATTGGCCGGTTTTTTATGTTATAGGCGGCGAAAGCGGTGCTGCTGGAGGTGTTGGTTTGTGGCAATGGCAGTCTGGTAGCTAGCTGGCTGCGCTTTTGTTGTTGTCGATTTTGGGTGAATGGTTCAGGTGGGGAGTGAGTGAGTTATGGGGAAGGGAAGTTAATGTTTGGGTTTTTTTTTTTTTTCTTTTCCGGTGTTTGGGTGGCTGGATGTGGTGGTGGTGGTGGTAAAATAGGTGGGAGGGAATCACGGAGGGCGGCTGCGGTTGGATCTGATTGGCCGGTTTTTGGCTGTTCCGACGGCCAGCTGATCTGACGAGGGTGGGCTGGCTCCGGCAGGGCAGCATAGCTCGCAAGGAAGAAGAAGGTTTTTTTTATTTTATTTTTATTCCTTTAATTTTTAAAAACAAAAAATAAATAAAAAATAAAAATTACCTATTAGAAGACAACACGTGGCAAAATACCTTCAAAACCGGTTACCAATTTCACTAACAGGTAAAAGGTAAAAGGCTCATTTTGGGAAGATGGGAGTACTAGGTGGGATTATTTCTTGAATTCGAAAAGGTGGGATTATTTGAGAAGATGGACAAAAGGTGGGATTATTCTTTTCAATTTTTCCAAAGTAAAATTGGCCTTACAAAGTGTGGTTGCAAGTGATTCAGTAGATTAAAAAAAAAAAGAAGAAAATAAAGAGAGAGTTAAACTATAGATTAAATAAAAATATAAAAAATCGAATGAAAACATAAAGGGGGTAGAAGTTAAAAAACTGAAGGAATAGTGGCGAAGCTGAAAAAAAAAAAAAAAAAAAAAAACTTCAATACATAATTTGTATGTTTAGTACTCATAATTAAATTTTACAACCCAAAAATCCAAAATACTCAATTTTACAGTCCTAAAAAAAATGGGGAATTTTTTTTTTTGTACAAACTATCAAAATAAATTACAATAAATGAATAGCATAAAAAAAAAATACTAGTAAAAAAAATGGTAGATAAAAAGATTGAACCCAACCTTGGAGAACACTTGTAACCCCCTTTGGTAGCTGAACCACCTCCTCCTCTTATTCATTATGGTAAACACATTTATTGTTTTACATTGTTTACGAGTGTCACTGTGTGTGTCGGGATAGCGCCCCCCTTATACCTAGCTGGCTCGGCCAGTCAGGAAGTCGTACTTACAGATTACAGTATGTATTTTACAAGTAAAATTCTTTACATAATTACATGGCTATCTGAACTTTACAATAATAGACAAGCAAACGTTCTTCTTCTTTTTCTTTTCTTTTTTTTTTTTTTTTTTTTTTTTTTTGGGTACAGAAAGAACGTACAACAGTGAAATTTGTGTTTCCACTTGGAACATTCAGGTTACATCGTATTTGTTTATGCTCTGGAAGTGATTTTCTCGATAGGCTTCGGCTGTGGTGGATCCAATTTTGTTACAGCAGAACCGGAAATGGCTTCAAAATGTAGCATCCATTGCCATACAATACCGGCAAGCTCACCACCTTGGCTAAGGCCTTGTATGTGATTGATTGTTTTACATTGAGTAGCAGCACAGGCCAGCTTCTCTACCCACACTTTTACTATGAATCTCCATCTTTGCTTTGCGTCTGGAAACGTCGACTCTAGCTTTTTAGCCAACTCACATGCACCCTGTATCACGGTTTTGGTCTGATCCTTCCTGCTGCAGCTCTGTCGTCGTCGTTGTTGACTTTTTATCTTTTGACAAATTCTTTCAAGGTCTTGTATCTCACTGTCCTTTGTGAGCATATTAATCTCTGCCCACATCTGTAGACATCTTCGGAGCACGACTCCCCTCTGATTTGGCATTATCCTTGGTTGTACAATCAGTAGGTACCCCATGTAATCTGACAAAAGCATACTCATGTTACGGTTGAAAGCAGCACGAGTATTGTTGCTGCTGGTATGATATAAGATTGCCGTGGCAACGTGCCATAGGAGCACTCTTTCCTCGAATGGTGCCTCACAATCTACCAAATCTAGATGTTTTTCCTGCCTAAGAACCCAAAGCCCCTTGGCTGCAATAACCTGTCTTGTTACATTATTCAGTTTCCGCTGAGGGTTATCTGAGTGACAGAATATAATGTTCTCCAGCTTACTGAATAAGTATTCCCCTAAACTGTCCTCGTACTGCTCCTTCCCTGATAGAGGCTAAAATCTTGGATGGTTTTCGGAGGCTGTACGTTAGGATGTTGAATCTTTGGATAGTTCTAGACCACCCAGGCCACTGATATGGGTCATTACGGTAAACTTGATGGAAGAAGTGTGTCCGCATGATGGGGTAGGCGATAAGATGATTGGTGATTAATAATATATACATGAGGGTGTCAGAAAAGTCCATGGAAGTTATATATAGTGATTTGCTGAAGGGTGGTAAAACCAATAGACTTGTAGAAACAAGAGGGACCTCTGTTTCTTTGACGACTTTGAGAAGGGATACTTTGAATTTACTAATGAAAAATAATATAACATAGAGAATTACATAGTTGTTTAGAAATATTGTAGCAATGAAAAACGGGGAGGATGAGAGCTCTACACTTAGAAGTACAGTTATAATAAGGAGCTCAAATTCAGATGGGGCGACCCCTCCATAGAATTTGTAATAAGTGAGTTTTAGTTCATCTTCAGCTATCTTACTGGCTTTCGTATGATTTAACTCAAGGTTGTTTGTGGTATTTTCAAGATTTTCAATTATTATGCTACGACCACCCCAATTTAAGCTCACCAAGTAATGATTATCAAAAAGTTTTATCTTCTTCTTATTCGATGCCATGACCTGACCTGAATCACCAGGGCACGAATGGAGAGTGATCATTTGTCTAGTCGATTCTTGTTTGATCTCTTGAATTCTATTCCGCAAGTGCTTTAACTTGCCAAAAGTTTTCAAGCATGCCAAAAGAGCTAAGGCAAGGGTTTCTGGCAATGTTTCATCATTCCAAGAGTCAAAGTGGAAGAAGAAAGCTGTTAAGAAAATCATGCTATAAAATAAAAACTCAAGAATCACTTTAAATGTTTCATTAGTAATCTCACCCAGGTGAAGCGGGACAGGTGTTTCCCTTTCTTGTCCATGGCCTGCAAGGTGAAGCAACATAACAGATGCCCATGTGAGCAGAGGTGAGCTATGATCGGTAGTGTTGCAGGTGCAGCGGTCATGGGTGAATACAACACAGCTAGAAATGAGTATGAGAGTGACAGCAGGGATCCAATTGCTGAGAAAATAGATACTGCTAATCAAGCCTTGTACGGACCTGCTATTACTTCGTTTTCTCTGGGGTGCTAAGAAGTACAGAAGTATTTGCAGCCCTAGGCTTGAGGCCACTGCTACTTTAAAATACCATTCATGGTCAGATTCTGTAGTATTGTTGCAAGTATAATCCATTCTCATTTAAGAAACTTGGAGCGGAGATGTTTCTTAGGTTAAGGATCAAATCCAGTCTGTGTTTATTATGGTTTTTCATTTTTTTGGAGTACTCAACCAAACCTCTCTACTTAAACGTTTTTTGGAGGATGTGATGTATACAATAAAATGATTGACATCATTTGTTGTAGTCATTTTAATATTGCCTACCCTCAAGACTTGATCCTAGGCTGGTCATTGTTGATGTATTTTTATACAACGTACTTTATTATTAATCAAAGCTGGAGTTAGATTGATAATTGTTAGGAAATTGAATATAATTAGGAAGAATTTTTATAGGAGTAATATAGTACAGAGTACGAAATTGGGTGAGCCGCTGGCAATATTTTTTTCCACGCACCATTAACAGACCTATTTAACCTACTAAGCAAGAGACCTGATTATTGGTAAGGTAGCCCAATAATAATAGGTAAAGGCCGA
Source organism: Chenopodium album (assembly GCF_948465745.1). Taxonomy (NCBI): domain Eukaryota; kingdom Viridiplantae; phylum Streptophyta; class Magnoliopsida; order Caryophyllales; family Amaranthaceae; genus Chenopodium; species Chenopodium album. The sequence continues at coordinate 5,089,608 of NC_137835.1, forward strand.
GATTAAAGAGCTTTTAATTGACAGGGTCTTTAATGAATAAGAACGTTATAACAAAGTTCGAACCCTCAACTTATAATAAAAATGATTATTTAACCATCTAATTCAATCATCAACTATTTTAAATTTGCTACGTATATTTTTTTTTTAAACTACAAGGTTCAATTTAAAAAAATACTCAAAGAATAATTTAATTTTGGTTTGACAATGACAATTACAGTTTTAAAAAGCCTTTAAATTTTTTTTATTAATTACACGTTCACAACTGTACTAGTGTTTTTTTTACATTAAGCCAAGAGGAAGGTAATCTACTATAATGACGCGGTTGATTATTTTAAAATGTCCATTTGGATTAGAATTAAACGTAAGGTAAACAATAATGGCAATACTTAATTACTTATTTGTTGTTCTCCAGTGCAAGTTACTTGCCGGACTTTCCTTTGTTTGGTTCCTCTCGGCACGAAACTTTCCGAAAAGGCGTGACAAATTTTAGGGAGACAATGATGTAGAAAATAAAAAAGTTGTAAATAAAAAAAAAATCGGAGGTTGTACATTGTATTAGGAAATAGATGGGAGAAGTAACCAAATTTTTTTAAAAAGACGTGTGTACATCAATTTATTAAAAGACGAAGTCGCATCAAAAATATTTAAAATTACTCTTTTTTCGTGTGTGTTTAGAGAGCCACAAGGGCAGGGTTAAAATTACTCTTTAATCTATAAAAATTATTATTTTTTGAATAATAATTTTGTCTTACAAAAATAAATAATGTATTTTATATATATATATATATATATATATATATATATATATATATATTACGAGAAATAATGTATTATATTAGTTATAGGCATCCGTTCAAAAAATAAAAATAATAATAATAATAATAATAATAATAATAGGCATTATAGTATGTTATCATGAATCTATAAGAAATTACATATTAAAATAAAATTCAAACAAACGATAAATTAAAAGTTATTCTTTAATGGGTTAAAGTTACTATAAAAATAGTAATATTATCCTAAAATGAAACGTCTTACAATAAAATTAACAAGACTTATTGCAAATTGATAATGGTTAGGGAGTTGGGTTAGCCACTGTGACAATATCTATACTTTAGTATTTAAAAACACAAACCACAAATTTTTCATATGACACATGGCATCACAATTCCCAAGTCACTAATCACCTCATATGCCACATGTCACCTCCCTTAATATTTATGTTTTTGTCTTTATGCATTCTACAACTTGCAAATTCAAGTAAGAAAATGAAGTGTTTCATTTCTACCATAATAAAATAATGTTCAATTAATTAGTACACATTACATAAACATATGAATTATTATAAAAATTGTCTTTTCATCTCCTAAACGTTAAGTATAATTTAAACTAATATGTCATTTCATATCTCAAATTTTTCATGTATATATATCTAACAAAATTCCTTAGTCTTCTTTCACATTTCTACCCTCACTCTTTTTTTCTTTTAAGTTTTAGAAATGAAACAATTACTTTGTATAAAAGCATACCTACATTACCTACATATGAATATAATTAACCCAAGTAACAACCCGTGCATTGAACGGGCTAAAAAGCTAGTTTATGTTAATATATTAAAAGGTTTTTTTTTCAAGAAAATTAGAGAATTTGGCAAAAAAAAACTTTTCACGCTATTAGGACATATAAGTTCATCTAAGATTTTGAAGTTGGGTGGCGTGGAGGAACCAAGATTTTTGACATGGGAAATATCTAAGGAGTTGATCGAAGATCTTTGTCTCTTTGTTAGATGATTTTGGTAATTATAAGTGTCAAACGAGGTTTAGCCCTTTAAAAAGAATTACTTCGTCAATTGCTTTTTAAGTTCAACATTGAGAGATTTACATTTGCCATTTGCATATGTTTTGGTTTGGAAGATTTTATGGAACGTTATCTCACCCATTATTCCTAGATTTACAACGCTTGTAAGAGTTGAAGAATTCTAGAGGAGGACAAATACCTACTATTTTGGGGTTAACCCTGCTCTTAATTTATAGGAAAATTTACTCGGAATAATCCCACTTTTAGAGCGTCCGCTAAAAATAATCTCACATTTGGATTATTTTTAAATAATTCCACCTTTAATATTAATCCGCTCAAAATGGTCCCAACCGGTCATGTAACTTGCTATAACAAGGTTTTATTTTTTTTGACAACTTTGTTATAACAAGTTATTCGACACGTGTCGAGTTGTGATTTGTAAAAAAAATAAGAATAAAATAAATTTTAAAATAAGTTACTGTTTTTTATAAAGAGAAATTAAATAATCATATAAAAACCACAACTAGCTCAAGCCTTCCCCATCGCCGCTAACATCCCTGCCCCGTGGCTCTGGCCACCCAGACCCCAAGAACCCCCTCCCTCCCTCACGAAACTAGGCACGCCTGAACCCCCTCCCCTGCCTTTCCACTAGGGCTGTTCATTAGTCCAAGACCGGACCAGACCAAAGACCGGAATTTTTAATTTCAAGAACCGAAGACCGTACCGATTAAGCTATGATCAAATCTGGACCGAACCGAAACAATCAGTCCAAAACCCGAACCGGACCGCTTTAGACCGATTTTAGAATTTTATTTAAAAACGCTAAATTTTTAATAATCTTATGACAAACTCAAAAAATAAATATAGGAAAAACTGTACTTTAGCGTTTATTTTTTGTATGTTATGTACAAAAAAGCTCATATGATTTAAGTTTTCAAAGGTTATTAAGAATAATCTTAACCATTATCTAAAATTTAAGGCATAAATTAAGGAAAAAAATCGATCCGGTCCAAGACCAAATTTTATGAGCGTTGGACCGGACCAGACCGAAATAATAAATTTCTAAACCGATTTTTGAACACCCCTACCCTCCACACCCAATACATGGTTCGTACAGACGGATGCACGATCCACATGGTGCATCTCTTCCAAAAAAAAAAGCGGAAAGAACATTGCATAGAAATATAAAGAGCATTTAGTTTAAGTGAAAATAACATATTATAGAATTGTAAAGAACATTGTATAGAAATGTAAAGAACATTAAGTTAAAGTGCAAAGAACATGTTGTAAAATTGTAAAGAACATAACGTGCAGTTAAATAATGTTCTTTATCTTCATGTTCTTTGATTGTCAGAATAATGTACTTTTATTTGTGACATATATTAATTGTTTATTTTGAAATGTTTTTTGAATTTTGTCTTTAGATTATGGTGGTTGAATAAAAATAATGTTCATTACATTATATTATCATTAAAGGTGATAAAAAATTCGGGTCGGGCAGGGCCTTAACATAATATCTCGTGTCCAAAAAACCCGGAAAATGTAGTGGGCTTTTCGGCTTTTTTTCGGGCCGACTTTGGATTTTTTTTAACAACAAATGCATTTTTAGGCTTGTCTAAACCCGCCATATTTTCGGGCTGGATCGGGTCGGGTCGGGCCGAAGTTGATCACCTCTAATTATCATGTTTTTAATTAATATTACGAATGTTCTTTAAATATATATATAAAGAACGTTAAGTTGGTGTTTTTTTTTTACAAAATAGGTATATGTTCTTTATAAAACAACTATATGTTCATTACAATACAGCTCTAATTTGGATTTTCGGCTTTTTTTCGGGCCGAGTTTGGATTTTTTAACTAAAAATTCATTTTTAGACTTGTTTAAACCATCCCTATTTTCGGGCTAGATCTGGCTGGGTCGGGTCGGGTCGAGCGAAGTTGATCACCTCTAATTATCATGTTTTTAATTAATATTATGGATGTTCTTTAGATATATATAAAGAACATGAAGTTGGATGTTTTTTTTTACAAAATAGGTATATGTTCTTTATAAAACAACTATATATTCATTACAATACAGCTATACGTGATGTTCTTTATGAAAAAGCTATATGTTCTTTACAAAACAAATGTATGTTCTTTACTGAACAACGGAATGTTCATTCCGCGCTTTTAAAGAGAAAACGGATGCACGGAGCATAGTGCATCCGCCTCCACAGAAAAAATTTCAAGCTCGACCTGCCTACCTCCCCGGCATCGGCGCACCCAGACCCCCATCCCCTAAGCCGACATCGGCGCCGTGCCAAACATCCCTTGTTATTCCCCCTTCCCCCTGAACCACACAACCCCCTTTTCCTCGAAAAGTAGAAACTCACAATCTCCTTCGAGATTATTTTGCCTAAATTGCTTAGGAATATGATCAAATGAAGATTTCTAGGCACAAGGTGGTTTGAACAACCTCCAATTAAGTGTGGGTTTTGATTGAATTGAAGAGGAGAAAAAGGTTGAAGAAGAAAAGAGGATTAAAAGAGGCCATTTGAGAGGATCTTCATTTCACAATTTTCAGAATAGTCTGGATGAGTGGAGATTGGAGAGAGAAAAACATTCGCCATTGAAGCTAAGTTTGTAAGATCTAAACTGATTGCTTGGAAATTGGAGTGATATACAAAGAATCTGAGATAGGGATGTTCAATTTGGGTTGTGGCTCTGCTATGTTCAATTTTGAGCTAAAACTTGGTTTCCCAAGGCCCATGGAAGGAGGTTGTAGGCGCGCTGGCGCCAGCCCTGAGGATTGAGATGTTGGGCTGGTGGGGAGGGATAAGGGGTAGTTGGCCTTTTTTCATTCATTTTTTTTTAATTTAAAATTTTAGACAAATTGTATGATGACACATGTACTTGACCCCCAAAAAAATTACCTTTCTAACAGGTAATCGGTCACTTAGGACTATTGGGAGTAAATTGGGGGTAAAGGTGGAATTATTTTTAACAGATATTTCAAAAATGGGATTATTCTAGGATTTTGATGGAGGAAGAGAGAGTAAGACGAGCAATCATGGAATAACTATGAAATTGAATAAGGTATAATTATTTTAGATTTTGTTTGGGAGGAAGAGAGAGTAAGGGCATGTTCTCTTACGTTGAAATTTAGTTCAGTTCAGTTCAGTTCAGTTCAGTTCAGTTCAGCTCAGCTCAGCTCAGTTCAGTTCAGTTCAGCTCAGCTCAGTTCAGCTCAGCTCAGTTCAGTTCAGTTCAGTTCAGTTCAGTTCAGTTCAGTTCAGTTCAGTTCAGTTCAGTTCAGTTCAGTTCAGCTCAGCTCAGTTCAGTTCAGCTCAGCTCAGCTCAGCTCAGTTCAGTTCAGTTCAGCTCAGCTCAGCTCCTAATTTCCTTCTCTTATAAAATATTCATTTCAGTTCAGTTCAGTTCAGTTCAGCTCAATTCAGTTCAGTTCAGTTCAGTTCAGTTCAGTCAATGAGAACAGGCCCTAAGATGGGCATTTATGGAATAATAATGAAATTGAATAAGATATAGTGATGTTAGATGTATTTTGGGAATAAGAGAGAGTAAAAGGGGCAACTATGGAATAAGTATGTAAACTGAATACGCATAGGATTATGTTGGATGTAACATGGGCTTAAGATACGGAGTACCATTTTAAAAGACCAACTCAACCAGAAACTTAAGCTTATGACTGAGGTTTAGGAATATGTTTTATACTTTATTAGAATAAGATATAATTATGTTAGATGTTTCTTTTAAGGTAAGGAAAAAGACCTTGATCCATACATCCACCCTCAACCCTTACGCACTGTGAACCCCACCCTTAAAGTGTTTATAGAGGAATTGAACTCATAACCTCAAGATTGTAAGGTGTAACCTTTCTCACTAGATCGAATTTAGCTTGGTGTGTAATTATGTTAGATGTGGTTGTAGCTGTTAGCATCTCATTTTGATATCATACACATTTGTTAATTGTTAGTTGTTTATTGATTAGGTGAACATGATGAAGCCATTTGTTGAAAGAGGGGTGGAAGATTTCAAAACATATAATCTAGTAATACGTAGTTTGTTAAGAAATAAATCTTTGTCCATAATGTAATGTTTCTGAAGCCTATTTTAACTTTTTGAGGTGGCTGATTATATTGTTAGAAGAATTCAAACTTCATAACGTAAGATTAACCTATAGAAATCAACCAAAATCCACGGTTGATGACGTATTTAGACAATTACTGATAGGTACTTATTAGTCACTATATCTAGGAAAGGCAAACATTAGGTGCCGTGGGTGACAATCACCCTACAACAACTATCCTCAACAATTTTAATAAATCTATGGCTTATTTTATGAGGAAATCCAAGTTACTCAACTTGAGTAACTTGGGACTTGTTCTCTTCACCTGAAACAAGTATATTTGGTCTGAATTTTTTAAGGTCTGATCTGAATTTTTCTGATCTGGTTTGGTCTGATCTAATTTAACAATTTGTTAAACTTTGACCGCATTTTAATACTAATCTATAAAGAAAAATATTATCAAAATGGATCTTGTTAGATTCGTCTCACCATGAACTTTTTAACTTTTTAAATATGTAATTTTTATAAAAAAAAATTAATACGCAATTAACGATATCACTAGTAGAAAAATTGCATTTGGCACCGGTTCAAACCCGGCCTAAGGCACCGGTTTGAACCGGTGCCAATGTGGGGGGTGCCAAAAAGGGGTATAAAAAGGCACCGGTTCAAACCGGTGCCAAAACTTTAAATTGGCACCGGTTAACCGGTGCCAAAAAGTGCCTACAAAATTTAATTCACCACTTTTGGCACCGGTTAACCGGTGCCAAAAGTGCCAAAAAATTATTTTTTTTTTCTTAAAAATTAAATAAACTACAATTAAATGAAAACACACAATATAAATCGAACATCACAACATATAAATCAAATCTGTTCAATATATATATAATAAAAAAAAAATTACAGTATAGATCAATAAAAAAAATTACAACATATAAATCAAAAAAAAAAAATTGCAACATATGAATCAAAAAATAAAAATACAATATAAATCAAAATAAAAATTTACAACTTTACAATAAAAAAAAACCCACACAATATCTAAATCAATATACTTGCATCTTAATTCTTCAATTTAAGATCTAAGTACCTGCACCAATTAAAACAACCAAAATAAATTGATTAAAAAGATTTAATTAAGCTGCGAAAATTTTTTTTTAAAAAAAATCCAGAAAATCGAAAAAATAAAAAAGAAAAGCAGTTGAAAAGAAAAAAAACACCCAGAACATCAGTTAAAAAGAAAATCGAAAAATAAAAATATTAAAAAAAAACCCAGAAAAAAAATCGAATAAAATCAAAATTGAAAATCATAAAAAAAAATTAAAAAAAAAACCCAGAAAATAAATATAATTAAATTCAATTAAAAAAAACCCCAGAAAATAAATATAAAAAAATTAAAATCCAGAAAATAAATTAAAAAACTCCAGTATTCGAAACCCAGAAAACAAAAAATTTAAAATCGAAAAAAAAAATTGAAATCTGGAAAAAAAAAACCCAGAGATCGAAAAACAAAAATGAAATCAAAAATAAAATAAACCCAGAGATCCAAAATCAAAAATGAAAATTGAAAAAAAAACCCAATTAGAAGAGAATTGAAATGGGAAAAAACCCAAAAACCTAAAAACCACATGCATTAACCCAAAATAATCAATTATTTTAACAGAAAATTAACCCAGAAATCGAAATTGAAATTGAAAAACAAAATCAAAATCGAATAAAACACAATAAAAAAAAATCGAAAAGAAAAACCCAGAAATAGAAAAAAAAAAAAAAACAAAATCGAAAAAAGAATTAAAAAAACCCAGAAATCGAAATTGAAAAAATCAAAATCGAAAAACAAAATTATTAAATTCGAATTATAAAAAACCAGAAATCGGAATAAACAATCAAAAATCAAAATAATTGAAAAAAAAAATTGAAATCGAAAAACCCAGAAATTGATTGAAATGGAAAAAAAAAAAAAAAAAAAAACAAGAAATCAATTGAAAAACCTCAAAATCGCTGTTGCATGTTGTTGTCTTCGATTTGTTGGTGGTTTTCGAGTGAGTATAGAAAGGAGGAGGTAGGAGATCCAGAAAGATAAAGAGGCGAAAGAGGAGGAGAGGATAGGGAGAGAAAGAGGAGAGGAGAGAGAAAGAAAACGGCCTAATGAATTAGCTAGGGTTTGGGGGTAGTTTATAAGGGCGGTTTTTTTTTTAATATTTAAATGACCCGGTTCGAAAAGGCACCGGTTCAAACCGGTGCTCTTTTTATTTTTGGCACCGGTTTGGGTTGAACCGGTGCCTTTTCCCTTTTTTTAAAAACCCGCCCAATTTTGGGCCGATTTTTGGCACCGGTTTGGGCTGAACCGGTGCCATATGGGGGGTGCCAAATGCAATTTTTCTACTAGTGTATTTAGCAATAAGTAAATGATAATCAAAAGTTCCGATCCCGTCTGATCTGAATCTTTCTGATCTGATATGAATTTATTAAGGAATAAGTAATAAATATCTGAAATAAGTTAAAGAGAACAAGTCCTTGGTGTGTTACTCAAAAGGCACGGAGGTAACTCCCTTCCCAAAAGTAAGGGTAAATGAGTAATGTGATTTGGACTGTGCAGTAGTTAACCTCTAGTGAAGGCTGAAGGGTCGTTAACCAATGTAAGAGTAAATGATCAATGTGATTTGGATTGTGGTTAACATCATCTATTAACTATTACTAAAAACAGAAGTTGTTGACGTCATCATTGCCCACATGTCGCTTTCTCAATAAAAAAAAAAAAAAATTCCGCCTAAATGCAATAATGTCATCTTTTTTTTAAAAAAAAATATATATATTTTTTTTATATTTGTAGAGCTATCATATTTAACATTTTGAAATTTAAATTTTAAAAGCTTCTACGTTACAACTAAAACCTATTAATTTATCGTAGGAAATTGAAACAATTTTAAATAGCAAATTAATAAATGACCTCATACATTGAAATATGAATTAGACAACATTGAACCGATACTATATCATATAATTTTGATGAAAATAAAAAAAATTAAAATTAAACAATATACGTAATTCTTATTTATATTCATGTATAATAGAGATTTATTTTTAAAATGTACAAATTAAAAATAGATTTTATATAAATTGTGCATCGCACGGGTTCCAACTTAGTAATTTATCTATATCTTATTATACTAAAATAATAATCACACCCTTTTTTTTCCATTCCGAATTTCCTAATATGCTTTGGAAACAAAAATATGCAATGAGTGATTTCATATATGTTATTATATAGAAAATTTATTTTTATAATATGTAAAACATGATTTTCAAATAGTTTTATTTTTAAAAAGATATATACTTTAGATATTTTTTTTAATAACATCACTTTTATAATTATAGATTTTTAGGTAATTTTTGAAATAGGGAGAAATAGAGAGAAAAATTAAAATTAAAAGAGCTAAGAGCCAATATGATATATTCAATTTAAGTTCTTTCATAGAATGTTTGACATTTGTTAGCTTTTGCATATTTGAAAAACTGAGCATTTGCTTTCAGTAGCAAGGCTTATGAGTAAAATTGCCCATAAGGTCGGGATTATTCAATAAGGGACAGTGGGAGTATTAATTTATTATACTTCCCCCATTTTCTTTTATTGCATCATAAGGACTTTTACACTATTCACTGAATCTTCTTTGACCATCTTTTGTGATTTATCAATTAGAAAGAACATATATAACCATATAAAATCTAGTTATATTCGTATTGAATCTACTTTTTAAATATCAATAATTTTTTATAATTTTTACAAAAGTATAATTAAAGATATTAATAGCCAAACTAATGCATTGACAAGCGTGAAATTCCTTATGGTGCAATAAAAAAAGAATAGAGGAAGTAGTAAAAGTAAATTGAGACTCATAAAAGAGAAAGGATGTGAGAGAGTAGATTTTTTTTTTAAAAATTTTTTTTAAAGAGGGACCATGAGAGTGTAATAAAATAATTTGAGCGGGTTTAAAATAAAGGAGAGTAATGATAAAATATAATATAATGTTACCAAATATCTAGAATTGATGCATTAAAAAATCATAAAGGGCAAGTGGTGCATTTTTTTTAATAAAGTAGGGATTATAAAGTTTATGGTTAAGCTAGTCATTTTATGATTTACATAGTTAAATAACTTTTAAATACAACAAAAATTGCATTTCAAATAGATTGCATTTTCTCTGTTTCCCAAATATTCATTATGAAGATGGGAAACGGATTTTAAGAAGAGGAGAGATATAAAAAGGAATAAGGAAATGGAGTTATGTTATGAGGAGAGAGAAAGCAAGAAAACGTGTGCTTATATGAAAATGTTGCAATATTTGTAAACTTCATTCCTAAATGATAGTTGTTACAATATTGTATTTGTAAAACGGAATAAGTATATCATACTCCACCGCTTTATGGGAACCCTAGAGCAACAAGATTAATATTGCTTTCAAATAGAAATTGATATATTGATACATTATGATTAAACTTGATTAGGCTGATCAATTAAATGAGTTGCTCGGTGATTGTTTTATTATTCATGTTAGGAAATAAGGGTTTAGTTGTACGCGTTTTATCAATTCGAAACAAGACAGTGAAATATAAGAACAAGAGAATTCAATACTGATAACAAACGACAAAGAACACAAGGATTTACCTTGGTTAAATTAGACCTACGTCCACAGTGGGGGGATTCGACAGCTTTTTCACAATAATGGAGAAAGAAGGAGAGAATAATTAAGGAGTGTTAATCTTAGTGATTGATGACATCGAAATCGAAATTTTGTTAATTTTTAGGTGTCAAGTCTATGTAAATAAAGAGATAAATAAAAGAACATAACTTATTATCTTCAAGATCTCGTAGAATATTTAATAATTATCTTGTTTATATATTACTCTATGACACTCTCTATAAAGAATATCATTTTTAGAGTTTAAGGAGGCTCGGATTGAATAAAGTCACAAAGACCACATCTCCTCAACTCCATACGGCTACCAAACATTCTAGGCATATCGTAAATAAGCCAACAAGGCCCTGTTCTATAAACATATATATATATCAAAATTCATCAAAATTCTAACCCTTTGGAGAGAGGATTCAAGAGATCTGTAATCCACAAATTATCACTAAAATATTATTTCCGTATATTTTTTGATGACCTCTTTATCTATATATTGCAAGTTTGAATTTTTTTTGGTTTACAAATTACAATGGCTTTCTAAAGTGTGATCTAATTGATCAAACTAATGGGTCCTTCTATAACACAAGGAAACCCAAAATTATTTCCCTTGGATACTCAAATAACTCTCATACAGTCATACATAGAAGAAATATAGTTGTAGGAAATATTTTATAAAGCAATTACGCTTGAAATCAGACAAAAAGCCGAAATTTCCGAATGGGCACGGACGTGCCTGGTCTAGCAAATTTCCAACATCGTCATTTTCTTCGTATATTGGCCATAACTTTCACGTTTCTTAGTAGAATTGGGCATATAACCTATCATTGAAAAACACTTAAATCAAGCTATCATCTCCAATTTAAGTCACCTCAAAATCACTTATTGTTTGAGAGATATATGCATTCAAGTCAACCCTACTTTCAAGTCGCAAATTAAAATGGCACTTCTAGGAAGTGTGGGCTTTATATATAAGTTTAATTTCAATTCTTACAAATAAAACTTCTATTTAACGGAAAAATACAAGTTAATCTGCTAGATAAACGAATTTTTGTTAATCTGATGACATTTTTGTAAATTTATTGAAAAAGCAGGGTCATTTATTCAGTACTTTTGGTGAACTGTTCAATTACTGTTTGCAACTTGCTTTTTCTGTTCGGTGAGGAAATAACACATGTACCCCTCAACTAGTACATGAAAAGACGCATATACCCCTTCACTGGTACTTGAAAAGACAATTATACCCCCGATAAACAAATTTTGTTTATCTAGGTAACCTTCTGATCTATTTTAACCACAAAATAGTCATGTTCAAACGTACCAAAACATACTAAAGTTAAGTATCATTTATAGTGATGGCAAATGAGTTGATCGGTGCAGTTTGACTTAAGTATCATTAAGTACGATACATGTATGACATTTGTTATCGGTGTCTTGAGAGATAACAGTCTTATTGTAAATTTTTTATTTTATTCAAAATAAAAATAAACATGACACTCGTTAGACATGTGAGTCATATGTCTCATTACTCTCATATGTGTAGCAAAGTTCTTGGATGTGTGCACCTGAGCAACTTGTGCCACAAGCTCACTGAGAAAGAGTGTACCTAGCTAGCTAGGTATAGGCGTGACTTGATGTTAGGTTATGGATTAAGGGTTAAAGTTAAATGTTGGGAAATACGAAGTCTGTGAACGAGTTGACCACTTTGGTTATAGAGGGTTATAGCCCTTATAGGAGGTTATGGAATATGGATGCATGCCGCTGTGGCGGTGTCGATGCAAATCATGCAATTACCAAAAAAAAAAAAAAAAAAAAAAAAAAACATTTTCACCAAATTCCTCCAGGGGACCTGCCATTCCCAACTCGGATCATGCTATGCCTCGCGGTGTGGAGGATCGCTTGCAGGGCGATCCGACAAATTTTGGGAACCGAGGAGATGAGGGATTCTTGGGTGTTTCCATTTGACAACCCTGCAATAATGGATCTTTCACAAATTCTAGTCCAGACTGATACTGATGATTCCCATCAGGTGGTTCACCAAGCTCATTTCCTGTTAAAGAGCTCTTCCCTGTGTCTCCTTGCTAAGGTCGGGTGTACCCCCACATTTACTCATCAGGTACGCCAATTTTTCATAAACATAAGACCTCAGTACGCTATAAGAATAGCGGAGATAGAGCTCAATTTCATGTATGACTCCTTTTATACTGATGGCACCATTCGCAAGCACCTTAATCACAATTGGTCCTTGGTGTATGCTATTCTCCGCTTTATTGAACCCATTGTTTGTGTTGCGGCCCTAACCTTTTATATTATCAGCTCATCTGCCCATTTACATTCAGCAGACATCTCACAAGCCGACTACGATGTGACCAACGTTTTGCTCTGGGGGACTGTAATCCTGGAGTTCCTCTCCTACATCATGACGGTCTTTTCTCACTGGACCATAGCTGCATTGACAGGGATTCATCATGATAGTATTAGTAATGTTTTGTTCCAGTTTGTTCCTCAGAGGTGGCGTTGGTGGCTATTCCGTAGATGGTCCGAAACCATTTCCAAATTCAACTTCCTAAGATATAGCATTCGAACAAGCTCGCTGGGACCGATATCAAAGTTTTGCATGTGGCTATTGGATGTAGTGTTAGGCACCCAAAACCTAGTTACAAGCTTCATGTTTATATCCCAAGAATGGTACACTGACAACCTAGGCGATCGCGTTATCAGTGAGTTGCAAGCCAAAAATCCGGATAGCATTATTACATCCTTAGCCACACAGTGGCCAACACATGATTCCTATCTGATAGATGTGCTGGTGTGGCACATTGCCACAGAACTCATCTTCATATATAGTAATAAATTTTACAATTATAGGCATCGCAGAGACACTAAGCTTCTTTCAGATTACATGGCGTACCTCCTCTTTATGAAATCGCAGTCGTTGAATATCCCTTTGATGAAAACTGAAGCAGTTCAGATGTACATCCAGGATATAGCTAGAGAACGTAATGACATAAGTTTTGAAGATCGCCTCAGAAGGTGTTGCCAGGATATCCTCAGACTAAACATTCCTGATAACGTAGCAGAAGCCGATGACTATGTGAGAACTCTATCACTTGCCATTTCTAAAGCTAATCAATTCCATAATAAATATTTCGGAAACATGGAAGCACTTTGGCAAAAGTTGAGTCAAGATTGGGTTGATATCTTGCTCTTTGCTGCAAGCAAGTATGATAGAATCGAGCATATACAGGGACTTTGTCAGGGAGGCGAGCTTATTAGTATTGTTTGGCTGTTGGCTTTTCATCTAAACATCATCACCGTCAACAACATCAACATCCAAAATGATTCAAATTTTCCATTGTGTCAATTGTGATTTGTGACTTGTGAGTGAGTCCAAATTTTGGACACTGAGTTTTTAAAATTTCTTCAACTATTGTAATCCTGTAAAAGTTTATTCTTGATCATTTGTGATAGTACCCATACATGTTTCAGAATTTATTTGGCGCAATCTTCTCATCAGCAACAAACTGTCAAAACTGTTTATCAATCGATCAATAATAATTGTCAATCTTTTCATCTTTGATATATAGATTATCTATGAATCAATAAGTCTTATATTATCTATTTATCCATGCTCGTATTTAGACTGTGTTTGGCAAGTCCATTACTTGTGTTTTGCAAGTATTTCTCTATAAGCAAAGATGACAATCATTCATCCTGCATATGCTACTAATCTTAATCACAAAAATGATAATTCTGAAATATTCTATAATTTGCAATACTTATTGACTTGATGAGTGAGTCCACTATTAGGTCTCTTAACTGATGCACCTAATAATCACTATCAAAAAGGACGGCAACCCTTTTTATTAATCTTATATTATCAGCTGCCTACTCCGTATTTTAATTTATATCAATCTCGTACTACGTTGTTGAATTGTTAGGTGACTTGGGTCAATGCAAGCTAGATTGCGAGAACACGCACGCACGAGGCAGCACAAGGGAAGGCGCAACTACTGGTTTCTGGTATTTAGTTCAAGATTCTATGAACCCTTTGTTCAGAATTACAGTATATGCTTCCTCCACTTGTAATAATTTGCAACATGTCAATTTGACATGTACTTTAAGGAAGATATTACAATAATGGAATGGATAAATTAAATAAAATAATTTTAGGAAAATTTGTCTCTAAGGGACATATATGCTACTATATATTTTGTATGGAAGGACATATATGTTTTAAGTGGTCTAAAAAGATCTTTTAAGCTTATTTGAGTTCAATAAAAATAATTTAATTTCAACAAAAACGGCAAATTATAAGATGCACCATTGTGCATATAATTCTATGTGAACCTCCAATTAAAATATAATCTCTATTCTCTTTCCTCCTCTACTTTCCTAATTTCTTATTTTTCTCTCTCCTCTATTTTTCTCTCTATTGTATTTTTCTTTCTCTTGAATTCGTTCATCATCTTTTAAATTGAATTCCTTCACATTGTTAATCACCATAGAGTGAATTTCTTCATTACAATAGATTAAATTCAAATTTTGTTTTCTTCGACCTTCAATTTGAAGCTTTGTTAATGGAGTTTTACAATGAAGTAGTGAAGCTAAAAATGGCGTCGTCGTCAACTAGAAGGTGGTTAGACGATGGTGAGATTATTTTTCATGAGATTTCATTATCTAAATCACCATGGCTAGGTTTGAGTTTCGAAATATGTACCTTTTATATTCTTTTGACTTTTTTTTAGTGATAATTGTGCATTTTGTTATGAACAGTTCTGTATTTGATTATATTTTAGTATTTTGAACATTTTAAGTTAAAAATGTGAACGTATGATACGTTTTCTGTAAATACATAACATGTATTTTTGGAATTTCGAACATCTTTATTATAATTCTGAACAGGCGATAAATTACTTATGAACTTATTTTTGTTTTAGATCTATGTATTTTTAATTTTATTAAAAAATTTGGCATTCTCTACTTTATAATTTATAAATCTGAACATTTGGCATTCTGAACAGTGTCTTTAAGTGTAGAAATTTTTAAAGGGTGTTCAGTGGTTTGTTGTTGGGGTTCAGAAGTTTTTGGGTGTTCAGTGGTTTGTGGTTTGGGTAATTGGGTTCATAAGTTTAGGTTTTTGTAGGGTGTTCAGTGGTTTACGATTGGGGTTCAAAGGTTTTTGTAAGGGTTCATAAGTTTTTAAAGGGTGTTTAGTGGTTTGTGGTTGGTTTTCAGAAGTTTTGTAGGGGGTTTAGATATTTTTGTACGATGTTCAGTGGTTTGTGGTTGGGGTTCAGAAGTTTTAATTTTGGAGGTTCAGAGGTTTTTGAAGGGTGTTCAGTGGTTTGTGATTGAGGTTCATAAGTTTTTGTAGAGAGTTCAGAGGTTTTTGAAGGGTGTTCAGTGGTTTATATATGATTGGAGTTCAAAGGTTTTGTAAGGGTTTAGAAGTTTTTGAAGGGTGTTCAGTGGTTTGTGGTTGGTGTTCAGAAATTTTGTAAGGAGTTCAAAGATGTTTGTAGGGTGTTCAGTAGTTTGTGGTTGGGGTTCAAAAGTTTTGTAGGGGGTTCAGAGGTTTTTGAAGAGTGTTCAGTGGTTTGTGATTGGGGTTCAAAAGTTTTTGTAGGGAGTTCAGAGGTTTTTGAAGGGTGTTCAATGGTTTGTGGTTGTAGTTCAGAAGTTTTTGAGGGGGTTGAGAGGTTTTTGTAGGGTGTTATGTAGTTTATAGTTTGGGTTTAGAGGTTTTTGTAGGGTTAAGAATTTTTTTGAAGGGTTTTCAGTGGTTTGTGGTTGGGGTTCAAAAGTTTTGTAAGGGGTTCAGAGGTTTTTGTAGGGTGTTCAGTGGTTTGTAATTGGGGTTCAGAGGTTTTTGTAGGGTGTTCAGTGGTTTGTAATTGGGGTTCAGAAGTTTTTAACAATTGGTTTTTTTTCTTAGATACATCATCGAATTTCTTCTTTTTTTGGTGTTTTGATGTAAAACATTTGACTAATTGTATAATTTAAAAACAAATTGCGAACTTAAACAATAAATTACTTACACATCTTTATCCTCTTCAGTAGAAGCAAATAATTTTGATTTTCAACCAAAAAAAAAATTAAAAAAAAAATTAAAAAGACAATTATATAGTAGAATATAGTTTCAATTTTACAATTTGTTTAATTATATTAGCAAATTTATTTAACATAAATGTAGGAAAATGAAAAAAAAAGTTAAGTATTGCTTATTTTTTTGAAGGTGTTTTCGTGTGTTTTTTGTCTTTTGTCTTTTGTCATGGTAGATTGCAGTTTTTAGAAAGAGAAAAATGGTAAGAGGAGAGAGAAAATTGAAAAGAATTCATTGAGGAAGGTTTTTAATTTATGAGAGGAGAGAGAAATTTTTTAAAATGAAATAAAAATAGATATGAATTTTTTTTTTTGAAGTTAAATAGATTTGACAGTTGGAGAGAGGAGGAACTATTATTAAAAAATAATAATAAATAAATAAATAAATAAACTTTGTGGGCTTCTTTCTTTTGGACTTCTTGCGTTGGGTGTGGATTGGGCCAGGTGCACCTATTTCTAGGTGCACCATGGTGCACATAATGTGATAATACTAAATAAAGTGAAGTGAAAAAGGTCTTGGGCCTTTGGTGGGCCCCAATAAATTGCATGGAAACTAGTACTCCATAATAGGAAGTGTTACAATACTACTACCTAACCTTTTTTTTGAGGTGAAGTATAAATACTTGTTCCATTTTTCTTTTTCGACTGTTTTTAAATACTTGATTCATTTTCTTATTTAAAAATATTTTACAATATTTAATTCATTTTTCTCACTTACTTGACCCAACATAAATCATATTTTATTAATTTCATATTCTATTTCCTCTAATTCTCTTAACTACTTTTGCTTTTTACAATTTTTTTTTATTCTTCCCCCAACCCCACTACCTCTATATTTTATTACTTTCTCCAATCTCTCCTAAAACTGTGCGCAGGGAGAAATGAAACAAGTATATAAAAACAGGGGGAGTTATATAGTAAATCACAAAAATGACCTTAGAAAAAAAACATAAGAAAAAAAGTACTCCATACCAGGGGAGTCTATTCGGTTTTTTTGTTTGGATTTAGGCCATATCCAATCCAAAATAAAATTAAGTTTTTAATTTTCAAATTAAATTTGATGAGAAGATTCTCATCGCATTTGATCCGAATTAAAATTCGGTTATTTGAATCTAATTTGAAAAATTGAATTAGAATATGTTGTAATAGTTTGATGCATTACTCCCTATTACTCCACTAGTTTTAATTTCATGCAATCTATAAAATCATGTTTCGATTATTTCAACTAGTTCTTTGTCCAAGCAACGCTCGGATGTTCACCAATTTTTTTTTTTTTTTATATATATAAATTACTATGACTCTACGTTGTTAGTTGTTTATAATATTTTTTAATCAGCTATCTCACTTTTCTTTATTATATATAATATAAAAAAATAATTATTTATTTAAAGTAGTTGTAATTGTTTTATAGTTTGGGTTATTGCTCAAGCAGTAGAATTTTTTTTAAAAAAAACACATTATCTTACTTTTTTAACCAAAAAAAAAAGAAATAAAATTTTTGGAGGGAAATTTTTTAATATAAACGCGACACGTGTATTTAAGGGATAAGGCTGGTGATTACTTTAGTATATAAAAATAGTTCTTTGCCCGAGTATTGCTCGGATATTCACAAGAAAAAAAACATTTTTATAAATTACTATAAGTTTGAGAAGTATCTATTTATGTTATCAAATTATTATAGATTATATATGGTTATGTATAGTACTTATCTCTAATTTTAGTTTTTTTTTTACATCTTATGAATTTGAAATTGAGTTAAAATCCTTTTTTAGAGTAGAATACGAATAATACATTTTATATATTAACGATTAAAGATTCAAGGGAATATACAAAAAAAATATTTTATTTATTTAACTTGTTATAATTGCTCTATTTTAAGATTGCATATTCTTTTTTTTTTTTATTTTTTTTTTATTAGCTATGTTATTAGTTTTTATGAACAAAAAAAAAAAGGTTTTTGGCGGGAAATTTTCTAATAGAAACGCGACACGTGTATTTTGGGGATTATTTTAGTATATTAGTATTGATACTAGTTTTGATCCCGTACAATGCACGGTTTTATAAGGTATAATTTATTAATAATAATAGTCAATTGAAATAGAGTTTGAATAACTTATGTAACATTTTTTAAAATTATTTAAATTTATAAATGTCTATCCTTTAAATTCTTTTGTGTTACAAATATATATAAATAAATTTATTAAAAGAATGTTAATTTTTTTAATAGAATTTTTTTAAAAAAAAAAAAACATTTTGGAGGGAAATTTTTTCATAAAATTATCTTAAGTGTCCCCTCTGGTGATTACTTTATTATATAGTATAGATTGATGATTGATTTTTTAGATCCAATAAAAGACAATTTAATCCGATTTAAAGTTCAAATTTGATTAGCATTGGTAAAAAGAATATATTTCTCTTCTCTCTCCTCTCTTAAGGGTTTTACTTTTCTTGGCCGTTTAGGCCGAAAATAGTCTAATTTCTTCGAAAATTAGACTATTTCCGACCCTTTTCTTCAATTTAATTTGCTTTTTTGTTATTTGATTTGTTTTGCTTTGTTTTGTTCTCTCCGTTTGTGAGAGTCTGTCCCAATTTTTTTGGGGTTTTCCCAATTTTTTGGGATTTTGATTCTCATCTATAGATGAAAATTTTAATTTTAGGGTTTTAATAATAATTGAGAAGGTGATTTGGATTCATATGGGTTTAGGGTTCGTCATCAACTCTACGATCAAAACATCAGGGCAGATTGCGAAAGTCTCTACTTGGAAAGATGCAAAGACATTGAAAATCACTACTCGCGTCAAGTTTGAAGTGGTGGAGTGTGAGCTATGCCCGATATGCAAATTAGTTATGATTTTGATTGTAAAAGTTATGTTATTTTCTCTAGACCTGTGGTTTACAAATCTTTATTATTGTTGTAGATGCCGTATGGCTATTTATTAATGATAATATTCTTCTTCTTGTCAAAAAAAAAAAAAAAAAGTTCACATTTGATTTAAATGAATAATTTTATTTAAATTGAATTAAATTTCATTAATATTTAATCAATCCAAATTAATAATTTGAATTGAATTGAATTAAATTTTTTAAATAATCAATCAAAATTATAAATGCCTCTACTCTCAAGGAGTAGTGGCGAGGGCAATTAAATTTTGAAGGGTAAACACAAATGCTACTAACCGAAGGAGAAAGCTACACCACAGCGGCAAAATATACTACCGCACCACCGAACTAACAGCCACAGGCAGCCACATGTGAATACAAAAGAGTAAACAAACAGTAAGGGTCAATTCGTAATTGCACAACCCTTAAATCTGAAGCACTCTTTCCTTTTTCTCTTCCAAACAACAAACGATAATAAATCGACACTTTCTCTCTCTTCAACCCCCCAAAATTCCCTGAAGAGGAGAAATCTGGTTCGAATCTCTATCTTTCTCTCTCCTCTTCTTCTCTGCAAATTCAATTTCCAATCTTCGCTGTTTTCCATACTCTTGTTTGTCTTTAATGGCGTCCGAAAATTTCACCGACAAAACTGCCATTTTTAGAAAGCTCAAGCTTAAATCCGAGAATAAGGTATTTCTATTTTCTTTCCACTTTTTTTTTTTTTGTTGCTGAATTGTATTTTTAGGGTTAGGATCTGGTTCAGATCCGGCTTCAATTTGCTGGAATTTCGATTTGGTTTGATTTGATTGGGAATTGATTAGGTTGTTGTGTTCATGTGTGACAGACATGTTTCGATTGTAATGCCAAGAACCCTACTTGGGCGTCGGTCACATATGGGATCTTCCTTTGCATTGATTGTTCCGCAGCTCATCGTAGCCTTGGTGTTCACATCAGTTTTGTTAGGTATGATTTGGTTAATTGGATCGTCATTATTGATTGAAGTATTAATTAGGGATTTTATTTTATTTGTGATCAGTTGATTTGGTGGTGGATTGAACTTTATTGTTTTATAAAATTGTTTTTAACCAACTGTTTAGGTCGTAAAGTGCAGAAATTTGGACTGTATGCGTTGAGACTACAATTTATTTTAGCTGCAAATTGTAGATCATACACAAAAATGTACCAAGTATAATCTTATTTTGAGCATGATTAGTTGATAGGCATAAGTTTTTACAAATTCATAAGCTGTTCGTCCTTTTATGTTGTTACTGAAGAATGATAATGAGAGTGTTGGACAATGTATTATTGATTAGAGGGATCAGTAGAATGCCACATTGATTGCTATGAAGTAAATTTTTTCGATTTTGCTGGCACTCCATGATCAGTTTTTGGGATGATTGTAGACTCAAAGAATGTCGGGAAGGTTTTAAGTAGTATACCTTTGTTGAAATGGAAGGGTTCTCTAGTTTAAGTAATTGGGGGCTAGTAATTGTTAGATCAGAACTTCTTGGGGAGAGGATTGGATATGTTGAAATTAAATGTGCTTAAATATTGGATTGCTACTTGACTTTGAGGTGCTGCAAAATCGAAAGGTTTTCTCCTGAGAGGCATGCTATTTAGGCCATTTTTCTTTTCACCTCACTAAATCTATGTGGCGGGGTTAGTAAGCTCATATAAGGAAGAGTAGGTTCAATTTCACAACTTAAGGTTATATCCAAGTAGCTCAAGGATGTAGCTTCAATCCAATCTTATATTTCATTGTTGGGCAAGAGCATGATATGGATGTACCAAGCAAGGAATTTAACTACGTTTCTTGAATAGAGTAGTATTTGAGGGTTTTTTATTTTTATTTTATATTTTATTTTTTAGTTTCAAGCCACTATTGGTACAGTTGTAGGTTTATACTAGAGTCTGAATTTAGAGTTGTTTGGTGGTGAAAGCCACAAAGATTAATGCAAGTAATTTACACTCTCTTGGAAGAACCTAATATGGCGACTATGTTACTGTGTGAGTGTCATATGTGGAGTTTGTTCATTGTCAACTGAGTTGATGAGTTATCTTGGGGTTCCAAGAGCCCAAATTTGGGGAGGATAAAAGATCAATTATAATAGTGGTCTAAGTCCAGAACATTCTTGATAGTATAACCTTCCTCACCTAGAAAGTTTATTGGTTCATTATTTTAAGTTTTCTCTTGATTCTATGCAGACTAGAGATGTTTGGTCGATGTAAAAGTTCCACCAACTTATATCTTTTGGTGCATACCAAGAGAAATTAGGGATCTTGATATATGATGAATGCATAGTCTTTAGCAAGTATTTTCTTGTTTGGAATTTTGTTTGTGATTGAGAATTTCTTAGGAGTCTCTGGACATTAGAGGATGTCGTTACTTGTTTCCATCCTTTTCTTGGGTTAGTTTCATTTGAAAGACTGTTGATTAGTAAGGACCACAATGAGGACGAGTTTCTGGTCTTGATTGATCAAATTGAACTCGACAGCGTAACTGTTGGCAATGTTGGATGAAGGTATCCTAGAATGATATAATCATCATTACGAACACTCCAATTCTAAATAGGAAATAAGAGCAGTTGATGCAACAATCTGTATTTTTTTTTGCTTGCTAAAAAGTGTTAAAGAATAATTTGTTGATTTGATTATTGAAACTTTTTCCTTGATTTTCTAGTGGGGTTGTTTATATTTGTAGCTTGCCATATTATCATGCTACATAGCTTCTCTTTTTAAGATCCTAATTGCTCAAATGTGAGAAAATTTCTTTCTTAAAGGTCAACAAACTTGGATTCGTGGTCCCCTGATCAATTGAAGATGATGTACTTTGGGGGAAACAACCGTGCTCATACATTCTTTAAGCAGCATGGATGGACTGATGGAGGCAAGATTGAGGCTAAATATACATCAAGGGCTGCTGATTTATACAAGCAGATACTGGCAAAAGAAGTTGCTAAAAGCTCTGCTGAAGATCCCGGTTTACCTTCTTCACCAGTGGCTTCACAGTCTGCACAGGCATCTAATGGTTTCTCTGATGCCCTCAGTTTTGAAGCCCCAAAGGAAATTATAACAGAAAAGAAGGATACAGCTAAGAAGGAAACAGCTGAGCTACCTTCTTCTCCTAGAACTTATTCCGTAACTGTCAAGAAACCTATTGGACTTGGAGCAAAGAAAGTTGGAAAGAGTGGAGGACTTGGTGCCAGAAAGCTTACGAAAAAGGTCAATGATTCAGTCCTTGACGATTCCTGTTCAGACATATTTTATATTTTATGGCCCTTGTGGGCAGTATAAGAGTAATGAAACGTATAGTCAACAGTTGAAACCTTTTTTTTTTACGAAATGATAAAGGCTTTGGTGGCTATTGTTTATGCATAATGTTTGACCTTATGGCTCCTCATTGACTCAAAAATGACACCTTTTCTGCAGCCTAATGAGGACCTCTATGAGCAAAAGCCAGAGGAGGCCCCTGCTCCTGTTGCCACCCCTAGCAATAATCCTGTTCCAGTTGGATCATCTTTTCCTTCTCGTTTCGAGTATGTTGAAAACAATAATGTTACGGGAGTGGGTAAAAGTTCAGAAGTTTCTCAGATGACTGGCCATGTTGCACCACCCAAGTCATCAAGCTTCTTTGCAGACTTTGGTATGGACAGTGGTTTCCAGAGAAAAGGAAGCTCAAATTCTTCAAAAGTACAGGTAAGACATAGTACATGGTAGCTAGGGATTAGGTGTTTTTGTTTTTGTTTTTGTTTTTTTCCTTTTTTTTTTTGTGCGTGGATTCGGGATTCATGTTTCTGACTGTTTGACACTTTGATTTCTCAACGTTTTTGTTGTTTATTGGCTTTTATTTGTTTATATTTTTAATTGATATTAGATTAGTAAAATGATTATATTATATTATTGTTGCTCCTATGCTCACAGCAACGACATGTACTAACTACTAAACGTGTAGTATGTGATGGGAGGTGGGGTTCTCGCTTCCAATTTTTGTTTTATTTTTTGTAGTATGTTTGTATATACACTATGCCAAACACACGCATCATATGTACTCTCAGCCTATTACATGCGCAACTTACAGTAGAAAACTGATTGATACTTTAGCAATGGAGACTACTGAACCAAACGGTTCTATGAAAATGGATTTCAAGGATCACTTTTCCCAAAAAAAAAAAAAAAAAAAAAAAAAAATCACATTGCTACATTTCTCTTTTCCCCCAAGAGAAAATTGAACTTGCAAATCCTTACACTTTATATATCCCCAGCTCTATTTCTTATTCCCTGATGCTACATGACTACTGTCCTTGCTTCCTTTCATAGACCTGGCCCATGTCTGCCATACCCTTTATATAGTTATATTACAGCTTGCTCTTGGTACTTTCACCTCATTATAAGGTTTAAAGTTCCTTGCTCTAATTTCTTCTTTCCTTTCTGCGTAATTGAAGCTAACTAAAGGAGATTCTGAAGCTATGGCTGCAGAATGCCACCATCCATAGTAAATATGTGCTCTCTAAATATCCCATGTAAGAAAAAAAATTGTGTAGAAGTGTGTAGTTTGTGTTGTATATTGCCTTTGGGGAATACTTGTGCAGTAATTGCTCATTGATGTTATTGTCAAATGCGAGGAGACTACATGTTAGGAAGAATTGAAAACTGCAATTTTACTTTCTACAGAAGTTAATTTTGGCAATATGTACGACAGTTTTAAAATAAATTAAAAATAATCTATTTGTGGATAACATTGTACCTTAATGACCATTATCCCAATGCTGACAATGAGGATCCTGCCTAGGGTGGGGTTGGTTTTATATGTATACAATTACGAGGAGGTCAGCTTTGTTCCTACAGTTACACAGTAAAGGTTTAAGTTAGACCCAGAAAGTTTCCAAATATATTACGTGAATGAAGAATTGGAGGAAACTTGAGCTAGACATTTCATCTGGTTCATTATTATGGCTGATGGAGTTGTTTTCATGATGCAAACTTGTGGGTCTAGTTTGTGTGCAGAATGTGTAGATTATTTGGTGTAGTCTATTTTCTATCACATGATGCTATAGCTGATTCTTAATTTAATGTGCCACCAGTTTGCTGATATTTTGTATAATTAACAGATTGAAGAAACTGACGAGGCTAGGAAGAAGTTCTCAAATGCTAAATCAATTTCCTCTTCTCAATATTTTGGAGATCAGAGCAGAGCTGGTGACATTGAAGCTCGAGCTTCATTGCAAAAGTATTCTGTGAGTGCATGTCAATAAGTTTTGTTGGATATTTCTTGCTTAATAGCAGTTCAGCAATTGATAATGTGGCTTTTCCCATCATCACTTATGTGCTATGTGCATACTCTTTTTGAGTTCCTGACTTTTATTTCACCTCATTTTACTGCTCTACTTGATTCATGTGGTAGTGCTGTCCATTGACTCCATTCTACCCTGATTATTACTGATTTCATTTCACCATGATGGAGCCTTCTGCAATTCTTTTGTTAACCCCCTTGTTTTCAATTGGTGTAACCCCTACATTCTTCCTAATCATCTCAACCGATCCTTTCTTGTATAGCCATACATCTAATGTAACTTACTCATCATCGCCTCATTCATGTTTTACTTACCATATAATATATGTGCCTGATTGCTGTACAGTTGAATTTTTCCCTCAAGACCATTTAAACCCCGTGACACTCTTCCACTTCAACCAACCTGCCTTGATCCTGGGAATTTTTTGGAGAATCCTCTCATCATAGGCAATCACCTCCTTGCTTCTACTCTGCCAATCTTGCACTACAAACATTTTGTCTTTATTATGTGTGGTCTCTTGATTCCCTTGATCCCTTCACCTTATGAAATAATTTTTAGTGCTATTTGGTCCAATCAGGTGTTAACGTGCGATGGATTTATGGCTGTCAAGTTGAGTTTGTGAAGAAAACACTCTTAGAGAGTTAGAGCGCACCCTTATTTTTGTTTAGCCTAAAGCCTCATCATCATCAGAACCTTGATGTACTCCTATCATTATCGGGACTTTTCTGTCTTCCAAGTTTGGTCAGCACACTCAAGCTAGCTACCTCATACAATTTTGTGAATGCCTTATTTTGTTAAAGCTCACCCAAGTACATCCCTCATTACCTTATCATAGGCCTTCTCCAAATCAATGAAAGTCATATTCAAATCCTTTTTCTTATCTGGGTAGTTCTATATTAACTGTCTCATAAAATGAATTGACTTCATAGTTTTTCTTTCTGGCATAAAGACAAATTGGTTTCTGGTTCTTTGAGACCTTCACACTTCTTCTTGACCTTTGTTGAATCATGCTCCCAATGTTTTATAATATGGCATTTCCTTCTTTGATAGTACTACTCAAATAGTTAAATGTACTGCTTTAACCCCTCTTCTATGCGATATATGTTGTGAGAATTTAGTAGTCTTCTAGCTTGATACCATCCATTCTTCTACAATTTTTTTATATTATATGCTGGCAGTTTATTTGTGTGATATCATCATATTAACCAATCTTCACTTCTTCAGTGTCATTTATGTTCTTTGCTGTTTGACTCTTTTTCTTGGAAGTGTTCTGAGTGTCTAGGTTTCTGAGTTTTAATTTTCAAACTTGATGTTTGTTGTGTTCTCTTGTCATTTTTATTTCTTGCTCTTCTTGGAATATTAGTTCATGTCATCTTAGTAGTATTTTTCTCGGTCTGTAATTAAATATTCACATTCCAACCATCAAAATTAAGGATATCCAACCAGTTTGCTTTGGCGTTGTACGATGTTTATACTATTCCCATACCTCATTACTTAACTTTAGCAAGGGTATTTTGGTGAACTATTTAAGCAATGTGAAAAACTTATCCTGTTGTAGGGAGTATGTTTTATGTGTGTTGCTTTCATAGTTCATGTGGTATTGGACTGGTTCTTTGTAAATGCTATGGCATCCTGTACTGTTACATTATCTCTGTGACTACCTTTTTTAAACAAAACTATCTATTGCAGGGATCAAGTTCTATCTCTAGCGCAGATCTATTTGGACATGATTCTGATGCCAATCTTGATATATCTGCAAGTGACCTCATCAACCGCTTATCATTTCAGGTATGGGTAACTTCAATGTTTGACATAGTTCTTCAATATCAATTGTGTGTGTTTTCAATTTATTTTATTTAGTAGATCTTCAAGCTTATAATTTTTATGGGTTTAATGTTTTGCTGGTATTCCTGAAGAGTTTTATTGATGACCAATATGACAAAAATTTCTTTAAGTTGAAACATAAATTTTGCGAAATTTCTTTTTTCATTCTCCCCAAAGTACATGAACTAGATTTTCCAAATGATGGGAGTTTCTGTGTTGGATAGTTTGTCCAAATTGCATTTATGCATGTTGCTGTTTATGTTTATTGACAGGCACAACAAGATATATCTTCCTTGAAGAATATTGCAGGAGAAACAGGGAAAAAGCTCGGTTCTCTGGCGTCGTCATTGATGACTGATCTTCAGGATAGAATCCTTTAATGTAATGTCTGTAATCATCTCAGAATTTTTACAAATACAAGGAGAGATTTATTTAGTGATGTAAAATGAGTTTTTCTTGCAATTCTTTGGAAAACAAATAAGATTTTGGCACTCTTTTCCAGTTTCCTTTGTGCTTTCTTAGCATAATGTGTAGTGAGGGACTGAGGGTGTTCGTCTTGACAAATTGTCATCTTTGTCTTTATATTTAGTTAGTTATTACTGTGTAAACGTACCAAAATTTTCAATCTCTGTTATTGTGCGAGCTGTGGTGTGCAACGGTGTTTTTTCATAGATGGTTTTGTTTTGCTGTTGGATCAATTTTTTTATGGAGTCCCACTTGCTGCTTTCAATTTGTGATACATATTTTTTTTTCTGGATCATATGAAATGAGCCACTAAGGATTACTGGATATTTTGATCAGGAAAAAGTGAAGAGCCATAATCATAGTTTTGTGATGATTGCCTACTGAATTAGTGAATTCCAATTCGAATTAAAAATGAGGGTAATTGATCTGCTTATCTCCTTTCCTCGCTATCCTCTTATGGACCAAGTTATACATGTGTATGCACACTCACATCCCACATTTTCATAAGAATCAGGTATTTTGCCTGCTGGTGCATGAATCATAGGTTCGCAGTCGTGTGTAATTATAAGTCTCAATTTGTGGTAAAATTAGGTTCTCAGACGTAGAATTTGTTATATACACCCGGGTGATTTACCGATTGATTTTTTTACTCATTTAATAAATGAGCAAATTCAAAACAGACTCTGTCGTAGATGTGTGCAATTATAAGTCTCAATTTGTGGTAAATCATCCATTATACAACGTAATCTTTTTAAATACATAAAAAAAAAGACTTATTGTTGGACGATTTAATTTAAAAAAATTTTTTTTTTACAGGTTTTGGACAGCCTAATTGAAAATTTTGGACAAAACAATTACTAAATACAGAGTAAATTTAAGCTTCATTATTTAGGAAGAATTTGCCTTATGTATTAATTTTAAATTAAATTGAAAAAATTAAGGGAGGAAATGGTAATTTGGCTCTAATGAAATACTCCTAGTAATATGGAAGCATAAAAAGTTAAAAATTATTTACTTGATTTAAAATTTTTTCTTTCAAAAAAAAAAATGATTTAAATTTTTTGTTTGTTTTTTTTTGGAAATTTACATTTAAATTTATCAAGCTGATAAACTTTATTTTCTTTTCCAAAAAAAATAAAAAATGATGTACTTTATTTCTCAAAATAAATTTCTTTCTATATAATTATCATCTTCACGAAAATTTGATTAGGGTTAAACACTTAAACGTGCTCTCCTCCAACAATATAATCCCTTGAATAAAATCAAAACAACACCCTCATTCCGGCCGAAATATTCATTTTCCCTCAACATATTTGAGAATGAGGGAAGAGAGAAAAACAAAAATACCCTAAAAATTGAAGCTTTAACTTTCTCTCTCCTCCCTCCGTTATTTTTTTTTTTAATTTTTTTTTTTTTTTTTTTTTTTTGTTGTTGTCAATTTTTACTACTTACTCCATTACTACATTTAGGTCAGCAACCATTAATTTCGACTTTTATGGCGGCTTTCTAAAATCCCCAAATTTCCCTCCATTTTCAAAATCCCTAAAAATATCAACATCAACTCCCTCCTTTTTACATTTTTCCCGCTCAATTTTCACTCAAACATCAACTTTTCGTTCCCTTAATTTCATTCTTCCCTCCTTATTTTCAAAACCCTAGATTGTTTCATCAATTTTCTCTCTCTGGTGTATGGAGGAAAAAACCCAGGAAATCAAAATCAAAACTCAAACCCTAGAATTTTCTCAATTTGAGGGTATTTCACTCAAGGAAGAAAACCCAGTTTCGGAAACCATGGAAATCGGGATCCTACCTTCAGATATCCCTATTTCTGATAAATTTCTTGGTGGGTCTTCAAACATTGAAGGCCTTCAATCGGAGGAAATTCCCAGAAAAGAAGAATTTCCAGTTTCGGAAACCATGGAAATCGAAAACCCTTGTTCGGATTCACCTGAATCTGATCAAACCCTAGCTGGGTCTGCAAAAATCGAAGTAAACGGTGAAAAGATTGATGGTGTTCAGAGTAGTAAAACCCTAACAGAGATTAGCTCAGAAGGGGATAAAGAATTCGAAGATGGCATGTTCTTCGAAATCCCAGATGTTAAAGAAGGGGGTGATAAATTGGAAGATGCCCAGATTTCTGAAGCCCTAGATGAATCAATTAAAGAAGGGGGTAAAGACTTAGACGATGCCGAGTTCACCAAAATCGTTAGTGAATTGCAAGAAAATGAGGTTTTAGAGAATTTAGATCAAATGATAGATTTTGGTGATAATGGTGAAGAAGAAGATTCACCAGATAGGAAGGGTTTGGGATACTATCCTCTTTTTGGGTCATATCATCAAAATTCTAGACCAAATGGTCCTTGGACTGAATTTGGCTCACCGAATCAGTGTATGTGTACTCGCTGTATCGAGGACGAGGATGAGGAGGATGCTGAAGATCCGTATTCGAGCAATCATGCTATGATAGGGCCGATGCGTAGACCGTATTACGGTTCTAATGCGAGGCATATGGGTATGATGCATAGAGATCATAATCATAGGAGGCATTGCAGGAGGAGGAATCATCGTTTCTGTGCAAGGCATAGAGAAGCTGAGATGTATGGTTCTCGCTACCCGTATTGTAATGTGAGAAGAGGTAGTGAAAGGTTGCGGCTTATGGAGTATTCTGAACCCGAGCCGTGTCATGTGGTATGATCTGCTTCTTACCTTTATAAGAGCTTATTGTCTTTATTGATTTGTATATGTATTACTGACATTGCAGTATATTATGGAGATCAGATTGAAAAGAAGTTGAACTTGTGAATAGATGAATTCGAAATTGAGTTTGAGTGATGATTTATTGATCATCCCTTTGTTGCTTTGTTTTTGTTGCAGGGGGCGGGTCTAGCTAACCTTGGAAATACATGTTTTTTGAATGCAATTATGCAGTGTTTCACTCATACTGTTTCTCTTGTTCAAGGGCTTCTGTCACTCAAACACGCGCCATCAAGTCATGGTGAGGCTTAGTTTGGTTGTCATTGAAGTGTTGATGGTGCCATTTTTCTCTTTTGTTTGAACTTGAAGGAATAATTAGAAGTCTGACTTGGTGTTCCTATTGATTTTGTTACTAATGTTTATTGTTCAAACTCTTTGGTGTTTGGAATTTAATTGTAGGTACAGATGAATTTTGTGTGCTATGTGCTGTGCGTGACCAGGTTGAGTTTTCACTGGGGTATTCAGGGCGGGTGATATCTCCGACATACCTTGTGGATAATTTGAGCAGTATCCTTCATGATATAGTACTTGTATTTGTTGTAGTTTTGACCTTTTTTTTTTTTTTTTTTTTTTTTTTTTTTTTTTTGTGTGTGTGTGTGGTTTAATTGTATTTTTTTCTTCTAAGCTAATAAGATATATTGGAACAGAGCTATGCCTTAGTAAACAACATTTTTCCTTTTTAGGGGGGATAGTTTGAAGGAAAAAGAATTAACGGCAATATTCTCACTGTGCTGTAAGAAATTGTGGCCACAATGGCACATCTTAAATTATGAAACCATGTTCAATATTTTGTTATCTTTGACCTCAATATCGTAGAAATTTCCTCTTTTTTCCAGAGATACCAACAAGAAGATGCTCATGAATTTTTACAGTGTTTATTGGATAAGCTTGACAGTAATTGGTCAAAGTATGAGGAAAGTGCTATTAATATATCAGCACCTGACTCTTCTCCATCATCATCATCATTTGATGAAACATTAGTGAGGCAGATTTTTGGTGGTCGTCTTGTTAGCCAGGTAGATATTGAATTTAACCTCCATGGATATTAGTAGCCCTTTAACTTCCTGTTTGAGTGACTGAACTACATATTTTTGTCTTATTTTAGATTCGCTGTTGTAATTGTGGTCACAATTCTGATACTTATGAACCTCTAATCGACCTGAGTTTGGAGATTGAGGACGTTGATAGCCTGGAAAGTGCTTTAGATTCCTTTACAAAGGTAGAGAGTATTGAAGACACAGAAAAGTTTACATGTGATGGTTGCAAGGAACAGGTGAAAGTAGAGAAGCAGCTAATATTGGATCAGGCTCCTTCTGTTGCTGCCCTCCATTTGAAGAGGTTTAAGAGTGATGGTGTCATGGTTGAAAAAATTGATAAGAAGGTCGCCTTCCAGCTTGAGTTAGACTTGGGCCCCTACACCAAAGGCTCAAATAGTGAGAATGTATGTTTCTATAGATCTTTTGCGTTCAATTAAATGCATAATCATCTTTTTTTCTTTTTTTCTTTTCAGCACTTCATTCATAGAAACAATTGTTTGATTGCAGTTTTATTTAAACTCCATCTAGAATTCAGACAATAGTTGTGAACATTGTAGTGATCATACATATGGCCCTACCATTTTGTCATTCTTCGCACAGAGAGATCCCCCTCCCGCAATCAATAATTTTGGAAACCATCTGCTGTTAAATAGTTGTACATTAATTCTATGAAGTTTCTAGAATCCAAACCTGCTGGTTTTGTGGAGTGATAACTCTAGACTTAATTGGTGAGCCAAGAATTCTAAGTTTGGTCAACTAGCATCTTCATGGCATGAATCCTCTTGCCATATCAATGAGTTGATTGTCATGTAAAATTTTTTGATTGAAATTATTAAAAATTTTATGTTTTTTGTAATAATTCTATAAAGATTTAAGGTATAAAGGTCATTGCTTTTGTGCAGTGAATTGTGCAGGAAGAAAAAGGAGAAATTGCTAATGCTTTGTGTTTCTGACTAGTATGAGTACTTAAATTTTGGTCCTGGAAGGCTGGAACTGGATGACTACTTGCATATACTTCATTCCTTATTGAGGTTTTTTTGTTTAATTTGATCTGCCCAATCGAAATCCCAAACTCATCCTAAAAGGCTTCTCTGCTTAGCTGTTCATTTAGCTATCTAATCTGGTATTAATTGTATTTTTTGCATTCTATGTAGGATGATTTGAAATACGAACTATTTGCAGTTGTTGTGCATGTTGGCTTTTCATCCACTTCAGGGCACTATTTCTGCTTCATACGTACTGATCCAGAGAAATGGTATCGATTTGACGACTCAAAGGTATTTTTGATATGAACACACCATGTGATTTTGGTTTCTGATTGTTCTGCTTTTGAGAAATTATACAGATTATTGGTCATTGATACTGAATTTATAATCCTTAGGTCACTATGGTTTCTGAAGAAATTGTGCTTTGTCAAGATGCTTACATTCTCTTTTATGCGAGAAAAGGCACTCCATGGTTTGGTAGCTTGATTGATAAATGGAAAGTTGAGTGTCATCAGAAGATCTCCAGCACTTCTCCAAAGTCTGTTTTGGATGACATGAACCTTCCATCTACTTCATATTCTGTTGGGAGTGGTCTTCATGGTGTTGAAGTTGGTGGAAATGGGGATACTATTGGAGACACTTCTACAGTGCCTACAACTTCTACTAGTGAGCAGCTTGGACAGGATAACTTTGAAACTAAAGCTGGTGCTGCAATAAGACCTCATGGTTGTGACACTTGTGAAGCTGATGGAAAGAGGGATGTTACTGGGGATGCTTCAGTCACACCTGCAACTGAGTTAATGCAAGATGAGGTCAACACGAATGCTATTGATGCCCAGGATTCTCTAGTACCAAATCAAATTTCTGCTTCCTCTTGGAGCGTGCCAAATAATGTTGAGGTTAAGGATGATAAATTTGAACTTGATGTCCTGACCTTGATGGACGAAGATGATGTGACTGAAGACAAGACACCCTCTAAGAAAGTTGGAGAAATCGAACAGACTTCACAGTTAGAGAACATGTCTGGTGTTAATCCAAACGATGATATCGGCATCAAACCTTTTACTCCTGCAAGAGCTCCAAGCCCGGATATATACTCTGATGAGGAGCCTCCAGGTAAATTTCATTTAACTGATGAGTAGCCTTAATCTCTTTTAACATTCCTGAATCCTGATGGGTTGTAAAATTAACTGTACATGCATTAAATTGAAACTTGCAGAAGAGGCCTTCCGTATCCCACTCGATCATCTCAAAATAGAAGACAAGTCGTCATCAGCTAAGAAGTTGATCAATAAAGAGAAACAGGATATGAAAAGGAAGGAGGCGATGAAATGTGTAAGGTCAATGCCCTCAGGTAGGCGCCAGTTGTTGTTGGCTGCTATAAATGGCCCGCAAACTGATAGTTCATTGTTCAAGAGAAAAAAAAGACTACAATCTCCCAAGAAAAGGGTAAAAGTCAGTCCAAAACGTGTCTTGCGGCCTGTTACAGTTTAGCACAATTTAAGGTTCTCAAGTGGTTAATGTATCTTGGTCATTTTGCTCAACTGACGAAATTCCACTTCTCGTGGGCTAGCCTTTCTGATTGTCGATATTTTGTAGAGATCTGGGTTTATTTACACCTAGGTGTCTCAACGGATTTTTCTGTATATGGCGCTACCCTTATATGGCATCTTTTATTTTCAAGTATTTTTTTTTGTCTGCAGTCTTGTGTTTTGAAGTATATTTTTGCTGTCTGCTATCTTAATTTTTTGTGTATATTTGCTGCCTACAACGTACCATTTTGGTCTTTTAGGTGTGAAAGAGATGATGATACAAATTGAAGACGTTGAGAACTTGAGATATTGTTTCACAAATAATCACAATCAAATGGAAAATCATATACGAAGTACTGTATTTCGTATTACAACTTTCATGCATTTTATCAGGCTTAAATTCTTTAATGTTGTACAGCTTGTTTCCGAAATTAAAATTTATTATGGTCAGAAGCGCATGTAGCTTAGAAGAACATGTTTTAATCTATAAGCCAACTTAGATGAGCTTATAGTGGAACCAGGCTACCAGCATATCCTTAGGGCATGTATTAATAACCACCCCCTTCGCCACCAACAGCTCCATAGCCACCAGCATGGGCTCCACCAGTAGCATAACCACCTCCACTACCAGTTCCGCCACCTCCACCACCACCATATTGTCCTCCTGTACCGCTAGAGCCTTCTCCGTATCCACCACCAGCTCCACCACCACGACCATATCCACCACCTCCACCACCGACATAAGTCTCACCGCCGCCACCTCCACTTCCTGCACCACCTCCGCCAGCATAGCCCCCTGCCCTACCAGAAGCAAACCCACCTCCTTGACCCCCGCCTTCACCACCCCCATATCCTCCAGCATGCTCCCCTCCAGAAGCACTAGCACCACCACCACCGCTACCACTACCACCACCTCCCCCATAGGCAGCACCACCTGATGCTGCAGCGCCACCATGGCCTCCACCATCACCACCACCATAACCACCAGCATGCTCCCCTCCAGAAGCACTAGCACCACCACCACCGCTACCACTACCACCGCCTCCCCCATAGGCAGCACCACCTGCTGCTGCAGCACCACCATGGCTTCCACCATCACCGCCACCATAACCACCGGCATGCTCCCCTCCAGAAGCACTAGCACCACCACCACCGCTACCACTACCACCGCCTCCTCCATAAGCAGCGCCACCTCCTGCTGCAGCACCACCATGGCCTCCACCATCACCGCCACCGTAACCACCAGCATGCTCCCCTCCGGCACCGTATGCTGCACCTCCACCACTACCACCTCCTCCGCCACCACCATAAACAACACCACCACCAGAAGCACCACCTCCTTCACCACCACCGCCTCCATATCCACTTGCATGGGAATCACCTCCGCCATAAACCGTCCCACCACCAGCCCCACTTCCACTACCTCCACCACCAGCATATCCACCTACTTCAACACCGCCACCAACATGTCCACCAAGCTCATAATTGAGGAGAGTTCTAGTGGCAGAGCAAATGCCTAAGCCTAACACCAAGAATAAAACAGAATAAGAGATTTTATGGGAAACCATTTTGAGAATGTGATGGTTTTAAGTAATGCTGAAGAAGATGTATTTATAGGGATGACATTACAATCACAAATGGCGCGCAACTTCCACTGCAACAGTGGTTGAAGCAGCTAGCACATGACAAAAGCCTAAGGATTTGTAATTGTTCGTTCGTTCCCACCTTCCACTATAACTAAAGCAGAAGCCTCAACTCTCAAGTTAATTATTGTATGTAATTCATCATCATCATCAAGATCAGATTACTAGTAGTTTCTCTGGTGTGCTCCGCTACTGTCTCCCACATTTGAATTAAATTCTTTTTATAAATCTGTATAGTTTTAATATATAGTTTTTCACTTGTATTAGTTGTATATTATAGCACTTTCTTTATAATTATGGGCATTAAGCACTGATATTTGTTACTTTCCCCATCACTTATATTAATCAGAAGATATCTAATCCTGACCAGATATTTAGTGTTAGTAGTGTCTTGTTTTCCTTATTTTACAATTGAATAATCTTGTTAATCACACTTTTATCCAATTACTCATACTGTCATGCAACATAAAGCATAATTATGCTTATATAAATGTTAGGATTTGCTTGAAGACAAAAGGATTTTTTGCAGTTTATTATAACCAACTTGGCTAATTAAGTACTTACCAAATGAAAAGGCAACTTATTAAAGATACAAGTTAGGATAATTCAGTATATCAAATTTTGAGTATTGCATCTACTTGCACTTAAGAGCAGCTTGTAGATTATTTTTCTTATTCCACTTGTTAAACGAAAAGCAAATTTGGAGTATATGCATACTTAGCAGGTATTGTGATGTTGATCTAGCTCGTGTTACTAATCAGCTAGACGATAACTTCATTCTGATCTGATTTTCATGACTGGCAGAAAAATTGCTGATTGTTTAGTAACTTTAGTTACATGCATGTTTGATTTATGATTTATATCTCATGAAGAAATGGATTAGTAAATAAAAGAGCTGCAGAATTGGGTTTTGAGATTTTAAAAACTCAATTTACTTAGCTTCCTCGCTTTATCTTGTTAGCTATAAGCCGAAGGAAGATGGTGCAAGTCAAGAATGTGTGATGACTGATGTTGTGTGAGCTGTAGCATATACAATGGACTATACATGGAGACATAAATTGTGACTTAGTGATGCATGTGCATGCAAGAGTGCTTAATGATGAATCAACTCCATCAATAGAAAAAGATTTTCTTAAGTGGGTTAATTCATGCCTATACATATAGTGAAACTTGGACCTCAAATAGAAGACTCAATTTATGATCGGGTGGGTGCATAGAGTATACTAATCAAACCGAGGCACTCAAAATGAAAATGTCACAATTGATGATATTTTAAATTTGCCTGTAAAATTCCTTAGTTTTTTTTTTTTTTTTTTTTTTTTTTTTTTTTTTTTTTTTTTTTTTGGTCATGTGTATATGTGCTTTCTTATTTTGAAGTATAGAGAATTACTAGTTAAAAATGACATTAATGTAAACAAGGTATTTGTAATTCTTAATTTAAGTATGGTCCTGTCATGTAAATACTACTTTCATAAAACAACTTTCAAAAAATGTAGGAGGTAAATCTTAAGAAGTTTTAATAATAATCAAGTCATCAACATATAAAAAAAAAAAACATTGTGAAATTTAAACTTTTACTTGGTATTTAAGATGATTAGGCCATTATTTAAAATAATATATGTGTATTATTTTTCTTTCATTTTTAAAATTACAATTAAAATAAATTTTCAATAAGGTCTCATATATTCTGCTTTGTTGATACACGTTTACATAAGTGAAATTAAGTGAATAAAACATCATAATTGTTAGCTATAATTCTATGATTCTATCACCCACATTCATTATAAACAATATAGTTGAACTTTAACTCAATCATAGGTTCTTTGAGACATCATTGTAAATTTGTAATATTGTATGATTTTCACTCAATCATAAAATGAAACTTAATCAATTGTATTGAAATTCGTATAAGGTTGCATGTTACATATAGAAATCTGGCAATATCCTTCAGGCTCTTACAGTAATTGCCTAATAAATCCGTATTCTTAAACAAAATACTTCGTTCCACATAAATAATAATACTTGATTATACTTATTCTTGATGAATTAAAATTTTTAATTGTATTGTATGCAGTCAAGGTCTCAAGGATATCCACCATGGGCACCTCCTTCACCACCTCCAGCTCCACCACCGTATCCACCTGCATGGGCACCACCAGCATAGGCACCTCCTCCTCCTGAGCCGCCTCCGCCACCTGCACCATATGCATGCCCTCCTCCTGCAGCAGCACCACCTGCTCCTCCTCCACTACCATATCCACCACCTGCAACTTCACTACCACCACCATAAGCACCAGCACCGCCACCACCGCTTCCACCACCACTACCGTATGCACCAGCACCACCTCCAGCATAAGCTCCTCCCTGGCCACCACCTTCACCACCTCCGTACCCTCCGGCATGCTCTCCTCCTGCAGTTGAAGCACCACCTCCACCAGAACCTCCTCCAGCACCACCAGCATATGCACCGCTACCACCAGAGGCGTAAGCTCCACCATGGCCCCCACCTTGACCTCCACCATAGCTTCCAGCATGTTCTCCTCCCGCACCATAAGCACCACCTCCACCACTTCCACCACCGGCACCACCACCATAAGCACTCCCACCACTTGCACTAGCTCCACCATGGCCTCCGCCTTCTCCACCTCCATAAGCACCTGCATGCCCTCCAACTGCACTATATGCTCCACCTCCACCACTACCACCACCGCCTCCACCAGCATGAGCTCCAGCTCCAGCACCACCATAGGCTACACCACCTCCTTCACCACCTCCACCACCATACCCACCAGCATGCTCACCACCCGAACCATAAACAACCCCACCACCAGAACCACTACCACCACCACCACCACCACCACCACCGGCATATCCTCCTACATGATCATAAGTGAGGAGAGACCGAGAGGCCGAGGATAACCCTAAACCTAGTAACAAGAAAAAAGCAACATAAGAGATTTTTTGTGAAGCCATTACAATGTATTGTAGTGTAATGTGTTTTTGTTATTTGAATCCAAAAACCTTATGATATCCCAATGATACAAAACATGAGGTATATATAGGAATTGGATAGGGAGGTGAGGAAGCGTGTAACTTGCACTTGCACTAGCTAGGACAACTTAAGGGTGGTTGAGGCACATGGATGACAAAAGTCTATAATCCCACTAACTCTTTCCTTTAGCTTGCTTCTACTTTATCAAGATATTAAGATGTATATAGTTAGCAATTTTTGTGTACTTTTGCTGTCTCCAACATTGACTTTATATAATTAGGATGTAATCGATGCACCTTATCATCATATCATGATATTGTATGTTTATTTCTCATAGAAACTCTGTATAAGTTCACATTACTAGCATCATATAGTACTAACATGCATCATTTTACATTGAAATACTATTATTATTACTACTACTAGTTATAACAAATACGAAGTATAAATTAAAGAGTGGTGCATATAAGTTATAACCATTAACCGGCATATATAGAGTGTGATGCATATAACTGTAACGCCAATTCTAATGTTTGTTTGTACAATATATACGTGCAGTAACATACATGTACACCGGCACCGTAGCTGTTTAAGATAATTGTTAAAGACCCACCAAATCTTTGGTTAGGTTTAAAAACAAACTAACCCTTATTACAAGATTTTTTATACCACCGTCTCATGAATTTCATTGATTAAATTATGGTATGCTATTGAATTGAAGCAGGAAGTTTTCTCTCAATAATGTACTGTAAATTGGAACAAGAAAGATGGCCTGGATATATATACTTCGTATTTGATATGTGTTCACCAAGATTCTTATTGTCTCATTGATTTTTCTATTTTGCTAAGAAATCGTGATTATCAAAACTATTTTTATATTACTCTAGCCTTTAGACACTTAATTATTTTTTAATAAATAATTAGAAATTTCACCTATATCCTAATATAAATGAGAATAACTGAAGTATATAGTTTGTGAAAATAATAATTTAATAGTGCGTATGAAGTATATGATTATCTTACGTTTCACATTTGTCCTGTGAGACAACCCATGCCATATAATTAAGTTATCTGATCAAAATTAAAAGCCACTATATATTATAAACACTACATCATGAAAGAATAATTTCAGTGGACGAGGGCAAACTATACAGTATACAATATATAACAAGAAAACAATCGTATGAATAATATTATGATTGGAGTTGCTGCATGCATGCCTCCACTATTGACTTCAAGTTAGCAATAATGCTCTCTAGACCAAACAAGCATAGCAAACTAAAGCTCCAAATTCTCTTCCTCCAGCTAACGTTGCACTGATTATATATCTTCCTCTATAATTTAACTTTACATTGTAAAGCTGATGCTGCGATAATCTTCTTTTATGATCATCCGCAAGGACGAGTTAGGTTGTTCTTTTGCTAAGAAATAATATTATTTTAAAATAAATTGACTGAGTAATCTCGAATTGACCGAATAATCTATGACTAATAAAGTACGTAGACCCTATTCAATCGAATACTCATCAATAAATCCTGACTAATTTAAGTAGCCCTTGACCGACCGCGTAACCCCTGACCAAGTAGCCCATAATCTGATTGACCGAGTATGTCACCTCATAATTAGTAACCCCGACTACACGGTGTGGCTAGTCAGATATGAAACTTTGTATATAATGGGCTAGTGGAGTACTGAAGTTGTATATTTTATGGTAATGAAGTATGATTTTGCCTTGAATTTATATATTTTGATTGCTAATTAAGCTCATTATGAGTGATTTAGCTATACTTTTATTATCAAGTTTATGTGTGTATAATTAACTTGGATATTTTTTTCTATTTAGCTAAGTATTGACAAGTGTGTGTATATATATACACACACACTTGTCAATACATTATATTTTTTTTTTTTTATTGTCAATAGGTAAATATATATATATATATATATATATATATATGTATATGTATTAAATTCTCAAGTGTAAATCATCAAAGCTAGTTAAACAAAAGCATATGATGTTTCAAAAAAAATAATAATAATAAATATTAAAAAAATATTTTTAAAAAAAGAAGCATATGAAAGACATAAGTCAAAATATTAAATAAAAAATTAAAAAAAAAAGTATTGTATAAGTTATTTATTCAGCATTTATTCGGTATAAGTTTGGGTCGGGTAAGAGTGGGTCTGGTCAATTCGGGTCAGGTTAATTCAGATTAATTCCATAACCTATGCGGGTCGGGTTTGGGTTAGGCCATGCTTGAGTCGGGTCATGCTTCTTAATTCGGGTCGGGTTAATAACAGGTTGGGTTACATTTGGGTCGGGTGAACAATAGGTCGTGTTTAATTCGGGCTTTCACGAGTTAGGGTAATTCTCGGGTTCGAGTGGGGTTCGGTTCAAGTCAATAATTAGCGGATTATAATCAGGTCGGGTCATTTCCAAGTCGGGTCATTCTTGGGTACAAGTCGGGTTCGGTTCAAGTCAATAACTTGCGGGTTTTAATCAGGTTGGGTCATGAGGTCATTCTCAGATTCAAGTCGGGTTATGTTCAAGTCAATAATTTGCAGGTTACAATCAGGTCGGGTCATTTCCAAGTCAGGTCATATTCGGGCTCAACTAACTATAAATAGATAATTATCATTTTTATCAAGCTAATTATTTCCTTTGATTAAAATATATATGGAAATATACTAGGGAACTATAATATATAATATAGGAAGATAATTATCTCCTTTGACCATACAACAAATATGTACTATATTTAACTCTTAAATTTGAGGATGATGCTCCTTTCTTTTGCTGGCCTAGACCGACTTGATCTCCCAAGACAAAATGCTTTGATCAACAATAATAAGGTGGTCTAAATTGCATTTAAGGTGATTTGAAATCGGGTCAGGAACAATTTGGGTTGAATTTAGGTCGGGTCATCAATAACAAGTCGTGTTGATTTCGAGTCGGGTTAGTAACAGATCGGGTTGAATTTTTGGTTTGGGTAAGTAATAGGTATGATAACATTCGGGTCGGGTCAATAACAAGTCGGGTTGAAGTTGGTTCAGGTTAATAACAAGTCAGGTTGATTTCGGGTCGGGTTTATAACAAGTTGGGTTAAATTTAGGTTGGGTTAGGAACAGGTTGGGTTGAATTCAGGTCAGGTTAATTAAATTCGGGTTTTGACGGGTAAAAACGGGTTTGGATCAATTTCGGTTCAAGTCGGGTTCGGTGCAAGTTAATTAAATTTGCCGTTGTAAATCGATAAATCGGTACAAGTTGTAAACAGGTAAATTGGCCGTTTAAAAGAAAATTGATTGGTTCCACACACCCAATTGGATTTCTTGAGGGTATTAGGGAGCATGGTAAACATTTCGGCAATTTTTATTTAGGGCGAATAAAAGTAAAAAAATTCCAAAATTGAAGGCTTAATTATCCACGCTTTTTTGAGAAATTTTGGAGGTTTCGAGGCCCGGTGACGAAAAGTCTTGAAATTCTATGGGATACATCTCGTGGTCATATAATGTCGTTTGGAACAATATATGATCATTATTTGTTGTCATAAATGTTTGTGGTAGGCTTGAATTATTGAAATCGGTGCAAGTTCTAAACCGGTAAATTGGTTGTTTAAAGGAAAATTGGATGGTTCCACCCACCCAATTGGATTCCC
Organism: Chenopodium album; assembly: GCF_948465745.1. Taxonomy (NCBI): domain Eukaryota; kingdom Viridiplantae; phylum Streptophyta; class Magnoliopsida; order Caryophyllales; family Amaranthaceae; genus Chenopodium; species Chenopodium album. Next base: position 5,131,324 of record NC_137835.1, read on the forward strand.
GGAGGATAATAGGGACCATGGTAAACATTTTTGAAATTTTCATTTCCGGACGAAAAAAAATCAAAAAATTTTAAAATTGAAGGGTAATAATATCCACGCTTTTTGAGAAATTTTGGATGTTTAAAGGTAAACCGGTAAATTAATCGTTTAAATGCAAATTGGATGTTTCCACCTATCCAATTGGACTCCCGGGGGTATTAGAGACCATGGTAAAGATTTCGGTAATATTTATTTCCGTGCGAAAAAAAGTCAAAAAATTCCAAAATTGATGGCTTATATCCATGCTTTTTTAGAAATTTCAAAAGTTTCGGGGCCTGGTGTCGAAAAGAAATTAGAGATCAGGGGATACATCTCGGGGTCATATATTGCCGTTTGGAACTGTAAATGATCATTATATGTTGTCATAAATGTTCGTGGTAGGCTAGAGTTAATTAAATCAGTTCAAGTTGTAAATGGTAAATTGGCCATTTAAAAGCAAATTCGATGGTTCCACCCACCCAATTGGACTCTCGGAGGGTATTAGGGACCATGGTAAACATTTCGGCAATTTTTATTTTCGGGCGAAAAAAGTCAAAAAATTCCATAATTGAAGGCTAATATCCACGCTTTTTGAGAAACTTTGTAGGTTTCGGGGCCCGGTGTCGAAAATGCTTGAAATTTTAGGGGATACATCTTGGAGTCATATAATGCCGTTTGGAACCATATATGATCATTATATGTTGTCATAAATGTTAGTGGTAGGCTTGAATTAAAGAAATCGGTGTAGATTGTAAATTGGTAAATTGACCGTTTAAAGGTAAATTGGATGGTTTAACCCACCCAATTGGACTCCGAGAGACCGAGATGGTAATTGGGACCAAGATAAACATTTCGCCAATTTTTGTTTTCGGGCGAATAAAGTAAAAAAATTCCATAATTGAAGGCATTATCCACACTTTTTGAGAAATTTTGGAGGTTTCAGGACCCGGTGTCGAAAAGACTTGAGATTTTAAGGGATATCTCTTGGAGTCATACAATGCCGTTTGGAACCATATATGATCATTATATGTTGTCATAAATGTTTGAAGTAGGCTTGAATTAATGAAATCGTTGCAAATTGTAAATCGGTAAATTGGTCGTTTAAAGGAAAATTGGATGGTTCCACCCACCCAATTAGACTCCAAGAGGGTAATAGGGACCATGGTAAACATTACGGAAATTTTTATTTTCTGGCGAAAAAAAGTCAAAAAATTTCATAATTGAAGGCTAATATCCATAATTTTTGAGAAATTTTAGAGGTTTTGGGGCCCGGTGTCGAAAAGGCTTAAGATTTTAAGGGATACATCTCGGAGTCATATAATGTCGTTTAGAACCATATATGATCATTATATGTTGTCATAAATGTTCGTGGTATGCTTTAATTAATGAAATCGATGCAATTTGTAAATTGGTAAATTGGCCGTTTAAAGGCAAATTGGATGGTTCGACCCACCCAATTGGACTCCCAGAGAGTGATAGGGACCATAGTAAACATTTCGTTAATTTTTATTTTTGGGCGAAAAAAAATCAAAAATTCCATAATTGAAGGCTAATATTCATGCTTTTTGAGAAATTTCGAATATTTCGGGGTCCGGTGTCGAAATGAAATGATATTTTAGAGGATACATCTCGATGTCATATAATGCCGTTTGGAACCATAAATTATCATTATATGTTGCCATGCATAAATGTTTGTGGTAGGTTAGAGTTAATGAAATCGGTGCAAGTTGTTGTAAATCGGTAAATTGGCGGTTTAAAGGAAAATTGGATGGTTCCTACCAACCAAACTGGAATCGGGGAGGGTATTATATAACATGGTAAACATTTCGGCAAATTTTTTTTTAGGGCAAAAAAAAAAATTAAAAAATTAAAGGCTAATATCCACGCACGCTTTTTGAGAAATTTTTAAGGTTTCTGGGCCCGGTGTCGAAAAGGCTTGAGAATTTAGGGGATACATCTCGGAGTCATATAATGTCATTTGGAACAATAATTGATCATTTTATGTTGTCATAAATGTTCATGGTAGGCTTGAATTATTGAAATCGGTGCAAGTTGTAAATCGGTAAATTGGCCGTTCAAAGGCAAATTGGATGGTTCCACCCACCCAATTGGACTCCCAGAGGGTAATAGTGACCATGGTAAACATTTCGGCAATTTTTATTTTCAGGTGAAAAAAGTCAAAAAAATCTATAATTGAAGGCTTAATATCCACGGTTTTTGAGAAATTTTTTGTAGGTTTCAGGGCCCGGTGTCGAACAGACTTCAGATTTTAGGGGATACATCTCGGAGTCATATAATGTCGTTTGGAACCATATATGATCATTATATGTTGTCATAAATGTTCGTGGTAGGCTTGAATTAATGAAATCGGTGCAAGTTATAAACCGGTAACTAAATTAGCCGTTTAAAGGCAAATTGGATGGTTCCACCCACCCAATTGGACTCCCAGATCGAGAGTTATAAGGACCATGGTAAACATTTCGGCGATTTTTATTTTCGGGAGTAAAAAGTAAAAAAATTCCATAATTGAAGGCTAATATCCACGCTTTTTGAGAAATTTTGGTGGTTTCGGGGCCCGATGTCGAAAAGGTTTGAGATTTTAGGGGATACATCTCGGAGTCATATAATGCCGTTTGGAACTACTCCCTCTGTCTCCAATTGTTTGCCCCAAACCATAAATCTACTATAATAAGGTTTTGGCCAAAAAATGATGCACATGGGTTGACACAAATATCAATGAGGAGAGAGATAGAGAGAGTGCAAGTGGGAAAACATGCCAAAAATAGTATGGAGCAATCTTTTGGGGACACCTTAAAAAGGAAAGTGGAGCAAACAATTAGGGAAAGAGGGAGTATATATGATCATTATATGTTGTCATAAATGTTCGTGGTAGGCTTGAATTAATGAAATCGGTGCAAGTTGTAAATCGTTAAATTTGTTGTTTAATTTAAAGGCGAATTTGATGGTTCAACCTACTCAATTGGACTCCGGGAGAGTATTATGGACCATGGTAAACATTTCGACAATTTTTATTTATGGGCGAAAAAAAGTAAAAAAATTCAAAAATTGAAGGCGAATATCAACGTTTTTAAAGAAATTTGGAGTATTCGGGGTTCGATGTCTAAAAGTGTTGAAATTTTAGGAAATACATCTTGGGATCATATAATGTCGTTTGGAACCATATATGAACATCATTTGTTGTCATAAATGTTCGTGATAGGCTTAAGTTAATGAAATCGGTGCAAGTTGTAAACCGATGATCGTTTAAGGGCAGATTGGATGTTTCCACCCATCCAATTGGACTCCCGGGGGGTATTAGGGACCATGGTAAACATTTCTGCAATTTTTATTTTCGTGCGAAAAAAGCAAAAAAAATTCAAAAATTCATGGCTAATATCCATGCTTTTTTAGAAATTTCGAAAGTTTCGGGGCCCGGTGTCGAAAAGAAATGAGATATTAGGGGATACATCTCGAGGTCATATAATGCCATTTGGAACCATAAATGGTCATTATATGTTGTCATAAATGTTCGTGGTAGGCTATAGTTAATTAAATCGGTTCAAGTTGCATATGGTAAATTGGTCGTTTAAAGGAAAATGGGATGGTTCCACCCACCCAATTGGACTCTCGGAGGGTATTAAGGACCATGGTAAACATTTCGGCAATTTTTATTTTAAGGCGAAAAAAAGTCAAAAAATTCCATAATTTAAGGCTAATATCCACGCTTTTTGAGAAATTTTGTAGGTTTCGGGGCCCGGTGTCGAAAACGCTTGAAATTTAAGTGGATACATCTCAGAGTCATATAATACCGTTTGGAACCATATATGATCATTATATGTTGTCATAAATGTTTGTGCTAGGCTTGAATTAATGAAATCGGTGCAAGTTGTAAATTGGTAAATTAGTTGTTTCCCAATTGGACTCCGAGAGTGTATTTTGGACCATGGTAAACATTTCGGCAATTTTTATTTTCGGGCGAAAAAGAGTCAAAAAATTCAAAAATTGAAGGCGAATATCTACATTTTTTAAGAAATTTGGAGTATTCGAGGCCCGGTGTCTAAAAGTCTTTAAATTTTAGGGAATACATCTTGGGATCATATAATGTCGTTTGAACCATATATGATCATCATTTGTTGTCATAAATATTTGTGAGAGGCTTGAGTAAATGAAATCGGTGCAAGTTGTAAACCAGTAAATTGATAATTTAAAGTCAAAAAAAATTCCAAAATTAAAGGCTAATATCCATGTTTTTTTTAGAAATTTCGAAGGTTTCGGGGCATGGTGTCGAAAACAAAATGAGATTTAAGGAGATACATCTCGGGGTCTTCTAATGTCGTTTGGAACCATAAATGATCAGTATTGTAGGGAATAATTTCAAGCCTTTAAAATCCCACTAGCTTGAACCCCACTGTGATCATACACTAAAGTACGGTGGCGTCCAAAAGGGAAGAAGATAGAGCAAAAGAGTCGCCAACAAGTTTTTAAGGAACTTGTAAACCGTTCACGAGGTGAAGGTTACACCCCTTAACGATCCAAGAGATCGTCAACTCCATAAGGTCATGAACCAAATAAGGGTTCGGGGATGATGGTACAAATCCAACCTAAAAGAGATTGAACATGCCCTAATAATAGGCCTCTACTTTATTCTGCTCGTATTCATGTGCGCTTTCTGACTAACATACAATCAATAGGATTACCCTAAACCTGTTTAATCTATGTTGGTTGAATTTAATGCACAAATAAACTATTATTGGCGATCACTTGAATTACAATCACAATTAACCCTAAACAAGATTATTAATATCTTATTAAGCGTGGTTGCAAATACCAATTCCCTTTAACATGCAATAAAAGGTGATCAAGCAATAACAATAAATAAGCATCAAGCAACATAATAAATAATCAACATCATTAATAATAATAATCATCATTAAAATAATCACAATCACCATGATAACCATAAATTATAATCATAATCACGTTAAAGCATAATAAACATAGCAAGATCCTAGGCATGATACTAACAAGATTAATAACAAACCCTAGCATGTCACTAAGCAATAAAAATCAAAGCTTTAGCCCTAACATGATACTAACATGAATTAATATTAGAAAGAACGTAGGAAGCATCATAACAATCATATTTAATATTAAAAATACCCTAGACATGATACTAGGAATATCATAATAACGATATAAACATGATTTCTACATCATAAATCAATTAAACCATTAAAGTACTTACTTGGATGCCTCGTATCTCTTTCTAATAACAAAATACACACGTTAGTAACTTCAAGGAAAATAATAAACAAAACAATTAAACTAAATAATTGAAATAGAGATTTGGGACCAAACCCTCAGAAATTAAAACCTTTCACGTCTAGGGCGAAGGCAACTTCGAATATGGCTAGGTGTATCAAGATCTAATGAATGCGGAATTTTGTATTCGAGAAAACAAAGTTTTAGAAAAGAAAGAATGAATGATTTTAAGAAGAGAATTGAAGATTCTTGGTGAATGAATATTGATAATCCGTCCATGAAAACGGAGTTTTTGATACGACATTTATAGAGAAAAACATCCAAAAAAGATAATTTATCAAAACAGAGTCTGAAGAACGAAAAACCAACTTGGCGCCAGGACCAGTGGCTAGCGCCAGGCGCCAATGGCTGGCGTCTGGCGCCAATCCTGATTCCAGGCGCCAAGGCCTGGGGTTGGACGCCAAACCGGATTTTAACGCGTTTTCGAAAATCTGATAATTTTATTGTACTGGAAGATAAAATAATATAATTTCAGTCGAAAATGCTATTTGATCTAATTAAAACTCTGAAGAATCCTAATTGAATTAAGAATGATGAGACCTTCTAGAATGTTCTAGAAGACCAAAACCATTCCTAATTACATTAGGAATGATAAATCATATTAGGCCCTCCCCTAGATCATTGGGCCGTACTTAAAGCTCAAACCGGGCCCAGTCTAGTAAATTGGCCATAAATTCCTCAATATTCATCGGAATTGGGCTTATAATATATCGTTGGAAAGGTCTTTGCAAGCCCCATCCAATTACACCACTATTGGACCCATATCATGGACCAACCAAACTGGATTGGCTGTTTTCTTAAAATAAAGTTTTCAAAAACAGAGAGAAGAGAAAAGAAAAGAAATAAATTTTTCCGCAACACTAGACCTTTCCACACTTTCGTTTCATTCGATTATGATTCGACGTGAAAGGCACTCATCACTGGGTTTGGTTTTGGGGAGACACAAATGGGTGTCTACAGAAGCCCCCACTTTGACTGAGTTTGGAGAAACGCAAGTTTCGAAAACGAAAGTCAAAGTATCGATAGGGACGGAGAATGATTCAGAACGTTCTGCGATCCTAAATCACTCTTGTAACGCCGATACCTGCAAAACTAGCGTTAGTTAAACAGATAGAAGAGTTAAGAAACGCGTATCTTGCACCGTCGAGCACACGTCTCTGAAAGTAACCGATTGTTGCTGCTGTTGTTGTTTTGATGACCTCCTGCAAGCTAGAGAATGCCATCCCGCTTGAAAACCGCTACGCCTTGTAACTGCTTCCAAAATAGAAGATTGCTTCGCCTGAAACTACCTTCTCCGCTGTGATAATATTCCACGTCCAAGGGAATATCATCGAAAATTATTTCTCTTGAAATAATTCTCATCCGCATTATGATCATCTTCCATGCCTCAGGAACTATGATCGAAGACAATTTCGCCCGAAATTACCTTCAGTTGTTTATGACAACTTTCCGCAAGCTAGGGAATGATGTCGAAGACATCTTCTCTTGAAGTTATCCTCATTTGATGCGATAATATCCCAAAGGAAAATACCGAAGATCCACGCCCGTCGATCTCTTAAAGTTCGCTTGAACTTGCCTTTTGCTATGCCTGTACGTCGGCGCTCTTTGCTCTGAACCTGTATGTCGGTGCTTTTTGCTAACGAACCTGTATGTCGGTGCCTTTGCTGTGATGACAATCCTCTTTTCTTTGGGAATAGTTGCCAACACAACTCTTGTATGATGTATGACAATCCGATTTAGGGAAAGTTGTCAATGCTTCGTAACAATCTTTCATAAGAACTTTGCTACAATCGACAATCCACATCTTGGAACATAACTCTTGAAAGCAATCCACCTTGGAAATTTGCCAACGCTATGCAACAATCCTTTTGGGAAAATATTGCCACTATTGACGATCCGCGTCTTGGAACATTTGCAAAAAAGAGTCGACCGACAATCCACTTCGGGAAAATTTGCCGAAATTTAAGATGAGTAGAGACCTACGACAATCCTTTGGGAAATTTTGCTATAGGGAACTGGGTGTATGACAATCCAATCTCGGAAAACTTGCCAGCGATCTATGAATGTATGACAATCCGAATTTGGAAAAACTTGCCAAACAAAGAAGGAGCACGACAATCCACGCTTGGAAACTTTGCCAGAGATGACAATCCAATCTTGGAAAAATTGTCGTTTGAAGAAGATGCACAACAATCCATTTTTGGAAATATTGTCAGTTGGGGATGATAATCCAATTTTTGGAAAACTTTGTCATTTAACAAGAATGCGCGACAATCCATATTTGGAAATATTGTCGTTTAAGTGCTTGCTTTTGAACTGATTGTAATGAGCCAGTGTTTTAGGCGCTTAAGCTAAGTGAGACGATTTTTTTTTCAGGTCAATCACTTATTGCAATTGTAATCAAACCGACTACTAATCATGTCAAATTGCTTATAGGGGCTAACTGGCGTACCAAGGAACCCGAAATTGATGTATGAGGTCGAAATCACCTTTTTGGGAGGCTTCGAGCTCTGTCGTTGCTGAGATATCTCTAGCGCCAAGAATTGGAGTAGGGTCTTCCCTATTCTGCTGCACCTGTATTTATTTTTGACTATAGAACTTTGCCAGTTTCTTTAATTATCTTAGGGTTGACCTAAGGCTTAACATTGCTTGACTCATCGACTTGACACGACTCAAGGTATAAACTTGACTCTCTGTGATTGACTGACTCGAGATTGACTCGACTCGAAGTGTAATGACACATGTGTTAGACTCAAATCAAAGTGATATGACACGACATGACTCAATGTGTACATGACTCGTGTGTGCATTGTAATGTGATCGTGCGACTCGAAAAAAGCAAAAAAGCAAAAATTTTCCGTCAATTGTGGAGGGTACCAACTTTCTCCCGAAAAAGAAAGACGCAAAAAAGAATCGAAAGTTTGAAGATGCATGTTGAATGAGCTTAGTCAAATGTTGTTTGATACTATCTCTCAAGGTGCAAGGATTAATTCATCCTAGGCTATCTCAATGGTTGACTCAATGATGAAAGTATTTGGGTAACTTAGGCACGGAGGCTAAGCACTTCATACTTCGTGATGCAATGATGATTACGATTGATGAGAAATTTTGATATGACAAGTCATGCTTCAGCGTTGTATTAAGATTTCATGACAAAGGGTTCCTAAGGGAAATATATTTAGTCATGTATCTATGCAGTGTGTGAAAGTGACACTAAAGCTAGGCCGCAAGAGCTAAGTGTGTGAAAAGATATTATTGAAAAGAGTCAAATGGTGGTGACTCTTAGGCTAGGTAAGCTAATAATATAGGGATCAAGCCCCCAAGTCTAGCTCTAAATGAAAAGGGATGAGCATAGGGAATTCCTTGTTATGATCATGGTGCAAGTGTGTGAATATGAATATGAATGCATTTTTATTACGGCCGCACCTCGATGTGAGGTTGCCTACGTATCCGTTAGGAATCAGGCTGAACGTAGCTCTAGCCAAACCTCGCACAAGTGTGTATACCTCAAAAAGGTCTTTTTAAGGGTTGTAACGTGGTTAGGCTAAAGGATTAAAGAAGAAGGGGATAAAGGCTCAAGACCCTAGATAAGCCCCCAAGGTGTGCATCCTTGCTTTTGAATATTTGTATTTTTATGCTTGGGGTTTCTACTCTTTTTAGCTCTTTTTGCTTTAGCATTTATTTTATTTTTATAAGTGTGGGCAATCTCGATCATGCGGTCTATCACTCACTTGGCATTCTTGTTTCTCAGGCACGGTACCGAGCACTCGATAAGAGACGCAATTTGAGACGTGTTCTTATCGAAGATATTTTCATATCAAAGACATTGGAACACTTGCCCTTTTGTACACTTTTATTTATTTTTTGCTTATGCTTATTTTTGCTATTTATTTTGATCTTTTGAAATCACTCAAGCTTTTTTTTTTTTTTTTTTTTTTTTTTTTTTTTTTTTAGAATTGCAAAAGTTGCACACCATCCCATCCCAAGATTAGATAGATGTAGGTTAAAAAAAGAAAGGTCTATCGTTAGACGAGGCTCAAAGTGGTTTATGAAGAAAGGATTTGTAAATTAGAAAGGCGAAAGGAGATATGATGTGGTTGCAAGGGGTGCCTTAAATCATTGGTATACCTTGTGCTTGATTCGACATTTTTTTTTTTTATTAAATGCAATGTAATGAAATGATCATATGCAAGGAAATAAATGCTCATTTTATTAAAAGAAAAAATATAATGATCCTACAAAATAAATCTAGAGGAAGAGAAAGGTGCCTATGCTAGACTTATTGGGGAAAGTAAAAAATGAAAAAGAAATAGAAAAAGAGGTCATGAAATCTTTTCGTTGAAGCTCGCCTCTTGTCTTGTGTCATTTGCTTCATCATCACCCAGTCTTCTCGCTAACTAGAGGCAATGGGACCTTGTTTGCTTCTATGAGTTCTTGAATGAGATTTTGAAACCTGTAGCATTCATCGGTGGTATGACCGTTTCCTCGATGGTACTTGCAATAGGAATTTGGATTCCATCTCGAAGATCGATTTTCTGGTGTTGGATCCTCGGTAGGGCCAATAGGTTTGATTAATCCTTGATCATAGAGACGATCGAAAGCAGCATCGTAGGTCATTCCAATGGGTGTGAACTCTCGCCTGGGTTTCCTTTTAGATCCTTGATTGTCCATGGCTAAGACATCATTATGGTCAAAGGTACTAATATTATTACTAGAGTGGGCGTTTTCAGAAGAAGAAGGATTGTCGTTCTTCTTTCCTTTCCAGCCACCGTGGTTGCTATTGTTAGTAGCTTTTTGCTTTGCGAGGTCATCTTCGATCTCGATACCTATGTCATAGACGGCCTTGAAAGTATTCAAGTTGTGTTGATATTTTAAGTGCTTTGAATACTTTTCTTGGAGATTCTTGATAAACATCCTCACGGATTCTTTTTCAGTGGGGACCTCAATCATCTTGGCGGAAGTTTCCCTCCACTTATTAAAGAAAGAAGTAAAGCCTTCATTCTCTTTTTGTCTTAGCATCTCAAGTTGTCTATGGTCGGTTTCAACTTGGGTATTGCACTTGTACCTACCGACGAAAGCGTTCACTATCAATTCCCAGGTAGAGGTTTTCTCCTTGTCAAGGGAGAAGAACCATTGTTGGCAAACGGTCTCAAGAGATAGTGGGAACAGAGAGGGGAAAACCTTCTTATCGATACCCTTAATGCTCATTATAGTTTCAAAAGCTCTTAGATGGAAGTAAGGGTTATCTGTTGCCTTGAATTTAGGGATGTCAGTGGCGTTGAACTTATGCGGAAGAAGTTCCTTGTCCAGCGAGACCCCTTGTGAACTCATGCCCTGGAAATTTGTAGTCACTAGATAGCTTGCTCAAGCTTTCTTGCATGAGGTCCATCCGTTGTTGCTTCACGGGATCATCAACTTTGAGGGTGAGTAGTTTCAGTGTTTCAATCATGGTAACCAATTGGTTCCTAAGCTCATTGACTTCTTCTTGAGTTGCCATTTATCTTCTTAGCCTTCCTCTTTTGACGAATCGGTTTATCAAAAAGCGAGACTTGAATAAAGAAGTTGTCCTTGATTAATCGCCCTTCTCTCCTCGACCAAGTACTGTGGAAAAGGAATTTGGGGATACTTATTGTTAATTATTTGACTCAAACTTTATTCAACATGCAATGGATGGAGGAGGTGAAGAAAAATGGAAGAATGTGAAGAAAGATTTAGATGGAGGGATATGAAGAATTAGGAATAGAATGTACCCCCCAACTCAAATGACGGAAAAGACTGACTCATGCATGAACCTAAGACATGGCCATGGTGACATGTGCTCAAAGTGTGTGCTAAGAATAGTGAGTGTAGATGGTACTTTAAGACTCGTGCCATGACCATGTGGCTAGACTATGTGACTAGACTCAAGCAAAGACTAAGTTAAGACTTCACGTATATGCATTAAACTGGACAGACTGTGGTATTTTAGTCATAACTTTTTATCTGTGACTCTGATTGGGATGAAACCAACGCCTAATTAAAGATAAAACTCGGGGCTACAGATACATAGGCTGTACGACTCATAGTTCTTTCTAGAACTCCAGCTATGACCAAAACAAGTTGACGTTTGTGCAGTATACAGGAATAAAAATCCGGGTTGACTTAAAGGAACTATGACTCGATTTTATGTTTATTTATTAGCTCTAATTAATTAATTAATTAATTAAACAAAGTTCTTTAGTCATTAATCAGTTTATTTAGTCTTAACACAAGTCAAACAAACGGTTAGGAAAAATCACATAGAGTATGCACAATTAGTCAAGTAGGCACAATATGATGCAATGAGTTTGCAACCTAACCATGGCTCTAGTTCTCTAAAGTTCGGGATATGGTTTATTCAAATATGGTCCATGGTTAATTGTTCAGATGCATCGCGTAAAAGCCTAACCGTGAAGGGTTAACGCGTGTGGATAGAACACCGCAAGTTTTTAGAAAAAACTCACTTCCATGGTTTGGTGAATTCAACCTCTCAGATGTACCCTTTGTTGCCAGGAGCGTTCAATCGGGTAGATAGAGCATGAATTCCCAGAGGGTTATGTCCATATGTAGAACACTTCAATCTGGAAGTAGGATCGAGCAAACAATACGAAAAACCGGTCGAAATTATAACGCATATTTCTGGCTCAGTATTGGGGGAAATTGGCGCCAGCAAACAGAGACTGGCGCCAACTTTTAACTGTAGCGCCTGGCGCCAATACTGGCGTCTGGCGCTACGGCTAAAAGTTTGGCGCCAAGCTCTGGCCCCTGACGCTACTTCCCACATGCCTCAGCAGCTTTCTGTGCTCAATAAAATCATCCTGTTTCGCGCGGTGTTATTTCAGTCCTAGTTGTGAAAGACATTTCTCAAATTTCCTACGTGTAAAATCCTTATGTTTTTGACTCATTACGGATGGTCTTTCCAATGAGAACCTTTTTATGCATATGCCACAATGTTAATCAAAATTACGCACATGAAATACTTAGAACTTTTCGAGTCTCATCCACTCATTCTAAATCATTTCCGAAACAAATTCAGGAATTAAAATAGAAATCCTCCCCAGTGGAGTCGCCAAAAACCGTAGGGAATAATTTCAAGCCTTTAAAATCCCACTAACTTGAACCCCACTGTGATCATACACTAAAGTACGGTGGCGTCCAAAAGGGAAGAAGATAGAGCAAAAGAGTCGCCAACAAGTTTTTAAGGAACTTGTAAACCGTTCACGAGGTGAAGGTTACACCCCTTAACGATCCAAGAGATCGTCAACTCCATAAGGTCATGAACCAAATAAGGGTTCGGGGATGATGGTACAAATCCAACCTAAAAGAGATTGAACATGCCCTAATAATAGGCCTCTACTTTATTCTGCTCGTATTCATGTGCGCTTTCTGACTAACATACAATCAATAGGATTACCCTAAACCTGTTTAATCTATGTTGGTTGAATTTAATGCACAAATAAACTATTATTGGCGATCACTTGAATTACAATCACAATTAACCCTAAACAAGATTATTAATATCTTATTAAGCGTGGTTGCAAATACCAATTCCCTTTAACATGCAATAAAAGGTGATCAAGCAATAACAATAAATAAGCATCAAGCAACATAATAAATAATCAACATCATTAATAATAATAATCATCATTAAAATAATCACAATCACCATGATAACCATAAATTATAATCATAATCACGTTAAAGCATAATAAACATAGCAAGATCCTAGGCATGATACTAACAAGATTAATAACAAACCCTAGCATGTCACTAAGCAATAAAAATCAAAGCTTTAGCCCTAACATGATACTAACATGAATTAATATTAGAAAGAACGTAGGAAGCATCATAACAATCATATTTAATATTAAAAATACCCTAGACATGATACTAGGAATATCATAATAACGATATAAACATGATTTCTACATCATAAATCAATTAAACCATTAAAGTACTTACTTGGATGCCTCGTATCTCTTTCTAATAACAAAATACACACGTTAGTAACTTCAAGGAAAAGTAGCACTGTCAAAACGGTTTGACAGTTCGGTTTCGGTTCGGTTTGAAATCGGTTTGGTAGTTAATCGGGTCGGTTTGGAATCGGTTTAATTGTCTCACGGGTCGGTTTTGGTTCGGTTTAAATAGTTAGCGGTTCGATTCGGTTTCGGTTTATTCTTAAGCGATTTTAATTCGGTTCGGGTTGTAAACAGTCCGGGTAGTAAACGGTTCGGTGCAGGCGGGTTGCGGTTTTTTAACGGTGCAGTGTAAACGGTTTTTATCCCGGTTCAAACAGTTTCGGGTTGGAAACGGTTTCAGGTTAGAAACAGTTCGGTTCTTTTTTGGTTCAGTTTATAACTGGTTCGGTTCTTTTTCGGTTCAATTTATAACTGGTTCGGTTCTTCGATGGTTTAACCACTTTAACGTTATTCATATCGGTTCCATTTCAAGTTTACTAAATTACGGTTCGGGTCGGTTTTCGGTTTCAAAAAATAAATTGTTTATCGAGTTGTTTGGATTCGGGCAGTTAAATGGTTTAGGTTTGAAATTTGATAGTACTTGCTAACCTTTTGCGTTCACAAGTTTTATATAAAGTCGGCAAGTCGCGAATCATTTCTTATTTAGGCACCATATTATAAACAAATTCTCATTGATTTTATAAATACATATTATGTTCTGTTTCAAGTTTAGTCATACTGATTTTACTAGTTTATTACGAATTAGATTATAAGAGTTAGTGTATTAATGTATTATTGTTTTACAATTAGGTTATTATATGCTTCTTATTTAATCATTTATATACTACGCATAGTATCATAATCATGATTTGATGAGTTTTTGACTTCTTGTGAAATGGAAATTTGCAATTTGGTAATTCGATACTTGATTAGTCAACAAGACTGATAATTATGACTCGTTTATCATTATATATTTTCATGAAATTATGAAGATATTACAAAGTGCTTTGATTTGTATAATGAAAGAAAACACTAATGACTAATTAACAAGGTAATATTGATTAGTTCAATCGATCATATGTACACATTATTAACACATGGCATCTAACCATCTCATAGTTAAATATTCGTATCATCGTTATTCGTATGTATTAGTACAAATTTATAGACTCATTAATGATCTTTTTAAATTTATCTATTTATACATTTTATTAATATAACGTTTTTATAATTTTTACGTGTATGAAAATAAAGATATATACTAGTAGATGTTTTAATACGTGTCTTGGGCACTGATCCCGATCAAATGGGGCAAAAAAATACTAAAGAATTGAGGGAATAATATTTTTGTAGATGAATGTACAACACACAAACACACACGGATCACCACTCTCAACCATAGATTAAAAAATCAATGGTTAGATTTTTTCTCCCACAACACACACGGATCACCACTCTCAACCATAGATTAAAAAAATCAATGGTTAGATTCTTTCTCCCACAACACACACAGATCACCAATCTAAACCATAGATTAAAAAATCAATGGTTAGATTTACATGAAACCCTTTTGAAACCCTTTCTCTTTCATCTTCTTCTTCTTCTTCTCGCCTCTCTCTTCTCTCATCTTCCTTATCTTCTTCCCCCCTCTTTTGATTTACCACGCCGCCATCGACTATACTACCACCGCCAACACTATCAACAACCAGATGCCACAACATCGTCGTGAAAAACACCAACACAGACTCTACATCAACATCAATGGTGCAAAATAACGGTTTTAAGGTCAAATTCGACCATGAAAACTCTAGATCTAGAGTTTTCATGGTCGAATTTGGCCTTGTAAACCCAATTCCGAGGTTTTTGAGTGATCAAATTCAGTTTATAGCTCAATTACAAGTTGAGAACTACTCCGGCGAAACGGTTGTACTCGTCAACGGCGCCAAAACAAAGCCATGAACTCCGAATCGAGAAACTCCATGGAAATTGCATCACCTTCGCAAGAGAATGATCAATCCAAGAATTTCAGAACCCTAACTTTGCTCTACTCCAATTATCTTTGGTCTCGATCCTCCAATTCTCCTTTCATCGGTAAACTTTCCAGTTTTTGTCGTCAATTTGGTCGTGCTAGGTCTCGTCGCCAGAAGTTGTGTTTGCCTCTTCCTCTTCCTTCCAAATCGGTTCATTCTTCACTGTAATTTCTCTCTATTTTACTCAGATTATGTTGAATTCAACTTAATTTTGTTTGTTTGATTGCTTGATTTGAGCTTGAGTATTGCGTACTTTTGCAATTCTTACATGTTTGATGTTTCTGTTGATTTTGTTGTAGTGTTGGATTAAGGATTTTTCTGGTGGTTTTAGTGTGATTGTATTGCTAGATTGTTTGAGCTTCTAAAATTGTGCTGAATTTGAAGTTTTTGAGCTAGAATTACTGAGAAATGTTATGTCATTGAAATTCCTTTTACCTTTATGATTTTCGAGTCGGACAGGATGATAGTTCAACATTTACTGTTCGAAGTTAAGGTTTACTAAATGTTGTGACAGTATATTGCAATGTTGGGTAGATCTGGGTTGGGGTTTGGGTTTGGGTTTGGGTTAGGTGGGTGGGTTACGGTTTCGGTTAGGTTTAGGTTGGTGGATCTGGCTTTGGGTTAGGGTTAGGTAGGTGGATCTGGGTTGGTTATGGGTTGTGGTGGTGGGTCTTTGTAAGTCGGGTTATGGAGAATTGCGGTGGTGGGTAGGGTGAATTACGGTGGTGGTTTTAGTGGAGGGCGGGGTTTGTTGCGGTGGTGTTAAGGTGATTTTAGAAAGGAGTGGTGGCGGGGCAGACCCTTTTTTTTTGTTTTTTTATCAGAATGTTCCGACAGAATTTCCGTCGGAAATTTCTGGCGGAATACAATCCGTCGGAAATCTCCGACAGACTTTGTTGAGCTTGAAAATCTATTCCGACGAACCCTTTTCCGACAAAGGGTATTGCGACAACCGATTACGACGGAACTCCGTCGGAAATCCGTCGTTATTTTCCTGATTTCTTGTAGTGGTAAACGGTTCGATTTAGAAGTGGTTTGGTTCATAAACGGTTCGGTTTATAACCAGTTCGGTTTACAATCAGTTCTGTTTTTAAATGGTTCGGTGCAAACGGGTAGCAGTTTGCTAACGGTCCGGTGTAAACGGTTTTTTTGCCAGTTTAAACGGTTTCGGGTTGGAATCGGTTTCAGGTTAGATACAGTTCGGTTCTTTTTCGGTTCGGTTTTCTTTCAGTTCGGTTTATATTTGGTTCGGTTTGTTAACGGGTTCGGTTCTTATACGGTTTAACATTAATCGGGTCGATTCGGTTTCGGGTTTACTAAAATACGGTTCGGGTCGGTTTTCGGTTTCAAAAAAATCGGTTTTTAATCGGTTCGGTTCTCATTTAGGTCGGTCGGTTTCGGGAAGTTAAACGGTTTCGGTTTGAAATTTGACAGCACTATAATAAACAAAACAATTAAACTAAATAATTGAAATAGAGATTTGGGACCAAACCCTCAGAAATTAAAACCTTTCACGTCTAGGGCGAAGGCAACTTCGAATATGGCTAGGTGTATCAAGATCTAATGAATGCGGAATTTTGTATTCGAGAAAACAAAGTTTTAGAAAAGAAAGAATGAATGATTTTAAGAAGAGAATTGAAGATTCTTGGTGAATGAATATTGATAATCCGTCCATGAAAACGGAGTTTTTGATACGACATTTATAGAGAAAAACATTCAAAAAAGATAATTTATCAAAACAGAGTCTCAATCAATCAATCAATCAATCAATCAAAGCCTTAATCCCAAAAGTGGGGTCGGCTAACATGAACCAAATTTGATTATTCCGTGTAGTCATCAACATAAATCTTTCTCCTCCATCCCTTACGATCCAAAACTTCATCCTCACGTAAATCCATGCACTTCATATCCTTCCTCACTCCTTCCAACCAAGTCATCTTTGGTCTCCCTCTTCCTCGTTTAATCCCTCCATGGTCCCACTCTTCCACTCTTCGCACCGGTGCACCCTCGGGTCTCCGTCTTACATGTCCAAACCAACGCAGACGATTTTCCCTTAATTTATCTACAATGCCCGCCACACCTACTTTCTTGCGAATAACCTCATTTCTGATTCTATCTCTTAAAGTGTTTCCACACATCCACCTTAACATGCGCATTTCCGTAACCTCCATCTTTTTAATATGCTCTTTCTTAGAAGCCCAACATTCTGTACCATAGAGCAACACTGGTCTTATGGCAGTCCTGTAGAATTTTCCCTTCAACTTTAAGGGAATGCTGCGGTCGCATAACACTCCCGTGGCCGCTCTCCATTTAAGCCACCCTGACTTAATCCTGTGGGTCACGTCTTGATCAATGTCACCATTCTTCTGGATGATCGACCCTAGGTACTTAAAACATTCACTCATGGTCAAATCCTTTCCATCCAAACTCACCACTTCATTGCTTGTCCCCCTCTGAGTGCCAAAACGACATACCAAATATTCAGTCTTACTCCGACTTAGCTTAAACCCTCTAGATTCCAACCTTTGCCTCCATTGCTCCAACTTGGCATTAACCCCATCCTTAGTCTCATCCACCAAAACGATATCATCTGCGAACAGCATACACCATGGAACCTCATCTTGAATTGGTCTAGTTAATTCATCTAGAACCGTTGCAAAAAGAAAAGGGCTTAATGCAGACCCTTGATGCAATCCGATTGTAATAGGGAAATATTTTGTCAACCCTCCGCATGTCCTCACATTTGTTGACAGATCCCGATACATATCCTTAACTAGGTCTACATACCTTCGTGGGATACCTTTCTTCAACATTGCCCACCAAAGTATCTCTCTTGGCACCTTGTCATATGCCTTCTCTAAATCAATAAAGACCATATGAAGATCTTTCTTCTTTACCCTATAAAACTCCATCATTTGTCTTATCAAATGGATTGCCTCCATAGTAGATCTCCCAGGCATAAAACCAAATTGGTTATCTGAAATGCTTGTGCATGCCCTCAACCTTTGTTCAATCACCCTTTCCCACAACTTCATAGTATGGCTCATAAGCTTAATTCCTCGATAGTTAGAACAATCTTGAGCGTCTCCTTTGTTTTTATAAACCGGGACCAAGGTGCTCTTCCTCCAATCTTGTGGGATCCTTGTAGCCGTCCATATCTTGTTGAAAAGGTTTGTTAACCAATCAATACCAATCTTACCCAAACACCTCCACACCTCTATCGGTACCCCATCAGGGCCAACCGCCTTCTTAGGTTTCATCTTCCTCAGTGCAATCTCCACCTCTACTCTCCTAATCCTTCGCACATACTCCATGTTGATTTCTTCATCACTCATAGAGGTATCTCCTATCACAACTCCATTACTTCCATTAAATAATTCATCGAAGTACCCCTTCCACCTGTCCTTGATGCCCTCCTCTTGCACTAGGACCATTTGGTTCTTATCTTTGACACACTTCACCATGCCAATATCCTTCCTTGCCTCTTGTCTGAAGAACCAACGGCGCCAAAATTTGATAGGTGTGTCGCGTACCTAACAAAGATAACCTAACAAGACCACTACTATGTAGAAGGGCAAGCAAGGGTCGGATCCCAAGAGACTATGGTTTAACTAATTAAATAGACTCAAGCAAATACTAAGCAAGTAACCAAATCAAACAAATGAGGATCAATAACTAAAGAACTAATTAAAGCGATTAAACTAAATAATATGATAAATCAATGCTACAAACATCCAAGATCAAGCATCACCACGAATACAATTAATGCAATAGTCGTTCTACCCCTAACATATAATTCAATTGATTAATGAGGAAAAGTAATCCCTATATAATACCAATGGTCTCTCCCGAGTTATCAATGGCTTCTCTAATCACAATCAAGCCTACTTCCGTGGAATCATGCAAATTAAAGACTTTGAGCACATTACTCTAACTTCCTAATCATCCGTTCACCTAATCATCCGTTCACCTACTTCCGTGATGAACTTCAAACCCTTAATTGATTTATTCAAACCCGTCAAAACCCAACTCCCGTTGTGATTAAAACAATGGATTAATAACAATACTAATTATCCCTAATCTAATATTGGCATGAGCACAATCAATTAAGCATATCAATTGCAATTATCATTAAAGAATTTAAAGAATTAAATCATGCATTAATCATATTCGGGTTCCGCTAGATCTTGGAACAAGGAAACTACTCACACATATTAATGAAAACAATAATGATAATCAATAAAGAAAACATAATTAACAATAATAAAATAAGAGAATTGAGAGAAGAAATCAATACTTGGAATTAATTATGAAATCTTGAATCTTGAAAACAAACCCTAGGAAATAATATCGAAGAACGTAATACCCAAAAAGAAGTCTAAAAATAATATCTGAACAATGAATAAAAAGTGATCAAATAAAAGACTATCTAAAACCTATTTATATCCTAGCATAAAACTAGGTATTTTTATCTAAATAGGACTCTCAAACGCCACCAAAACGAGCTGCCACAAGTGGGTTGTGGCACGAGGAAAACGGCCACAACCAGGCTGTGGAACGGGCTGTCCTTGCCTCTTCCTTGCTCCAATATCGACGCCCACAACCAGGTTGTGGCCAACATATTGCACGCCACAACCGAGCTGTGGAGCAGGCTGCCAAAATGCTCCATCGATGCTCCATTGGTGCTAGAAACGCTCCACATGAAGAACTATCTCACGCTCAGAATAAATTCCACGCAAATCGAGCCCTAATCCTATAAAAACAAAAGCAAACATACCGAGAAGAGCAATATCGAAATAGGAAGAATAATAGCTCAAAAAGATTAGGAAAATGAAGAAAACACAATAAAATATGACCAAATATCACATATAAAATCATGTATAATATCGTGTTATCAAATTCCCCCAAGCTAAACCTTTGCTCGTCCTCGAGTAAAGCAATGAATAAATAAATCAATACTTCACCCCAAAATTAATCAAAATCAAGAACAACCAATTCAAGGTAAATCTAACAATTATGCTTCAAAATCAACCAATCTCATCCATCCAATCACTCATCCTCCCTAACAATTGTCAAATAGAGCAAACCACAAGAGCATATAGAATTCAAGACTAGTGCTCACACACTTGACTCTCATTTATGTGGCGAGTAAAAGATGTACTCGATCGCTCTCCATCCCAATCCCATCATGTGAACGATGCCCTCCCAACTCACGCACTCGTGTGTTTAAAAAGACATACACTCAACCTAATAGTCGACTCGGAATATGTCAAGTCATTCCTTGCATTGATAAGTAACTACTTTCACATTCACACAACTCTATGCACAAAGGTCGGAAGGTCTTTAAAGCTTGTAATGTAAGGTTAGGGTAATGGGTAGGAAATATTTGGGAAAATGTGAGAGAAAAGCTATGCTAAAAGGGAGCCAAATCCTAACAAAATCAAAGTCAAAAATAAATAATGACCAATCATCTCCAACATACTCAACTCCACCAAAAGCCACCAAATATATAACTCCAAACATATCAAACAATCCCAACACTTACAAATTTCACTCATAAAAATATAATAATGTAACACTTGAACGAATAACAAACTTTAACTCTCAAATTTGAAATTTTTCATTGAAACTCAAATTTTTTCTTACTCAAATTTCTCATTTTTTCACTTTTTTTTCTTGAACTTTGTTTTTTTTTTTTATCAACATCATGCTTTATTTTTTCTCAAAAGATTTAACTTCCATAATCATCAAAAATAAACCACAATCAAGAATAAACAACTTCTCATAACCACCCAAATTGTGCAAAAAATAAGCACACTACAAACTCCCTTACCTCACTCACTAATAGCTCCCCCAAGCTAAGCTTGGGACTAGTAACCAATGGGGCAGAATCAGCTTGTAATGTGGCTAAATAAACAATAAAAAGGTACAAGCAACAACATGGGTAGCAAGAAGGGAACAAATATATCTAATATCGTCTGAAGGCCACCTAATAGAATGAACGCCTTCGTCCTCCTCAATGTGCATAATAATGAGTCGTAAAACACTACTTATAGTCACAAACCAATACTCAAATTCATTGACATACCAGGAACTAACACACATTCCTCACCAAATCAACTAGTCAAGCACTATATTCACAAGCAGTTGGGCAAAATTGACGCATGTTAAGGCATCCAAGCAATCAAATATCAAATCATGGCTAACTTATCCACAATACTCATCATCATATACCAAGAATCAAAACAATTTTAAGTATGGGGCACAGGGAAGCATGATTTACAATTCATTGGGATAATAAAACCCTCCTCCACGCTAAACTTCACATTGTCCTCAATGTGAACATATATAGAATAAGAACAAGCAAGGAAAAAAAAAAACCAGGCCCTACTGGCAGAGGCGGGATCATACCTAAGGGCGGAGCTGGGACCGCCCTCAAAATAACGTCGCATCATAACCCCAAACTAAAAAGAAAATAAATGAATAAATAAATAAATAAAGTGAAAATAAAATAAATAAAAAAAACGGAATGGGTTGCCTCCCATTTAGCGCTTGTTTAAGGTCTTTAGCTCGACCTCCTCTAGTAGCTCAACCCGGATCACCACCATGCAGAGAGGATACTCTACGGTCTTGTCTGTAAATATGTCCACCTCTATAGGACTCCTTCACGCAAGAATTGATATGAATTGTATCCGAACTCATTTTGATGTAGCTAAAGTCATCATGTGTTGAAATGTCGTCCTCCTTTCTCCCAAGATTTCTATTAGATATACTCTTATCAACCAAAGGGTTAGTAGCATCAATACTCAAACAAGTACCACTATCAAAAGTAAAATTATGGTCATTGAAAAGTTTAAACACAACTTGTTTATCCCGAGCTCTAATGGTCACTTGTCCTTTAGGAACATCTATTAAAGCCTGACTTGTAGCAAGAAAGGGGCGACCAAAGATAAGTGGGATCTTATGGTCTTCTTTCATATCCACTACAACAAAGTCAACAGGAAAAACAAATTCACCAATCCCAACTAATACATCTTCAACTACACCCTTAGGAAGTCTAACAGTTCTATCAGCCATATGAAGAGATATATGAGAGGGTTTAAGGTTTTTCAAACCTAATTTGTCATACACTGAAGAAGGCATTAAGTTAACACTAGCACCTAGATCACACAAGACCCTATCAAAATATGTTTCGTTTATCATACAAGGGATAGTAAAACTAGAGTCTGAAGAACGAAAAACCAACTTGGCGCCAGGACCAGTGGCTAGCGCCAGGCGCCAATGGCTGGCGTCTGGCGCCAATCCTGATTCCAGGCGCCAAGGCCTGGGGTTGGACGCCAAACCGGATTTTAACGCGTTTTCGAAAATCTGATAATTTTATTGTACTGGAAGATAAAATAATATAATTTCAGTCGAAAATGCTATTTGATCTAATTAAAACTCTGAAGAATCCTAATTGAATTAAGAATGATGAGACCTTCTAGAATGTTCTAGAAGACCAAAACCATTCCTAATTACATTAGGAATGATAAATCATATTAGGCCCTCCCCTAGATCATTGGGCCGTACTTAAAGCTCAAACCGGGCCCAGTCTAGTAAATTGGCCATAAATTCCTCAATATTCATCGGAATTGGGCTTATAATATATCGTTGGAAAGGTCTTTGCAAGCCCCATCCAATTACACCACTATTGGACCCATATCATGGACCAACCAAACTGGATTGGCTGTTTTCTTAAAATAAAGTTTTCAAAAACAGAGAGAAGAGAAAAGAAAAGAAATAAATTTTTCCGCAACACTAGACCTTTCCACACTTTCGTTTCATTCGATTATGATTCGACGTGAAAGGCACTCATCACTGGGTTTGGTTTTGGGGAGACACAAATGGGTGTCTACAAGTATATAATGTCATAAATGTTTGTGGTAGGCTAGAGTTAATGAAATCGGTGCAAGTTGTAAACCTGTAAATTGGTCGTTTAAAGGCAAATTTGATGATTCCACCCACCCAATTGGATTCTCGGAGGGTATTAGGGACCATGGTAAACATTTCGGCAATTTTTATTTACGGGTGAAAAAAATCGAAAAATTCCAAAGTTGAAGGCTAATATCCACGCTTTTTGAGAAATTTTGGAGGTTTCAAGGCCCGGTGTCGAAAAGGATTGAGATTTTAGGAGATACATATCGGGGTCAAATAATGTTGTTTAGAACCATATTTGATCATTATATGTTGTCATAAATGTTCGTGATAGGCTTGAATTAATGAAATCGGTGCAAGTTGTAAATTGGTAGATTGGTCGTTTAAAGGCAAATTGGATTGTTGCACCCACCCAATTGGACTTCCAGAGGGTATTAGAAACCATGGTAAGCATTTCGGCAATTTTTATTTACAGGTAAAAAAAAGTCAAAAAATTCCATAATATATTGAAGGGTAACATCCACACCTTTTTAAAAATTTGGAGGTTTCGGGCCCCGTTGTCGAAAAGGCTTGAGATTTTAGGGGATACATCTCGGAGTCATATAATGCCATTTGGAACCATAATTGATCATTATATGTTGTCATAAATGTTAGTGGTTGGCTTGAATTAATGAAATCGGTACAAGTTGTAAATCGGTAAATTGGCCGTTTAAAGGCAAATTGGATGGTTCTATCCAACCAATTGGACTCCCAAAGGGTAATAGAGACCATGGTAAACATTTCGGCAATTTTTATTTCCGGGCAAAAATATGTCATATAATTCCAAAATTGAAGGCTAATATCCACACTTTTTGAGAAATTTTGAATGTTTCGGGGCAAGGTGTCGAAAAGTCTTGAAATTCTAGGGGATATATCTCGGGGTCATATAACGCCGTTTGGAACCATATGTGATCATTATTTGTTGTTATAAATGTTCATGGTAGGCTTGATTTAATGAAATCGGTGCAAGTTGTAAACCAGTAAATTGGCCGTTGAAAGGCAACTTGGATGGTTCCTCCCACCCAATTGGAATCCCGGAGGGTATTAGGGATCATGGTAAACATTTCGGCAGTTTTTATTTCCGGGCGAAAAAAAGTTAAAAATTTCCAAAATTAAAAATCCACGTTTTTCGAGAAATTTGGGATGTTTAGAGGCCTGGTGTCGGAAAGTTTTTATTTTTAAGGGGATACATCTCGGGGTCATATAATGTCGTTTGGAACCATAAATGATCATTATTTGTTGTCATAAATGTTCGTGGTAGGCCTGAGTAAATGAAATCGGCGCAAGTTATACACCGTTAAATTGGCCGTTTCAAGGCAAATTGGATAGTTCCACTTACCCAATTGGACTCCCGGAGGATATTTGGGACCCTGGTAAACATTTCGGCAATTTTTATATCCGGGCGAAAAAAGTCAAAAAATTCCAAAATTGAAGGCTAATAATATCCACGCTTTTTGAGAAATTTCGAATGTTTCGGGACCCAATGTCGAAAAACATTGAGATTTTAGGGGATACATCTCGGGGTCATATAATGCCGTTTGGATCTTTATATGATCATTATATGTTGTCATAAATGTTCGTGGTAAGCTTGTGATA
Source organism: Chenopodium album (assembly GCF_948465745.1). Taxonomy (NCBI): domain Eukaryota; kingdom Viridiplantae; phylum Streptophyta; class Magnoliopsida; order Caryophyllales; family Amaranthaceae; genus Chenopodium; species Chenopodium album. The sequence continues at coordinate 5,156,219 of NC_137835.1, forward strand.
TGAAATAATAGTGAAAAATCCTACCTCTCTTGGAACCTTCGAAATTTAGTAGCTTAATTGTTATTTTAGATTTTGCTTACAAGTTTTTACCTTTCACTTGAAAGGGTTTTTCTTGTTTTAAGCGGTTAGGATTTATTTCCTTATTTTAATCTTTTATTTTGATTAGTTTTTAAGTTTAAGATTAAGTTTAGGAAATTTTATCTTTTAAGTAGTTCTATCTTTATTAGAAGTGTGTTTAGGAATTTGACTAGTTGATTTTATCTAGGACTTCTAATGTAATTAGAAATATTAGTACTTATTTGTAGCCTATATAATGGCATTTAGGCTCTTAATAAAAATAAGTTTTTGTCAAATTGAAATTTATAAAGGTTTACGTAAGCTTGTGCTTGTGTATTCTTGGCCTAGTTTAGGTTTTAAGCTCGTGTTGCTTAGCGTTTCTTGACCGAGACTCAAGATTCCAAACCTTTCAACTGCGATTGAAGGTTATATCCATCAAAATTCATATCAAATTGGTGTGGCTGCTGTTTGACGAGGGACGAGTTTGACAATTTGTGTAAAAAAACTCAGTTTCGAATGTCATATTGATCGACTTGGTTCTCCTTCGTTTCTAAAGATTTTGAGGTGATTCTTTTTTTCAAATTGGTTAATTTTTTATCTAGTTTTCACCTGCAAAATTTGAGAACTTTTTGAGAAGAATAGCTATTAAACTGGGTTCGTTCTTTACACCTGGTCAAAAATCAAATTAATCTGCCATTGTTGAGAAAAAAATTAACTGCGATTACTTGGCTGGGAATTTTTTTCTGAATTTTTGGTCGAGTATTTTAGACTGATAGGGCTAGCAGTATCCAAAATTTCAGAATTTTTCGAGGTGTTTTCATTGGGTTTTGGTCCTCGTACTTTCGATCAATTTCTGGACTGGTTTTGTGTGTTTAATCATTAACTTAAACATGGTGAATCAAGCTGAATTTGCGGCATTGTTGGATGAGCTCAAGAAGATTAATGCTAGGTTGGATAAGTCAGAAGAATTTACTGCTTTACTCCAGCAAGAACTACATAACCGTGAACCACCTCCGCTCATACGCAATCACACAGTTGAGGAGATAAAGCTTGCTGATTTGCCTAGCTTTGACGGTGATGGTGATCCAGACTTATACTTGGATTGGGAGAGGAGAATGGAACGTATATTTGCACACAAAAATCTGGACGATCACAAATGTTTCAATCACGCTATCCTCAAGATCACAAGGTATGCTTCCCTTTGGTTTGATTCCATGCAAAATACCCGTGAAAGAGAAGGTAAGCCACAACTCTCTACTTGGACAGATTTAAAGACTAAGATGAAAAAACGATTTGTTCCACGATCTTATAAGCAAGAATTGTATTTGAAATTAAATTCTTTGACACAAGGATATATGTCGGTTGCTAATTATATCAAAGAATTCGAAAGACTTTATATTGCTTGTGATTGCAAGGATGAAGAGAAACAAAAGATTGCAAAATTTGTGATTGGTTTGAATACTTCTCTACGTAATCAAGTCGAAGTACTACCCTTGACTACTTTTGATGATGTTTGTATGATTGCTTGCAAGTTAGAGAAGCAAAAGAAGCCATACCCTTCTATTAAGCCGCAAACCGAAAATTATGATATTGCTCCAAGTTCATTAGATGCCACGTCTAAGCATGACAAACTTGTGTCAAACTTAAAGCAAGGGCAATCTTCTCTGCCTCAAAGTCAACAAAAGATGAAACAAATTGTTTGTTTTAAGTGTCAGGGCATGGGGCATCTTGCTAAGCAATGTCCAAACAAGGCACTTATTACTAAGGAGGAATACTACACGTTTTTATCTCAAAACGTGGATGAATTGGATGTGCTTGAACAACAACACCAACAAGCCTTAGTTAAAGACAAATCGCAAGATGTGACGGATTCTTATTTTTGGGAAAATCAACAGGTTTGCTATGCAGAAAATGAGCCTAAGAGCTTGATTATAAGGAGGTCTTTATTAGCCACGCTTGATGAGAAAGAAGATGAGCAAAGGTCTAATCTTTTCCATTCTAAGTGCCTAATTAATGGTAAAGTTTGCTCTTTTATAATTGATAGTGGCTCTTGTACAAATGCTTGTGCTTTGTCTATGGTGGATTCGCTTCAATTACCTACAAGAAAGCACCCTCAGTCATACAAATTGAGTTGGTTTAATGATGACAATGGTGTGTGGGTTAAAAAACAATCTTTGATTGGTTTTAAATTAGGTGACTATGTGGATCAAATTTGGTGCGATGTCGTGCCAATGACCGCATGTTCTTTGCTTCTTGGACGACCTTGGCAAAGTGATAGACACGTTTTTCACAATGGCAAGACTAATGTCTATTCGGTTCTAATTGGAGACAAGCGTTTAGCCTTGCATCCCTTACCTCCTATACGTCCACCTATGCTTAAAGAACAAAAAGGAGGCGTTGCTCATGTGTGTTTTAGCTCGTGCCATCAGGAGGTGCTTGATTGTTCAAACGATAAGAGAGAACGAAGGGACAAATTGCTCCAAATGCGCAAAGGAACTAATCTGCAAGAGGGATCGAAAGTGTGGTTGTCCTTAAATGCTCAACGTATGCATATTGATCACAAGAATGGTGAACCAATGGATGAGGGACCGTTTGACATTGTTGAGAAGGTTGGCTATGAAACATTCAAGGTTCTTCTAGGGAATGGAGTTTGTGCTACTCTTCCTTCGTCCGATTTGGTACCTTGCTTTGAGGATGAAACTTGAGGACAAGTTTCTTTTCAAGAGGGGGAGTATGATATGAAATAATAGTGAAAAATCCTACCTCTCTTGGAACCTTCGAAATTTAGTAGCTTAATTGTTATTTTAGATTTTGCTTACAAGTTTTTACCTTTCACTTGAAAGGGTTTTTCTTGTTTTAAGCGGTTAGGATTTATTTCCTTATTTTAATCTTTTATTTTGATTAGTTTTTAAGTTTAAGATTAAGTTTAGGAAATTTTATCTTTTAAATAGTTCTATCTTTATTAGAAGTGTGTTTAGGAATTTGACTAGTTGATTTTATCTAGGACTTCTAATGTAATTAGAAATCTTAGTACTTATTTGTAGCCTATATAATGGCATTTAGGCTCTTAATAAAAATAAGTTTTTGTCAAATTGAAATTTATAAAGGTTTACGTAAGCTTGTGCTTGTGTATTCTTGGCCTAGTTTAGGTTTTAATCTCGTGTTGCTTAGCGTTTCTTGACCGAGACTCAAGATTCCAAACCTTTCAACTGCGATTGAAGGTTATATCCATCAAAATTCATATCAGATTGAGTTAATGAAATCGGTGCAAGTTGTAAACCACTAAATTGTTCGTTTTAAGGCAAATTGGATGGTTCTACGTAGCCAATTGGACTCTCGGAGGGTATTAGGGACCATGATAAACATTTTGGAAATTTTTATTTCCCGGTGATAAAAAGTCAAAAAATTCCAAAATTGAAGTCTAATATCCACGATTTTTGAGAAATTTTGGAGATTTCGGGTATAGCTGTCAATTTGGGTAAACGGGTCGGGTTTGGGTCGGTAAGAGTAGGTCAGGTCAACTCGGGTCGGGTCAATTCAGATTTATTCCATAACCTATGCGGATCGTGTTTGGGTTGGGTCATGCTTGAGTCGGGTCATACTTCATATCGGGTTTAGGTCGGGTTAATAACAGGTCGGGTAACATTCGCGTCGGGTGAACAATATGTCGGGTTTAATTCGGGTTTTCACAGGTTTAAACGGGTTAGGGTAATTCTCGGGTTCGAGTCAGGTTCGATTCAAGTCAATAATTTGCGAGTTGGAATCAGGTCGGGTCATTCTCGGGTTTGAGTCGGGTTCGGTTCAAGTCAATAATTTGCGTGTTATAATCAGGTTGGGTCATTTTCAAGTCGGGTCATTTTCGAGTTCAAGTCAGGTTCGGTTCGAGTCAATAATATGCGGTTATAATCAGGTTGGGTCATTTCTAAGTCAGGTCATTTTCGGAGTCAAGTCGGGTTATGTTCAAGTCAATAATTTGCAGGTTACAATCAGGTCGGGTCATTTCCAAGTTAGGTCATATTCGGGTTCAACTAACTATAAATAGATAATTATCATTTTTATCAAGCTAATTATTTCCTTTGACTATAATATATATGGCAATATACTAGGGAATTATACTTTATAATTTAGGAAGATAATTATCTACTTTGACCATACAACAAATACATACTATATTTAACTCTTAAATTTGAGGATGATGCTCCTTTCTTTTGCTGGCCTAGACCGACTTGGGGCCTGTTCTCTTCCGTTGAAATTCAGTTCAGTTCAGCTCTTAATTTACGTCTAATGATATTGCTAATGATATAAAGCCAAATTTCATTCTTTTATGCTCTTATTACAACAACAACAACAACGACAACGACAACGACAACGACAACGACAACAACAACAACAACAACAACAACAACAACAACAACAACAACAACAACAAACACAACAACGACAACAACAACAACGACAACAACAACAACAACGACAACAACAACAACGACAACAACAACAACAACGACAACAACAACAACAACGACAACAACAACAACAACAATAATAATAATAATCAATAAATAATAATAATAATAATAATAATAATAATAATAATAATAATAATAATAATAATAATAATAATAATAATAATAACAATAATAACAATAACAATAACAATAACAATAATAATTAAAATAATAATACTAATAATAATAATCAATAAATAATAATAATAATCATCAATAAATAATAATAATAATAATAATAATAATAATAATTATTATTATTATTATAATTATTATTATTATTATTATTATTATTATTATTATTATTATTATTATTATTATTATTATTATTATTATTATGTACATTTGTATATACACATATGTATAGTAATAAATAATCAATAAATAATCAAAGATCACTAATCCGTAGTTAAAAATCACTAATTAATAAGTTCAGTTTAGTTCAGTTTAATTCAGTTTAGTTCAGTTCAGTTCAGTTCAGCTCAGTTCAGTTCAGTTCAGTTCAGCTGAGTTCAGTCAATTGGAACAGGCCCTTGGTCTCCCTAGACAAAATGCTTTGATCAACAATAATAAGGTGGTTTAAATTGCATTGAAGGTGATTTGAAATCGGGTCCGGAACAATTTGGGTTGAATTTAGGTCAGGTCAATAACAAGTCGGGTTAGTAACAGATCGGCTTGAATTTTTAGGTCGGGTTAGTTATAGGTCTGGTAAAATTCGGGTCGGGTCAATAACAAGTCGGGTTGAATTTGGGTCAGGTCAATAATAAGTCGGGTTGATTTCGAGTCGGGTTTGTAACAGGTTGGGTTAAATTTGGGTCGGGTTATGAACGGGTCGAGTTGAATTCAGGTCAGGTTAGTAATAAGTCGGGTTAAATTCAGAATTTGACGGGTTAAAATTAAACGTGTTTGAGTCAATTTCAGTTCAAGTCGGGTTCGGTTTAGGTTAATAATTTACGGGTTACATTCGGGTCGGGTCATCTCCAAGTCAGTTTATGTTCGGGTTCGGGTCTCACATACTCGGGTCAACTCGGGTCTAGGGTTGGTTTCATGTCGGGTTTGGGTCACCATTTTTTCGGGTTCAGATGGGTCAGTTAATAATCGGGTTTGAATCGGTATTTCGGGTCGGATCAACTTTTGACAGCTCTAGGTATATACTTCTTCTGTTCTTTTTTACTTGACCTGTTTCTTTTATCACGTTTGCCAATACAAAACTTTAACGGTCAATAACTTTAATTCTCCATAATTAAAAATATAAAAGTTATATATGATGACAGTACTTATTGAGACGATTTCGAAATGATCCAACATGAATATATTTTTTTCTTACATATTATTCATAAAACACAGTCAAAGGAAAGATGGTGAATAGTGTAAAAGTCAAAGCGGGTCAAGTAAAAAAAAAGAGAGGAAGTATGCAATATGAAATTCCGAACGATCGTTTATATTTGGAAAGAAAAGGACTACGTGAATCTGAATTTTTGGAATAAAATATAGAGGTTATGACCCAAAGTCTCAACTTAATTAGTGGTTGATGACTTTGATCATCCATGCAAAACATTTTACGTACTATAATGGAGGCTTGTTAATGAATTGTAATTGAACAATATCTAGACAGAAAATGAAAATTCGTTAATTGCAGAAGCAATAAGAGTATATTACAATTTTATGCAACAGTTTGCAAGCATTGCACCGTGACTGTTGCTTACACAATCATATTTATAAATAATACACTACGTATCATTTTAGTTCTTGCGAAATCCATTGCTATGAGCATGACCAACCCTTATTGCAAATGAGTAATAATCAGACAAATATTAAAATAAGAGCCATGAAGTTAAAGCAAAAGCTAGGTGAAGTTGGCTCAAATCAATATATGAATTCAATCAAGGCATATATCCTCCATGAGCACCCCCTTCACCGCCACCGGCCCCACCCCCATAACCACCAGCATGGGCTCCCTCAGCAACGGAGCCACCTCCACCACCAGATCCTCCACCCCCACCGGCACCATATGCATGGCCTCCTTCAGTAGCACCTCCTCCTGCTCCACCACCACTACCGTATCCACCAGCTGCCGCTCCACCGCCATAAGCAGCACCGCCACCTTCCCCACTTCCTCCTCCGCCACCACTAGCATGTCCACCAGCTTCGCCAGCACCATAACCACCTCCATGGCCACCACCTTCACCACCAACATGCGCTCCTCCAGCTCCATAATCACCACCACCGCCGCTACCACCACCGGCACCACCACCATAGGCAGCCCCGCCACTAGCACCTCCACCTCCATGGCCTCCACCTTCACCAGCACCACCTGCATGCCCGCCTCCAGCCCCATATGCTCCACCACCACCACTTCCACCACCGGCACCACCACCATAGGCAGCTCCACCACTAGCGGCCCCACCTCCATGGCCTCCACCTTCTCCGGCACCACCTGCATGCTCTCCTCCAGCCCCATATGCCCCACCTCCTCCACCTCCTCCACCAGCACCTCCACCATAGGCAGCTCCTCCACCAGCTGCACCACCTCCTTCACCACTACCACCTCCATATCCTCCAGCATGCCCACCACCATGAACTGCTCCACCACCTCCACCACTTCCACTACCGCCTCCACCTGCATAGGCAGCTCCACCGCTAGCTGCACCACCTCCTTCACCACTACCGCCACCATATCCTCCTGCACCTCCACCATGAGCAACTCCTCCACCTCCACCACTCCCACCACCTCCTCCACCAGCATAACCACCTACACCAACATCGACACCAACACCAACACCGGAATGTCCTCCAAGTTCATAAGTGAGAAGTGCCCTGGTGGCAGTGCACATACCTATTCCTAACACCAAGAAAAAAACAACACAAGATATTTTTTGAGAAGCCATATTGAGAATGTTTGTAAGTGATGGTTTTGGGATGCTTAGATATATGGTATTTATAGGCATGGGATTAGGATTTAAAATAGCGTGTTACTCGCACTCAACATGATAAAGAAGGGAATGGATTACTCATTGTTCCCACTATAAGGTACTACTTACCAAATACAAAGCATAAGCCGCTATATTTTCAAGTTGTATATCTATTAATTAGCTAGTAGTATTATCATTCTCTTAAGTGTAATATAGTGACAGTATGTAGTGTTCCTCCGCTGTCTTCCAACACTTGAAGTATAATGTATTAGTAATTTCGAAATAAAGATTATTTATAACAACAAAAATAGTACGTGGGATCTTATTTAATTTGGCTTAATTAATTCTTCTTCTAAAACATCAAAAAAAAAAAAAAAAAAATTATAATTTTTATTTATTGATATTTAAAATATTAATTTTTGAAGTTTATTTGCATCTAATCTTATAGTTAGTTCGTTCCAAATCACTCCCCAATTTGGAGAAATCTAATCCTGATTAGGTAACCTTTGTCCTGCTCATTTCTCTTTGCTTAATTATACTAATATTATAGCTTTATAATGGGCATATGGACTGATTTAATTATGTATAACCTATCTTGTTGCAACTCATTATATTTAAATCAAGTGCACGCATTATTTATTAATAATTCAAATTCAAGAGAAGATAATATTAGATGATAATATAAATTGTAAAACAAAGGATTGAAACTCTGGTACAATATAATGTACAACACAACTAATTATGGGCTTATGGCACCTTAGTGTGTATAATGTTGTTTCATGCTCATATAGTCTGATAATCATATTCTGGTTTTACTTCGCATAAATTTATTTAATTTAAAAGACTCGTAATTATTTTCCGCCATGTCTTATTCGCGTATAAATGATTAAGTTACGTGTTTTCACATACGAACAATCTTATATCAGGTACCCCCAACAATCCACAGTTCTTCTAAAATAGGATTTGAAAGCAGATCATACCCTTTTGTCCAGTTTCAGGTTTACAAAACAATAGATGATAGTTTCTGGAACGAGATGTGAGCTATTTGCACATTTCTGAAATTCCTCCGTTTCTTTTTCTTTGAGTAATCTGGCGAACTTTTTCAGACTTGGGAATTTAATTAAGTTCTGCAATTATATAAGCTAGTAATATTTCAAGAGTGACAGGATAACTATACAACAGTCCGAAAATATAGTTTAATGAGTGAGACGGTCTCACGTAGGACTAATCAGACAAATAAAAGGGATCATGAGTCACAACAGAGCAAGTATACACTAATGAATTGTATGTAGACTTTTCACTTTTGTGCTCTAAAGAAGATCAGAAAACTTAGAAGCAAAAGGCTGAAAATTTAGAAGGGCTCACAAGAGAGCAAGTCTGCAGTTCTGCACTTGAGAATAATAGTAATATAGAAAGTATATGCCACACAAATCACAAAAGAAACATTATGTCTCAAACTCTCGAGCTGTGCATGCATACATTCTTGGATAATAAACTACCGCGAATATCCTTCAAATTATTGGTTATATTACAGGGTGCATACAATTTTAACAGTACATTGCTTTCTCAAACTAGGTAGAATCAATGTTTTCCTGATAAGTTTTTTTAGTTGTTCAGCTAATTCTTCTACTAGTTAAGCTATGAAGTATATCACATAAATGAAGAAGTGGCTCAATTAGCTAGTTGTTCAGAGCAATGCAATAGGGAGGATTGTTGATTGTGAAAATTAATAGCTTCAAATTTTCACTGACTATGTTTAATTTTGTTTTACATTTTGAGTACAATGACTTAGATTCTGACAATCACAAAGTTCATAAACCAAATCAAAAAGGCTGATGGCTTCTAGCCTTCTATGAGTTCTATCTCTATCTTAAAAGGTCGTAACACCTAAAAGTATCACGATACTATATAAAGTTTCAGACAGTCTTACACAGGGATGATGAATCTGCTATTCTGAGATGCTGCAAATATCAACATTAGCTACTGCAGAAGTATTTTTCAAGCATCTGACAACAGCACTAGTAAAACTGTACATTGCAGCTAATAAAATTGAACATTCCTCGAGTTTATATTGACAAACATTTGAGAGTAGTTTATAAACTAAAGAAATGCCAAAATCATAACTTTATGCAAAGCTTTAGCCATAAAGATTATCAATAAATAAAATAAGTAATAAAAAGTTATTACCCCTATAAATTTTATCAGAAGTAATAGAAGTTGAACATTTTGGCAATTTCTTACTGATCTACACTAATTACTGAACAAAAGACCATTTCTAAAAGTCCATATTAATTTATAGCACTACAGTCTGCAGATAGTGGCTTCATAAACCCATTTCAAGAGGGATGTCAATCTTTTTAGCCTCTTTTTGCATGCATGCACAAAACTACACCAGTAATATCATTTTGCTAGTTGCAACCAGTACAATCACATAACATTCATGTTAAGATGACAGGAACTGATGCTAAAGTTTGTTTTAGGATGGAGAGAACGAATAGCATAGTCGAAATATTTCACTTTTGCTCCTATTTCACAACCTCACATGAGCAATAACAAAGCTTTTCTGGTCAGTTCTCCCAAAAGTTAAGAATAAGTAAGGCCAAAAATAAAAATTCGAGGAATCCATTAATTTACTCTGCTCTCCGGATTGTGATTGTACAAGACCTCTGCGAGATGGTGTGATTTCATCAATCTACCGAAAAATGGTTTAAAGTAAAATCAGAGACAATTACTTGTACATACAATCAACTGCATCATTAATCAATTAGTACCATGAAGTGGCTGTATGGGGAGAGCTCACGATTTATGAAGCATGAAGTAAAATTATGAAGCAACTATAGGATTGATAAAGTTACATGGCTACATATTGTAGGTTCTTCATGGACTAATGAGTATCAGTTACATTACTACATGTAGTTTTGAATTTTCAATCTCATTATTACTAATGTAGGCCAAGTTTAATTTGGAATTGGCGATTTGAACTCAAGGATACCCACCATGGGCACCGCCTTCACCACCTCCAGCACCACCACCGTATCCACCTGCATGAGCACCACCTGCATAGGCACCACCTCCTCCTGAGCCGCCACCTCCACCTGCACCATATGCATGTCCTCCTCCAGCAGCAGCACCACCTGCTCCTCCTCCACTACCATATCCACCACCTGCAGCTTCACTGCCACCACCATAAGCACCAGCACCGCCACCACCGCTTCCACCACCACCACCGTATGCACCAGCACCACCTCCAGCATAAGCTCCTCCATGGCCACCACCTTCACCACCTCCATAGCCCCCAGCATGTCCTCCTGCTCCACCATATGCACCTCCTCCACCACTTCCACTACCACCACCTCCAGCATATGCTCCAGAACCACCGGCGTAAGCTCCTCCATGGCCACCACCTTCACCACCTCCATAGCCTCCAGCATGTCCTCCTGCTCCACCATATGCACCTCCTCCACCACTTCCACTGCCACCACCACCACCATATGCACCACCACCCTCACCTGCATAAGCTCCTCCATGACCACCACCTGCACCACCTCCATATCCTCCAGCGTGCTCTCCTCCTGCACCATATGTACCAGCACCACCTCCACCACTTCCACTACCGCCACCACCGGCATAAGCACCTCCACCATATGCACCGGCTCCACCAGCTCCACCGCCTTCACCACCACCATAACCACCAGCATGCGCTCCTCCTTCACTGTATGCACCACCACCACCACTTCCACCACCACCTCCACCAGCATATCCACCATGTGCTACACCGCCTCCTTCACCACCTCCACCACCATATCCAGCAGCATGTCCGCCATCATAAACAGCTGCCCCACCAGAACCACTACCACCACCACCACCACCCGCATAGCCCCCTAAATGTTCATAAGTAAGGAGGGACCTAGCAGCAGAGGAGATGCCTAATCCCAATAACAAAAAGAAAACAACACAAGAGATTTTGTGGGCAGCCATGGGAATGTTTTGAAAATCAAAAAAAGATGATTACCAATGATAAGATAAATGGGTATTTATAGGGATTGGTTCTTGCAGGGGAGGGCCCTAAAGCGTGTTACTGGCACTAGATTGGTTAAGGCACATGGAAAAGAGAAGATTATTGACCCTACTATTTGGACCATTTTAAATTCCCAAGAATGTAGTTGTTTTAGACTTTTTAGTGTACTTTGTGCTGTCTTCAACATTAAATTCTTAGTAACCCTATAATCCTTCTTACTCTCTACTCGGTCCTCCCAAGGATATACATTGCTTGTGCAGAGAGAGTTCACAGTATACATCATTTTATTACAAATACGAAATATGTTTTATGCTACAAGCAATGATACAAAAGCATAGAACAACAATAATCCAGTTTATGCAGTAATCCATAAACAATCAAAGGCAAACACAAAGACACCTTCCTTGTGATCATTACTCGAAACTATGATCAGTTAAATTTGGAGTTTACTGGTACAAATTGTGAGTAGTTAAGCAGAATAAAAATGAATAAGAATCTGCCATATCTTAACTCCTTAAGATCAACTTTATAAACAAACATTGATTCGATTCTGAATAGTTAATTGAATCTTTTCATAAATATTGAGCAGCGTAATGACTTTCATACTTATAGTATTAATCACAAAAATGGTAATTAAGCATTCTTTGCTTATATATAAATAAATAAAGCTGAATACTGTCTATATCATCGCTTATCAGGACTCTATGGAGTAAGATCCATGGCTTGGCCTAAACAAGATATGTAGTTCATGTCTTAATTCCTGCCGCTAAGGAAAACTACATTTGATGGCGTAATTTCTAAGACATATTACCAGCATGCTCAAAACTCAGAATTCAAGCAGTCTGCTAAGCTAACTGCTACATACATCTCTGTTCTCAGAAATTGGTCGATTTTATGAAAACTATTAAATAAATCTAATTATATCAGAAAAAAATATGAGATATGTTTTGCAATCAGTGTCACCAAAGTCAGCATGCGACAGAATGGGTTGCCGCCTATGCTTCGGTCCCCATGTGAAATACTACTAGTGAGGATTTAAAGTTTAATGGGTGCTATCCAACCAAGCAGTGTAGTAGTTTTTACACTTTTGAAATCACACACCAAACATTTTGTTTATACTATGATCTCTTCGTCTTGTAAGTCAACCAAAATCCACCATATATTTTATTTTAACAAAAAGAAGCAGACAAGAGTAAGTGTTAGGAGAAGGTCGAAATGAAGCTCAGATTATCAAACAGATGAACAAGAGAGATCTTTCTACATTGTAGCACACATGAGTACACGACCAGTGTTTTTGCATCGAATAACTGAGCAATTCTCAGAACATGTATGATGCAGAAATCTATATGTCTCTGATGAAGGCAATTGCACTCCTATTTGAAGCTAAGTAAACTACATAAGCATATTTAACAAATATACCCTAACTATAATCTACTAAAACTTTGTCAAAACTGTGAAGGATTTAACTCTAGGAGTATGTCTGAGGCACTTGTCAAAAGACCTAATACACAAAAGCTCATCCTGCGATAAGGCCTGGTGGTCAAGACTAAAATCTTTAGTGCCTCCGGCCTTCTACACAACCAAAAAAAAGTAAAGCATTGTGATGCAACCTCCATTATTGACTTTAATCAGCACCCTTATGTTTCAAGAGAATAACCCCGAAAAGGGGGCGAAAAAGTTCAACACTTTTCTCCTACAGCTAGTAAGGGTACAATTCTTATCTTCTGATCATTACCATTGCAAAGCTAATAGCTACACTAGCATCAGTAGTGGAATATCACATGCTACAGACTTCCTTCAACTCCATATACAAATAAATGGGGGACCCATCCATCTTGCTTTGCCTAGCTAGTGCTTGCATCTCTTTTTCTTTTGCAGACTGAAGAAGAAAGTGAAACCAAAACAAAGTGCTTTCACATCTCTTTTTTAGCTACTAAAACTAGAATATCAGTTCGGTTTTGGTCATGGAACACGTACTAATGCAATCGCCACTCAGCTAGTCAGCTTTGCTTGCAGTTCGTTATATGTCTTAAACTATAACATGTAAATTTGAGAATTTGTTCTCTAATTGGAACAAATTGAAAATTTTAGTTAATTTGGAATGATAAAAATCTACAATCTACAAGATTTCTGTATTTGCATTGTTTCATTTCTGTATTCTCAACATTAAAAGTTGTGTTATTCATTATCAGCTTCCAATCCTCAAAATCAGGCTGCACGATATATTGTCTCACAAGTCACAACTAGAATAATTAAAAAAAAAAAAAAATCATCATTTTTGTTTAGAGGCACCAAACTATGCATATTCCAGCCACCACAAGTTCACAACCATCAAATAAACCTTCAGTCATCTAAAGTGCAATAAAACAATTAATACTCTGTATATACTGCCACAATCACCCGAAGTATCACTACAAACATGTACGATGTACCACCAAAACCATATGAGATACCACAGCAACTATCTTTATCTAAATGGCATCATATGACAACTCTCATGGCTGAGGTGTAGTTAGTTTCTTCATAAAACAAGTCTGTAAACACCTTTCTATATGCCACTCAAAAAAGCCTAAATATGGCTAATTAGTACATCCACTATAGTACAACTACCCCTCAAGTCCTCCACTAACTTCCTATATAACAATTTCTTCTCATTTTTATGTGGTTAATGGAGTTTGTTTGGTATCTGATCATTTAATTAGATTCCACTGACAACTTAATTATAGATAATCAGAAAATCAGCATTACTCTTCAATTAATAAAAAAATCATTTAATTTACGTACTTTTGATTTAACATGCAGTACATAGAGCATTAAGCCAAGTGGAACAGCAACCTATCAAAATTTAATGTTAATTTGGGATAATGGAGATCAAATGCTGCCCCCATTTATCCTTTTAATGGAAACTTTATTTTTGTTTTTCGGATAATGCAAAACAAACATCAGCCTTAGTAAGGACTACTAACATTCTTTCAAGCATAAGTTTTTTGCCATGCTGTCATAATAGGCAATCAAGAGTGGAGGATTAGCAGAGCCATTATATTTAATATCTACAAGATTGGCTTTTCTGATACGTTTTCTTTATATATAATACTCATTGTACTCGTTGGTTATTAAAATATTCTGTCTCGGGTTACTCCATTACTTTGAGTTTTTGCGTTGTTCACACACCCCACTTTGACCATCATTTGCTAACAAATGAAAAATATTAGTATATGTTGGGTTGGCATTAAAGGACCATTTGGGACCATTTAAAGCGTATTGGAATTAAAGGTCGGATTATTGATATAAAATCAAATGGTGGAATTATTTTGGACGGATGAGGCAAAGGTTGGATTATTCTAAGCAATTTTTCCTTATATTAATGTAATATACTCAAAATATTAAAACTTTTTTACTAATAGATAGTTGAAGTTACTGATGGCCAAACTTATACAATAGCAAGCATGTTTAGTCAAAGTGAAACAAGTAATTTGGAATAGAAAGAGTAATTGTTGATTAAGAGGTTCAATAAGTGAATTAACCATAGCAAGTTGAGGCTAAGCTTTATTACCTACTTGTTCGGTTGTTCACTTGTTCCATTTACCAATCAGTAAGCTTTAGTTTATCACCTACTCGATTCCGGCTTTTTTTTTTTTGTTTTTTTTTTTTTTTGCATTGTAGTTGAGATCCTTGACTCCTTGAGGGTATCATTGTATTGGTTAGTTCTTTTTCTAACTTGTGTTGTTTGTAATGTTTTGCGAATGAGAAAACCCATTGCTTATCTCATGTTGAGCATTGTTTCAGGATGAAGGCATTTTGGTAGACAATTTTAATTTCCTTGGGCATTTTAACTAAGGCCCCGTTTGGTTTAACGTAAAACATTTTCAATGGAAAATTAGTTTTCATGGAAAACATATTTTCAAGAAAAAATACAATTGCAAATTAGTTTTCCTTTATTTGGTTGCATACAAGAAAAGTTCAAGAAAAATAAAAAATAGGAGTGGAAATGTAAGGATGAATGAGATGGAAGTAAAAAAGGAGGCAAGGAAGAGAGAGGAAAATATAGCTTCCCTTATTTTGGGAAGGAAAATGTTTTCCATCATTAAGGATGAAATTTTCCACCCTTGAAAAAATTGTTTTCCACCTCTTAACAAACCAAACAAAGGAAAATGGGAAAAAATGGAAAAATCATTTTCCATGAAAACCTTTTACATCAAACCAAACATGGCCCAAGTGTGGCTTGATTTTCCGGATGAATAAAACTATTCCTTCACCGTTTTACACCTACAAAACTACATATGATTAAAGATGGCATGAATTAATTAAGACTAAGATCCAATTATTGAATGCTAGAATAAGGGTGGAAATGAATCCTCTTGATATTTCAAGCGATATCAGCTAGCAAACTCCCAACTAGCTAAGGTGGGGTTCAAGTTGCTTCTCATATGCACTACTTACATTCAAAGACTGAGGACTTGAGTAGTGAGAACCGCAACTTTTATGCTGGGATTGTGGAACAGTAGTACACTACACCTAGGCCCACGAAAATACCCAATTCCTTCCCTTTTTGGTAGTGGGGGCATAGCAATAAGCATTTAGAAATGTGATCAAAGCTAACAGAAGTCTCTTATCACACTTCCAATTCAGTCTAGATAGACTTGGCAAAACTGAGTCATATCTGAGAATACGATCTTAACAAACTCAAAATATTCAATATTATAAATGGAATTGTAGAAGAGATTCAAATTTGGATCAAATGAGTCATCATCCTAATATGATCCAAACATAATCAACTCGAACGGAACATGTTCCGGATGATCCACTTGTAAGGTGTCATTCTAGAGAGGCAATGTTAAAACCAAGAGCAAGAAGTAAAATAGCATACTACTCCTGTAAGCCTGTCCAAATTCTTTGATGAATTGACCTCAAAAGCTAAGGAATGTCAGCATTTTTTTAAGATGAACCTATTCCCTTCTGTTCCCAAACTGGATTACTTTGATTAACAATCCTAATCGGCAGAGCAAAATAGTAATTGTGAGCCTTTTAGAATTTTTAGACAACTTTATCCAGGAAGCCTAGAATGTCAATAGATATACCGTCAAAGTTATTAAAATCGGGATTCTACTTTGAATCGGAAGGGGCTATCAGAATCGAATCGTAAAATCAAATCGTAGAATCGTAAGATTCTACCAACATGCATAATCAAGACGTCAAATATAAATTTAATTAAATATATTGAAATTATGAGTTTGAAACCTAATTATTGATAGATAATAGTTGTTTAACCATTAAGCAATCAATACTTGGCAATATTTATTTATAAAAACCTATATAAACATGTTTTTTACTTGTAAGGATTTCGCTAGTTCAGAAAAATATGTAAAATCGGGGTAGAATCGTAAATCGAATCGTATGATATAAATGAATCGTAAAATCGTAAGATTCTAAGATTTAAATCGGGATTTTAATAACAATAATACAATTATATAATTTGGTTTATCAGAAACAATATTTCTACTATATGAGATGGATGGGTGAGCACAATTCGCTGCATGGTTTTGTTTAACTAGTTCACAAGATCCGACGGGTTCAGGAAGTCTATACATTAATGAAGGATTTTTTGAGGAAAAACTTGAGGATAGGATTAACCTTAACCCCCCTGGAAACACAGGGTACCACATTCCAACTTGCAACTCCCAAAATGTGATTAGCAAGAGATGAGAGAATTTGGCAAAACACTAAGATACTTGATTGGAAGCTTGAATTTGTAATTTTGATGGTGATTTATTATTGAAGGGAGATTTTTATGAGCTTCCAACATCATTATAACAAAGTACAACCCAAAATTGACCACACTGTTGTTGGTTTTCCATAGTGACCCACTTTCGTCCAGTACTACTCAACATCAGATATTATGCTTATATCCATTTAGCTGTTACACCCACTCTCAGTCTTACTTCTAGAAAAGCAAGGATAGTGTTGATGGCAAAGTCTTCAATGGTCGCTATAATGAAGAAGAAAATATGCGATTTTCAGCTTCGCATGGACATTATTAGTTTATTACTATGCCCCGGGGCATTTGGATTTTTGAATTGAAGGATCGACTTTCTTTGGATAGTTGTGGCGTACAGGGTTGCAATTTTGATTTTTACTTGATTTTGGAAAGGAATTGAGACTTGAGAATTATGATAGATCACAGCAATTAGATCTTTTTCATCCTATTGCAAAAAATATATAAGGCAGAACCCCAGAGTTTTGACATTCAAAGTTTGGTTTGTTATAATTATTTCAAATTTTAATTTTTCCTATCTAAGAGCATTGCTAAGAACAGCATTACATCAAGAGAGACAAATACATCATTTAATATCACATTCTTCAGAAATTACACAATTTATTCCCTGAACAGGGTACTGATCCCTAACAATACAGACAGCACCACTCTACTTGTGAGAAATGATACTTCAACAAGAGTCTAAATGTAATACTGTTAATGAAACATGAGCGAAATCAACAGAACCAAAACCAGAACCAGATAATCACAGACAAATTTCTATTGAACACTTAATAGGAGGAATAGCATGGGACATGCCTTGATGAGGGGTGTTATGCCTTGATGAGGGGTCTCATTGCCCGATCACACGTTTGGCACCATCCAGAGTATTTCTCAATAGCATGGCTACAGTCATGGGTCCAACACCTCCAGGGACAGGAGTAATCCATCCTGCTACTTTACTAACTTCATGGAAATCAACATCCCCCACAAGACGGTAACCTGACTTCTTACTTGGATCATCCACTGCATTTGTCCCCACATCAATCACAGCAGCACCAGGCTTGATCCAGTCACCTTTAATCTGAAATTAGAGGAAGATTAATAAAATCAAATAAATAAATAGATAAATAAATAAATAAAATACAGAAATAGAAAAAGGTAGCTTAAACTTCTTCAGGGGAAGATTTGCAAATGCTAACCAGGGGGAACTGGGCAGATAACAAAGCTGTTATGAAGGGTAAAGGCAGAACCTATTGCTCTCACATAGTTTCACTAGATTGCAGCTAGCATAAAGATAAAAATTATCACTGAATTTATTAGGAAAGAATTGCCAATGACAAGTGAAAAATCTAGGAATAATAAACTCCAGTAATCTGACTGAAGATGTTATTGCAAGATTCAGGGCAGGTAAATCATTGTCTGAATTACTCTTCATTACAACCAGAGTAGCCCCTATAATATTCTCGTATGTTATAAATGGTGTGTTGAATATATTTGCACGATGGAAAACCAATAAGCTTGAGGCCTCTTCCAGTTGTTAGGGAGCTTGTTTGCTGGGCAGAAAACGCTGGGACTACACACTGATCAGCCACGGCCCATGGGTAAGTATGTTTGGAATAGACTGCTTTAAAATGGAACGTGACAGGCATGGTCCATGGATAAGTATGTTTGGCACATGGCCCAAACATATGGATCAGTCCCATTTGATTTCAGGGGTCATATTAGCTGAGTTAGCAAACTCCAACGCATGCTAGCTGGAGCTGAATATAAATACTTGTGGCTGGGGATTCTTGGTATACTGGTATCAAGGAAAATAGGAAATAATTAGTTGGATCAACCAGCTAGAGAAAAGAGGCTATTCAAGTGCATAGAAAAATATGTTGCCATGCTGGGAAGTAGGAAGTGATACAGGGATAATTTTCCAAAGCGTAGTTTTTCTTGGTGCTGGCTAACTATGCTTGACAGATTAAAGCTGCAGAGAGGTCTATGATTTAGATTTCTTGTACTTTGTGGAAGACATTGAAAGCTTAGATAAACTCCAGTAAGGTCTGCTGATAGCAATTTTGGCTTGGAATTAAGAGTATATGCTATGTTAGCTGGAAAAATATGCCAGTGGACCTCAAAATTTGAATGCAGTGGGCTCAAAAGATGAGCATTGCACAGCATATGGACTCACAGAGATGAAGCTTTATGGAGCAATAATTATGCCTAAGAATGATAACAGATGTGATTACTTGGTGGTCTTGGTCTGAGAACCTATAAATTAGTTAGTTTGGTTCTACAGAGTATATCTATTGATTCTATTCATTGGGTATCAAAAAAGGCTGTTCCTAGAAATTAATCTCTCCCCAATGACTTCAGTAAGTTACGGTTCCTTTTTATAAGCAATAAAATTTCTTTCCTTTCTTCACACAAATAAAAGGAAAGAAAAATGAAGGAGATAGAGTATCAAGTCTGAGATTACTGGTCACAATTATCAAACAGGCACGCAGCAGAAGGGGAGAAGAGATCTTATATACCATCATGGCTTGTCCTGCCGCAGCAATGACGATGTCAGCTTCACGAATGATGCTTTCAGGATCAGTTGTACGAGAGTGGACAATACTAATGGTTGCATCTGCTTTCAAGAGGAGTAGTGAAACCGGCAATCCAACAATATTACTACGACCTACAACAACTGCCTTCTTGCCTTTTATACTGATGCCGCTTCGAGACAGAAGCTCAAGACAGCCCTGTCAAAAATGAATTTCTGTAAGCGCAAAGATCTGGACAGTGCCCATTTTACAAAAAAATTAAGTTCAATGTTGCAAGAATCAATTAGAAATTGAATCAAACACCTTTGGTGTGCAAGGCTGGAAGAGGGGGTCTCTGCCTTTCATTGCAAGTTTTCCAATGTTCAGAGGATGGAAACCATCTACATCCTTCTCAATGCTTATTTCACTTAAAACATTTTCTTCATTTATATGTTTGGGCAATGGAAGCTGAACAAGTATGCCTGAAAAGTGCCAATAAGAAAAGTAGTAAACTAGTGAGCAACAAGAATAAAGAAGAATAAAATTCAATATGCACGAAAACTGTATCAAGTTTGCTTACAAAAATAACGAACCATGTACTTCAGGATTTGCATTTAACTCATGAACCTTGGCGATCAATTCAGGCTCTGAAACTTGCTCAGGAAGGTCTATGTCAAAGGACTTGATCCCCACCTCAGCACATGCTTTCCTTTTCATATTCACATAGCTTTGAGAATCCTTCCTGTTGCCCACAATGACTACTGCCAGTCCAGGGACCTGTACAAATTAAGCATGCATGACATAATTTCAACCCACAATAAAGGGATGAACAAACATCCTTCGTAACAAAACCAAAAAAAAAAAAAATATACTTCCTCCGTTCTTTTATTATTGCACCATAAGAGATTGGCACAAATTTTTTGGTAGTGGAAAAAAGGATGAGAGAGAAAGGTAGAAATACAAAGTTGCCCATGTGATAGTATACACAAAATAAAATGTAAGTGTTGAAAAGCAAGGGTATATTAGGTATTTATACTGTGAATACAAATAATTTTTTTCCTAAAATGGATATGGTGCAATATTTGTGAAACTTCCTTAAAAAGCAAGTGGTGCAATATTAAAAAAACGGAGGAAGTATATATATATATATATATATATATATATATATATATATATATATATATATATATAAATAAAAAATAAAAAATCAGAACAAGCATTCTTTATGTGGGGAAGAAGCAAATGGAGAAAGCTGCAATAGTGCGATATATGTTCAGAATAAATAACAACAGAACAACAATAGAATTATGCAAGTAAAACTTATAACCATTTCAGCTACAACAAATTTATAAGTAAACAACATAGCAAGATCAGGATTGCCTATCTTTCTTATGTGTGCTAGCTCTTGTAGCCTTGTACTAGTACTCTAGAGAACAATTTAGTAGCTGAATACTAAAGTAACTAAACAGTGACGGTAACGTAAAGAAGACCCGAGATAAGGCACCAAAAAATCTGTATAGACGCTTTACAAATTTAAGACTTTTAAGTTATTCCCTACATCAGCAATCTTTACAAAGTCTGGCTCTGGCTATTTCTCTCCAGCATTGAACAACATAATAATTACACATTGTGTAGTTCTATAGGAAATCTCCATTCCAACTGTCAACTGCAAAGCCCAAAATAAATTTTCTAGTTTTATCATATTGTTTTGGGTTCAGTAATCTCTCCTTCTACTGCTAGAGGAAGCAAGACAAACTCAACAACAGTAATTCGCAATAAACAGTTTAACAGTTTTCTGTTACAACACCATAGATACTACGCCAGATATCATGTGTAAAAGTATGATAAAGCATCTCCACAACCAACTAAGAGTCTTTCTCTATTGATTTTTGCCACCACTTATTACTACCTACTATGCATTGCCACAAACATTTAGAAAGAACAACCCTAATAAAATCAAAACCTTAATCTATGTCATTCATACAAAAATGGGCAAGCCCCCACCCACCCTACAAGTGTATACGGCACAAGTATCACCCGATTCCTCATTAAAATTCGTAGTATGCCTCGAGATTGCAGCAACCCAGGATTCGTAGTAGTCCTAATACCAGTATAATTTTTGGCAGTCACCCTCTGAATGGTGCATAGGAACTGTGACCACACAAAAGTGCAAAAAATGAATTTGTGAAGTACAAAACCATTTCTCCTAAAATACATTACCAATATACCTCAGAGATTGTTGTTACAACAATTGCTAATCAAATCGAAAAAATCCCAACACCCCGGTAATTTGGGAACTTCCACTTCACTCCCTAGTCCCTAATGCCTTGCATGCTTAGTGAGTTAGTGGTAATCATTTCTGCATTGATCATCGAATTACAGTATCGAAATGCTAGCAAGATTCACAAATAATAGTATAAACCACATATCATAATCAAATTTAGCAACCCTAAACTAGTATTCTATGATACTGCATATCATAATCCATTTGTCATTCCATTGGCTTATGTAGAATTGTAGCTACTCAATTATATGAGTATGAAATATACAAATTTCAACACTTACAAAATTAGGTCAATACCAAATTTCCACCACATATCAAGCTCTTAAAATACCTGAATTTCTATTCAATCCAACAATTTACTAAATTAGCATACTCATAATTTAACATTTTTTGCAATCCTCAAAACATAGCAACCAAAATGATGAATTCATATAGACAGATTACTCAGCATTAATACAGAATTAAAATCAATGGGAGAAAAATGTGGACAATTGAACAATAAATTAGGCAGTCATAATAATAAATCCCAAAAAAAAAAGGAAAAAGAAGATACCTTAGCGTGATTTTGAGAGAGAAGACGAACTTCATCGGCGATTTCGGATCGAATAGTCTGAGCAATGGCTTTTCCGTCGATAATTTTTGCAGACATTTTGATTGAATCTATCTGAATATGCGGTTGATTCTTCAGAAGTGATCCACGGAGCTTAGTTCTGGATATAATTTGTCTTCGATGTGCAAGAGGGCTTTTAGAAGGGGTAATTATGTCATTTCGCACAACACGTGCTCAGGCAGCAAGACGGGGGAGGAAATTCACCTGTCCGACGGTCCGAGTAGGTTTACTTGTTCAAGACTAAGTTGGTTTTCTACGGTCTGGTCTAGTTCGGTCTGTTCTGATTAGGTCTGGTCTATTCTGTGTTTTAAATAATAAACAGATCAGATTGTGCCTTGAAATCAAGCAAGGGAGCCGTATGATTCAAGAGGAATGCTCAATTGTTCAACCAAACATTTCTCAGGTAGAACCTTTAGGTAAACCCAATGGAAATTATCAATATTTTCAATTCCATGTTTGCATGATTTGGTAAGGCTCGTTTTTCTGAAATTTTTATGGACGAACATAAAAATTAGGCCATAATTAACTAATTATTTTCTTTTAAAAAACTCTTCGGGTATACAAAAAAATCATATATTAGCGCAACACTTGTTATTATATTTCATATTTGTTTAGCCCGGCTTAAGTTTAAATATACTCCTAAAGGAAAATTCATCAATACTCATAAAAAACAAAATATGAATTACTATGCAAATAGTTTTTTTTTAAAAAAATATTTTTTTTAACTTGAAGTAGTATGAAACTAGTTTTGTTGGTCGTTGATTGAAGAAGATAAATACTCCGTATCAAATTAATGCCCCTTTCAAAAAAAAAAAAAAAAAAAAAAAAAAAAAAAAAAAAAATTACTTTTGTACATATATTGGGCTTACAATTTGGGGCCCTCGCAGCCGCGCCCGCCTGCCCTGGTTAGATATTCCCAGTTCCCTGTTATTGTTTAGCTTTCAATGTTGCTCATGAGTCATGATGACTATAAGGTTATCGATTAGGACATAATTTAGGGTATTATTAAGGTTTGATTTTGATATAAAAGAAACAATTTAGTGATAATATTATTAAACCACATTAAAAATCTCCTTGTTTGCTTTTCTCCAATTAATGAAGATATAGTAAAGCTCTCTATTCTCACTTGTGGAAGGTATCTCTTGATCAAACTATGTAAATCCTTGTGTTTTTAAGCTCTATTGTCTTTTCTTTTGGTTTCTCATGTTTATAAATTTATTTTATTATTGAGTATTGACTATTGTTTGGTGCAAATCAAATATCTCCTATGTTCCTATTTGTTTGCTTCATATTTTATATTTGAATGTCCCTTAAAGATGCATGGTTTCATTTCCTTATTTGGTAATATGTCCCTACCATCAACCCCACTTGCATACGTTCTCATAAAACTGTAAAAGACAAGGATATCCTAGATATAGAAGATAACAAAACATATGTCCAAAGTGCGGAGTATATTACTTTGACCAACTATGCTAAATTAATAAGTAATTTATTTTGTATGTTAAAAAAATTATAGTTCTATATTACTTTAAACGTCTTATTTTTATAGAAGTCCATCTCACTAGTAAGTTGAATCAAGCATTCAAGCATAACTCAAAACTTAACTTATGACCTCATCCAAGAATAGTATCGACTATCGAGTAATACTAGAACATGATACTAAAACATTGATAGATGATCCTATGATTCCTCGAATTCATATCTCATTATCTCTTATATATGACAAAATAGTACTCTTAATTAAGACTAAATTTGTATCTCGTTATATCGTATGTATTGGATAAAGAACTCTTAAATACTTATTTCGTAAACACTTATTAAATCAGAATTTTGAACAATGTTTTTGAACATAATTACTTACTACTCTGTACTTAATAGAATAAGTTAGAGCATCATATTCGATCATAAATTAATAATGGACAAATGGCTAAATTGATGGATACATTATTTCTTGGACTAAAGTTGATAAGTACCAGAAAAAAACATTGTGTAGGGATATGGCTCCACCTTATCCTATTGAAAATGCTCAAACTTCCCATCACCAACCCACCAGATGAAAATAGATCCAAAAAGATAAGAGAAAGAGGGACATAGGAGTGACTATAGTAGAGGAAGTGATGAGCTTTTCCTTATACGGTTATACCATCAACGTAAACTATTTATAATTATTGTATTTCTAATCTTTTATTATTATTATTATTAAAGAAAAAACAAAATAATTAAGTTAATCTTCAAATGATACTCCTATTCATTAACATCAAGTTAGCCATATATATGATCGATTTGTTTTTGTTATAAGAAGTAATTGTTGTTACAAATTATGATATAAATGTTTCTTTAGTTTATCAAGCTTTAATTCTTGATAAATCAACCGAATTCCTATTCATAATATAGATCTCTACTCTAAAATGATCGAATTGTTGATGTAAATTGAAAAGTAAAAGGTTCCAAAGTATGTAGAAGCTAAGTACAAAGAACAATATATAAATCATGTACAAAATCATAGCTCAAATATCATTTTGCATTATTTATCAACAAACTTCACTTGATCGAGTGATAGTTTTTGTTCATGTAGTACATACTCAAGCTAAGCTAAGCAACCAAAAGATATACATATAAGTTTCATGGATCGTACGACATCAGCCGAGTATATACATTCATCTTGATCGATACATAACATCCTCGATCTCATGCAAACCATGCTACATGAATTTGTTCATCAATCTCATCGATTTCTAGGCTAATCATATCATCATAGCCAACTAGTAGCGTGAGATTACTCAATTCATCTCAAGATCCATATATAATTGATTCATGAGATAAGATTGTACGCAAATATATTATGTTTTTAGTTTAAAGGACCTAATTAAGTGTGACTCCAAGGCCCTAAAAACAGAATTACTCGAATAGGATCTTCATTATTATGTATGTTTAATTTTCGTCTTGCAGATGATGGAGGAGGAACGCGATGTTTATTAATATCTTTATTAGTATCTCTTACCATGGACACCATAGCCGCCTCGTGAACATGCTTGAGCTCTTCTCCGATGACACTCTTCCACTTGTGAACTAAGGAAGCGTCACAAGAGAACTTTGATGGCTTCATAATATGATGCTTTAATTTAGGCAAATAATTTGGTTACCTTAGCGAAAGAGCGATCATATAAGAATTGTAGCTAAGACTTAGGGTGCCTCTTTATATAGACATAAAGAAAGGTGATCATAGAGGTATAAGAGGTTTATTTTAGTGGAAGACCGAATATATTGAACTTTAATAAAGTTTTATATAGGAGTATCTTGCTAAAGCAATATCACAATCAACTAATTAAATACATAAGTAATAAATTATATCTAATCATAGAAGTCATTGAATCATATTGTTAGACACATTATAGATTCCAATACTTCGTATATATCTTCGTAAAGTTTTATTACAAATTATTATTGTTTTGTATTATACAGTAAAACTTAAGCTTATAAGTCGAAAATGACTATAGAGTATGTATGCATGAGTATTTAGAAACAGATGGACATATTTTAAAAATAAGAAAGTGATATAGAGTTGTGGTATCCAGCTAAGTAAGACCCCACACGTCCTACCTATATATATTCCATATTAAGATAGAGTGGAATTGAGTATGTTTTTTTTTTCAAAGTAAGGTGAAAGATCTTAATTGTATCTCAACCCTCACGGTTTTTTTGGTCCGTTATTTACGGGTCGGATACTTTGAGAGCGAGGGGAAGGGTAAGGGATCCCCACCCTCAAAGTATCCCTAATGGGGATTGAACCCCCAACTTCATGATTGAAATGTGGCGATCTTACCACTAGATCAAGCTTAGCTTGGTATTGAGTATGTATGGCATATTGGTTGTGGAATACACATCATCAGCTGCTTTGATTAAATTAGCTTAACGTTACGCAATCGCTCATGCTTTGTCGATGTCGTTGCTTCGTTCTTAATTACCCCATATAAACCTAATGAAAGAATTAATTATATTAAGGTCTTAGTCTTTATTCCAAGTATTTAATTAGTCATGATCCATGAGATAATGACTAATTCTATGAATTATATAAATCAAAATTTCTCTTTTTCTTATTTATGGGGGCTCCTTTTTAATTCATGCTTTAGGCAAGCAAGCACAAAACAAATGCACTATTACTAAGTCACATATCACCTAATTAATAAAATATGACATGATTAATTATACTCTTGTTGTCTATTTATGTATGTTGCTGCATTAGCAGATATTTATTCTTACAATTTTTGCGATTAACAAACTTGGCTCTTCAAAGCATGAAAAGGCCAATTCAAGAAAGCTAATTACATTGCATCTTTTTACTACTTTATGCAAGTGGTCTCACTCATTCACTGATCACAAGTTCACAACATACACTACACCATGAGTCCTTAATCCTAATTGTGTCACAATCTCACATAACTCATAAATGGATTATATGTGTAATCAAAAGTGTATCTTGTATTATTGGTTATAACTTATATACAATGGAGTAATTGTTAAGATGGTTTGAGATTTAATTTTTTTTTTTTTAAAAAAAAATTAGCCATGTTATTCTAATGAATGTAACACACGAGAATGAAGTCTAGCCATCTATAATCTCTTAGCTAGGTTAGAATTTAAAATTCGATCACTGCGTGACATATAATATCATACTTTAAAACTAGTCCAACATATAATATTTTTGTAAAGGTAATGGGTCTTCTAATCTCCATGGTCATCCCCAACAGAGTAATTAATAGGTCATATACACTATAAATGTATAATAATACGAGTAATTAAAGGTATTTTGTACTACCTCTGTTAACTATTATTTGCAATAAAAGGGTATTATTTGTGAGATATAAAATATTTTTTTGTTGCAAATAATAGTTAACGGAGGTAGTAATTAATTAAAATGTGAATTGTGTTTGCTTATTTAATCATGCAATTGTACAAGAAATACTACTCTGTGTATTTTATCTCCAATACAATTGTGAATTTAAAAATTAAAATTTTGGAGTATATGCTAGCATTATTCTTAATTGGTTTGAGGTTTAACGTGTTACTTTTTGTATATTTTACAGCTAGTTGTTATTTATACAGTATGTTGAATTGAATCAATTGTATGTAGCTTAATGCAACGTTAATGGAATCAGTTCATTAAATAATTATTTTCCAAATCGGCAAAACAGCATTAGATGTTGATCCAAGGCAAAATCAGATTATATTCCAGATTCGACAGGGAGAAAATTTGATTTTTGCTGATAAACTGTAAACTTGAAGATAATAAGCATCTATGCTTATACCTGATACGCCACTTGGGGCTTATATAAATGTGATATGACTATATGAGCAGTAAACGAGCGACACATGTCAATTAGTTGCTCTATGATACATAAATCATTGGAGTTTAGAAAATTAGAAGTTAGTGGCTTAGTGCATGACAAAGATGAACATAAGTTGTTGAAATCTATCTACATGATTTACTAAATGTCATACTTAATTAACATTATAGTTTACTCACTTTTGGTAATGTTAGATTTCAGGAAATCTCCTCCGATTGGAGTGTGTACCATTGATTAATATATATAGTGATACAAGACTAGTCCTAATCTGCTTAGGAAACCTAGTACGATAAGAATACAAATATATCCTTGCTCTGCGACAAATATTATCGTAATCCTATAATATCTATCACACCCCGCAGTCGTAGCGAGAGGAAGGCGTGCGCTAAGACTGGACCTAAAATCCAGAAATAATTCTCGTGGTAGGCCTTTAGTGCAAATGTCCGCAAACTGATATCTAGAAGGAACATGCAACACCCGAACTTGTCCCAAAGCAACCTTTTCTCGAACAAAATGAATATCCACACTAGTAGAATAAACTAAATTGGCAGCCCTAAATTGGAAGCGGTTTTCCAATTCCGCTCCCAAAAACCCAAAAATACACTTCCAAAAAAAAACCACTTATTACAAAAAGTAAGCGGTTTTGGGTGAACCGCTTCCAATTTGCTAAAAAAACCCTAAAAAATAAACCCCCTATTTCTCACGCTCTCTCTCCTCTCTTCCCTCTTTCTAATGCCGCACGTCTCTCTCTCCTCTCATTTCTCAGCTAATTTGAATTTCCCCCTCATTCCTCAATTCTCTCTCCTCTCTCCCCTTTCCCCTATCGTCCTCCTTCCTTTCTCATCTCCTTTCCTCTCTCCTCTTATCACCGACAATGAGCACCACCGAGCAGCCCACACCAACCACTGACGCCGAGCGCCACCGAGCAGCCCTTCCTCTCTCCTCTTATGGTAAGAATTTTGATCTAGTTTTTTTTTCCTCTTCAAATTTCATCTTCTATATGAAATTCTGGGTTGTTGGATTATGTTTTGCTTTGAATCGGTTAGATTTATGATTTTTTTTTTTTTTTTGATGTTTTTGAGTTCTAAATTGGTTAGGCTTCGTTTATAGTTCTAAATTTATGGGTTCGTTTTTTTTTTTTTGGATTTTAATTTCTGGGTTCGTTTTTGAGTTTTTTAAAGTTTTTGAATTTTTTTTTTATCTAAATTAGATTTTTCCTTATTAGATTGTTCGATTTTTTTTTATCTAATTTTTTAGGTCTTTCGTGTTTTTAGATCATTCGTTTTTTGATTTTTTTTATTTTTATTTTGTTTGTCCATTTTTGCTTCAGATTGCGGTGGTGGACAGCAGGGTGGTGGCGGCAGAACAGCACGGCGGTGGTGGCAGATTAGCATGGCGGTGGTGGCAGAATACCACGGCGGTGGTGGGCTGGTGGCTTCATTAGAATTTTTTTTTCATGGTCAGTAGATTTTTTTTCATTAAAATGTAATATTTTTTGGAAATAATAATATTAAATGTAATATTACATCAAATTATCAATGGAAATATATATTTTTATACATATGTATAGTTGTTGTGTATTAATTTTTGAGAAAAAAGCAAAAAAAAAAAAAAAAAAAAAAAAAGGGCAGAAAGGGAAACGATTTGGCGCCAAAACCGCTTCCCTTTCACCCTAAAAGGGCAGCGGTTTGAACCGCTTCCTTTTCTAAAGCCTAAAGGGAACCCCCCCAAACCGGATCGGTTCAAAACCGCTTCCCATTTGGGGGTTTGAACCGCTTTCAATTTGATTTTTTCTATTAGTGCCATCTCCACATGTTTGGTGCGTTGATATAGAACCGGGTTGTCAGAAAGGTAGATAGCATTGACATTATCACAATAAACAATAGTAATCTGCCGTAGAGGACAATGTAGCTCAAGTAAAAGATTACGGAGCCAACACGCCTCAGAGAAAACATTTGCGACGCCTTAATATTCTAAACCTGCACTCGATTTAGACAAAGTATGACCAAGACACGAGGTTGTCCCCAAGAAAACAACAATAGCCCAATGTAGATCGTCGGGTATCGGGACAACCTCCTCAGTCAAAGTCAGTGTAAGTAATCAATCGATGAGTGGATATAAATGTAACATAACGCAGAATGCGTTTCAATGCCTCATAATGAGGTTCCCGTGGATCATGCATAAATAGACACACCTTTTGTACCGCATAGGCATTATCTGGCCTGGTGAAAGTGAGATATTGAAGAGCACCTGCTAAACTGTGATACAAAGTAGGATCCCGAAAAGGTGGTCCTGCATCTGCACTAAGCTTGGACTTAGTGTCAACTGGAGTGGATGCAGGTTTACAAGAGGCCATACATGCACGCTCTAAAATCTCTTCTGCATACTTTTCCTGTGAAAGTAGCAAATAAGAGGGAGTACGGGTTACTGCAACCCCTAAAAAATAACTTAGAGGCCCCAAGTCAGACATAGGAAACTCAATTTACAATTGAAAGATGATCCCTGTACGCAACCTGTCAGATGAGGTAGCTAGAATAATATCATCAACAAGCAAATATGTCATATCATCTTTAGCAATGACAAAACTCAAGTTGATCAGAAAATTTGCAAAAGGCTGGTACCAAGCTCAGGGAGCTTGTTTCAAACCATGGTATATCCTAGTTGTGTGACAAATATTATGGTAATCCTATAATATCTATCAGGTAACAAGCTAAGCAATTAGGTGTTCGATCTATTATATACGATTATGTATTGCAAATATATGTCAAATCTTTATAATAATGTAGCTTAAAGTTAAAAAAAATAAAAATAAAATAAAATAAAAAAAAACTTTAGTTTATACATCATTTTATATTTAAAATATCTTTCATAATCATTCACTTTGTTCTAAATTTGTCTGATTTTAAAATTTAATTTTTTTTGTTTATAAAAAACTAATTAGAAGATAATTCAATAATAATATTGAAAACTATCGTGCATGGCGCGGGAACTAACCTAGTATTCAATTAATTTAAGGTTTTATGCGAGATAGAAATGAAAATTATTAATAACTCGTGTATCGCACGGGTGCTATAATAGTATAATACTAATTGTTGATTAACTCTCTCTTTACTCAGACACACATAACATATTTATAGTGGTGTTTCCCACCTTCTACATTTTTCTACACTTATAACATATTAATTGTATCTAAATTTTTCTACATCAAATACTTGTGATATTTTACCTCTAGATTACTCACTAGATTGCCCCTCTATATTTTTCTAAATTAAATTCTAACAACAATTGAGTCGAGGATGTTAAACTTTGAGGGTTTCTGTCCAAGGGGATATTCTGCTCGGGGCTCATGGCAATGGGATGAGAGCAAAGGGGCTCATGGCAGTGGGAATGAGAGCAAATGGCTATTTTGATTGGGACAAATTCTATTCTATACATGTAATTTTTAAAATAAGTATACGTAATTTTATATTTGTATATTTTTTTTTTTCAACATTGATCTTTTCGTTGTATTATGCATTTATAAAATTAATGTGTATTTTGATGTGAATTTCTTATTAAATCAATTTATACATATATTATTTTTTCATATATATATATATATATATATATATATATATATATATATATATATATATATATATATTATTTTTTTTTAAGATAAAGTACATGTTTTTTTTATGCATGGGTTGAAGTAAATAAGTGAATGACATATTATTTTAATTTTTTTTTGAACGGACACAAGGTTTTAAACTCAATAACCTAAGAATTAAGCAAAATAACTCAAGTATATTGGCTAGGGAGTACCATGATCCAGGAGTATATAATACTAAATGTTGATTAACTCTCTCCTTATTCAGGCACACATAACATATTTATAGTGGTGTTTCCCACATTCTAGATTTTTCTACACTTATATCATATTACTTGTATCTAAATTTTGATATTTTTACAAGATATTTCTAGATACAAACTTTTGCTTGATTTTTCTATCCTATTCTAGATTTTTCTAAACTACTTAATAGATTGTCCATCTAGATTTTTCTAGATTAATTTCTAACAAAAATGTTGAACCTTGAGAGTTTATGTCCAAGGGAATCTCCTGCTAGGGGCTCATGGCAATGGGGATGAGAGCAAAGGGGCCCATGACAGTTGGAATGAAAGCAAAAGGGCACATGGTCTTGGATGAAGGGTAACTGAAGGAATAGACCTAACCTGCACACCTGAGCTACAGCTTATGTCATCTTGGGAAGTACAAGCATTCTTCGCCTTTGCATCTTGCAATCCATCTGATTTTGTAATTTCCTTGGTTCTATCTGTATTAACTGCAGATAACCCATCTCCATTAGCTATTGTGGCCGGTCCCTTGGACTCATCATCATTCCCTGAGGTGGAACCAGGACTACTCCTAGTTCTCACATCAGAAGGCGCCACTGCATCAACTGCAGGAATAGACCTTATCTAAATACCCGAATTACATCTTTTGTGATCACTTGTAACTTGTCCCTCTAATGACTTTCCCAACTCAGCTTGCAAGCCACTATTTCTGCCCCTCAGATTCTTTACCACATTCTCCAGTGATGTAACACGTTTTTGGCAATTTTCCACTTCTAATAGCACGCCTGTTAGAGTTATAAGTTATTCACTTATTCCTATAGTACAACTCCAAGTCTAGGCTCATCGATTTTGCTTCAAAAGATCAAAACTCAAATTTGGTTGATTGCCTTAATTAAATATCAATGAGTTGAATTTGATTATCACCATTTCTTCACTAACCGTTTGCTTACTGATACTCTACAAAGTTGGAAGCTAATTGATAGACATGCATAATTAAAGGGAGGTAATTTGATACTCTTTGACTTTGGGGTATGCATGTTTTCCTGTGAGTATTGAGTAATCTAGGTTCATAAATATGATTTGTTCACTCATTTTAAGGGAGGTAATGGATTATTGATACTCCTTGATTTTGGGGCTTGCATAATAACAGTGAGAGGGTTGCTTTTTTGGGGTTGAATGCTCCACTATTGTTGAATTTTTATCAACATTGTATTGATAGTTATCAAGTTAAACAAGTGCTAGAACTGAGACTAGTTAAACATACTTCTTCCGTTAATTGCAACAAATGGGTATTATTTATGAGATATAACATATTCTTTTGTTGCAATTAACTTCACATGTTAAATTAAGAGCTAGTACTACTCACTTGAAACTTGAAACATAATAAACATAATAAATGAAAAAGTACAACAAATACATAACAATAAGAAGATGATAAACAACTTTGTACCGTCGAATTAATTAGAAGATTTTAGTTATAATTCGTTATCAAGTTAATGTTTATTCATTTGTATCAACATTGTATTGATAGAATTATACCAATTCCCTCATCAAGATTGAGTCGTCACATACCCAGGTTAATACTCCCTCCGTCCCCAAAAGAACGATCCATTTGGTCTAATTTTAGTCCCAAAAAGAATGACCTATTTGCATTAAAATCACCACCAATTTACAATAATATTTGTGCAAATTAGCTTCCCATATAAAATTTTGTTTCTCTATGTACTTTTATTACTTTCTCTCTCTACTTTTTTACAAACCTCATGTAAATTTATCTTTCCAATATGCTTTTACTTCTTTTTATTTAACTTTCTTAATACCCGCGAAATCAACCCAAATGGGTCGTTCTTTCGGGGACGAAGGGAGTAATTAATTAAAGAGTACTCGTATACTTTAAAAGCTTCTTGACAGGAAATAAGATTAAACTTTACTGCATAATTAATTAAGATAATTATAATAATAATTACAATTAATTTTTCCATAACTAATGCAAATCAATTAGATGGTTGATGATCATGAGATTGAAGATATTCAAGAATATAATCCTTCAAATTCAACCCAACATCTCGATCCTTAACCCTAACATATTTCTCCCCTAATTTATCCAAATATTCCTCCATTCCCACTTTCCCATTTTTATTCCACAATTCCTCCCCAAAACTACGATGCCCAAAATACCCCTCTGCTACCGTCACCCGCGGGTCACCTTCCTCATCCGTCACCACCTCTATAGGAAGCCGCTCGTAGTGTCCACGGCTGATCCCTTCAAGCTCGTCCAACCGGGCCAGGCCCAGGCCCGATACCGAGTAGAGCTCTCCGATGACCCGGTGACCCGACCCGGGAATGTTGATCAAGAAGGGGATACCCAAGGGCCCGCATACTAGAGGGTATGAACTGAGGGTTTTGTAGCAGCCTAGGAAAACGGCGTCGTTTGAGGCTGTGAGTTCTTCTAAGAGATGGTGGTTTGGGAAGCCTCGTTTGAGGGTTCCATAGACGAAGATTTTGGTGGTTTGGTTGGAGGAAATGGTTGACATTGATGATTGTTGTGGTGGAGAGAAAAAGAATTTGGATTTGGGGAATATAATAGAATTGTGTTGTTTGATTTAAATTATACTTTGTCACTGTGTGACTGTGTGATACGGACTATATCGATATTGGATTGGGCCTTAATTTGAGAAACTTGGATTCTTGTACTAAATTCCCTCGTGAGTTAATCTGGTCTATATTATGGACGAAATTTATAAAGAGTAGAGAAAGGGTAAGGAATCATACTCTATATCGCATAAAATATTCCGGTAAGAATTGAACTTATTTTAGCTCTAATTTAAAGTTGGTTAAACCTTAACTTATTTCTCCTAAATTTATCTTATATGAGCTTTGCTGAACTTAAGAGATTTAGAATATAGTCCTGTGGGTACTTGTTGGAATCGTCTCAATGAATAGATTATTAATTTTCAATTGTTAAAATTTATACTTATTGATAATTAAATATATTAGTGAACAAAGATTAGCATCGGCATGGGTGTCCAAGAGAAATGGAGCAAGTATTTAAAAACAGAGGAAGTACAAAGTAATATTAATTTATTTAATGAACATAAATTGTTATTGATTGCTTTAAAGTGGGTGATAGCTTAAAGTAGCCTAAAGCTTTTAACCCAAAAATTCTCCATGAGTCATCAATTTGGGCTGGACTATATTGAAGTGGACCAGTGATGATGCAAACTACACGTTCGTGGCTAATAAAGTTACACGGCCCAACTTTAAAGAACGTGGGCAAGGTCCAATTCATACTTCACAAATGATGCATCTCCATCAATATTTTTGGGTTGTTGCATAAAACCAAACCTCTCTACTTTGATTCTTCCTCCAAATCATCTCAAATATTTGTATCATACTTCTGATTGTTAAAGTAATACAGTAATTATATTAGTGTTACTAATTATATCTTGAAAAATACCATTTTCTCTAATATTTTCATTTTATAGTTTGTAATTAGAATCATTTGTATGACGTAATTAATTAACAAATATTGAACTTTTCTTCTCTTCATTCTAGAATCAGACTCATTAGAGGAGGGTGGACGATAAGTTCTATTCACCTTAATTAGACTCACTGAGTTAATTGAGGTTTTCCCTTTGGCGTTTCCTCTCTGGCTTTGCCCTCCCTCCAATAATATAAGAGCGAGTTCATCGATCAAACATGTTAATCATCAGTTATCAGACATCCCAACGTAGTATATGTTGAAGATCAAGTTAAATGATGATGAGATTTCTAATAACAACAAACACGCTTTATAAAATATAATACTCGTAACATAATAGCCCTTAGAAATTTTGAATAAGTGAAGTATTTCCTCAAGTGAAAATTGATGTGAGGTTACAGGTGTTCTTTAAAGCTTTTAGGAGAATCTTATTTATACTCACCAGAACAGACCACAACAGCTCAAAAGAACAGGACCTTACTATATTAGGTGTTATAAATAGCGAATACATACAAAACGGTCTTACTCTTAGATTATTGAGCTCGGTTAAGGTTACCGACCTTATTGTATTAGTTGTTGGATAGCGAACATGCAAAACAGTCTTACTCTTAGATTGTTAGCTTAATTAGATGGACTAGTGTGTATTAAAATGTACAAAATAAAATTAACAGATTTCATTTGCTTAATCCAAGGGAACACTTCCAATTAATAGTGAAAATAGTACTAGATTCTTCTAACCAGCAAAAATTAGCTGTACGAAATGTAAAATTGAAGCAAACATAACATAAGATTCAAGACTTGATTGATGAACCAAAGCAGCACATGGTGATCTGTTTAAGAATACCAAATCAGAGAAAAGATCTTTAACTACTACTCCGTAAAATTAAATAGTCTACCTCGTAAAAGAACTTTAAGATGCTTTAATTTGTCATTTTAGCATTGTAAATTGGCTTATTAGAATGAGAAATGAATTAAAATAAACGTCAAATAAAAGGGATGCATGAATCATTTGGTTGGTATACGAGAATGGCTAATTATTCTTCAAATATCGCATTGAAAATCTATGAATGTGACAAGATTCTACAAATTTGTATTGGTAATCGTTAATATTATTCTCAATTTCCAACTGTTCTAACTGCGCTGCAATGTAGGCACCTATTTGTTTTTGTGTCCGGATACCCTTACATATTATAGGGATCCAATAATATACATATGGGAATATGGGATATGGCATATGGGCATGCATGCGGGTCATACATACCCATCATAAAAGGAGATCAAGTCGACATCACAAAATTGAATGAAGCTTATACCTTAAAATCATATGACAATTACGACAGATAATCACTACTTATCTCCTATATTGTTGATGTATGTTCATATCTTATTATTTGATTGGATCAGATCATCATAGGGTATCAAATAAAATTATAAGGCCCTTACCTAATATATAGTGCAGTATGTAACGTTCACATTCAGCAAGTACCTACTTAATACAAGTATGGTTTACCCAATTACGAAGTAATTTATTTATAAACAATTAAATTTATCGATAGATCAAATAGGTTAAGTGAACCATTTGATGGAATCAAATGTTAATTGCCTAATAATAAATTTTGGCATATATTAGACAAACCAACAGTTATATTATCATACAAAACCTCAATTTTGTATATCTCCCTACATGTAGAACAAATATTTCTTTGTTCATTAGTAGCTAAATTAAGAAAGATAAGACTGAAAAACAAGAACATAATGAACAAAACTAATCATTGCACAATGTCCATAAAACAAAAGGAGGGATACATTTAACTATATCCTGATTTCTTGTTGCTTTGAAATGTATTAAAATAAATCGACCACAGTATTACATTCTTTATTTTAAACCTTAAACTCTAGCCTAAATTTCCTATTTTCATGTGATCTGATCAAAGTTCAGGTCCCCTAGCCTAATCCTAAAGAATCATATCAATAATTTAAGTTTATGTGTCCAAAATCTGTGCTATAATATAAACCAACAAGAGATCACATTAATCTCGGTTATCAAGCAAAAGTTAACCCTTTTCCTTTATCCTTGTCCCTCTTTTTATCAGTAAGTTAAAATAATCAATAAGCTTAGCCTAATCCACGTTGTAACTTGTACTATTTAGCATTGGGATTATGAATTACGGATCATGTTTTATTTTGGAAACATGTTCAACCTTTGGGTGACCAACTGATCATGTATGAGATTGGCTATATCGACTGGACTACATATTGTACATGCATGAATCGGTCAATATGATTTTATGTGAGAGCCAAACAACCCTTGTATAACAAATATTAAAATATAAAGGATCTTTTACCAAAATAACTAATTTGATAAAAATATTTACCAAAACGGCTAATTATAAATTTAAATTTCAAAACTAGCTAAATAATTGACTTGGTTATACGGACTTAGGGCATGTTCTCATACGTTTATTTTCAGTTCAGTTCAGTTCAGTTCAATTCAGTTCTTAATTTCCTTCTCTTATAAAATATTCAGTTCATTTCAGTTGAGTTCAGTCAATGAGAACTGACCCTTATACCTATATACTTCTTCCGTTTTTATGTTATTGCACCATTAGGACTTTTATATTTTACACTATTCACTTAATCGTCTTTGACTAACATTTGTGATTTTTCCATTAGGAAAAATATAGTCATGTGGGATCTAGTTAGATTCGTCTCAAAATCATTCTTTCAAATATCAATTTTTTATAATTTTTACAAAAGTATAATTGAAGATATTAATAGCTAAAGTAATGCATTGGTAAGCGTGAAATCCCTCGTGGTGCAATAAAAAAAAGAACGGAAGAAGTATATTATTTATAAAGATATTTTGAGACGGAGATAGTATACCTTTAAAAGTGTGGCAAACCTATCAAGAGAATTTGAAGCGTATTATTGCATTGGTTTTAAGTAACAAACAGCTTAAATAAAACATAGATAAAAATGCAAAGATACAAAACGAAACAAGGAGAAAAAGATAAGGTATATAGACATTCGTGTGGGCAAATTCGGCGTGTAATGGTTGTCATCAAAGGGACACTCACTGTCTCCCCGGCCCATTAAACCATCTTTGTGAGTTTTCAGAGACGTATTAAACATTCAAAGAATACGGACTTTTTTTTTTAATTAATATTTGATGTATAATGTAATGTTTTTTATATGGTATTGGTTGCTCTAAAATACCAATTCAAGTTAATATATTAATAAAGTATCGTCTTTTTAATTTCTTGTGGTTTCTGATATTGCTACATAAAGCTCACAAATGACAGTATCACGTGCACCGTTGCCCCTTTGGGATCGCCCATCCATCTATCCCCACCATCTTCTTATCCTGCGTGGTACTTCGTATAATCTTCAATTGTTTTAAAGAAAATTAGTACTTCCTATATGATATGTTAAGTTGAATAGGAGAATTGTGCACACATTGGTATCGACTACTAATTTAAGTTATCAGTCGTATATTTTTAAATTGTAAATAACATATGTATGTCGATGGTAAAATTATTTCGTTTTATCAAGTAATGGCAAATGAATAGTGAAAAATGTTAGGAGACGAGCAATAATAAGAAAAAAAGATAGATAGGTGAATAAAAACGAATGATGGATCGATTAACAGTGCATGAAATCATAAGGTACTTAACAAAGGGTTGTTTTAGACATTGATATAGGCCTAAAAGCTTAAGGTGAAAGGATTGGTCATAAGAATTGACAATGAGCAGGAATGAAATAGAAAGCCGCCAGATTGATCAAGCTTCATGTACTGCATGCATCACTGACGCATATTAATATACCTCCACCAAATGCTGCCCTGGATCATCATATGTATCAATATTCATTTGAATTAATGGCAATATATGATTGGATAACATTAACATATTTTGTTTATGATACTTCTTTTGCTCTATATTAATCAAGTAATGCAATAGGTTTGATGATCATTACTTCCCCCGTCCCCTAAATAATACAATTAAGTACAATGTTCTTGTATACTTAATTGCTTAGCAGTTCAAATTTCATTGAAGGCCGGTTTAATGAACTTGTTTAAAAATCATAATTTTTAACTTTATTTATGTATGTAATTTCTTAAGTTTGACAAATTAATGAGTTAAAAAAAAAAAAAAAACCATATCGCATATTAAGGACGATCGACCTAAAATAAAAAATATGATTATTTTGAAATGCAAAGAGTTATAATATATATAGTCTTAAATAATATTCCCTCAAAAATGTATAAGAAGGGTTCAATGATCATAAACAACAGAATATACAGTTTATAAATTCTTTGTGTAGGCAACAAAATACAGAAATTAGGGCAATTTTCAATAATGAAGAAATAGATCAAGGCCACTTGCATGTGAATAAATCCAATCTTATATACGTACATGTGATTAGTCAACTGAAGGCAACAAAAATTATCATTTGCCATGCAAGCCATGAATAGTCCAATGACTAAAAATATATGGTTTGATTTGATGATACACCAATAATTCCATCAAACCCCATTAATCTTCATTCGGCTCTTGGGCTACTATAAGGACCAAAGGCACATACAACCTAAGGCAGATACTATCAATCAATCATCTTACATAATTCTACAATGGATAAATTATAATATGATCAGTACATTATATTCCTCGAATTTTAGGATTTTAACGATATGATTGTATAGTAACATTTGAAATCTATATATATATAACTTATATTGTTTGATAGACCGAAAATACGGAACTATTCAAACTCATATTCATTATTATTATGACAGGTTGATGATAGCTTGCTTGTAGATATTTCCGATCCATTATAAATAAATTTCCTATGCACGAAACTATGCATTATTAATAAGTCATGATTATGTACTATAAAAGTTAGAATTTACATAAGATATTCTTGTTCGTTGGCCTAAGTGCCACAAACATAGACGCTTATCTTTGTTCACAAATGACTTATGTAAGTTTATGATACTGCTTATAAAGTTGTAAGTAGTACAATTACGACATGAGATTTTAACTAATGGCATCGTACCAAAAACCCATAACAATACATAAATTGATCCATAATTTGTACATAGGATGTAGTAAAACTTATTGTATTTGAGAACATTTTTACAATATAGCTAGGATAATTATCATATAGTTATGGATATAATAAATTAGTTAAGCATCAATGTCCTTCAAATTATGAGCATATAACATTTGTTGGAACACTTGTGTATACGTAACTAACATGTTAGCTTAATTAGTTTGAGTGTTTGACCATATATGACTAGAATTCCATCTCAATTAAGTTGAAATAAAAAAACAAATGCATAGATTATTTTATTAGTATATCAATTGTGGACTCAACTAGCTCCAACGTGTCAAAATAATGAGTTTTCCCTTTCATCAAAAACATATAAAATTGTTTAAACTAGACAAATAAATATTGCCAAAATAAAAAGGGGGATCCACATTTCTTTTATCAAAAACAAAATCAAACATCTTTTCTGCTATAATATGATCC
The DNA here is from genome assembly GCF_948465745.1 of Chenopodium album. Taxonomy (NCBI): domain Eukaryota; kingdom Viridiplantae; phylum Streptophyta; class Magnoliopsida; order Caryophyllales; family Amaranthaceae; genus Chenopodium; species Chenopodium album. The sequence continues at coordinate 5,197,068 of NC_137835.1, forward strand.
TGCTATATATCTTGCACATGCTCTCAGCGGCTCTTAACACACTCTAAAAAGCTTGAACATGACACTACATTACATTATTATTAACATTAATCTCTTTCATCCCTTTGCAACCACACCATTTTTTTATTTTTCTATCTTTTATAAATATATACTTTGTATAATATATAAATGAATCTGTAAGAAGATACCGTATGTTTTTATTATAATGAATGCACTTGTTTTTTTTGTCAAAAACTAAAATAATAACCTATGGTTTTAAGTTTTCTAATATGACAACAATTTCTTTGATTTTTGTGTTTCATTTGCGCTACATATTATGACATAAATTTGTGACATGATTATTATCCCTGTGTTATTCTCTGCTGAAACTGCATTTTTCAAGCAATGTTTTAAAAATAATAGTAAGGCTTGAAGTTAAGTTACGAGTACTAAAGTTGTATAACAAGTTAGCAACTTTTTATTAGATCCATTTATATAACTACCTCCGTTAAATATTATATGGAACTTTGGGGTATTATTTGTGAGATATAAAATATTCCAAAGTTGCACATAATATTTAATGGAGGTAGTATAACAATTTTTTCAATGATCTTGTAATCATTTAATTGTAAAGTATAACAATTTAATGGAGGTAGTATAACAATTGAGTCGATGTATAAGAAGTTTTGAGTCAGTAGAATAGCTCTCTTTTACCTAAAAAACAAGTTCTAAGTGATTATTTTTCCTATGAGGATGAGATCTTAATCATGAATTCTCTTTCAAGTATTACAATTTCATTAGATTCCTTAATAATCTCAAAATGATGCAAATCAAACTAAAGTGTTCAATTTGTGCAAGAAATTTAGTGACAATTATTGTATTTGACTTATGAGGCAAGTTTAGAAGATGACTCAAGAACAAGACAACTACTTTTTGTAACAACTTTTTTTTTGGTACAAGACAGTGTGCTCTTTTATTGTCAAAACCCAAGGATAAATTGTCAGACCAAAGGGTTAAAATATGCCAACCAGATGAGTTCTGCTTTACTGTATTTTTCTAATTGTTTGGCATCAAAATATAATTTTAAAAATAAAAATTGTTTTTTGCGTTTCAACTTTCAAACAAGGAAACGTGCAAAAGATCAGAAGTTAGAAAGGAGAGGTTGCTTTCACAAGTTCGTGCACCAAAAATGTCATCACAAATCATCAATTTCTGCCTCACGAGTTTCTATTTTCAAGAAGAATGTTCCCTATTTTGTTGGAACATTAATCACCATTAGCACTAATCTTTGTTTATTATCCTTAATTCTCCTCCCCTTGTTTTTGTGACAATACATGTACTTTCACTCTTCACATAGTTTTCTAGCTTTATAACCTACCCCCTCATCAAGTCATTATTAGAGAAAAGTGAAGGTTGTTCATGCATTCTACGAAAGTACACAGTAATCGAGTATGGAGTGTTATCACTAAAATACGTATCATATTGCTTTTTAATTTTATAAAACTTCATTTTGTTTCTTAAGATTTTTGTGTCTCAGTGCATTATACAGAATTCTACCACCTCAGCTTCAAGAAGGTAATTATCAATAAAACGACTTCGAGTGTTTCGATACTTATAGAAGTAACCTTCAAACGAGTGTCAAATTTATAATTGTATGTGAAGTCAAACGAGTGTAAAATTTATAATTGTATGTGAAGTCAAAGGGGCGTAATATATGTAGATCATGTGAAAGTGCTAGGCTAGAAGTTATGGTAAAGTGCATACAAGAAAACAATTGTATGTGTTGCTTTGAATAACCCCAACTTGCTATTATTCGAAAATAATCTCAACTTTTATTTGTGTTTTATTTCTTCAATCCTAACGTATTATCAACCTGTTATAAAAGCTAACATAAGATCCATTATCCCAGTCATTCATCAATTGGGCCACACCAAAACACCAATATAATGCAATTTTTTGAAATTCATGTGACAAAAGTAGTACAAATTTCACAATAAAATAAAAATCTTCTTCTTTATAATTACCGACTGAATTATTCCCAAAAGAATTTTATGCTAATGATATCCAACTAAATTATTTTCCTAAGTTTCCATAATATTATCAGTTTCCTGTAGTTGACGTAACACGTTAAAAAGATAGGTGTACAATTGACCCAAGAAGTGCAAGAAACACAAAAATAATGATGCAAGAACAAGAAAAGTTTAGCTAAACGGTCGAACTTAAAAGCCCTTTTTGTGTCCCAAAAAAATATGAAAATTAGACAATCATACACGCACGGTTAAAACTAAAAGCATCTCAAAAGTACCAAGAAAGGCTATATGTATTGTTTAGAAGTCACAATTATTGCTATAGTTTCTTTGTTATAACACTGTTTAACTTTAATATTGTATTATTGGAAGGTAAGTAGGGTCACTTCTTCCAACAATAACCTGTTCTTCATTGAATCTTGATTTAAAAGATATGAACCTTGATTTAAAAGACATGCCAACCTTCATAATTAACCCATTGATGTATGAATTATGCATTCAATCATTGTAAAGCAAGGTGCCTCAATTTTTGGATCAAAACACCATTGATTATATTTAGCTAGATCACAAAATGGTCATATACTTAATTGTCAACTTCATTAGGTTAATTTAGTAATTAAAATTTATAAATGTCTTCACTATAATTGGATTGAGTCACCTTGCACATGGATTAATTATATACAATTGGACATGTTAAGGTTATTTTATTTAAATTAAGGAGTAATGACAAAATAATGCTATAGTAGGCTAGTAGCCATACACGGTGCAGAGAATAATGCAAATGTACGTGGTGCAAATGTTTTCTTATTCCACTAGAAAAAATAATAACAGAGATTTTGGTAGGGGTTGCAAATATATTACAATAATATATATCTTTTTAATTATAGTACTTGTATATTTAATAAAATTCAATAATATACTCCGTAAGTTAAAAACTAAATATACTACATGTATTATTGTCTACATGGTAGTACGCCATTTAAATTTGCATGATAGCACCTGAAAAACTAAAACGACTCAAAATTTTTACTTAGACATAAATCAGGTCAAATGATTAGCACTACCCGTCTTTATTTACCGTGATTAATCTCATATATTGAGCAAGACACAATTCAATAATTCTATATTGCTATGAAGAATATGGGGCAAGAAGACATTCCGCCTAAAATACGAGGATTCTTGTAACATATGCATTCTCATCTTCATGGTCAAGTCACTATAATGAACTACGAGTACTCAATACGAGTAATACATTTTACTACTCGTCTAATTTTTTATTTGAAAACTAATTAAACAAGTGACATTGACAAAAAGATTGATTCTCAAAAATAAACATAATTAGTGGCATTAATTATGCTCCAATTAAATTTGCTATTAGTGTTCCGATCCACTCACAAATGAATTGGGAGCTTTACCAACCCATCACTATACTTGCTCTAGTCTAAAGTATAGATTCGTTACCAATAATGACATAATGACGTACCAATAACACAACCGTTATACATTCATAGATTAAAAATTATGCAATAATTTTCAAACTTTAATTACTTTAATTCAACTAATAGAAATTAAAAACAGTAACCAAATCAATAACTATGATCACAAATTGTAAACTTGACTACTCGTATTATTAATTCATCCCATATAAAGTATTTCCAATATTAACACTCTTCGATTTCCATTAGACATTAGCTTACTACCAAGTACGGAGTATCATTTAATCATTTATCTATTGCTATTAACAATTACCAAAATTAATAAACTCGTTACGAGTATAATTTAAAAATAAAATAAAATTAACAATTAAAAGTTCAACCTCGATGCAAAGGAGAACGTTCGTGAACAACTTTAGGAGTCTTAGAATAAGATTGCCGGAAAACCTTCATCGGACTCGGAAAATACCACCCTTTTCCTTTCGAAACTCCGACGACATCATTATTTCCGGCAACAGCAACCGACTTCGATCTCCTCATCTCCGCTTCCACTTTCTCTCTCCTCGGTTTCTTCTGCCACCAAATCACCGACCAAAACGACGACGATTTCCCGGCGAGTTTTTCCGGCGGAGGTTTCTCATCAACGGTGGAATATCTCGCTGATCGGAAGAACGGGAAGGCGGAAGATCTTGACCGTCGGAACGCCGGTTCGCCGTCGATGAGATTAGAAATCCGACCGCCGTCGGTAAAATGGAGGGAGAAAGATGAAGAAGCGGAGGAAGACGACGAGGTGGTGGCGTAGCAGGAGCAAGGGCGCACGTTAGCACAGTCAGGGCAAAGAGCGGAAAGGCGTTCTTTAAGGCAAGAAGGGCAGACGCCAGTACGACGACGTTTTGATGGGTGTAATGAGCATTTCCAAACTTCATCTTCTTCAGCGTAAAACGCCATTTTTGATTTTTTTATATTTTGGGGGTTAATTAATTTTAGAGCGTTTTAGTGGGGGAAGGTTGAGAGAGGGTTATATATAAGGAAGAGGGGTTAAGTGGGTTAACTATGGTTAAAGTTGGTGGGTTAAGAAGGGGAAGGTGAAAGGGCGGCGTTTTTGGGGAGCGGGAACATTGGATTTTTTTTTTATTATTTTTTTTAATTTTTATTTAATTTAATTTGTTGTTATATTTGTAAATTTGGGTGGTGTTTGGGTTGGTGTGGTAATGGGCTAACATGTTGGTTGGGACTTGCGAGGAAATGTAGGGAATGGGGTGTGGTTTGGACGTTGGATGTGTTATGTCACTTCACTTGTGTGTAGGTTCATACTTTACTACTTATGTTTTATGTACATGATAACATGATTATGAGAAAATGTGGTGAGTTGAATGGAAAACTCTAACCTCGACTAGAGGGACACTATGATTAGAGGAACGATTGGATTTACAACTTATATATACTTCATCCATGTTTTAATAAGTGTTACAGTATGACCAAACACGCATGCTAAGACACAACTTTGACATTTAATTTATCTAATTAGATGATAGTAAAATTATAGGAAAATTGATATTGTGAAAGTATGCATTATGACGAATCTAACGATGTATTATGCAATAACATTTATTTTTTATATACTTGCAAGTCAAAACCATTATGTGAATAGTGAAAAGTCAAACTGTAACACTTATTGAAACATGTAAGGAGTATACGTCCAAAACTCCAAATATATTATTTTAATCAATTATAAATTTGTAATCAGTGTTGTTTTTGGACTATTAGGATTTGATGCGTAACGAACCATAAACTTGTCTAAAATTTAAACACTATCTTCGTCTTTTCTTTTGAAAAATAATACATTAATACTCCTTTTAATGGAAGAGATTATTTGAAACTCATCACATTAGCACTTTTAAAAGGAAAATATTATATTGGGTCAACGGATTAATTAATAAAATAGAGTAATTTATCTTTTTTTTTTTCTTTTCATCTTACTAAAATGGTCTAGGTATAAACTCCCACACTCTATATCTTTGTGAGTCTAGTATCATTGAAACAAAGCTACTTTTATATCAATTTTACACATCGATCCCCGGATCTCCTGAAATCGAGAAGGAAGCTCTAACCACTTGAGCTATCCCTCACTCTCATATATCAATTTTACACTAAAAGTGCTTTTAAACTATTACTTGCACATCACAAAGATAACTTAATCGATTTTTTGAAAGGTCTAGGGAGGCTTGCACCCAAGCCCCATGATAGATTAATCGTGGCTTTAAATTGGAGTACCTTTCATGTGATAAGTTGCAAGTTTGAAAAATGGCTCAAGAGGTCAATTATAAGAATTGTAATCCGTTTGATTGTAACAAATAACAAATTACAATTGCTTCTACTATTGTCAAAAAATGTCTGTCTACCTATATCATTTCAAAAATGAAGATCATCAAGGCTTTCAAGAGTCAATGTTTGTGCCACATGTTGCTACCAGGTTAACACAAAGTCACAAAGCCACATCATGCACATCCAATCAAACGGTATTATGATATATGTACCATATATGTACGTTAATTAACAATAAGTACTTCGTATTAAATATGTGATTCCTACTTGACTCAAAAAAAATTTTAATTTATATAAAATGTTACTTCCTTGATAAAACAAAGAATTTGGTAGCATTTAGGTTATTAGGTTATAGTGATGAATTAACCTTGAGATGATGTTAAGAATATTGTCAAACTGACTTAAAGATACATGATGACGAAATCATGATTAAACAGCGACGTGGTCTTAAACATCTAATTAACCACAATACAAATAAATAAGTCATAGAATCAATGGGAAAAGGAATAACAAGAATCCATCAAAATTAAAGTTATCTAACAACTAGCAATCCAACAAGTATACTAAATAACGAGAGCTGATACACATACAATTATTGTATGTGGTCTCTACATACAACACCATTAGAAATTTGACACATCATTAAAAAGGGGAGAAAACTAGGATTCAAATATAAATTGAATTTAAATGGAACTTGGACCCATAATTTTAGCCAATAAAAACATGACAAATTAAGCACATACAACAATTGTATGTGTAGCCTTTACCGTGTTGACGTACCACTAACACAAACAATAAATAATCTACTAATCTGAATTTATTTCTGTATATATAATTTAAAGATTAAATGTTGAGGATATCAGGGGAGAGTGGGTGGGTAGGAGATAAAAATTCAAAAATTAGGTGCAGGAGTTTGAAAGAACAAACAAGTAAGGGGGGGTTGTACAATTGAATGTGAATGGGTCAAACTTGTGTCAACAACTGTCCATTTCACTTGGACCATGTATGATATCATCTCTTTCTGTGGTCATCGTCTTACAGATTTTCTTCATTCAAGTTTTGTGCAACCAATCTGGCCTATGTGGGGGGACTACTTCGACTTCCGGTCCTCCTACCTCGGCCCTTCGAACCTAACGGTCTCATTTACCAGAGATAATGAGTCCAGGTGGGGATTATGCGATGTTTATTTTAAACATTGGTGCACACATTGACGTGTGTTATAAACATATAGATATTATATGCTACCTCCGTTAACTATTATTTGCAACAAAGGGCTATTATTAGTGAGATATAAAATATTCCTTTGTTGCAAATAATAGTTAACGAAGCTAGTACTACGTACCGTAACCTTTTTTTTTGGTGTGCTACCTTCATCTCATTTTACATGTTCCATTGTATTACGTATTAGTTAAAGATTGATACAGAGTAATTTTAATTAATTGGACAAGTAGAATGAAATTTAGGGAGTATTTTTGTAGTCTACAAGATTGGAAAATCAAACCTATATATTCTTCGAATTTACCATACCAATATATTGTGGATCTTCATTTAAAAATAAAAAAAAAAAAAAAAAAGATGTTTTAACAACAATGATAAATTATGCTTAACATCAAAAAAAAAAAAAAAAAAAAAAAATTATGCTTAAGATTGTGATGTGATATTGAGAAAATTCAAAGCCATTAGTAGAATATGAATTGAATAATGTTTTGAGATTCTATACTTGATTTTCTATCAGAGTGATTAATGTTATGTAAGCGTTGTCAAAATAAAATAAAATCCAATTATTAACGTAAGATTTATTTTTTACAACGTTTTTCTCAAATAAGGTCCCTAAAATCTTTTCCTCAAAAAAAGGTCCCTAAAATCTTGGACCTAATATAGTTGTGGTCATCCCAAACCTTTAACCATTTTTATAAACCTGTTTTGTTTAGACCAATTTTCACGAGTTCTGTTGTGAGCTTGTTTTTTAGTACAGAATTACAGATTGATCTTGTTATTGCAATGGACAGAGTTTAATGGGCTACTAAGCCCAAGTAGAATCTAGTTCCTTTTTTTTTTTTTTTTTTTTTTTTTTTGAGGACCCTTTTGTTTTTTATTAAGCACATTTTTATTTTAATGTTGATTTTCAACCATTCAACTACTTGTTTTGGGCTGATCCAACGGGAGCCGAAAGCCCGGGTAAATTTAGTGAGCTTGGTCGATATATTAGACCAAAATCTAGTCCGACCCGATGTAAGATAGAACATATTTCCTTTGTTTCATTAATATTGCAATAATAGACTTTTTGCACTATTTATCACTCTTGTTTGACCATATAATATAATACTAATATAGTCATGTGAGATCTTGTTTGATTCATCTCATAAAATACTTTCACAATATCAACTTTTAATAACTTTTAGTATCGTATCAATTTAAAGAATATTTACCATATACAACCAACGTCATTACATGCTCATATACCGTATAAGCACGTAGAGGACAAAAAACCTTGATTGTACCATGTTCAATGTATAGCTCCATGTAAATACAAAGTATCAAATTATCTCAACATTGATCACCCCCAATCATTCCATTTAGGATTTAACCTTGGTAGATAATGTTATCTCAAACTTTTGAACCTCTAATTTATAATCATGAACATTATGTCATTGAAGTATATAGAATAATGTAATTAACACCTTTATTTGGAATTTTGGATTAAAAAAAAATTCCCCCCCCCCCCCCCCCCAAAAAAAAAAAAAATAGACAACCCCAAGTTATCACAAAATCACATGGTGTCAGGCTGTCAGCCCCTTTAGGTAGAAGAGAACCAACATTGTTTAGTTTTGGGTCGCATTTCAGGAGACACTCTCCTTCGAGTTCAAAATTCTAGGCCCATTATCATGATCCAATTACGTTGCGCAATATTTCATTACCTAGTGATCCTATTTTGGTAATTGTTTTTTATTGAGTTTTGTGTTTAATACTCTGTAATAATAATGCTATGGCACACATCAAGCAGAAATTTTTGAAGTGTTAACTTTTCATCAAGACACTTGTGCGACCAATCGACCATTAATATCTCAACCCTTTCGAATCCTGATCATACCTCAACCCTTACGGATTAGTCCAATATATACTGGTCATATACTTGGGAGTAGAGGGGAGGGTAAGAGAATCCCTACCAAAGCATGCACCTTCACTTAAGTAGGACTTAAACCCATGTATTATATAACGAACAATACTCCGTATTTATTTATCATTAGTAAGTCAAACTTAGTATACGAATAAAGTATTACGAAGTACAAATTGAAGTGGTGCATTTGAAAAAAAAAAAAAAAAAAAAAACCACTGGTTAATTAAGTCCTCTTGATTTGTATATATAGTGTTCAAAAGTACCAACACTACGCCCATCTAATTTGGTTTGAACAGTTACGTGTTTATTAAAGTGTCTGGTTTGGAACAGTTTATTTGTTAAAGAGTTTAGAGCTAGCTAGCTAGCAAGTAGCAAAACAAATAATCGGAATTGAAAAAAAATGAAATAAAACACAAGAGCTACATATATATATGCAACAATAATAATACAGACAATAATTGATGAACTCTTCGTTGTTAAGAGTCTACAAAAACAGTAAGTGAAATGTAAAGTAGACCCCTTTTAGCACGAATGAGTCGAAGGAATCAAAATTTGTTTCCCACTAATTTTATAAAGTCTACATATATTGGTCAATTCTGACTCTTGACTGCCATACCTTTGTGAATTTTATCAGATCATTATATATATATGCACACGAAATATTATGGATCGGAATTTAGATGCGGCTTCAAGGTTGAGGCTGTCAAAAAAAAAAACAAACATTTGGACTTAAAGTAATCCGATTTAAATTTTGATTTACATGAAAATAATGATCGAGTATGAGTGTATGACTATTCAAATTAGATCCAACTTATTGATTTGAATTGATACCTCTATTCCAAGTATTGAACTTTTTTTTAGCAAAAGTAAATATATACTTAATATATACTTGTATAAAGCATGCTGCTCATCATCGGAAAATTAAAAAATAAAAATAAATCAAACTATTGGTTTTTTTTCAGTCTTTTTTTTTTTTTTTTTTCCAACATCATATGCATCACAAGTTTAATGCTAGTAGATCTTTGCCTCTTTGGTTCTTTTCCCATTCGATACTTTTATCGGTGATATGATCCATGCCATTAACCATACAACATAATTCAATTTGTTTAATGAAGGAAAAAGATGGGACATATATAATACTCAAATTTTCTTTTCATGTTAATTTTGATATGACACCATGTCATCATATATATTATCGAGTAAAATAGAGCGAGATAAATAATATCACCAACTCATGATTGTACAATCATTTGATAATTTAAGCTAAAATTTACTGTTCAAATCAACAAGTGATTGAATCAGCTGATAAAGGAGTAGGTCTATATTTTATCCATGGCCTAGTTTTAAGATTTGAAAATGGTGTAATGCAATAACAATTGTTCGTCAGGAAGAGTTGTTTCTCTTCTTGAAGGGTGTGAACTACATATTGAATTGGATTAACGGGAATGAAGTAGTCTCTAGAGTTTGAATTATATGCTTCAATGCTTGCATAGTATATAAGACTAGAATTTGACTCCTAAAATATCTAACATAAGAAAGTGATAGTAAAAAGGTTAATAAGGTTTTAAACTCTCAAATTCTCAATTATACCAAGTCTTTTTCTAGGAAGTTTGCAACCAAGACAAGTTGGTTGGCATGAACCTTTCCAATTTTACGTCGGCCACACGTCCAACTTCCTATTGGACACAAGTGTTTCACTTAACTAGCACACTCTTTATGATGCTTTTGACTTGATTGTACTTATAAAGAAGTTTTAAGTTGCAACGAAATACACTTTACTTAGATGTGTGATAGATTGGCTAAGTAAAGTGTATGGATTCCGGAATGAACCTAGATGTGTGATAGACTAGCTAAGTAAAGTGTATGGATTCCGGAATGAACCTAGATTTGTGATAGACTAGCTAAGTAAAGTGTATATCATTTGATCGATGATCTTTTTCTATGTATAAAGAGTCTTGCATAAAAAAAATTCTGGACTACTTTAATTTCATGTTGTATGGAAGATATGTGTTAGAGTTAGTAATGCAATTGGAAATTAAAGGTTTATCTCAGACTTACTTGGACTGGTTTGTCCAACCGCTGGTTCGTCCAGCCGATCAGACGAGAGTAACTTTTGGTTTTCACTCATTATTATATAACTATCCACTACATGGTCTGGTATTTCGCTTCTAATGCAATAGATTCTATTCTGCGGTACAACTGTATAATTGAGATCTTCAATCAAGTATTTTTTTTCATTTATCTTCTTTATTTTATTATTGAAATCAACCACAAGTATTTAATTTTTCCATCAATATGTACTAAACACATATGGAGTATTGGAGTATATATGTGAACTAATTAAGCACCTTTGATTTGTATAACCATGCATGATGCATGCATGCTGATTGCTGAAAGTGAAGACGATAGAGTTCACGCATCAAAAATGTTTGTTACATCAAAAGTTTGGCAACAAACATTTTTGATTGGCTCATTGGATGCATCTTAAATCTAAGGTAGTGACTCACGCTAGGTGTTGCCTTAATCAGTAAACTAACCTATCCAAGGTACAGTATATATGTCTATAGAATATAATTTTATGCTGATTGAAAGATATTAAAACCAAATTTAAGATATATATCTAGTTTTAGACTGACAATGCATCATATAATAAAATGCCAAGCTAATAGTCCTTTTCAGGGATGACTTGGTTATGGCTTATGGATAAGTATAACCACCATTAAAATCACTAAATAAAGCCATTACAATTCAAGTTAGAAATTACATGTACAATATGGTGTTTTCCACGTAGTATCTATTGGCCACTTCTTTATTTATAAAAGAATTACTAGCAAACTTTTTGTGACCCAAAAGGCCAAAACATATATAGATTAAAAAAAAAAAAGGGAACATTCTAGTGAAAATTATCAAAAGCATGCACATGTACTAGTAATTAAATCTTAATGTAGCCTATATAAGAATGAATGTCCCTCGCTTAGTACGTAAATTGAATAAAAGCAATATTCATTTACGTATACTTAGGACCTGTTTATATTTACTGAACTGAGTTGAACTGGACTGATTGGAGCTGAACTGAACTAACCTGAAATTAAGTAAACATGCCCTTAGTGTTTATTTGAAAAAATCACAAGTTTTACAAACGTAGCAAAACCTTCAATGTATGAAAAATCAATGTATGAAAAATCAAATGAAAATTGTTCATTCTTGACATATATAACCAATGTATGAAAAATCATGTTATAAAGCAACGCAACCTTTAATTTATCGCTAATCCAAAAAACACGTCAACAAGTGAACCAAACGCCCTCGCTCCCTTAAGGTATCTTTAGTTTTGTGGTCCGAAGCAAAACACCGAAGCTAGGCAAAGTGGTACCCGTACAAAATACTTGGTACTCAAGTATGAATGTGTGAATTGTAATAATATGGAGCCCACACAGTACACCAAAACAAAAATTACTCGTACATTTGGTAAGTGAAGTGGCGGGCCCCCATTGGGCTGTAATTTAGTCAACCCGTCAATTCTAGACATTTTCTTTCTCATTCAGTCGAAATTGGCGTGCCGTGACCGTGTGCTTCAAGTTTTTCAATTAATTCATTTTTATTTTTATTAGAAATTGACTTATGCTTCTTCGGAGAAAATTACAATTTCAAACAAAATTTTTTTAAAAAAAAAAAAATTGGGAAAAAATTAAATAAAAAAGGACAAAGTAGAAAATTTTGGGTAAAATTGCCATAGCTTGACTTTGACCTTTGAGGCTTTGCTACTTAATTAGTGGTGACCAATGCTCTCTTATTAGTACCACCATTATATTGTTGTTCAACTTCAACTACCACCCATCATTGGAGAGTTGTATTTTATATTTAAATATAGAAATATGGGTTAGTTTCTGACAAAATAGGCTAATTATGGTGTTATTCTAGTTTTTATTCATCACTTTTTAGTGGGTCTAGTCTCTAAAGTATTAGATGATGAAGCTTGACCAAAATAAGGATATTTTTTTTATATGTAATTGGAAAATGTTTACGAATTAATTACTGATATAATGATATATACTCTTTACATTGCATTACAAAGAGAATATTATTGCACCAAAAAAAACAAAGAGAATATTATTATTGCCTTTTTAGAAATACTTAACACAAATTTACTTTAATTAAAATGTGTCAAGAACTAACATTTTAACATATAGTATCAAGAGACGAGAGTAATTCATTTTAAATGAATTTTTTTTTTTTTTTTGAATGCTTGATGGTTATTTAAAAAAGTGTAGACATAACAAAATCAATAATTTAGCATTATATTCTACCGGCATTGTCATTATACTTTTTTTTTTTTACCGGTAAACTACGGGGAGGGGGCCCCATCCTATCATAGGAATGGGGCTGTGAGGAGTCGAACCCCCATCACATGGGGGGGAGATGGAGGGACCAACCATCCCTCCATCCCCTCACTCCTCACCGGCATTGTCATTATACAAGGAAAAGAAAAACTAAGGGTTCGTTTGGCATTGCTGCGGTTTTCTGTTTTTTGGTTTTTTGTTTTTTTAAAAGTATGTGATATATGTCCCAAAATGAATCAAAAATTATTTAAACTTATTAAAAACATGATTATTTTGAAAATTGACAACAGAAAAGTGGAAACACATTTTTCTTGTTTCCTGTTTTTGGTTTTTGGTTTTCAAAAAAACAGAAAACTGAAAACCAAAAATATGTCAAACAAGCCCTAAATTAAATCATATTAACACCATTAACATGACAAAAATTAGTGCTAAATGTGCTTTTAAAAGCACTTAAAAATGCATCATATATATACGTGTGTATGGGAAGATGGACCCTATATTATGTAGTGTGCTAGTGTCACATTATGTATTGTTCAGCTTTGCAATCTTGAGTTCTTAACTTCTTACTAATTTATTATGAACTCAACAAAATAAAACCTTATTATAAAGTCTTAACACATAAAGAAAAACAAAAGTTTTTTTTTTTTTTTTTTTCAATCATAATTAGCTTGAAGAGGTATTATTGTAGGGTGCAAAACAATATTACAACCTATGTACACCTTTACAGATACAATTTCCATTGACAGCTTACAAAGGGAAGCAACAATTGTAAAGTAGTTGGACAAAGATACTATACAATAGGGAAAATATAAAATACTAAAGTACCTAGTAAAAAATTGAAGTAGGATCACCTTCAAGGCTTCAAGTCAATCTGGCTAAGGTTCTCTGAATTACAATTCATTAAATTTAGACAAAGGTTTGCAAGTACACCCTTCATTTTCGGCTAATTTTGGCAAAAAAAAAGGCAAATATGGTTGAGACTAGATTATTGAGATCTTTTCTCAATTAATGACGAATCATAAATTTTATCTATTTTGATCATGTAATTCTCAATTTAAACACGTCAGCAACTTACATTCAAATAATCCATCACAAATGGTAAGGTTGACATATCGCCATGGTGCATCATAAATAAGATGTCAGAGTTGAGACAAATAATGAAATACAAGATCTCTATTGATATAGGATAAATAAACAATTGATTTTGAGTTTAAACAACGGGTACTATCACTAATGTTACAATGCCCTTTTCCTCATAATTCATGCCATATAGTTAAGGTTTATCATGGTTATTAATGTGGATTAGGATTAAAAAAGTTGATTTGACATGATTTATATAACATGATAGATTAGAATCAATTGATCGAGGGCATTAAGCATGAAATACTTGCATAATACTATATATAATCTTTTCTTATCACTGTATATTGTTAGGTAAGAGAGCATACATTGATACATATAGCACTTTTTTACACTATACTAAAAACTATGCCACATTTTTGTTGATCATAATTAAATTAATTAAGGATAAAATTAAGATTCCATGGTCCCACAATGACTTCGACCTCCAACATAAAAAACTAGTCACGGCATTCTTGTTTTCAACTATAGTTATCATATTTGTATGTAGATTTGTCATGTGTGTAATCTTTTATATTCTTTGAAGGAACTTACATTGCAAAGTGTTACAATTTCTTTGTGAACGGCATAAACTTTCACTTTATTTAATTTAATCAAGCATTAATCAAGGGGTTAGAAAAAATCTTCACCTATCAACTCATATCACCCAAATTACTAATCACTTCCTTTATTAATATCGGGAATGGAGCTTGAGAGAGGATAATGGGGCCTACTAAATTTGTCCTTGTTATTTCATAAACCGACTCTTCCTTTTAAAATATAGTGTACATCATGAGACTCTCGTATTAGTCTTATATATTACATAATGTAGAGGAATAATTTTCCCTATAATAATAACTTTCAACTATAGGAATCTCACCATGTAACACATATTTTTTTTATCCCACTCTATAGGAGTTATAGCTGGTTAGAGCAATATCTACATTTTGTTAACAATGTGTATATTCCAATACACAAAGACTTTATTCAATTCTCTTTCAATATAGTTTGAATTCAGCCATAGAAATAGTCAATTTTGTATGTGTACCTGTGTGTGAGATGAGTAAATAGTCAATTAAATAGGTTAAATCATTTACTATTGCATTGACAATGTAATTAACAATGATGATTCCTTTCAACTAAAAAATTACTCCAACAAATAAAAACAATGACTCTGTCCATTATAATTTATCATCCCATCCATTTTGAATCGATTATATGAGAACAAAATCTAAACGAAAGCAACAAAATGGTATATATGATAAATTTAAATAATTTCTCACACGGAATAAAAATTAAGGCCTTATTTTAATCAAGAATATATGTCATTGTTAAAACTAGTCATAAACTCATAATCTCAAATGACAGCACACTAATCTACTTACAATTGCAAAGCGATACCTTCTAGTACAATACAAAAGGTTATTTTATTAAAGAGGGCAAGAGTAGTTCATCAAACATTTTGCTTAGGGAAATTAAAATAATAAAGAAGAAAGGTACATTTGATACCAAATAAAACCTAATTAAACAAATTTTAGGTCATAAAATATGGAAGGGATTCCCAGGCATCATGCTTGATTACTTCATGTTTATGAGCAATATAATCAGAGGATGTATGTAGTCAGTCCAAAATCAGTGACATAAGCTTACTTTAGTCAATTAACTTTATATTAATTTATTTCCTTAATCATAGTTTTATACCGAGCATTTTTTTTATTTATTTTTTTTATTACATGGTTGAAGTTTATTATTGGTTGCTTTTATTTTAGTTGATGCCTTATGCGGAAATGCACCCGTTGTCATCATGGAATTTGGACCGCCAAAAATAAAATGAAAACTCATTTTAATTTAATTCATCAATCTCAACATTTTTGTTTATATGCGTACATTTTTTTTTAGTGAGTGGGATAAATAAATGGAAAAATATCTTTTATGGGCAATGAGAATTGGGGAATAAATAAAGGTAGGGAATAATGAGCAAAGAGGACAATCATCAATTTGTATGTCCTTATATTTAGCCGACTTTTCCTCATTATGTCTTTGTGAAAAATTCTTACCCTCTTAGCACCCAAAAAAAGGAAAGTTACTATACTCCGTACTTCATGTTATTTATAGGAATGAGTGGGGACTCTGCCTAATGGATAGATTACCATATGACTTGCATGATTACATTTATATATTCTCTCTATTTTAGTAATTTTTTATTTTTATTTTTGAGAGAAGTTTAGTGCCGATTTTATTAATCAATGAACAATTTGTCCATTAGAACGTAAGGAGCAATTACAAAGGGGCAATAATTCTCCCACACCTGTTCGACACCAAACGGAACTACATTGGCTAGGTGATGGGCAACAAAGTTCCCATCCCTTTTTACATGAGACTAATAAGAAACAAAATCAAAACTAGAACAAACATGAAAAATATCATCCATCACCGAATCAAGGTCAGTGAAATATGTTGCAGCCTCCGATAGTCGAGTTATAATGTGTTTGCAATCCGACTCAAAAATCACCTTCCTGAAGCCGTACCTCTGAGCCAATTTAGCTCCAAAAAGCAATGCTTTACACTCGGCTATCTCAGGTGGCCAGTAGCCACGAGCTCTTCTCACCCCTGCAAAGAGTACTTCTCCTGCAGCATCTCTCACGGCTGCTCCAAGCCCAACCCAGCCTTCAGTCTTGAGGCAAGCATCACAATTAATTTTCACAAAATCAGAGGGGGGAGGGAGCCATTTTCTTGGACTTTTGCACACTCTCTTGCTGACAGAACCATACACCAGGCGAAAAACTCTGTCTCGAACTATTTGAAAAGGGATTTCTTTGCCGTTGAAAACTTTCTCATTCCTGCGACACCAAATCTGCCATAGCAAAGCAACCCCAACTAAACATTTCTTCTCATTCCCTTGCCTCCACCCCAACTAAACTTTCTCTATTTTAGTAATTATATTATTTGTAACAATTTTATATAATAAAGTAAAAAAATATTTAATTGTTGCAAATAATGTGTATCGATGGTAATATATTTATTTTAAAAATTAAATAGAGCGTTGCAACTAATTATAAAAATTGCGATGCGACGACGGATCCACTCAAAAAGTTGTATGAGACAACGAATCGAGAATGTGCTGAATTGTTATATTTATGTATGTATTTGGATTCTTAGCCCTTCCCCGATTAATTCTTGTTTGATTTTGTTAAATTCGTTTTCATTATTGTTAATTTTCAGTTGTAGATGTCGTTTGGCTTTATTTAATGAAATTTAATGTCCTCTAGGACTTCTTTCAAAAAAAATAAAAAATAAAAAAAATAGAGCGCATCAACTAATTATAATAGATTAATAGCGAATAATAATTTTTTAAAGTATATATGTATTCATCTCAAAGAAGTCAATACATTACTCACATACACCATAGCAATAATTAAACATTTAAGTATATTTCTTCAAGTTATAAAATTAATTATTTATTTGTAAATTATTACAAGTAGCATACATTATTACCTTTGTATGTTGTATGAAATAAAATTCAGTAGGTAAAATATTAAAAATGGCTATGGGCTGGCCCACGTGCTTTGGGACTAGTTAGGCCGGCCCATGGCTCGGCCCACGAATTTCGTGTCGTATCATGTTAGGCCAAATTTTTCAAAGGTTGGTCCGGGACCAGGCCCATGTGCCATCATGTCAGGTCATGCTGGGTTTGCGTGTCTAAGCAAAATTATATTGGTTTTAGCATGTTTTGTCGTGATGTGCCTTATTGTGCTTCTTCCATATAATGTGCCATCATGTCAGGTCATGTTGGGTTTGCGTGTCTAAGAAAAATTATATTGGTTTAGCATGTTTTGTCGTGACGTGCCTTATCATGCTTCTTCCATATAAAAGCGGCCCAGGCTCGGCCCACATGCACACGTGCAATGCTTTTTCGTGCCCATGTCGTGCCATGCTTTTTACGTGTCGGGCTTCGAACCGGGCAGTGGCGTCTTTAGTGAATGTACATGGTAATTATTATTACTTTTTTAATAGTAATATAGGAAGATTTCCTATCGGACCAAAACCTTACAAATAAATCTGATTTATGTTAGAGGGTACGAAGGGAGTAGGATGGAATAAAGAAATCCCGGCCTTTAAAGTGTTTGTTAACCATTTTCTTAGGGCCTGTTCATATTTACTTATTTTCAGTTCAGTTCAGCTCCAATCAGTTCAGTTCAGTTCAGTTCAACTCCAATCAGTTCAGTTCAGTTCAGCTCTTAAATTCCCTCTCTCATAAAATATTCATTTCAGCTTAGTTCAGTTCAACTCAGTTCAGCTCCAATCAGTTCAGTTCAGTAAATATGAACAGGCCCTTAGTGGAATTATGTCCCTTAATTTTGACAAATTGCCACAATATAAATAATGAAAAATGATGAAAAGAATTCATTTGTGATAAAAGAATTCAATTAAAATAAGAATATATTGCTTAAGAAAATTCAATCAGTATGATGTATATTGTAGGAAAAAAATTCATCTCCATAATAATCAATAGAGTATATATGTTTTTAACCACAACAACGGAAATTCGATAATATAATAATTCTTATTTATTCTTTGTGACTCTTACAAAAAAAAATAAAAAAAATAAAAATCACTTTGTTTTTTATACAGTGTTTTAAACTTTTAATTCTGTTTCAATTCCTAAAAAAAAAAGTGTTTTGATTCTGTAGAATTGTATGGATAATTACTAATTAATTTTAATATTATCCTTACATGAGATAAGTATTATCCTTGCATGAAGTGATTCTTATCCAAATAACTAAGCTAATAACTTTATCAGGATTTTTTTTGTAAGTCACATATAAGAGTGTAACAAATTGCTCAAATCTAAAGATCAACTATAAATTTTCATTGTAAGCTAAAACCCGACCTAAAAATGAGGAGAATAAATGGGAAAAAATGGTCACAAAGTGCAAATAATGCCCATTCCTAATACATGCAATGTTACGCATGTAAAAATATGCCATAATGACGCTATGATTCCATGACACCAATCACACCATCATCATCCTCATCTCCAAGCATCTTCTTCATCAAGAGATGAGAATTTACATCGGAATCTAAGTATCTAATTAACTCTTCAATATACAAATATATTCTATGATTCTATCCATATAACATATCCCTCCTTATCCGCAATTACATGGAAAATTGAAGATATTTAAGACACCCACCCTTTGGTGTTTCATTTACTCATAATACTACGTAATATGTACGTACGTAGGGCCTGTTCATATTTACTTATCTTCAGTTCAGTTCAGCTTCAATCAGTTTAGTTCAGCTCAGCTCTTAATTTCCCTCTCTCATAAAATATTCATTTCATCTTAGTTCAATTCAGTTCAGTTCAGCTCCAATCAGTTCAGTTCAGTTCAGTTCAGCTCATTTCAGTAAATATGAACAGGCCCGTAGTACTCCCTCCTCCGTCCCTTAATTAGATTTCTACTTCTCTCTATTATATGAGAAATAAATGATAAAAATAAGTCCTTATTAGCTTCAAAATTAGCCTCCCATACTGTCATCAAATCAACTTCAAAAATAAAAAATAAAAATAAAAAAACAAATAGTGTTTGTAATTACTCGTATTATTTTTAGAGAAAATGGTGAAGAAATAGTCTTGAATAGGCCAAATTAAATTAGAGGACGACATAACACATAAGTGCGGTAATGTATAAGTGCCACATGTATATGTGACACTGTTTTTAAGATAGAAACTTTAAAGCAATTAGCAACTTCTAGTGTAAGATAAATAACACAACTTCCTTGTTTTACACGTGATAACATAATATGATACTATGATTATCAATTTTATCATCCCCACCCTCTAGTCAAAAAAGTTTTTCCACCAATTATCCTCCTGTTCTTTTTACTACTTGTAAAAGGGTAAAACAAGTGTGTTCCTTCTCTTTAATAATCACCTAATCAAAGTATTCAAGGTTAGAGTTTATTAAGTTTATTATATTGTTAATTTAAAAGAAGTTTACTTGAATTTCTAATACTTAATTATTGTCATTACTTAGTAGTAAGGACCATATGCAATCGTGTTGGAATTTACTGAAAGTTACAAAAATTCATTATCATAAGGTAATTTCTTGTAAAAGTTTTTGTTTTTACTAGAATGCCGCTCAATTTTCTCTACAATTTAGTGGTACCAAAGGCCCTAACATGAGACAATGGGATATATATCCATTACTCCATATGACTAATCAATTAGGATACATTACTAACAACGCTTACGACAACATCAATAAGGCATTTTTTTTTTTAACAGGAACATATATATAAATATAGATATATTTAATTTTTATTACATAGTATAATAAATCTTTTGAAAATTACTTTATATGAGAGGGCCGGGAGAGATTTTTTTGGTTCTTTATTTTCCAAAAGATTCTGAAACTTTTGATTTGAGAAGTAGTTTGGTTTGGAGATAGGGGGTGGGTTTGGTAGATGAGACCAATCATTGAGACTAACCTAATTTCCAGGTGTCTAATATCAATTTATTCACCTAGGATATCGTACCTTATTGGTCAACTCCTGAATTTATCATTGAATAAAAATTACTTATACCAGGTACGTACATGGTACAAATAGTTTTTCCACAAACGTATTTTACTCGTATAAAATGGTAATTCTTGAATGCAATATAAATTCATTCATTGTCATAAATTCTCATGCATGTGACTGTTGAGAGTTTATTCATATTAATATTTTGATTTTCTTATTACATTCAGTGTACGTACTTCATCCAATACAATATTATAATTGTCATTTTGTATATAGTCGTAAGTTATTCGGAAAAAGTTGTCACAATTTGATCTTACAATACTAGTAGTTATAAGCCAATTTTCAAAATATCCTTACCGTGATCATATAATGTTGTAATGCATGAGATAAGCATTTGGAATATTTCAAATTTTATAAAGGATCAGTTATTATATTTATTAATTGTGTGTATATGATTTGCATCTAATATGGAGATCATTTTTGAGGACCAATTGGACTTGTCCCCTATAATAAATACTTGTATAAAAAATTATACGGAGTTTTTAAAAAGGGGTCAGTTCCCAATATTTTTAGTACTTACGGAGTAGTTAAGATGGTCATCGTTAATTGAGGTTACTTTTTTAATGAATACTGTCCAGTATGAATAATAAAGGTCAATACGTTGATAGGGTTATATTCAATCAATATAATGACACGTTTCAATAAAGATTACTATGTAAAAAATTAGATTATTATTTAAAATTAGGGTCATTATATTCAATATAATATCAGTTGCTTGTGTACTTGTGTGCGTATATTCAATATATTATTGTGGACTAGGTCCACACAAGTTTTTTTTTTTTTGAAAGGTTTCAAATTTTATCTACCTTGTTATGAAGATTTTGGACAATGTTACCATTGGATAATTTTATCTACCTTGTTATGAAGATTTTGGACAATGTTACCATTGGATTTGTAATGAGGATTTGTAATGAGGGATCGGTATAAATGTAATCATGCTCCAATGATTTTATATGAATAAAATAGTCAACTTTCTTATTCTGTTTTATGATCCCATAATCATATATAAATTCATTCATGTTCACATCTCTTAGCCTGATTATTGTAGCCAAGGAGCTTAAGGGCATGTTCTCATACGTTTATTTTCAGTTCAGTTCAGTTCGGCTCAGTTCAGTTCAGCTCCTAATTTCCTTCTCTTATAAAATATTCATTTCACTTCAGTTCTGAGTTCAATTCAGTCCACTTCAGCTGAGTTCAGTCTATTAGAACAGGCCCTAAGTGACGTAGTTGAAAAGCGATTATATTGGATTATTGGTATCACCCACAAAATGTCTAACTAATAGAACTAGTTGACATTCAATTTATTTTATATACTACGTAGAAGATTGTTTGTTTATCAACCATTTAATAAAACCTTACCAAGTATCAAGGTAATTATTTTCAAAAAAAAAAAAAAAAAAAAAAAAAATCTGTGGGAAATATTTTTTTTATAATATGTCTTATATAAAGCTTGTAAAGTTGTAATAGTATAATCTAGTGTTTTAATCCTACAAGATTTATTTATTTATTTATTAAGGTAAGGAGAATTCGCAAGTTGGGGAGAATAAGGGATCCTACTTGCTTGGGGTGAGAAACTGAAAACCGAACCCTTTCTCATAGGGATGGAAAGAGCAAAGAGGGTCTCCAACCACTAGGCCAACCTTATTCTTTTCCCTTACAAGAATTGCTACATTATAAAAGATCTTTTATAGTATTTTTTTTTTTTTTTTTTTTTTGACAAGAAGATCTTTTATACTATTTGTATACACAAAACTCTGTTTTCTTTCTTAAAAACAAAAGTCCTGTATTTCCGTGATAAAAATTATTCTATCTCTAAAACAAAAATCCTGTCTATCCTTTTGTTCAAAAAATAAAATAATATAAGTGAATCCTGTTTTTTCTTGATAAAAAGATAAGAACTTGCAAGTGTATTATCCTTGAAGAACAAGGAGGTAGATATACAAAGTAATTTTTTTAAAAAAAAAACTCGAAAAAATTTAAATATCTTTGGACACAATTTATATACTACGTATTTTCAAATTTGATACTTTGTAATGTGAACCTACCCAACTTATATATCAAATAAGATCTTACATGAGTATACTTTAATAACACTTTAATATATATCAACTTATATATAATTTTTTTTGGATATATATTTGTATGATAGAAAAGGTTTGGATGTATTTAGATAGAATTTTTAGGATAATTTAGAGTTTTAATTTCGATAAAATTTTGGATAGTTTTAGGATAAAATGTTTGGTTCAAAGTGTTATTTCAATATATATATATATA
This sequence comes from Chenopodium album, assembly GCF_948465745.1. Classification (NCBI taxonomy): domain Eukaryota; kingdom Viridiplantae; phylum Streptophyta; class Magnoliopsida; order Caryophyllales; family Amaranthaceae; genus Chenopodium; species Chenopodium album. The sequence continues at coordinate 5,220,268 of NC_137835.1, forward strand.
TATATATATATATATATATATATATATATATATATATATATATATATATATATATATATATGTCAAATTTAACTAAAAACCATTGATACAAACAATGTTACGTATGAGGTGTAATCTGTTTTTATTTGAGATATTATGACGTAGGATGTATTTTACATAAAGATTGGAATTTTATCGAAAAATAACTTTGAACCAAACATTTTATCCTAAAACTATCCAAAATTTTATTGAATTTAAAACTCTAAATTATCCTAAAAATTCTATCTAAATACATCCAAAACTTTTCTATCCTACAAATATATATCCAAAAAAAAATTATATGTATAATGGTAATAATTAATTCCTTTCAAAAAAAAAAATTATTTCATATGTAGCAAAAACTTAGTGAAAAATTAAAATATCAAGTGTTGCTATATCATAGGTACAGGTACGGTCTTATCATTTTTGGTATAATGGGAGGTGAATGAAGTATTTTTTGTGTTGTTTGAAACTCTATGAGAAACTTCTACCGGGTAGTATACAATAATTAAACCTTAACTTGGAGAACAAGATGTTTCATTCTCTAAAATAATCTTTGAAATATATCCCATATACTCTTGATATTATCGCCTTATAATAGGCTAACGTATATAAAAACATTGATCGGATAACCTCTGACCAAGTAACTTCAGCCACATGACATGACCATGATTAATTTAATGTTTCACATCCCCAAAGGAAGAAAAAAAAGGTTAATTTTTAAATTACCACTTAAAAATGTAACCATTTCGAACTAACCACACGTTTAATTTTTTATTTTAAATTACCACCCCTTAAATTAAATAAATGCTCAGATTACCACCCATTTCAAAAATCCGGTAAATTTTCCGTCTGTAGGCCTCATCTAACACTTATTTTGACCCTTTTGACTAATTTTCCCCCCGTTTTTCCTCTTTAAAAACTCTCTCTAAACTTTAATTCACATTGCCTTCACAAAAATCTTGAATCAGATAGCCAAATCATCATCAACCGTTTGTCGAAGAATGTAGTGTATTTGTCTGATCTTGATGGTGTGCTTGATAATATTCTGTCTTTGTGTAGTGCTTTTACGGCTTTTCTTGGTCTCATGTTAAAAGGGATGGCAATTGCACGTCACCTTGCTAAGCTAATGCCTTTTGGTGTAGAACAAGTTTGGGTTAACCATTGTCCGGAACAGGTTGCTCTCTCGGACAGTTTGTCCATTAATTAATGCATTAGCTTGTTTCTCTTCAAAAAAAAAAAAATAAAAATAAAAATAAAATAGAAGTCCAAATTTCTGCCTTCTGTTCTTTTGATATAAGAGGTACAATAGCAACTAAATTTTCTAATGGAATTTTAAGCATTTGACGAAAAATTGTTAAAAAGTCTTACAGATTATTATAGGCTATTAAGAAATAAGAAAAAGTTTATGTCAACTATCGAGTTAAGGCATTATTTCTTATGCTATAATGGTACTCCGAATATTTTTTTCAGGCTATACCAAATTTGTCCTTTAGAAACACAGCATTGCAAAAGTTTGAAAAATTGACTGCATTGCATTAGAATTCTTTCCAAGGGACCATGACACAGAAGCTAACTTGTCAAATTCATATTGCATTTAGCTTTTGAAAGTATCTTGTATAATAGTGGAGACAAACAATATAAACACATTAGTTAAGACTTTTCAATTTTATTCTCCTAAATGCATCATCAATTATTCAACTATAATGCATGTACACTTGTAATATTTACATTTAGGATGATGAGTAATACAACAAACCACGAATCCAAATATAAGTTTCTGACTTTGCTACACATAAAATTATAAATACGAATTATAGTGTTGAGAAATAGACCCAAATTAAAGAACTTAAAACTAAGTAGGACCGTAGGAGAATAGGGAGGAAATAAAGGTATATGTATATGTATATACTTTTTTGACAAAATATATATGTTTATACTTGTAGAAGTATAATTCAAAGAATTATTATTTAAGTCAAAATGTGCATCTACGTCAAAGTGTTTATGTTGGTGATTATCTAGCAATAAATCAAGTCTATTCGAAAGTGAATTACCATTGTCTAATACTTGTAATCTGTATTAGTCTTTTTTCAGGCAATGGGAGAGGGAAAATTATAATATTGAATGATAGAGAATATATCAAAGGCCATATCCACAAAATCATGTGAAAGTAACTAATTATCATTAAGATATAAAGCTAGATTCCATTATGAAAACCAAACTATACCTAAATGAATGGCTCATATGTATTGACTCAATAATAAACCCCTTGTAAAATAAAATTTTAATAAATCAAATGTATAAAAAATTCTAAAAAAAAAAAAATCAACAACAGTACACAGTAGACCAGCAAGAAAATACAAAGTGTAATTATACTTATTTTTCTTTTAGTATATTCTCTTCCATAGACTCCATCAATTAAACAAGAACTGTGGGCCCCACTTCATCATTTTGGCTCATTTCTTGCCTACAAACCCAAATTTTAATTAAATTTAAGGATTTAATTATATATCAATTAAATTTGTAACATGAGTTTAGGCATAACTTCTATAGCGTGTGCATTGTGCGCTTTAGGCCATCTAGCCAAAGCCCCTCACGAATCAACTCAACTCGAGTTAGCGGGCTAAACAATGTAGGAGAGTGGAGAAAATATAAAGGAATCTCATCTCCAAATTGTCACTAATGGGGATTGAATGTTTAACGTCATGGTTGGGACATAGTTGGAAGGTTTTCTCATTTTACTAGACTACCTAAAGATTAATTTTATGATATGAATTATAATGAGGAGAAAGTAAATATGCTTGTATAAATAGTGTATATTTATGTACATACTGTTACCAAAACTTGAGCCAAATGCCAATAATTGAACACCTAATTTACCCATAACTTTCACTAAATAAGATTTTATTTTATAATATTAATAATACTCATAAATAATAGAGAAGTCATTATTAATAAAATTATTAGGGTTGATAAGATCAAAGGACATGAAAATGAAATGAAACGAAAATAGTGGGTATATAAAAAAAACAGAGCTAAGGTCGGTTCTTCTCATGACTTCCTTGCACAAAACGTATCTTCATTATTTATTTTTATTTCCTTTTAAATTTTCATCCTTTTTTGTTTTTCTAAAAAAAAAAACAAAATACCAAAAATAATTAATAAAATATTTAGGTTTGGTTCCGAAGCTTAGGGTTTAAAGAAAGGATAAGCACGACTCTTCTTCTCTGTGCTTTTATATAAAAACTTGATCCTACGCCATCTACCACCTTCTCCTCCTTTCATTATAATTAAAACCCTCTTCTCATTTTCTCTGCCTCCACTCTCTCTTTAACTCTTTCACTTCATTTCTCTCTCTAAAAAATAAAAAAAAGAGCTCTCATTTTCTCTCTCTAAACAAGAATAATAGCAGAGTACTCTGTTTTCTCCCCTGTTTTTCAAGCTGGCGATCGTTAATCAAGAATCCGCTGTTCGTGAGATTAAACCCAAGAATCGGAGAATCATGGTACATTTTTACCCATTTTTATTATACCCTTATACCTAATTTTAATAGTATTCATCAATTTCATTATAAATGTAGGTTTTTTCTTTCATTTTTTTCGCTCATTTTTGTTTTTTTGTATTGAAATTGTGAAAACAGGGTGCTGGTGGTCCGGAAGATGAAGACTTTACTCGATGGCCGCCATGGTTGAAACCTTTACTCCGTGAAAAATTCTTTGTTCAATGTCAATTTCACGCTGATTCTCATAAGAGTGAATGCAATATGTACTGCTTAGACTGTATGAATGGCGCTCTCTGTTCGCTCTGTCTCTCTCATCACCGTGACCACCAAGCTATTCAGGTACAATTTATTCATTAATTCACATTTTAAATATTCTTAATCACAGATTTATCATTTGGATTTTTCTGGGTTTTCATTTAAATGTTGTTAATCAATGGTGTTTTAATGTTTTTGGTGTTACATTTTGTAATTTGGGGTTGCTCAGTTTCATACTCAATTGGAGGAAAAAAAAAATGCGACTTTTCTGTAAATGAATTTTAATTTTTGGGTTTTTTTTGGATTGTCAATTATCAAAAATGGGTATCTGATAATTCCTCTTCAAAACTTTATTTTTATTGTTTTGAAAAAAAAAAAAAAAAAAAAAATCCCCAAGTTGAGTCGGTTTAATTTTCAACTGGGTTTTTTCTGGGACATTGCATTTTGTGTGATAGTTTCAACAATTGTTACATTCTAAGGCATGACATTTAATAAATAAGACTAGTTCAATTTATTTCATCCAAATTTGTGCATTTTACTTTACCAAAAATAGGACTTTTTGGGTACAACATTAAACTTTTCTCAAATTTTTATCAAAGTAACTTTCTTGCTCTCCAAGCATTTACTCTGCAAAATTTCGTCAGTTTTTCTTGCTTACCCTCAACAAATATTGTTGACTTGTACTACTGTGGTAGGCTGTTCTGCCACCAAATTTTCTCTCTCCTCTATAATTTTTCTTAATTTATTTATTTTTAATTAATTTTACAGATTCGAAGGTCTTCATATCATGATGTGATTAGAGTGAATGAAATTCAGAAAGTGTTGGATATAAGTGGAGTTCAGACATACATTATCAACAGTGCTAGAGTTGTGTTCCTAAATGAAAGGCCACAACCTAGGCCTGGTAAAGGTGTCACCAACACATGCCAAGTTTGTGAACGCAGCCTTCTTGATTCCTTCCGTTTTTGCTCTCTTGGTTGTAAGGTAATTTTTATTATTCACATTGCTAATTACTCGTATTAATTAATTAATTAATCGCATTGATGTACGATCATGATATCGATTGATCGAGTTGATTACATTATCTATGCAATGCCGAAAATTGAATAATTAGTTGTTGAATTGGATTAAAAACTCGTGTTATTGGTTTTTTTAAGGGTCCAAACCTAAATATGTACCTTGGTATGCCTAGAATGGGTGGTTAATGAATGACTTTGGTAATGTATCAATGTGGATTTTATTGGTTTAATTAATTTATTTGTTGACAATCTTTGTTGATTTGAAATGTGAACGGAATAAATCAATTTTGATACTCTAAAACGTTTTGAAAGGGGATTTCTTTGTTTTGATTTATTCAGTAAAATTGATTGATTTTGCTACCTTTAATGATGGGTACTGTCTAGTCTTGATATGGAAAATGCACCAATATTGAATCATGAGATTTGATTTCTTTGGATTTTTATTTTTTAATTTTTAATTATGTTTTTTAAAATTTGATTAAAGGGTTAAAGCAATGGTTTTGATCATGAATATTTATTGTCAACAGATTGTGGGAACTTCAAAGAATTTCCAAAAGAACAAGAAAATCAAACGGGCAATGGGGTCAGATTCGGAGGACTCGTGTAGCACGACGAGCACGACCACGAGCCACCACCAGTCCCCTCGGCGTGGTAGAAATGAGATGATGATGGACAGCCACAACAACTACACCAACAACAAAGTGGTGCAAAGTTTTAGTCCATCAACACCACCTCCAACAGCAGCAAGTTACAGGACAGCCAAGCGAAGAAAGGGTATTCCACATAGAGCTCCTTTTGGTGGACTAATCATAGAATATTAAAACTAGCTTTTAAGTCCTTAGTCTCTAAGATAATTGCTCTATATATTATATCCCTTTTTTTATACTTGAACTAGTTTTTCCATAGTGGTCCACATTCCTAACGCATTGTGCTTTTTAAAAGCCAATGTTAGGTGATCTTATAAAATCACCCTCTTCTCTATATGTATATATAACAATGATGCAATAGAAAGTTAGAAATATATGGATAGAAATGCAAATAAAATAAGAAGAAAAAAAAAATTAAGTACTTTGTGTAGTTGTGTGTAAAGAAAATAGGTGCAATGATAATAAAAGTTGGGAAGAAAATTGTATGTAAACTATTTAGGTATTGCAAATTAGTATGCCTTTTTATTTTTAGTGTATGGGTTCATATATGGTGGGAAGTTAGGAAGAAATGTACATATTTTGTTGTTTGTCTCGAAAAGGATGGGAAATATGTACTTCTTACTTATATCATTATATGTTGCTTGTAAATACATGGAATTGTGGAAATTATTGAAGTGCTTTTATTTTTTTTTTTATTTTTTTTTTATGTTTTAATTAGAGTTATCTTAACGAATGAAAGTTTTGTTTCATAATACTCCATAGTAGTGAAATATATGATCATTTGTTGTTGAACTTTAACCAATAATATATCTAATGGGTTAGAATGTTAGATGATTATCATGGTATGCGTCATAATGTGTACATCTTTTATATAAAGTTGATCAAGTTTGCAAAGTTGACTAATAGTCAATATTTGATTAATTTTAAGTGAGGTAATAATTATCTTGGAAATGGTACTCATAGTCCTATCCAAACAGTGGTGGGGTCCATGGCGGCTGACCCGTGGAATGTGTGAAGGGGTACGTGGCAAGTGTTGATTGGGAAGATGGTAAAGTTAAGTGTGTCTTGATTCGTGGTATTCGGGAACTAATTAAGGTCGACCGCCTTGAGCAGCCAATTAATAATAATAGTGGTGAATTTGGTATCTATATTATGGGCCGTTAAATGGGCCTCTTTTTTTTTTTTTTTTTTTTTACCATTCACACTGGGCCACTCTTAAGATGTTTAATCGAGAAGGAATGCGATGGAGTACTTATCCTTCCAATTTCATTTATGTCTAGTGGGATTTTTTTTCTTTTTTGTTTTTGTACATGCTGCAACTTGCTATCTGTATTTCGTTAGTGCTAGTTTATTTCGTTACAAATCACTTTCCATTTTTGCCAAATTACTGTTGACAATGATATGTCAATATAATGTACCAATAGTTCTTATATTGATTGGTACGGTTGTAGTTTGCTTGATCAATCTCTCGGTTGTTTGTTGGTTAAATTTTTTTGTTCTATCCGTAAGCAAGCGTTTCTGAATTATCCGAGGATTATATAAAGAAAGCTTTACTGATTTTGTTTGTTCATTTCATTTTACTATTTAATTTAAGTATGTTTGACAGGTTCTTACTGATCGCTTGATGAATTGATGATACTAAGTGTGTCATATCATGTTGTCGTTTAATAATATATTTGTGGTTAATGGATTTCTTAAGAGCGTTGAATATATTGAATTGCAAACAACTAGTGAATGAGAATTAGTGGTATAAAAACACATCAAATATGTATAAAATTTTTGGAAGATTAATAAGATCTTTGATTGATAACAATATTGAAGTGGGCCGTCATGCTAAAATAGCTATTTACCGCATGGTAGTAAAATCACGAGCGTGTGATAAGATTACCTTTGACCTGAAATAGAAGTTGAAGGTCATACTTTGTTTGTACCCACTCTTAATTTAGAAATTCAAAAGACATTTATTGCGCACATGAAGAAGGTGGTTGATGTTGTCAAAGGATATCTCATATCAATAGTGTGATGAGCTTCTAGAGGTGTTGTTTTGTTTTAGCATCTTCAATGCTTGTGCTTCTTTATATATGGTCGGAATTGGAAAGTTTGGCAAAACATTAGAGGATTTAAGTGACTATTAAAGTTTAATTGAAGTAAATCAAATATCTAGTGCTTATTTTTGGTAATTTGTCTATTGGAAAAGAGGCTTGAGAATTTGAAATCAATTTTAAATTTTAGTAGAGTTAAAAATTGAGTCTTTTTTTTTTCATGAGAAATGATTGTAAAAGTGAAACTTAATTGAAAGCAATATTTATCAAATTATTGTTAAACGGACTTACTTGCCAAAAGTGAAAAAATAGACAAAAATGAGTTATTAAAATATCTTATGTTCAGTAAATATAACCAATACAAGTAACAATGTTTGTAGCTATATAGATAAAAGAGAGCAAACGATTCATATATATTACATTAAGATGATTTCTTACTAGTCTCTTTGCCGCCTAATTAACAATTGTATTTTAAATATACTTCATATGAGTTATTACTAGATATTTTATTCTTAAATTCCAAAATTTACAGATTTAAATGTTAAAAACAGAAAACAATAAAGTGGATTAGTTACAATTAACGATTCCTACACGTACGGTACACCTTGAGCTAGAAATTAAAAATAGAGACTTAAGTGACAATGACAAAAACTCATAATTGTAAGGTGAGCTTGGCCTTTATATTTTGTCACTTAGCCTTAATAATGCATGACCCACTATACCTATGAAATGTATTATTAAGAGCTCATTTCTTAGAAAGTGCTAATACACCACAAAAAAACAAAATATGAAAATTAAACATATTCTAATAAATAACAAGATTAAAAAGAATGAAATTAAAAAAACAAAAAAAATCCTTGTCGACTTGAGGATTCTAGTGGGTTCACCCAAATGACACGATTAAGACTCAAATGTTGAATTGGATTTATCATTTATGTCATCTCTAATATTTACATAGTATATCTTTATTATACTATTCTTAATAATTGAAAAAAAAATAAAATTGAATGACACGTAAAACTTAATTTCATACCCTACAACTTTTTTTATTTTTTGAATTTTAATTTAATTTGGATGTTAATAGGTACAAATATATACGAAGCAATATCTTTTCATTTCATTTAACGAGTAAACGATTTTTAGTGTAAGTGATGGAGGTTGAGCCATGTGGTAACCAAATTCTAGGATGAGTATACTAGCTTATTTATGCTTTTGGTAGCATTTCAATTTCCTTACTTATGTTTATTAGTCGTCTCGATTCATCACTAGTGTTGTCATTCTAATGCCGACTCTTTTGTCCACTACACACACATGTCACTTTTACATTATTCGCTAGTAAAAGTGTTATACGTAGTGTATACTCGTATATACTCTCTTCAACTCCAACTTCAACTCCAATTTATATTCATAAATTTGTTACGTGAGGAATAAATGCTATAAATAAGAATGTCATTTAGGGATGGAGGGAGTAAAAGATTAGTATATTTTAGTTGCACATGAAACCCAAGTGTCCCTATACGTAGTGGTCAGTTTTAGATTATTAGTTACTCCGTAGAAATTAAGGGTTGTATTCAATTGCATTTAATTTGTTATGATTATATTTCGATTTTGGAAAAGAGTGTTGAATTAGAAACCTTAAACATATACATTACACTTCTCGATTCTCACCTACATATATATATATGACCATGTGTTTGATACTTATCCAACTCGCAATACACCAAGTACATAATGTGTAAACATTGTTATTATTGTGTACACTAATGATTATTGTAATTCCAATTTTTTTATTCAAAACATAATGCAAATTAAATGATTTAGGAGAATCAAAATGTAAAAAAAAATGCTTTTATAATGAAAAGAACATAAGCAGAATCATAATGCAAATCATTCTTCCTATAAAAGCAAATCTATAATATTCTCATTTTTTATAGGGAGTAATTAATATTAGTGGATTGGACTAAACAAATACATTAAATTAAAAAAACTATTACAATACCAAATTATTCTTGTACAAAAAGGTGAATGCATAGGCAATCGCAGAAGCTGCAGCCATGCTGTTAGTGGGCTATGTATAACCAAAATTATTTCTACTAAAAGCAATTAAATTATTAAGAAAGATATTATAAATTTTTTTATAAAAATACCAAAAGCTTAAAAATATGCACCCTTTTATTCCCCTTTAAGGTGCAATATGCATCATCCATCCCCTTCACAAAATAAAGCTTCATGATTGATTGGACCTTTTATATTTATAGTTAATTTATACACCATACTATAGTATATTAAATATTTGCATAATATAATTAATATCATGTAGTTGGCGTATTATCATGTCATGCTTCCTTATAATTGTGTAACAAATTGGACCTTCACTTAAATTAAAAACATTCATTTATAATTAAAGAAAAGGACCCCACTAAAATGCAAGCTTTCAACTTTCAATTGAATAAAAGTCCCAACTTAATCAACTTGCTTGCCTTAGCCATGATGTCTGTCAATTTATTTAGTTTCTGTCTTTTTCTTTTGCTATTCTATTATTTATTTACAGAAATAAAAATTGGAAAAAAGATATTTTTTGAAGGTTTTTTCTTGGTAATAATATCCATAAATAAAGAAGCTTTATTTTGTTTGTTCATGCCTACACCATGCTGATGATGTTTTGATTTTTCACCTTTGTAAATGAAAATAATGGAGGTCGGCTAGATGATATCTACGGGTTGTGTCACTTGTGAGAATATATAGCAACATAATTGAAGCTAGGTCGTTACTGTAGTTGTTTCAATGATACTAATGACACCGGTCAATGAAAAAAGTTGCACATTATTTGACTTTTATCTGTGAGTTCATTTTATTTGAATAATAAATCCGTGACTTTTATGATCTCATTGTTTTTTTAATTTTAATTTTAATTTTAATTTTTTTTATTTTACAACACATACATTGTCGAAGCACAATTACTAAATGATTGAAGAAATTTATAATCAATAACTATGTACTCCGTATAATCAATAATTATGTACTCCGTAACCCATAAATACTCAAATTGTCATATCTAAAATTTCAAAAAGTAATACTCGTATAAGACAGGAACTAATTGAACATAGAGTAATGGAGCCATAATAATAAATGTGATTTAATTAACCACATGGTAAGATGTTAGATTGCAAAATGCATGGTTACCTATAGTAGTGACTAGTGAGTGTGGGACAATTTGCAACTTTAATTTGTGCAAATGATGAACTATATAGTACCACTTTAAATTTATAAAAAAAAAAAAAATATGCATGTCATTTGCTCCATAATTCCTTAAAAAATATAAACAATATTACACGTGATTAGTAAACCTTAGTTAACTTAATTATCACCTACGTATGTATATATATGGAAAACTTTTGTATACACCCGGTTTTCAGTAATTTACTGTACATCGGGTACACTTTTGTCAGATTTAGTGTCACTTTTGTCAAATTTATCAATAAATCATAAATAACTTATATATATGTCAGGGTAACTTTTGTGCGTTTTAGTATAACTTTTGCACATTTTATTGTCACTTTATAACGATTTACTGAACATCCGTTTTATTTATAATATATATATATATATATATATATATATATATATATATATATATATATATATATATATATATAATAATAATAATAATAATAATAATAATAATAATAATAATAATAATAATAATAATAATAATAATAATAATAATAATAATCTCCTTGTATTGAACGATATTGGGCTTATTAATATAGATGACATACAATGATCTTGGATAAGCTATAGAAAAGATATTCTTGGTGTGTTCACTATTTAGTGATGTCAAGTGAGCTTGTACACGATGATCTTCTATCTCTAAGCTAAGACACTATGTGAGCATATCCGATGTCATTTCGATCAAAATGAATAACGAACTAACTTTGATATTTTATACGAGTTACTATTATATATTTTTCCTCGTATATTTTTTTTTGTAATTTTTAGGCCGTATGTGATGTTCTTAATAGACTTTTTAAAATTGTACACTTCGTATATGAATAACTATTTTCTAAATGATAAGTAGCGATATTTCAGCTATTCTAGCTAAGATATAAGTAGACACCATACAAAAGTAGACGGAAGATAAATTCATATTGGTCGGAGGGCCATTGGTAATTAAATTATTCAACCTCAATAAAGTGATACTCCGTGTAATATAGCTAATCTATTGTGGTCTTGTGGAGCATATTTTTTGATGCACCAGGAATCTACTTTACCATATCGACAGGTGAACAAAAATGCAGCATACAATTCATCAAATAGATTATTTTGTTTTGAAGACATAATTCATCAAATAGATTATAATTGATATACTGGCTCTAATGAATTATGGCTCCCTTTAGAATGTTAATATAAATATATAGATAAAAAAAGTTGGTGGGTAGGGGAGAAAAATTCCAAAAAAGCAGCAATGTTCCAAGTTGTCTATGACATTTAAGATTATGAATTGATATTAGTTAATTAATTATTATTAAGAGTGGCAAATTATTCAATCTTAGCTAACTTTTTATTGATATAACATTATCCTAAATTATTAAAAGGAAAATGATTGGTTATATAGAATTAAAAATAAAAATAAAATTGTATCACCTAATATTTTGGTTTGGATAGAAACCGTTCACAGTTGATGAAATGGTATAAATGAGTTGTCAACTCAAAATACATTAATTTTGACTTTTATATTATCATGTTAGAATTATGTATGTGGTTAGGGTAAAATCTGACGGCTAAATGTGTACTTACAGGAATATGGTTGGGAGAGGAACAGCTACTGTTATTTGCTTTGTTTTGGCGAGTATAATCATATGTCCATGTTTTTTGTTAGGTATTGTGAGTTTGTTAACTATACATATCGTCATTGATGTCATATCATATGCACATGAGCACATTCTTCTATATAGTTTTATTGAATCAATACAATGTATCATATCTACTAGCCTGTCAATTAAAAATACACGAGGTATATTACGGTAAAGGATCGACTAATTAATAGTTATATTGAATTGTATCATTTACGGATACACATTTCAAGGTTTATGGCAAAATTGGCAATAAAATCCAATTGAGTTTACCCATTGACCGTACTCCTTGTGCAAATTTTGTTACTCCGTAACTCAAATTGAAAGTACACCGTTGACCTTATTGGTGTTTGCAGGTGGAAGATATAGTCTGTATTAAATATGTAACGTTGACTTAAGCAATCCATGTTGTAACAAAAACTAAATAAAGAGGACAAGTTGACTTATTCATGGTGGAATAAATTGAATTGAGATAAGTACAAAGTCATTAATTAAAGTCAAGCCATTTCCGATGAATGAATTTTGCAGCATTATGGTTGATGCTCTCCAAATCCAAAGATTTATGCATCATTTCAAGGAATCCATTAGTTACAAGCTACATTGAGTACAAGAACCAATGTCTTTTATTTATTTTTCCGTTTTAAATTAATGGTTACACTTTTCAATTCCCCAAATTAATTGGGGATTCTTGTCAAAATGTTTCATCCCCAAAATCATGGAACACAAATTTGGTTAAGTTGGGTAACTCATTAAATGTGAACCCCTTCACAAAATAAAATGGCATGATGATAAATAATGTGACCCATTAGATGTGAAGAGGCCTCAAGTTCATTGGGCCAGATTAAAATCCCACGCTAAAATCTGAGAGAGTAAATGGCTACAAACAAAGTAATGTGGTCTTTACATATTCTTAGATGGACCCTGCCAGGCCCAAAGATAGACAGGCTCAGCTTGTGAATTTGTTAGTAATAGACTAATAGGCAGGTCTGTATTTACTTATTTTAGAAATAATCATAGCAAATTAGATCAAATCCTATGGTAAGTTATTATTTTTGTTTATATATCGTTAAATATCTTTAATTTTATATATTCTTTCTCTATTCTATTTATTTGCCCCAATTTGACTAGGACAATTGTTAATGTTATTAAAAGTTAGTATTTTTTGTAAAAAAATCAACCAAAATAACTATGTTTACCTTAGGCGTAAAGCACAAATATCAGTTAACGTGATGCATGTGAATAGTGTAATGCATTTGGTTTAGTAGCTAGGCTACCAAACTCAATCCGGCTAGCTAAGTGGCTAGCTTTATGAGCCTCTCCTTTAATTGGTTGGATTAGAGTGGCTTAATGCCTTGATGTACTTTTTTGCTTAGAAATAGTAACAATGCTCTACATAACTCGTAAAAGAATACATGTACTCAAATTTTCTTAACGTTGTACACCAATTAGATAGAGTCGTGTTTCCCTACTCGTAATTTGCTACTTGTATAGTTTTGTGTGTAATTAGCAATTTCAACTTTAGAGCTAAATACTCTAATGGTAACATATTAACATCATAATAAGAACAATTATAGCTTAAAAAAACATTTGTAATGATCGAAGCATGCCCACCTTTCGGCACCACCCGCAAATTTCGTTATTGAGATAATAATCACAATTCTTTCAAAAAGTTCTCTTCTCAGTCTCCCATAAAACCCCACCACAAGAAAAGAATATTACACTTCTCCCACAAAATCTACGCAAATCTAAAACAAATACTATAAAAATTACAAATTAAAATGAAATTACAAGAAAATCATATCAAATCAACAATAATGTAGCTTAAACTAAACATAATATGTCCAATTAATCTTAATACGAAGCAAAGGTTTAGGTCACATATTTTATTATGTGTAGCCTTGCTTATATTTTCGGAAAATCTCTTCAGTTTTGGCATTCCTAAAAGCACAACAACCAATAAGATAAACACAAATAAGCGCGATTAGAGTAACGATTAAGATGATATTAGCCTTCCTCCATTGCCTAGAAACACTAGCAAGTAAACCAGCTTTACAAGATTCACAAGAGTAGCAAAGTTGGGTTTGGTCATTGTTCCATGCTAAGCAATCCATGTCAGCAGCAGTGTCAATTGGGCTTATCCAAAATGTTGGGTTTATGAATGTGTAACCACATGCTGTTGGTGGCTTGCAACATCCTGTCTGTGTAACATAAAGTTTCGAATAACATCAATGCTAAGTAAAGAATAAATTATATTTGGGTAATTAACTAATTAAGGTTTCATTTATATATTGTAATATAATATAATGTATTAATGTGCATAGATTCTTAACATGAGAATTTGAGGAGTACTATGTAATATGTATGCATGGGTTGGGGAATCTTCTGCCTTTTCTACTTTTTAAAGATCTATGTTTATAAATCAAAGTGTTCTTAGCTTAAGGAGCTTAATTTGTCATTAGCATGCCTGACAAGTACTTTGTCCCCTGTATAATTAAAGCTAATACAAATACTAGTACAAATGTTTAATATTCATGAAAAATTAGTAGTAAATTATATGTGATGATATACTACGTATTTAATTATCATAGGGATATATAGAACCTCACACCAAAAGAGAGTTTGACCACATACAAGTCCAATAAGGTTACATCTTACTAAGTACTCTGTAGTCCATTAGCCTTACAGTTGGTCATCCTCAATCAATTTTTTTTATTTTTTATTTTTTTTATTTTTTATGTGGAACCACTAATAGCAACACACGTACTTTAGGTTATCCTTGTAAAATTAAAGTTTACATTTTTTAGGGAAAATTAGAGCTTACATTGTCACTTGCTTATCTCATATGGTCATATAATGGTTTTAAGTGTTAACTAGTGTCTCTTTTCTCCGCAAAAAAAACTCTTGTAATAATTTTCTGAAACTTTAAAAAAGGGTATTTTTAAAGACATTTATATCTCAACTTTTGTATGGCTTGTAACAGGTTTAAAGTCACTACCATCAAAATACATACAAAAGATTGGATCTAAGTCACATTAAAAAAATAAAAATAAAAATAAAAATAGAGAAATAATTCAAGAGTAAGAACTCAAAAATGCAACATAGATATCTTCATAATTAAGCATCAACAAATATTCTATGCATGCTTTCTTAACATATACAATTAAGTACTAATTAATTCTTCATGTCCACCTATATTAAGCTAACCAATCATATAATAACACAAATTAACAAATTAAACACAAGTATGTAGTAATGATAAGAGATATTAAAATTTAAAAGAAAGAAATTAGACAAATTACCTGTATAGGAGAAAGAGGAGCATTGAAGAAATCTTGAGCCGTAGTATAAGTTTGGTTCAACTCAGGACAAATGCTAGTAGAGCTTAAGCAATTCTTAATCACGGCCCATTTAAACGGCCCATTGACTCTCCGGCGAAGAAAACCCGAAAAACTATCGAGGCGATACTCCAAGTAAGCCCGGCTAGGGGCCGGGTGACCCGACCCTCTATTGGTAACCATGAACACAAAAACAACCAAACATGCTAACAAAATAATCATAATAAGCATACCAATAAGGTAAAATATTAGTAAAGGAGCGTTACGCCAAAACCCGCCTACGAAACCGGCTAGGGCAACTATTAGTGTCAATGCACCTATGATAATAACCGGCCATTGTAAGATCTTGATACATGAATTCTCAGGATCACTTATTAGCCATATACCGGTACCGATAATCGGTATTGCAAGGAGTATGCCTAGGAAGTTTATGGCTCCTATGACATTGTTGCTTAAGGCCATTTTGTTTTAGGTAAGTTGTTTGAAAGGATTTGATTTTGTTGTGGGATAAAAATATGGGGTGTTATGTTATGAAGAACTCTTTTTGGGTGCATGAGAATAGAAGCTTAGGTAATGTGTAAAAGGTTTGTGTTTGGGAATAAAAAGTCCAAGTTTAAATGAGTATAATTGGATTTGATGTGCTTTTTTGAAATTGAGATGAGCTTTTGTTCTTTATTGCCAGATTAAAGGGTGGAGATATGATGCCCTTTATTGTGTGTCCTCGAGATTGGCAACTTTGGAGCCCATAAACAGTGTTGTGTATTGGGGCCTACTCTAGCTAGGACTTATGAGTACGACAACAAGTCTTGGGCTTCTTGATTCTTGTTTGTGGTTTTGGATCACCTGGAAGTCTGGCAAATACAAGTTTGCAACCCATCTTTCAAGGATCTAGTGTACTCCAAATTAAAAAAAAATCTTGCGCCCGGGTATTAGTTTAGGATTAAATATATTTTTCATAATGGTTAAAATTTTGAGATTTATGTCAAAATTATACGTCAATTGGTATAATTAATATTTATATCAATTAAACTCTCAATTATATTACTTGAGTCGAAAACCAATCAACACGAGAACCTTATTTTTCCAAACAAACTCAAACCAAAAAGAAATTTAAACCATAAACTATTTGAATGAATTTGACTTGAGTTAAAATATGTATTTAACTTAAGAGCCTAATTCAACTCTGCCTAATAGAAAACCTAACACAAATGAAAATAAAGATGTAAAAATCTATAAAAAATTTGTATCACAAATGCTATGTATAATTTTAATCCGAGCAAACTTATTGACTTGAATCAACCATCTTGAGTTTTCACACATCTATTCTATTTTAAATAGTACAAAAGTTAAATGTACAATGCTTGAAACTTTAATCAATTGGATTTACATTTACTGAATTTTTTGTCTCGTGTGCACCCGTATTAAGAACATCCCTTTATCCAAACTTTTGTGTACCTTTCAAAAAAAAAAAAAAAAAAAAATCCCTTAAAACAGTTAAACGCCGCGTTCAAAAGTTATTGAATTCCTAGAACAAATCAATACGTTGCGTTTTGAAAACTACGAGCCAATATATTAGACGAAGAAACACAAAAAATCAAGGAGTTTGGAAAAAAAAAAAAAATGAAGGTAGGATTATCAATGGAAGCAAGAGCAGCAACAACCTCTATCCTCTTCTCTCACCTCCACACTTCACCCCCTTCTCCTACTCTCTCTAAACTTCCATTCTTAAGTAAATCTTCACCTTCTCAATTTCATCTTCGTATTTCCAATTCTACCCTTTCTTCTCCTCTCAAATTCCCCCTTTACCCCTCAAATACCCCCTTTATCAGACCAACTTTTGAATTACAATCTGCAGTTGAAGAAGTTGCATTAGAGGAAATTCCCAGTGAAACCCAGGATAATAATAATAATATTCAAAAGAGGAAACTTTATGTGGTTAATTTGCCATATTCTCTGTCTTCTGATGATTTGAAGAAGGTGTTTAGTGAGTGTGGTACTGTCAGGGATATTGAGGTAATTTCTTCATTTTTAGGGTGTGTCGTGAGTGGTAAAGGGCAGTGATGTAGACGGGATTTGATATCGGGTCTCGGGTACGACCCCTATAGGAAGTATTGTTTTATTTCTGATTCTTGACTCTGTTTGATGTTTTTATTTCTTTGTTGAAAATTGTTTTAGTTGATTAAAAATAAAGATGGGAAGAACAGAGGATTTGCATTTGTTACAATGGATTCTGGAGATGAAGCTCAGGCTGCTATTGATAAATTTCATTCCAAGGTATAAATTTTCTTGGGTTGAATTTTGTTGATTTGGTACTTTTGTTTAGAATTATGTATTGAATTTTTTTTGGTAGAATTGAAAAAGAAAATTAAACAATTGAAGTATGAAACAATTGCAATTGTGTAAGATTGGCACTAAAAAAGGGGTGGGAGGAACAAGAAATATAGGGTGTGTACATTCTTACACAATCTGGGTGTTTGGTGTGTGGGAATGTGAGTTTGAGGAATAGAGAATGTTTTACGAGTGCGATTATAGTTGCATACATTACCTCCAATTGCGACCTTATGCCTTACAATTGAGTGTTTATGAATGATGATATTGTTGATATAGTGCTTGACAAGCAGAATTTAAATATCAGTGACATATATGACATGAAGATGATAAGATTAGAGTTCTTGGAGTAATAATATGTATGATGGCCCGTAATTATCAAGTGCAATATTAAGGTGATGTATTGTATAAAGTATAAGTTGTGGAGATAATACAGGAAAATATTCATTCTTCAAGAGGGAGCTCGAGTTCATGCTCAACTTAACTTGAGAGCTTACAAGTTACAACTTTGCCTACCTATATGCACATTGTGTGTTTGTTACATGAAGTTGGGAGGACTTATGTTGATTTCTACAAACACAATTCTTCTATTTGGTTGTTCTGTACATGTGTGCATTGTTGGAGATATTATGAAGTATTTTATATCTCTTGTTCTACCCAAGTTAATAAAGTGTTCATGAATTCATCACTTAAGTTCATTCTTCTTCATTTGAAACCACTTATTATTGCAAAATATTTTTGTTACCTGTTTGCCTCTTCATTTCACTGACATCTCATGTTTAGTTTTTAGACATTTAATTTACAAAAGGAATTGAGTCTATAATAAGTGTCAGGTTGCAAGTGTAGAGCTAGCCTTTTCCTAGACATTGTTTAAAAATAAATTCAATTAACTTTTTTGATATGAGAATGAATGAATGGTTATGTTTGAAGTTTAATCCAGGAATTGAGGATATTTCGTCAAGAGTGAATAGTCTAGTTATCTCATAGTATGATATGATGTCATGTTTTTTTTTTTTTTTTTTTTTTGCAATACTTTCATATGCACTTGGACTTGTGAACTACTAGGTTATTAATTTTGTAAAAATAGTAGTAGCTTATAGATAGAAAGATAAATGAAATCCTTCACCCAGTAGATTGCTTCCATGATTGAATGGAAAGATTGGGTAAAGTTTATTTTTGGAGACCAGTTGATTGTCGTTTAGTTTCTAGTTATTGAGGTTGCTGAATAAGGTTATTTTTAGACTTTAGTTGACTTGCTCTGAGTTTCTAGTGTGGATCTAACTTAAAGGGGCCACTCAAAAATTATCCATGACCAATTGTGATTTACAAATTGTATTCAGAGATTAGGTTTTAGTGTTAAATAATAATTCCTGGAGGACAGCTTTATGTGGTGCCACAGTGGTAATATAATCAGCTGCAAGGGAAGCTGGTAGGGGGCAGAGGTGAATCTGAGGATAATATGGTTATATGCAGCATTATTGTCAAAGTCCTTTCTCAAATACACAACTTTTTTCGGTCAAAAAATAGGTTTAGTCTCTGATAAATTAAACGTTATAACTTCTTATGGTAAGGTCGGAAAAATTGCTACAGATAAGTTTCAGGAATGATCTTGTAGCTTTATATGTGTTCTATGTCAACCTAATATGAACCTGAGATTTCTCTTTTTCCAATTTTCATACTTCGTATTAATCACTGTACCAGGAAATGATCTGCTATCGTTATTTCAGAAAACTCTGTCATCGTTTGGTGCAACGAGATTTCATAATTTGTTATTGCTGTGGCTGTATACGAGTAATTAATTTGGTTTTTCTCAATCCTCTGCACAGAAGTAAGATGTGGGAATTTGGGATTGATAGGCTAATATCGGGGAGTTGCGTACCAATGCATTCATAATTTTGGCAATGTGTGTGTGTGTGTGTTTTTTAATTGTTTCTCAATTGTTCATTGGAAATATTATTGTCGACCTATCGAACTTTATATATCTGTATTGCCATCTCTAGAATGGCTCACTTTGATGATAGATTTACGACTACTCAAGCTATCCTGGTTAGAATGTTACCTTTTGTTTGGAATCAAGCTGATTTTGTCAACTGGCTATATGGCTGTTGGTCTGGGAAGTGGCTATTCATGCTGTCAGCATTGTAAATTGTTTTCAAGAGATTATTTACCAATAAGACAGAAATTTAATCAGGTCTTATTACAAAAAAATAATAAAGCTGATTCATATTCATTGCAATAAAATGGAAATTCACATTCTTATCTTATGTTGATATTTCACTAACTACATCACACAAATTATGCTTTTATGCTTCAGGAATTGTCAGGGAGAACTATTAGGGTGGAGTTTGCAAAGAGTCTAAAGAAGCCTCAACCACAACCTCCTGCAGTTCAACCTGTTAAAGAGACAGTATATAAACTTTATGTATCCAATCTCCAATGGAAAGTGAGATCCACGGAACTCAAAGAATTCTTTTCATCTGATTTCACTCCTGTTTCAACCAGGGTTGTTTTTGAGAGTACTCCATTTTTGAGATCTGCTGGTTATGGTTTTGTCTCGTTTAACACAAGGGAGGAAGCGGAGGCTGCACTCACTTCTTTGGATGGGAAGGTAAATTATTTGTTTTGCTCTTGACCCTAATACCCCTTCGATTTCAACATAACAGTCTAATTCATTGAGTTTTCAAATTTTAGGTTTTTTTTTGTCCATCAGATTAGTTAGATTCTTCCATTATATTGCCTGCGATGAATTTCAGCCTGCATTGTGCCACTGTGATGCTCTTGGATTTCAGCTCTCCATTTGAGGCAAATCCAGCTAGAGCATTTTACTGTAACGAAGGCTGAAATGAAATTTAAGGCCAAAACAATTTGCTTCTAGAAGCATGTGGTCGGTGGAAACTTTTGATGTGCCAAAATCTAATGCATTCATCGAATCATCGATTCATTGTAGTCCAATGCCATGCAATACGAAGGAATTAAGGGACTAGTTGCATTTTATTTTTTTTTAGGAAATACAAGTGCAGATTATTGCTACTTTAAGCAATATAGTAACAGTGATCTATATATCTTCAGGGGCGTATGTTTGGGAATCCAATCATCATTGGCTAATAGCTATTTGAAGCTATTTTTGTCATGCTTGGCTTGTTTCCGGATATCTATACTCTATTGGCAGCTTCTTCCGATCCACACTCTTTTTTTTTGTATTTGATCAACTTAACCCCAGCACTCAATTTTTGATCTATAAACATGCAATAATGTTTATAGCTTCAATGGTGAAGAAGTTTCAAGCTGCTTTTCTGTAAATTTAATAAATTAAAATTTCATGTAGGAGCTAATGGGTCGTCCAGTACGCCTAAAATTCAGTGAGCAGAATAAGGATGGTGATGCTACAAATGAAGGAGAAGAAACAAATTTGGATGAATCTTCAGCTGTGCTTAGTGAAAAAGAACAATCCGAAGATCAGTCTGACAAGTCATAGAGAGAAAAATCTTCCACTTGGGTATGCTTGAACATTTGCAAAAAAAAAAAAAAAACCTTTTCTCCTTTTTGAAGTCGAGGTATGCAGTCGTGTTCACTGAGATCTGGTCTGTACATTTTTGCTCTATTCCATTGTTTTTCTGTAGTAGATTCTTATGCAATCTCTGTCAAATTTTTTATAACTCATACGCATTACCTTATATAAACCTAGTGTAGAACCTGTAATTGCATCTCAACTTTTCATAGTTATACAAGAAATGTATAATATTCTATTTATCCAGACTTGTTATGACTTGCAAGAAACACAAAATTTTCTGTATCCTCCTAAAGTCCTTGTATTCATATTGGCAGCGTTAGTCGGTTATGTCTATGTACTCTATCTGTTAGCCTTTTTCCAGAAAATGTAACCTGTTATGCTTTCCATGGTCTAGTTCATTTCAGGATATGATTATTATATGGCTAAGTGAGCATTTCCTATGTCTATGTACTCTATCTTAACACTAGCAGATAGAAGTATAGAACTATAGAAGATACATTTGTGAGGAATTAGGAATCACACACTGCAGATTAGACTTGTAAATTCACGCATGCTATTGTAGCTAGAAGTGACAAAAGTGTCGTTGGGATCAAGTCATATTTAGGTAATGAGTAATTCGATTTGTTTTAGGTACTCAGAAGTTTACTGTCAAGTTACTTAATCTGGAGTTTAGAGTTCCCTATCTCTTGTTCTAAGTGTGTTGCCATTAATTACGTCGAGATGATTGTACTACCTATCGTTTACGAGACGAAATTGTCGGTGACGTCTATATGGCTCTTGGATGAGGCTTTGGTATGGGCAGCAATAACTATACTCAACCACATTCTTGGATTTTTTTTTTTTTAATTATTATTATTATTATTTTATTTTATTTTTTTTTGGCATCCTTGTCATTTCGCATTGAAATATATGGTTAATTGGTTAACATGCTTATCAAATGTCTACTTTCTAACTATACTACATTAATGTTCAAGGCAGTTGTACCCTCGTGAGATCTTCATGTATCTCTTTCAGGTATAGTAGATTATTGATTAGACGATGTTCCCTAACATTAGTCTTGGGTGAAATTGCGTCACTATTTTTTTTTTTAATTATGAGGGGTAAAATTAGCTTTCTTAAAAGGTAAAAATGTCACAATAGCAAGCTTATTCAAGTTATATTAAATCGTCTCATACTAAAATTCTACTTGTGTAACCACTTTTAAAGTTTTGCGTATACCTAACCTAACTATGTGGGTGTTATGTGGTAATCACGATTGGACAAAATTGTCCTATTTTTTTGTTGAAGATTTTAGAAGGTAAAAAAATAAAATAAAATTGTAATCGTAAGAACATATTTTCTTTAGAATGATTTTTTTTTTTCATTGACATTTTTTGGGATCATTTTAATTTTATAAATAAGTACTTGTATTTCTCTAGCTCATCCATTCTCTTTTCCCCTTTTTTCTTGGGTAATATTACTATACTTTAGTGCGTGATTTGCCTCTTTTGCCTAATTGGTACTATTGATTGGCGCTCTTTCTTGTCCTAGACAAGAACAAAAAATCAATTATGTAAAATAAGAAATAAAGTGAAGGAATATAACATCTAACCAAAAGAAATATAGATCATTGTAATTCAAGATTATGCAAGAATCATGCTGATCATTTGGTGTCAGTTTCAACCTAGCTAAATGATTCTTTTTGACGTGGAGAAATTTGTGATTCTCTAGTATCGTCTATTAAATAACATCATTATGAATTTATGACTTACATAATTTATAAAATAATGACTTGTATTAAATTGACTAGTTGATGAACGTATTAGCTTGCATGGTCCAATTTTTAAACTCGCGAATTCAACAAGGATGCACAAATTTTGGATGGGTTTTAAGATTCAACTAATTTTGATGGAGATAGGACAAATTAAAGAGTGTTAAGTTGATTTTTAGTGGTATTTATTTCATCTCTGGTCTTTCTTGAATATCTTTTTTCATCATCTTTCTAATATAAGATTCATTAAGTAGTTTACATTTGATGTTTTTTTTTATCACAACATTTGTACTTTTCTTAGAGTTTTCGACTTATGTTTATCCTAAACAATCGATAGATTCAATTCAAAAATAAATTTTATTTATTTCTAGTTGTTGAATGAAATTTTCATGGTAGAATTACTATATGTATTTTGTGTTTATTATATATATATAGCTAGATTATTCAATAAGTTGAATGATTTTTCCATTTGCTATCAGCTTCTCTATGCCCATTCACATACGGTTAAAGCTTTTCTACCCGAGTGTCTCAAAAGAAACAAAGGGTGTAGGGCCAATTTTGACTACTTCAAATCCTTACTCTTCAATAGACAATAGTCACCAATCATGCTGATTTAATTTGTGTACCTTTCATCAAAATGGTGCTGTTGTAAGTTGTAAGTACCTTTCGTAGGGATCGTTCTTGCAAATGTCAAATCTTATCAATAAATATGAAGATCATAAATTCACACACCAAACATTTTACAAGGACAAAATTTGTATAAAACTAGACGTCTCACAATAACTTATTTTCTCGGGTGATCATCTCATATTATTTTGGGATTGTATATATTAAAGTCAAATATCACTTAAGATTGGTATAAATTTGAATTCGGAAATGAAATTATGATGGTATGGGTTGAATCCTGATATGTAAGAACATGATCATGTATATGGTTCAAATTATAAATGAATTTTTTTCCTCTTAATTTGATATCGTGAGGCATGTTATGAGCCAAACCCGCCCCAAGGCTATAAACCTAATACCTTATGAATTTAAGATGTAAGATTTAAATTAATAATCATGTCAACCAAACACATGTAGTACAATATACATTTTACATGCGGTACACCTCATACTAGGAGTCCATAAATCGAACCTCTCCCACCCTTGTGCTCTCGTGCTAGATCCGTTGTGAGTTTTATTTCCATTGCTTGATACAATTATATATATTTACAAATTTGGTAAAGAGACATTTATGTTGCAAGTTGATATATGTGGAAAAAGAACCCTTAAAAAGAAATAAAGGTAGCAGAAAATTGGACATTCTTATTTATATCCTCGATCTTGTCCATAGAGAAGAATGTCTTGATGGACAAATATATATATGCTGTAACGCCCACAATTCCACAACCAAATATATGGCTTCCAGCTCATTAATTATTCCATTTCTTTTATCTATCTTATTTGTATTATTATTTGACAAATATGGTTGAAATATAATTATCTAGGTAGCATTGCTTATTATGATGAGTTGCAACAATACTTGCAAAGTTGTACTGTCCACTAGCTATATGTTTATAAATGGAGGTGCCGAGGTGGAGAAAAACAAATATATCGTATAGATTGGATTGGGTTCGAGTCATATTTAAGAGACAATGACATTATTAGATCCTGATTGAGGTCTAGTTATTTTGTTGTGAAATTGCGATTCACTTTATGCTTGAAATCTTAACCAGAAACGAAAAATGCATCTTTGAATCGTTGAGTCAAAAGTACCCTAGCTAAGTAGCTAGATCAGACAGATTTATCAAACGTGGTATGATAGGTTTGCATGCAAATATTAATCAACATGAGATACATATACTCTAACTTCATGCAATAATGTCCGAATGTTTGACCTCAATGTGTACAAAGGCATGCCTAAAAATTGTTGACTTCAAGTGTCTCAACTTGAAAACTTTTCAAGAAAAATAATTTGTTAGACAAGCATTATTTTCTAAAAAGAAATATGCTGTATAATTTTATAAATAGAGAAATTATTTATTATACAGAAATTACTCAGATTTTTTTAACAACAAAATTGCATTTTTTTTTTTTTTTTGGAAGCGATTTCATCATAATTTTTTGTCTAACCAAAACTGACTTATTTAAACTTTAGGGGTAAAATTTCCTTTTAGGCGGAAAATAATGCTTGAAATCTTAAAATTATATTATCAATATGAGACGATCTCACTCAGTTAACACTTCTAAAATGCAAAGTATTAAAATCATGAAGATCAAAATGTTTATTAATTTCCAGTTCCACCTTTTATATACTATACTCCTATATTCCTATGCATATTCAGAAATGTGCTATTAACAAAATATGTTTAGGTCAAATATACATATGCATTGAATTATAGGGTTATTAATTTCTATAGTTTGTGGTCCTAGCTCTAAAGGCATCCTATGCCTTCAAATCTTTGAGTAAATTGATATTTGACAAAACTTTCACCCTCTTTTTTCTTCCTTTTTAATTTCTAATAATTTTGGTTTAGGCATGCTAAATACATTAAAGAGATTAATATTATTTTCTCATTGGCTTATTGTGGGACATAGTAATTGGGGGGTTTTTAAATAGTTGTGTAGAATGTTATACGTACTCACTGAGCTGACATTCTTTAGCACTAACATTTTGATTTGTGGTATTTGTTTAATTATAAGAATTCATGTGACAAATTGGACCATTTAGAGGGGTGGATACTTGATCATGGTGGAGTGTAGAGATTATGAAGAATCATTTGCTTTTAGCAATATTAACTTACTATTATTATATTAAGAGATTATTGACCACTCTTGTTCATTAAATTAATCTCATGTGCATTTATTCTTAAATCATCCTTTTATCTTACGACAAATATAGAATTGTCCCTAAATATACGTTTATATAACACTTTTTTAGAAAAAATAATTGTTACGTGAGACAGATGTATCGACCCTAAAAGCTCATAAGATTTTGTTAATAGTTATATCGCCCCTATAAACTCATAAGATTTATTTAAAGTTATGTATTGCAAAATTTTCAAGTTATTTGAGTGTCGCTGATAGAAATTTAAAGAGCTAGGCCTTGAGAGTGTTGAGTGTAAGAAAGTACAAGAAGCAACTCAATTAGCGTAATAATTGGTTTTGCTAATCATCAAACTTTTCGTGTATGAGACTATATATATGATTAAATTATTAAAAAGATAAGTTTTGTTAAACATTTAAAAGACATGCAATTTCTAGACCAATTGACATAGCATAATTAATTATGATTGTATTAGGGGAAAAGTAGAATCAAATCAGAGAGCTGACTTTTATCAAGTTTATTAATACAATAATTTTTTAAGACAAAATATTATTCTTTTAAGACATTTTTATGATTTAATTGCTCCTTTTAATACATACAAGTTATGAATAGAAGGTTTGAATGATGAAAGAATATATGCTTGTTGCTAGTGGGATCAACAATTCAACATACTTTCGGCAAATAAATCATCTTAATTAATTTTATTATTCCTGATGCACTTTCTTGCTGAATTCTGTGTAATTAATTAATGTGATCAAATTTACTACTGTAGTTAGTGTGTTAATTAAGTTTTGTTTAGTCATTTTAGTAAGGCAAAACATATATATAGCTTGCATTATCTGTTCCAACCTAATATAGACTAATGAATACAATTAAGAAGTCTTAAATTTAATTATTGTTCAAATTAAGTTGATAAGGTTGAGATAGTAAATTCTTGATTCTTTGGATAGAACAGAGATTATGTACATGTGGATATTAGTAGTATCTCGTCCTATTTTTTTGGAGTTGTATGTACTTTGGGTGTAAAGTAAAATATGTCTATATATAATATGTTCGTATACTCTTTTATTTTAGGATGGGACATGATTAATTACTTTGTATTGTAACGAGTGCGTGACACAATTAGGGAATTAGATAAAAATATGTGTCGATGATGTGATACAATATGATATAAGACCGAGTATAAAAACTAAAAGTTAGGAGCAAAATTAACATTAATAAGCAACCTACTAGTTAGTATCCCAATACTCAATCAATTTTTCCTATTATGTATGCATATCTACTTATTTGCATTCTTTGTTGAACTAATTACAAGAAAATGTGGTTGAGAGAATTGATTGTAATGGACACTTCATAAGTTCATAGGTTTGTTAACAAGAAATTGTAACTGTTACAATAATAGTATCTTGATGTCCTAAAATGATTATAGTGATATTTTAGATGGTTGTACGTAGGGGTGTCAATTTGGATGATCGGATTAGGTTTGATATGGTCGGGTCGGGTCAATTTTTAAAGTTAAGTCATACTAAATTGTTATGTCTACGCGAGTTTAAAACTGAATCGGATATTTTTCAGATCGGGTCGGATCGGATGTGCTTTTGACACCTCTAAACTTGTACGTAGTTGACCAGGCGTGTAGATATCAGTACCTAGCTATTGATAGTGAGATCAATTAATTTATTGATTAATGCAAAGGGCATAAAAGTAAATTATTAAAGCTTTACAACACAGTTCTGGCCCATTCTTCCCAATTATCATAAAGAAGATTGCATTCATGGGCCATGCTACATTCTCCACTTCATACACAAATAAATTTGGAGAAGTGTACAATTTTTGGGAAACCGTAAAACAATGACATTGATTACTTTAATGAATTCTCAACTATCAGTAACCTTAGTCAACAAATTTTCTACCCTTCTCTTTCTTTCTCAAAAGAAATGCTAAAGTAAAGCTAAAAAGAGAACAACAACACTAACAAAGTAAATAAAACAAAAGTATTTGATATAACACCCAACTCTCTTAAATCTTCCCATCTCTTCTATCTTTTCCTCCTCCTCCTCCTCCTCCTCTTCCTCCTCCTTTACCTCTACCTTGTTCTCTACTCGGAGAATTCGGTTAGTAAAACCCGTGTTTCTTATGAAATCTTATGTTGTGTGACGTTGTCACAAGTCTAGTTTGTGTATACTCAAATTTTTTTGAGGTAAACTAATGCAATTTTTAGGAAAACCAAAACCTTTGTTACCTTTCATGAACACAAAAGATTGTTCTCTAAGGTTATGCAGCACATTTTGCCCTAAATGGTGCGACGGTATAATTGCACCATTTGTTCCACCACCTCCCTTTGCCTTCCCTGAAGACAAGTCTCAAACTAGCACAACTTTCTCACCTCTAGTGATCGCGATCATTGGAATCCTTGCAAGTGCATTTCTCCTAGTAAGTTACTATGCCTTAATCTCTAAGTATTGTGGAAAAAACACAAACTCGAGTAGGGAGAATCGAGTTACAAATAATGAAGAAATCGTCGAGGAAGATTATGATAATAATGGTAGTAACAACCATCAACATGAGGCTTGGCTTATTAGCACACCCGGGTTAGATGAAGCATTGATAAAAACTATCACGCTTGTTAAGTACAAAAAAGGCAATGGTTTGATAACAAGTAGTGATTGTTCTGTTTGTCTTGGTGAGTTTCTTGAAGATGACTCTTTAAGGCTTTTGCCTAAATGTAGTCATGCTTTTCATGTTGCTTGTATTGATACTTGGCTTAGGTCTCACTCTAATTGCCCTCTTTGTCGCGCTAATATTATCTCCCCAACACCTAATAGTCATCCTTCATCTGTAGTCGATAACAATAACAATAACAATAACAATAATGTTCGAGATCAAAATGTTTTGTTAGAAAACCAAGTTCAAAGGGAGGATGTAAACAACTCAAGTGATGAAAGAAGACAAATGGGTGATCTTGTTGTAGGACAAGCAAGTGGGAATTTACCAAAGACTACTCCTTTTCGAGCTTTAAGTGATCTTGGTGCTAGGAATCATGGAGGGGTTGATACAATGAGAAGGTCGATTTCCATGGATCATCGATATGAGACTCGAGTTTCAATTCCTGATGTTATTAGATGCAATCATGGAGAAGAAGATTGTGTAACGAAAATTGGTGAAATTCGAGATCAATCTTTGAAGAGGGTAGCTGGTGAAAGCAGCAAGCTTGGTGCTTGTAATACTAGTAGTAGTAGTAGAAGTGGAGTGTTGCATTGTGTTACAAGTAGTGTTGCTATGAAACGATCATTTTCGAGTGGTAGATTTTTGTTTGGTAAGCATGGCAGAGGAAGAAATGAAGTGATTATTCCTCTATGATAGATTATCACACCCCAAAAAAAAAAAAAATGATTGAGAAAATTACTAGTATACTTTTTTTATTTTGGATTGTCATGAATGGTAAGAAATGTTTAGCATATTAATTGGTTTATTAGATTAGTTAGTTTGTTTGATGTAATTTTTTAGGTGATTAGAATGGAATTTAAGGCTTTTTTCTATTTTTTTTTCTTCCTTTTCTGTTTTCAATTTGATTGTAAGGGGAAGTTTGTTTATGCAAATGAAAAGTATAAATTGAATTTACTAGTTTCATACAGATTATTATGTTGAATATGTTCTTTGTTACATGTGTCCAATGTGACCTGCATCAGAGTAAAATTTTGCTCATTATTCAAAATGATATGAATAGAATATACATAGGTGATATATTCGATTTGGCTAATTTTAATACCTACCCCGGCTGCTCCACCTGTTCCATAATGTTCAATATGAATAATCTCGGGATTGCTATAAATGGATTATATTTAGGCGATATCTCATTCAATAGATTATCGATACGAATAATCTAGGTACTTACTAGTTATTACTAATGGAGCCATGGAGGTAAAAGTAGGAAGAGTGGTGTAGTTCATTAAAGGCAGTCCTTCATCAATGCCTGTTTGAAAGTAGTTCGTAATCATTGCTCATTGATCAGCACTCAGCAACGTGTTTTTGCCTTGTTCAGAATATTGAAATTGGCAATCTTTACAGATTGATGAGCTAATATTTGGCCATCACATCGATCAGCTAACATTTGGAAAAAAAGTACTTAAATGCATCATCAAAGTGTTCATACCGACAATTCAATCAAGTGCTCCTTGTAATATATAATCATACACTTGTATCTTAGCGAATCTTGGTAATTAGCTTTTACCCCCTTATCAATTGAAAGACTTTGTTACACATTCACATCCTACTAATGACTTTGATGTAACATTGACAATGTCTTCTTCAAGTCGAACCTTAAATAGCCTTGTTACGATGTGTTGTACGTGTACTTCTTTGACACTCTGATCCCTAAGGTAGTTGTCACTCTCCGTGTGCCAATCTAGTAATCTTCATATTGAGTCAAGCTTCAACAACACCAATGTATCATCAGCTAGCCTGCTAGTTTACACCCGATAGAGAAGTTACTACACTTGCTAAGTCGATATATAAGGTGTCGTAAACCCTAGCTAAAGTTTGTGATGACAAGCTTTATTTCTTCCTTATAGTATTAGTGACTTGCTTTGCCAGCGTTAGGGCCAAAGCAAGGCATGGCAACACAAGACAAGGCAATGCAAGGTCAAGTATCTCAAGGCATCTTAAAACATGATAATGAAAGGTGGGTCAAAAGGCATGAATGGGAGTAGACCTCTAGATGCCCTTTAGGAATCTTTGGAAGCACCTCATGCATAATCAATAAAGGTCCAAAAATGCTATATGGGAATCCAAATAAGAAGGCGATTGTACTCTAATTAAACTAGACTAATTTCAGCGGTTACAACACCAATGTTGAAAATTCTCGAGATTGTAGGGGATGCATCATAGGGTCATATAAAGTTATTTGGAACCACATACAACCATTAGTCTGTCACATAAAGTATCGAAATTGCCTTGAGTTAATTAATGAAAAGAGGCATACACGTACGTATAAAACTAAAATTACAATTTAAAGGTAAATAGATTAGAAGATTCCAATCATTTAAATGGCCTTCAGAGATGTGGAGGGGTCCATAGGAAGCACTCGACCTTTATCCTTTACGGGACTGAAAAAAGAGAAAAAGTGTAAAAAACTGAAGTCATATAATATTGTTTAGAACTGTATATAATCACTAATTAGTCATATAAATTCCCGTGTTGACGTTGAGTTGATTAAGGGAGACATGTACATAAATGGCTAAATTGACGATTTAAAGGCAAGATGGATAGTTCTAACTATTCAAATGGCCTCCCGAGGTATCATTGGGTTTATGAGAAGCACCCCAACCTTTTTATATATTGGGTCCGAAAAAGTAAAAAAATTGCTAAAAAAAATAAATGAAGGTTATAATACATGTTTCCGGTCCAATTTTGAGGGGTTTTTTTTTTTTTTTTTTCCTCTCTCAAAATTTAAAGGAATGCATAGTTTGTCCCTTAAGGGTTATACTTCCTCCGTTCTTTTTTACTTGACCCGCTTTGACTTTTACACTACTCACCACCCTCCTTTGACCGTGTTTTGTGAATAATATGTAAGGAAAAACATATTCATGTTGGATCTTTTTGAATTCGTCTCAATAAGTACTATCATAATATATAACTTTTATATTTTTTACTTGTGGAGAATTAAAGTTATTGATTGTTAAAGTTTTTCATTGGCAAGCGTGATAAATAAAACAGGTCAAGTAAAAAAGAACAGAGGAAATATAAGTTAGTTTGCAACCTAAGAAGCATAACAAAATGTGTATAAAGCCCTAAAAATGAGTACAATCAATATTGACTTTGGTTTGATTATTTACGCACTAGAATGAATGAATGGCATAGAAATATAGAATCCTTTTTATCTCAAGATGGAAAATTATCTTTCCTTCAAAAAAAAAAAAAAAGGAAAATTATCTTTAAGGCCATACCCTCACGGGCTCACGGGGAAGGAGTATAGGCTATAGCACTGCATAATATTACACATGAAAGATGAAACTGAATTTTGCATCTAACATCAATGATCTTGGATATATGGGCCAAAGAAATATTATCATTGATCAGTTGGGCCATTTACGACCGAAGCCCAATGAGTAACGAGTCCAGGTTCAAGAAGTTGACCCAATTGTGATACTTTTAGGACAAAGATTATATTGTCAATCTTCATTAAAGTGTTCATGTTTGTAAGCAAACTACATAGTAATAGTACAGACAAACTTGAATAAATAATAACACAATCCAAGCACTAATGTAAATTCATGATCAATCTAATTGTGAACCCTGAAAACCTTTTAAGAACAAAGATAATTTGCGTGGAAGCCTATTTAG
Organism: Chenopodium album; assembly: GCF_948465745.1. Classification (NCBI taxonomy): domain Eukaryota; kingdom Viridiplantae; phylum Streptophyta; class Magnoliopsida; order Caryophyllales; family Amaranthaceae; genus Chenopodium; species Chenopodium album. The sequence continues at coordinate 5,252,679 of NC_137835.1, forward strand.
ATTATTAAGAAACAAGCAAGGATATTGCAGTGTTACCTAATTCACTATTCACCCTCGTGAACCACTATATAGAGCGTGTGAATTGGTACGTGGTGCATATGTACCATGGTACACTTTGGGATACATTTAACAAAACTAAGTCACAAATTACATTCCCATACTGTTTTTACGTGCCCGTGACATGGGTAACAATGAAATATCACAAAGAGGTACTTAAATGAAAATCTAAAAGCTAAAGGAGCTAATATGCTAGGAATGAAGGAGCAACATCTTGCTCAATTATTCTAAGCATGTGATGAACTGCCTCTGCAATACTATCTACAGAATTGAGCTGGCAACCCTCTTCCACCTGCAATGAGAATGTTCACTTTCATAAAGCTTAAATTGTTTGAACTTCCCAAATTATGTCAAAATAAAGGCATATCTGTTTATAGTAAATATAACAAATATTGAAAACATGCTATTTCATTATGTGGTCTTGCATTAGCTAGCTAGGTAGTGATTTGATTTTTGCCAATAAATGAAGCTATATTTGTACAATGATCAATTATTTTCATAATGGCGATCTTGTGTCTTACTTCCACTAGTACACTCTTAAATTAAAAAGTTGTACTTAAGTTATACATACAACTAGAGGTGGCAAATTGGTCGTTCAAATTAGCATTGTTTCGGGTTATTCTTGTTCAAATTATTTTCAATAATATGTATACAATATAAGTTTTCAAAAATCATCAAATTTAGGTTAGCTAGGTCAATTTTACTCAATAGTCAAAATCGAGTAATCTAGCTTTGTATACAACACTGATGATTATACACAGGTCTGTTTTGCCAAGAAATGCATATAGAGAATATAACAAAATGTAGTACAAGTGTACAAGTATACATACCTTCGCGCTGATGGAATACAGGACTAAAGGGTCCAAGGTGGTGACACTAAGATGAAGGATGGTGAAACGAAATGTATGGAAGCCAGAAACCAATTTTGATAATTGCCTTGGGTTTTTCTTCGAAAGGATTCTGATATTTGCATGGGTTTCGATCAAGGTGACCTCAACTTCGGCTGCTGCAGCTTTGCTCTTTAAGGTATACTTGTTACCAAGTTGAGAGAAAGAGTGATCAGAATCAGAGAAAAATTCTGGTAATGGAGTTAGCAATGTGCTGTTATTGTGTGTGGTGGTGGGAGTACTGTGACCGGTTTCTGATCTCATAATTTCTGCTTGCTGTAGCAAGATCATTTTCTGAACTTCGAGGGAATGCACAAGATGCTCAAGCTCCTTCACAAATTCTATAGCACCACCAACTATTGAGGCCTGGTCACCCTGCAGAAATACCGAACATTTGTGTATAATTTCAAAGAAAACAGAGCTTAGAAAATAATGTTAGGCTAATTCTATGAAGTCTTAACCTAAAATTGCCAAACATACAACACAAAAGAGTTTACAATCAAAACTGGGTGGAAAAAAAAGCTTCATCAACCCAGAAATAGGCCACATTCATTTAAAGTTCGTCTCAAAATAATGTCACTTTCTAAATGTAGTTAATTCAAACATATGAACTTTATCATACAACTCTTAATGGTATCCTTATAAGAATTCTTAGAAATGATTGCATTAGTAACAAAAGCTTTGAATTGTGAAGTATTATCATGGTGTTGTAGCTTTATTCGTAAAATTATCCTCTTAAAAGCCTATCTGAAATTGACCTATTACTTAGAGACGGAAAATAAGAGAAATAATTGACATCCTAAAGAGTAAAAAATGGTACGAAAGAACCAAAAGTAGTATGAAATATACGTTTCTTATGCAACACTGATACGATAAGAGGTGATCAGCACTATCACAGATTAAAATGATCACGTTTCTTATGTAACAAACTAACAATGATAGATAGGATAGATAAGAGATCAGCACACTAATATAATGTTGATGACTTCTATTACACTATGCATAATCAAAGTTATTGTGCATGATTTTTCATCATACATATAAAAACAAACACTGTTTTAAACAAGAAACTTACTAGCTCAAGATTAATGAAACAGTGAGCATCAAAATTGAAAAATACTTAAATACTGACCCTTTGAGCATAAGATTCAGGCATGAGGGATCGTAGAACAGCAAGGTGTTCATTCATCTGCTTACGACGATTCCTCTCGACAGTAATATGAGTCATCCTCTGTGTCTCAGCTTCTTCTTTGTTCTTGCAAACTTTTGGCTTTCTCCTCCTCTTCTTCTTTCCTTGCACCCCCAAATTCACCCTCCGGCTGTCTGTTCTATGACTCGGACATCCAGACGTACCACCGAGGACTTTAGGCTGTTCCACAACGACAACATCTTCCATAATGCCAAAATTACTTCCATACATAGTAGGAGCATTCAGAGTTTCATATACCATGAAGTTAAAGATATCATTACAGTTAGGTATTGCTTCTAATGCCATCTTCTCTTCCTCCCTCGCTCTAACACTTAATACGTCGATTATATGCATATAACTAGCCTAACAAAGAAACTTCATCAAAGAAACAGAAGAGTTTGAGACTCATTACTATCTTATACTCCAATCAAGCTTAACATAGAGAGGGAAGGCTAAAACCCAAATTAAAAAATTACGTGAAACTACGAAAAGCAAAGCACGTGAGAGGGCAACCTGTTTCAGGAAAACACACTGAGTTTCTGAAGAAGTATCAACGGTAGTGAGTTAGAGATGAGCAGTGTTAGTTTTGTTTTCCCAAATTCAAAAGGATGCTACCCAAGAAACTGCCATGGTTTTGCTGCTAGGGAAGGTGAAAAAGGGGGCCCAACAAAATTGCATGAAAATGAGTATAGTTACAAATATTACAAGCTGTTCAAAAGCTACACTTCATATATTCACTCTAGGGCCCCTGAGAGAGGTCCTCAATTTGTCAGGTTAACCCATTGATTAGTGGACACCTAAATCAACTTATTTGTCACTCGCATGTCATAATCACTTCTTTTTAACTCATTACATTTAACTATTTTTTGGATATATAACATGAGTTAATTGTCTAGAATCAATGTTTTTATGATTTAACTTAATTATTAAGTACAAAGACTAGTACAGTATTAGTTTCTGTGATGCCAACTCTACCTTATTATGTTAAGTTAGCTTAAAAGTGTTCCATTTCATGATCAGGCGATTCGCAGGTGGTATGAAGAACCAGAGTAATAGGGTAACACAAGATTCTAAGGTTTTACAACACTCAATAAAGGATTTATTGCAAAGTGAGACTTCGCTACTTTGGTCTAAGTTGGCAAAAGATCAGAAATAATCCCGCCGTCCTTAAATAATAGATCACTCACTAAACTTTGCTACATTTTAAACTACTATGGGAAAAGTTAGTACATATGACGACACAGTTACACACGAGTTATTCATGAAATCAGCAAACTAGAATCAAATAGTGTAAACCATCAAGTGTTCAACAAATACGAGCAAGTTAACCAAAAAACGGAATTCGACCATTATATGATGAAATTACTATGGAGTACATTATATGGTCCCGAATTGAAACCGGGGTGAAAACAACATTAGTCATCCACAACACCCAAAACCCCTCAAAGAGGAGGTTTTATTGAATTGAAAAGGAGGAAAAACTGTTTTCCTAATCAGGTGAAGAGGACGGGAGGTGGACCTGGGTCATGGTCCAAGCTGCCAGAGTTCACATCAGAGGGATCCATGTGAAATCTTACCCATGAAAAAAGTACACATTATAATCATTAACATGTAATGTAACAAAATATGAACAAATTATAAAGTTTTTCTGCTGTTTTATATCATAATAATACATCGAATAGCGACATTTTGGTATCTATAATACAATCCCTAGACAAATAATCTCTTCTCTATTCCTGTCATTATGCCAGCTGATAGAAAGGCATATCAGAAAGCTCACCTTTGCATGAGGAGAAACAAAATTACAAAAAAAAACATCTTCACATTAATATGACCTGTAATATTATGATCATGCTATTTTGATATATTATAGAGACAAATGTCCTCAAAGAAAACAATGAAGCAGATGCATGTGGCTGATACTGAAAGCGCCCCCGAACCAACAAATCAGAAAATGAAATGTAATTTGGATAAAACCTATGAGGTTGTATCTATCTGTACTGAATAAAGAACAGATACAGTTCAGAAAGAAAGCATCAGGATTAGAAGAAAATATAAAGCTTTGGGAACTGATGAAGTTCAATCTGTTTAAATTTCTGTTTAAACGATGAGCTGTTCAAGCAAATGTTTCTTACACAATACACGTTCAAGGTAATGGTAGAGAAAACACAAACAAAATTGGCATTGGTATAACGCTGAAATGACCCATCACTACCAAAACTTCAACCGAAACCCATAAAAACTCGCAAGTCCAGTGAAGAAACTCAGAACAAATGCATATAGCACTAAAATAACCAAGGCTTGATTTGAAGAAGCAAGCAGAGTATTGATAGATAAATTTACCAGTCCTGTTAGTAAATTTGCCTGCACAAAGGGAAAATTAAATAGAGAGAGAATCAACTCAAATTGAACAAATTAAGAGAATAATAATAAGGGAAGATAGAAAATAACTTAATTATTATAACAAGTACCAGAAAATATATAAAGCTCATTTACCAGAAGGAAGGATGCCAATAAATTTTGGTCAAAAGCTCCTTCAAGTGCCGTGAAGTTACTCCCAGGAGTGAACTCAGAAAGCATAAAAATTGCCAGAACCTATCAATTTTAGCAATTATTAATGTTAAATGATCAAGATTTTTCTTATTAATGTTAATGCAAAGATATACCCACTCGACATTACCCCAATGCCTATAAAGATTATTGAAGTTTTATCAGAAAAATCTTTGCACCATGACCCAAGCCTGAGCTATACAAGAGTATTAAGTATTAACATCACAGTTAAGCGATTAAAGTAAACAACATACTTGTATTACTATTTAATTTGACCATGATTTTGTATCATGAAGCATAAAATCCTAAATCTTAACTTCCAGCAGCAATTACACAGTAGAACTTATGGCCCAAAGTTATTTCTCTGATTCTGCACAGAAAAGTACTAAACCAATATACGAGGAAATAAATAGGTGCTAGATACACCTTGAAAGAGGGAGTTCACTACTAAAAGGCATGGTCCCTATTTCCAGGGAATGAGAAGATTGTGACAAAATACCAGGTTGAAGCAGAGGAGAACATAAGAGGCACTGAAGGTGCATTCTGTACAGTGATTTTTGGAAGATGGGTATGCCCTTTCAAGATCAAATCATGTTGCTTCGTGAGCACAACAAGAGATAAGGGATTAGATGTATGCTATAGAACCAGAAAAGCATCTCATAAATTTCAACAGGAATGCTCAAGTTTTCAGTAATAAGTAGCAGTAGCAAAAAAAGTTGTACCAAAAAAAAAAAAAAAAAAAAAAAAAAAAAAAAAAAAAAAAAGATTGAAAGTGTTAGCCGGCAATGGTTTATCCACAAGGACCACAATAATTCAAGCTCAACTACCCTAATTATCAGTCACAGTCACTGAATATATGGCACAGTTGGAGCCAGGGATACAAGCCGCAGTAGTTACCAATAACAGAAGGCTTTTCACCTTAGTTTCTGGCAAGTTGCAACTATAAACAACAGATGTGTAGTATATCTTTTGGTATAAGTGGAAAGCCAAAAGCCAAATGTCCAGGCCAATAATCTATTTCAATAATAAGCCTGGGCCTAAAAAAGAGCAATTACATTTCAGAATAGGGGTCCTTCCAGAGTTCCAGTTGGTAGAACGAGAAACTCCATCACCCAATGTCATAGGTTCAAATCCTACAAAGTGTGATTCCTATATAATAAGAAATGGAAACTCTTACTGCTCAAGCTGGTTAATTTCCACGATTGAAAGTAGTGATTTAGAACTTGAATTATAAAATCAGGATTTGATAGAACATTCTAAGTAAACTCTCAACCAACCACACTTCAAGTTGTATACTGTAAAGATAAATATTATATACAATACCACAGTTTACAAGCAACACAAATCTTTCTGTAACAAAACAATCAGACCAGCTGATTAAAGAAAATAGAGGGCAGCAAGGAAAATAGAATACCTCAAAATTTACAGCCAACACAAGCATCACATAAGCCATGTTGCACTGAAAAATATAATAAGAAATTTAATTAAGTCGGAATAATTAAATAGTAAGCTAAAATATTATAATATTAACTCAACATCATAGTAGCAAAACCATTCTCCGTGAGACTTGTTCTACATGCAGGTTTAAAACGAGAGTCAACAGCCTACATTGGTGAGAAATGATTAGCAGCAGAAAACCACCGAATGACTACTAAATCTAAGTAGGGACAAAGAAATCTACCAGAGTAAAACAGAAACAGCACAGACTCTGTATCTTGTCAGCTGATCTCTATGTGAAGAAGCAGAATTATTGTTCTTAAAGAAGAGTTGATAGCCTAGCTGAACACCAATCAGATACATACCCAGATATCCTAAGAATGAGAGACCATTAACATCAGACATTTACACACTCCCTAAACTACATAGAATTTTAATTTTTATGTAAAAATAGATTTAGCTTCAAAACAATTTAGAAAATAAGTAGCAACATATGATGATACACAAATATCTGATAGACAGCTTTCTTTCCAAACCCACTTGCAGCTTTTTTCTAAGAATTTCCTTCCATACAAGACATTGCCAATTGCCAAAGGTTTAAAAAAATAAAAAGGGGAGGGGGGGGGGGGGGGGGATGTGCTTAAAGGCCCTTACCAAATATACTAAAAATGCCTTCTTTGTTTTGGCTTATAATGTCCAATCCTCTAACATCCGACAGAAGATAAGTGTTTAACCCCTGCACCAAAAAAATTTGATACCCTGAAAAACTGATGAGTCAATTTAATCAACAGGGAAGAAAATTCATAATTGTCATTAGAATGACATCGGCAAAAACAAATAAGAAAGGGAAATTTAAATATGAAAACCCTGAGAATCTGAGATTGACAAAGTTCTTGTAGTAAATTTACTACATAGTCACTGCTCATAACAGTCCTACGATTTTATGAATTCACATCATACCCCACTGACCCAACATTTAAAGGAAACCAAAGTTTCCAATTGTATAACTTTCAGTCGTCATCACAATAACTTTTTATTCAACATAATCACATGCTAATCTTTATCTTTATCAGCACTCTGACTTGACATTGTATTTTTTTTCCCAATCCCTGGAAAATTTCACATTGTTATTCATTTTCAGTTTACGGCTTTAGTTTTTTCCAAAATTTAATTTATGTGATGCAGCAGGAAAAAATAGTTTTAAGGTCTTGTATTTTTTATTTTCATTCAAACACAACTTGGTGCAAAAGAAGAATATGTGTCACAAATAGGAGGGAAATACCAATTTTTAAGTATACATCAAATTTATATTAGATTCTCCTACAAAGTAACTTTTCATGTAATTGTGCATTGTAAATATAGATACTGACTCCCTCCATTTCTAAAAGTTCTTCCATTCAAATGTACACATTTGTTAGTACACATCTTTGATCATTGGTATCTCTAATTACGAATTTCAAAAATTATACAAACTAGATATTCTTTAAGCACTCATTGATATAAATCAAACAAGACCCCACATGACTATTTTTTCTTATATACCAGTAATAGGAAATAATTTTGAAGATTTGTGTATAGTTGCAAGATTCTAAATAGGAAGAACTTAAAGAGACAGATTAGTTTTTGTAAGAGATTATCATAGATAATTTTCACCCTTTTATAGTGCAGTGCAACAGTTAAAGAGTTAAGAGGATTGAAAGAGGTCTCATGAATTTATTGATTTTTCTGATTAGTCAGTGGAAAAATTAATTTTGAAAAAATATCACCAAATTTGTCATATATTTGAAAACATATTACTATGTCTACAGCATCATGGAAATTAAGATTAGGGCATGCATTTCGTTCTGCCTCAGATTATTAAGAGTTATAGAGTATAGACCCAGTTTACAAAACTAATGTTATTGTGGCCGAAGGAAGATGGAATGATGTGAATCTTAACAAGACTCAAGCCCACCGTGTGCACGAAGGCCACGAACTATGGGACACACTATTACTTAAATTATGAAAACCTTTATCATGTAGATATTCACACAAGGAAAACATACCTATAAGGATGAACAGACCTAGAACCCCACAATATTGTGGATGAACATTGATTGCCGATGTGAGAAGTGAGATTGCAGCAAGAGTGAAAAAGAAATTCCAGTGCACACCATATTCTCCCACATGGACCTAAGATGACAAAATGACAGATAGATGTTACAAGAATCTCTTCAACTAAAAAAACAATGCAATGCACATTCATGGACAGGGCCACACTGTCAGGACTTCTTATACATCTGCAGAGAGTAGTCAGAGACTCTCAATCAGAGGTTACTAACAATAAATTGCTACTAATTATCGTTTAATTGAAATTTAGGGTTGTCAAATGGGAAATTTAAACCATAACAATGTAAGACAAAAGTCTTATTAATCCTCACCTGATAATCCACTCCTGAAGTTGAAACGAGACGAGCAAAACCCAACAAGATCAGTGGACATGTAGACTGAAGGACAATCTTCCATCCTCTGAGGTCACATAAAAATCAGCAGAAATAAAATCCAAATAATTACAATATAAAAATTGTTTTAGTAATAACAAATACAAAGTAAACATAATGGATGCCACATACGTTAAGCTTAACAACAGCAAAACAGACTCACCCTGAAAATACGTTACGAGCGTGCCGTGAAACCAAGGCATTAGCCACCACAAATGATCCCACTCCCAGATCCATCTGATACAATCATATTAATAGGAATAAGTTACAAAGGACTTTAAATTTCTATACATATTAAGGCTGACTGGACAGCAAGAAACAGTGTATAAAACTATAAATTTGAAGTATCTCACAAAAATTTAATAGCCAAAGGTACTCCCTCTGTTCACGATGCACTGTTCTAAAACAAATAAGAGAGGCTATCAAGACAACAAGGAGTATAAATTACTAAGTGACAAGGACAACACAGAAAGGCCTGGATTACAAAAGGCATTGCATTTAGTTTCTTATTCAATATGTAAATACCACATCCTATCACTAATCTTAAATTTAAAGTTCTTCCATGGTATTTGCGGGCTGCAATTAGCAGGAAATCCAAAAGACCTTTCCCATGATGGTCATCCCCACTTAGGAACCAAAACAGCCCAAACAGGTATTCTGAAAGAGGGATATTTTAATGACTATGTCTTTTCAATCTAAATTTGTGAATCAATTTACTAAAAGGTAGAAAAGATACATGAATCAACAACATTCTTACCCAACTGGTTCCATAGGTCTCAGTCTTTGCGTATTTTCGAGGAAATATTTTGAAGTCAACAGCAAGTATACATATACATGTAATTATCATCTGCAGTAATCATCCTTGTGAGACAAAAGGGACCTTATGAGAAAATAATCATACAGTTATAGTGCTACATCAAATAGTTACACTTAAACAAGGTAAATCTTTTACCATGGCAACTCTGAACGATGATATACTTTTCCTTACAGTATCACAAGGTTGGTGGCTTCCAGGAGAAGATGATGTACTGTATCTGCCCATATGCACACAGAAAATTAAAGGTCATTAATCACCAAATTCATGTTGTACCAATAATTTTTGTTACTTTGCATGACATAAGAACTACCTTTTGACTAGCATTAAGAATAGAAGAAATAACGTCAGCAGTAGTGCTAGTTTATGTATCCATTCTGACAAAACCTGGAACCAAAAAAATCTTTTGTCAAGTTGACTAATCCTTATATCACTGAACTATTATACAATTATGTGTACAATCACTAAACATATATCAAAGCATATAAATGCAAGCTTCCAACCATTTCGAAATGACACAATATACAAGTGATACAGCCCCATTCAGAATCCAATTGCCGCAAGAAATCTCAGAGATGGGAATTTGATGCATTCTATCCCATTCTTTTGTATTGTTTCAAAGATTTCACAATGCTAGGCGCAAATGAAACTCATTTCCAAACTAAAAACCAAACAGCCTAGACTTAAGCAAAATAATCTGCATGGACATGGACATGGACTTGTGAGCAATAAAGTAGAGGAACTCAGTAGCACACAGATGATTGTTGCACTACAATTCCCTAGCATTAATATTAAAGGCTAAATACATCACCTACCCTCTATATGATTTTCCATTTCTGTACTTTGTACAGTAAATTTTTTTATTATAGAGGTCTACTGCAATATTTATTTCAATTTACAAAGTACATCTACTTTTTGACTTCAACAGTTAAGGGGTTCATGATTTGCTAGTTCTTCACTTCTTGAAGATGAAGCAAGAATAGAGAACAGGACAAGTGCAGGATAGACTTTCTGTAATGAAAATTTAACTGTTCTCCAATATTCTTTCACAGTGAAGTTTTGAAAACATTATGTATAACATATAGCATACATAATATAGGACTCTATAATAAAATAGTGTTGTTAACAATATATATATTTATATTCTTCAACAAATGATTGTATGCATGAGACATGATACTTGCATAATTTATTCATATACAATAAAGTACAATACTTATTTATTTTGGTAAAATATACTTCCTCCATTTCATAAAAATTGCAACACTTCGTCCAAAAATCTCTCACACTTTTAGTCAAAGTGTTGCAATTTTTCTGTAACGAAGGAAATAATAATTATTTATGTAATTTATTACTGAAAAGGGAGAAAATTCAGGAAAATAAAAATAATAATAATAATAATAATAATAATAAAGCGTGACAATTTTTGTTGATAAAGATGAGATGAAGTTTCATACTTTCATTCCATAGGTTATGGATACTTTTCCATCTTGCATTTAAAAGGCTTTCATTCATTTATTCCATTATGAATGAACAAATGAAAACAATCAAACTAAATTGAACATTGAATGATGTTGAGTAACAAACACAGCACCAATATATTATTATAGTATAATAGTATGATATAAACAACAGCATGATGGAAAGTTGCAGTAACTAGTAAGTAAAGAATTTAGGGATAATCAACAACACCAATGGAGATGAAGGATTCCCAAACACCTAAATAGGAACCTAAGATGCCAAGTTGGTGACTATTGAAAACATCTCTTGCAACTCTTCACTACCAATACAACCTAATTACGAAATAACCACATAGCTTAACCAATCACAATCTCAAGACTAAGACTTTATAGACCAATTAAATGGCTTCTTATGGTTCCAAACTAACTTATATGACCCTGGAGGGCACCACAAGCATTCACTTCACTTTTAGAAAAAAAATTCCGAAATAGGCCCAAAAGCGTGGATTATAATCTTTAATTTCACACAACTTTTGACTTTTTCGGACCCGCAAAGAAAAAAAGTTGGGGTGCTTTCCATGGACCCTATGACACCCTGGGAGGCCATTTCCGTGGTTGAAACCATCCATTTTGCCTTTATTTAGCCGTTTTTAACTTACGTCTTCTTTATTAACAAAAGGCCACCGCAAGACTTTGTATGACCGACTAGTGGTCATATATGGTTCTAAACAACATTATATGACCCCAAGATGTATCCCCTGCAATCCCAAGAGTTTTTGACACCAGGTCTCAAAACCTCCAAAATCGATTCGATTTCGTGTATTAACCTTCAATTTTGGGCAATTTTATATTGTTTTGGACCGGAAAGAAAAGAGGGAGCTTCCCATGACACCCCAAAAGGCCATTTGGGTGGTTGGGACCATCCACATTGCCTTAATCATCAAGCTATCCGTTTACATACATCATACATGCATCCCCTCGTTAACAATATGCCACGGGTCTTTATGTGACTAACCAGTGCCCATGTATGGTTTCAAAACATTATATGATCCAAAGATTCATCCTCTATCATCCCAAAAAAATTTGACACCAGGTCCTGAAACCTTTGAAATTGGTCCGATTCGTGTATTATAAATTCTCACCTCACAACCCTTCACGTTAATCTGCCAATATAAAGGTACCAGCAAGATCAAGGATCAAGACTAAGAATGTGTGTCATTTTGGTCTTGATTAATTAGCCAATCAATTTGCCTTCTTACACAGAGAAAATGCGAAGTTTCAAGCATACACTCTCGAACCATGGATGAATAATCTAATAGATTCTAATAGATGAGCAAAGGGTTAAAAGGTTCAGATTAGATAAGATAAGAGTTAATAAGTTCCAATAATGTGTAATAACACCTTATATGTGGTCCAATAATATAAGATAATAAAGTTTTGAAAAATTCAAATAAGTTTAGATAAGTTCAAATAAGATAAGTGTGGGATTAATAAGATAAGTAAATTTTTTTGTGATAAAAATACTACTTAAAATTAAATTGATGGTGTGCGAAAAAAAAAAAATTATAGATTTATTAACATAACAGAGATGTTTACCATGCACTGGATTGGAACTAGAAGAATGCTAAGTCTCTAACAATGAGAGCAGACCAATCAGCTACTAAATAAGAATGGGATCTTATGCAAGAGTGCAAGATTTTTAAAAATTTGGAAAGGAAGAACATGACTTGAACACTGATAAAAATTTTAGATCAATAATATTGAACCAGACAAGAAAATCTAAATGTGAAGTCATCAACTCATCATAATTCTTTCCTTGGGCATTTTATATAATGCTCCCGCACTATACATGGATCAACTTACAGTGTGAATTAAAAGAATAGGAACAACAATGAAGAGAAAATCCACAGCCATTGACACCATGTAGGTATTAGAATACTTTGCAGTAGCTGAATCACCATCATCTTTCTTTGATGACCTCTGCGATTTAATGGAGCCTAAAAAAAGAAAAAGAAAAAAAAGGAAAATTTGTCAAAAATAAGTCAAGCTTTGTGTGATTAGCTCAAAATAAGCCAACCTTTTAATTAACTTATAATAAGGGCCTGTTCTCATTGACTGAACTGAGCTGAGCTGAGCTGAACTGAAATGAATATTTTATAGGAGAAGGAAATTAGGAGCTGAGCTGAACTGAATTAAATTTCAACGTAAGAGAACAGGCCCTAAGTTAACTACTTAACTTTTAAGGGATATTTTCTTTGAATGGCTCAAATGACCTACAACCTACCAAAGGTCATTTTTGTTTATTTTAAATTAATGATTAAAAAAAACTTCAATAAATCTTCAAAAAAAAAACTTTATAATAAAAAATCAATCAATCAATCAATCAAAGCCTTAATCCCAAAAGTGGGGTCGGCTAACATGAACCAAATATGATTATTCCGTGTAGTCATCAACATAAATCTTTCTCCTCCATCCCTTACGATCCAAAACTTCATCCTCACGTAAATCCATGCACTTCATATCCTTCCTCACTCCTTCCAACCAAGTCATTTTTGGTCTCCCTCTTCCTCGTTTAATCCCTCCATGATCCCACTCTTCCACTCTTCGCACCGGTGCACCCACGGGTCTCCGTCTTACATGTCCAAACCAACGCAGACGATTTTCCCTTAATTTATCTGCAATGTCTGCCACACCTACTTTCTTGCGAATAACCTCATTTCTGATTCTATCTCTTAAAGTGTTTCCACACATCCACCTTAACATGCGCATTTCCGTAACCTCCATCTTTTTAATATGCTCTTTCTTAGAAGCCCAACATTCTGTACCATAGAGCAACACTGGTCTTATGGCAGTCCTGTAGAATTTTCCCTTCAACTGTAGGGGAATGCTGCGGTCGCATAACACTCCCGTGGCCGCTCTCCATTTAAGCCACCCTGACTTAATTCTGTGGGTTACGTCTTGATCAATGTCACCATTCTTCTGGATGATCGACCCAAGATACTTAAAACATTCACTCATGGTCAAATCCTTTCCATCCAAACTCACCACTTCATTGCTTGTCCCCCTCTGATTGCCAAAACGACATACCAAATATTCAGTCTTACTCCGACTTAGCTTAAACCCTCTAGATTCCAACCTTTGCCTCCATTGCTCCAACTTAACATTAACCCCGTCCTTAGTCTCATCCACCAAAACGATATCATCCGCGAACAACATACACCATGGAACCTCATCTTGAAATGGTCTAGTTAATTCATCTAGAACCGTTGCAAAAAGAAAAGGGCTTAATGCAGACCCTTGATGCAATCCGATTGTAATAGGGAAATCTTTTGTCAACCCTCCGCATGTCCTCACATTTGTTGACACATCCCGATACATATCCTTAACTAGGTCTACATACCTTCGTGGGATACCTTTCTTCAACATTGCCCACCAAAGTATCTCTCTTGGCACCTTGTCATATGCCTTCTCTAAATCAATAAAGACCATATGAAGATCTTTCTCGTTTACCCTATAAAACTCCATCATTTGTCTTATCAAATGGATTGCCTCCATAGTAGATCTCCCAGACATAAAAAAACCCAACCCCAGTACTGACGAGCTCCCCCGCCACCCTCACCTTTTGCTGGCCTGCCTGACCACCGCATAAACCCCCTTACCCACAAGATCCGTTTCTTTCTATCCCCTCCTACTGCCAACCCTCCCCACCCCCATATCCCTCCTCCTCCTCCCCCTCCCTGAGCGCATGCCAATCCCCTCCCTAAATGCCGGCCAACCTAAACTCACGAACCCATTACCCATCTCGCATCAACCCAATAGCCACCCCAAGAAAGCATCCCACCCTAAAATCAATAAAAATAAAAATAAAAAAAAAATAAAAAAAAAAATAAATAAATAATAATAATAATAATAATAATAATAATAATAATAATAATAATAATAATAATAATAATAATAAAATAAAAAATAAAAAAATAAAAGAGAAAAAAAAAATAAGAGAGAGAGAGAGAATGAGCAGAGACGGCAATGAGAGGGGAGAGAAAGGAATGGGCAGTGGGGGGGGGGGGTGATCAGCGGTAGCCGGCAGGGGAAGGATATGGTTTACAGTGGTCAGCTTGTGTGTTGTGGCCGTTAGGGGAGGGCAGGGATGGGGGTTGCTCTACGGTGGGAGAGGAGGGGGATTTTTTAAATTTTGCAAAAACAATTTTAATAAAAACATTAATTTTAATTAAAATTTAAAATGGACCAATTATATTATTACACGTGGCATATTTAACCTAAACAACCGGTTTCACACAAAAGCAATGGGGTTATGACTCGTTTTTGGAAGATATCCTATAAAGGTTAATTTATTTTAGTTAATTAAAAGGTTGACTTATTTTGAGCTAACAACATAAAGGTTGGCTTATTTTTGACAAATTTTCCAAAAAAAAAAAAATCAATCTTCTAAGCATTTGCAACAAAGAGTAAGTAAAAATCCACACATGATGGAACTTTTAAAGCTTAAGAATGGACAAACACAGATATACTTTTCATGTTGTTTACTAAGTTACTTCCTCGCCCTTTGACAAGCAATATAACAAAGAAGATGCATCACATAAAATTCTTATATTGAGATAAACATATTCCATAATTTAAAAGGATAATATATGATTATAGGTGTAGTAGTGAACCTTGGTCAAAGATGGGAGAAAAGAAGATAACAAAACTTCAGGAAAAAAAAAACACAAATTAATGCTGCAAGGTTGAACTTAACTATCATGAAATGTAGACAGAGCAGAAACAGGAAGGCGTAGATGTGGATAAGATAAGCCATATTACCTTTTAAAACTTCATTTTTTCACAAACGAGAGAAACAATAAGAGCTTGTATTGTTCAGAACTAAGACCAGTACATATAGTGACATCCCAATTATCCCATCCATTCTAACAAAGGAGAATTTTCTATGATCTATCAGCATATGCTAGAGGAAAAATATTGCAATAGATAATCCTCATGTAATCTTTCAAGTGACCAGGTTGAACTTACATACTTGTTAAAGCTAGGCCTCCGAGTTCTAAAGATGAGAAAACAAACAAGATGGAGAAAAAAGGACCTTATACTAGTAGCTATGCTTTTGAAGTTGGAATAAATTACTAAACATTCAAGGGCTTGGAATAAATGTAATTAAAATCCATAAGAAAGCAGGAGAAATTTTTTAAGCTCGGTACCTAGGATACTTTTGGAAGTTTTAGTTCAAAAAAGGGTTATGTCAATATAACTGGATTCAAATGCTTGAAAATCCAAAGTTCCCTTCCAACGTGGGAGAGAGTATATTAGTTCCTATGAATCTTATCTTCCTTATAATACATTTCCGTTCAACAACTAAAAATAAGAAAGGAAAATTTAGCATAATGTAGTGTCAAGAAAAGTTCTATAGATTGCGTTGTATACTTTGGAGCAAACATCATCAATAAGCCAATACCTATGAACAGGCAAGTAAAGGGATTCGGTTTTATGAAGTTCTTCCCTTGCAATATCCCACATAACTTTATTCAATGAGCGAACCACAAGCATGGAATTAACTTCAACCATCTTCTCACAATCTCAACTATCATTTCACACTCCATCTATATCATATCAAAAATATTCCAGAAACAGGATTCTCCTGCGTCATATGTTCCGATACCGAGCCGTGGTAACTAAATTCATTTCAACAGTATAACAGAAACCCTAATTGTTCTATTCATTGACATAGCAATCATCCTACTTATTGCACAATAGAATTCATATATTTTACATAGAAATTACTCGTAATCATAGCTAATTTTAACAGCTGCTGTATCACTAAAATCACATACCAGAAACGTAGTTAAATCCAATTGCACGCCGAAGAAGCACAATAATCTGAGAATTAGTCAAAAAATTGCAACGAATTCAATTAATTACTCCATACCAAAATTGAAATCGAACAATCAGAAATCAACGAAGTAGAAATATTAAAGAAAACTCACGGGAATCACGAATGAAATTGAGAAAATGTCGAGCAAAGATGATCCAGTTAAGTTGCTAACAAACCTAAATTTGATACAGCCACAAATTTACAAATCAATCAAATTAGATTATTCAGGGTTGAAATCAAAAGAGGAGAGAAAGTTGAAGAAATGGTTAACTGTTCTTTGAGATGCTTGTTATGGTTAAATGACATTGTCGAAGAGAAATCCTCCATTGATGATGTTGAAAGGAAATGCTACTGTTTTTCAAGTTTCTGCACTTTTTTATTGTATGAGGAGAAATACCCATTTGAAAATGAAAGGGGCATCAATTTAGAGATATCTTGGAATCGGGAGAGACCTCTAACCGTTTATTATTCTATTTCAAAAAAATCATATGACAATATTTCTTAAAAAAGAACCGTATGACAATACGAAGAATTTTCCTTATAACCCGTTATAAGCGTTTTTAGTTCTAATACTAGTAATTCATTCTGAATGTCGAACACTTATATGTGTTGTTTGAAAAGGTTATACAAGTATTTAATTTTAACCGTATTAGCATAGTCAATACTTTGTAAAAGTATGACAATGAGAAATACAGAGTACATATATGAGCACAATATACAATATTGTATGTAACTAAAAAAAATCCCAAATTTTTAAAAATGTAGTACTTTGTATTTCTGTGTGACATATAGTGCTATTTTATGATAGCAAAACATGCAAATCTTCTACACAATTGATATAATTGATAATACAAATAGTCTAAACCTACATTCCTAAACTAATTAAGTAGCCAAAATTCAGAATTAGACCCAAAAAAAATATAAATAGAATGGTTCTTGTGATGAATCATGAAGAAAAGGAGGTAAATCAAATGGTGTAGAAAAAATAGATTGTTATACGTTGTTAGCTACTTGTGCAAAATCAGAAATTTCTCCAAAAACTTGATGACTTCTTGGTGGTGTGCTTGTACAATCTCCAATTGCAGTACAACTTAACGTGACAATATGCTGCTTGTTTGTGATGGTTTCTTTGATATGCTTTGGTAATCTTAACGTATATTTATAGTCATCCTCTTTATTCCTATTCCTAAATATTGAATGTCCGGTAGAATGTGATCTTGGAAACTTTTCACTTATGAACGGAACTTCACCATTTCCCTTACCATCAAACAATATCCCTTCATCAATAGGCTCATTCTCCTCCTTAATCACAATGCTAATCGCGTCATCATTATCTCTAGGATCATTTCCATCGATGGTTTCATCTACATTATTGTTTCCGGTACTAGCTCTTGTACTCTCAATGTTGGGAAGCCTCTCGGGTGATTGCCTCGTGTCTAAGGCATCAAGGTTTCTCCGACAAACCGGACATGATTTATGAGACTTGAACCACAAATCGATACACTCTTGATGGAAGACATGGCAACAAGTCGTCAAGAGTCTAAGGACATCATTATCATCAAACTCGCACAAGCATATAGCACATTCAAGGCCGAACTTGTCACGTCGATAATCTTTAACACTTGAATATGTAAATGCTGGAAATGAGTTTACAATGCTTAAGTCTAGGCCAGGAGGAGTAAGGCTAGTTGGATTAATAGGAGTTCCACTAGGAGTTTGCCTATTATTCAAAGAATTAACTATGTTTTCAAGAAAACATCTACAAAAATATATAGAAAAGAAGCCTACAAAAAACATGACTAATAGAAGTATGGTTAACACGAGTGTAACGGGTGGAGTAGGGTCTTGAGGAAATGGTGGTTCGGGAATAGGCGCATCCGACGTCGACATCGGCGTATTGATGATCAAAGGGTTTGATTATTGGCCGGAAATTTATTACTCCGGCCTCAACTTTTTGCATTTGAAATTTTGGTTTAGGAAATTAAACAACCATATTCTACCCCGATTGAATTTTTTATTTTTTTTCTTCTTGTGTGAGACTATTTTGTGAGGGTTGTTTTGAGAAAAAAGAGGAGAACTTCAAGAGCAAATATGCATGAGATTAGTGCATGGGTTCCTTAAATAAAGGTTTGACATGTAATTGAAGTTGAAGTGTGTAAGAAGTATTACCTACCATTAGTGTTGAGCGAGTCCTTGTGAGAAGAACTAGGAAATTTGTTAAAGAGGTTTAATTTACAATACATGAATGAATGAATAATGACATTTTTATCAAGAGATTAGTGGTTAATAAAGAGTTTGGTGTAAGAGTTAAGTCTATCACTTGATATAATTTAATTTCCTCAAAGTTGTTACTATAGTATTGCAAGTTATTTCTACTTATAGAATACATTTACTATATTTGATTTGGAAAAGGAAAAAGTAACCAACTATATGAGAAAATGGGATTGCTACATAATTCCTCTAATTTAGATGTTGGGTTAGTGTGGGCCAAATTCTATAGCCCAACTTATTATATCTCAAGATTGTAGATTTATGTGGACAATTTGAAGAACTTGTGTAGAAAATTTCACACACTTCTTCCACTACCATACATCACTTATAAATATAAGGTGTTGGGCATCATTTGGAATAATGTATCCACATACATCATCCTCCAAACTAAATACTCCGATACCCTCATACGCTCTATGAGTGTCCCTCATGATTTGAGTTTCTACATACACACTATCTCTCTAATTCACTATCCTTAATTTCAGTGGCGTATCCAGGAATTCAGAAGTGGGGGTTCGGTATCGTTAATTACAAAATAAGATATAGCCCCCCGGTCATTTAAATTGCAACGTTGAGGATTTTACGCTTGTCAATGCAAATTTTATAACTTAAATATCTTAGATTATATTTTTGTAAAAATTAAAGAAATTTGATATCATTAAAGCATTTTTCTAGACGAATTGAATATAACTAGTTACCATTTGACTAAATAATAAAAAAAAAAAAAATAGAAAGTTAAATTTGAATGTAGGTTACATGGTAATCAAACCTTTGACCAAAGGCCCAAAGCGCATCTAATGATGCGGACCAAAACCACTGAGATCCACTAATTTTCAACTATCATGTACGCACATCAACTGTATATATCCATTTTTCATACTTTATGAACCAAAAAAAAAAAACTTATAATTTTTTCAAAAAATCGGTGGGTTCAATGAACCCCTTGAACCCCCCTAGATCCGCCTCTGCTTAATTTATACTACTCCTTTGTGAGTTCGTATAGTGATAGTTCTCTTATAATACTTACCATTTAATTTCAAGGGTTCTTGAACTCTCCTATTTTCATATACTAGATTTTTCGACGCTCATCGTTCATGGATTTTTTGATAATTTTCCCACATTAAATATTGTGTATCTATTTCACTACTTATCTTGCCTTTATCTTTCTCTTTAGAGGTTAAAGCTTTTATTTTGAGCATAAATTCTTAATTGTACATTAAAAATACATATTGTCGATCAAGCTAATGACTTGTGATTTTATTTGAATTGTTTTAATATGATCGATCAATTTTAATATATTGTCCTTTAAAAATTTAGACAAATGCACACAGTACAATTGTACAAATATATGATCAATAAAAATGAATGTCAAACTGGCTTAGTGCACTAAGGGCCTGTTCCGATTGACTGAACTCAGCTGAACTGAACTAAACTGAACTGAACTAAACTAAACTGAGCTGAACTGAGCTGAACTGAACTTAATAATTAGTGATTTTTAACTACGGATTAGTGATCTTTGATTATTTATTACTATACATATGTGTATATACAAATGTACATATTATTATTATTATTATTATTATTATTATTATTATTATTATTATTATTATTAATATTATTATTATTATTATTATTATTATTATTATTAATATTATTATTATTATTATTAATAATTATTAATTATTGATTATTATTATTATTGTTGTTGTTGTTGTTGTTGTTGTTGTTGTTGTTGTTGTTGTTGTTGTTGTTGTTGTTGTTGTTGTTGTTGTTGTTGTTGTTGTTGTTGTTGTTGTTGTTGTTATTATTATTATTTATTGATGATTATTATTATTATTTATTGATTATTATTATTAGTATTATTATTTCAATTATTATTGTTATTATTATTATTATTGATTGATGATGATTATTATTATTTATTACTTATTGATTATTATTATTATTATTATTATCTCAAAAACAAAAAGTCATACAACCTACAATAAATTAGTGGGAAGCCGAGATACAATCTGGGCCCCCACTCCTCTAGCTATAGCAAAGCCTACCCTAGTAAAAATATGAGCTGCAGCAGGTGCTCCAATGCCTTGCGTCGTCGAGAACCTCTGAATTCGCTTAAGCAACGCAACAGCCTCCTTCTCTAATTCACCAAACGATGAAAAGGAGAAGGGAATGAACCCATATCCAATCGCCTGACAACGAGCCTCATACTTATTATTATTGTTAATATTATTATTATTATTATTATTATTGTTGTTGTTGTTGTTGTTGTTGTTGTTGTTGTTGTTGTTGTTGTTGTTGTTGTTGTTGTTGTTGTTGTTGTTGTTGTTGTTGTTGTTGTTTGTTGTTGTTGTTGTTGTTGTTGTTGTTGTTGTTGTTGTTGTTGTTGTTGTTGTTGTTGTTGTTGTTGTTGTTGTTGTTGTTGTTGTTGTTTGTTGTTGTTGTTGTTGTTGTTGTTGTTGTTGTTGTTGTTGTTGTTGTTGTTGTTGTTGTTGTTGTTGTTGTTGTTGTTGTTGTTGTTGTTGTTGTTGTTGTTGTTGTTGTTGTTGTTGTTGTTGTTGTTGTTGTTGTTGTTGTTGTTGTTGTTGTTGTTGTTGTTGTTGTTGTTGTTGTTGTTGTTGTTGTTGTTGTTGTTGTTGTTGTTGTTGTTGTTGTTGTTGTTGTTGTCGTTGTTGTAATAAGAGCTTAAAAGAATGAAATTTGGCTTTATATCATTAGCAATATCATTAGACGTAAATTAAGAGTTGAACTGAACTGAACTGAATTTCAACGGAAGAGAACATGCCTTAAGATTAGAAGAGTAAAAATCATAAAAGTCAAAGGTTTAATATATATTTATTTTGAATCAGGTGAAATTATATGTTTAACAAACATTTAATTCTCCATTCTAACTTGATTTATTAGACAGAAGGAATTGTTGTAATTTGAGCATAATTAAGGGTCTGTTCCGATTGACTGAACTCAGCTGAACTGAACTGAACTGAACTGAACTTATTAATTAGTGATTTCTAACTACGGATTAGTGATCTTTGATTATTTATTGATTATTTATTACTATACATATGTGTATATTCAAATGTACATATTATTATTAATATTATTATTATTATTATTATTAATTTTGATTATTATTATTATTATTATTATTATTATTATTATTATTATTTATTGATTATTTTTATTATTATTATTATTATTATTATTATTATTATTTTTATTATTATTATTATTATTATTATTATTATTGTTATTATTATTATTATTATTATTTATTGATTATTATTATTATTATTTATTGATTATTATTATTAGTATTATTATTTCAATTATTATTGTTATTATTATTATTATTTATTGATTATTATTATTATTATTATTTATTACTTATTGATTATTATTATTATTATTATTATTGTTGTTGTTGTTGTTGTTGTTGTTGTTGTTGTTGTTGTTGTTGTTGTTGTTGTTGTTGTTGTTGTTGTTGTTGTTGTTGTTGTTGTTGTTGTTGTCGTCGTTGTAATAAGAGCTTAAAAGAATGAAATTTGGCTTTAAAAGAATGAAATTCAACGGAAGAGAACAGGCCCTAAGTGTAATAACAAAGTAATTTGTATTTAAATTTCATAATGTACTCCTGAACAAAGGATAATCGTTTGATAAATTGAAAATATAATGTTTCATAACAACTAAGCTTACATAAACGTACATCAATATATATAATACATGTATAATACTAACTTATGGATCTAATATAATGTAATTGGTGTTATATCATATTAAAATTATGTGCTAAAACTTAAAATCTACAAGTACTAAGAAGACCTATAATTATTAAGTGATGTACGTATCATCGTGATGTTGCTTTGATTTACCTATATATATGTATAGATTTTATTTTTATTTACAACATAGGACCACTTATTTGTACTCCCTAGTTGTGTGAAAAAATGGAGTAGCTTACGCTTTGATTAATCTTGAAAATAATTAATCTAACTTGCCAAAAAGACCTTCTATATTAGGAAGTCCGATTAATTAATTTGAAACTATAAGTTGATTCTGATCTTAATCAATAGGATGAGATTCGAATTCCACGATCGATTTCTTCAACTTCTCATTGCTAATCTTCTGTTGAATCATTTTAACGTCGTCTTGGAAACTATACACACATCAACATGAGAAATTCAGGTTAGATAATTAAACTACTACTATTTGCCAATATTAATGTTAAAGAAGAAAATAATCACCTTTTCAAAAATAGTAATGTGTTAGATATATGAGATATCGAAAAATATATAACATAATAACTTATTATAAGAGTCACGATGATAATAAATATGATTGGAATACCAATTATTTTATATAGACGATTAACTGATATTATATGTGATTGTGCTCTTACTCAACCATAAAAGTAATGGAAAAAGTCTACATACCTAGATATAATGGGAGTTCAATGTATGGTATGTACTTCAATTCATTCATGTGTTAAGAATTCCTCAATTATTTTTTTTCAAATCATTATGTTTTTAGTCAAGCTCATTTATATAGTTAAAATTAACATCATTCTTAATTGTAGTGTTGCATGTCCAAATCATGAATATTGGCATGCATTATTAATCTACTTATACTCTTATACATACAATGAAATCGATGGTATTGACTTTTCTTTTGTTATTATTGTTATCTCGATCCTAAGTCTTAAATTTTGGCATGCATTAGTCTTTTTATATAATGATACTCTGTATTAACGTGACAAAAAAAGTTTAATAATGCTATTTTAGATAGATTTTATACCTTTGGGCATGTACGGGTGTTGAGGGCAACAAGATCTTAGCAAGCTTAATCGCATTTTCGGGGCGATTAATGACATGATTAAAGCATAAGTAGCGTCCATAAGTGGAAATATCTTCAAAGACATGAACATGAGCATCCACCAAGAAGCTCAAATCAACGGTCACAAGTACTCCATCTTGGTACATCTCAGCCGCTCCTTTTAAGTAAGGGTGTCTAATGGTAAGATCGGGCCCCACCAACAAACCAGCGTTGATTGTTACCATGCTAATTCCACGGTCCATTGCCAACGCCCATGCACTCTTCTCCGCTAAAGTCTTTGATAATGCATGCCACAACTAAAAAGAACAACAAAAATTCAATAGACTTTAGTACTCCATTATATTGCTATTTGACCTTGAATATTCTTTAAATCTAGATGAGTGTAACACAGTGGCGATTCCAGGAATTGCTTGTTATGGGTTCGGACTCTCCAAGCAAATACCGGATATCAAATAGTATCATATAATTCAAAATAAAATTTGCATTTGTTAATTCGGGTGTGCACAATATATGTCATGTACAACAACAATAAATAAATAATAAAAAAAAAAACACAATAAAAAGTTTAACAAAATTACAATTAAACTCGACTTTCTACGATTTTTGCGATTTTGACACACGTTCTTTCCAAAAATACTCTAATCCTTTCATCTCCAAACTATAAAACACAATTCCAAAATATATACACATTAACATTCTACTTTCTACTTCACGAATTCTGATATCACATTTTCACAATTCACATCATTTACCCAAATACCCATTTATTAATTAACAACTTTACAATTCCAATTAACACAACTTCAAATCTTCAATTAACAGTATAACTAAAAATATAATTATATAACAAATTTTGAATTCAATAACAATTTAAAACTTAAAAATAAAATTAAAAATTAAAAGCTAAACTTAAATTGAAGAACAGATACAAACTTTCAAGATATGAAAAGAAGTTCACGAATTGAAGGGTGTTAGACTGTGAGGGTGATGCTTCGTATAATTGGGATTTGGGGGGAATTGGAGATTTTGAGATAAGTTTTTTTGTAAATAAAAAAAAAACAAAAAAAAAAAAAAAAACCGAGATTTGGGGTTTGTGGGTTTCGAACCCTTGACTTTTCTCCTTAAAAGTAATGCTCTAACCAGCAGTCCACATGTTGTGTATTGTACTTATGCGCATAATTTAATATTTAACCCTTTATAAATTATTTTTTTTTACAGAAAATCTATTCGTTTTTTTCCAGATCTAGTATGGGTTCAGCTGAACCCACTGAACCCATACTAGAATCGCCACTGGTGTAACATATTCTTAGTTTCTTACCTTAAATTTACGACAAAAGCTTACATCGCTCCAATGTCTCTCGTCAAGGTCTGATAACATTGATTGACGATCTTCTCTCCAAAGAATGGTGGCAGCCGATGATGTGAAAACGACTTTGTCAATAGTGTCTAACTGTGCGCACGCTTCTAATACGTTTTGTGCAGCTCTCACCTCTGTGTCCACTGTATACTCCTGAATCATAATAGTATTATAAATTTAGTATTGTCAGATTCGTCACAATTGAATATTGTTACAAGGAGACTACTTTAATGATCAAAACTAAAACTTTAATCAACAGCAATTGAGTGACTTTGAATTAGTAGTAGTACTAGGATTTCTGAAGCGTTGACCAGTATTATGGAATTAGACATTTTCTTCCCAAACAGAAAAAGCCCACCGAAGAGGACCATTCATGTTGAAATTAATAACATGAACAAATGGCTGAATTTTGATCCACAATTATGGCTGACATAAAAAATTTAAAATCTTGTTATTCTTGTAATTTCCTAAAATTCCACAATTTGTTGCAAAACCATGCATGTATTTCCGCATTAAATGTCATATTTCGTATATTAACTGCACTTGGGCACCCTCAAAACGACAATCACCTTAACTAAAAGTTGAGCACTTAAATTTACACTCTCTTATTAAATGATATGTTTGCTTGAATTGCATGTAGACAATGGATTTTGAAGTGCATGACAATTAATTTGGTCTTTTCATCCAAAACATTGGTTGTACTCCGTATAATTATTTGTTACCATTGTCCGACATGGAAAATGTTTGGGTGACCCTAAGGCCTAAGGGTTGCTACCAATAATATGCACAATAAAAGGGTGTTAAAATGTATACCAATTTGATTCAATGACTATAAAATAGTACAAAGTATTGTACTTAAAATATATAAAGTAATTAAGAATTGACCAATATACTTTTGTTATTATCTACACGGGAGTCATATGTAATTGTCTACTTGCACACATCGATCAAATTTTTTTTAAAAAAAGGGGCAAAAACTTGGAACCGATATAAATAGAATTGTATTCTTGATAACCATCTCTTTCATGGTAAATTATTCAATGAATCTAGTAGCTTTCATCAATGAAATAAATTAAAGGTTGCAAAAGCATACACTCTAAACAAGTAAGTTTGGTGCAGTGTTTAATCACATGCAAAAGCTATGTAAGATATTTGTACCAAAAAAAAAAAAAAAAAAAAAAAAAAAAGACATTGAATCATTTGATTGGATGATCATATATTCATATCATATACGGAGTAACATATGAATATAATCATATATGATGTACCCCGTATTAATAATTGAATACACATGCAATGATGTGGAAAGGCATATAATATGGTTGTATCAAATTTATTGTTCCCTCTTACCTAATTCATCGGCTTTGTAGCTGTAATTGCCTTTTTCATAAAAGGTTTCAAATTTTGCTCCAACATTGGACTATTAATTACTTCGTATTAGACTATAGTCACTATATGCCTATAAATGTATAATACATGTGATTAAGGTATACTTTCATTTCTTTTTTGCTCATTTATTTAGGCTACCATCCAAATCGAGTTACTTGCAAGTTGCAACTCTCTTCCAAGCTTTTCATTCATATTTTAGGAGATATTTAATGTATCACGATGAATTTTGTATCTCCCTCTATTCTTAGATAGGACTAAAGTTACTTTTTTCGATTTTTGAACACTTCAAAACAATTGGCCACTTAGCCTATAAATTTCTAGTAAGTTAAAATTTGAACTATTACCTTGACTAACTACAAAGAAATACAATAATTGTATGAAAGTAAAGGAACTATGGACACTAGTAGCTAATTTAGAGATTACTTAAAAAAAAAACAAAAAAAAAAAAAAAAAAAAATAGTTATATATGTGCATGGTAGGGTCAATACATGTTTGATTGATTTTAAAAAGTCAATACGTCAATATTTGCGTTCAAAATCTAAAATTCGAAGTCTATAATATGGAATTTCTAAACATTTGACCCCACAATCCATAAGATTATCGGCCCTTGGATATTATTGCATGATAGGAGTGACGTCATGATGGGAGTGGAGATATAAATTTTAAAAAATCAAGGATAATTATAATTTATATATCAAAATTCCCTTAAAAATTAACCCGTAATCTAAATCTTTATGTTTTCTAGCTATTTTATAAAAACCAAGGTATTATGTATCTAAACCATATACTATTAAAAATATAACTTGCTAATTATAGATAGGGTATAGAAAAATCTTGAAATGAAAATAAAAAATACAATAGAAAACGAGGAATAGTCAACTTACATCATAGACAGGTTGATCATATGGAAGTTCAAAATTGTAGAACAAAGCAGAGCAACCCTTCAAAGCATCAAGAATACTATGATAATCAAAAAGATCACAATCATAAATCTTCAACTTTTCATTTCCATGATCATTACTCAACCCCTTCAACCCTTTCAATTCACCTACATAAAATTTAACAATATGTAATCAATAATGGACCGACCAAAACATACAATTAACATAAGTTAATTAATATCTTTGTTACTTCAATTAATTAAGTTGTATAGCTCTGTCGAAGTAAGAACAACATCTAGAGACAGAGGGAGTATAAATATATAGTATAATACATTATAGCGAGCTAATCAATGTAATTATTAACAAATACCATGGGGTTGAACAGCAGCATGAACAATGTAACCACGTTGAAGAAGCCGCCTAACAAGACTAGAACCAAGGGAACCAGAAGCATCCATAACACACACCGTGTTCGAAATCGGAATAAACGATGCGGGTGCCATAATAATATTTGAGTAATAATCAGATAATTAGATAGAGAAAAAAGGATTAAGGAAGGATTGTTAATCACTTTTTTGTATGTTGGTTAAAAATAGCTAGGAAAAGAGAGGGTTTATGTGTGTATATATTTTTATGTTTGTGTGAGTTTGTGTATATATATAGCACCAAAACTTTAGAGTATAAATATAAATAATAAAAATAGTGTGGAATTATAGAAGTTGGTTCAACATGAAAGATAGGCTATGTTTGTGTATATATATATAAAAATAAAAAGTATGAAAATATGGAAGGAGAAGAAAGGGAGAGCTGGCATTCAAAGAGTGTGGGTTGTGATAATAATATTAACTATTAAGTAGTGGCGAAGGAGGTGGTTGTTAGAAGGGAGAAAGGGAGATGATGTGAAGGAAATAAATGTTATAAAATTTTATTAGTGTTTAATTAGTCAACGTACATGACTAATTAGGAGAAGAAGATTAGATGAAGAGAAATAAGGTGGATGGAAGTTGGGAAAGGGGGGAGTTATTAATTAAAATGAAGTATATTGTTATAGGAGTTAAGCTAATTTTGGGATGTAGGAGTTTGGTAGAAACGTGTGTTTGTCAAAGGAGCCACATTTGCAAGAAACCAAACTAAACCAAGCCTTCTATGTTTATTTCAATGTTTTTGTAGGGACCGTTTTGTGAATTGAAGGCCGGATATATATGTGTTGTATGTATGCTGTAATAATTTGAGATGTTTCTTAAGTGTGTTCGATAGTTTATACTCCCTTTATTTTATGTAAGTGTCTATGTTTAATCGACACATTAGTTAATATAAAATCTTAACTGATTATATCTTAGTTGACAATATATGTGTATACATTATAAAGTTGATATTTGACAATTATATAGTGACATGGTTCTAACAAGTACCAATAATATTTACGCTTATATATTAATCAGTTATAATGTGTTATGCATTGAGACGGTACCAACAATATTGATTCTTATATAAATAAAGCACAAACGACATTAATTAGCAAATTAAGTGGTATGTGTGAATAGTGTAAATGTAAATCTAAGGCATTTAAAAAAAAAAAAAAAAACAGAATATTATTTGAGCACTTAATTGATAAACCGTACTTCATAAGTTTTAATTAATATCTTTAGTTATTTGTCATACTGCTACCTATAATATCAATGCATCATTACAAGCGAAGGTGTTACATGATGTTTGAAGTAACAGTGTAACAAACTGACAACCAATAATATTTGTCATTTTTAATATCAATAATAATGCAATAACTAATTAAGAACTTTATAATATGGTATGTATAGTCTTAAATGACACTTATATGATACGAAGTATAACGGAGTATGAATCGTATTAATGTTACGAGGTAGAACTAACATATCTACTAGCCTTCACTTAGTTGTCCGAGTCGTTGTGCTTTCTTGCTGAGCTAGTGGCTATTGAGGGGGTACGATGTGGGGCTTGATTGACAACTAGTTGGGTTTCAAGTTAGCCGGCTTGGTAAGCTAACGGGGCTGTATGGGACCAAGAGGGCATTAATAGTTGATTAGAATTCTTGACAAAATAATCAAAAGATTGAGACCTAGCTAACTAAATAATTATGGATGGATATGAGGTAGGTAGAATGTCGCAAATTGCTAATTCTTTTTTAAATTGTTTGCTACATTTTATACTCAAACTCTCTTTGTACTTAATGCATGGTTAAAGATTTTTAATTTCTTTCATCTTTAATATTTGTATAGATTTTAAGCCTAGTCCTCTTTTACCTACGCAAAGAAAAAATAAATAAATTATTTTGTCATGAATTAATATCTAATGTTCCATAGGTCATAGAAAAAAATAAGGGCCTAATTGATTTACTAAACTAAACTGAACTCAACTGAAATGAAATGAATTGTTATGAGAGAAGAAAATTAGGAACTGAACTGAACTGAAATTAAGCTGAATAGAACATGCCCTAATATTAGTACGCTTGTGTAATGAATTAGAATTTTTTTTCTCCAATCACAACTTAAAGTCAACACGGAACCATTTTTTTTTTATAAATATATCCGAAGAGAATTCCTGTTCATCTTTTATTACTACTCCGGACAATTCAATATCAAATGCCGATCTAATAAATATAGAACCAATGACCGGTCGATGACAACCACAAGGTACGTGTGGCCACAAAGTAACAAGGCCTACGTACAAGTGTACAACTACGAGTCTACAACAACAAGGGTATATGGTATGTAGTTTGGTAAAGGGGGGTTGGTTAGTTCCGTGGGAGGGATAACAGGAGCATAACAAATGATGCAATTTATTGCAGTGAGCTGGCCATTATTGCCTACCAATTTAAAGATACACAACCTTCTATTCTTAAATTAGGCTCTTAGCTTTTATTTTACGGACAACAGAACAATAGCTGGCGTATGTTATTGCCCTTCGTATTTAGATCTCCTTCTATTTTGTTCAAGTACTATAACATCTTCATATCATTAATTTTGTCATCACATTTTAAAAAAAGAAAAGAAAAGAGTAGTCATCACTCGTATGATTTAGATTATATTCGTCATTCATGAAGTCATTTTTTGGTTGGTTTTTTGTTAAGATAGCTTACTAAACCGCATTTTCTTAAGATTAAGAGCATTTGGTATAATGTTGTCATAGAAAAAGCCGGAATTAATTAATCGTTTCCATTACCTTATCGTTAACATGCAAAGTGCCAAAGTGCTTGTATATCATTTTCTAATTTTTTTTGTGTACAATGTGATCAATTAAATCAAAAAAGACAAATAAAGTATATAAATTGATAGTTATTTTAGGCTATGTTTTTTTGAGCTTTTGAGCAAAGCATAGGATAGTAGGTATCAGCAGAACAATTTATTTATACTCAGCAAAGCAAACCACGCTGAGCTCTAAAAAAACAGATCCTTAATTTGACGGTTTTAATCTTAATTAAGTCTTAATCAATATTATGCTTAAATATCAACCTCACCACCAACCCTTCAAATTACACTAATAATATTCATAGCTGTTTAATATTGAACGTTATGCCTCTGATGTGTATTCAACTATTAAATTAAAGTACTTACATAAATGTAAGAATTTAGGATATTTGAAGGTATTGGTCAACATTGACTTTTGCTGTTGTCTTTTTACCACGACTAGTGCATCAGTATGACTCGATCTGTATTGTTTTGCAGGTTTCTGACATTTTTAAGTGCGGTCTTTTACTGAATTATCACTCGGTCTTCCCCCAAAGTCCCATACCCATTTATCAATTTTGGCACGATTGTAAATACTATTCGTATTATTATTCGTATTATTGCAAAAATATGAATTTGGTTTAATCATATTTTCACTAAAAACATCAACGTAGACAGCTATGTATACATTATGTATGCATCAACGGGGAGGTGAAGCCGTGAAGGAGAGGGAAGGGAAAGGAAGAAGGATGAGTTTTAGTCTCTCCATTTATATTTCCTCCAATTCGCTTCATCCCTAAATTTTTATCTAAATGAAAGAAACTCCCTTCCTCCATTTCCCTTCCATTTATTTTCTTCAATCCAAACACACTATTAGCGTATTAGTCTCCGGCCTCTTATTAGGTTTAAATTTTATTTTGTTTTTTCTATGTCGAAATGTTTAAGTCACTTGTTATTTTAAAAATCAATAAATCTATGCAATATGAATACAAGTTGTCTTTCCTTCATCTCTCCCTTTGATTGAGTTGTCATTTGTGTGTTTAATAGGTACTTTTCTCGGTAAATTATTGTGAATAAACAAGTCAATTGATAACGAAATCGAAAAAGAGATTAAAAAATGCAAATAGTTCAGATCTTGGGCCTTTTTTTGTTTTTTTTTGTTTTTTTTTTTTTTTACCAATACCTTTTTTTTTAATGAAATATTAACATTATTGTTAATGCATTAGTTTAGTGTTAGAATATTAGATCACTCAAATGATATCATGAAGTAATTGACTTATCTAATAAACAGATAAAGAAATAAATAACCTTACCAACCACCCTTCCCTTGCTCGGTCTCCTCTTACTAGGTTTATAATTTATTTTGTTGTCTATATCAAAAGAAATTTGACTATCTTCAATCTTATATTCACTTATTTCCTTCTTCTTAAAATTCACTAAATTTGTATTAACAAAGAATAAAAATCGTTTTACTCTAAAAATAAATAAATAAAAAATAATTATTAAAAAGGCCTTGAAATTCAACCATCACATGAGTCAACGTAATAAAAAGATCACTGGATCAAATCATACACACTCTTCTTTCAAGTAAAATATTAAGCGATCATGAACTTCAATTGTAGCTTAAGTTATGGTGAAGTCATTTGTTTGTTTAATGCTTCCTCCGCATTTTAATACTTGCTTTATTTCTCACGAGCACATATGGTGATGCAAATCTTTGATCAATAATATTATCCATAAGTACAGTGGAAATTGTTTTATATACTCAGGTGCACAGTGCACCCAAGGGTATTTTTTGCTCATTTTGATGATTATTGCTCATTTTATTGTTAAATGAACAAACAAATACCCTTGGGTGTATCGTACACCCGGGTGTATATAACAATCTCTTCTAATTTATAACAATTGAAATGAAAATTAATAATCTATTTCTTGAAATGAAAATTAACAAGCACCCACAAATCTATGTTTTTTCTTATGTATAAATCACAAATACGCAGTATTAGTTTAACTAGGTCAAATAAATAGTGCAAATTGTTTTTTTTTTTTTTTTTTTTTTGAAAGAAAGAAATAAATAGTGCAAATAATGTAAAAGAAGCAAGTAATAAAATATAGACATGAAAAAAAAGAAAAAAAAAAGAAGAAGTTGGACTTTCTAGGGAGTAATGGCAACAAGATTACTTGCAAAATGGGCCATATCTTCTTATGGGCTATATCCAAAACTCAAATACCATATCCATTATCCATCAAACTAGTACTAACATTCAACTGAAGAAGAAGAACAAGATCGATCGAAGAAGAAATCAATTTGAAAAAAGATGACTGCAATTTCTGAATCAGAACCTCAAACATCTTCATCTTCTTCCTCAAATTCAACTATAACAACAACTGATTCTTCTTCAACAACTGGTTTAATTTTATCAAACACAGAAACTATACAATCTTTCCTCACTTCATCATCATCTTCATCAAATCTCCCTGAAAATCTCCGGCAATCTGCACTTTCTCTCTCCTCTCAATCTTCTCTTCCTTATCAATCTCTGAGATCCATCTGGGTTGCCTCTGACCCCACTACTAGACCCTCTCTCTCTCTCCTCCTTCGCGGTTCTTCTTTCCTCTTCAACAGCCCTAAACCTCGAGAAAAGGTATCAGCTCTACTTTTCCCCTTAATTGCATTCTTTGGGTTAAATTTTTTCTGGGTTTTAATTTTGCAATCAATTCAATTTTTTATTTTCTGGGCACTTATGTTTTGATGATGATTGACTAATACTTAGATTGGGTGTTTCAAATTTTTTTGAGTGAAATTGCATTTTGTGGGCATATTGTATATGATTATTTAGAGCTATTCAAACTCATAATGTGGTTAGATTGGGTGTTTGTTGAGTGTATTTTCCATGTTTTTGAGTTATAATTATGATTGATGTTATTAAAGTAAATGTGTAACAAGTTCTAATTTTGTAGTTTGTATATTGATTATTCAGAAAGAAAAAATGCAGACTATTTAATCATGCTTCTATGAATTTTGATAGTTGATGAATTCCTATCTCTTCTTACATTGCTGGCTCACTATTGATAGGGGGGTATATGTATCTTAATGTATTTGTGTTTTGGTGCATTGGTTAGGTTATTGAGTATGATGTTGATAAAGGTATATAAATTAATTTACAGTAATTAGAGGCCTCTTTTTTGGTGATTGGTTCAGGGTGTGTATTATGAATTTTTGATGATCATTGGATAATTGATGAAGGAATTGAAGTACTTGTAACAAGTTTTAGTTTTTCTGCTATGATGCTTGAATGCTTGTACTTGAGTTTCACCTCATTTTCCCTACAAATGCTTTGATGTTTTTGGGAATAATCAGAGGCTAGAGCTTGGTGTAGCCAAGTCTATTTGATTCGAGTAGCTTATACTGGTTAGATATGTGTCTGATGCTTGAGGATTTTGGTTATGTTTAGAGCGAAGAGCTGAAAGCAAGGTTGAAGAAGCTAGAGGAGTTAGCTGAGAGGAAAGCATATGCAGAGCTTGTGAAAGATATTACTCCAAAGGAGCCAAATGAGCCCTTTTCAACTTACAAGGACCAACTTGGATTTGGTAGGTGGCTTTGGACTTTTACTTGCTTAACATGATGCAAAATATATATCTATTGTAATCGATGATAACTAGATATTTGTCTCGAACTTACGATGTGCTTTTAATTCCATGTCGGTTCATTATGTTTTCTTATAAGAAATTGTTTCTGGCAATTCTTGTGAAGTCGTGTGGTTAGATCTCCCCTTCAATTTGTTTCAAAGGTGTTAGGTTCTTCTTTAAAGTGAAGTTGACACCTCTGGCCAACAGCCAAAGTGCCAAACCCTGCTTTGTTGTGAACATGTGATCATATGATGTACTAAAAGCTAGATTAGACTTATTTTGGTTTCAAGTTAATGGAGAAGTTCCTTGATAGTACACTTGGTAGATTTACAAATTATCTGATAACTAGTTAACTTCCTTGAGAAGTTCTGCATATTAACAAATAGTTATGTCAAAGAGAAGATGCACTGTCGCTGGCTTGGTAAATCCAGCACTTGACAGTAGGCCACCAGCCCACCACCCTCCCCGTTGTTTTACACAATTTGTGGGATAAAGTTTGAGCGTTATCTGGATTGATAAAATTTTCTGTACTTACATTCAAATCTCCCTTTGGTTCCAATACCTACCAAGATTACTCTTTTTTTCCCTCCTTATTCATACTGCAGAGTGTCTGATTGCCTGCTTCTCATTTTGGTCCATGCTCGTTTAGTTGGTAGTCATTATCATCCTTGCTACTATGGTCAATGAGAAATCCATCCAAGGCTTTTTAGAATTACAAGTGATGACACAATTTGGATGCACATACTTGATCAGTTGATCTTATGTACTGTAGGAATTGTCGTTTTTCTGTTTTCTGCAACTTTTCTTTTCACTGTCCAAGAGTTCCTTCTAAGTTATAGGCAGTATGCAATTTCCTATAAACACCCGTCACCAGTTATCCAATTTTGCCTCTTGTGCTCGTGCTGGAGTAAAGATTAGTCTTGATTATGACCTACCAGAATCCACTAAAGGCAAGATCCTCCTTAGGTCTTGAACTCTGATGTTTTCCTATCTGATTGAGTGAAAAATTCAACTTCAAAGGTATTTGCATTACTTCTTGCCTTTAAACTTTATTTTTTGGGAGGGTTCAAAATCTGTAATTTGGAGATTCATTTTCAAAGAATCCAAACAATGTTGAAATTTCAAGATTCATTTGTTTCCCAAACAATTGCTACTTCGATTCGTAGAATGATCTTTATTCTTACATTTGCATATTAAGAATATCACTACCTTCAGCTGTTCTGCAAGCTGGAAGAGGAAGAGTTTCGGCTCATTAACTCTTTTATTTCTCTGAAATTGTTTGGCTCGTCCCTTTGATCATTACTTCAATCTACCCCAGTTGCTTATACGTTTAACTTGGGTACAAATTAACTCCTCTTCTCTGTACATCAGTGCCTTTATAGAAGTTCCTCCTTTTTTTCTTTTTTTTTTTCATACTGCAAAAGAGAGTGGACGTATATAATGTTTGGGTAAGCTAGGATTACAGCTTGAATGAAAATGTGATTTAGCCAAAATGAAAGGAATCTCTGTCTCCACATTAATATATCAAGAATTCAACTAGAAGTATCAAACAACATAAAGCATGCTTCTTGTATTGCTTGTTCTGAATCAGGCTTTTTATACTATTAAGCTTGTTTCTGCTACCTGCTTTCTTGTGTGTGGTTTATATTTGGTTTAGCTAAAGATCAGGCAATATTTTGCAGGTTTACACGTCGTGGTCATTATGTTCACTGGTTACCTTGTTGGATACATTGCCTTCAGGGCATTATTTGACCGTAACCCTATCATGGTAAGTTAATGGAAATTTCACATAATTTATGCTTATAATTGAAGTGAAATTGCTAATGGCTGGTGAATTTTTGTTTTCAGAGTACTGCAGGAGGCATCCTAGGTTTGGTTCTTGGCATGCTTGTGGAAACACTTTTATTCATCATTAGAACTACTGATTACAGTGAAAAATCATCGAAACCTCGTCCACCTTCTAACTTGAAGTTCAAGAAAAATCAATAGGATCTTAGGTTGAGATTCCCCTCAGGCACGCCTCCTTCTCTTTCTCTTACTTGTGATCCTCAATTAAAAGAGATTGGTGTTCTTGATTTCCAATGTTGTTGTATACACTTTTGTCCCCAATAAATAAGGCTTATTTTATTGTACACATTACCGAGTATAAGCTAAATGTAGCTAGAGTCAAAGCACAATAGAACCTTCAGTTTCTTGTATACATTAAGAAGCTATATCAAAGTTTATACCTTTACTTTGCTGAGAAGGTTTTTTCAATCCTCACGCAGAAAAACTGATAAACTGCACATGTGTTTTGAAGATTGCATTGAAATATAGCAGATTTTTTTAAAAAAAAAGTTTCTTGAGAGAAGTGGCTAATCACCTGCCAATTTTAGTTGATTTGATGACGTTTCTCTACTTTCAAGTAGCTCATTGGAGATTGTCTATTCTTTTTTCTATAAACAAGTTTCAAAATTGTGTCTGGATCAATTTCGGTTCAAGTCAAATCATTATCATATATTTTCGTGTACAGCATAAACATGGATCGGGTAACTTTGACACTTGATCTCATCATGTGGGCGACTCGTAAAAGCATGGGAATCGAGTAGCATGGTAATACTATCTTTTTTGTTGATCTTACAACTTTGTATAAATCATGTTTATTGTACCCTGTTTTGGGGATTGAAGAAACTTTTCAACTTGTTTGGTTGAATTATGGGATTATGGAAAGTAGGTTATACTTTAGTATTTTGTCTACGGTCTTGCGATCGGAAATTTGTCATGTGATTATGGTTCAGTAAAAACCGCATGATCCAAGTCTTCACATGCACACTACAAAAAGTGGTCTTGGGTTCGATGTACCTGTACTTTCTAGCTAGATTAATGCTTCTTCATCATTTTTTTCTACTACTATTTTAGTTTGATTTGATTATGAGTAATTATGAAGTCATTTAAGTTAATGTTTTTACTTACACTACCAAATCACTCCTGTTAATCTGTTATGGACCAAAACAGGAAAAAATAACATGGTATTACAATGCTTTTAATTACAATATCAATAGTAACTATACCCGATCAAACTAGATATGGGACTCATACAAAACAATCAATATCCAACACAAAGTTAATGAAAATTACCTAAACTTTATATGATCGTCACAAATGTGAATTTACTCATTTGATAGACTAACCTTTTTATCATACTTTGTAATTGCGTATGTTAGTATGTCACAAATCTTTATAAATTTGATTATAGGTCAATAATACAATTTGAAATCGACAACCAAGAATACATCCACTCGAATGGACTTGTCGAACTTTACCTGATTATGATCGATGTAGTACTTGGCAAGAGAGTGTTGTTTCGTAAATACGTTCATAAGGGGAATGGATCGGACCATAGTTTTGGTACCATTTCAATGAAGTAAGGACGCCAAGAATCCACTAGAAAGAAAACCATTTGCCAAAGAAAGCAACCTTCAAATTCTTATTTCAACGTAAAATTAAAACTTGATGAGACTTCCATTGTTGTCAACACTCTCATGTAGAACCCACAATTTGGGGAATATGGTAAAATCCAATTCTAAAAATGGCAATAGTAATGGCACAAATATGATTGTAGTGGGGACCTTAATAAAAAACCATAAAAGGGCACATAGTTTGGATATAATATAACAGTGATGGTACCATTTGTGCGGTTCATCTTTATTTGTGGCGAATTCTAAATAGAAACCATAAAAGTGCACATAGTTTGGACTAGCATGTATGCAATTATGCTTGATTAGCTTTCTTTCTAGTTTAAGGTTTTTGGACAGCTTCTAAATTTAATCAATCAACTACATTGTCATTTGTCAACACTCAACATAAACATCGCAGAGTTTTGATTAGTTGAACCTAATGCAATGTTGCTTGATGGCCTTTGGTTGATCGTATTAGGTTGTCTATCTAATCCTAATTAACCCGATCATGTGACAATAACTTTTTAGATGAAATATTTGGACTTGATTCCCAAACATAATCTAATGACAATCCGGCAATGCATATACTCGTACATTTTAATGTAGTCCATTAAAAATTTACTTCATATTACCGTATCGGCGTCCCATTAATAGCTTCTAAGCCGTGTTTTTGCAAAATTACGAAAATCAACTTTATTTTTATTTATTTTTGTTATCTATATTACTACTCCGTACTTTAAATTATTTTTGATATTAAACCTATGTATTAATTGCTTTAACAACTTGTCATTTATATTCCGCACCTAATAATTAGTGTGCCAATTTAGTTGTAATCGGAGTCTAGCAAAGAAGTTGAATGTTTATGTTCATTAAGCTTTAGTGCCTGTTTGGTTCAACCTGGGAAATCATATACCATGGGAAGTTTGCTAATTAGATTTTTAAAAAAATAAAAATGAAAAGGCGTTTGGTTGACATCATGGAAATTAGTATGTATATCTTACGAAATAACTTCCTATGCATTGTAGGAATTCATTGGTCTAGAGGGGCCTTGGTAAGTTATTTCCCATGCCATGAGGGAATTTACATTTCTTAGAAAATTTCTAACCAAACACAACATATTTAGTTATTGCCTAGGAATTTCCATTTTTAAGAAAAATACCTTCCAACCAAACAAGCACTTAAGGCCTGCTTTCATACGATTATTTTCAGTTCAGTTCAGCACCAATAAGTTTAGTTTAGCCCAACTCAACTCTAATAAGTTCAGTTCAGTTCAGCTCTAGCTAATAAGTTCAATTCAACTCTAATAAGTTCAGTTCAGTTTAGCTCTAATAAGTTCAGTTCAGCTCTAATAAGTTCAGTTCAGTTCAGCTCTAGCTAATAAGTTCAGTTCAACTCTAATAAGTTCAGTTCAGTTTAGCTCTAATAAGTTCAGTTCAACTATAATAAGTTCAGTTCAGTTCAGCTCTAATAAGTTCATTTCAGTTCAGCTCTAATAAGTTCAGTTCAGTTCAGCTCTAATAAGTTCAGTTCAGTTCAACTCTAATAAGTTCCGTTCAGTTCAATTCATTTCAGTCAATGAGAACAGGTACTCTCTTCATTCAAACTTTACCGAAGATCAAAAGCTTTTTAAGGATCTATTTTCTTTAGCTTACTTTTAGTTCAGTACAGTTCAGCTCCAATCAGATCAATAAATCAAAATATGCCCTAAATTCCTTATGCTCTCAATCTATCCATCTATCCGTACATTGCATAGCCTTTTGTCGTCACACTCCAAGTGGCATCCTAAGACTCTTCCAATTAACATTTTCCACGTGACACGTATACACTTTTTTCAACCATTTCCACTCTCTCTCCTCGACCACCTCCCACGCGTGTGCCTTACGTTCAGCAAATCACGTGACTCCTTACACGTGTCACCTTCCCATTTACCCTT
This sequence comes from Chenopodium album, assembly GCF_948465745.1. Lineage (NCBI taxonomy): Eukaryota > Viridiplantae > Streptophyta > Magnoliopsida > Caryophyllales > Amaranthaceae > Chenopodium > Chenopodium album. The sequence continues at coordinate 5,292,365 of NC_137835.1, forward strand.
TCTCATATATATATATCCACCTCAAAGTCACCTTTCCTACTCAGATCTTCTTCACTTCTAAAAAACACAAACAATGAAATCTGCACTTCTAAGAACCGGTTCAATCCCGGTTCAAACCCTGAATCGGAACCCTTCGTTGAACGGTAGTGCATGTTGTTCTCCAAAGATCTCATTCCGGTCTGAAAATAGTGGGTTTAACAAGATTAGACGGTCTAACTCCGATACTGAGTTGAATCGGTCGGAGTTGATGATCATGAGTTCCCGTTTAAACCGACTTGGATCGGTGTCTTTTCCCGATTTAGGTATTATTGCTGAAGAGGAGTTAGCGGGTGGATTCGGAATCGGAATCGGAACCGGAACCGGAAATGGTAAAGGGAATAACTATGGAGGTAAAGGAAAAGGTGGGAGTAACAATACTAATAATAATGGTAATGAAAAGGGTAGTAGTAGTGTTGGAGAGTATTACCAACAAATGTTGAAGTCAAATCCTGGTGATTCTTTGCTTTTGAGAAACTACGGGAAATACTTGCATGAGGTAACCTTTCGGATTTCAGTCCTATCGATATACTCCCTTTGTTCATAATTAATAATTACGTGATCGTGGTGTTTTTTTTTTTACTGAATAATGTGACAACTAAGTTTGAACAAGAATTTTTTTTTTTTTTACGATCAAGTAAGAATTATCCAATTGATTATGTTTTTGTACTATAGGTAGAGAAAAATGTGGAGAAAGCAGAGGAATGTTATGGAAGAGCAATATTAGCAAGTCCAGGAGATGGAGAATTATTATCATTATATGGGAATTTAATTTGGGAAACTTCAAAGGATGAAGATCGTGCTCAACTTTACTATGATCAAGCTCTTCTTAACTCACCTGATGATAGGTAATTAGTTAAATTATTTATTTGTGTATTTATGTTTATTGTTTAAAAGTTGGTATATTATTTATTTGATTCTTATTTTATGTTCATGTTTTTTATAGCATGGTATTGGGATCATATGCACACTTTTTATGGGAAGCAGAGGATGATGAAGAAGATGATCAAGAAATTATGAAGCATATTCCTGCTATGGTTGGAGCTCACTAATTAATAAGTCTCAAAAATTGGCATCGATTTTAACTTTTGATTTTGAGTTTTAACCTTTTTAGGGCATTAAAAAAAAAAAAAAAAAAAAAAAACATTTTGTAATGTTTTGAGTGTTAATTTTCTAGTTTTATTACTAAGCTAACTTCTAAAACTATGTATTACTTTTAGTAGGAAATAAATAGGATGATGCATGTAAAAAGAGAGATGCAAGACTTACCATCACTAGTAATTTTTATTTATATATTTGAGTATATATATATTACATCGATCTCTAAAATAAATATTTTTGCCATTGTTGTCAATACTGTAGTAAATTTTGTTTCATCTAAAGATTTTGATCAAGAAGATCAAAATACTAAATATATAGGGAATGTGACGATAAATATATATAAATTCTTTGAACAATGAATAAATCTAGAAATTAATATGAGTACGAAAATTTTGTCATACCGCGTTTTTTTTTTTTTTTTTTGGAATGTATTTGTTATTAGTAAATAGTATTTCAGTATGATTAAAGAACAACTTTTTGGAAAAGGAAAAAAACTAGATGTCAAAAATATTAAAAGGTATAAACTCTATAAAGTAGGTAATCAATATACATACTAAAATTAATCAAATGATAAGAAAATAAAAATCCATCTCTATCCATATAATATGGGAAATCATGTGATCATGTTGCTAATATAGAGAGCAAGCTAATAAGAGAAGAGAATTTGTAAAAATACAGAAAACTACAACCAAAAAAGTTGAACAAGAGTGAGATTTATTTTTTCTTTATTTTCAATTTTGTTGAACGTCACTTGTAACTTTGCGCGTGATTTCATTAAGCTTGTAAAGGTTTGTTGATAGGCCCAATCACTGTTTTTTACTTTTTTTTTCTTTCTAACTTCCTACAATTTGTCTTAATATATGACAGAAATAATACTTAATGATCTTTACACTAACTTAATTAGTAATTGTTGATTTTTTTGTACATGTTAATTATTGTCAATTATTAGTATTAAGGATGTGATCGAAATTGTCCTTTTTGGCTGCTTCATCAAATTATCATAATCTAATTAAAGAATACTTTAATTCATCACAATCTTTGGATAATGATCTAATCTTATCAGTTAAGTGTTGGATGATGTCTGCTAATTTTTTTTATTGTCCAATTGGAAGATTAGCAATTAATTAGCACATTTCAATTTGAGCGTGTAATTTCCAATTTCAGCCTGTTTAAGGACCTAGACAGGTAATGAGAATTTCCTAATGACATGATAATACTGTAGTATATGAATATACGAAGTATATGATACCTAATGTCCTAGTGCATGATATTACAAAATGTTAACTAATCATGACATAAATGCTAATCTTTATACTTATTGGGCCATTTAGATTGACAAGGAGTAGATGTTTAAGGTGGCCCAAGTGCTTAATAAGATTCACCAATCATGTAGCCCATAAACTCCTACTCGTATTATTGTAAAGATACAGTGGAAATTAATTGGTACGGAGTATTTGATTAAGGGTTTGTTCTCGTACGTTGAAATTCAGTTCAGTTCAGTTTATTTCAGCTCCTAATTTCTTTCTCTTATAAAATACGGAGTATTCATTTTATTTCAGTTCAGTCCAGTCAATGAGAACAGACCCTAAGGCTGGATACCTAGATTGAAGTATATGCAATGTTTTACTAGTGATATTTTTTTCAGCTATTATTTCATGTGATACATTGAACACTAAAAAAAAATAAAATACATTGAACACTAAATTGATGCTCCAACATTATTAGTAGAGATACTTGTATCTTTTCGGCTAGTATTTTTAGTCTTATTATATAAATATTTTTTAATATTGGATATAACTTTATAAATAAGTCACAAATGCATGATATAGAGTACATATTAAAATTACTCATATTTTAGTTAACCATATTACCAGCACTAGTAATGAAGTAATGCTTATCCCGTTGTCTAGGGCTAGATAAGTAGATGACTAGATGGTGTATGCTAGAGGCCTAGAGGTAATTCACTAATTCTCACGAGTGCCTAGTGATGCATTCGATTTCAACCTATTTTTTTTGCCTTGTGACACCCCTTGAATTCTCAATTGATCGTTCAACATTATAATTAACCTCATTGAGCCATTATCTATAATCAATGTAAAGCTCCACTAATAAACCATAAATGCACCATTAAAACCTAACAATAATCATATCTTAACCATACCATCACAAATAATGCTTCTTGATAACTCTACATGTTTATATAATCAGTGACTCAGATCACACATTGTCAATTATCTCGTTTAAGCATTTAATACACCGTCAAGGACATCAATCACTAGTATGGTAATAATGGTATGTCGATACTCCATATCAAGTGACTATACGAGTTATATTTACGAGTAAGATATAAGATAAAATCACGTCAACTAATGTATGTCATTTATGCTACGTGGTTTTCGATTGTAAAGGGCCTAAAATTGACACTATTGATTTATTTCTCGATTGATTCAAGTCATTTAGCCCACCCCAAACATAGAAAACGGGCTGATTTACAGCCGTCTTCAACCTTGCACCTCTTTCTCCCCTCTTCCGTCTCCTTCTTCTTCCTGCGTATTTCTCTCTTTCTCTCTCTCCTAAAACGCAAGCTTAACAATTGATAACAATGGCGAAGAAATCTAAGGAACAACCCAATAAAACTTCAACTCCAAAATCTAAAGAAAATCCCGTAACTTCTGAAAACATTTTAGACAAATTATTCGGCGAAATTCCTGATACCGAAGTCTCTAATTCCCTGTTTTCTTCCGAGAATCCATTTCGAAGAAAGCCAACAGATTCAATTCCAACACCCCAAATCCCAGAAACCCCTATTAATGCCGAGGTTGCGAAATCCGAATCCAAAACAAAGAAGAAAAGCAAGGACGAAAATTCTTCTGATGAGGTTAAGAAATCGAAGAAGAAAGATAAACTAGAGGAAAACCCTAATTTGGGAAGTATAGAGGAGAAGGAGAAGAAGAAGAATAAGAGGAAGAGAGATGAACTGGAGAGAGAATATGAGGTGAAGAAATATGGGGTTGCACCAGATGAAGAAGATGAGAAGAAAGAGAAAGTGGGTGGTGGGAAGAAGAGGAAGGCGTTGGATAATCCGGCAGAAATGATGGTTTCTCAAGAGGGTTATGATGATGAGAGTAAGCTTTTGAGGACTGTTTTTGTTGGGAATTTGCCATTGAAGACTAAGAAGAAAGTTTTGTTGAAGGAGTTTAGTCAATTTGGGGAAATCGATTCGGTTCGAATACGTTCTGTTCCTACATTGGATGTGAGTTTGTGGCATTTTTCTTTGTTTTAGGGAATTTATTTTGTTCTTGGGTATGATTTGGTTTGTGTTATTGAATTGATTTTTTGTTGTTACAGAGCAAGAAGCCGAAGAAAGCTTTGGTTATTAATGGGAATCTCAATGAGGCAGTTGATAGGTAATTTCTTTTATGTATGAAAGATTGAACTTATTTCTTTGCTTTGGGTTTTTGTTATATGCTGCTATAGAATATATGTTTTGGTTACCTTTATGTTGTGTTTTGAATTGCAAAACACATTGATTTACATTGAGCAAAGTTCCAAGGTGATTGGAGATAAATCATAAATGTCAGCAAGTTGCAATTAGTTCTAGCTATATGTCAGGTATTGATCCTACTGAATGTTTGATTTAGTATTTCTTACATAGTTACATGTCATTCAGACTGTTTCCTAGATAATGTATTTGGAGAGGTTTTGAAATAAGATAGTTGAAGAATGCATTAGGGTTTAGGGTAGCTACCGCCTACCGGCGTGGTTGGTAGAAAACTGAATTACAAAGTTTTGAATACAGACATTGTGGCGGTAGGAAGGGAAACTAACTTGTGTTTGTTTGGTGAATGGCAATGGGATAAGGATGTTTTGTACAAGAATGTGAAGAATCTTTGTTCGGACAGTTTGTTTTAGGGCGTTGGAGATATTTTCTCTCGCTTCCTTTATTCATCCAACTTAAAATTTTCCTTTCACATATGAAATGGAGAATAAAGGAGTAAGACCATGTACTTTTCGGAAATAATAAGATTAGAGAAGTTCAGCTAGTTTTGTTTTAGATAAGGATCAATGGGATAAGGATGTTTTGTACAAGAATGTGAAGAATCTTTGTTCGGACAGTTTGTTTTAGGGCGTTGGAGATATTTGCTCTCGCTTCCTTTATTCATCCAACTTAAAATTTTCCCTTCACATATGAAATGGAGAATAAAGGAGTAAGACCATGTACTTTTCGGAAATAACAAGATTAGAGAAGTTCAGCTAGTTTTGTTTTAGATAAGGGTCTTCAAGTGAGAAGAAAGAAACATTCTTGTCTTGTATTAAGGGTTTATACCTCGATTGTATCTAGTTTACTTGGCTGACTATCTGGTTTTGCTATACATTGGAGTACTTGTTCATGATATGCTGTCTTCTTCATGTGTACCTGGCTGAATGATTTTCGTTATCCACGCACAATTTTCTTTGTATTTTCTGACAATGACCTTTATGCAGTGTCAATGCCTACATTGTATTCAAAACAGAGCAAGCTGCTGAAGCCTCCCTAACACATAATATGTCTATGGTATGTCTGCTGTTGGATGGGAACTTTATCTGCTGTTGTTTAAAACTTTTCTTTCCTCCGTAAAGTTTCTGGTTGACTGTCATTCCTTTTTTGACCCGTGTTTAACTTTGTTTTAGATTGGAGGGAACCATGTCCGCGTTGACAGGGCGTGCCCACCTCGGAAGAAACTGAAAGGAGACGACGCTTCAGCTACTCTTTATAATAATAAGAGGACAGTTTTTGTGGGTAATTTGCCATTTGATGCTAAGGTATATGCTTGATATGCTTTCCATTTCTTTTCTTTTTAAAATTGTCTATTCCATTCATATGCTTATTTTGCTCATTGGCTGCTTTCAAAACAGGATGAGGAACTTTATCAGTTGTTTTGCAACACCAAACAACTTGAATCTAGCGTTGAGGCTGTTCGAGTGATTAGGGACCGGCACACAAGTCTTGGAAAAGGGATAGCTTATGTCTTGTTCAAAACAAGGGTATGCCTTCTTCTCTGTCTATGCAATATCCATCATGTTCCTAATTAGCATTGAGTTGCTGCAGAGAGATGCTACATCATGTTCCTAAATTCATTTCGAATTGAAATGAATTTATTGCATGAACAGGCACATCTAACGCATTTATTTTGAATTATGGAGGTGTTAGGACATCATTAAAAGGTTGCCTGTGTTTTCCTTTTGCAATTTATTTGATGATTTAATTGCATCCAATTACGTTTAACTATCCATGTGTTCTAGACTGGAAGATTCAGAATTATAGAAATAAGGAAGAGATGTGACGAAATTTTGGAGAGTTGATAGTTATTTGGTGCAATTAAATCACCAAAATTTGGTTTAAAGTCCTTGTCTTATGGGAGGGGATAGACAATTCCAATAACAATATAAAGCAAAGTAAAATAGAAGACATTCACAATTTTCTTTGTGGTTTATGTCTCTTTGATTCTCTCTTTATATATTATTTAATTCCCCTACTAGTTGCTTCTCCAAGCTTATTCTAACCTCTAATTATGCATTGCCTGCACTATTCCTCCTGTTTAAGCTACAGTTACATATCCCATGAGAGAATATGTATGTTGTTGCATGGAAGCTATCAGCTTTTATCAGTCTGCTATTATTGTTCAGTGTTTTAGTAGTTAATAGCCCATATTTGGTAAATACTTGATAAATACTTATATATGTGTATCAACTATTAGGCATAAGTGAATTTATTTAGTTCATCACATATATTCTTCTGTAGGAATCATGAAGATCAATATGCATTTATCCTTTATATTTTGGCAAGTATTAGTCTTCACATCTTTCATTGCGTGTGTACTGGTGTGGACATCTCGTATATTGCTACGCTGGAGCATGGATGTGTGAACTTATGTCTTCACTTTCCTTGTGCCTTGTTTCGGTGAGGGTGTGCAAGGATTTGTACCCCTTGTTAGACTTGAAGTTTGATGTATAATGTATTCATCAAAATCAGAAGGGCCATTTTTTTAAATACAAATATACTGGGATTTGGGGCTTGTCTGTTGTCATAAGCAGTATCACATGCTGTGGCTTGACTAGTTGACTGCCTATGTCTTTTTTTTATCGATATGCTCAACTGTTGTTCCTTATTACCAAGATTGAAGTGGAAACTGCATATATTTACTACTACATGTTATTGTATAAATTTGACAAGTACACGGCATTATGAATTTATGACAATAGGTGAATTTTTTTATTTAAATTTTTTTGTACCAAACCATCACTTCTATATTATTTTCTCTTTGCTTAAATATTGCTTGTGTTTATATGATGGCTTGTGGACGCTTAAGCAGTTAAGCTTATTCTGCCGGTTTCACTAGCATTCTCCTATAGTCCTATCTAGCTTTTTCTGAGATTGACTCTTAGAGTAGGGGAATATGAGTTGGCTTAGGACTTCATCTTCCAGTGATATATAGTATCTTAGTCATTGTTTTCTACCACATCATGCATATGTAATGCATTCTATAGGCGTGATAGTTGTTGATGCTTGATAGATTGTTTCCCACGTCATGTTTTTAAAATTTATGTGATGTTCATGAATTAAGTGAACATTTTGTTTCTTTGTTGCTTTTTCTCTTTGAGTATACAATTTAGTACGTTATTTATAGGGTTAATCTCAATTTCTTAACGACGACTTTCTTTTACAGGAGGCTGCAAATATTGTTTGTAAAAAACGTTTGAAGCTCCGAGACCGTGAATTGAGGATTTGTCATGCTAAGTCAACCACCCAATCCTCCACACCCTCTAAGAGGAAAAGTCCAGGAGAATCAGAAAGCTCCCCTGCAAAGAAATTTTCAGCAGGAACAAATACTCGCTCCCCTGCAAAGAAATTTTCTGCAGGTGCAAAGACTCCAGAAAGTCGCTACAAGGTTGGTGCTGGTGGTGATACCTCCTACCAAGGTTTACGTGCAAGTAAATCCGGGGAGCAAAAGAAAGCTCCCATAAGAAGAACTACTACAAAAACTTCTTTTAAACCCGCAGTGAAGAGTGGAGACAAAATTAAGCAGAGGACAGATAAAAGACCATCAGTAGCAGCTAGAAAGGCCAAAGCAATTGCTATGCAAAGTGGCGGCGCTTCTATCAAAACAGGGAACAAAAGAAAAATGGATGCCAGAACGCCCCAAAGTTCCAACAAGAAAAAGAAGGCTATGAAATCCAAGTGAAAGGGCCTTAGTGTACAACTGTTTCGCCATTTTTTGTCCTTTCAAATTTTGTTATAGTTTTCACTCAAAAAGAGAGACCTCTGTAGTTTGATCTAAGCAGTTAATACAGCTGTGTACGATGTCCAAACTGATAGATTGCGAACTAATACAAAGCTGTATGTGTAAGTGTATTATGGCAATATATCATCTCCTTTGTTTTTTCACAAGTTGTCAGAATTTTTTCTATACTGAAGCTTTTGAGAAAATTTCTTAATTTCTTGCACCTACACTTGTTGATTTGCCTATAGAAAGCAGCTACGTTTGTGCTCCCTAAAGTTTTGATTCTTCTATCCTTTTCATGATTGTTGAAAAAACAAAACTTCAACCTTTAACCTTTCACAAAAGCATAGTGTTATTATGAGTATCATTACACTATGTCAAAAGAAAATTATTCCTGATTAACCAGCTACGTTGTGTAGCAAACTTTATTATGTAATACTTATAACAGAATAGGAAAGGGGTTGATTGCAATCCAACTCGACTGCATTAGATTTTTATTACTCCATATCATACTCCATAGGAATTTTGGGTAGGGAGCTCTTGCCTTCTCAGCTGTGAATCAGCTGAAAACCAAATCAGCTGAAAACCAACCACATTTTCAGCTGTCATTCCTATTAAGGTCTTAAATTGAACAAATGCTGTAGTGAAGAACCAAGGACAAAATTGAATACGAAAGCACTGAAATTCCATAAAATGTAGATGCTGTCAAATATTTTACATTACAAAGTAAAACCAACCAACAAATCTACTGGAACTAATATCCACAACTTTCACAGAATTTTAGCTATCAGCACAGCACAGGTGACAGGCCTTCTTATAATGCAATTGTAGACCAGTACAGTAGATTCCGACAGACAGGTATGATATTCTCAAGAGTTAACCAAGGTTAGACATCAGGCCCTAAGCAGCTGTCCCTAAAAAAAAAAAAAAACCTTGAGCTCATTCCTTCAGCAGTGGTGCAGGGGACAGCGAGCGGTTTATTGGACCGTATGATCTGTACAGAAGTGATCAGAAGTAGGGGATTCAGCAGTATCAGCACTAACTGAGAAAAGCAACATGGTTATGTCTTGTTCTTTGACATCAAGGTAGGGGTGACTGAAACAATCCCAATGAGGAAAAGTGTTGCTATTGACTGGAAGTCATACAGATCGCCTATTGATCGCAGTTCTCCAAGAGCTATTCCAGCCTGCCAATAACAAAAGATAAAATCTTATCACACACAATATCTCCAAAATCCATGGATGATCCATGGTTTAAAAGAAGATATTATGAAAAGAGCAAATATTAAAGATGTACAACTTAAATCAGGAAAACTCAGTCAAGATTCAAAGCATTTATCTGCTAATTTACACAAACCACCTCTTAAATTCAATATATACAAGGAATAGCCAGATGCATGAGGGGCTCTGCAAAAATTAACATGACTGAGGGGTCGTTTCAGGCAGACGTAAGTCATGTAGCTTGACAATCTTTCATTTTCACTAAAGAAAAAAGAAAACTAATCGCTCTTATTATAGATATGTAGGAAATACATACTCTGACGGTGACAAAGGCAGCAGGGATCAGTCCAATGAAAGTCGCCAAGAAGAAGATGTGGTAAGGGATATCCACGATTGGAGAAGCCACATTGATAAATGTATTTGGCAGTGTGGGCGTTACTCTTAGAAAGAGCATGTAATTTAACAAGTTTTGACGTCTCTTCGCAACCTGAAGGTAATGAAGAAAATATAATCAGCCTGAGAAATCATTGGTCATGTTTAATAAACAGTTCATAAGCAGAAGTAGCTGTTACCTGAGCTTGAAAGAAAGTTAGTTTGTCCGGCCATAATGAAAAAACAAGAGGTCGGCCAATCAATTTTGACAAGAAAAAGCACGACGAAGCTCCAGCTGTAGCAGTGAAAAGGACCAGCGCCAAACCTCTAAATACACCAAAAAGAGCTCCAGCTAACAAAGACATAAATACAGTTCCTGGAATCATGAAAGTCTGCATGAAAATGTAGACCACAGAGTATCCAACCAATACTTGCAGCGTATAGTCACTCGTGTAGCTCTCGAGATGATCTCTAAAAAACAAAGGATTAACATCAATATAACAACAGATCTTCAGTACATCATTTCTTCTTTCAATATCATGGCATTTCCAGGGAGCAATTTTTGGAAAAAAAAAAAAAAAAAGAGTGACACATAATTAAATACTTGACAAATGGAATAAGAAAGAATTTTATATTTGTATAACTGAAGCATAGTGGTATTCCAGAGCTGTTTGATGGATCTGGAATAATGACTAATGAAAGAAGATACAAAACTCTACACATTGGCACATTGCATATAGAAAAATGCATACTGTATAGATTGAGGGATCTAAAGCAGTTGGATGTGATAGATTGTTTAGCTTACTTGTTGTGAGGTTCGTCTTTGATGAACCTTAATTTAGCTTAATGGTTGTTAGGTTTGTCTTTCATAGAGCTTATCACTTCTTTATATTCACATCCAACTGCTTTAGATCCCTCAGTCTACTCCCGAAGGCATACTAAAAGTATGAAAATATCTCAGTTTAAACTCCTAAGAAACACTAATTCAAGCTCCAGCAAAAAACGGCATGACAAAGCCTCTATATTTATCACAAAGACAGGCATATATTAAACCAGCCGAGCCTCTCAACCCTGGAAATAAGCACAGCATCACCATATACCTAATGGCTAATGTCATGACACAAAGCAGGGATATTGAGCCCATATCAGCATCAGAATGCTTTACAATATTTAAGTCAAATGACAATGCTGCTAGCATAGTACACACAACTTGAAGAGGCCATCAAATACTAAATGATCAAGCTCAAGACAATGTTAAAAAATAATATCACAGTAGTGATGACTTTTTTTCAAAATTTTAATTATTAGTATGGATTAACAGTTAACCCCCAAACTTAAGCCATAGAATTCTGCAGCTTTGTCAGAATGACTACTATCTGAGTATCTGAAGATCATTTCCCAATTAAAGCAAAGTTCGTCAAGAAAACTGAAGGTGATGTAATGACACCTTCATAAACATAATAGCTACATCAAGTTCACAATACTACATTGAAAAGAAATCGAAACTGGCACGCTGCGGAAATCTGATGAATTTGCAGACAAACATAGAGCATACATTGAGATTGAAAACAGCATAACCACCATAGAACAAAGTTATAACAATCAGTCAATCAAAATACAGGATTACCAGAAAATTTACTAAATTCCAGAAATCACAGCCTAATAAGGTATACTACTAATAATAATTTAGCTAAAGCAGCAAAATCTATTGAGAAAAGCTGTGCATGCAGCTAAAAACAGATCAATACTAATTTGGACTACATGCCAAAACAGAACAAAGAAAGATAACTGTAAGTAGAATGAATTAAACAATCACATTTTCACATTAATGTCACAATTTAATTTTTGCCTATTATACAAGAATTTGCAAAATCATACTTATAAGAAAAGTAATGAATAGTAACGGCATGCTAGTAATAGAAACATCATCTAAACTTACCTAACCAAACAAACATAGTCCTCTCAAACAAACAGCTTATAACCCATCAATGCAACACTAAAAAGATTCAATCTTTCCCCCCTTTTTTGAATAAGAAACAAAGAAAATCCCCATATTTCAGATCTAACAACAAAACTACAAGAAAATTAAACTCGGAATATTAGGGGGGGGGGGGGGGGGGAAATAAAAAAAAATAAAAAGTCAAATTTAAGCTAATAATCTTAATGAAAAACTCAAAATTGCTGAAAAAAAAGATTAAATTTATGAATGAATACCTAAGAATTTGTAAATCGTCAAGGGTACGAGGCAACTTGAGGAAACTATAATCAGAAGACGGCATAGTTAAATAAACACCCAATAGCCCTAATCCATATGCAAATACAACCCCAAAAGCTGCTGAAACTTCCCACATTGTTAATGGATACTTTGAAATTGATTTTTCTTCACAAACTAATATTTCATCTGATTTCTCCATTGTTTTTTTCTTCGAATTTTTTGCACTAACCCCACAAAAATTAAAACTAAAAAAAATTCAAAATTTCTCAAATTCGAGGTGTTTGTGTTTCTGGGATTAAATTGTGTAATGACCAGGTTTAAGAAGATAAGGAAGATTTGGTTTGGTTACTTTCCTAACACTTCTCTGATATTTCTGTTTTTTACGTTTAAGATTTGTTCGATTTTGTGGGAAATTTTTTGAGAATATTCGTTTGCCAAAGAATAGAAATATCCTAATTGATGATTATTGATTATATACAGTAGGATTTTAATTAATGACAAGATTTGTTAACCTTTTTTTTTTTTTTTTTTTTTTTTTTTTCAAATTATTGTTTGGTGGGATTAAAAAATTCAAAAAGGGTTGAATTGGGAGAGATGATGTGGTCCAACTTTGGTCGTTTGTTTTCTTGTCTTTTATGATTTGTGGGTTATCACTTGACGTTTTAATGGAGACGTTCAGATGTTAATTTCATTTCATCAGATTCATATTAATGATGTCTTCACCATGTTTTTATTTAACCTAAAAATCTTTAGGGTGTTCATTCTACATTCGGCTGTTTAGGTATTTAGGATGACACCTAAAAAACCTTAGTGTCACACGATTAATTTGAGTCATTTCGTTTTGGCAAGTCATTCGAGTCATGTGTAGCGTAAGTGTATATTACCAACTAACAAGTCTAGATACATATAAGTATACAATTTTTTTTTGGCTGGTAAGGAGAATGATTCTATCAGGCTACTGGAACCTTTCACAGAGTCACAGGCCCTCTCAACTCAGGTTAGTGGGCTACATACTTTGAGAGGGGGGGAGGGTAAGGGAATCTCCACCACAAAGTCTCTCTGGTGAGATTTGATCCCACAACCTCTTAATTGGTTGTAAGATGCAAACTTAGGGCATGTTCTCATCGATTGAGCTCAGCTGAACTGAACTGAGCTGATTTGAACTAAAATGAATATTTTATAAGAGAAGAAAATTAGGAACTGAACTGAACTGAGCTGAACTGAACTGAATTTCAACGTAAGAGAACAGACCCTTAGTATACATTTTTTTTTTTAAGTTGGTAAGGAAAAGGGCTCTACCGGGTCAAAACCTCTCCCAGGTCCTACCGGCCTCGGTTAACAGGTTCGGCATTTTGGGAGTGTGGGAAAGGGTAACGGAATCTCCACCCCAAAGTGCCTTCTAGTGAAAATTAAACCCCAAAGCCCAACCTCAAAGTTGTAAGGTATAACCCTTTCCACTAAACAAGCTTAGCTTGGTTACGAGTATACATTAAATGACGTGCCCAAACACTCATATAAGCTCATATGTATAGACGTATAGTACTCCGTAAAATGCATGCTGCACCAGGTGGATGAAACAGTCTCAGGGCAAAGAACACGTGAAAGAGGGGTTGGAAACCGACGGAGAAAACAAAGGAGATAGCGGCCCCAAGTGTAAACGCGCAAATCGTGGGGTACTTCTAGTTTTTTTGCATGTGCCACTATTTGCTTAAACTACGCGTTTTATGCTTAATAATCATACGGAGTAATAGTACAGTCAGCTCCTATAATTACACTTTTGCCCTCATTGTTTGTCGCTTTCTACACCAATTAATTTGCATAACATTTTTCTAAATTCTATCTTTGTCCTACCTTTTGCTTATGTATATATGTTTGAACTTTGAATCATACTTAACTAAAGATTAGGAACAGTATATTGTATGAGTATGACGATCTAGGAGGTTATTCTTATTCTCACTCTTCATTAATCATTATAATATTAATTGATGTCTTAAACATTGATTGAGATTTGGCAAATTGTTTAAATTATTGCTCTTTCCCTCATTAATTATAACGTGGGCTCATGATTATATATTTGGATCAAGCAACTTGCATCATCATATCAATAATAATGAAAATGTGTTGAGGGTTTATGTCAATAATAAATTAAAATGTGGAAAAACAACAAGGTTTATTATGGATTTACTTGTAATGATGAATTGCCAATAATTATATTTGAGGCACAAGTTTACCTTTAAAACATTTGGGATTTGATTTGTAGGAAAGTATTCTTGTATTCGTAAATTTTATTGAGTGGGTCATTGCTTGTAAAAGGTTAGAAAAAGATCGGTTAGTGGGAGTTACAAATCAAATTTCAATAGTGAATGAGATTGTTAAGATATATTCAAAATATATCTTTAGTCAATGTAAATATTTTAGTTACCTTGTTTATAGCTAGAGTATATTTTGTAATTAGCTCTTTCCTTATTTGTAGCTTAATTAGTGCCTTGAGATAAGGCTAAACAATTGTATATATTGGCTGGAAATTAATGGAAAGCTCACGGAATTATTTCCTTCATGGTATCAGTAGACTAGGGCTAATTTCCGCTGCACCCTAGCTTTGTTTTTCCGCCAATCTTCTTATTCTTCTACCTTTCTCCTTCCTTTCTTCTCTTCTTTCTTCTCTTGCACTGTAACAATGCCGGACTCCAAGAATTCTTTTCATCCGGCTTTTACCGTGTCTAATATCAAACACAACGTCCCAATCACTCTTGAAATGGCGAACGTTGAGTACTCTACTTGGGCGGAATTGTTTAAAATCAATGCTCGGTCACACAAGGTTCTACATCATATCATAGCTCCGGAGAAGGAGGCGGCTGCGCCTTTAACCAAGGAGGAATCGGAGCTATGGACTGTTTTGGATGCTCTGGTTCTTGGGTGGATTTATTCCACGATTTCTAATGACCTTATGCACACAATCATGGAACCCGACTCTACGGCAATGTAGGCTTGGAATAGACTTAAGGACATATTCCAAGATAACCAGAATTCCCGTGCTGTGACCCTTGAGCACGAGTTCTCCAACACCGACATGGAGGACTATCCTAATGTCTCGGCATACTGTCAACGGCTCAAGAGTTTGGCAGATCAGTTGAAGAATGTTGGGGCTCCGGTCGACAATAATCGGCTTGTCCTTCGATTGGTTTCCGGTCTCACGGAAGCATACAATGGGGTTGCTACGTTAATTCGGAAAAGTAATCCTCTTCCTCAATTCTACCAAGCCCGCTCTATGCTCACGTTGGAGGAGGCCGGCTTGGCAAAGAAGGCTGCTACATCGTCAGATTCGGCAATGGTGGCGGGTGTTCCTCGTGAAGCTGCAAATTCGGGGGGAGATTTAGGTGGTTCTCGTGGTAAAAATCAGAAAAATCACAAGAATTCCGGCAGCGGTGGTCGGGGACACAACTCCGGTAGTGGTGGCGGCCAAAGCTCCGGCGGTCAGACCTCCGACCGCGGTGGGCAGCACCAGCAGCAGCAGGGCTGGGCTGCTCCTCCACCGTGGCAGCAGCAGCAACATTACCAGCCTTGGGGCTGGGCTACTCCATGGGCAGTCCCTCCTTGCCCGTGGCCCACCCAAGGCTGGGCCAGACCTCAACAGCAGCCCATGAGACAGCAGCAGGGGGTATTGGGGCCTCGACCTCAGCATGCTTACACCGTTTCTCAACAGCCCATGTCCTATGCTCCCACGGATATCGAGTCGGCTATGCACACCATGACATTGAACCCACCCGATCCTTCGTGGTACATGGACACCGGTGCAACCTCGCACATGACATCCTCCAACGGTAATCTCTCGTCTTATTTTAATTTGAGCAATCATCCTAATGGTATTGTTGTTGGTAGTGGTCATACGATTCCTATTCATGGTTGTGGTCACACTACGTTGCCTTCCCCTAACCCTCCTTTGTCCCTCACTAATGTCCTTCATGCTCCTAAAATTATTAAAAATTTAATTTCTGTTAGGAAGTTTACAACTGATAATTGTGTGACCGTTGAGTTTGACCCTTATGGTTTTTCCGTGAAGGATTATCAGACGGGGATGCCAATAATGAGATGTGATAGCCAAGGAGACCTTTATCCTCTTACTACCACTTTCAAAAACTCAACTCCATCAAATTTTACAGCTTTAGCTTCCTCTTTATGGCATGAACGATTGGGACACCCAGGATTGTCTATTTTAAAGACACTTCGTAGTAATAAAAGCATTGAATGTACTCATAATTCTAGTGCTAATGTTTGCAATTCTTGTGTTCTTGGAAAACACGTAAAATTGCCTTTTATGTCATCGAATTCTAGTACTTCTATGCCTTTTGATATTATTCATAGTGATTTATGGACCTCTCCTGTTTTGAGTTCATTGGGTCATCGTTATTATATGCTTGTGTTGGATGATTATTCTAAATTTTTGTGGACTTTTCCTTTAGCTAAAAAGTCGGATGTTTTTGACAAAATATTAGCCTTCCAAGCATTCATTCTTACTCAATTTGAACGTCCAATTAAAACTTTTCAATGTGATAATGGGAGGGAATATGATAACGGTCCCTTTTGGGCGTTATGTGAATCTAATGGCATGTCTTTTCGTCTTTCATGTCCCCATACTTCATCACAAAATGGAAAGGCCGAGAGAAAAATAAGATCTTTGAATAATATCATACGCACTCTTCTTTCTCATGCTTCTTTACCTCCGTCTTTTTGGCACCATGCTTTGCAAATGGCAACATATCTTCATAATATTCTACCAACCAAGTAAATTGCTAGAAAATAAGTCCCCTCTCCAAGTTTTATATCAAAAGGGCCCTTCTTACTCTCACTTACGTGTTTTTGGGTGTTTATGTTACCCTTTGATTCCGTCCACTACTATTAATAAGTTACAACCTCGGTCCACACCGTGTGTTTTTTTGGGGTATCCACCGAATCATAGGGGTTATAAATGCTTTGATTTATCGTCTAATAAAATAATTATTAGTCGTCATGTTGTGTTTGATGAGAGTGTTTTTCCATTTTCGGATTTGCATAAACCCTCTTCCCATACTTATAATTTCTTGGATGATGGTTTGAATTCATATGTCATTCAACATTTGCAAAGCACGGCCCAGCCTTCTAGCACTCACCGAACTGGGCCTCTCCACTCCAGCCCAGTTCGCGCCTCTCCTTCTCCCTCACATAGCTCTTCACCAGCTGGGCCTCTTGATGATCCCTTCGGCCCAGCTCCAAACAGTCTAGGCTTCACTCCCCTCCATGGCAGACGGGCTGCTGATGTTGGGCAAAATGGGGCCTCGTTGGACCGTGGGTCTGTTCAATCAGCCACGGCCCAGCAAGGTCCTACCCACTCAGCTGACCCAACTGCATCTAGTCCCACGGCTCCAACTTCTCATTCTCCTCCTATTCCACCGCCACCTCCTCCTAGGATTGTTACTCGTAGTAGCAACGGTATAGTCAAGCCAAATCCAAAGTATAAAAATTTAAGTGCTATGACTTCTAGTGTTACGGTTTCCCCTTTACCTCGTAACCCCGTTTCTGCTCTTAATGACCCGAATTGGAAATTGGCCATGGATGATGAATATAATGCTCTTATTAATAATAAGACGTGGGAGTTGGTGCCCCGTCCACCTGATGTTAATGTTATTCGCTCTATGTGGATTTTTACTCATAAAGTGAAATCTGACGGTTCTTTTGAGAGGCATAAAGCCCGTCTTGTAGTTGATGGCAAAACACAACAGGTTGGCATTGATTGTGGGGAGACTTTTAGTCCGGTTGTCAAACCGGCAACTATCCGTACTGTTCTTAGCCTTGCTTTGTCTAAAGCTTGGTCGATCCATCAGCTTGATGTTAAGAACGCCTTTTTACATGGTCAGCTTCAGGAGACAGTCTATATGCATCAACCCCTTGGGTACCGTGATAAAACTCACCCTGATTATGTGTGTTTATTGCGGGGCTCTTTATATGGTCTTAAGCAGGCACCCCGGGCGTGGTATAAGAGGTTTGCAGATTTTGCTGCTTCTATTGGTTTCACTAATAGTAAGAGTGACAATTCCTTGTTTATTTATCGTCAAGGGAAAAATGTGGCTTATTTACTTTTATATGTTGATGACATTATCCTTACTGCTTCTTCTGATGCTCTGCGGAGTTCTATTATGTCCCTTCTTAGCTCGGAGTTTGCTATGAAGGACTTGGGTCACCTTAATTATTTTCTTGGCATAGCAGTGACAAAACATAAGGGTGGATTATTTTTGTCACAACACAAATATGCGGAGGAAATTATTGACAGAGCAGGGATGGCTTCATGTAAACCTTCGGCTACACCTGTTGAGGTGAAACCGAAGGACAGTTCTACAGGTTCACCTTGTCCCGATCCTACATTGTATCGCAGTCTTGCAGGTGCCTTGCAATACCTCACATTCACTAGACCGGATATATCATATGCGGTCCAACAGGTTTGCTTACATATGCATGATCCGAAAGAGCAGCATATGGCCGCTCTCAAACGAGTCATTCGGTATGTACAGGGCACGATTGATCATGGTTTGCATCTGTATCCATCTTCTATTTCCTCTCTTGTCTCGTATACAGATGCAGATTGGGCCGGGTGTCCAGATACTAGACGCTCCACATCTGGATACTGTGTGTATTTGGGTGATAATTTGATTTCTTGGTCCTCGAAACGACAGGCTACTCTATCTAATCTAGTGCCGAGGCAGAATACAGGGGCGTTGCTAATGTGGTTTCTGAGTCATGTTGGCTTCGAAACTTTCTTTTGGAATTACATTGTCCGATTAAGAAGGCGACTTTGGTTTATTGTGACAATGTGAGTGCCATCTATCTTTCCGTTAATCCGGTGCAACATCAACGAACAAAGCACATAGAGATGGATATTTTATTTGTTCGAGAAAAGGTAGCCCGGGGTGAGGTTCGGGTTCATCATGTTCCTTCTAGGCACCAAATTGCGGATATTTTTACAAAGGGGCTCCCTCGTGTTCTTTTTGAAGACTTTAAAGATAGTCTAAGCATACGTCCTCCTCCAGCTTAGACTATGGGGGTGTGTTAAGATATATTCAAAATATATCTTTAGTCAATGTAAATATTTTAGTTACCTTGTTTATAGCTAGAGTATATTTTGTAATTAGCTCTTTCCTTATTTGTAGCTTAATTAGTGCCTTGAGATAAGGCTAAACAATTGTATATATTGGCTGGAAATTAATGGAAAGCTCACGAAATTATTTCCTTCAGAGATGATAAACGAGCAAAATAAATATAAAAGAGAGAGAGATTAGACACAATATATGAAAAGGCAAATACATGTACAAATACAAAATTATTAAATTATTGTTTTTGAGCTTCGGGTCTATATTGACCGTATCTTATAAAGATATTTTAGCTTGATCTTACAACTAATTGATGATAAGTAAAGTAGTTCACTAATCTTTAAAACATTAAAATTTTGTTTGTCTCAACTACTTAATTAATGATAAGTAACTCTTACAAGTACAAATAATTGATGATAAGTAACTCTCTAGGGACGTATGTCTCAACTCTGAAGGAAACTAAAAAGATAAAAATGAGTTCTGATCTCTTCTGATCCGTATGTCCGTAATAGAGATGTGTTAAGGCCCAATGGGCTTATATACTAAAAGTCTAAAACTTCAAAGTAATAATCATGCATTTATGTGGTAAGTCTGCTCAAACGGATTATTACTTGAAGTTTTAGTATGTAAGCCCATTGGGCCTGTTGACTGCCCAAGCTTAATCTATACCAGATTACCAGGAGCTTGTCCATCAACTCAAGCCATTACCATTTATCAAAGAGTAACTTAAGAAGATACATCCTTCATTTACAACAACTGATTTACCACATATAATAGATTAATAGGCCTAAGCCATGTTTCATCAGGTGAAGAAAACACGACTCAATAACCAAGAGTGTTCTTTTTAAATTGAGCCATCAAGGTAAATTAAGTACAGAAAAATAAGGTTCGTATTAGCCAAGTTATGCTAAATAATTAAGGATCTTCAATCTTAATTTACAACTTGAATATTTGGTATGCTCTAATTAGTTCAAATTAATTCAATTTAGTGTGCACGAGTTTAATTAAATATCTTTGGATAAGTCAATTCAATATAATACATAAATAATTAAAACTTTGCTGATGAAAATCAGGTGAATATAACGCACCTTTGTCATGTGGACTCTTATTTTTTTGCACAATACATGCATTATTGTTAATCACCCATAGCCATGAAGGATTTCATTTTCATGCATTAAATGCACACAACAGCTTCTGAAGAAATAATACTTATTATCAACCTAACTTTCTCATCCATCCATCTCTCTCTTCTTATCATCCACAACCATAAATTCTACTAGCATTTACAACTTTCCTCTTTATTCTTCCTTCTTACAAATTCCTTTTTTATATTCTTACAAATTAAAACTCTTTGTTTCTTTCTAAAAAAATGGCAGGAATAGTATCCAAAAAATTCTCATACCAAAAGCTAAAGCAAGAAGTCATTTTTGAAGAAGATCTTCATCATCAAAACAAAAGTAAAAAAGATAAAATTTCCGAGATTATTAGAAGCTCATCATCATCAATAAGATCAAGAAGCAGCTGGATTAGTAAGCTGAAATTAAGGAGAAAATTCAGGGTTAAATTAGGACGTTGTTTTAGAAGGTTTTTCAGAATCAGAAAAAATAAAAAGCTTAAAGTTGCAAGATTAGCTTGGGCTAATAAGGTTTACAAGAGATTAAAAGAAGGTCAATCTCATTTTGGTGATCTTTTTACTGGTAATTACTTGTTCATGCAAGTCACTCCTGGCTCCTTCGTCAAGAACAACAAAACTCATTGCGTTTCGTCTCACCAATTTTATAATCATAGCAATACTACTATTAATAATAAGCTTTCTAGATATCCCTCAAGTTATACTAGTAATTATGTCTTATCTTCTTGAATAATTGTATAATTATATTATATGTATGTTCATGTAATTTGATGTATTTTTAAGCTTATTATGTACTCTGGACTTCATGTATTTACCAATAATAGTTTGTGATATATGTAACAAATAACTTATTGACAAACAATTTCAATGGTATATAGTTATAAATAAAAGTTTGAAGAATTCAATTAAGACTTTAAAAGGCAGATGCGTGCAAGATATAACAGCAATATCGATCTATGTCGTTTTAAATTTGTTTTTCTTATATATTCTACGTACTATTGTGTTCGAGCTTATGCAACTAATTAATTAAAACAGAACGTGATATTAATTTTGATGTTTAATTATGTTAAGCTTTCTCTTGTTTGATACATTAAGGTACCTTAAATCCTTAATTAAGAATTCAAAGAGTATTTTTGTCTCACATCATAATTAATATATATGGTACGTAGTGTATACATAAGGTACTCTTGTATAGTTCTATGTGCAGCGCCATTATTGTTTTAATTAATCTCATATTATCATGTTTAATTAATAAAATGAAGTTGTTAATATAAATCCAACTTTAAGAAATATAATTGGTTTTTCCCTTGAGCGTACGGTATACCTATTTATTAGGCATGCTTGAGTGTAGGTATGCCATATTCATAATAAATTTGTAGATTTTGGTTGTTCATCAGTACGTACTCCGCATAACATACAAAAGTAATTATTTATAATCCTCAAATAATAATTCAATCAATAATAAAAATAAATTTTGGAGTTGGTAGCTAATCGAAAGTAACTATTCGTAATTATAGAGTCAAATTATTGAAACAAATTTTGTATCAGTTGGACTTGGAGATGTGTGAATATAATTAAATATGTAAATTAATTAAATCCTACGGAGTACTACTCCATACTATGTCCATATATATTACGGAGTACTCGTATTATTAAGTTGAGCATATATAATCACAATTCCATGAAATTTAAAACTCAAATGTAATTTACAATTTGCTCATTAAGGTGTTAGCCCTCTCACACTTTTAATCTCTTTCTCACTCAGCTAGGCACACAATCCCACCTAACAAGTTCAATTTATAGCTAAACACTTATACGTCCCTATAACACGTAAATAATCGTAGTACTCTATCACCTAAAAACACACTCTTTACTACTCTACGGCTCTACCTAATAACAATATTAAGTACTTAAACATATAAGTGTAGTCTTATACTACTAAAGTAGTCCTTTATATTCTACCACATGTCCACATTACTAGCTAGCTACGTTAGTGTTTCATTAGATACCTCGATCATTTTCATGCATTTAATGTGAAAATAGCTGGGAAAAATGCTTTGATGCTCTTTTAACTCTAAAATAAAAAAATTAAAAAAAAAATTGTTTGTCAAAAAAAAAAAAAAAAAATTTATATACTCCTTTTGTCCCTTTATTTTTGCCCCATTCTCATTTTTTGGGTCAAACTTTGACCATAATTTACCGTTAATCTATGAAAATTAATATAGTCATGAGTGGTCTTGTTAAATTCGTCTCATTGTAAATTTTATTAATATCATGTTTTTATAATTTTTATCTACATGGAAATAAAGATATAGACGTTTTAAGACGGGTCTAAGAGACTGTGCACAATCAAATAGGGCAAAAAAACAGGAACAGATGGAGTAAAAGTTTTATTTCTTTTTTTATTTATTTCTTTTATATATATTTTAACTCTGTATTGACTTTATTAGTGTAATCGGTTAAACTCTACCAACTTATTTTAACATTTTAAATAGATTATCTGTCAAAAAAAAAAAAAAACCATTTTAAATAGATTAAACTCTATTATCTTATTTTTAATTAATAATTATTTTCTGCTATTTTAATTTACTTTTACTCACCACCTTATTTTATAATGTGTGTAAAATAACTATAAATGAAACTTTTATTTAGAAACGAAAAGAGTTTATCAGCTATTACATAAACTGCCAGGCGACCACTCACCTCATAAAACTGATTCATTTATTATGAGCCCAACTCCCACCAGCTGTCTTTCTCCTTCTTCTGCAGTCTTCCCTAAAACTCTCACTACCCTTTTTCATCAGCATTATATGCACCCCTTCTTCATTCATTTCTCACCACAAAATACAAATTTTCCTTGCACCTTTTTTCCTTTTTTATCACCCTCAAAAATAAAAATGTCATGCAAAATTTCTAGATTTTCATACCAAAAGCTTAGAAAAGAGGTTATTCTTGAAGAAGAAGATGCTGAGAACAAAAAACAAGTCATTAAAACTTCATCATTTCCAAAAATTACCAAGTGGTTTGGTAATAAGTTGAGAAAGAGAAAGTTGAAGTTTAAGTTTTCTGGGTTTAGAAGATTTTTCAAGGTAAAATCAAGGATTAAAGTGGCAAGATTTAGATTATCATGGGTTAATAAGGTTTTGAAGAGATTAAAGGAAAGCCAATCACATTTTGGTGATCTTTTTGCTGGTAATTACTTGGTTATGCAAGTTACTCCAACTGATTTCAACAAGAAGAACACAAACAAAAACACTATTATTGTGGGTAATCCTTATGGTCCTAATAATAAGATTACTAGTTTTGCACATTTTACTTATATGTATTAAACATGTTTAGTAAAAGTCTAGTGATTGAGGGATGGTAGATTTATAACTAATAATTAAGGGTATTTTAGTAATTTAAAGGGTATTTTAAGGATGTACCCTAAAAAATAAGGGAAACTTGGTTATTTAATTTGGTACTTTGTATTTGACATGCAATTGTACTTCTAATATATTAAAGATATATAATAGTGGTTCACAACAAGATTATCTGATGAAGATATGTTTGAATTAACATCAATTGATAAAGCTACTCACTTTCAATGGATGTGCATCTGAAGAAAATATGTAACTTGTCTTTGCTCAGGTTTTTTAGGCAAAGACCTAGAATTGTTTAATTGTAATAATGTTTATTTTAATTTATGGCACTTTAGCTTATTTATTTCGCCTGATTTTATCATGCCTTTTTTTTTCAACATTTGTAATGTATGTAGCATCCAATTCAACATTTTTTATAATAAGAATTATTAAATTGAGGGGTCTTAGCTTGTATAGTTGTATATCCATTTCTAGCAATTAAAGCATGGTAGCTCGTCAACTAGGGATATTTTGCGATAAAGGTTTTCTAATTAGATATTTGTATTGTTTATAATAATTTTGTGTGTGTGAGTCAAATTTTGTTTTAAGTCATGGGTGTATGTACTTAACTTACATGTGCCCAAGTAGATAGACTTTCTTTATTATTGCTTGTTCAAATGAATATATACGGAGTATGAAATTATGATACGAACTACATAACATGCATATAGTTATGTATATATGAATATTTTAATAATATAATGCGAAATGGAGGAAATACTTTTGTACAATTTAGAAGTTGAATCTAGACAAACATAAATAAATTATTTAGATGACACTCAGCCAGCCATGAGGCCCATGATATTGTGACAATGAGGTCAATCTATATCAATACATTAACAATCAATCATATCTCCAAAATTATGGAAGTGATAGATTTTTCTACTAGAATAAGACAACGACTCGAAGAGTATTGAGAAGGTGATTAGTAGCTATTACGTATATGCGAAGTAACAAGCTAGCTACTTTGTAATTGGAATTTGGAAAAAGATTTTTAGTTCGCTTATTACAGGGTTTAAAATCGGTTAACTAAAAAACTTGATTCAAAAGGCAGAAGCATTGCCATTGAATATTATCTTAGCATATGTTCTCTCAATGAATTGAATGTCAAATTAAACAAATAAGGAATGGTAGTTTTCTTATCAAAATCATTTGTAAAAAACTTACTAACTTGTCTTAGACTAGAGTCCTAGTCCCAACTTGCAAGTGCTTGAGCTTGACTTCTTGTTACCTAATTAGCCTTTATAAACTTTGTCAATTAAAGCAAAGTAGGCTATGTTGCAAATATATATGGGCTTGGCCCGACTTGAAATATGTCTGCCTTTGATGTCTCATATCCAATTCCAGTGGATTGGGCCATTGATCTTTAGACATGAATACATGTTGTATTCAATTTTTTTACTCATATCCTTTTTCCTTCAATAAATTATACTAGTAATAATAATAATAATAAAAAAAAAAAAACCTACAAACAAAGTCATATCCTTTGTTTATTTTTTTTTTTTTTTTCATTTCAAGGTTATTTTAAGCTTTTGTAGTTCAAATTTCTGGTGTAATTATACAGGACAACTAAATTGATACGGGGTAATGTTTATAAGAAATACAAAGAATTTGTTGATGTAAAAATTAACTTTTGTTTGGCTCTTTACACACCAAAAATAAGGAAGAAGTTTCCAGAACTTATTAAGGTTGCCCTATATATTAGGTAAGTACTTTATAAATTAGCCTACCAATGTTACTATCATGAATTCTGTAAGCCTTATAATAAAGAAGTAAGGGCAAATCTAAAAAAACGAGCTTATTGAGAATCGAACCCTATCGCTTAAGTCCCCTTACAATTTAGTAAATGTATCCAACTTGTCCAATAAAAGTCCTTCCTCACCACATACCAATAGGATACCACTAAGTTTTCCACTAACAAAAAAAGAAACTTTTATCAAAGATGTAAAGTATGTATCATATGATAGCAAATGCAAGATCCAAATATAAGATCTAGTGTCTACAGTCGACATGCATGTAATTGATATTAAAGAGTAAAGTGACGAATTCCACAATCGCAAAAGATTTCCATGTCCAATGCAAACAAATCAACGTTGGATGATAAATGAACTAGTTGTTTATAGGATGAAAAGGATTGATACCGGAATCCATGAAACTTTCAACTATTATTCCTACCACTTGCCGTGGAATCAACAGAATTATTCCTTTGGATAAAGCATTATTATCCACCTAATTATCCAAAATATAATGCATACCAATTACCACGTACTATTTACATTTACATATGTAATATACTCTTAATTCTTTTACTTTCATGATGAATATCAAATGTATATGTTGCAAGGAAGATCCTTGGTTCCACTTTTTAATATCACAAAAGGATTTCGATTATTTATTTTTGATAGGACCAATAGTCACTTAGTCACTAGTATATTTAGGTAACTCAAGTTCGGCCAGGAAAATTATATAGCTATATAACCTCTGACATATTATATTTACTTATTTATTAGTGTTTCATTTCACTACAAAATGTACTTTGTATATGTTAAAATCCTTCAAATGAGTTCCATAAGGACTGATCCCTAGACCTCAGGAATACGAGCTGAGAGCGATGTCGCTACTCTATCACCTCAACCTTATCCGTATCAATTATAACGGATATAATATAGTGAGTTTGGACAAATACAATACTATAGTACTTTACTACTGTATTACACATTATACTCATTGACATTAAATCACTGTCACAATGATCATTATTCATTACTTTTCCCTTAGCAAAATAACAAAAACAAATTGCACCCAAAAAAAAAAAAACCAAAAACAAAAAAACCTTGTTCCATTAATCACAACCGTTAATCGTTTAAAACAAAACGAGGCACAACCGTCCAATTGATAACGCGTCCGAAAACTATCACCATAAACCCTCAGATCACGCCACGTGTCATCAAATCTCATCATTAACTATGGTTAACCTTCAAAGTTAAACTAACCCAAATTCACTCTCACTTGATTTACCCAATTTAACCCTAGCCTAATCTAAGCTATTTATACCTCTTCCCTCTCCCCACATTCATTCCTTCATTTCTTCTCTCTTTCTTTCTCTCTCCTCCATTTCCTCTATTTTCCTCTCGTTTTTCTTCGATATTCTTGGTTATTCGACGCATAAACCCTAATTTCTTCGCAATTTTGCTAGGGTTTTTCCCTGCATTGTTATGATAGTTGTAACATTTTCCAGAAATCGATTCAATTTAGCTTACCTACGTCGTTAATGGCGGAAGATCATCGCCGTTTTTCGATCGGTTACGCTTTGGCGCCGAAGAAGCAGCAGAGTTTCATACGAGAATCGTTAATCAACCTCGCTCGTGACCGTTTGATTGATTTGATCAAAATCGATACTGGAGTACCGTTGATCGATCAAGGACCGTTCGATTGCATCCTTCATAAGTTGTACGGTGACGATTGGAAGAAGCAGCTCGTCGATTACAAGGCGAAAAACCCTAATGTCGTGATTTTGGATGCTCCGGAATCAATTGAACGACTTCATAACCGGATTTCGATGTTGCAGGTTGTTTCTGAGTTGAAATTCGTGCGAAATGACCGCGATACGTTTGGAATTCCGAAACAAATCGTGATTTATGACGTTGAAACGCTTCAAGATCATCGGTCGTGGGAAGGATTGAAGTTTCCGGTGATTGCGAAACCCTTGGTTGCAGATGGAAGCGCGAAATCGCATAAAATGTCGTTAGTTTACAATCATGGAGGATTGAGCAATCTAAAACCTCCGATTGTTTTGCAGGAGTTTATCAATCATGGAGGAGTGATATTCAAAGTGTATGTGGTAGGTGAATACGTGAAATGTGTGAAGAGGAAGTCGTTGCCAGACGTTTCAGAGGAGAAATTGGAGAGTTTAGGTGGTTTGGTATCGTTTTCGCAGGTCTCGAATTTGGCAAGCAATGAGATGACGGATGAGAAGTACTACAAGATGATGCACTTGGATGATTGCGAAATGCCGCCTCAGGAGTTCATCACTGACATTGCGAGAGGATTGAGGGAAGTTATGAAGCTGAATCTCTTTAATTTTGATGTGATTAGGGATACAAGACTCGGAAATCGGTACCTCGTGATCGACATTAACTATTTCCCAGGGTATGCGAAGATGCCGGCGTATGAGAGTGTGATGACGGATTTCTTCTGGAATGTTGTGGCGAGAAGAGAAGTGACGGAGAATGAGGAAAGTGAAGAGAAGAGTGAATTGGTGGATAACATTGGTTGCTGATGATGAAATGCAGGATAAATTTGTTACAGTAGGTGACAGTTTCTTCTTCTTCTTTCCCCTGCCCCAAAAAAGAACAAGAAATTGGAGGTTTTTAACAATTTCATTGGATAGGGTGATAGTATAGACTGGTGAACAATTAGGCTTTTTCTTTAAATTTTTTTTTTTCAATGAATTTTTTTTTGTTGTTATTGCTGATGATGTTCTTTTTTTCTTTTTCTACCTGACTAGTGTTTCTTTTGTTTGTGGAGACATTATTAGTTGGGTGCTAGATATCAAATGATGTATATTCCATCTTGGCTTCGGAATTTGAGGTTTTATCTGAAATACTCTTGAAATGGGTTGTAGACGAAAAAGGGAGGCTGCTTTGATGTTTTTAGGAAGTGTTTAGTTTGTTTTTTCTTGACAAGTTTTGTAATCTTCTTTCCTAAGGAAATGTTAAAATATGTGTCTATTTTGGGCACCTTAGATCAATGAATTTGTCCATTTGGTTTATTCAATTGTTTGCGCCTTTTTCCTACTTATTTTGCAATGGGATTAGTTAGCAAATGAATCATGGTTCCGGATACATGGATGGAACTAGCATTTGGGTGGTTGTCTGAAGCACATACTCTGTATTAGGTTTCAACATGTTATTTATTCAGAATCTTGTACGTTTGAGGGTTTGAGTCCCTCAGTTCGTCTTTAGCTTGCACTAAGCAGCTTATGATGTGTTTGCAGGAACCGATTAGAATTGCTATCACTGCTATATGAAAAGTGATTGATTTTGGTCTATTGAATCCAGTTTGAATCCATTAGAGGGTTTGGGAATTTGGGTATCATCCATTTTATACAGTTAACTGGCTCCTTGGCTATTACATTTAGAGTGAACTATTGACCTAGTTTCCCTGTGCCGGTTTGGAGCCCTTATAAGTTTTCCATTTGTGGACATTGTTCTATGTGTGGTTACTAACTAGATTTTTCAGTCAAAAGTTATCCGTAGTGTTTTTCTTCGGATAATAAAATGAATTGCTATGTTGAATTGTTTATCTACCATATCTTAGATAGTGCACTGCAACTTAGCAGTTTGTGTGGATACTTGATTTGAAACAAACTTAAAACTTTTGGAGCATGCCTTCTCTTTCTGAAGGTAGTGTGTGCTGAAAAGGACTATTGTTTTATTATTAAATCTTGCATTCTTTGGTGTTAAAATGCTGTAATGCTTATCATAATGTTACCTTAGTAGTATCTTGTTTCACTAATGAATTATGCGTTGTTTCACAAATGCATTTGTTAGCATTTTCAAATGAGTTATGTTTCTTTATTTCTGTGTTTTTGTATCAAACTTTGGTTTCAATCAAGTGTACTCTGTATATGTTTAAACTCTGTGTGTTATTCTTAAGGTTGAAAGGCAGGGGAGTTCATAATTCATATCTTGTTTTGGTGAAAATTTGGCTTAAATTGTGGATGTGATGATACTGATGAACCAGTGATTAGTACATCGGTTAAATAAATTAGTTGTTTTACCTGATTCGTCTGGATGAATTTCAATGTACTGCATGAATTTAATTTTTCAGAGGTTTATTTCACATGGCCAAAAATAGAGAGCCCTTGCTCTATTGCATCTAATTGTTCCAACTTCCTTCCATGTAAGCAATTTTTTGTTCGGAACCTTAAATAGTGAGCAATTGGTACGATGTGGAGATTGCTTGGTAAGTTTTACATTCCCTTATGACTCATGCGTTCTGCTACTTGAATGCTTGGTTTGAATCTCAATTTTGCCATTGCTGTTTCTGTGATAAGAAGATGCACCTACCTGGCATCAATTGACATTTTGAAATGTTGGATGAATTTTGGGAATGAGGAATTCTTTATAATGTCAGGTGCTATTTTGCTGATCTGTGATAGTTTAATGTCAGACATTTTCACAAATGTCATGATAAAATTGTGCCTTTGTGATATCATGTATTATCCAGTGTTGTAATGATACTTCGTTGGTTATTTGCTGTAGTTTTTTGTTTTTAACTTTTTTTTTTTTGGTCAGTGTAAGTGTGAAGTGTGATATGTAGTAGTAATCATAAGGTTTAAGGGTGATTACATTTTTTTTATGTGTCAGTGCAAGTGTGAGGTGAAGAAGTGTGACATTTTGAATCAGTATAAATTGAAGCACTATCATTTATTTGAAACTGTGAATAACAATTTAACGTGTGCTGTGTTACAGATTGTGATGAGGATATCTTTCAGATCAGCATGCTTTCTTTGTTGTATGCATTCCTTTTTCAGCTGTTAATACGATCTCTCTCTCTCTCTCTCTCTCTCTCTCTCTCTCTCTCTCTCTCTCTCTCTCTCTCTCTCTCTCTCTCTCTCTCTCTCTCTAAATGATCATACACATATATTGTGAATTATTAAATGTCTAAGATCCCTACCGTGGATAAGTGGAATTCATTCTGTTTTAGAATGTCTTGGTTTTGTCTCCTCTTGGATTTTTCGAAAGCCCAAGTTTTGGGCTAGGATCATATTCACTATTAATAAAGTTTCTAGACATCTTCTTAGTCCTCATTTCCAGAAGTATCTTTCTAGTTTTTTGGGATTTCTTATCAAGGTTTAAATGTTTAATGTAGTTAAACACTATTATTCATGGAGTATTGTACTAAAGAGTGGTTAACGAAGTTTGGTGACGTGTTAACTGATGGACTATGTGATGAAACAATGGGGCATTTACGATTGCCTGCCATGTGAGACCATAATTGTAGTAGGTGAAATCTGTAAAGGAAGCTTAAATTATTTTTTCTGGTAGGTTCTATTATGTTAGAATTCCACTCAGCTCTGGATTCTGGTGATATGTATATAGTTATTCTGATTGCTAATAGCCTCATATGTATCTTGGAACAGAAGACACTATGGTACGGTTATTTTGATTATTAGTTGCCAGCACGGCTGAACGTCTTTATAGGTTGGTTTATTCTCTCTTTCTGATTGTTTGAGGAATATATTGGGATAAGTCTTTTCTTTATCTTTTATCTTACAACTGTTGTTTAGGTGGCCTCTGCAATGGTTTGGGACTGTTTTTTTTTTGTTTGTGTGTGTCTGTGTGTGTGTGTGGCTTTGGGGTGGGAAAAGGGCTGTTAATGATTTTCTGATGTGTAGTTAAGTTATGACTTTTTTTGTATTCAGGATGGGTTATAGTTTTTATTTGTTTTTCGTTATTAGTGTTGATTTGTTGTGAATCATTTGGCTGCACTGTGTAAACTTCAATGTTTTCTGATAGTCTGAAGGATGGTTTCTATTTTCTTTTTCTCCTTTGTAAATAATGACCCCTTTGTTTCCAGTGGAAGTTAATGTACATAATTTGTTGGATTTGGAGAATGCTTTTGCCGAAGCCAGCATAGGAAGTGCATGGAAAGCAAACGAGACACATTTATTTCATCAGGTTTGTTTTGTTTTGATCTTATTAGGTCTTCTTTGTGATATGGGATCACTTGACAGATTGATAGCAAGTTAGCAACCAAATCAGGCGCTGAACTGGGGTAGTTTAACTAGGGGTGACAAAGTTTGCTGATAAGGTATGTCGTTGAGTTGCATCTAACATATACTGTGGCTTTTTCCCAATTAAGGTTGTGAGTTTTTTTTAGTGAAAACAAGCTTGTTTAGTAGATTGCATTGTAACTTGAAGTGAGCTTTTGGAGGAATTACTTTCTTGCTGTTAAGTTTGCTATAGCTGAATTCCCGGTTGTTTCTTTTGGTGTCATAGAGCCCTTCATGTCTTGCTATTATTCTGTGCATAAGTTAAATCATGACTCTAGCCAGAGCTAGACATAATTTAAACAACTGAGTATAAGACAAAGTGGTTTGAGTTACTTCCATTTGTCTTTTTGGTGGGCAGCTACTTCATTGTTTTAGCGGTTCTCAGTGGGTAAGAATCATGCTGTTGGAGGTATATGTATTCAAGCTTTTGAAGGTTCTTCCTATCACGGAAATTATGTTAGTTGCAGTTTTTCTTTACTAGTATTTGTTTGTCCAGCCATCTCCACCTAGCTAGTCCCTTCTATAATTATGTGACTTGAATTGCTAGAGGTTGCTATGGCATTTATTTCATCCCTGGAAGTCTCTTCTCTCAGTGATTCTTGCTTGTGCATTTGATGATTGTTAAATTTGGAAACAATATGAAATGGGCCTGGGCAACCCGAACAAGGAGCAGGAGAGTTTAGTCCACAAACAAGGCTTTGGAGCTTCCATACTAAAACCAATTGGCAATAGTAGGAGTAACTCCTCAACCTTATAAAGTGGAACCACCTCTCCTCTTTCTCCAATGTGGGACACTCACAAGTGGAATATAATGGGTTTCAACAATGATTCAAATACAAAATTACGTACTTTATAGTGTGTTGAAGGATGAGGATGTGATGAAGAGCTGCCGAATTGTGCTCTTTGAAAATTTTGCTGTGCTGCCGGGCCAGTGGTTACTGAGAGTCTTGAGAATTCCGATAGATTTACCTGAGACCCGTGTTAGGATGGCTTCGGCTTTGTTGATATTCTCAGAATCTGAGGTATGTGAAGTTGTTATCTTCGTTTTCTTAGCATATGACATGAACTGTTTTGCTGAGTTACTCCCTAGAAGTAAGGGCTATCTCTGTTCAAAGGAAAATCGTCTCAATCGAATTTTTTTTCTTAATTAATCAGGTTTTAAGTGTCATTTACTACGTAATTTTTTTGGCCCTTGAATATAGTTGGGAGAAAAGGAGGAAAGAGAATCTGAGAATGTGCCCCCTTTGGTGGGCTATGAGCCTGTAATATATGTATATGCATGCTGGACCAAATAAATTTTGGCACTCTCCTTGTTTGAAGAAGTTGGAATTTTGTATGTAACCCCACTGTTTTACTCAGATTATGATCTTTCATACCCTACGTTTTATTTCAAGTAGTTGTATTGTATTGGATCCTCAATATTTTTGTTTTGTACTTGGCATACATGTCTTAATTAAGTACGGAGTATCATAAATTTCACCTATGTGAAGTAGAGGGATACTCGTAGTCTAGTTGTATTACGGATTTTGAACATCTCAAACCGATAAAAGTACATGTACATTATCATTCATGTGTTTATGGTACACAACTTTATTACCGAGTATAAAAATGCTTTATTTATTTAGGAGTATTTTTTTTTATTACTGATTGTATAGTATTTTTTTGATTTTGTGAAATTGATTGTATAATATTTGAAAGCTTCATGAATACTAAAAGTCAATTACGTTTTTCTGCTGCAAAAAGTCAAAATGATCCCGATGTTGTGAAATCTGAGTATTAAATCTTAATGGGAGCCTGGGAGGTGTGATACTTGTTAGAGTAGGTGGTGCATAAGTCGCTTATATTTGTAATTTTTTGTTTTTTGGACATAATTTTACATCTTCTATCATTACCTTATACGGAGTAGTATGTAATATAACAATTTGAATTGGCAAGGATGAAAAAATGCTCACATTCGGGGGGCCGTAGCCAAAATGGCATTATCATAGGTAAGGAGGATAAAAAGAAAAACACAAACTTTTAAAAAAATCGGGTGTACAATAATTATTGTATATCCATTATAAAGATAACTTAAAGTGATTAAAAATTACTCTTGAATTGAATAAAAGTTACCCCAATATGAGTTAAAGTAACCCAATTCAAATAAAAATTATCTACGCTTTATTAGTAAAAAATCAAATTTTAAATGACTAAAAATCAATTATTAGTGATTGAATGTAATTATGAATGTAATTAAATTAACTTTATAAAACTTTTCTTGTTGTTGATTTATATAAAAATTGTATTATGTTTAAAGTTACCCAAAAAAAGACAAAAAGTTACCCTAAAATTAGCTAAAAGTTACCCTTATACTGCTCGATGTACACTAATATTAGTGTAAACCGGATGTATACAAAAGTTTTTGAAAGAAAAAACAAGTAAGCTACTTGTAAATGACGGATGAAACTTGAAGCACAAGCGGATTAGTTACCGTTATTGCGTGTTTCAATTAAGTCTTAGCTTTCTTTACAAGTTCTCTAACAAACATTATTACTTTGTTATCTTTGATCTTAATCTTCATTTACACGTTATTAATTTAATCCTAGCCTTAAGTGAGCCATTTAGTTATTTACTTATTTCCTCCCTTTCTTGACATTTATAAGTTTTCAAGGGGATGTGTCTTTCTGATCGATCTTCATACGAAAAGACTCTTATTTGTATCATACGAGTACTAATATTCATTACATATTCCCCTTCTTTAAAATAAAACTAGCCTTTTGACCCGTTCGATACACGGGTTGTTACTTAGGTTATTTTTCTTGAAAAGTGTTAGTGTTGTTGTGGAATTTTGTTAGATATATATACATAGATATTGTATGGCATGAAATGACACATTAGTTTAAGTTATATTTAAGTTTAGGAGATGAAAAGACTATTTTATTGTTAATGTAATGAACACAAATTAGTTTAACTTTAATTTATCATATTGAATATGAAACACTTAATTTTCTTACTAAAATTTGTAAGTTTTAGAGACTCAAACATTATTTATACATTTTGTTTTTATATTAAAATGAAAATTTAAAAAGAAAGGATTAAGAGAGGTGACATGTGGCTTAGAATAGATTTGTGGTTTGTGTTTTTAAATACTAAGTATAGATAGATTATAGTACTTGTAATCTTGTATCATACCAAACGACTTTTATTTGTATCATACGAGTACTTGTTTAATTATAGTACAGTTGGGTTGCTGTGAATTGAACTTTTAAGTTAACTAGGGTACCCTACGCGCGCGATGCGCGCGAAAGAGTTAGCTCTTGCATAGAAGTTGTATTAGCGCATAGTTACACCTTTGATTTGGGTGGTAGACCTGGTAGTTTTAATACGTACTATTTGGTTTATGTGCCTATATAGTGGTTTTGTAGAAGTATAAAAAAGCCACCAAAATCTTTAATGCAATTATTTTTTAAAACTCTCAAAAGTTTAGCAGTGTTACTTCAAAATTATTATTAAATAATATTTAATTGATTTGCATCCCTTCATATCTTACGCTAGTTTAGAAGTCTTAATTGATTTGCATGATTCAATAATACTTAATGTATTTTTCTTCAAACGAATTTTTTTTTGAGCTTGGTCATACGGAGTAATAATATGTGAAATGTTCGTTGTAGCTATAAACTTAATAATGTAAGTTCAATGTTCTACGACCATCTAATATCTATATGTATATCTAATACTAAAGTAATAGCCACTTAGTTATATTTTTCCTCTTAAATTCTCTCTATTTTTAATAAATTTTTTTTCTATCATCGATGTCCCTCGATTTTAGGATTTTAAAGTTATTTATACCTCTTGATAACATCTGCTCAAATATCATTATTTAATATGAATGTCATTTAAATTCCACGTTGTTTATGTGCGTGCCATCAAATAGTGTACAATTAAAAAGCTAATAAACCTTAACAATGTTTGTAATTAAAGGACAACAAAATTGTAAATAAGAAGAGCAACCACAAAGGAGTAAAAATAAATCATCTCATGGTAATAAACAAAGTCTTCGTACATACAATTTTTTTCCTTTTTAAATAATAATAATAACATATGAAGTACAAAACATTATAATTATTTTATTTTAAAAAAAAAAAAGCATTACAAGTTTTTGTTAAAAAAAACTTTGTATTAATTGATGGTATGTTTAATGAGAAAAAAAAACAATTAAATATATTAATGAGAGTAAGCATATTAATGAGGGTAAAAAAGTAAATATACATTTTTGTACACAATTTTTTACATATTTTTGAGGGTATAGTTGGTAGCACACTATTCCTAAGAGCTATTTTCTACTTTTTATAAGGTAGGGATGTTCGAAATCTATACTTCTTATTAATGAGCTTGATTACCAAATGGTCCTGTTACTAATAATCCTCTTTAATTACTTCCTAATCCAAGCAATTTTTGTACGGAGTATTCTTTAGAGAATGAGTTGTGACACTGGACTACCATTAGTACCATTGGTGCTTTGCTTTTCCAGCAATTTCTGATCTCATTTCAGACGTCTTTGATAATTAAACTTGGGAAAAATATGTATTGAATTTTTTTGACAAAAAATAGTGATTGAGGAATGTTTTATTTGTCTATTCTTATAATAAAAAAATTGTTGTATTTACCAATTTAATGTTAAGCTTCCATCAATCGTTTTCTGTGTCAATTTCTTATAGGACTATTTTTCTAATAGTTTAAGTAAAACAGCTTAATTAACTAGGCTAATTAGTTATCTAGAAGGAAAAAAATGTTAATTAATTAACTTAATAGGATGAATTTTTGACTTAAAATGATATTGCTTAAGCCAAAGGTTGTGCTTTTCAACTTGCTTGACAAAGATGGATTATAGATTATTATGACTAGTTAGTAACGAAACATTTAATTTAAGACAATAATTAAGTGTAATATTTCGTGGAATATGTTGGGATTATAGGTCGTTAATTCTCCGACTATCCTTATCTCATGTTTGTACTTACTGTTTTTCAACTACATGAGTCGCCACTAAATAATCTTTCTCATACAT
Source organism: Chenopodium album (assembly GCF_948465745.1). Classification (NCBI taxonomy): domain Eukaryota; kingdom Viridiplantae; phylum Streptophyta; class Magnoliopsida; order Caryophyllales; family Amaranthaceae; genus Chenopodium; species Chenopodium album. Next base: position 5,329,046 of record NC_137835.1, read on the forward strand.
TAAAAATACATTTTTTGGTCGAGGTCAATTTCAATTGCTTGTATTATAAGGATATCATCTTACCTAATTTGTAACGACGCAACCAACGACAAGACCTTAAGTGACAAATAACTGTAGAAAATTCATCCACCTCGAATTATACTACTACTAAACATCATCAAATGCTCTACTATTTCCTTCTTTCGTGACCAAGTTTTGTCTTTGACGAGTTTATTGTAAGATCGGTGTGACTTTCTACTTTGTATACGTTTTTTTTTTTTTTTTTTTTTTTTTTTTTTTTTTTTTTTTTTAAGTAAAACGAAGGACCTTATTGGACCGATACCTCTCACATAATAAACCCGCTCCACAGGTCAACACTTCTTCGTATACATTTATTAAGAGTAGGCTTCAAACTCCTATATAAGATAGGTGATTTTGGATGATGGTAGTGAAGTGGATATAAAGTTATCCTAGAAATGTATAAAAGTCACCACAATTTTAAATGAATGACACTAATAAAGTTATTCTCTAATGACTAATGTACAAAGATAACGAACTATATCACCCTACAAATAATTTACCCCTCAAAATCACTATCTAATGTATTGAAAATCAACTGTATGTTTGATTAATTATTTTATTATGTTCCTTTTTCCATCATCAATAGAAAAATGAAGAAATGAATCCATTGAATGTTACACTTCAACCATATCAGCTTAATTTAACTTGTTAGTTGAGTTGTTCTCACAATAAAATGCATTTTCCTTTGTTTTGTTAAAGTTTAAATCAAACTTGATTTCGAACTTCATTTAAACTCGATTGGTTTGTATGTACAAGAATTAGTATGCTCAATCATTTGTAATTTTGATAGCTCGTTCCCTATAAACAAGCTTTAATTTATGGTTTCACAGAAGAGAGGTAATACCGGTGAACATTATTGATAGGTTTAACCATATATACAAAACCGGCTTTCGGGGTTGTCGACACTGCCTGGAAGACGGAGGCTAGGTCATATTGTTTGGGATTATACATTCAAACTCTTCAAATTCCAAAATGATTTTGATCATGAAAGAGATAGGAGAATCTCTATAGTCTATTATGCACCACCGGAAAGTACACAAAAGTAGGAAGGAGGAAGTTTTAGTTCATTTGAAATGAGCAAAAAATAGACCTTTGGATCAACTAACCCTAGATGCGCCTGAGTGCATGTAACATTTTCAAGAAGATAGAGCGTGTGTATATATGTTATCAGGTAACTTGTAAGACAACCAAACTTGTATTAGCTCGATAATTAGGAACAATAAATTTTTATATATATCGCCCAGGTACAAGCTAGGTGCACTCAAAGTTTTTTTTTTTTGCTCATTTAATAATTATATTAATAATAATTTTTAAACTAAGCAAAAAGTATCGTGCATGCAAAGTGCACCTACGTTTATATAACACTCTTTGCTTGATCTAGGTCTTAGAAATATTATGAATGAAGTCATAATTGGGGTATTTTTAGCCACGTTTAGTTATTGATTTGTGTTTTGTTTGTTGAGTTTTGTCCCTCTTTAAGAAAAAAGAAAAAAAAAAAACCTACAAGTACATTATTGGTGTAGCTTGGCCACGTTTATCGATTCACTATGGTAACAAATCTAGAAGAGAAGAGTGTTGCCTTGTTGGAACAAATGTTTAGCAAAGCTAAAAATTTTGGGAATCTTCATTTTTTTGTTATTATTTTGGGTTGATTTAACATATTGAGTTGATTTATTGATTTAACATAAGATGTGGACAAAAAAAAAAAGAGAGCTGTGAAAGGTTGAAATTTCTACTCTGTACAACATTAATATTTACCACGTCTTAATTTATTTTTTTGTTAAAAAAAAATAAATAAAACTTCACAAAGTCAGCTTTAATTAGTAATTACTAAGATAATTAAGTCAACCTTCTTGGAAAAATTATAACAAGTGAGAAAGAGATGATCTAAATCTTTATAAAATTTGCTTCTTTCAATTTGAGTTAAAAAACTGATAATTATTCTAGAACAGTGCGTAAGTCCAAGGCTTATTGCTATAATATAAGCTCAAATTCAGCTAATCTTATCAACTCCACGAAAGTAGTTAGAGGTTTTCTCTAGACAAAGTGATGTTTCTTACGCTTTCAAAGTTAGTGAGCATTAGAGACCTTATGTTCATTTGAAAACATAGTATACTAGTAAAAACTTATTCTCTTTTTGAGACTGACAAAGTGCAAATTAAGTAGAGAACAAGTAAAAGGAAGCAAGAACAGAAAACAATATATAGTTTAATACTTAATTTACCGAATTCCTCTATTGCGTATTGACTGTTGTTTAAGGTTATAAAACAATTGTGCGTATTAGCTACTATTGCATAGATTCAGTAAATAACTAGTTTGATATTTTTAAAATAAGTGCATAATAGTGAATTGTATGTAATATTTTACATGACAAAAAAAAGTTGTTACTTGCTCAATGACATTAATTAACAAATTGAGTAATATATAGTACAGAGTATAACAAAGTAAATAAATCATCACTACTTATTTTCTATGCAACATATATAGAAGATCGAGTGAATAATTTAATACAACAATATTCTGTATATTTCTACAGTTCTATGTGTACAATAATAAACTCATTACATGATAATCTCTACAAAACAATGAAAAATTTGATCCTTTAGGGCTTTATACAAGTATGCATATAGACCTTTTAACTATATGTTCAATCACCCCTTAACATAACACCCCCCCCCCCCCCCCCCCCCCTAAAAAAAAAAAAGAATTTGAAACAAATCAACTTATAAAGTGTTTAATTAACTCAACAAATTAATTTCCCTTGAATTTTATAGAAGAAGACACGTCCATGCATGACGAATTACGAACCACACCGTTAGCTGCATGAAAGTATATAAACAACGTTAGTATTTATTAAATTTATAATAGTGTAACAACATAAGAATTACTTCATATATAATAGTGTACATAATTATATGTACACAACTTTTTACTAAATTATGCTTAAAGAGTTCTATTGTCAAAGTTGTATTACGAAAAATGAAAGTAATTATGTGTATGAAGTAGTTAATTGTAGTTTCGCGAATATATTAGATAAAACATTATATATGGAAAAGGAGATTATATATATTATTATACACAAATTGACATTAATAATAATGGTATTAATTTAATAAGAGAACAACAACTAATACTTACTTTATGAATTGTTTCCAGAAATCACTGTTGCCATCATCCAAAAGCTTATCCCAACCTTCGAAGAAATCATCAGTAGTGGGGCCCAAAGCAGAGGAGCCATTGGTAGAATTTGTGTTGCTCTCAATTTGGTTAACAGTTGAAACCTCAGGTGAAATATTAACCAATGATGGTAATTTATTTTCATCTAGGGTTTCATAAGTAGTAGTACTACTTAAACTCTTGTTACAATTATTTGTATCCAAGCTTGAGTTATATAACTCTGGTGTATTATTCTCATATTTATGATCAACTATTGGTTGTTGGTGGCTTGGACCGACCGCGAAATTTGGAACTTGGCAAAAACCTTGAGAGGTTGAACACATAGGGTTACTAATATTGTTAATGTTAACCATACCATTAGAATATGATGATCCTAGGTTTAATGCCATGGTTTGGTCCATATTTGGGAGGGATAATGATGATGATGACGACGATGATGGATTGTTTGTGTTTAGGATTTGGAAGATGTTTTGAAGGACTTGGAGCTTGGCTACCTCAGCCGCGACGTTTGGTTGTATCCTAAGAGCATTGTTGATGTCCCAAGGATTCATCATTGGGCCTAAATTTTGTGGGGTTGAAAGAAGTTGGGAGAGATTAGCAAGGAGATTAAGGTCATTTCTTGGTTTGTGAGTAACTGGATCAATACCCATTTGTAGGAGTTTTTTCCTTAGGTGGGTGTTCCAATAGTTCTTAATCTCATTATCAGTTCTTCCTGGTAGATGAGCTGCTATCCTTGACCACCTATCAAATTTTGACACACAACAAATAAAAATGAAAAGTTAGTTAATTATTACTAATTAATCACATGAAGAAAACGTACAGAAAAATTGTATCCATCCCAAAATTAACCGGTCTAGTTATTAATTAGAAAGAATCCTGTTTTTAAAAGCAGATGTGTTTGAAACGTACTTTCCGTGTTTTTTTTTTTTTTTTTAAAAAAAAGACCTACTTAGAGAATATGTTGGTGGTTTAGGTTGTTGACTTTGATAAGTTCTACTAACTAAAATAAAAAGAAATACTTACTTGTTGCCAAGAACAGAATGAAGCTTGATAATCATGTCCTCTTCCTCTTCAGTGAAGCGGCCACGCTTAATGTCCGGCCTCAAGTAATTAGTCCATCTCAATCTACAACTCTTACCACACCTATTTAACCCGGCGGCCTTAGGAAGGGCACGCCAACTTCCAAGACCGTGTTTTTGGATGTAAGAAACGAGCAATTCATCTTCTTCCGGTGTCCAAGGACCCTTCTTCAACTCACTAATATCATCACAACATGGAGCCCTACCCATCTTCGATTTGTTTACAACTTTTCGGTGTTTTCGTTCTTGTAATACTAGTAGAAATTAAAGATGAATTGAAAGAGGAGAATTAAGTTGAGGAGAAAAATTGGGGAGTAGGAGAGTGTAAAGATTAATGGAATTGGTTGATATTCTTGGTGGGACTTTGGGTGCAATATATATAGGCTAGAAGGTTTTGAGGGTGTCAAAAGATCAAAAATGTCATTTTCAAATTAGGTTTAGATTGTATATTATAATAATGAAAACTATATAATATAATAAAAAATGCATGGATTAGAAGAGGGCTTCCTAAAAGAAGGCAAGGTTGTTCTTGGGAGAGGGTATAGTTTCAAGGATTTGAAGCCAATAATAAGACAGCATAATCAAGGATTAGGTATTGCAACTGTCATCATATTTGAAAGGGTGATTGTAACTTTCTATGATAATTAATCTTAATTTGACACCTCATTAACCTATGGTAGATTTATTTAATTATCATCCTTGATTTTATATATGTTATGCTTTAATTTTCATTTTATTTTTTCCTGTTTTTGTTTCATGTCTTGAATTGCATGATTTCCTTTTTCTTCATTCTTTTTTCTAGTGAAAAGTAACAATTGAGTTAAGCTTTTACTTTTCATTAAATTTTTTTTACATATTAGTTTATTTTTATTCTTATCTCCTTATTTAGATATCTTGTGATTGTTCTAACTCTACTTAAAAAGCCTTTACCTAAAATTTAATTTTTCCATTGAATATCAATGTGTTCCATTTTCAAATCATGATTTATATGGACAACATGAGTACAACTTGTATTATAGATTTGAACTGATCAATTAATTTACCCTCTTATATTTCAACTCAACACCCACCTAGTTGACATCTATAGCTTTAAATTTTAATTTAATTGGTTGGATGTTTAAATTAAATACGTACTTAAATTTCATGTTTATTAACTAAAGGTTTTGTTGAGAGTGATGGATAGCTCAAGTGGTTAGAGCTTCCCTCCCGATTTCTGGAGATCCTGGGATCGATTCTCACCCCCGCCCTTGTGGCTCTCTAAACACCAAAAAAAAAAAACTAAAGGTTTTGTTTCTCATAACATTATTCCATGTTTGTATGATCAATCAAGTAGATCAACCTATGAGAGAGACCATGTTAATTGTGTCATGTTTTTGCTTGAAAAAAAATTCTATAGAGACAATTCATTTATTTTTTTCAAGATGATTGTGTAATTCTGTAGAGACAATCTAATAACAAAAACAAAAAAAATCTACCAACTAGGCGACCAACATCTCAAGACAATTTATTTCCGCCTTGAATTGTATCAGCCGTCTTCAACCCGTCTTAGATTATACGCACTACTACTCGTCCTTAATATCCATTTCAGAAGTTGCTGCGAATTGAAGCAAAATTACTTTCTCCGTTTTTTATTAGATGCATCACTTTCTATAAATAGAAGCTTTAATTTAAATACACCACTTTCCTTTTTAGTTAACAAATTCTATTTATCTCTCTTATCACATAGGCCCTTTTTATTTTTATCATTCTTTACTCTAAATATTATCTAGTCTGCAATAACAAAAGTGATACATTTAATAAAAAATGGAGGTTGTATTATGATAAAAATTATATAAAACTAATATAAGAAGATGTAAGTATATACGTACTAGTGTGATACAATGACAACGTCGAATAAAAAAGAAAAAATAATTGATAATGTAACCACTTCATTTCCATCCATCAATCATATCAGACAATCACCTAATTAATTCTATCATTTTTTTTTTAACAAAAACAACAAAAAAGTTTTGTATTGTTACATAATTTCACTTTATTCTATCTTGGCAACTCTAAACTTCGTATTTTACTTCCTCTATTTTATTAAGACAAAAAGTTCCTCTATTTTATTACGAGTAGAACAAATGGTATCATCTATTTCACAAAATACATTACCATCGTTACTTTATCTTAATTTATTTAATTATTATTGTTAGGTTGATTCAAGGGCAGGGCTAAATGTTAGTTACATGGGTTCGTTTAGGAAATCTTGGTAGTTCTTATTGCTTTCTAAATCTTCAGAGATACGCTTATAGTTTGGTTAGGTTCGTTTAGGAAATGCAATTATTTCTGTTCTTCAGCATGTATGTACTGATATTGTTCAGCTAGTTCTACCTGTGTATTTAATTCGGTTCTTATGTTAAAAATTAGTTTAAACAAAATCTTCCTTATATTAGTTTATTGTAGTTTAATTAGTTTTCACCTATTGTACGTAATCTAAGAATAAATATATTGTTAAAAATATAGAGTATTCAGCCATGGCAGTTGAATTCAACTAAAAACATATGGAAAATTCATCTAATAGTAGATATATGTCTATGGTATATACTATAAAATTATAAATAAATGTGCTCCATCAAATAGTCAATTGAATCATCTTTGTTTCCGGCCTTTTCGGTTTGTATATGAAAGATTTTGAATTCGTATCCATAATCAAGTCTATATCCATTTGTGTATTGTCAATTTATATTATTTAATTGCCATTGCAAGTAAATAAAAAGTAATACTCAATTCATTTATCGAGTTAGTTCTTTTGTGAGACTATCCTCTCACACTAATAATTGTGAAACATTACATACGAAAGTACATACCTCATAGAAATACGGATTAGTAAATCAACGTACGTTCACTTTTATTAATATTTTAAATTTTTTACGTATAGTACGTATATTGATACAAGTTATGGTAGATCCATCTCAGATGACCCTATGTATATATTCACCTTAATTTAGCTGCTATGAAGATTAAAGTGGCAAAGTAATAAGAGTCCACAATTTTTTTATGTGGCTAGCCATAATGAGGGTTACTTCGTTAGTGTTACAGGGGTTCGGTCAGTGTTACAGAGATTACTTCTTCGTCAATGGTATAGGAGCTACTTGATCAGTGTTACAGGGGTTACTTTGTAAGTGGTATAGAGGATAATCGGTCATTGTTACAGGGATTCATTGGTCAGTGTTATAGGGGTTACTCTATTCATTTACAAATTGGGTACATGGTGTAGCCAGCCGCACGCAAGACGGGCTATTATTTGCAAATAATTCAAGAAACATAACTTATATATTTTGTGATTATTTAATTTTCCTATGTTGGATAATTATATCCTAGCTTAATTTAACAAAATTAATCTTAAGTTACGAGGATACTGAAGTCATGATAATTGTAGATTATCTGATAATTATCCATAAGAAGTTAGCATAGGGGCATGTCGCATGCATATAATAAACATTGCATGCAGTTTTATATTAAGCTATTGATTTGGTCTAGTGTATCCATAATCCATTAGCTCCATAATCAACTGTTAAATTATAAAAGTTCTTCTACGTAATCCTATTATTAATACATTACATGCATTATTATACTTTGTTTGCATGTGCTACGATAAGCAAAGTGTAACAACTATTCTCTTATTAATAATGCCAAATACAAATATATTATAGAAATATTGATGCTCCAGGAAAACAGAATGTAAAACAATCTAAGAATAACTTTTTAATTTATTTAAGTTTCCTAGTTTTGTCATTTGTATTAAGGAGCTTCTACGATACATCGATACATCGATCAATAATACAAGTCGTATTAGTAAACGTAATTACTGATTAGTATTGAAAGGATGTACATTTTTGACTGATTTTTATTCCATGTTGAACAATAGTTTTTCAAAATCTAATTAATTACATGAATTTATCAAATTATCATCACCCAAGAAGTCATCTTGTTTGTCCTTTTTATCCCTCACTAAATGCTAAAAATCAAATCTTTTAGTGGTTTCATGTTAGCCCTAGCTAATTTGTTATGTATCAACCAATTTTATATTAGGGCAGTCTTCAACTACTTCTGTTTGCATGGTTCATCTTCTTTTACCAAAACTCTCCTCCAATAATATTTTGCCTTTTAGATTTTAGGGTCAAATTTTATAATGTCAACATGTATATTTGTTAATAGATATTCTCCTAGATTTATGCATATATGCATGGCTCCACACATGCACATCTATATGACCAAATGTCTTTAAATATGTAAATGCATTTTGGGCTATAATAACGCAACCAATGAAACAAGATTAAATATCTACATTTATATGAAATGTATAAACTTATTTACATATTTATATGAAATGTATAAGCTAAGACAAAATTATAAATATGTATGAATCTTATCTTGCTATATATAGTGAAAATAAGTTTAGACATACTCACAATTGCTATAATGAAAACAAGCTTTGGTATAGGGAATATACAATTTATTAGATTAATAATAATAATAATATAAGTTTAAATAAGTTTTCAAAAAAAAAAAAAAAAAGTTTAAATAATATAAGTTCTAAAAGATTATAAAACCTAACATAGCTATGCGAGAATGTGAGATGGTTGCATCTATAAGACTTGCTTACATTTCCGATTATTGGGTTTTGGGAGCATAAGCTTGAATTAATTAGGTTCTTCTTTCATTCCTTTCATATCTCAATGAAAACAGTCATTTTATTTTTTTATTTTTACGTATTGAAAATGTATACTTCGTATTTGGTATGGATATGGGTAACGTATTGTACTAATGTGGAAGGAATAATGGTTAATATATAAGGTAAAGGAATTAAGAGAGCGTTATTAATAAGTTGCTTGTAAAATTGCAAATAGATTTTAGGCTTTTAGCCAACTTTTTTTGGTAGCATTTGACCGTTGACTTGTTATTAACCTTGTTTAGTAATAAATTAATTATGATCTTGTTCACTTGACGGGCTGATAATGTCAGTTATTTACACTGACAAATCAAAATATTTCTAAGTCAGAAGTGTTGATGATTTATACAATCTGCTATTAGTGTTCTGCTAATTAATGTTAATTACTTGGAAAACATATATTCAACCAAAAGTTATTAAGATAGTTTCACTAATTAGCTTAATTTTTCATTGCGGATGAAAGTTGTTGATGGTTTATGTATATTAAAAAGTCATTCGCTAAACATATTAAAAACCTTATGAAAAAATCTAAACCCAGACGAAAATTAATTTAAAAAAAAAGGTAGAAAAACAGCCAATTAATTAGCCATCATGCTGAAAACTGACAAGTGATTGCCAAACTCATCATGTCTTACGTTCGATTGTGGTCTAAATTATACGTCAAACACGTCTATATATATACAGTAGCTAGCTAAGAGTAATATACTTAACGAAATTTATTTGTTTCATTAATTTCATTTTCAATATCAAATTTATGCATTATCTAAATAACATTGGCACATTTTCTAAATCGCTTCCACCAAATAAGACTAATATAAAGTATGATGGATTGCAAGCGACATTGATCTTGTATATGCAATATAACCCACAAATTAAAGAGAGAAGTTGACATGTTAATGTCAAAGTTCACTATATATTGGAACTTTCTAAATGTTTGTATTCTATTTTTTCATCCACTTGGTTATTATCATAATTAAACTATGATTCTATAGCGTGTAATGGTAAGGAACAATTTGCTTTTGATATTAACGGTAGTCCTAGATCACATTCACATATGGAATATCCTTAATACATCATATGTCGATGCTATAGTTTTAAGCTTAAGATGATGTATAACAAAAAAAAAATGACCTGACAAATGACAACTAATTATCAGTTTTATATAAAGATACCTTTAAACATGCGATACAATTAAATAAGGGACACAAATCAATCCTAAACGTTCCACGTAATGTATGTACATGAAAGTTCCTATTCATCAACGAAGGATGTACAATTTAAAGAAGAAAAGAAAAAAAACGAAGATTTTTGATCCACCTGAGTGTGACACTTAATTGGCAGCATTGGTGATAGTAGTAGACAAGTGTACTAAAACAATAGAGTAGTATTTTGTACATGAGCATAAAATCTTAGTTGTAATAATAATTTGTTAAAAAAAAAGAAGAATCGATGCCAAAATATGGAGCATATTATAAGCAACAAGTTAGTTTTGACCTTAGCATAGTACCTTTATTTGACCTTTTGTGTAAAGTTGGCTCAAGGTTTCTTGTTCCAAATAACAAACATTTATACTATTAATGTGACATCATTTTATTTCCTTTTGTCAAAGGAGGAGTTATATAGCAGTAAGATATGCTGCTTGATTTTCCATCTATCTTACCTCATGATTCAACTTTTATTGGATTTCCATTTTTATTTTTCTTATAATAATTAATAACTATCCAAACGCGGTACAAATTCATGCAATTGGATAAGATTCAAGGTTAAACGATGTCAAAGGTTTGGTAATTTTTTTTTTTTTTAAATGAAATGATAAAAAAAAAAAGAATTAGTGAAGCACAAGTCAACTATTTCCTTCAATTCATTTATAACAATTTTTCTCTTATTTAAAAAATAAATCTCTAGTCTCTAGAATGTTATTATTCATAGCAAAATTTTGATCAACATTTAATTAATTTGAATGGTTCCGGCCTAAAATAAATGTTTTTTTTTTTATGACAATAATAACTTAATTAAAAAAATATAGTTGTCAAAAAAAAATATAGATATAGAACTTGTTATCGTAATATACTTTATTTAAACTACTAAGATTTGTACTCGTACTAAATTGATATGAACAAAATGAAATTAATTTGGAAGGATTTTCTAGACTTTTTCCCTAAGTTTTTAGTTGTCGTTTTTCTTCCTTTTTTGTGTTTTTTTTTTCCTTTATTATTATTATTATGTACTCCGTAGTATATTCAGTAGTACTTATGAAGCTTACATATTCTTTGAGTCATCTACAACCACGGCCTCACGTTGTCACTACGACAACAATGACACAAAATTTCTTCACCGCACAACAAAGTATACTTCAGCGTAGAAAATCAACAACACTCTAAAATTCAACTGTAAATTTTAATTTTTGTACATTCTAGGAAACTTCAGGCAAAATGTGATGTTTTTTGTTCTTAAGTGTATGGCATTTAGTTTGAAGAAATTTGACTACATTAAGAATCAAGGGTGAAACAAATATTATGGTCTAAGTGATATCATTGTTTCATATTAATTAATGAATTAATTAAACCAAATTAAAGTCTAAATTAAAGTCAATAGGTGGCGTCTGGATAACAAATACGCTGGCAATTTGACCAATACAAATATTTCAATGATCTTACTCCTTCATGGGAACATGTATATTATAATCCAATGCTTATGTAATAAAGTATGTACTAATAATTACTATTTAATTAGAGTGTAACCAACTAATATACAATGTTTACAATATAATCATTCTTGTTTACCTGTCTCAACATATGCTGACACTTGTCCATTCTTCTAGGGTATGTGTAATGTGAAATTGTAATTGCTTGTTACACAATACTCACACCTATTTTTTTATTTGTTTATTGATGTGATTCACAAATTGATATTTTAGGTCATATATAGGTTCAAATTTGCCAATAAAATTTGTTTTTGTAGATATAAATTAGAAGCACATCGTATAATTGGTCTTCAATTCTTCATGCCCAACATACATAACACAAACGACTTATATATTGATTTTTATTTTCATGTAAGGTTAGATTTAGTGGTAAGAGTTTAATTGGCCTCGTGATTAAGGTCATGGGATCAAATCACTCTAGGAGTTATAGGAGACTGGGGTTTCCCTTATCCTCCCCCCTCACACATCACACCTAATAATGATGAGCCTGACTTGTAAAATTGGACTAAATTGACCAATGAGATATACGGATTTAAAAGGATATTTCTTCTTACCATTTAAAAAAAAAAAAAAATTATTACTATATGCCTTAAGTTCTATTTGGGACTATTTTGATCCCTATTCCGCTTTAGTTTTGCGACTATCATACAACTCCCTGCACTTTAACTTAATCTATGGTTGTATCAAACACATTATATAGACTCATATATGATTTTTACAATAATATGTCACATCATAACCAACAAGAATTGGTTTAAGTGGTAAGTAACTTGATGTTTCTTAAGGGAGTTCTCGGGTTTGAACCTCACCGTATGCAGAAACTCTTGTTAGGAGACTCATCCACCATAAGCTAGGTATGTGACCCAACTCGGATTTGGATGTAGACGGAACTAAGCTCCGTTGAATCGGGTGAACATCCTAAAAAAAAAAGTCATATCATATAATATAATGAGATTGATTGTCTCATGCAAAATTTTATGTAGTACCTCTCTAATATTTCTCTCGTATCACCAATTTCAATGTTTTAAACCAATGGTGAAAGATATTCTAGTAGAGTGTATTTTTTCCCCTTATTAGTTCTTTTATCTATATATCACCTTAAACGACCCAGCAACACTATATGATATCTGACCTAATCAAAAAGTTGCACTCTTTATTTCATTTTCGGGAACAAAAGCAAATAAGCACCAACATACATGCATGTAAAAGTTGTAAACTACTTGTATATTAGAGTAAAGTCAGAGCCATATAATTGAATATTATTATTAGCAAAAAAATCTTGGTAGATTATGCTTTTATCAAATCAATTGTGTTGCTTATCAAACTTGCTTTGAATTAAATTAGATCGAAAGAGTGTATAAGAAATGGTTTATTTTTTTACTAATGCTCATTTGTGTAACTTGTTTTTTGTTTGGGAGTATTTGGCATTTTGCATTTGGATTTATTTCATGATTCTAGAGGTTATGTAATTAATTAGATGTTTACATTTCACTTTAATCAATTCAAATCTTCTTCCGTCATTCTAATTTCTAAATCATATATTATAAAAGGATTATAATATAATTATTATGTAATTACATAGAAGGCACATGAAATTTGCCTTTAGAGTTTTAGTTCATGCATATAACTTCATTTTAAGCTTAGCTTTATTAATGTTAGTTTGACCTTATTATTTTTACGTGAACATATATTGCATGGATTACATACTAGATGACGATCGAAATCATTTTTAATACTTTGTACTAAACAATACTTGTATAAAATAATATAACAATCTACCCTAAATAATAGAAAGTTTGAACCAAATAAAATCTTAAAATCATGCGAACTTTAATTTAGAGTTGTACCCAGTTAATTCTCCAGATAAACAAAATTATTTTGTTTGGGGGTATAATTGTCTTTCAAGTAGCAGTGGAGGGGTATATGCGTCTTTTCATGTACTAGTTAAGGGGTAGATGTGTAATTTACTCACCAAACAGTAAAAACAAGTTGCAAACAGTAATTGGACAGCTCAACAAAAGTACTAAATAAATTACTATGTTTTTTCAACATATTTACAAAAATGCAATCAGATTAACAAAAATTCATTTATCTGACAGATAAACTCGTATTTGCCCTTTAATTTGGACCACAGTCTATATTAATTGCATATTTGCATGAGCAATGCATCATACTCATAATTCAAACCCAAATAACATGTTTATTTATAAGAGAACGTCGTATATATTTGACAATTGGATAAATGTTCCGTTTTAATTCAAAAAATAAACAAACATGAGTCATAGTGCAAAGAACTTATAGTAAATGAATTTACTTGATTGTAATAATAAGAAAATTAAAAAAAAAAAAAAACATGGATAATTAGTATGAAGTATGGAATATGCACATTGATAAAAATCTAACAAAATCTCATATAAATATATATATTTTTTTATTATCAATATAACTCATTAAATTTAGTCAAAGTAAAAGTGTCAAATATTAAAATGTGTCCACTTATTTGAAACACATGAAGTTTGAAAGTACATCATCATAATCAAATAAATATCACCTTCAACCTCATAAAAAAAAATTCGGAATAAAAAATAAAATTACTACATTAACTCAAAACAATATTGAGATACATTGATACATTGTTTCCTTCAACAAAGAAATCATCAACTTCATCATCCAATTATTAGATTTATTAGAACGACCAAATCAACAATATAATTGCTTTGAAATCCATCATTCACAATTGATTAATGACATGTGAAATTCTCTTTATAATAGTATAAACAAAAATTAACACTGGAATTTAAATGTGGCATCTTATAACCATACTTTTAAAATGTTAATCTTGAATAAATCAGTGAAAATATATTGTTCTTTTTTTATTACTTAATACATGGACTAATAATGAAGCCAACAAATGTAAATAACTTCATATATTATGACCATAAAAATAAGGAAAAAGATATTTGTAACCCTAAGGGCTGTATATAAGAAGTTAAAAGTGAAAAGAATAGACAATAAATAAACATTTATTACACCGATTTACTCGTAAATTGTCAATAAATTCCCAACTTAATACTAAAAAATGAAGGCTAGCCTGTAGATATGGCATCAGGAAGGTGATTATCGAAGCTGATTGCCAAGGAGTGATTTCTCGTCTCTCGAAGGAAGCAATTGCAACTTTCTTTACTAATTTAGACTCCATTCTTGATGATGTTTTCTTTGTTAGTAAAAGCCTTGATTATGTTTCGTGGTCTCATGTGTTAAGGGACGGTAATACCGTGGCCCATAATTTAGCCAAGTTAGTGCTCTTTAGAGATGAGCAAATCTGGGAAAATTATTGTCCCCAATCTATTTCCCCATATGTACTCATGGATAAACTGTCTATTGACTAATTAATATATGGCACTTTCCTTGGTTTTCAAAAAAAAAAAAAAAAAAACTAAAAAATGAAGTTTATTAAATGCTTATATGCAGCCCTTAGCCCTAACGGTTGCATATAGCATTACCCTAAAAACAAAACCGAACTTACCGGTGCGTCTAGAGGTGTCAAAACCACACTCGATTTAAAACCAATCCGTAAAATATCTCATTCAGATTTTGACTCGCATAGTCGCATGAACACAATAATTTAGCATGACTCAACTTTAAAAATTGACCCGACCCAATCTCATCAGACCCAATCCGATCATCCAAATTGACACCTCTAGATACAACACAAAGGAGTATCAGAGTATGCACCTCGGTGAACCCACATTTGGGCTTGATTATAAATTATAATTACGGAGTAATAGCAATAGCATAATGGGGGCACTTCCCAGTGATTCTTGGCAGTCTTTTCAATCAAAAAATTATCTTTATTATAATCAATTGGCTTCATTATGCAATATTAATATTTCAAAATCTATACATTATAAAATTAGAAACAATAATTAGAACCAATCCCCCAAAAATAAAAATATAGCAACTCAACCAAACCCCTTTAAGAAACACCTCAGGTCCTATCATACATGTAATATTCTCCTACTCATCATTCTAGTGGCGGCTGCTGTTGGTGCTGTAAATTGATTAGCTTACAGTATGCTCCACTTTTATTTTCTACAAGACTTGAATGTGTCCCCTGTTCTACTATCTTACCATCCTGTATCACAGATATTTGATCTGCATTTTTAATCGTAGATAGCCTATGTGCCACCACGACTGTGGTTCGGTTCTTCATCAGCCTGTCGAGGGCCTGTTGCACCACACGCTCAGACTCTACATCAAGGGCACTGGTCGCTTCATCTAATAGCAATATGGCAGGATTCTTTAGGACTGCCCTTGCGATGGCCACTCTCTGCTTCTGCCCCCCTGATAGTTGCACCCCTCGCTCACCTACCCTCGTGTTGTATCCCTCAGGAAGGCCACTAATGAAACTATGTGCATTTGCGAGTTTAGCTGCCTCAATCACTTCAGACTCAGTCGCTCCCTCTTTCCCATAGAGAATGTTCTCATATATAGATGTAGCAAATAGAGCTGGTTCCTGCTGGACTAAACCAATGTGCCTTCTCAGAGATTTTAGCTTCAGTCTCCTAACATCCTTACCTACAAAAATTATGCATTGAACTTAGCAATATGAAGGGAAAAAAAAAAATACATCACAACATACAGATGCAACATTATTGTCATTTATCTGACCTTAAGGCTTTGATTGATTTATTGATCTGACCTTACTGGTCCTAATTTGAATAAACTAGATTACATTTTGAGGTGAAAAGAACAAAGGTGAAGTGTTGTAGCAGATGCATGTTTTTATACTAGAATGGTTTAGTGAATTAACATACTAGAGATTAAAAAAGATCATTTAACATGAAAGGTATTAATGCAAAGTGGAAGGTAAATTCTGTACAAGTGAAACCAGGAAATAAAGTAAAAGAGACTGACCATCAACCATCACTTTCCCAGCTATTGGATCATAAAATCGAAGAACAAGAGCAATAACTGAGCTCTTGCCCGAGCCACTTTGTCCCACCAGTGCCATACTTTTTCCTGCGCGAACTTTTAGATTAAAGTCCTGGAAAACTAGAACATCTGGCCTAGACGGATAGCTGAATTCAACTCCTCGCAGTTCAATAGATCCATCAACCTTGGTTAGTTCTTCCCCTGAATCCCCCTTCACCTCGGTCTTTCGGTCAAGGACCTCAAAAACTGATTGAACCATCTGGTTGCCTTTTAGGAGATCTGGAGCCATCGCCAAAGTTTCACCCATGGCTAATGCTGTCACGATAAGAACCATAAAAGACTTCATAACAGATTTGAACCCAGATATTCCCTTTGCCATTAACGTAGATCCATACCTGAAAGTAAGTTAAAAAGGATCAAAATGTTAATGCAACTCTTGCCAATGAAATATGTAACAAGAAGTTTTCCCACCAATTTAATAGTCTAAATGTCCCAACCCCTCCTATTGCAGTATATGAAACTATCTTAATCAAAGAACTTTATAATACTTGAACTATCCCCATACACTTCCATTGCTCAATCTTAGAAAGGCTTTAATGATAAAGCAAACAAACCACTGTCATTAAAGAAAAGGTGAGAAACTTTTTCTAGGCATCCTAAAACTATTTGGTATACAGAATTACTGATAATGATTTAGTACACTGTACCATAAAGCAAGAGCGTATGAAGAGAAGATGAAAAATTGTGAGACACCATAGAAGATTCCGGCGATCTGACCACGTTTAAATGCACGTTTTGAAGGCTCAATAAGTTCACGATCATAAAGATCAAGAACCTTTTCTTCTGCACAGAATGCGGCAACAGTTCTGATGTTGCCAACAGCTTCACCAGCTAGCATATTAGCACCAAGGTATGCTTTACTTAGGTTGCCACCATATCCTTGCATGAAGAGTTTCTACGAGGAAAAATTTAACAAATAAGTTGGAATAAAACCAATGCCTCTTTCATAAATCAAAAGACCCGAGAATTCAGAAACAATACCTCACTGAAATGGCCACTAATAATTAGTGGATACATCGACAAAACTACTAAAGTTAATCTCCAGTTCAACATGAAGGCGATAATGAAGGCAGTGATGATAAATCCACAGTTGAGGAGAAGAATTGTTGTTCGATCAACAACAATGCTTCTCAACAAAGTTGCATCACTTTCCAGACGTGATGAAAGAGTTGAACTTGAGTTCCTTGAGTCATCGAACCACCCTATTTCATTACTCAATATAGCTGCAGTAGAAAAGGCAATCCATCACACTAACGTTTTTGAACAAATAACTTTCATGTTAATAGAGAAGAATAATCTTTATGGTAAAATTGATTATTCCACAGAAAAGTGCTAAAAGTTTTTTATCATCTTAAAATATTTGAAATGTAAACAAAAACCACAAGATCAACAATAGTTTCTTAGATAATCAAGTAATATCCCTCTTAAAGAAGGATTTGCTTCAACAATTTATCTACCACCAACCAAACCTATTGAAATTTCTAATGGAAATTGCATTGAATTAAAGAAGCATAGCCAAGACTCTTACCTGAGAACATCTTTTCTAATGGAAATTGCATTGAATTAAAGAAGCATAGCCAAGACTCTTACCTGAGAACATCTTTTCTCGCACACGAAGGGTAAGTCGCTCTCCCATAATTCCGAAGCAAGTATGGGCAAGACCATGGTTAAAGATACATACTACAGCACCCCCGCAAAATAGCAGAGCAATCTTCCTGATTTCAGTTTTTGTAACATCCCAGACTTCATAATATGACACAAGAGCCTGAGTGACTCCAAGGGCAAAAAGTGGCATCTCCGCTCCAGCCATTAAACAAAATATAGTACCAAAGACGCCATACATCCAGTCAGGACCCACCATGGAAATAAGCCTACTCCAAGTAACCTTCTTAATCATTTTGGCAGGCTCTGGACCATCTTCTCGAATTGATTCTTTATCAGAACGGAAACTGGCACCAACACTCGTACTACGAGAAAGCTCTCTAGAATATTTCACGCTGCAAAATTACCCAAAAGAAGATCAATATGAGAAAATTCTTAGTCAAAAGATGTACAGAATCTAAAAAGATACCTCAAAGGTCGATCCATTGTTGGCCCCCGGGAAAGATGTGGCATGGAGGAAGCTGTCTCTTGAAGTTGAACAAGAGACGAATAAGCACTGCCTGGATTAGAGATTAGCTCATCGTGGCTTCCAGTTTCCACTATTTTCCCACCTTGGACAACTGCTATGATGTCTGCATTCCGTACTGTGGAAAGCCGATGTGCAACAACTACAGTTGTTCGACCTACCATGACACGGTCAAGTGCCACCTGAACACTCTTCTCAGACTCTGAATCAAGTGCACTGGTAGCTTCATCAAGTAGTAGTATTGACGGGTTTTTCACTAATGCACGTGCTATAGCAATCCTTTGCTTCTGGCCCCCAGACAACTGAATTCCTCTCTCACCAACCTGCAATCAAATTTTTAGCTTCGCTATACAGGACAAAATTTTAGAACTTTCAAATCCACTTCCACAAAGCAAGAGGAACAATTATTGTTTCTCCAAGACCATCAGCTAATTGATTTTATCAGACCAATACTAACTAGGTGATGTCATTTTCTAGAAGAGAGAAAACATTGGTATGATGAACTGGTAACATCAAAGACAGCTATAAATTTGCTTCATCCTTTTAGATATCATAAAGTAAAAGTACCTGAGTATCATATCTCTCTGGCAAGTTGTTTATAAATGAGATGGCCTCAGAAAGTTTGGCTGCACGAGTAATCTCATCGAGAGTAGCATCATCTTTTCCATATAAAATGTTCTCTCTGATACTTGTTGCAAAAAGTGCAGGCTCTTGATTGACGAGACCAATCTGCTGTCTAAGCCAATTCAGATCCAGTTCCCTGATATCATTTCCATCCAAAAGTACTTGTCCAGCAAGTGGCTCATAGAAGCGCTCAATCAATGATATCACTGTGCTCTTTCCAGATCCACTTCCACCTACAAGGGCAACAATCTTTCCAGCTGGAATATCCAGGCAAAACTTGTCAAAGATTTTTGCTTCAGGGCGAGAAGGATAGCTAAAATATACATCCTTGAATTCGATATGGCCATCCACTTTATTCAGTTTTCTCCCACCTTTTGAGCTTACTTTGCTCACTTTGGCTCTCTCTATCATCTCAAATATTGGATAGGCAGCAACTCTAGCTCGGAGGAATGCAGAAATATCCGGTGCTGCTTGCCCCAGTGACCTAATAAATGAAATGAAACATCAATCTACATCTATTTTTCAGCAGTAAATCCCAGTCACAATGATGCAAAAAAGAATGTAGAAGTACAATGTAATTTCATAAAATTGTTTTGAGAGTGAAAGAATCACCTTATTATTATTACTATATAAATATTTTTTGACTCTTCACCATACATAACTAGTGAATAGAAATGAGACCAACATCCAACACGGCAACACTACTATGAGACTATTAGTTCTTTCAGCCTACATGCTCAAAAAGTTAAGAACTAAAGAAAAATTACCACATTATTTGCATGGCCTACTGATAAACTAAGCACATTTTAGAACATAAGAAGATTTCTAAGTTGCCAATTCAACAGACATACACTTGGGACAATACAGTATCATTTAACTGTTTCAATAGACCTTCTCCTACATGTTTGATCACCAGCAACACCCAGAGGGGAAGGCTGAAAGGGGCAGAGAACAGCAAAACCCAATCAAATAATTCTAGAGAAATCTGTAGTACTCGATGTATATATCATCTTTTGCAATTGATTACGTTATGTAGTACAATTTGTTCAAGTGACACCAGACCATAAACTGAGATAATGGTAATGAGTTTTTATGTGATCTAACATTGAACGTACTATGTAAATGTTGATAGAAACAGAACTGGATCACCAAGTAACTATTTTTCTTCATTAAATAAATGAAGATAAATTACTTGGAGTTGAAGACATTCACTTAGCATTTCAATGCAAATTTATACACATATTCATTACCATCACTTAAATATAAATTTGTATCAAACAGGCCAATTATGTTCCAAAGCTTAACGTGTGAGTGTTAAAAGTTGCCTAGTGTAATTAAGTGCCAAGGGAAAGCGGACAAGGTAAAAGAGTAGAATAGGTGGGAGATAATGGAGAAAGCCTAAATACCTAGGTAGAAAGGCGATTTACTAATAACCTATATTACTATAGAATTAGCAGTTCCTTGAACTGAGAGCTAGGTGCCTAGAACCTTGTAATTAATCAAGGGTTGATGCCTCGAACTTTAGCTATGCATCCTTTGATACTATAAACAAACAATAAATGTCAAAACCAAATGCATTGTTGCAGTAACAGCAGTGACTTACAGGCCAGCAATGACAACATTGAGCATGGTGGTGAATGACTCCCCTCCATTAGCTGTGCCCTTGTGAACAACAATGCTGGTATACCAAACAAGCAAAGCCCATGATAGAAACAGCACACAGTGCAAGGCCCCCATACCCAAGCCCTTGGCCACTCCTCCTTTCTTCCCATATTTGTAAGTATTCAAAAGAGCTTCTTTATAGGACGTCACCGCTTTTTCCTCTCCAACAAAGGCTTGAACTGTTCTCACATTTGCAATTACCTTTAAGATATCAAAATGGAAATGAGAACAAAGAAAGTACATAACTGTTATCATCAGAAGACAGTATTCAACAATCACCACTGCGAATAGTGAATTAAAACCTGTGGACACTACAATTACCAACATTACATTCTAAAATAAAGTTGCAGCAGTGACAAGCAGGAGAATTATAGATAATATCTAATGTATTACTATTGACACCCAGATTCCAAGTTCACTACCTCTTTTAGTGAAAGTTCTGATATTAGTGAAAGATTGTAATTTTATATGGGAGAGGTGCCACATTTTACCTATCTAACACACATGAATCATATGCATGATCTGATTTTAAATAGTTCCTTTATTACTTTGTTAGCGATAAATTTTTGAAGATTAAAAGAGGAAGTCATCAATCATTCTAAAATAAAACCTAAACTAGCAACTTAAGCTGAGTCACAAAGACCACAGTGCCAACCCCACCCTCAAGTGTGAACAACACATGGGCAGTCATGAGCTACTTTGGAGATAACCATATTTAGCAGCACAAACATGCTAACATTCAAACATAATTTTCCAACTTATGCCTAATATGAAAAGCAAACTCCTTTCTGCCACAAAGGTCCCACATTCAGTTCTCAAAATCTTCTAATTGACTAATTCTCAGATATGATAGTAACATCATATTCAATATTCATCACATCATTGCCACCTCCTCACAATCATCATCACCAAGACAAAGAAACCACTAGTACAATATACATTATGATTACAACCCCAATATTGTGCTGTTAAAAACGAAAACACCAATAAACATAGCTCAAACACCCAATGACACCAAGTAAGGCCAGCAACAAATCCAATTACTACTGCAAACATTATTTTCTTGGCATACAGGAAGCGGCCCGCAAAAGGCAATGATGTAAACGAGATTTAATCTTAGGTCTTGAGTACAACCCCAACCTCTTAACCAACAAAGCTAGTTGTCATCATGCAATCATTACCAAGGTACAAAATTGAACAAATTGTAAATTCCAACAAAAATACCAAATATAAAACAAAATTAAAAGATAAGAGAAATGGGTGAGACCTCTTCAGCAATTTCACCAGCTTTAACATAAGATTTACGAACACGGGCGATGAGACCGGTGGCAACATAAGCATAGGTGCCACCGGCGAAAGCAATTGCAGGAACAATGGAGAGTGTGATTAGACTGATTTGCCATACTCTTGCAAACCCAATTGCAAATCCAGCTATAAATCTGCTTATATAGTGCAATATTTTCCCAACCTGCAATCAACAACAAATACCCATTTCTTCAATTTTTGATTTTTATTTTAAACACATGAAATTATCTATTCTATGCAAAACCCCCTAAAATTTAAGAACCCTTTACTTTTCAATTCTATGCAAAACCCTAAAATTTATGAATTTCGGAGATCATACCTCTGAAGTTGAAATCTTTCATACTCATTTTGAAGGGAAAATATAGGCCCTTTTTGGTTAAAGGAATTTGGATGGAAAAGAAAAGAAAGGAAATTGTTTTAATCAAATTCCCACGTTTGGTTGAATAAATGACATAAAAATCTAAAGGAAAGGAAGGGAAGTGGGAGAAAAGTCTCTTAACAAAATTTTGGCTTCCCTTTCCTCCCAAAATCGGAGAAATTTGACTGGAAAGAGAAAAATTAAAGTAATTTCCTTTCTCTTCCCTTCATTTTCTATTCATCAACCAAATATTGGAAAATAAAATCACCTTCCTTTTCCTTTTCCTTCTTTTCCTTTCTTTTCCCTTCCCATCCTTTCTCTTTTTTTCCTTTACTAATATTGAACCAAACAAAGCCATAAGGTCATTCTTGAACAACAACAAACATACTACGTAAAAAGGATTTTTTTTTTTTTTTTTTTTTTTTCAAACTTTACTCTTTGAGTGATGGGTGTCAAAGTCTTATGTTTGAAGATCAACCCTTGACTTCTGAGAAAAATTGGCGCCGATAATAGTACTTCGTTCTAATACTATTCAATAGCACCACAACATCACCATTATTAGTTTGTAATAGATACAACTATGGATTGAACATATTACAATTTACTCTATTACTAGTTTGTAATAGATACAAGTTAAGGGTGAAATAAATATTTTATAAGATAATGAAATTAGGAGCTAAACTGAACTTATTAGAGCTGAACTGAACTTATTAGAATTGAACTGAACTGATCTGATCAACTGAAATGAAAATAAAGGTATGAGAACAGGCCCTAAGTAATAGTTTTATAACTTCATAAGAGTTCACCAAAAAAAATTACAGAGTATTTCGTATTCAAGAGATCCCCTATCCCTACTGAGTTACTCCTTTATATACTTGTATAGGTCGTTTGTCTAAATATGTCTCTGTAAACACACATCATATATGTATGCATGCCTGCATGGTACAATACTTGATTTATTCGATTCAATACAAAAGTCTAAAAAAGCAATTTAAACATCACATGCATTCACTGATTTTGAAAATATGCACTTTGATAGTTCCATTGTGTCTAAGATTCATGAAAATCTGCCTTTTTTAAAAAGTGGCATGAGTTAAATTCAATGAGAACCCTAGTGTTGTTACTTCCTAATTAAAGCTCCACCCACCTTGCATTCATTTCAATCTAGCTAAGATTGTTGTAAAAATAATTTTACAACAAAAAAAAAAAAAACCATTCTTAAGATTATACGCCATTGATTTTTTAATTTTTTTTTTAGGGTAATGCTATACATAGCCCTTAGGGCTATATATAAGCATTGAATTTACTCTTGAAAAATGTATAAAGTTAGGAATTCATGACAAAAACACGTGCAGATCGGTGTAATTAGTTTGTTTTTGTCATGATTTTCTAAATTTAAACAATTTTTAAGAGTAAATTAAATGCTTATATGTAGCCCTTAGGGCTATGTATAGCATTTTCCTTTTTTTTAATACAAAGTATATATTTTTAAAAATTTTGGTACTCCTATGAAAATAAGTTTTGCAATAAATTTCCACCAATGACATACATGCTTGTAGTTGAAGTAAATGGCTACACATGCAGCAGTCTTAAAAGGGGAAGCTGACAAGCCAGATTGTAAATAATCCGTATTTAATAGTGGTGGGCTAAATACATTTAATTTTCTCCTATAATTTATGCAACTGTCCAACAATATTTATTCAATGATAGTACGTAGCAATTTTAATTAAATTAAGTTAGGTATGCCAAGGATTTAATTAAGTCTAATTCTACTATTTACAACAAGACATTTTAGTGTTTGACATGGACTAATACAAATGGCTAACTTTCCCAAATTAATAGGAATTATAATGCCGTAGAGTTTATCAATATTAAGTATTCTTTTCCTTTTATAAACTTTTATCCAAATTCCTCTACATTTTAAGCAAATGCAGAAAGGAATATTGATAATTATTTGCTGATTTAGTGATTTTCCATAGTTATTCTCATTATTTTATAATTTAATATTTCTTCATTTTATTATAAAAATAATAATAATAATATAATATATAATTTATGAGCTTGTCAATTGACCGAGTAGTAAAAGTTCAATTGATAATAACTATATCTTTGATCAATAAAAAAAAAATAATAACTACTCCATGTATCTAATATTAATATATTTCTATTAATACATCAAATTAAAATATGGAGTGCCATAATATATAGACTTTTTTTAAAGCAAAAAATTAGTAGTAATCATTGATTGTATGAAGAAATAATAAATAAATAAATAAATAAAATAGGCTTAAATACAAAATAAGATTATTAAGGAGTAAATGATTAAATTATATATTAGACGAATTACTACGAGTAACAATTTTCCCATACATGTTTGATATATTAAGACGGTTAGATGTAAATTTGGACGGTATATAACAACACCCTATATGACTATATACTATTCAGTGGTTTAAAAAAAAAAAAAAAAAAAAAAAAAAAACGAGTATGGTAGTTCAGTAGTTGTATATGTATTTACCTTTTCGGAGATAGCATCCTGAACTATAAGGATATCGCTAGTAATGGCATTAATAACTTCACCAGTGGAAGCCTCAGTGTCGAAAAGAGTGATATCTTGATTCAACATTGACCTCAAATATGCCATCCTCATTTTTGCTGCTTGTCTCTCTCCCGTTTGCATCCAACATGCCACCTCTATCACATTTATTATTCTATTAGTTAGATGATATAATTTTCATTTTTTTTAAAAAAAAAAAAAAAAAAACATAAATTAATATGAAATTGGAGATCATTTATTCCATCATTACTTACCAACCCATGAAGAGAACAATATAACCACACTCAGGTAAACAAAGTCCAAAGAATACTGCAAAAATGAGCAACACACAATTCACATACATATATCATTTGTCAATTAAAATAATCAAATTAAATTATTACATATAGACAGTGCACAAATAAAGTTCAAATAATTAATTTTAGCACTCCATATTAATCTCTATCTTATTGATTAAAAATCAACTGAAATTGTATATATAACATGTGGGTGGTCTGGCGTAACATTAATTTATAATTAAGGTGCGTGTTTAAATCAACCTTAGCTTGGATAGACATTATATATTATAAGGCGGAAGGAGTAAAAGAAAAAAGTTATTACCTTGCCAACTTCATGAGAAGTTTCTCTAGGGAAGAGGTAGGCAACACCAATAAGATTAATCAATTTACCAAAGAAAATGAAGAAAACAGGCACAGAAGCTCCATGTGCAATAGCACCAATTGAACCAAGAAACATTAGTAAATAATCATAAGAATCAGCAAAAGTAAACAGCTTCAAAAATGGCACATTTTTAACTTTATTCTTCGTCTTTTTCATCTCTTCATCTTCTTCTTCCTTATTTTTACCACTCATCATCTCTTCTTCCATATTATTATTATTACTACTTCTTTGTGTTTCTTGCAATTGAATGCTCATTATACTTTTTTTTTTTTTTTTTTTTTTGTAAAACTAAATAAATCTAGAGAGAGAAAGAGTTTAGAGAGAGAGAAAAAGAGAGAAGGTGATAGGATAGTTTTTTTTGTAGAATTATTATTTGTAGTAAGATATGAAGAAGTTAAAGAGGAGGTGAGTAGTAGTTGAGAAAAGAGAAGTCATTAAAAATGAAAGGAAGAATACAGCTGCATCATATGCACTTATATATCAGAGCTGACTAATAACTGTATGTACAGTGTATGTATTTATGTGTTTATGATCATCTCAATGAACTCACCTTTAATTCTTACACTTTCCTTAAATTCTCCATCTCATTTTTCTTAAGGATTATTGCTTTGGCCCATGCCTTCTGGAAGTACACTTGTAATCTTTTCATTTTCCCAAAAAAAAAAAAAAAATCTAAAAACAGATATGGTTACTGTGTTATTAGGTGAGTTTTTTTAAATGACGGTGTAAAATAAAAGTACTCGTATTTTACCTTAAAACAAACACTATACTTTAGGGACTAAAAGTGGTGGCTGAACCGCTGAAGGATTAAAAGTGCACAAAATAGTTCAGAGAGATTAAAAGTGCACAAATACAATACTTTAGGAACTGTATTTTACCTTTACTCAATTGAAATCTAACCTAATTTAATTTGTTAATTATTAGTAACCGTTTAATTTTAAATATAAATCATCAAATTGTACAAAGTAATGTATATGTGATTAATGTACAAGTAGAACCATTACAGGACAAAAAATGGAAGAAGTAAAGGCATGCAGAGTAAGAAAGAAAAGACAATTTTGTGGTTCAAATTTGACCATACAGTAATTAAGTGAAATGCAAGTCATAAAATCAATTCCCAATATGCCTCTCTTAAAAAAAAACCATTACTAATAGATGTTGTCAAGTTGGTTGGATGGTGAAGATCAGATAATAAGGAAAAATTGGAAAGCTCTTAAAAATGAATCAATCATGAAACAAAAGGACAAATCATATTAATTGAGAATAGATGGGCAATTGGGCATGCATGTTGATGAATTTGGTGTCTACTTAAGAGCCCTTTTTTTTTTCCATTTATTTCACTTAAATGAGTTAAATCTTAACTGAAATTTTAGAAATATTTCATTTTAGGGTAACTACTATTTCCCTGTATATATATATATTGGATCCAATTTTCAAATCAAAAGTTCAAAAGTTGGACAAAACAATGTGCAAAATTGGGCATATGCCTATTTAGGGATGCTATAATGCTTGAAATTTGTGTAGTTTATAGTCAACGTCATAATATAGTGACAAAAACAATATAGTCCACAATAAATCACAAGTTGGATGCAACAAAAACATAGAGCAAGATTGTTTGTATACTATATGCATGAACATCATCTTCCGTATCAACAAACTAAATGGTAAACTGTATATATGATCTCATCGTTTGCATGGAATGCATTTCAATATAATTTTTACTTGAACAATCTTCGATAGTCAAGTAAAACGTATTTATTCCATTTGAAATAAGGTGTTATATATGATATAATTTTATTAAGGTATTATACTTATAATGTACCGTATATGTTATTCTCACTTGAAAATTACTACTCATTCAAATATTTAATCGGTAGATTGAATCAAATTTATTAGATTTTATGTGACTTTAATTTATTTTCTTGTACAATACTTCAAGTTATCATATACGATCAAAGTTATTTAATTTGCTTTTGTACGCCTACTGTAAGGCCGTGTGGCACATCTATATAGTCTCTATTTAGTCGATCTTGTAAAGGGGTACGGTATTGGTGTAATCTCTAATTCTCTATTGTCATTTCCATCCTTATATAAAAAATATGTCTATTATACAACTATTTTCTTTATAAAAAAAGTTGTCATGCATTTATAAGAATACGTACTCAACTAATAAAGCAAGCATGCATGAATGATGAAAAGGATATGTAACTATATATTATATATATATGCGTGCTATGGTGGGTTTGTACCTATTGTAAAGGGCATCTCCTTAATCAGCTTAAGAAGGTAGGAGATCATGCATGCCACAACTTATGCATGGTTTGAATATGATGTCAATTCAATCTTCAACCAAGCTAAGCTAAGTTTGCATTTTATATACTTATATTTGTTTCCACATTAAAGTATGTGGTATCTACTTCCTACCCCAATTAACGATTACAATTTTAGAAATTCTACCAGTTTGTATCAACTTTAATTGCAAATCAATTTCTTAGTCGACAAGCTAACAAAAGATGGTGAGTTACAATCATACTCAATAATCATCAATGTATTAACTGTATCTGATTCATCAAATGCAGTTTGCTACCACTACATATATTCAATTCGATGAAATGTTGTACTCCCTTGTTTGGAAATAATCATCACATTAACATCTAGTATGTATTGAGATAATTATTACTCTGTACTTAGTAATAATTTGATAGCAAACTAGGGATGGGGTAATATGTAGTTGTGTACTCGAGTACGTAGTTAACCTCCAAATCAAAAATACAAAAAATATATATTATGTGCTATGTATCACCCCGACCCCAATAATTCAAAGTGAGGCCTAATGTCACCAAATGCACATCTAGGACCAATAATTGTCTTCACATACCAATACAAGTCCTTCAGGCGTAATTTGTCCTCACTCATGCGCACCCTTCTCAGGATGTCATCCATCTTAAGACATCTAATCTACTACTAAAAAATTCATCTTGTTAATATAAGTTGTATATTAAGTTCATTATATTGTACATGGTGCACAAGTAGGGGTGTTTGTTTATAAATCGGTCCGGACCGAAAAAATGGACCAGACCACCTCGGACTGGACCAGTCCAGGCTTCGGGTTCGGAAATTTATATTTTTGGTCTAGTCCAAAACCTATAAAAAAATTAGTCTTGGACCGGATCAATTTTTTGATTTAAAAAATATGTGAAACCTTAAATAATGGTTAAGATTATCTTTAATAAGCTTTAAAAAAAATTAATTTTATTAACTTTTTTGTACTAAATATATAAAAAAAAAAGGTAAAATATAGTTTTCCCTTTACTTTTTTCGAGTTTTCCATAAAATTATTAAAAATTTAGATTTCTTTTAACAAAAAATCTTAAATCGGTCCAAAGCGATCCGGTCCGGGTTTTGGACCCATCTTAACCGATTCGGTATTCGGCTCTTAAAATTCTAATAATTTTCGATCTAGTCCGGTCCGGTCTTGGACCGATAAACAACACTATGCACAAGTAGTGTAGACCAGATTTAATTAATGTCAAGATCTATAGTACTATTATCATGTGTCTCTACCAACTAAAACTAATTAGCATTTATATACAGCAATTTAAAACGTACAATTTTCTAAAAAGGCGATGAGATAGTTGTATTATGAGGGCTATTAGATGGAAGGTGCTAATAAAATCATAGGCGGTCCAAGTTAGCATGTATAGTCTTTAGAAAATAATAATGGCATCTTGTTATGGTCATCACCAAGTCATTTTCATGTTCAATGCGTGATGTGAACAATGTATTTGTGTTAATGTATGGTTTTATTATAGGCTTGCATAAGTTCACAAACTATCCATTTTGTTTTCTATCCACAATTTTTTCCTCCCCTCCTTTTTGGGTCAAATTACTGCGGAATAACACTCCACTTTCGGGGCCAAACCTAACGTCACTTTGTTTTGGACATTTTCTCTAATCTTCAAACCGATTGTCAATTCAATTATTATTATCACAACAACCTTGAACCCTCGAGCCATATCAAACCACGCTGTCTATTTTTTTATTTTTTTTTCATCATATATTTATCAAGTCATTATGTTGTAGATTTTGCCGATTTAGCAATTAATTAGTAATAGCCTAGATTATGGTATTACATGGAACTTATACGGAACAATCAATTGTTTGTTGCTTAGCTTGTTAGTTGTTAAGCCGTAACTGTTACTTGTTTGGACTTGTTACATGCAATTATGCAAATAAAGAAATAATAACATTATTCACAAGAGAGGGCCTTGCAATTAATAGTTGGGCCTTAACATTAATTAAGAAAAGAATAACTCATTCAAAACTTTAGAGTGTTCTATCTTAGGTAGGCCCAACTTATTTCTGTTCATTCGTATTGGAGATTGGAACTTGGATGCAGGATGATTGCCCACACCCACACCCACACCCATCACTTGCTGATGTCAATAAATTTTTTATTTCATTTTTAATTACTTATTTCGAAAGTGCAAAATATAGGATATTGTCTTTTATGACTCTATTTACACCGTCACATATATTCAGATAATAGAGTAGGTGCGACACTGAATGATAAAAGAGCTTAAGTTAGGATCAATACTATCCATGAGCCGTCTCAAACGTTTACAATAACCCTTCCAGATGACATTGTACTTATGACTTTGACTTTACTAAATTTTGTACTAGTAAATACTAAAGAAGCTTGCACTAAACTTCTTACAAGGAATTTAAACTCTCACAAATATGAGGCATTAAGATCAAAATACCCCAATTGAAAATCAAGCTACTAGCAAGATCACCGTAAAATCATTCTAAATATCAGGTGATCGCGATCACCCTTCCAATCTATAACGCAAAAGAGAACGCCTTTAAGGCTTTTATCACTAATATGACTCAACAAAGAGACCTAAATACCTAAGGAAATGATGTAGAATTGGTTTACAAATCAGAACCTAACACTGTACATGGTGAAACAGAGCAAAAGTGAGTGATCCCTTACTTATCAAAGATGCCTTGTTTAGAAGTCGGTATACCATTCGTAGTTGCCTGCTCTGAGGCAGAAGCAAGCCCCTCCAACATCCTTAAAATCTCGCTCGTATCTTCAACATAGTACTTAGCTTTGCTGGGTTTCTGGCCAACAGTACAGGCAAATACTTCGGCAACAGGTGAGAGCGAGGAAGTCGTTCTTGCACTTGATATAACCTCGAACATGTCTTCATCTGACCTATCATCACCGATGCAAAGAACAAAATCAGGGAGCATCCCCTTCTGCTGCATTGTCGCAAAGAGACGTTCTGCTACTAGACCCTTATTAATGCCCTGTGAACAGAAGAGGAATCAGACATGGGAGCAGATAATTTTCTTATCATGAATGTCCAATGTATACCATATTAATTAGTCCTTGTATGTCAAAATATCAAAACAGAATCAACTTGTATGAGAAGATTTTGTAACACAGAAGAACAAAATACAGGGTGCTGGACTGCTGGGGCATACGGTGCGGATCAGTGGACGCGTAAATACACAAGCAAAACCTAAAAAAATACTAGTAGCTAGCAGTGCTGTCCAACTACCGATATAAACTCTGCAGACACCAGGGTTGAATTATCGCCATTTTTCCAACAGTCCTAAGTCAATGGCAGTCCAGTCACATGATTAAGTAAAATTGGGCTAGCATAGATAACAGGTATGTGACTATGCACTCTCTAACAAGAAAAAAAATACAAGGTGATAGCCTTAGTTACTCAATCTCATGGAGATATACACCTACTAGCACACCAAAATATGTGTTTTATACCCTGATGATCCATTAATTACACTTGAATTGCTCTCCTTGAGCCTATGTTACTTGGACTCGGATGAAGTGTCCAATTAGACACGGGTGTCCAAGTATCGGACTCGCCCATTTTCTTGAAAAATATTGTGTTTTTAGTTAAAAATAAAGTGTCCAAGTGTCGGTGTCGGTGTCCGACACGAGTCGTGTCGACACGGACACGTGAGGTAAATGAAAGAGTCCGAGTAACATAGCCTTGAGCTACATCTCCGACTTTACTTGTAAGACCATTCTTTTCAGACACATTAACAGCATTTTTCACCATTGTATTTGATCTAAATAAGAAAGACAGCGGAGCATTTTTACATGGGGCGGGGAAACAAGTATGGAACAGAGCTCATTAAGAGTTTTCATGACATCAGACAGGGTCACAACTCTGAAAATAGCATATCGAATGTAATTACTTTCAATACAAAATTACTCCCCTCCTCCATTAGTAGAATAGTAGGTGTCAATTTTTGCTGGAGGTTTTATTTTGTTTGACAATTTATCTTAAAATAAGTCAATATTTCAAATATTTATTAACTATATTCCATGAAAGAAAAGCGAAAGCAACAGTTATTACTTAGGGTATTAAACAACCTAATAAGCTTAATATTTCAAGTAAAGCCTTTAGTGTTGAGTAGAATTTTAGAAGACAATATGGTAGGTGTGCCTTGCCAAAAGCTAAGGCCCACGAGTTGTTTCTTCCAAGTATTTCTTTGTTCTTTCTAAAAAAAATAAATAGTACTCGTATGTGTCTCAGATAAAGTGTCTTAATATGAGACATGCCATTTTTATTTTTTTTTTAAAAAAAAAAAAGTGCAGGACTCATACAGGAACAACTACCAATCTCCCTCAACTTTCATACTTCGTATATAGCACAGAGATTACAAGTAATCACTCTATACATAAAGTTTCATACACGGACATTAGTGAGATAGCAGAAGATGACGAACCTGCGGTTTAACTTCAACAATGTACTGACCACTCTTTACAGAAACAGGCTCGTTGGCAAGGACACTTTCGAGATGATCTAGCAGCTCCTTTGCCTGGCATGACCCAAAATCTCGATCTGCATACCGGTAGTTCCATACAAGAGCACTTTCTTTTGTCTCTATGAAAGAGCCATCAGTTGTCTCAGCATATAGCTGCATCACTGGCTCAGCCACATGTTTCCAGTCAAAATTCGAAATAGGTTTACAAATCTCCCAATCAGCATCATTATCATACCTGGGTCAGAAAAAAAAATAAATAAATAAGTAAACTAGAGTTTACCTCCACAGATTCATTTTCAAAGTCTATATGTTACCTTTTGTGCTTATATAACATTTACTGTCAGTTTGTATGTTGATTACATTGGCTGACACCTTTACAACTTCCTAACTTATTTTCAAGTCTCTATATCTAAATGTCTCTTAGAAAAAGTCTCTACTAGTCTATAAGACCAAGAACAACAACCAGTTGGTATTGAAAAATCAAACCATGATCCCGACTTCTATTGATCTTTCAACCAGTGCATTCCCATTTTATCTATAAGACCAAGAACTACGGAATAGATATTGGGGAAATGTTGGGAGTATTATTCCTAAGGTGACATTTGATAATGGTGTTCGTATTGAAAAATCAAATAAACTAAAGAACAAAAGGCAAAAATGGCAAATCTACCTGACAAAGTATCCATGCTCTGCTGCAATGCCAAGGTTTTCACAAGAAGAAAACCATTCAGATAGCTTTATTTTGTCCTTTCCACTAACTAGGAAGACAACATTTTTTGAATCCTTACACAGGCTGTTCAAGACTTTAACAGCCTCCACAATAGGATTTGTGCTCACTGAACTCTGCATCATCATGGTACCATCACAATCTAAAAGAATAGCACGGTTCTTTGTCCTCTTATAAGCTGAAACAATATGCTCGAGAGAAAGCTTCCTAAAACTTGGATCCAAAGCAATGACTCGAAATCCTAGTCCAAAACCAATACCCCAGCACCTTCTTTTAACATGTTCCCTGCATGCTCTTTCAAGATCCTGCAAAAAGCTACGAGCCCAAAATGCAACATCATGTGTGCTCACAAATCTATGGTGTTTCTCATGGCGCAGCTGTTTCTCAGAGTCTGGAATAGTTAGGCCAGACTCCATTGCTTCAGCTACAGAATCAATGTTCCAAGGGTTGACCCTAACAGCCCCACTGAGTGAAGGAGAGCAGCCAATAAATTCAGAAACAACCAGCATGCTCTTCTTTGGTACTGTGGGTCCTAGCCCCAATGCTCGGTCTAGATTTGCATTACCTTGCCGGCTTATTACATACTCATATGGTATAAGGTTCATCCCATCCCTGACTGCTGTGACTAGGCAACATTCAGCAATCACATAATAAGCAATCCGCTCATAGAATTGAAGTGGAGTATCAATCAGTATTACAGGTCTATATCCTGCTTTACCAAACGCTGCATTTATCCTCTTAACCGTGGCACTGGTTTCAGATTGAACTTCCTGCACATCTTTACCACGTCCTCTCGCTGGATTAGCAATTTGAACCAAAACAACCTTGCCTCTCTTATCAGGTTGTTGAAGAAGCAATTGCTCCATAGCCAAAAGTTTCAAGCTGATGCCTTTAAAGATGTCCATGTCATCAACCCCAAGCATGACAGTCTGACCCTTGAACTGTTCTCTTAATTCAGCAACTCTGACTTCTGTCTCAGGAAGATTCATCACAGATTTTAGCTGGCCCATGTGAATTCCTACAGGAAGAATTTTGATGCTAACAGTGCGACCATAATATTCCAAACCGATGTAACCTCTCTTGGATTGGTAAGAAAGACCTAGCATCCTACTGCAACATGAAAGGAAATGTCTAGCATAATCAAAAGTATGGAAACCAATGAGGTCAGAATTCAGAAGTGCTCTCAGAATTTCATCTCTTACGGGAAGAGTCCTATAAATCTCAGAAGAAGGGAACGGACTATGGAGGAAAAACCCAAGTTTCACCCTATTACAACGCTTCCTCAAAAATGTGGGAAGCACCATCAAATGATAGTCATGGACCCAAACATAATCATCATCAGGGCTGATCACTTCCATAACTTTATCAGCAAAAATCTTGTTTACTGACACATACGCTTGCCAAAGGGATCGGTCAAAACGACCGCCAAGATCAGGTGACAGAGGAAGCATGTAATGAAACAAAGGCCACAAATGCTGCTTGCAGAAGCCATGATAGAATTTGGTGAATAGTTCAGGAGGAAGAAAGGTCGGGACACATTTGAAGTTCTCAAACAAAGTATGTGCTACACTGTCCTGTTCACTTGGGTCAATTTGTTCTCTGAGGCACCCAACGTAAACAATTTCAACATCCTCAGCAAGACCATCCTTAAGCTGCAATAGAAGTGAATCCTGATCCCAGCTAAAGTACCGCCCTCCATTTTCACTCTCGGGTTTATAGTGTACCCGAAGAGGAAGCTGGTTTCCCACTATAATTACACGCTCTTGGTTGACAGAAGAAGGAGCATCAGAGCTTACACTATTGCTAGCTTCATCATCTAACTCAGACAATACTCCAGCAACAGTCTTTACCCTAGGGAACCTCTTTTCTCCCCGGCATAAACTCGGGAACTGGCCAGAAGCCAGATCCAGTAAGTTCGAATAAGACCGTGATACCATGATAGACAACAGTTCCCTGAAGAATGTGCAGTAAATGAAGTACGTTTCCTTCTTCCTTACACTGATATTATCCTATAATTGTCATGAAAATACAAAAAGCCAATTAATCATAATGCCACAGCATTTCAGCCTAACTAAAAATATACTCTAAAACTTTTGCAACAAATTGTTCAGAATAATGATGCTTAACTATTCTACCACAGTTAAATTTGAAACCAAAGTTGTTTCAGATCCCATCATCAAACATAAAAAGCCAGATGCTTAACAACAACCCTAACATAAAAATAATAAGAAAAAATAAAAAAAGAAATTCATTCATAGAACACGGTCCAGATAATACTCATGTTTCTGCTATATGTTTCCCATTTCAGCTTTCTCCCCACCTTCACTCATTAACCCAATCATGCAAACATAGAAATTAAACTATCTTAAATCTTTTTTCAAGAAAAAATTGCATCAAACATAAACACCATTCAAAGAAGGAATCACACCCCAAAAAAAAAAAAAAAAAAAAAAAAAAAAAAAAAAAAAAAAAAAAACACTTAACAATATACTCCCTCACTTCGAGATTAAATGTTTCGTTGATAGTGTAATTTGAACTAGTGATACGACAACTAAATCCGGCCAACGAGCAACAGTATAATCATAAAAAGGATTGTTATACAAACTCAAGACAAGAAAAATCATGTCAATATTCCAATTGAAGATCACTTAGAAACCAAATCAAATCAAAAAATAAGAACAAGAAAGCTTTTCTATAAAAAAAAAAAAAACTCACCAGTCACAACCCCTTCAAGATTCCCAGCAAAAAGCAATGTAAAAAATCACCTTTTGTTTAACAAAACAAGCAATCAAATTCTATATGAAGGTAGATTTCACTTTATTTCCCAGAAAAACTGGTAAATAAAAAAATGAACCAGTACATAAAATGTGAGCACATAAACAGATAAATGAAGACAAGTGGTGATATAGTGGGTGCTGCAAAAATAGCAACCAATAAGTGTGACATAAAAAAGGCAACAAATGTAACAACATAAACACTAAATAACACATTTATTTAAAGCTTCATCATATTAATTTGCAGAAAAATTATTAATAAAAAAAACTGTATTAACCTGAGATTAATTAATCTTGAGATTCCTTCAACTTTATAATCTGTAAAATACTAGTATAAAGCAAATGGGGTTTATAATAATTAAATTTAAAGACTGTTTAATGAAATCAGATTTAGGGACAGAAAATCATCGAGATTCCCTCTTTCTTTCAAAAAATGGCATTTGATTCTTTGTTTTGTTTCTCTCTCTTAAGGGTAAGAAAGAGTTAGGACAGTTTCCCCCTCCCCCGCACATAACTAGTAATGTTTAACCATGGTTAACCAATTTAATTATGCTTTGACAACACATTATGAAGGTATTTATTATCTTACTATAATGAGTGGATTAAGACATTTATATTCTGCTAATATGGCTACATGTTAAAGTTAAGTGGGCATGAAATACTCTAAGCTTTTTTAAGGCAAAATTTTAAATGAATGATTGTTAATTTGTTACGCGGTGAGTAGGAGTAATGGCAACTTTAACTAGTATTCCGCGTCAAGGCTAGCATTTATACGGTAGTGATTGTTATACAATGGGTTTGGACTTTTGGTGTAGTGAGAAATTTGAAGGCGGTGATGTAGCCGGAATTTAATTTTAATCCTCATATTTTACCCTTATACTTAAATCAACTACAGATTGTCTATTTGAAAAATAAAGTTTGTTTAAGCTTGTCATAAATAAATATTCTTCAATCCCTCAAAAAAAAAAAAAAAAAAAAGTATTCTTCTCATAGTAGCCAAGGCCTAGGGGGCTAGGGGTGTGATGGGTATGTAATACTTGTATGTTTGGATCTAGAGGACATTATTATTCTAGTAATTGACACAAGTAACAAGGTAGTGATTGTACTATCATCACAAATATAAAAATCAAATAATTAAACAAATAGGCAAATAGCTAGTCTTGGATAAGGGCAAAGTTGAAGATCAAAACATTAACCTAGCTGAAATTAAATTTTATATTGATGAATTATTTTATTGTTCAACTATTATATGTTTTAATCTTTTACCAAGTATATATTTATTTAATTGAAAGCAACTTCTGTTTTTTTAAAGCGTTCTGATAGAAGTCTAGAACTCATTTTTCAAGTTTTGGGGGAAGGAGGAATTGAAAGGCACTTGCTAAGCTATAAATAAATTAATTTGATGAATTTATTGTGACATCTTGTCAAGATCATTGTTTGTCTGTCTAGAATGTACAATTAGGCACTGTTATATTAGAATTACATGCATGACTTATTCCATAAAATTGTATGTAGCAATTAATTTATAGTTACTATAATTTGTACGTGTTTGTCATCACATACCTTTGATCATTGTTTTTTTTTTTTTTTTTTTTTTAATGAAATCTTATTTAATTTAAAAGCTAATTACATTGATACTTAAACAATAATTGAAGATAGATATAATATGTAGTACGAAGTAACACTTTACATAGTAAGATTTGTTAAGTTTGTATGGAGGAAGACGCCTTGTAGTATGATCATTGAAGAT
Organism: Chenopodium album; assembly: GCF_948465745.1. Taxonomy (NCBI): domain Eukaryota; kingdom Viridiplantae; phylum Streptophyta; class Magnoliopsida; order Caryophyllales; family Amaranthaceae; genus Chenopodium; species Chenopodium album. The sequence goes on from NC_137835.1 coordinate 5,367,127, forward strand.
ACTTATTTAGTTGCCTATAATTTTGATTATTTTTTATTTTTCTAGTAATCACATTAAAAGAATGGGGATCGATAGATGTTGCTGCTAGATTGGAGCCTTAGAATGGATGGGGTGGATCATATTTTTGTTGATTTATACTTGTACTCTGTTAGGGATGTTTGACTTGATAGAACCCGATCTTGTTTAATTTGACTTTTTGACATAATAATATGCTCCCTTCCCCTTTGCTTTAAAAAATAAATACTAATTAAATAAATAAATAATTACTCCGTACGACATTTAGACTAATTAAAAATAGTAAAGGGGTAATTATTATAATATTTTATTATGAACATAATAATTAAATTGAAAGTCTAGTGATGAAGCAATGAATGATGATAAATTGAAAATGATTGCTAATAATAAGAATGGAAATTGATGAATTTTGACGGAGTAAGAATCGTGATGGTGACTGGTAGTTGTCACTTAGATAGTTAGATAGTCCACTGCACCTCAAGTCTTAGCAAAAAAATGTCGGGCAATAAAATTATACTTTTGTAAGAAGTAATTTGCACCAACTATCCCACATTTCCACCTTAATTATAAAAACGACTCATGAAAACAATTGATGGTACTAAACTTTTTGTCTCTTTGTTGGCCATAAGAGACAACTAACCTATTTTAACAAGCCACTATTGCTATATTTACTTTCCAACATGAATAAAATATCATTAATAACAAGAAATAATAATTCATTTCTTGATTGCATATAAGGAAATTAAAAAATAAAAGGGATTAAGAAGTTGATATTGAGGATTAATAACAACAAGAAATAATAATTCATTTCTTGTTCATGACTTGACTCTACTACTTATCTGTTATGTCACGCGATCATATAATAAAAGTACTACAAGCGATTAACCAATTTAAGAAAGATACGAAGTTTATAATTAAGTAAATTAATGAATTACGGAGTATTTAAGATAATTTTACCACCGATAAAAATATAATATTAAGTTTTTACTGTTTAGTCTTTAAGATTAGCTCATTCATAACCTTTTCTAACCACTTTCTTAAATGCAAGTGACATTTTGTTGCAAAAAAGGTTAAATGCATCTCCACTTGACTGTTGAGAAAGTAAATGAACAGATTCGTCCACAATCAAGGTGGAGTTTTGGAAAGCCCAAAAGAAGTAATCAATTCAGTTGTATTGGTAGACAGAAATTAGTGGGCCTACAAAATTAATACAGTATTGCTCATCTTTAATTCTTGGTACCATCTCTATTATTGGACATTCGTACTTTGTTAAGGAAATGTTCTCACATGATTACGCTTTACTTACAACATTCCTTGTACCCGTTATTCGTCTGTGACGGGTGGGTAAAACCCGTTATATTCATCAACCAATCCACTCGTTTTCACTTACGCCATGTTGGGCTATCAAACAATCCAAATATGATTTTGGTACACTAAAATTTGATAATATTAAGTGGAAGAAAGGTCTATAAATAATCACTTGGTTTACCTTGATTCACATACAAAATGAAAAAGCAAGTGGTTTTTAAGTTAAAAGAGCTATAATTAATACCACTATTTCGTACATATGGCTCCACAATTGGTTACAAGACTTATAAAAAAGGTTGTAAGTTTGAACAATATAAGGTATAGTATAGCCTAGGGGTGTGCAAAAATTCCGAATACTCGGAATTGGAACCGACGGGTCTGGAATCGGAATTGGGAATTGGACCCGGTGGTTTCAATTCCGGGTAATAAATTAAGTACCCGGTTATAACCAATTCCAATTCCAATTCTCAACTTTTTGCAACAGGAACCGATTGGGTACCCGGTTACCTAATATATGCCTAAAATAAATAATTTTTAAATAATAAAAATATGTTGAATGTATCTAATTTGTAAATTAAAAAAGTATTACTAATACCTAACATAAATACAAATAGCTTAATGCATATATAAATATATAAGTATTAAGCGCTAAAAATGAACCTAACTAAAATAAGAATTATAATTTGTATTATATTTTAACAATTACATACATAAGTGGGTACCCGAAACCGGTACCCGGTGGTTCCAATACCAATTCCTAAATTTTAGGACCCGGTTGAACCAATTCCAATTTCGGATCCGAATTTTAGGACCCGGTTCCAACCAACTCCAAGGCCAGGTCCTAAAATTTTGATCGGGTACCCGGTTTGCTCACCCCTAGTGTAGCCAACTCTAAAAGAAAACAATACAGTACAACCTTAAATCTTTAATTGATTAAATTAGAGTGAGAGGGAACATGCAATTGTGCATTATTAAGGTACATTCTATTCACATGACGAGGAACTCTAGCCCACTCCCAGGTATGGGTCCTTCTACCTAATACCATAATATAATTTTTTTTTCCCGTTCCGCCTCTTCATCTTCTTCCTCCCTTAAACCCTTTCCCCACCTCCATGGATAGCTCCCATTGCCGGCCAAACCTCCGCCCCGCAAGAAACCCACCCCACCAACTATTACCTTAGTCGAAGTCCAAAAACACGCAACTACTTCCGTTAAAAATCACTGGAAACCACCCAAAAAAATAACCCAAAAACTAGAAAACTATCTAGAGACACAAACTTATGGCTCTAGCCAGTAAAAACGATGAGTTCTATGCTGGAAATTGTCTGAGTTCGATCGAAATTGACGACGGTAATTGGTTGTCGAAGCTTAGTTATTATTAATTTCTATACTGTTATTATAGTGTTGAATACTGTTATTTAGAGGAGAGGAACTACATTTTTAAAACATGGGTAAATAATACGTGAAATTACATTTTTGCCCCCATAATGGGCCCAACGAGCCCATACCTGATAGTGGTCTATCACTACTCTTCACATGATCTAGTCATTTGACTCAATACCCAAATTAGACTCCAAAAATTGAACCGGATCAAAATAGGGTTGACTCACTTTTGATCCAATACTTGAAATCAATATGTTAATTATTAACTCGACGTTAGTAATTTAAAAAAATAGGAAGTAATAAAAAGCGGATGAGAAAAAAGAAGAATAATTACACTGAGAGCTTGAAATATCAATGATTGCTTTTAGAAGAAAGAAAAAAAGATAGATATGAAAATGTGGAAAAAAAATGGTTAATGTTAATCCCCTTATATAAAATCTAACCCAATTTAGGTGTGAAATCTCTTTCTAAAGCGAGATAATTAACAATCAACACAATTACTCACGTCAGGTTAACGTTAGAGGGTACTATTAAATAAACACCTTAAGGTTTTTTTTTTTTTTTTTTTTTTTTTTTTTTTTTTTTTTGAGTTGTTGGACAAATTGTCCATGAGTACATAAGGTGTAATACTACTAGGACAACATTTAAACCAAAATTGCTCAACACCATTAGGAATAAGACGAGCTAAATGGTGTGCCACAAAGTTCCCCTCCCGCTTGACATGAGACCAAGTAATAAAATCGAAGAAAGAGCAAGTGTCGAGGACATCATCGAGCAAGGTATCCAGATCAGACAAGTATGTAGAAGCCTGGTGATTATGGTGCTGTTATCAGGTTCTTGAAGCCATGCCGTCGAGCCAATCTAACTGCATATAGCGCAGCCTTGCACTAGGCTATTTCAGGAGACCAGAAGGCTTTTGATCGAATAAACACCTTAAATTGGAAGATACATCTTGTAATTTAAAAAAAACATGGACACACTTTAGAAAATCAACGACCATGGAGACAAAACTTCGAAAAACATTTTTTTTTTTTTTTTTTGGAAATAATCAATTATGTATCACATTTTTTTTTTTTTGGGTTAAAAAAAGGTAATAGGAAAACTTGATTGAGAGTGAATTCTGAGCGTCGATCTCATTTTGATCTGACCGTGTCACTAATCTACGCCTCCTATGTTTCCAGTTTTTGTTTTCTTCCCTCTTCAGCTTTTCACTTCTGCGCTGCTTCTCACCTTCTCTCTCCTCCATTGAAGTGTACTCTGGATTTCCATTGAATTGGCTTCCGAGCTTTCTCTCCTCCATTGTAGCAACTTCTCAGGTAAGATGATAATTTCTTGCCTTAATTATCGAATACCGATTTCATAATCTAGGGTTTAGCTTTACACTATCGTTAATTTGATTTGTCAGTAATTTCGTATACTCAATTTAGGGTTCTTCAACATGGACTATTAAATTGTTGATTATAATTACCGAAGCTATGAAACATTATAACGAGCGATTTTGTTGCTAGAGTTTTTCTACGTTCAATATACGTTGATATTCTAAAGCTTGAAGAATTGTACGCGATTATTCGAGCTTAAGTTGATAATGAAGTCAGATTAGGTTGATAATGTGTTGCAGGATATTATTTATAATCTTTATATTGCTAGGAAGGAACTATGAACATAGGCTCGGGGCGCCTGGCCCTCCTGCCCTGCTATATTTCTGTTGAAATTGATAGTAATCGGCAAAACCATTTATTTGTTTTTAGTTTATGTTACAAATGATGCTTTGTCGAATACCTAATCCTACGACGAACAGTCCACAAAAGAATAAAGAGTCATTTTGTAGGATTTGGAGACTAGTGAATGAAATTCATAGCATAGTATTGCTTTCATGTAGTTGATATGTGTAAAGGCATCGGTCGAACTGGTGTGTTTATATAACTGTTACTTTGGAGCTGTGGGCTTGTGACCTATTGGGTGATCCGGGGTTTGTTGTTCAGTATTTATTGTTCAAAGAAATGGGTTTTTCACCTGAGATCAAAGACTAGAAAGAAAGAAAACCAATGATGGTATTGAATGGCACTATAAAAGGAAGAATATAGCATCAAATTGTTATAGCTGGTTTATAGCACATTAGTGATGGGTGGTGAATTAAGTAGCTGGGATTGGAATTAGTCCACAAAAAATTATTGAGATTAGGGGCTAGGGTTAACTTCACACCCAGAGGAGAGGGCTGTGCACTCACTGCTGCCATCATCCAAACACACTGAGCTGTTATAGTCACTTGGTAGAATAGTGCAGAAAGTACTTGAAGGGAGGGTAACTGTGAATTTAAAGTGAGAGACCGAGGGTCCATGCTATGGGATTATATACATTATACCCAAATAATTTTGCATTTTAAAACATGCTAATTTATTAATTTATTGTCAATTCTGATGGAGCAGATTCTCTTTATACACCCTGAAAACTTACAATTTTCCTGCAACTCGCTTTTGTTTATCTGAAACATAAAAAAGTGTGAGGTCACTTGATCAGTGATAGTTTGTTATGAAAAATTCCCATTTCTCCTTTTTTTGGTTTTTCTTTCAAGTTTTGTCGGTTTGAAATGTCTGAATTGGGTGAAAGATAAAGAGTGCATTCACTAACTCAAATTCTTACATGTTCAGGTCTGACCTACAATAATCACACAGCTGCCTTCTCACAGCAAGGACACTGTATAACCAACCATAACCATCATGGTAATGTTCTCATTACTAGGTCCTGATGTCATTTTAATTTTATCATTTACAATTTAAGCTCATTTGTTTCCTATTGCTGGATGATCTTGGGCTCAAAGGGAGTAAAGTTTATTACTAAATGAATTTCATCAGACATTGTATCTCTCATTTGATGGAACATTTTAACAAGTGGCTAGCCTGCTCTATTTGCTTGGGTCTGTTGTTTACTTGCTTTCAGTGCCTAATTGCTTATTTCTCTTTATAACGAAAAATGCATCTTTCAGTCTAGTAGAAAGGAAACAGTTTTAGATCTTGCCAAGTTTGTCGACAAGGGGGTCCAAGTCAAGCTTACTGGTGGAAGACAAGGTATTATTCCTGCCTCTTCTCTCTAATGCAACTATACAAGTTACTTTTTCTTATTAAGTGGTGAAATTTGATAGATGATAAATATATGTAACCTTTTGTGACGACATAAATACTCCCTTTGCCCCTATTTTTTTGCCCCTTATGACTTTTGACGGTCTTCGAGACGCATTTTAAAACATATATAGCTTTATTTCTATATGTGTAAAAATTATAAAAACTTGATATTAATAAAATATAAGTAAGACGAATCTAACAAGACACTACATGACTATATTATCTCTTGTTGATTAATGGCGATTTATGGTTAAAGTTTTTACAGTTTGACCCATTTAATTCCGATGGGGCAAAAAAATGGGGACAAAGTTTCATTAAAATATTTGGCATAAACTGAAGTAGAATGGTCGCAAACTGGTCACTGGCCAGTAACTCGAGTCTTACTGCAAAGATGCCAACATGATAAAGATGAAAACTGGTTGTTGTGCATTCTACGTGCATATATTATTTATTTTGATAAGATCTAGGGTTGGCAATTTCTCTGTTGGCTCTTTATACATCTTTACATCTGTGTGCTAGACAAATTGTATGGCTCTCTGTTTACTTTATTTATTGTGCTTCTACTGCTGATGTCATTTTACATGGCATAATTCTGTGTAAATCTAACGAGTGGCATTAAATAATCCCAAATTTTGTTACATTGGCTTGATTATGTTAAGGTCTAGGTATAATGATCTGTTATGTTTTAGGAAGATTATATGCATACATGCATGGCAGCTGAGATACATTGACTGGTTTAAGGAGATATTATCTGCTATATAGCCATAATTTTGTCAGAAATTTGCATTGCTTTGTAACCTGAAATAAGTTGGCCAATAATTTTGATCATAGATGTTGGTTGATTATGGAGCCTGACTAGAGAGGGATATCTCATCGAGCACAAGCCATTGTTTGTTGCTTTGTAAAGATTGATCAATGTCTAGCTGTCTAGCTAATGTTCTTTAACTTTTCTTATAACTGCCTCTATCCTATTTGCATTGTTAAATACATATATTTTTGTGTCCTAATTGTATTGTAAAATTTGAGATTTATTGTCAAATTTAGTTATCATTAAATTGTATAGTTGCTTGATTTCCACTATTCCCTAGTATTGACTATACCAAAGGAACAGAAGGAGAATTTGTAAATTGTTTACTGGGTCATTCACTTAGATAAAATGGCAATGACCTGTTTAATTATTTGCTTTTTTCTTACAGTGACTGGGACACTTAAGGGATATGACCAGTTGCTGAACCTTGTGCTGGATGAAGCTGTTGAATATCTGAGAGGTATGAACTTCATTGCTGTGTTTGTAAAATATACTTGCAAATCCCTGTCTCTTGTGGACTTGCCGTAGAAATTATGTCACTTTTTTTTTTGTTGGTTTTTTTGGTGAGTTGATCTAGAATTCAAGGAGCGAAAAAACCATTTGTTCAATTCATCAAAAAGCTAGAGCATAAATGAAAGAGCTGTATTATTGATAATTGCTAACTGCTATCTTTGGCTTATGATGCCCTAACTCGCCATATTTTCCGTACTGTATGCATTTTCTTGTACTTAACAATCCAGTAATTGCACTATTGAATACTTAGATTTTTAGTCCCATCCCAACCTTATAATCTTGGCTTTGCCATTGATATGATACCTAGAAAAAGATTATAGAGAACTCTTAGTGTGTCTGAAGTGGCTTACAAGGATTCTTGAGGTTCTTATTGGCTATATGAACAATAGTTCATCATATCCTATGGGGTTAATAGTGTCCATTTCGAAGACTCGTCTCAATTTGGGAGTCAATAAAGAATCTTAAGAGTGGAGTGTCTTTGGGTATTAGAATGCTGACTGAAACTATACCAATACTCGAGACAAATCAGTCATAGTCCCCCCAAAACGCTATTAATCATTCACATGCTTCTTATAGGAATACCTCAAAAATAGTTGTAGGCAAGTTTTTGGAGCTCCAAAGCAGTATAACAGGCCATTTTCTATATATGTAAATTAAAGTCATGAGACTTTTAGGGATTAGTGTTAAATTGTGGCAAAATTTATAAGGATTTGTATTGGCAAGCATTTACATAACATCTGTCTGAGTCTATCTCCTTAAATCCCCCAACTCGATTATTGCCCAAAGAAGCTGCTTGACCATGATCCCTATCTCTTTGTTTATAACAATTTGTGAGTAATTGAGTTAGTTTGGTGACCCATCAGCCCAAAAATGTTTAGCTTAGGATTAGTTGATCTTGTGTCATTAACCTCGTTAATCATCACAACATTAACTCCAACCTATTTATTTTCGAATCGGAAATCATCAGTAAATACAATGATAACAAATACTTCGTATAAAATATTACTCTATAATGTTTTTAAGTTTAAAAGAATGATTTATGTCACTGTAAATGTAGCAGCAACTCTGACATCAACATCCTTCTTTCATATTCTGCAGTCTCCTCTCCCTCCCCTCCCCTGAGAATATGGTAATAGGGATTATGCTATAAGATCTGGTTTCTATCACTCCCTTTTGCTCCATCTGCCACATAAGTTTTTACTGCATTCTTTTGTCATCATTGGTTTCTGAGCTACATGATAGTGTCTTGGTTGCATTTGACACGCTGTCAATCTGGGGCATGTACATCCTTGTGATTTTTGCTGCTTGTGAACATCAGTAAATGTGAAAGGATGCTGTATTAATATCTGGTGACATGTTGGATGGCTTATTTATAATGATTTGGTCCCTGAACTATATCAGGATGTTCATGTATAACTTTGGTGCAATGTGACTGCAGATGCCGATGACCCATTGAAGACTACTGACCAGACTAGACGCCTTGGCTTGATTGTATGTTTCTTTTTCCAAATCTCTAAACTTGGTATTACATGCTGGGATTTTCTTCTTTAGGTGTAGATACAAAACTGGCAGTTATTGTGGCTTAGGATTCCACACGATAGTACAAGAGGAACCATAGGCCTCAGATGGCAAATGACTTTGGAGGACTTTAAAAGGAATATTTAGTGATTGTCCATCTCAATTGGTGTAAAACTTAAGAAATGGTATCCTTAGAGGCTTAGAAGACAAAATTACTTTTATGCAAAGTATTTACTGTATTTAGAATATTGTCTATTATCCATCTACATTCACTACATATATAGGCCCAGCCTTGACAATTATTAGCTTTGATCTTTCAAAGATACAACTTCACAATGTTGTTGAATTATGTGTTGATTTGAAGTGCATTTTTGTTGCAGGTTTGTAGAGGAACAGCCGTAATGCTGGTTTCTCCTACTGATGGCACTGATGAGATTGCAAACCCTTTTGTTCAGCCGGACGGTGCATAAGTCATGTTAGGCAATATGGAATCTATTGACATGGTTAGGTGTTATGTAGTCTTGGACATATTTCTAAATGTAATGCTTGTTAGCTTAAAACATGCATCCTAAAAAATTAAAAATATTTGTACGAAAAGTCACAAGTTACAATCCATCTTTTTCTTGGCAAATGAAGTATAGAATTGCTAGTATGCTACTCTGATGCTCTGAATTGTTTGACAATGAATACAGGTCATGATTATTATCACCTATTTCATGGTAGATTATGACTGGTGATCCGGTTAATCGGACTTGGGTTTATAATAATTTGCTCCCTTATTTGTCTGTAGACTGGCGCTACCTAATAATAATTTAATGGCCATCTAAGGGCTAGAATTCATCTGAAACATTCTCTTACATCATTTACTCGTATCTACTACATTTGGTAGATAGGCTTGTTGATGAATTTAATTACTTTGTATTGTATTATGCATGATTTGAAGGTAATAAGTAACTTATTACAAATATAATCAGGGCACAAGCGCACAACCAGGTTCAATATCACAATATGTAAAGTTGTATACATATCATAGTAAAGCGATTACTCTTTTAAAACAAGCTGATCTGAGGAGCTTGGGTTGCTTGGGCTCAACTCAACTAGTAACATTTACAAATTTTATAATTAAAGTTTAACTTAAAGTGAAATTACAGTAACTTCGCTAACTTGTACTCAGTAATAAAATACTAGGACGGAGAGATTATCATCTCACTTGATCTGAGCAGCCATGACTATGAGCTGGTGATCGAATATTAGCCTTAAAGTGCGCAAAAAGGCCAAAACGGGCTTATTGGAGACAAGAATTTGGACCTTTGACTTTTTAATTCGAGTCAAGTCAGGTTGGCTCACATTGTTCTTGGGCCTTTGACCGTTTTCAACCCACCAACGATAACAACCGACTTTTCCAAACAACATTTACCAAGTAATATCCAATCATGAAATACGTAAATTTATATACGAGTAATTAATAAGGTAAATTTAACCCAAAAATTACAAAACCTACCTACTTTCTGTTATTGCGCATTAATTAATCTTTTACACAAATTTCTGGATGTTTATCTTTAAGTAGGCGGAATTTAATCTCAGGTCATTTGTTTCTCGAACATAGACACAAGACTTTAGTCGACCAGGCTAGCCTCATTCACTCATTGCCAAATTGGCTTTAGGGGTTTTCTGCTGTGATAGAATGCAGCCCAAAATATAATTTTTTTAAAATTACAGCTTATTATAAATCAGAATCAGATTCTCTGCAATTCATTGTTTTAATACATTAATACTCTGTTAATTGTATACTCCTCCACGAAAAACCCTGATTAATTTTTTTTATTGTAAAATTTTCTGTTGTATTTGTTGCGAAAATTTCTGGTATTATAAGCTCAAAAATAATGGGGAGAAGCCGGCAAAAGAAGCAGAATAACTCCCAACGCCACCGAGAAGAAGATGATTGCACTGTAATTCCTTTAAGCGAAAACCCCAGAAAACAAGCTGATCATCATCATCAAGATGATCTTGAACAATCCCAAACCCCTTCAACATCAAATTACAGGCCTTCTAATGGAATTAAATTCAGATGGGTGTCCAAAAATCGGGTTTCCGGTGTCGAAAAATCGGGTTGTGGGCCTGAAGTTGAGGTGGGTGGGTCCAATTCTGGGCAGAAATCTGAAGTGGGTGAGTCCAATTCTGGGGCGGTTGAAGGTGGGCAAGGATTAGATGAGGGAGAAAGTGAGGTAGGAGAGAGATATTGTGAAGTTGAGGAGGTGAAGAATGAAGGGTGTGAGTTGAGTAAGGAGGGTAATGGTGTTGAAGATGTTGTTAGAAGATTGGAAGAATTACAATTTGAGGTTGAAGAAGTGGAGTTATCTGAAGAACAGATTAAAATTAATGATCAAGCTCAAGAGGATGAGGTATATTTGACTTATTTATTGTTCAATTTTTGGTGTTTATGTGTTTTTTATCAAGAAAATCTTGTATATGTTGTTCTTCTATGTAAAATTTTGATTACAAGCTTAATTTTGGTTGTTTATTGATTGAATCCGTGTTTGGTACATTATTTACGAATTATGATCCTTGTTTGGAAATGGAAGTCAGGCTTTTAAGTAGTTTGTTGTGTGTAGTATAATTGGAGTAGTGTTAGAAGCATTTGACCTAAATGTCGTATCCAGTTTTATAATGGACACTCTCGAGTCTCAAAGTTGGTTTTTGTAATGATTACTGATATGGGCATATGCCTATGTGATGCTTGTAAAAGAATGACAAGCTTGACGGTTGATGAGCTTCACATAACATTATAAGGCAATGCGAGATTTGAGGTCAGGAAAAGCAATAAGAAAAGAAGCAATATGTCGATTTGGCTGGGAAGTCACCTTGATTTCTTGCCCTCTACCTAGGCTCTAGGTGCCCTTTTGCCTCGCTGCAACCCAAGCCTTCTAAAATGATGGACTTAGGTCTTTGAAAAAGAAGCCTTCTTGGTAGAATTGTCTTTGCCTGATCTACTTTTAAGATATTCTCTACTTAGAAGAGTGAGCTGGTCCATCATTCCTACCTTGAGTCGTTCTAAAGAAGTTTATCATGCAAGGGTGGACTTTGGATAGTAAAAATAAACAATACACACTTGCTCTCAATTGTATTTGATAACATGATACCTTGTTCTTGTAGAGAGGGGCCACTTCTCATTTGTTCTTTTCTTATAATTACTTCTTACATATAATCTGCTAAATTTGTCAGTTGCTTGCAATGGAGTCCATATATGGAGACAATGTCTATGTCCTAGAAAAGCGACAAGGTTTGCGATCTTTCCAGGTTAGGACTCTCCAGAAGCCTTAAGATCATGGACTTGCGGATTGATAGAAAGCTGATAATATTTTGTTCTTTCGCAGATTCACATACACATTGAACTTCCCGGCGAGTATCCTGTATCAGCAAAACTAAAGGCAGATACTCGCACTAATTCCAAATCGCACGACTCTGATGAATTCTTATACACTTTCAAAGTTCAGTATCTGTCACCTATTGTATTGACATGTTTGTTGCCTGTATCGTACCCAAGTCATTGTCCACCTTCTTTTACAATCTCAGTTCAGTGGTTGCATGAATCAAGAATTTCCAACCTTTGCTCCATGCTAGATTTATTGTGGAATGAGCAAGTAGGGCAAGAGATCCTGTACCAGTGGGTGGAATGGCTACATAGTGCATCACTTTCATATCTTGGCTTTGATGGGGAACTTATGCTTGGACCATACGATGTGAAAAGTGTTTCAGACAGGCGGGCTTTTTCTGGAAGTGTTTCTCCTGACATAGATATACCCTCAATGAGGAGTTACAATGAAGAGAGACGACATGAAAACTTCCTCAGTGGCTGTCATGAATGTTGCATTTGTTTCAGCGAATATGCAGGTACCGTAACTCTTTGGTACTCTGATGTTATGAATTTATGATTTACATTTGTTATGTTAGTCTAGTAGATAATGCTTTTAATTTTTAAATAAGTTTTTTTTTTTTTTTTTTTTGGACATCTGTGCATGTCTTTTGGCTGTTATCAGGAACTTGAAATACTCTAAGCATAATTTGCCTCCTATTAAACATCAGCTTTTGACAAACTCTTCAAATCCTTGTTAGGATTAAAACCTATCATAATTACTTATGCTTGGATCTTTTAGCATTGTTGGCTAGTAAATGGAGAGTTATTCTGCATTTGTTTTCCTATAATAAAAGTTTTTGTAGAAAAGATCTATTGACCTGGAAACTTGGGCAAGTTGATGCATCTGCTCTTTTTTATTTTATTAGAAGTTATATACTAGCTTGTTGTGAAGAGGTATTCTGAGCTTTTCGACATTGTGGCTAGGGTTAATTAAAGATACTTGAAAAGTAATCCATACTTAATCACTGATTTTTGTATTGCCAAGCCTTTATGTTTTGTACTCTGCTGTGACGGCCTTAACTCTTTTTCTTGGCCCTTCATTAGAAAATTACTTTATTTCATCTCGATTTCATGTGGGAAGATTGCCTTCCCAATTGCTTTTGCCTGTTTTTCCTATTTATTGTAGATCTTAATCATCTTATCACTCATCCTATTACATGATGTTCTACTCTACTTTAGCACTTATTCTCCTCTCCTGTTTTTTTTGGGGAAAGTCAAAATGTTGCACCCTTGTGACTTTATCATATTAAAGTTTAAGGAAAACTAAGAAGCTCTTCTGTAGAACCACACCACCTGAATTAAATTCATTTTAGCAGGTCATTATGTGATATTACTAGCTATAATACCTGGCTATTTGGCAGTTAGATACTTTGTTTTCAGTTTTAAAGTTTTTTTCGGGTCGATAATTTTTTTTGCGTGAAATCTTCAGCCTGAACACAGTAATAAAGTAGCTAGTGGATCATCATTCATGGGATTGATTTAGGTGTACACAGTGTTGGCACCTATCTGATAGCCAGTCAAGACTAGTAGAGCATACAAATTTCTGACACTTCAGTTAATTGCAAGAAAGTTTATGCTGGCCCTTTTTTAAAAAATGGAAAATGAAAGGAGGTATACTGGAAATTTCAGTATTGAAGAAATGAGGAGAAGAGAATTTTGGGAAATGTGGATAGTGGATTGTAACTTGATGCACTCCAAAATTAACAAAATAAAGGATATTAATATGAATCTGAATTTTCTTCATGGTTTCTCTTTCACTGATCTTCTCTTATAATAGTAATTCTAAGTCAAAGTGACTGACTAGCTTCTTCTCCAAGCTTATTTCTAATATCTAGTAATGCATTGCCTACACTATTCCTTCCCCTGAGGCAAGATCCTCACATGGGACATCATTTATCTATCATCTAAAAATCTAATCATGCATGGCCTACAATACCCCTTCCTCTCCTTGTCCACTGCTCAGCATATCTTGTTCTTTATTACAGGGACAGAGTTTTTGAGATTGCCATGTCATCACTTCTTTTGTGTAAAATGCATGACGACTTATGCTGATGTGCATGTGAAGGAAGGCACAGTAAATAAGCTGCAATGTCCCAACACCAAATGTGGTGGTATGATCCCTCCTGGTTTATTGAAACGACTGCTGGGTGATGAAGAGTTTGAACGTTGGGAATCATTGATGCTACAAAAATCCCTTGATGCAATGCCTGATGTAACTTATTGCCCCAGATGTGAAACAGCATGTCTAGAAGATGACGACCAGCATGCTCAATGCTCAAAGTGCTTCTTTAGCTTCTGTTCTCTTTGCAGGGAACGACGTCATGTGGGGATAGCATGCATGACCCCAGAGATGAAGCTTAAATTCTTGGAGGTAAGACTTTTGAGCTCCCATTCTATATAACAATGTTTATCGTGTCTATAGTCAACCCCCTCCATGTATACCCTTATCTTCAGATTCACATAAGCAATCCTTTATGCAGGTTGTTTGTGTAGAACTTGTAAATAGGGTCCATGAAACTTCACATCAATTTCAGTGTTTACCCAGTTTGGTCGTTAGAAACACAAATTTCCTTTTAGAGCTATATAAACCAGTTAGTCTAAAACCTTTTAGCAACCTTTGATGATCTCCTTGCTCACTGCTCAGTGCTCACAGTGCTCAGCATACTTCCAAAATACAATAAAAACATCTTGAGAAACCTCTTATAGCGGGGTCATCACATGGTGGATTGAGGGGATATCTTTTTCACAAAAGAGCTGAATTATGTCAAATTAGGCTATGTTTAGTTCACCTTATCTAAGAACTTGAAAACATAAATTATATCAGATTAGACTATAAGTTTTGAACATACTTTAATGTTTTACGTGCGATTCATTTTAATTAAATATCTTTAATTTCGTGATGAAAAAAATTATGAAAATTACATATTTGGAAAATATACATGAATACAAATCTAATAAGACACCAATTGATATTTTTTTCCCTTATGGATTAGCGTACTTATAAGGAATTACTATTTTAATACAATTTTCTCATTGTACTAAATTCGATAATGGATATTGATTAATGTCTTAAAAGAAGTGTGCAATCTTAAAAAAAAAAAAAAAAAAAAAAAAAAAGGGGGGGGGGGGGGGGGGGGAGCATTTAGCTTTCCTTGTTCATACCATGGTGGGTGTTGTTTGAGAAAATCACTTGACTACATTGCTATATTACATTCAAAGAAAAGGAACCTTTTGAAATTGTGTGTTTCAGCTTTAATTTGAAAAGTAAATGAAAGTTTTCACATTATTAAGTTTATGCATGCAGGACCGCCAAAATTCATCCCTTCTTAAAGATGCACAAAGACGCAAGGAGCTTGATATGATTAATGAACTTCGTAGTGTGAAGGAAATACTCCGTGATGCCAAGCAATGCCCATCCTGTAAGATAGCTATTTCTAGAACTGACGGGTGCAACAAGATGGTGTGTAGTCAATGTGGGCAGTACTTTTGTTACTGTTGCAGCCAAGCAATTAGTGGATATGAACATTTCAGGTTTATACTTAGATGATTTGCTGTTAATGTTCCTGATATTTCGTATGGAAATTTTCAATCAATTGACAATTCTCTGCTATTTGAAGGGAGGGAGCTTGTCAACTTTTTCCTCAAGAAGCAATTGTGCAGTGGGAAGAGCATATGAATGAGCGTCAAGTCATTGGGCAGATTCAAGCTCATCTTTTTGCTGCAAATGCACGGCCTTGTCCTGGATGTAAGCAGTTGAATGTCAAGGTGAGTCTTACATGAGTTACATCTAATTATGGTTAGTTCCTTATGGTACAAATGTACAATGTAATACTACTATGATACACAACAGCAACTCTAATGATTTTTTGGCTAAATATCGTAACTGTTTATAGTGGATGTTGGGCAAAATGAGTCCAGCATTATATATGGAGTATGTCTATTGCAATCAGAAATAGAAGTTTCATTTTCTTGTTTTGACAGGTTGGAAACAATAATCACATCTTCTGCTGGGCATGCCAAAACCATTACTGCTACCTTTGCAGAAAGATGGTGCGACGTAGCTCTGAGCATTATGGACCAAAAGGATGTAAGCAACATTCAGAAGGGTAGATGGATCAAGGAGAGGGAAATCTAGTAATTGTCTACCTTGAGGTCAGCTAAAACTTTCTTCTCCCGTTTGGTAGGGAAAGCAGTGCTGTCTTGGTGAATTCAATTTCATACATTGAGTTCTAAGTGGAATTCTTTAGTGATATTTCGATGAGTTTCGCTCAAGTTATGTAGTATTTTATATATTTATTTGTGTGATTTACCACGCTAGATGAGTCAGCTACAATCATCTTATTGAGGCAACCATAAATTTCTTGCTACATATGATTTTTTAGGTTTTTTTTTCCCCTTTTTGGAACAGTATTTATTTACATTTAAGCCCTACAGAAATACAGAATACATCAATTGTTTTACAGTTATATCTTCATCAATAAAAAGACAAGATTGGCAATTACTGGCTTGAAAGGCTTAGATTCGTCTTAAATGGATATTGTGCTGGTTCCATAGATTTTATCTTCTATGTTGTTTGCATATCATGTCCCTTGGGGATGCTTTCTTTAGTATCCATAGTACTGTATTGTTGCAGCGGACATAAATTCTTCATCTGATTCAAGAGCGCTCATTGATTTAGGTGGTAGACATATCTCTAGATCCACACTTCCTCCCCCTTCATATCCTGGGTAGGCAGTCACTTTGCCGACATATTTGTTTGCATACCCACTTCGAATTGCTACTGCTTTCCCAAGACCAAATTCGTTTCCATACATGTCAAACCTTGGAGAGCTTCCCATCATCACACTGTAAGGTTCAAACATCTTGCCTGGCTGGTAAACAAAAGGAGACTGGAGCCATCCGATGATGAATTTGTGCACTGTTTTATCACTATGGTTTACCACTGACTGGTGCAACAATGACGCTGCCCACCCTAAGTTGTGTCCAAGTAGTTCACCAACAGTAGTGGTAGTTATCAGTGCAGTAACGCAGTTTCCTACATATTCTGGAGGCAGAGGAGGATCTAACCTCTGTCTGTTATTGGCCGCAAATCTGCAATTTGTGATCTGATCTTCAGGTAGGCAGTTTGCTCGAACAATTGACCTCCAGACAAGTGATGAGAGGCTCTGGAAGGAGGATATGTTGTTGGTATTGCTTTCTTTGTTGGCCTTGGCTTTTAGTTTTGCTATTGACTCTGGGGAGAAATGGAAGATTCTCTCTCTGAGCTTCCCTACTTCATACCTGCTTACAAATTCTTTAGGATGAGTAAAAGGGAGGGGGATAACCGGGCCATACCCATCAGGAAACCAACGTTTATGATTGGGAAGACGTGAAACAAGAAGCTGCTTGCCATTAGCTCTATATATTTCGGACCATATCTTCCAGAAATGCCAGTATGAGGTTCCATCTACAACCACATGGTTCATGGAACAACCAATAAAAACCCCGTCCTTGAGCTCAGTGACCTGGATTGATAATAGTGGCCTTTTATGACCGTCATGGTTAATAGCCCGATCATGGTCAAAAAGTGACTGAACAACCGGAGGAACGTCAACAGGTGACAGAATGCCAGATATGGTCATATCTAATGTGGCATAGATAAACCTAGCTCCAGGTCCCTTTTTGCAATCTACAAAAACTAGGCATTCATGCCGATTTTTGCTGATACGTGTGGCAAGCTGCCCTGCGAGTGGATAAAAATGGACGAGGGTGAGTGAAAGTGACTCTTTCAGACTCTGAAGGAGTTTGTCAGCTGAAAATTCTTGATCATTTATGTGTGAAGGTTTGATGAAAAGAAGACCCTTTTGAATATAGTGGAAATTGAGCATGGCCAGATCCATGGGAGCCAAGTAGTAAGGTTGCTTGGCTTCTTGCACCTCATACTTTGGTTTGATGAAGCATTCTGAGACATGTTTAACAGTTGCTGAATTCATATTTATGTTTTTGTGATGGTTGAGATTATAGGAAGGTAGGTGATTTTGATTCTTGAATGCAGTTTATTGTAGCATTAGGCCTAAATATATACTCATAGAATATACTAGTGAAAATTTTGAAAAATTTGAAACTCTAATTTTTGTATTTGTTTTGTAGCATGGCCCCTGAATCTGACTATTCTGATGTTACAAGCAAAGGGCAACGTGTTTAAAGCTTAATAATGATTATATAATGGTTACAAATTAAATTTTCTTTTCAAAGAATACCACGGTACTCTCTTTGTTAGAAGTTAAGTCATGTTGATAATATAATATGAGTTGCTAATGTGATAACTGAATCCGAACAGAAGTTTTACTAATGTGGGGCACCAAGAAAATTGAGAGAAGAAACTACTAGATGACAATTACTTGGATTAGATAATGATGCAGTGATGATCAATTTTGGAGGAGAATTTGAAAGGAAAATTACTTACTGGTGTGGGTCAATTAGGTAGAGAAATATAGATAAAGATATAATTGTCATATTTGTCAAATGCAATGTACTCTATAATTTTATATAGAATAAAATTAGGTAGAGTACTCTATAATTTTATATTGCATGGAGATTTCTAAAGAACCAAAATTTACGAAAGGCTTTTCTTTAAAGATCAGAACTCTCTTGTTATGGTTGGATAAACCAGTAACCTGCTTTGACTTTTTCCATGAGAAAATAAGGTCAAAGGGAGATTTTTACTTACTCCGTAGAAGACTATTATTTTTTTTATTTTTTTTTTAGAAAGACTATTACGGATTTACGGGGTAATATATTTGGATATTAAAGTGTATAGACTACAGAATACTTAGTTGTACTCCTTTAGTACCAACAGAAGTCTATTAGTACCAACCAAATTCTCAATTTTGGTTGGCACTAAATTTAGTATTATTGGTAAGATGCTTACCAACTAACCAATAAATATGTAGTAAAGTTTTCTAAGACACTCGTTATTTGAATCTTGTGGCTTGGACAAAGGATAATTTTATCGTTTTATTACTAAAGTAATTGATATTTATTCTTATAAAAAAAAATTGATGTTTATATGTCTTATAGAAAGTTATATAACTTGTAATTATCATGATTTTGAACATATTTATTAGTGTTTAGGCTTTTAGGTATCTATGAGTTTGGTTGAATTAATTTATGGGATTGAATCAATTTTGAATTAGATATTTGACTATTTGGGTCAAATAATAGATATGGTTTCAACATTTTTAGTTCGCTCTTACATTTGAAAAATAATGAACAATTAATTTTCAATTATAGAACTTCATATGGAGTATTAGGCAAAGAGTACAATTTTATGTATGATGTCATCAATTATTAATAATTTTTTTTTTAATTTTTAATCTATACTTTTGACTTTAATGCATAGATGTCTAATTTACCTAATTTGTTTGATGTTTGATTGTGTGCATCCACGGTAATTTTATAACCTAGTAAACAAACAAATGACAATTATAGTTAGGGATGTCAATGGGGCGAGGCGGGGCGGATGTTGCCCTTCCCATCCCCATCCCACCTAACATTTTCATCCCCATCCCCGTGATGGGTCCAGAATTCATCCCCATCCCGCCCCTACGGGTACCACTCCAAAACCATCCCCGCCCCACCCCCTACTTAGATATCCACCCCTACCTAATCCCCACCAAAGACGCGCCTAATCCCCACCCAAGACCCACCTAATATCCACCTTTCAAATACACAATCCAACATAATTAATACGAATTACACTATAAAAAAAAATCTTAATATTACACCCGTTTTTGTTTATAATATACTTCCTCCGTTCTTTTTTACTTGACCCGCTTTGACTTTTACACTATTCATCACCCTTCCTTTGACCGTCTTTTGTAAATAATATGCAATGAAAAACATATTAATGTAAGATCTTTTTGAATTCGTCTCAATAAGTACTATCATAATATGTAAATTTTAAAATTTTTACTTATAGAGAATTAAAGTTATTGATCGTTAAAGTTTTGCATTGTCAAGCGTGATAAAAAAAAACAGGTCAAGTAAGAGGAAGTAAGTATAGTACAAAGTATTATAATTAATATTTTATTTCACATGATTATTTTATAAAATCTATTATATAATTGCAGAGTAAGTTAATGAGGTTTCTCCAAAACCTCAATCCTCAATTCTCATGCACTCCCTTTTTTTTTTTTTTTTTTTTTTGCACTACACTCAAATAACTTCCACCCTTTTTATAAAAAATTAAAATAAAAATAAATCTCCAAATAACTTCCACTTTTACTATTTTTTTTTCCTATTAACATATACTATCCATTTTACTCAATATTACGAAAAAATCTTTTTTTCTTTTTTTTGGTAGTACTCAAATAAGGGCCTGTTCATATTTACTGAACTGAGCTGAACTGATTGGAACTGAACTGAATTGAACTGAACTGAACTGAACTAAGCTGAAATGACTATTTTATGAGAGAGGGAAATTAAGAGCTGAACTGAACTGATTGGAACTGAACTGAACTGAACTGAACTAAACTGAACTGATTGGAGCTGAACTGAACTGAACTGATTGGAACTGAACTGAACTAAACTGAACTGATTGGAGCTGAACTGAACTGAATTGATTGGAACTGAACTGAACTGAACTGAACTAAACTGAACTGATTGGAGCTGAACTGAACTGAAAATAAGTAAATATGAATAGGCCCTAACTTCCACCCTTTTATTAAAAAAAAATAAAATAAAAATAAATCTTCAAATAACTTCCACTTTTACTATTTTTTTTCCTATTAACACATACTATCCATTTTACTCAATATTACAAAAAAGACACAAAAAAAAAAAAACAAAAAATTACCTATTTTAATATATCATCCAACAATTCGCTTTTTAGAAACCCCAAAATTACAAGGAATCTATATTGTCATTGCACATTCTTTTCCAAACTTTTTCACATAATACATCAAAATCAATCTTTAAATTATGTGTACTTCATTTAAAAAAAAAAAAAAAAAAAACTACAACCACCATAGATCCACTATTTTCCTTTTTAAAAAAAAAACAAATGTATTTCTATTATATTTTTATAAATCACTCAATAACAACCTTTTTATTCATTCAATAACTATAAAAATCAAAATAACACGTTTCATTATGACTGGCCACACCGTGTGGCCGGCTGACACACAAAACACTAACCAGGTAACCCCCGTCGCATTAATATCTGACCGAGTAATCATTGCCCGAATGAGTAACCATTGACTGGGTAACTTTTGAATGAGTAACCCTGGCTGATCGAATATCCCCTAACTGATTAACCCCCAAGTGACCAAGTAACCACTAACATACCAAATAACCCCTAATCGAGTAACCCTTGACCAAATAATTTAAGTAACTACTAAACATATAACTCGACAACACGGTGTATCCCGCCACATGTGAAATTTTGTGATACAAAAAAAAATGTATAAATCATGTTTAGGGGTGTTCATAAATCGGTCCGGACCGAAAAAATGGACCGGACCACCCCGGACCGGACCAGACCGAATTAATCGGTCCGGTCTTCGGGTCTTGAAATTCATTTTTCCGGTCTTCGGTCCGGTCCGGTTCAAAACCCTATAAAAACCGGTTTTGGACCGGACCGATTTTTTTATAAAAAATATGTGTAAAACCTTAAATAACGTTTAAAATTATCCTTAATAAGCTTAGAATACTTTAACTTTATAAGTTTTTTTGCACTAAACATACAAAAAAAGACGCAAAAATGACGTTACAATATCGTTTTTCCAATATTTTTTTTGTGTTTTCCTTGACTTTATTAAAAATTAATATTCTTTTTTAAAAAAATTCTTAAATCGGTCCAAAACGGTCCGGTTCGGGTTTTGGACCGATTCTTTCGGTCCGGTCCGGGTTCGGTCCTAACTTAATCGGTCCGGTCTTCGGTTCTTAAAATTCTAATTTTCGGTTTTCGGTCTTATCCGGGTTGGTCCGGTCCGGTCTTGGACCAATGAACAGCCCTAATCATGTTTTCTACCAATCCCAATATATAATTTTTTTGTTTTGTTTTGTTTTTTTTTTTTTTTTTTTTAATATTTTACAAGGAATTCCAATAATTACCAATAACACTAACACCCTTATAACATTTACGAGGTAACCTTTATAACACTGAATGGATAATCCCTATAAAACTGATAAAAATAACTCCCATAATAGCTGACCACCAACCACATATAAGAGTTAGTTACCATATAAAATTTAACTTCCCATATTTAAAATATACTTTTATTTTGTTATTAGATTTTTTGAAATAATATGTTGTCAAATATATATCCCGTGCATTGCACGGGTACACTCTAGTAGTACGGAGTATAAAAGTATATAATTTTATTTTTAAAGATATATAAATGTGGGTATGAGGTGGGGACAACTGAGAATTCACCCCCTCTCCATAACCAATAGGTCTTGGCTGCAACAAGGCCCAACAGCCCAAACACGAACGCGGACCAAGCCACTAAAAACGGCCCACCCAACAAAATCCATCAATCTTTCAGAAAAAAACCGTCACTTTTAAACCACCATCATCAACATTAATTTCAACTTCTCTCCTCCCAAAAAATCATTTACTTCCCAACATCAATTTACTTTCTCTCTCCTTTCTCTAGTTTTCTCTCTCTAAAAAATTGCAAACTCCATGGAAAGTAAGCTTCAACCCAAATCTCTCTCTCTTCTCTGCAATTTTTTCTCTCTTTTCTCTGTAATTATTCTCTTTCTCTTCTCTTCAATTTTTTCTCTCTCTAAAAAAATTCAAAAATCACCATAGATATTCAACAAGAACTCCATATATAAGCAAAGAATCTTACTTTTTTTTTTTTTTAACTGTCACTCTCAAACTTAAATTTCTAATATTTATTACTTCTCTATTTAATTTTCTCTCTCTAACAATCAATCACACAATTCACTCTCTCCAAAAAAACAACCATGGATATTTGAAATGAGATAAAAAAAAAATGAATCCTTCCAACAAAGGCAATTTTATGTTAATTTCACTTAATTTTGTTTGAATTTTTATGAATATCACTTAAATTCGTTTGAGTATTGTTAATTACTCTTTTGTTCGAAATTTTATTAGAAATATTAAAAAAAATTAATGAAATCAAACGGATACAGTATGTTCATAAAATATTTTGAAATGTTCATAATATAAATATTTGTTGTTCATATGATAAATATTGTTAATGTTCATAAAATGTTCTCATTTTGTCTGTTTATGAATATGTTCAAATTTTAATGCTTATGTTCACTTTCTGAAAATGCATATGTTCAATTTCTTAAATGATTATATTCATATATTTGAATGCTTAAGTAAACTTTCTGAAATGAATATGTTCACTTTTTGAAATTCATATGTTCATATTTTTGTACGTATATGTTCACCTTTTGAAATTCTTATGTTCATACACATTCAAAAAATGAACTAATGCATATGTTCATATTTTGAATGCGTATATTCATTTTCAAAAATGCATATATTCATATTTTTAATGCATGTATGTTCATATTTCGTAAAACTTATAATGCGTACCTTTCATAATCATTTTCTTCAAATTTCTTATGTTCATAATTAAAGGTCGTAAATTCAATTCATATGAATTATATGTTTACAAACCTAATGTTTGTGAAATCAAACTGATACAGTATGTTCATAAAATGTTTTGAAATGTTCATAATATAAATATTTGTTGTTCATATGATAAATATTCTTAATGTTCATATAATGTTCTCATTTTGTTTATTTATGCTTATGTTCAAATTTTAATGCTTATGTTCACTTTCGGAAAAAGCATATGTTCATATTTTTGTATGCATATATTCAATTTTTTAAACGCTTATATTCATATATTTGAATGCTTAAGTAAACTTTCTGAAATGTATATGTTAACTTTCTGAATTCATATGTTCATAATTTTTGATGTATATGTTCACCTTTTGAAATTCTTATATTCATACACATTCAAAAAACGAACCAATGCATATGTTCATATTTTAAATGCGTATGTTCATTTTCTAAAATGCATATATTCATATTTTTAATGCATGTTCATATTTTGTAAAAACTTATGATGTGTACCTTTCATAATCATTTTCTCCAATTTTCTTATGTTCATAATTAAAGGTCGTAAATTCAATTCATATGAATTATATGTTCAAAAACCTAATCAAATCGATCATAATACATTACAAAATCACCACCTAATATAATCGAAATTCATACATAGATCAAATTGGTAGAAATTTAACAAAATACAATTACAATTGAATATAACCTTTCAAAAAAAAAACTTAAATGAACACGTCCAAAAATAAAAATGTAAATAACAAAGTTGCTGCTCATTTCCAACTTCTTTCATCATTAATTTGGATACTTCGGCTTGTACTCTCTAAAAAAATAAAAATAACAAAGTGTTCATGACCTGCACAATAGATGTTCATAAAGTGGAATACTAATGTTCACAATGATTATATATAGTGAAATAACAGTGTTCATTGTCTGGTGAATTGAATGTACATTGCTCACTTCTGGAGAATGAATGTCCATAGTATAGAAATGGAATGTTCACATTGAATATATATATGTGTTCAAAATGTAAATCATAAATGAATACAATGTTAAATGTATAAAATGTTCATATAATGAACTCAAAAACAAATTCAATTAAAAAAAAAACATAACAAATTAAGCAATTCAAGATTTCGTAACTTATTGAAGAAATCAATAGCAATTGTGAATTGAAATAGTGCAATTCATCAAAATGTAGATAGTTTTTCAACAAATTCATGAAATTCATAATTATAAAATCACAAAATGAATCTAAAAAATGCAGAACAACATTTATCAAATTATAAAATCAGAAAAGCAAGATGTATCATCAAATTAATTCAATTCATCAAAATCAATGTCATCAAAATCAATTAATCAATAGTATATTGAAATTCATAAAATTATAAAGTGATAAACAATTACAAATTCAACGAAAAATATAAACTAATTAATTATAAACAACACAAAAACTAACCTCCATTGATGATTTCATGAGGAATAGCAACCACCTCCATTATTAAGTAAAGAACAGAGGAGAGAGAAAATCTTGATTAAAAGAGAAGAAGAGGAGAGAGAAAATATCAAATGGAATAAAAGAAAAAGGAGAGAGAAAATTGCAACAAAAAAGGAATCAATCCATATACGAAATAAATGACATAAGAAAAAGGGGATATTCAGTGAAGTTCTAGCTGGAAGAAGGGAAAGTTGAAGGAGAAAATAGCAAATTGTGTTTCATTAATAAAGACCTGCGTTTTGGCTTGTTGTAGCCATCTTGGCTGCGTTAGAATGCAGCCAAGAATTTGTACTCCATAACCCATGGCGGGTATGATTTTTATCCCCATTCCCGCCCCAGCACCCACCAAATTGAGAACCATACCCGGCCCATTGGGGTGGGGATAGGACGGGTCTCCTACTTAACCCGGCCCACTGACATCCCTAATTATAGTTAAAATGTTTTTTTTTTTATTAAATTGATACGTTTTTTGTGTAACTGGCGGACTGGCCCATATGAAACTTTATAATCGCCAATGATGTTAACGGGTACCTTAAAATTGATATTGATTGGTAAGTAAACAAGGGAAACATAAACAAAAATTGGAGCTTGTCTAAATGGAGTGTTGAGATGCATTAGCAAATGCATCTTCAGGGGTAAGCTAGTAAATTCTCATGATTGAGTGGAAATCCACATCACCTCCCGTTATGCTTTTTGTCAGCCCGTTTTTATAGTATATCGTATTTTGTAAATGTATTTGGTATAGTACTCCTTAATTTGTATTTGCTTGAGGGTATTTTTTCTCTCTCTTCCATTTACCCCTCCTTCGATCTGTCTTCTCACTCTCTCTCCCCGCTGAAATTCGCACCCTTATTTTCTCCTCCTAACTAATTTTGAATTTCAATTTCGAACCCTTCTTCTCTGTATTCCTTATCCCTCCATCTCCATCATTCGTGATTTGCGTTGCTTTGGGGGTTTGTTGAAGAATTCTTTCCGGGATTGCTGCGGGGCGAACTGAAGGGTTTTACGCATCAGTCGTGGAACAATTTGACCCAAGTAAGCGACTTAGTTATAAATTCATTAGTTATTCCCAAATTTGTAATGGTTGTTGTGTTTATTTTAGTAATTTGTCTAAGTTAATGTCATTGTATTCGTTTAACCTAAAAGATTGGGTTTTTAAAATGGGTATTTTCTGGGTTTTAGGGGGATGTGGTGTTGTTCATATTTGAAATCGTTGGGTTGAAGAATTACATAAATCCCAATTACAATTGTCCTCGAAAATTTGTTTTTTTTTAGGGTTGAATAATTACATAAAATCCCAATTACAATTCACAACATGAATTGTTCCACGAATTTGTAATTTTCTTGTGCGCGTGATTTATTTTTATGGGTATTTCTTGCTATTTAATTGGTTTCATGGTGTTGGTTGTATATGTTTGATTAGATTGTATGTTTTGAGATTAAAGTATGCTGTAATTATGTTTTAGTTGTAATTAGGTGAATAAACAGCTAAAATTGATTGACAGCCGTGTGTGTTGTTGGGTGGGATAGTGCTATAAATCTGTTGTTGTGAGTTTGATTGGTTTCATGTCGAAATTGTAACCTTAAATCTTAGTATTTTTCACATTTGAATTCTATGTATCTATATACATGAAGAAATTTGCTCACTTTAGAGTCAAACAAATATTACAATTCCTGAAAGTTTTGGTTGTATGAAAATTATTAAAAAGGCTTGGGATTTGATTTCCTTAGCATAAATAAAATATTACATACATGTTTCTCTCTACTATTATATGCTAGCACATACCACACAAAAACTAATAGGTAATTATAGAAACATAACTTCAATTAATTGTTAAGTAAAAAAAAGTCAGAGAGAATTTTACCTTTTGCTTTTCATGAAGAGATGATAGTGGTCTAGTAGATCATAATCGTGACCTGGTTTATGGAGCTCAAAGAAAAAACATGTTGGCTTTTTGGGTCATTATGTATGTATCTAATTATGCATCATCTTATAAAGCTAGCTAGGGAATTAGCTTAGTTTGGAGCCAGCTAGAAAACTTTTATATTTTGTCGAAGAGCTAAAAGTATTAAACTTTTATAAAGCTAGCTAGGGAATTAGCTTAGTTTGGAGCCATCTTATAAAACTTTTATATTGAGATGATAGCCATTTACTGCACTAAAGCATCTTACCTCTCTACTTAATTAGGCTTCCACTTCCACTTCACTTCCATAAGCAACAATAATGAATATACTGATAACAAGAGCTAAAAGTATTAAACATATTGCTACCTTTGTTCTTAGCATGCATCCATCTATGATTAAGAATATTTGGAGAAAATAGATGAATTATAAGATTAAAAAGCGCATAACTCATAGAAATACAAGGATACATAGCATAGAGGCCCCTAATCCAATACACCTCATCCCTTAATGCAATGCCTAAGGGTAGGGCTGGTAAAAACTGACCCGACCCGAAAACACGACCCGAACCCGACCTGAAAATAGCGGGTTTGGGTTGAGGTTTTCGACCCGAAAACTTAAATGGGTTGACACGAACCCGACCTGAAATTTAAATGGGTTAGGTTAAGGTTGAAAATCCCAACCCGAAATTGACCCACATAACCCGAAAAAAAAATAAAAAAGCCTAAATAAATCATAAGCCCAGCCCAAATTGGAAATGAGCCCACCTAATAACATCAAAAACCCTAAACTCCTCTATTCTTTCTCTCATTCACTCAGCCGTTCTCCTCTCCTCTATTCTCTCTCATAAATTTTCTCTCTTTTCATTCCCTAAAATCTTCTCCAACCTTTTTCAAACCTTAATTTCTATTTAATCCTTGATTTTTTTTTTTTCATCAATCTACACTTCCTCTCGTTATCTCAACCTCTCCTTCATCAATATCCAAGGTATTTTTTTTTTATTTTATGTATTAGTTTTCGGAAAATTTGTTCTGAAAATCCGTCGGCGTTTTTCACCACCATCACATCACGCTTTCTTTGCTTCATCAACCTCACCTCATCTTTGATTCACTAACGCTCGATCGATCTAGCAACAGCAAGCATCAACCTCATCATCATCGAACAATATCTAAATGATATTTCCGCAAATCATTGAAATTTGAGACACATTTATGTTTTTTTAATTTTAGATCTTATGTAATGTAATTTAATTTGGTATCTTATTATTTAAGATTCTTTCTAGAAGAGCAGTTGTTATATGTTTATTATCTACACTTTTAATTTGTTGATGGTATCAATTTGATATTTCTCAATGATTTTCTTAGTAAAAATAATTTGTTAATATTTAAAATTGAAATGGGAAATATTAGATCTGAAATTTTAAGTAAATTCTGAATCGAAAAAAAAATGATCCAAAAAATTCAGGTCAGATTCGGGTTGACCCGAACCCGAAAAAATCAGGTTAGGGTTGAGCTTCTTGACCCGAAAAGTTAAATGGGTCAGGTTCAGGTCAGGGGTATTCGACCCGAAATTGAACTGACCCGAACACGAACCCGACCCGACCTGATCCGTTTGCCAGCCCTACCTAAGGGACTACAAACACATTCACCATCCATCTATTTGATGGGGGATTTTGCAGCCAGTGTCATCATGTTGTTTAGTATCCTGTGTGGTTTACAAGTATTTGTCCTCTTGGTCTGCTGGATATTAGTTATTTATATGCTATTGTGGTATATTGGTGCTTTTGTGACCTGAATTCAAGGGGCTACCTTGTTCATAATCAAATTATAATTTTGCGTTTTATTGGTTATTCCTTTGATGAATTTGTGCAAATAGATGTTCTGTGGCAAATGATGAGAGTGAGTCTGTATGAGTTGTAGCTATATGTGTTATTGATAGAAGATGACACCTTTTTCCTGTATTACTCTTAAGAGTGAATTAAGTGCCAATGTGAAATGATTTATTTTCCTGTTCTATATGCTGGGACTAGAACCCCTCCAAAGACTTGTTATGTCTCTGATGACCTACTTTTATCAAATGAGTGGTATCACTATTGACATCTTTAATGAATTACCAATTTTTCATCTTAGTTATACCTTTTTGTAACTGTGATAGTACTTGTAGAATGCTGATGCCTTTTGTATTATTATGACAGTCCAATTGGATATGTTTATTATATTCCTTTACTAGGCCCTTTTTTAGGTTTGTTTCTGCTTTTTCTGATTTGTATTGATTATTTTGGGTGTGTTGAAGCATTTATCCATGATATGTCTCTATTGGTTGTTGTGTATAAGCTAAGTGCAGCTGTTGTGATTTTTTTTTGCAGTAGTAGGTTTGTATTATTCTCTGCAAAAATTATGAGATCGAAGACAGTTGTGCGATCGAAGAACTGGAAACATGTGACAGTGAGTGTTCTATGTATGTATTAATATATTTGTTGAATGTGATTGGTGAAAGACTGAAATTTTCTCTGTCATTTCTGGCACTTAGGATCCATCAACTTCAAAGGCCCCTGGTAAGGCCCTTGTGAAAAGGGGGTCTGAAGTGAAGGGGATGCACAAAACTAACAAGAGGGCAAAGCTACCGAAGAAGTCTAAAAATGTTGTTGTTGAAGATACTGAAGAAGACAATGGGTCTGATGAGCAGACTGATGAAGACATTGAAGAGGACTCCTGCTCAACCTCTGAGTTCATGAAGATGATGATGCAGTTCATGAAGAGTAAGAGTAGTCGGAAGAGGAAAATGGCAAAGGTATAGTGAATATGTAATTACCAAGACAAAGGATATTTGTACCAAATTAATATTCTAAGAATTGGATATAACATTGGTTTTTCATTTGTATGTGTCTAGGGTGAAATAACCGAAGGCCAAAAAGTTGTGAGGGAAGGGGCAGTGTTGAAGACCCATCATGAGAACGTCGGAAAGGTACGATGTGATGTTTTAGTAACTACTTTGAATGTGGGCATGTATATGAGTATTTTTTTTGTTCTTCACTTGACTTTATTTGTGGGCTACTAATGCATAATCCCTGCTGTTGTGTCATGGAAGTACCCCAACATTGTATGCAGAGTCGAGTCTTTCTGCGAAGCTGTCAAACATTTTGATTCAAGAAGACGTGCTTTAGTGACACAAATGGGGTTTCAAGGTCTTTTAGAGATTGACATGAAAAGTATACCAAGGCAATTTTGCTATTGGTTGATGACAAGAGTGCTTCCTGATGGCACGATGGTGTTTGGGCAGAGTGAGGTGTTACCCTTAGGTCCCGCTCAAGTGAGGTCTGTACTTGGGTTACCAATGGGTGCTGAAAAAGTTCCTTTTGATGTTGGTGAAGATGATGAGGAGAAGGTGGAGAAGATGAGAAGGATTTTTGATCTTTACGGTGTCGGTTCGAATAAAGAAACCATTTAGTTGAAATATGCTTCAGATGCATTATGTCCGTTGGATGAATCGGGTCAACCAATTCCCCTTGCTGATGAAGTTGAAGAGGAGGATTTCATGGTAGCCTTTTTACTTGTCGCTCTTGGTAAAGTGGTTTGTACAACCACTAATAATTCAAACTTTGCCAAGTCACTCCTACCAGCATTGATAGTGGCTACTGAGGCTGTCAAGTATGACTGGTGTTCGCTGACTTTTGAGTGGCTATGCGACACGGCTAACAGATTTCATAGGAAGTTCCAGAAAGATGGTTTTAGGTCTGGATGTGGGGGTAGCTTTCTGTTCATTATGGTGAGCCTTAATCAAACTTTACATATTTTGGTGTTAAAAGGATTATTCACTGTCCATATTTTAAAATTTGTGTTCTGGTGGGTTGGAAGCAGAGGTTTATGTTATTTATAATTCATAATTTTTAATATTTTTTTTTTGGTTGTAGATTTATTATCTCGACCACTTGCATCGAGTTCCTTTTTTTTTTTTAGTTTACGTAGTACTGAGACCAAAATAGAAGTGATTAATGACCCTAACGAAAAGTAGATGCAAAACTAGATACATAATGAAGTAAGAGGGAATAAGCATTTATACCTCAATAGCAACACCCATTTGGTGGCCGTAACCATGGATACCTCTTTGTCCGATCTTCGGGTACACGTCTTGTTTGGCCCAGATAAGAAGGACACCGCTGTACCCGTTGTAGGTACCGAAAGTATCGATGTCGTACACTCCATTCAGATCTCGAATAAGCCTTCCTACCTTGGTGTTGTCTACCCGAGCTTCAGTAACAATGAATACATCAGGGGTGAAAGCATTGAATAGTTTGGTAATAGTTTCTAAAAATGATGGTCGATGAACACTACGGGCATTCAAAACTATGATTGTTGATCCTATGGGAAAAGTAGGAGTATGAGGCCCGTCACCGGTTTGATCACCATAGATTGACACACGATGATAACGTATCTTACTCTTCTTAGTAATACAAGCGAACACGTTTACCCTAACCGTTTTCACCGGCTCATGAACCTCCATGACATGGACGGCAGCGCTCTTGTGCGAAAAAAAGAGGTGTCTCTCTTTGAGGGGGAGGGTAAACACTTGCATACACTCAGCTCGGAAAAAAGGCTTCCGATCGAACATTGGTACCAGATCTGATGGGATGAAAGTTTCATCTTCCCCCCTATCATTTTCACAAAGCCACTTCGCAAAGGCTCCAGTCCCCTTGCGTTGGTAGCCTTCCAAATCAGAGAGCAAGGGAAAGTAAGACGGGCGACATAGGTTGTCACCGACCTCCATGACACTTTGTAGTATGAAAGTGGTGGTGCGGTAATCAAGCGACTCAATTAACTAGTCCCGAAGATCTTTAATGGGTATAGGGTCACACATCATCATGTAGTCCATGGGGTTAGCGTAGTAGGGGGTGTTATTGAAATCAAGCTCAGGATCTAGAGTAGCAATGAATGGAAGAAAATAAAAAACAGGTTCGGAAGGGTGGGGGAGCATGGGTAATCCGCCATTACTACGGAGGCGGGTGGGTTGTTGGCTGGATAATGCTTCAATTTGCTCTGCCATTTTTTGGTAAGCAAAGTAAGGTTTTTTTTAGAATACTTGAAGAATGCTAGGATATATAAAAAGTTTTTTTTGGCATAACTTTTAAATAATCGAGTACAAGGAAATTATAAAAATCCAATAAAAAAAACTCTTCAAATCAACTACAAATCTTCAGCTGCAGAACCTACTGAGATAGGAAAACCTATGACTGACATAGGAGTACTACGATGGGACAATACATAAAAAATAAAAACAGAGTAAGATGAAAAGACAAAATGGAAGATAAACCAATTTCCAACACATACAACCGCATTAAGAGTTAACAATTGTACGAATTTAAACGGATGGATCCACCAAAGTATCATAGGGTACGACTAAAACATTGTAGGGTACCACTTTAATTAAGTTTTGTTCAACTACCATTCAAGCATAGTTTAGTTCTACTGATGTGTTGCAAGGTACCAATTACAATGACAAGGATATCACTACATGAAATGTACCACTACTGAAGACAGTAGATGGCAATCCCTTCAGTAAGGGTACCATTCATATACTCTAGGGTACCACCGGACCTATTCATTTAACCAAAGCCATTGAACGAAAGCTTTTTGCATTACTCGTGAATATAACATGGAATGTGAGAATGCTTTGATGATTGTTAAAATATAGCAATAACAATTTACAATACCTTCTCCAATGGTGGCAAAGAACTATGTTTTGAAATACAATAATGTGTTGTTTTTTGTCAATTGAGAATCAATGTTGAGTTTGTAAAGATTGTAAACTTAACCATTTTAATTTGGAGTTGGTAGGTTTAGATAACAACATATTGGTAAATTGTATTGAATTTGAGCTCATTTATTTGATCACAAGCGAAAACCGAATGGAACCCCTAAGTATATTTAATATCAATTGGAATAGTAGTAGTGAGTTTATTCTTCTTGTGATAAGACAAGGAAAATATTTTGAAACATGTAAATGTGTAATTGTATAATAGTCATTGGTCTAACCTCTTTAGTATATTATTTTATTTTTGTCATGCTTACAATCTCAATGTAATGCTTACAATTAGAGTCAACTAACAGCAGTGGTATCTTACTTTTTGTCAGTAAGAACAGTCCTAAGTAAAATACTGGTTGGATTGTTCCACCAACCTATAAAAGGGTACCACTAAACTATCCTAGGGTACCACTAACGACACTAGGGTACCACTGTACATAAGTTTTTTTTATAATATAACTGATGTATTGATTACTTCGACTGACATGTTGAAAGATACTATGGACAATGAGTAAAATAACATTAGACGGAATGTACCACTTCAGTATGGCAATCCCTTCATAGGGTACCATTCTTATACCCTAGGGTACCACTAGATATATTTATGCATTTAACCAAAGCCCTTTACCAAACCCTTTTTGCATTATTCATGTTTGTAGCATGGAATGTATTGATTCGAATATAATAATGTTTTGTTAGTTATAACAATTAACACAACTTTTTTGTATGCAACAATCAATCCAAAATTAAATTCTGTACCGGCACAAAAACCAAAATTCAATCCAATAAGCCAAAACCGACTTGTTTAAACCAAAATTCATATTAATCACATCTTTATTTAAACCAATGTTACAAATAAGTATTTCGATATCGAATATTATGTGACGACAAAAACAAGTACAGATTGGATTGGGGTTCAATTACATCATTAGCGAAAACCCTTTGTATTGTTAATCTTCATTTGGGTACGTGGTGTGTTTATCTTATTCTGGATCAGCGGTGTGTTTAACTTATTTTGGATTAGTCTTTGATACTCTAGGGAAAATATAGGTTTGAAAGATGTTATCCATCAAATAAACTTTGGTCTTTAAATTAAAGTAACAACTTCTTCGTATCAATTATTTACAAAAAAGGGGTGTACACACAACTGACGTACAACTAGAACTACAATAACAACCACTGGTAAAGTACAATAGCCAGTCGTTATATAAAAAGTACCTTTGACTCAAACAATGTGGAATCTGTTCGTGTAAATGATTTCTAACTTTGTTACAGAGGATCAAATTGAATCATTGTGGAATATGAACCGTCCTAAGTAAAATAATGGGCCCGACTTGTCATTTCTAGTACATAGCAATTCGAAGCGGGAAAATGAAAATTTTCATCCAAAATTTTGCCGCCAATGTTGTTCTTATATATAGGCAACAGCCCTTTCCACCATCATCAAATTAAGAAATCCAAAACATTCTGAATCCAAGGTCAAATATGTCTATAAGTACAACCGGAAGGTCTTCCCAAGCAAGAGGAACCCACTTTAACAACTCCGAAACCGGGATAACATGGGTGGCAGCAAAGAACTGTAATTGTGGTGGTCAGTCAATAGCGGAGTTTCGGATATCTCTTTCGGAAGCCAATCCCCGGAGGCCTTACTACAAGTGTAGAGCTTGCAACTATTGGCAGTGGGCGAAGGAAGAGGACCTCGTTCGAACGACGAATGCGGCTGGCTTTCGTATGATATGGCAAAGGATGGAAGAGGTAGAAAAATTCGTTGCCTTGTGTATCAAGGTCGGCATAACTGCAGCTATTGTACTCTTTATGGCGTACCTTATAAAATGAATAGTGTGGTTTGATTATGTATGGTAACTACTCTTCATGGTTAGTAGTGGAAGTGCTAGCTTTAGGATTTAATTATGTATGGTAACATTGTGATAGTATGTTATTAATTTTTATTCGTAATGTGAGTTGTTATTTGTAATTTGATAGTACAATTGGTTTTGGGAGCCAAAATAAAATTGATATGTTTATAGCAAAATTGTATGAACTCTGAGGTATAATCTCAAAAACAAAGTTTTTGTGGATCACCAACTTCCAAAACCAAAGCCTAAAAAAGGATGTGAAAATTTTTTTTTACCCCATACCCCAACCCCAACCCAAAGCCACAACAGTAAATGCTTAGGAAACTAACATGGTTCAAGTAAGAATAATCACAGTACGTTAAAAAGAGTACAGCTTTCCCATTTTTTTTGTTCAGTGGAACACTAAAGTACCTTACTTGAACTGTTACTGTCTTGATTAATAACTAAATTCCATGAAGTGGTAACTTCTATTCTTCAAGTGATAGCTTCCTAGAATTCAGCTGTACCTCACCAAGTATCAGTAATA
Organism: Chenopodium album; assembly: GCF_948465745.1. NCBI lineage: Eukaryota > Viridiplantae > Streptophyta > Magnoliopsida > Caryophyllales > Amaranthaceae > Chenopodium > Chenopodium album. The sequence continues at coordinate 5,402,380 of NC_137835.1, forward strand.
CTCGTACATAATCTATATGCAGTGGTACATTAGGATGTTTTAGTCGTACCACCCCCTCCCTTCTATATCTTGGTGGTACAATTCAATGTTAACACACACAACCCAAAATGGATCACTTGCGTACTCAGTTGTACCTGTCACTGTTGCAGTGGTACACAAACTTATACAGTAGAACCATTTAGTAGAACCAAAAGTTCATTTCAGAGTTAAACAATCCCACTTAAATGATGTAAGAGTTAGCTAGCCTAATTTCACAATATCTAAGTAAGTTTTCGATTTCACAAGGTCAAAATGTTTTTTCCTAACATTAGCTTACACCAGAACAATTGCTTCATCAATTTAGCCAACAACATTGGTGGCCAAAGGAGTATTTTTACAAAAAATTAGTTTTCCATCAAATGGGATCAAAAATTTTTGGGGACTTTGAATACAAGCATAGTCCAAATGTCCAACGTACGAGATACCAAAACATCATAGTCTATGAAGGAGTCACTTTTTCCTTCTACTAGGTCCTCTGTGATGAATGTGGAGGAGGAGTAACAGGAGGTTGCGGACGAGGAAGTATGGGAATGTAGCCACGTTGTGATGATGCAGCTGACAGTTGCGATGTAGGGGTCTGCCAACCTCCTACAGGAATCTGACCATGAGGAAATTGATGATACGAAACGTAATAACCTTGACGAGGAGAAATTTGGGAACCATAGTACTGCTGACCTCTACCTTCAACGGTTGTAAAGTACCCAATTGATCCATCCCCATCCAACATTTGAATCCCACCAACACAGTGAGGAATGTATGGAACCATATGTTGAATATTTTGCGGAGGAACACCCTGTTAGTTGTAAAAGGAAATTAGGTAAAATAAAGACATTATACCAAACCAAGTAAGACCCCTACTGCATTAATCCATATAATATAAACTGAAATTTACATACATAATTAACCATTCTAAGTAACCAAATAAATAAATATTTACCTGGACTGGTGGAGGTGGTGTAACTTGGGATTGAGAACCGTTCTTGTTCTTGTTCTTGTTCTTCCCCTGATTGTCCTTTGTTGTCTTTGCTTTCTTTGGTTTCTCAAGGCACGACTTGTACCTAGAATCCGTGGTCCGATGTGCAGGCCTCTTTGGTATAGGAGGATCTCTCACATGAACAGCAGGAACATCTTCACCTCCTTCGCAACTGCCATGTCTTTGAGTGGAGGGGGTTGCTTGCTTTTCAGCACACACAGAAGAAGGTGTTCCCAAGACACCTTCACCTTTCTTCTTCTTTGCAAGCATGGCTATCTTTTCCTCTACTTGCATTTCAATTAATTGCATAGCTTGCATCACAAGAGAAGTAGTTTCTAAATGAGCCGATGCTTTAGAACACAAAGGACCAAACCGCACCATCATTTTGTCGTACCTACACACTTCTTCAGTTTTATCCGGGTCATGGTAGCATACCTTAACCCGACTGTGTTTTCGTATCACGTCTTTCCTCCACCCCCGAAGAATGTACTTGTCTGGTATTTCATAGAAGTTGTTCCTCTCGAACACCCTAATGATATGGCGACAAATAATCCCATGACATTCAAAATGTCGGCATTCACAAGATACTTCCTTCGTTGACCTGTCAAACACAAGCTTATACTCTCTTTTTCTCTTTGACGGTATTTCTTTGTTGGATTTTTTTGGCTTATACCAAACTCGATCCTCCACAAAATGCTCTGTTACATTGTCTGAAACATGTGTCCTATGAATCTCACTCACATACATAGTACGATTGCATTCACGCTGAACCTCCTTAAATTTGGCATCCGTGTATATCTTTTGAAATATCAACTCAGCCGGAAAATCAGAGTATGTTTGACGCAAAAACCTGTCATTGTTGTCATCCGCCCTTTTCTCACTAGTGCATCTAACCTCCAAAGCATCACAATACCTCTCAACAAACTCGGACAATAAAGTATGCATACTTAAATAACCATCGAAAAACCTGTGAATACTCTCAACCCGTTGAGTTATTTTCATCCCAGCCCAAAACAAATGCTTCACAAAAGCGGGAACCCACATATGACGTTCATCATACAGCCCTAACAACAAAAATATATATCATTCGTAACTTTTGAGTGAATAACTATAAGCAAATGCACCACTACATATTAAAGGGCAAGTGCTGAACCATACCCTGACCTAAAAATACAAAGAAACTGACCAGAATTTTTGTACCTTTTTTATTTAAAAATAAATAAACCATGCATATAAAGAAGGGGTGCATAATTATAAACCCTTACTCCATTCTACCCTACAAACTAATATTTCACAATCAAACAAACAAAAACAAAATGGTATTACATTTGGCTACCTTCTGGTGTGGCAGGAGACTTAAGATTAATAGGCATAAGTATCTTTTCTTAAACGAAATTATACCAATAAAACAAAAAAAAAAAAAGTATTAGTATGCAACAAACCCAACACCAAATTATGCAACATTATTATGTATCAAGAACCTGACCTGCAAGTTTAACCCAAAATATGCACAAGAACCTATCCTGCAACTTTAGAAAAAAATATGCACAACAAACTTACATGCAAGTATAACATAATTATGCATAAAGGACCATATTTGACGCATACACACCATAGAATGGACAGAAAAATAATGTGTTTCGACACTTACCTTGTAGCCATTCATCTTCTTCAACACTATGTTTCTTGATAACTTGGGGCCAATTAGCCTCAAACTCTTCAACATCAAGGCTATCATATATTACATTCTCAAGATCATCATGAAGTTGGGCATAATCAGAATGCTTCCCAAGTTTCTTACCAACTTTTGAGGTTATGTGCCAAATGCACCATCGATGAGTGGTTCCTTTCATAGTCAACTTCAAAGCTTTCTTCATTGCCGGATCTTGATCCGTTAGAATACTAATTGGTTGCTTTTCACCCATACACCGCAACCAATTAGAGAACACCCACTCAAATGTTTTCGTGGTCTCGCGGGAAACTAAAGCGCACCCAAACAAAATGGTTTGCCCGTGATGATTCACACCCACGAAATTACAAAAGGGAAGCTTATATTCGTTGGTCAAGTATGTCGAATCAAAACATACAACATCTCCAAACTCTTCATATGCGGCCCGACTCCTAGCATCAACCCATAACACATCTTGGAGCCTACCCAACTCATCGACACGATGAGTGTAAAAAAAATTCTCGTTGTCATCCGTCATCCTCTTCAAGTAGGCAAACATTGCCTTTGCATCTCCTTCTTCAAAAATAATTCTCCTTTGCTTCGCTACTTCATCATGCAAATCTTTTTGGGTGAATTGCATCTCTTCCCTCCCATTTCGTTGGTGGGCCATACAATTGTATATCTTTGCAACCGGAACACCCGCCTTCCGATCATTAAACACTTGTCGAAGTATATGCGGGTTGTCCATCAAGAACTTCTTCCTAAACTTCGTGATGTTCTTGGACTTCCCCGGTGTAGGTGCGTGACCTTTATGCTCTAGCTCGGCTTTATCAATTAACCAATCACCACCCTCGTTCACCTTTGCATATAATTTCACCGGGCATTGAACTTTTTTACTCTTCCTTTTAACACAAAGTTCCTCACCTATTTGTGAATCCGAGACAAAGGCGGGACCGGTTTTCTTGCTCTTCCTACCGGGCAAACCAAAACACTCACATGTCCATGTGACACTCTTCTTCTCCTTCGCATCAACACCTTTGCCTACAAAGGTTCCACTAGATCGAACAACCCCAAAACCTTCTTGCTTCCCGTAATTCCGAAAGTATTCATCTATTTTTTTCCAACTATCAAAGACCATTCCAACTTTAGGAGGGGGGAGAGAAACCTCTACATTTGCAAACTCCTCGATCTCAAAACTAATAGCCACCGTACTCTTCCCTTTCGTAGGAGTCTTGTAGGACTCTTCTCCAACATTTACCTATTCCACCAAATCAATAATCTATACATTAACACCAAGTATAGTATAATTCTACTTTTAACAGAAAAACTGTTCAATAAATAAATAATCCCTGCTGCAAAAATTGGTATGCTACATACTTAAAACAATAACACACTTTAAACATACATTGCATCCAGTATAAATAAATATATGGAACAATTACAGGTTCTACTTATTAATTTCTTTTTTCAGAGTAATAAATAATTCAATTCTATCTTGTGTTAATATATTAAAATATTACTGTCATTGTTTTGTATTCAATGCAAGCCTTTCCTTTCAACATGAATGTTAAATAACAGAAGAAAGCCCCTAAAGATCCAACTTTTTGGTAATTAGAGAATGGAGTTTGTTCTACTAATATAAGTATCTGCCAACACTTGACAACGCTTGTAACACCCCCAAATCTCCCTCTACGGAAATACGTATAATTATACCGTAGAGATAGACTTGGGCGTGTTACCGCCGCGTGATTACGCAAGGCTACTCAAACTTACTAAATAAAACCAATACTTTGCAGCGGAAACTTCAATACTCTTCTTTATTAATAATAACCATAAATAGTAACCAAAGTTATGAGTACTTAAAATAGATACAAGACCAAATTCCTAATTTAGTGAAAACCAATCCCGGGACTCCAATGCATCATTTATTGACTCCAACCTGAAAATAAGCAACACTGCTCACCATTACGGTAAACAGGGCGAACCAAAACAAATAAGAAGTACGGGTTAGCAAAATATGCTAAGTACGATAAGTGCAAGATAATTAAACTCAATTTATTCGCAAACATGCTTTAAAACCAATTTCCAATAAATGATCCAATAATTCCAAACTCATGGTTTAAAACCAATTCTCAATAATTCCAATATCAATAATCAATAAAACCAATTCCAATTATTTAAAACCAATTCCTTATATTAAAACCAATTCCTCTCCCAAGTGTGCACACCCCCCAAGCTAGTCTCCTTATATTACAAGGCTATTCTTGAGGAAAGACTAGGTCATACAAAGTCCATAGTCTTATCAATAAACCAAATCCGCATAGTGGGATTACTAACATGCTTATAAAGCATAAATAATAATAAATCCATGATTCAATAAATCCTCTTTTAAATCCAATAATTCAACCTTTAATAATAATAATTCAAACTTCTTTTAATAAATTCAACATGCTTTTAAAATCAATCCTTTTTAAACATGAATAATAAATTAATCAATCAAAACATGTAATAAAAATTCATACTCCAATTTAATTATTAAAACCAATCCTTTAAACATACTTTTAATTCATAAACCATAATTCAATTCAATTTAATTCAATTCATCATTCAAACATGTCATTCAAACCGATCACTTTCAAGGTATCTAGCCACCTAACGTACCTTGATCTCCACTTAGCCAACAACACTTCAAAAGAACTCTCAATTAGCTTGATCAAAAACACCCTACAAATAAATATAACCTTAATCAATATAAGGTTAACAAATAATCACAAATAATTAAATTAAACCCTCCCAACTATATGTACATGAACCTCTTAAATTAATTCAACATGAATATTATTAAAACATGATTTTATATAATTAAAACTACTCATAATAATTTCATATTAATCTCCCATAATAATAATAATAATAATTGAATAAAAGAAAAGGAGAAGAAAAGAATTGGATTTGCGCAGGAAATAATAGGCAGAACTTTCAGAGGCTATAACTCCTTCAATATAGCTCCGAATTGAGTGATTCTTGAGCCTAACCTCAAGGATTTTTCGAGAGGAACAACCTTCTGTGAAATGTCACTACCCCAAAAACTGACCAGAAGTGCCCGAAAATTGGCTTCAAAAATGGACGGGATGATTTGTGTAAAATTGAGGAGAAGAAAAGAAGAGAATTTGTGTGAAGAATGTGAGAGGTATGAAGGGGTATTTATAGGCTAGTATGTGCATGAATTATGGTAGGAAAATGTAGGAATAATTATGGTAATTAGGGTTTAAGAGATTACTTGGAGAAGTAAGCAAAGATTTAAGGAAAGTTTTGATATTTGAAGGGATTGTGTATAATTGAATATGGAAGGTATGTATGCCATGAAAAATATTAAGGAAGTTGGAATTGCTTGGGGAATAATTAAGAAGAATGAATGGAAACAAAATATAATAATTGGATATCAAAAAGATGGAGAATTAGAATTATGGAAAATAGGAGATTTTAGGGAGATAATTAAAAATACAATTTACCAAAATATTTTCCCAAAATCTTTATGGGATGGCCGAAATTATTGAGCTTTCCTAAGCTCATATTTTCAGCCTTCCTATTTAGTATTTAGGAATATATTTTGCTCGTTTTAAGGAATTAAAAATAATTGTGTATATAATATATATTGTAATAAATAATTAAATAATAAAATACCAAATATTTACCAAATAATTTAACTTATAAAATCAGATTTTATACATAAGAAAATCTGAAATTATTAGCTAAATAAATTATATTTTCGGACTTATTAAAATAATAATAAAATATAGCTTTTGCCTTAATTAAAATATCCGAAATATATAAATAATCCGGTTTTTAAAATAGGATAAATGGATAATAAATCTTATCCAAAATAATGATTAGTTTTCAAAATACTTTTGGCGCCAAAATTCAAATATTATTTTGGCTCCAAATAATAAATTTACTAAAATACCCTTTTTATAAAATAATTCCTAATTAATAATTAGGAAAATACGTATGAAAATACGGGGTATTACAGTCTACCCCCCTTAAAATAAGTTTCGACCCGAAACTTGGTCAAAAGAAACGAAGATCATTTTGAAATTATTGGTTCATGCACATCCTAACTTGACTCAAGACTCCAACTCAAATAAGACTCGAAATAACTCAAAAATGACTCGAAAAGTTGACGCGCGAAACTCTATCGCCCTCTACCCCCCTTAAAAGGAGTTACGTCCCCGTAACTCGACCACTAACCTTAGGCAAACAGTTCTGGGTAACGTTTCCTCATATCAGCCTCAGCTTCCCATGTAGCCTCTTCAGTTTTCTGATTTGACCACAATACTTTCACAATGCTCACATCCTTGTTCCTTGTGCTCCTGACCTTAGAGTCAAGAATCTTTACCGGTCTTTCCTCATAAGTCAAATTCTCATCCATCTCAATGGTTTCTGGTTGTAACACATGTGTCACATCAGGAATATACTTTCGAATTTGGCTCACATGGAACACATTGTGAACCCTTTCAAGCTCGTTAGGCAAATCCAACTTATAAGCCACTTTCCCCACTTTCTGAATGATCTCATAAGGCCCTATGTACTTTGGGCTTAATTTTCCTTTCTTCCCGAACCTCATCACACCTTTCATGGGTGAAATCTTTAACAAAACCTTCTCTCCCACTTCATATTCGACTTCCCTCCTTTTCAAATCAGCATAACTTTTCTGTCGATCTTGGGCTGCCTTAATCTTCTCTTGGATCAACTTGACCTGCTTCACCATATCCTCAATCATTTCTGGTCCAAGTACCATAGTTTCACTTATATCATTCCAACATACTGGGCTTCTACACTTTCGACCATACAAAGCTTCAAACGGTGCCATTCCAATGCTTGCATGGTAACTGTTGTTGTATGAGAACTCTATCAAATCCAAGTGGTCTTCCCAAGACCCTTGATACTCCATCACACAAGCTCTTAACATGTCCTCCAATGTCTGAATCGTTCTTTCTGTCTGACCATCTGTCGCAGGATGAAATGCTGTGCTCATTAACAACTTAGTTCCCATCGCCTTTTGTAAACTTTGCCAAAAGTTAGACAAAAACCTTGAATCTCTATCCGAAATGATATCCGTGGGTACCCCATGGTACTTCACCACAAACTTCACATAAGCTCTTCCCAACTGATCCATGGTCCAAGTACTTCTCATGGGTATGAACGCTGCTGACTTCGTCAACCTGTCCACTATTACCCAAATAGTGTCATTCCCTGCCTTGGTCTTTGGCAAAGCTCCCACAAAATCCATAGAAATCGAATCCCATTTCCACTTGGGCACCTCCAAGGATTGGACCTTTCCTTGAGGCCTACGATGCTCTATCTTCACCTTCTGACATGTCAAACATTTAGCCACAAATTCAGCCACTTCTTTCTTCATATTGGGCCACCAAAAAGTCTTCTTCATGTCCTTATACAACTTATCCCCTCCAGGATGCATTGAATAAGGAGAATTATGGGCTTCTTCCATCAATCTTTGCTTCAAATCACTACGATTCTGAGGCACACACCATCTTCCCTTAAAACGAATACTTCCCTCATCACCAATGGTGAAATCCAACACTTGCCCTTCATCAATCTTCTTCTTAATTGCTTTTAATTTCTCATCTTCCAATTGACTATCCCTTATCTCATCATAAATGGATGGTTGAACCACCAAGGCATTCAACATCCTAGCCACTTCACCATGTTCCATCACCTCCAAGTTCAACTTCTGAAATTCCACACACAACTGATCTGGAACTACCATCACATTCACCGTATGTTCTGACTTTCTGCTCAAAGCATCTGCCACCACATTAGCCTTTCCCTCATGATATTGAATATCCAATGTATAATCACTCATGTACTCCAACCATCGTCTCTGTCTCCCATTCAAGTGCGTCTGGGTGAAAATGTACTTCAAACTCTTATGATCCGTGAAAATCCTACAAGTCACCCCATACAAGTAATGTCTCCAAATCTTCAAGGCAAACACTATTGCAGCTAACTCCAAATCATGGGTTGGGTAATTCCCTTCGTGAATCTTCAACTGTCTCGAGGCATACGCAATCACCCTTCGATTCTGCATCAACACACATCCCAATCCCAACCTCGATGCATCACTATACACGTCATATAGATCACTCCCATCCGGCAAAGCCAGCACAGGTGCTGTGGTTAACCTTTCTTTCAAGATCTTAAATGCCTCCTCACACTCTTGGGTCCATGAGAACTTATGGTCCTTTTTCATCAAACTTGTCATGGGCTTCGCGATCCTTGAAAAATCCTTCACAAACCTTCTGTAATAGCCTGCTAAACCCAAGAAACTCCTTACATCCGACACATTCTTTGGGGTTGGCCAATCACTCACAGCTCGAATCTTGCTTGGGTCTACCGAAACTCCGTCCTTGGAAATCACATGGCCCAAAAATGCTACTTTCTCCAACCAAAACTCACACTTAGATAACTTGGCGTACAACTGATGCTCTCTTAAACATGACAACACTTGTCTCAAATGCTCCTTATGCTCTTCTTCATTCTTTGAATATATCAAAATATCATCAATAAACACCACTACAAACTTGTCCAAGTATGGCCTGAAAATCCTATGCATCAAGTCCATGAACACTGCAGGTGCATTGGTCAAACCAAATGGCATAACTGTGAACTCATAATGACCATAACGGGTCCTGAAAGCACTTTTTGCAATATCTTGCTCTGCAATTCTCAACTGGTGATAACCCGATCTCAAATCTATCTTTGAGAACACCCCTGCTCCTTTCAACTGGTCAAACAAATCATCGATCCTTGGTAAGGGATACTTATTCTTCACCGTCACCTTGTTCAACTCTCGGTAATCAATACACAACCTCATACTTCCATCTTTCTTCTTCACAAACAATACTGGGGCTCCCCAAGGTGATGAACTAGGCCTAATATAACCTTTTTCCAACAATCATCCAACTGGGTCTTCAACTCCCTCAACTCAGCTGGAGCCATCCTATATGGAGCCTTAGAAATAGGTCCAGTTCCAGGCACTAGATCGATAGTGAACTCAACATCCCTCACTGGTGGCATACCAGGAATCTCATCCGGAAACACATCTGGAAATTCTTCCACAACAGGAATACCCTCTTCACCTTTCTTTTCCTCACTTTCAACCTCTTGAACACTACACAAAAACAAAGGACAACCCTTCTTAACCAGCTTTTGTAGTTGCATTGCCGACACAATTCTCAACCCTGAGCTTTTCCCTTCCTTTTTATACACCACTTTGGTCTTACTTGGGCTAGTCAAGGTGACCTTTTCAGCCGCACAATCAATTTTTGCTTCATACTTTCCCAACCAATCCATACCCAGAATCACATCAAAGTCATTTAGGTCAAACTCGATCAAATCAGCCAGAAACTCTACCCCATAGATGGAAATAGGCACACTCAAAAATAATCTCGAACAACTCCTCACTTCCCCAGACGGAATAGACACATCTAGAGAAACTAACTCAGGACTCTCTAACCCGAGACTCCCAACTACTTTCTTAGAAATAAAAGAATGCGACGCCCCTGAATCAAACAAGACTTTCACAGGAGAAGAACTTATAAAGAAAACACCAATTACCACATCATTAGCAGACTCAGCCTGCCGACTATTCATCACGAACACACGACCCTTTGGGGCACCTCCCGCACCGCTACTGGTTCCAGCCTTGGTTGTAGGTCCACTAGACTGAGGTGGTTTACTAGGTGCACTAGACTCTTTCACCTTCCCAGACTTAACATCAGCTTCCTTCTTGAAACACTCATACTCACGGTGTCCCAACTTCTGACAGTAACGACAAGTTACCGGGTTTCCCTCACAGTCCTTCCCTGGGTGGTCTTTCTCACACCTCTTGCAGAAATACTTCCTCTTGGGTTTCTCACCCCTTTGGTTCCCATTCCCTTTATGGTTGGATGGCTGTCCCCCATTCCCCTTCCCAAAGTTCCCTTTGTTGTCCCTCCTATCTCCAGAATTCCCTTGGTAATTCCCATTGGGCTTGTGCCTCTTTTCACCCCCGTGAAAAGAGTCTGGGTTCTTCCTTTTCTCTCCCGCCTGCTCCATCTCCCTCCCCTTAATTCCGTACAGATGGGCTGCACGGCCATAGACTTCATCTAGGGTCTCAAAAGTCACTCCCCCTAGCTTCCCTTGGAGGGTCAAGGTTAGGCCTTGCTCAAATCTTTGAGCCTTAATGGTTTCAGTAGGGACTACTTCCGGGGCAAACCTCATCAACTCAATGAACTTGTTGTAGTATTCACTAATTGACATGTTTCCCATTCTTAGGTTGGTAAACTCCATACACTTCTGCTTTCTAAGGTAGGAAGGGTAAAACTTCTCTCTCAAGGCTTCCTTGAACTCATCCCACCCGAAGTTTGGTCTTTTCAGCAACTCATCCTTTCTTTGGGCCCACCATAAGTCAGCTTCCTCCCTCAAGTAGTAAACCCCATTGTTCACCCTCAGCTCGCTTGGGCAATTGATAGCATCAAACAGTTTGTCAAACTCCCTAATCCAGTTTTCAAGGCTGGCTGGGTCCTCTTTTCCCAAGTAAACAGGTGGTTTAGCTGCAGCTACCCTCTTAAAGACTTCACTATAGGCATCAAGCTCAGGATTTCGGTGTTCCCTGTTCACCACCTTCGTGATGTTCTCAGTAATTTGGGTCAACTGCTTAAGGACCTTTCCAACTTTGGAACCAGTGCGCTTACTCCTTAAATGTTCCCTCATTCTTGGAGACATAATTCCTGGGTATGATTATTACACTTGGAAATCAAAACAAATTCTACTCATACAAGCATTTAATTCACTTAATAACATAGAGAAAAATTTAATAAAATAACTTTCATATCATTAATAATTAATGAGAAGTACATCTTTTTCCATCTAGGCAATTATTCAAAGCAATAACATAGTCATAATCTAATTATTCAAATAGCACTTTCAGCATAGCCATCTTCAACTGGATCATAATCAGGATCCTCTCGCCTATCACTTGGTTCAGTCATAAAGGTAGGGTTGTAATCACTATAGTTTGGGGTACAGCCTGATGAATTTGACCCAGATTCACTTTGGTTGTTGTCCGGGCCAGGGTTATAGCTTGGACTTTTAGTTGGGCTCACAAGAAGTTGGCTTGAAGAAGCAATGTGTTTTTGGGCTTTTGAGCATGAGGCTTTCTCCTTGGCAACTTGGGCACGGGTTCTGGGCCTTTTAGCAATGTGGAATTGGGCTTTTGGGCTAGAATGTTTTGAAGATTCAGAGCTCGAAGATGGGCTAAGAGAACGGTAATGCTTGCTCCTACCAAGAGGTGGTACAGACTCATCACTAGATTCCACATACTCATGCCGCTTCTTTGGGTATGAAAAAGGTACTTGGGCATTTAAGAAGTACATTTGGTCATCAGGTCTAAAGGTGCGGTCTTTTGGGATCGTGGGTATATTCACAACTTTCCTCTTAGGTTCATACTTGCGCTCCACATAGTGCAAGTCCCTCTTAAAACTAGACATGGTTGCTAACCACTTCCCTTCATGATGGTGTTTCTCATTCCACATTGTTCCATCTTCCTTGATCACATCCCCATATTTGTCAAAAAGAGGTTGGTATTTCTCAATTCTAGGCAAATGGGCCAAGGCTAGAAGAACCATCCAAGGTTGTTGGGTCAAGGCTTCCTCACCATTCTCCTCATAAAGGGTCAAAGCCAAAGTACAAATTCCAGTTATGAAATCACTAACTGTGACTCCACTATCTTTCAAGTAATGAATATCAAAATATTTGTGTCTCATTCCATCAATCATTTCCATCTGTTTCACACACACATGCAAAACAATTAATTAAGTGTCAAATCACACAAACAATCCAATTCAAAATCCATTTGCAATAAGCAATTCACAACTCAACCAAGCATAACTCAAGATTACCCAACCATGGGTAATGACTCAAAATTTCGGACCTCTTGACCAAACCCTAGGGTGTTTTAACACCAACTTTAATGCACACATAATCGCATACTCAAGTTTCAAATAATTTCAATTCTTTTTATTTTCGAAAATAATAAATATGTACTTGAATCAAGATTAAAGGACGGTCAAGCCCGCATCTCCCAGGAAAGTTACCTACGACGTTGAGGAGAGCCTTTCCTAGACAGAGAGACGTACCCATTATAGACCTCCGTAGAGAACTCGAGCATCCTTTTCTCCCTCATCTTTCCACAAATAGGAAAATAGTTTTTAAGTAAAATAAAGCTTTTCACTCACGCACAAATGCGAAACTCTATCTATCCTATATGCCCCTTAAGTCTACCCACAATTTTTATTACTATTCCCATTTTAATCTTTTTAGGACCTTGAAAACTGATACCACTTTGTAACACCCCCAAATCTCCCTCTACGGAAATACGTATAATTATACCGTAGAGATAGACTTGGGCGTGTTACCGCCGCGTGATTACGCAAGGCTACTCAAACTTACTAAATAAAACCAATACTTTGCAGCGGAAACTTCAATACTCTTCTTTATTAATAATAACCATAAATAGTAACCAAAGTTATGAGTACTTAAAATAGATACAAGACCAAATTCCTAATTTAGTGAAAACCAATCCCGGGACTCCAATGCATCATTTATTGACTCCAACCTGAAAATAAGCAACACTGCTCACCATTACGGTAAACAGGGCGAACCAAAACAAATAAGAAGTACGGGTTAGCAAAATATGCTAAGTACGATAAGTGCAAGATAATTAAACTCAATTTATTCGCAAACATGCTTTAAAACCAATTTCCAATAAATGATCCAATAATTCCAAACTCATGGTTTAAAACCAATTCTCAATAATTCCAATATCAATAATCAATAAAACCAATTCCAATTATTTAAAACCAATTCCTTATATTAAAACCAATTCCTCTCCCAAGTGTGCACACCCCCCAAGCTAGTCTCCTTATATTACAAGGCTATTCTTGAGGAAAGACTAGGTCATACAAAGTCCATAGTCTTATCAATAAACCAAATCCGCATAGTGGGATTACTAACATGCTTATAAAGCATAAATAATAATAAATCCATGATTCAATAAATCCTCTTTTAAATCCAATAATTCAACCTTTAATAATAATAATTCAAACTTCTTTTAATAAATTCAACATGCTTTTAAAATCAATCCTTTTTAAACATGAATAATAAATTAATCAATCAAAACATGTAATAAAAATTCATACTCCAATTTAATTATTAAAACCAATCCTTTAAACATACTTTTAATTCATAAACCATAATTCAATTCAATTTAATTCAATTCATCATTCAAACATGTCATTCAAACCGATCACTTTCAAGGTATCTAGCCACCTAACGTACCTTGATCTCCACTTAGCCAACAACACTTCAAAAGAACTCTCAATTAGCTTGATCAAAAACACCCTACAAATAAATATAACCTTAATCAATATAAGGTTAACAAATAATCACAAATAATTAAATTAAACCCTCCCAACTATATGTACATGAACCTCTTAAATTAATTCAACATGAATATTATTAAAACATGATTTTATATAATTAAAACTACTCATAATAATTTCATATTAATCTCCCATAATAATAATAATAATAATTGAATAAAAGAAAAGGAGAAGAAAAGAATTGGATTTGCGCAGGAAATAATAGGCAGAACTTTCAGAGGCTATAACTCCTTCAATATAGCTCCGAATTGAGTGATTCTTGAGCCTAACCTCAAGGATTTTTCGAGAGGAACAACCTTCTGTGAAATGTCACTACCCCAAAAACTGACCAGAAGTGCCCGAAAATTGGCTTCAAAAATGGACGGGATGATTTGTGTAAAATTGAGGAGAAGAAAAGAAGAGAATTTGTGTGAAGAATGTGAGAGGTATGAAGGGGTATTTATAGGCTAGTATGTGCATGAATTATGGTAGGAAAATGTAGGAATAATTATGGTAATTAGGGTTTAAGAGATTACTTGGAGAAGTAAGCAAAGATTTAAGGAAAGTTTTGATATTTGAAGGGATTGTGTATAATTGAATATGGAAGGTATGTATGCCATGAAAAATATTAAGGAAGTTGGAATTGCTTGGGGAATAATTAAGAAGAATGAATGGAAACAAAATATAATAATTGGATATCAAAAAGATGGAGAATTAGAATTATGGAAAATAGGAGATTTTAGGGAGATAATTAAAAATACAATTTACCAAAATATTTTCCCAAAATCTTTATGGGATGGCCGAAATTATTGAGCTTTCCTAAGCTCATATTTTCAGCCTTCCTATTTAGTATTTAGGAATATATTTTGCTCGTTTTAAGGAATTAAAAATAATTGTGTATATAATATATATTGTAATAAATAATTAAATAATAAAATACCAAATATTTACCAAATAATTTAACTTATAAAATCAGATTTTATACATAAGAAAATCTGAAATTATTAGCTAAATAAATTATATTTTCGGACTTATTAAAATAATAATAAAATATAGCTTTTGCCTTAATTAAAATATCCGAAATATATAAATAATCCGGTTTTTAAAATAGGATAAATGGATAATAAATCTTATCCAAAATAATGATTAGTTTTCAAAATACTTTTGGCGCCAAAATTCAAATATTATTTTGGCTCCAAATAATAAATTTACTAAAATACCCTTTTTATAAAATAATTCCTAATTAATAATTAGGAAAATACGTATGAAAATACGGGGTATTACAACGCTCGTATGTCCTAGTTGGGTTGAGAAAGCTACAATTAATTTAGCTACAATTAATTCTATATACACAATTGTCATTTATTCGTGCTTCAAAATAGCTCCTCACTCACTCCCCTGTTCAAAATAGCTCCTAACTCACTCCCCTGTTACTCTTATTTTTTGATTAAAGCCTATAAAGAAAGTCCCTTAATTTATTCCTCTTATTTTAATTATGTTGTTATAATTTAGGTTTTCATAAATTTTCAGTAAACCCTAAGCTAAGCTAGGAATTAATGTGTTACCAATTACCTCCTTTAGCAATGCGTCTAAAGCAAACTCCAATTCATCTTCCTCGCCTCTATCGTTCTCCACTTGGTCTTCAATGGTAGCGTTGTTGTCGACATCGTCACCAAAAATGCGGCCGCTACCACCACCGAAGAGCTCATCATAGTCCTCCGTACGGTCTGTTAAGATCGGATCCTCCATCACTAGCATCTTCCTTGCCATTTTCAATCATGAAGTCTTGCCCGCCCTCTCTGAACTTACCTCCTCAAGAAACAAAAAATGGAGTAAAAATGGTAAACCATGAAAATTGGGTTGACTGTCAAAAGTAAAAAAGAAAATGAAGACATTGGAGTCAAACAACTAATTCAAGGGTCAAAAATAACAAAAAGTAAAAAGAAATTTAGTATTACAATGTTGTATTATACCATATACCCATATACAACCTTTTCCCTTTTTTTTTTAGGCTACATCACTTTACACTGACAATTGGGTCCTACTCCGTTTTCCCCATACCACGTTCTGTTGAAGATGCATCTCAAGACTTCATTTCTACTTCCACCAAAAATTGATAGGACTTCAAAGCGTCCGAAACTCTGAATGAACATCCCGAAAAAAGTAGCCCGATTGTCATCAAGATTCAATCTCAAATTTTAAGCCATTGAAGAAACTCTAAGTGGGTGTCCAAATATCGGAGCCCCCATGTCGAAAAATCGGATCTTGGGCCGAATCAGGCGGGCGGGTTCAATTCATGGGAGAAATGAGTGAGCTAGGTTTGGATGAGAGAGAAAGTGAGATAAGAGAGAGATTTTGTGGAGTTAAGGAAGATCGTGGTGTTGGAGATGTTACAAGATTGGAGGTGTTGCAGTTTCAGGTTAAATTATCTGAATAACACTCAAATTGCCAAGCTCAAATGAATGAGGTATATTTGATTGATTAATGTTTACTTTTTGGTATTTCATGTGTTTTTGATGATTGGAGTCATCCATCTTTTGTTAATTCTCTGTGAAATTTTGCAATTTTTATTACTAAAGCTGAAATATTGATTATAGAATGTTGTGAATGAGTCTATGCTTTGAATAGTTTTAGGCTTTTTAGCAATCATGTATGTGAAATTGTGAAAACGGTTGAATTCAGTTCTTTAGGGGTAAATACAAGTTGATCTCACAGATTAACAATTTTTTTTTTTATCTCATGACATTTTTGTAAATAAATCAAGAATTTTTAGATATTTTGTGTAGAGTATGATTGGGGTAATGTTATAAGCGCTTGACCTAAATGCTGCTACACCCGGCTTTATAATAGACACTATTGAAGTTGGCTTGTATGGAGATTACTTGACCGATATGATACACTCGGCTTTATAATGATCTCTCTTTAACTTGGCTTGTATGATGATTAAGTGATTACTTGGCCTATATATACACTACACCCAGGTTTATAATGTATACTCTTGTAGTAGAGTGTTTGATGCTTGTAAACAATTGACAAGCTTGATATAGTAGATGAGCTTCATGTTACAGTGTTAGATAATACGGCCATTGATATTCGGAATGAGCATTGTAACAGACGTTAAATACTTTGTATGTAGTACATATGTTATTCATTTTTCCATAGGTGTGGGATTGGAGGACAGGATAAAAAGGACCGTTATAGTAGTAATAAGAAAGGATTTAAAGGAAGCAATACCTCGCTTTAGCTAGGCACACACCGTGTTATCTCGCCTTCTACCTATGCTCTAGGTGCCCTTTTAACTCACCTCATGCCTTCTAAAACAACGGGCTTAAGTCTTTGTAATGAAAGCCTTATTGAAAAATTATCTTTACCTTCTCTATTTCTGATAATTCTCTTTTCATTTTCACTCAGAAGAATGAGCAAGCCCATCTTCCTTCCTTAAGTTGTTCTAATAATGTGTAGGAAATACTCTGTGATGTCAAGCAATGCCTATCCTGCTAGATAGCTATATGTATAACCGAAGATTGCAACAAGATGAAGACAGTTTCGCAGTAATATTGCTACTGTTGCAGCAAAGCAATAAGTGGATTTGAACATTTCAAGTTTATAGTTGAGTCAGGAACATTTAAGATGGTATTCTATAGATCATTCTTGTATCTGTTTTGGGAAATTTCACTCAGTTGAAAATTCTCTGCTATTCGAGGAGGGGAGGGAGGGTGTCAACTGTTTCCACAAGAATTGCTTGTGCAGTGAAAAAGCAGATTAGTGCCTGCCAAGTCCTAAGTCAGATTCAAGCCCAGATTTTTGCTGCAAATGCCGATCCTTGTCCTTGCTATAAGAAGTTTAATGCTAAGGTGAGTCTTACATCCAAATATTCAATTATGGTTCTTTTTTGTGGTACAATTTTTTCATGAAAGATATGTGTACCTGTTTCACTGAGACAAAATTTGTAGCTTCAATGTTACTAAACACGATACACATCTGCAACTGCAATGAATTCTTGGCTAAATATCATTATCATAATTTATATATGTGGGGCAAAATGAGTCAAGCATTTTATTTAGTGTATCACATGTGAATGATCTATTTTTGTATATTGACAGGATGGAATTAATAATCAAAGCTCCGGCTTGGCTTGCCAATACCACACTGCTATCTTTGTAGAAAGATGGCTCTGAGCATTATGGACACGAAGGCTGTAAGCAACATTCACAAGGGGTTAACACTTAACAAAACACTGATAAATAAAGAAAACGAGCAATTGTCTACCTTGAGGTCAGGTGAGTTTCTTCTCCCATTGGTTAAGAAAGTAGTCCGATCTAGGTGAATCCTTTTCATAAATTGAGCTTTCTAATCAATGTAGAATCCTTTGGTGGGAATTTGATGAATTTCGCCTCAAGTGATTTATATGTTTATTTATGTGCTTTAACACACTAGAGTTAGCTACATATCATCTTTACAAGGCCATTATTTATTTACACAAAATTTTAAAAAAGCCGGTTTACAATAATAAGTTATTGAATGGCGATATTGTAGCCATTACCTCTCTAATTTTTTCTCTCTCCTCCTGCTTTTGCCTCATGCCTTCAAATTGATAGTGATGATTTCAGTAGGAAATTTGTTACCTCCCTTTAATTTCTTTTAATTTTGTTTTTTCTATCTCCTTTGTTCTTCAATTTCACTCTCCATTCTCTTTCCTCTTTATTTCTCACCCAACTTTCTCTCTCTTCTACTCTCAATTTCTCTAATATGTTCCCAATTTCTTTCTCTTTTGGATCAATTTTTCACCATTACAAATCCTCTCAATTTTCTAGGTTTTACTCTAGTTTTCGATTCCTAATTTTAATTTTTTTGCATTTTTCATTTGATTATGAAGTTCCAAACGTACCAATGAAGAAGATTAGAACAAATCCATCACATGCAAATATGTTTTTTGAATTGTTTTACGGTATATCAATATGATTTATGTGATTTTGCTATTGTTGAACTTTGATTTTAATTTTTAATTGCATTTCTTTCGTTGTTTTTCTGTACATTTTTACTTGTAAATTGTGGAATGAAAAAGACTAGTAATCTAGCTTCAAATAAATGATGGAGATCTATCGTGTATTAAGTTCTGTGAAAATAAAAGGGTCACTTTTGTGAAAAAATATCACTTTTGTAAAAAAAAGTCACTTTTGTAAAAAAAAAAAAAAAAAAAAAAAAAAGGGTTACTTTTGTGAAAATATGAATCACTTTTACAAAAAAAAAGGGGCCATTTTTGTGAAAATATGGGTCACTTTTGTGAAAAAAAGGGTCACTTTTGTAAAAAAAAAAAAAAAAAAAAAAAAGTCATTTATGTGAAAATATTACGGTTTACACGTGTAAAAAGTTTGATGTATAATAAAATCAAAAACTTTTGTATACACCCGGTTTACACTAATTTTACTGTACATCGAGCAGTATAAGGGTAACTTTTACCTAATTTTAGGGTAACTTTTACCTAATTTTAGGGTAACTTTTTGCCTTTTTTTTGGGTAACTTTTAACATAATACAATTTTTATATAAATAGACAATAAGAAAAGTTTTATAATGGTAATTTAATTACATTTAATCACAAATAATTGATTTTAGTCATTTAAAATGTGATTCTTTACTAATAATTTTTATTTGTATTGGATTACTTTTATGCATATTAGGGTAACTTTTATTTATTTTAAGGATAACTTTTGATCAATTTAGTCTATCTTTATAGTGGATGTACAATAATTATTGTACACTCGATTTTTTTTAAAGTTTGTTTAATAAAATTATTGTAAACCGGGGGCATGCAAAAGTTTTTGATTTATTTATAGGTACAGATTAATACACTAGATGAGTAAGCTACATATCATCTTAACAAGGCGATTTTTTTTATAGGTACAGATTATCTTGGGATTTATATTTAATTGGAACAGCTTTATTCATAATCAAGTCCAACAGAGTACAGATTACACCAATGGCTTGACAGTTCTTCCTTACAAAAGCAAGAATAGCAAAAAAATGACTTGAAATTAAAATAAATGATGACTTTGACTCATTCTAAACAGAAATTTTGCTGGTTCCATCAATTTTATTCTGGACTCTTGGGGGTGCCTTGTTTTGAATCCATATCCATTGTACTATATTGTTGCGGCAGCCATAAATTCTTCATCTGATTCAAGAGCGCTCATTGATTTAGGTGTTAGACATATCTCTAGATCCACACTTCCTCCCCCTTCATATCCTGGGTAAGCAGTCACTTTGCCAACATATTTGTTTGCATACCCACTTCGAACTGCTACAGCTTTCCCGAAACCAAATTCATTTCCATACATGTCAAATCTTGGTGAGCTTCCCATCGTCACACTGTAAGGATCGAACATTTTGCCTGGTCGGTAAACAAAAGGAGATTGGAGCCACCCTTCGATGATTTTGTGCACTATTTTGTCACTGTGGTTTACCACTGACTGGTGCAACAATGATGCTACCCACCCTAAGTTGTGTGCAAGTAACTCACCGGCAGTAGTAGTTGTTATTGTTGGAGTAACACAGTTACCAACGTACTCTGGAGGCAGAGGAGGATCTAACCTATGCCTGTTATTGGTAGCCAATGTGCAATTTGTGATTCGATCTTCAGATAGGCGGTTTGCTCTTACAATCGATCTCCAGACAAGTGCTGAGAGGCTCTGGAAGGAGGAAATGTTGCTTGTATTGCTTTCTTTGTTGGCCTTGGCTTTTAGTCTTGCTATAGACTCTTGGGAGAAATGGAAGATTCTCTCTTTGAGCTGCCCTACTTCATACCTGCTTACAAATTCATCAGGGTGAGTAAAAGGTAGGGGGATAGCCGGGCCATACCCATCAGGAAACCAACGTTTATGATTGGGCGGACGTGAAACAAGAAGTTGCTTGCCATTGGCTCTATGTATTTCTGACCATATTTTCCAAAAATGCCAATATGAGGTTCCATCTCCAACCACATGATTCATGGAACAGCCGATGAACACCCCATCCTTGAGCTCAGTAACCTGAACTGATAACAAAGGCCTTCTATGACCATCATGGTTAATAGCTCGGTCATGGTCAAATAATGACTGAACGACCAAAGGAACATCAGCTGGTGACAAGATTTCAGATATGCTCATGTCTAACGTGGCATAAATGAACCTAGCCCCAGGACCCTTGTTGCAATCTACAAAAATCAAGCATTCATGCCGATTTTTGCTGATGCGTGTAGTGAGCTGCCCTGCCAGTGGGTAAAAATGGACAAGGGCGAGCGAAAGAGACTCCTTGAGGCTATGAAGGAGCTTGCTAATAGAGTATTCTTGATTGTTAATATGTGAAGGTTTGGTGAAAAGGAGGCCCTTTTGGATATAGTGAAAATTGAGCATCATTAGATCCATGGGAGCCAAGTAGTAAGGTTGCTTAGCTTCTTGCACCTCATACTTTGGCTTGATGTAGCATGCCGAGACGTGTTTAACGGTTACTGAACTCATGTTTTTGTGTTTCAGGTTAAATGTGATTACAAGAAAAGAAGTTATTTGTTTGCAATCACAGATTCACGTCTACTGAAAATTATTGCAGCAAAATAGGCCTATATATATATATATATAACAGTAGACAGTACGAGTAGTAGTGGAAATTGAACGTGTATATTTGTGTTGCAATATGGCCCCTTGTTGAGTTATTATTACTGAAAATGACAGCTTTAACTGATTGCGCTTGTCCTGTGAGACTCAAGATAAACGTGTTCAAATTTCAGTTGTGAATAGTTATTGTAAGGTTGTTATATAATCTTCATGACTTTTTTTTTTTTTTTTTTTTTTTTTGTCAATGTTGTGGTACCCCGGTCTCTAGTATGAGTAGATCAATGGTCACATCAAGGGTTTGCCTGGTGTGATACTGCTATAGGGTAATATTCCTAAAATATTAAGCGCGTACGGAATTATTCCATTTTTTTTAATAACGAGAGTACGGAGTAATTATTGTTGCTACTTTTTTTTTTTTTTTTTTTTTTTTTAATTTTATTATACCCTTAAATTTTAACTTTCATTTGAGGTAATAAGGCCCTGTTTTCATCAAATTATTTTCAGTTCAGTTCAACTCTAATAAGTTAAGTAAAGTTCAGCTCCTAATTTCCTTCTTGCATAATATATTCATTTCACTTCAGTTTAGTTCAATTCAGCTCAGCTCTAATAAGTTCAGTTCTGTTCATTTCAATCAATGAGAACATGCCCTAATATTTAGAGTCTCAAGCCTTGACATTACTCTCATTAGTCAATCCCATTCCTCAACCACCATCTTCTCGCTCCACCACCACGGTACCACCGGTCTTTCTCTTGTTGTCTCCGAATCAAAGGTGTATAATTTAAATGGTGGAATTCAGCCATCACTCCATCAGGTTTTCTTATCTAGAGTTTTAATTAATAATGGTCGAATCAAATGCGCTTCTATGTTCATTTCATTGGTTTGTACTTACGTATGCGTTCATCATTATTTATCTATTTTTATTTTTTTTAAAACTTAATTTTTCTTCATGTTCAACATCATGTTTGACACGAGAAATACTAAAACAATCACAAGGAGCTATCCAAAACAATATCATCATATCTAAATAATTTGGTGGAAAACCTGAAGAGCACCCTTTAATTGCATTAACCACATTTAAGGCATCACATTAGGATGTAATAATTTTAATAGGGTTTTGCCCAAGTAATGCATGCTTGCTTTTGGGTTAAAAAAAGGCATCACATTCGAGCATAATATTTGTATAGGAAACCGTAATTAAGTAATTATAAAATTAGAATCTATACTTTCAATTATTGTTATTATAAAATCTGAATCTATACTTTTAAATCTATAGAAAAACACCAAAATATATATATATATATATATATATATATATATATATATATATATATATATATATATATATATATATATATATATATATATATATATATATATATATATATATATATATATATATATATATTCCCATAAAGAGATATAAAAATATTAGGTCATTAAACATTGATACCGCAACATGAAACATTATTAATTGATTATTCATATAGAAAAACTTAGCATCACGAAATCGTGACAAGATTATTTATTTATTTATTTATTTATTTTTTGACAACCAACAACTAAAGAAAAACACACTAACTAGCAAAACTAAATAAATTTACCCTACATCTAGTAGCAATGTCATGAGCCTGAACAACCTGGTCCCTGCTAACTTTCCAGACTAGACATGTTTGAAGCAATTGTCCTTCCTGCAATAAGTCTTGTATTGTCCATAGCAAACGCACTTCCCTTCTTTTCGGCTGTTGGAGTAATTGGACAATGGCTAGTGAGTCAGAGAACAAGACAATTCTTCGATTCCCGTTCATTCGGGTCCACCTAATAGCCGCCACACAAGCCAATAGTTCGGCATGAAGAGGAGAAAGTGCCTTACCGTAATTCCCACCACCTGCAACAAAATTTTGGTTATCCATTGAATAGACCCATCCCGCACCTGCATTCCCATCCCTCTTGCTCCAAGACCCATCCACCTTGATAATCATCTGTATCCTTGAGTCCATCGGATCAGTAATATCATCCCTGTCGCTTCCTATATTGACTCTCTCAAACCCCGGAGGAGCTCCGTGTACCATAGTGGCCTTCCCTCAAAGGACATCTCCCCCATCCACCTTGCGCCATACGGCTAAATCTGTCATTGCCTGGCTATAATACCTAAACAAATCCACCAGACACCCTCCCTCATTACCAAAAACTCTTCCATTTCTTGTTAACCAGAGGCTCCAGAGTACTCCAATAAACGTAGTTATACGGTCACTCTTCTTTCCATCCTCGCTATGAAAAAGCAGGATATAGTGCTGAATCCAGTGTCTCAGAGGAGTAGATTCATCAATTTCAGAGGAAATACGCAAAGGGCAATTATGCCAAGCGTACTTCGCAAAAGAGCACATCCTAAACAGATGTTGAAGGTCCTCATTTTCCATTCCACATGAATCACAAAAATCATCTATATCAATTCCCCGCCGGGCTAAATTTGACTTTACCGCCAAGCCATTCATCACGAGCTTCCATAGGAACAAACTCCATTTCGGCGGGATGTTAAGTTTCCAGATTAGACTGTAGAAGGTATACTCCAAACGATCATCTTGTTGCACAGATAAATCATTCATTAGAAAAGCATATCCTGTCTTAACCGTATACATCCCTGAGGCATGGTATGCCTCAGTATAATCTGTCCTTTTCCTCAGTTGATGGTAGCTCCATCTCCAAAATCTTCTGCGCTGTACTCCATTCAAATTTCTCTCTGATTAATGCTACATTCCAGGATCTAGTTTCTTGAGAAATCAAATCTCTCACTCTTCCCGACCCCACCCCCCTAAGGGGTTGGTCAGACTTGAAAACTGGAGCTGAACCTTGTACCCATCTCGTATTTGCAACTCTCACTCTATCTCCAGATCCGATCTTCCAATTATAGCCTTTCACCATTTTATTCGCCACATTAAACAAGCCTCGTCTGTCCCACGAAGCGTTACCTCTGAGATCCGTTCTTACAACCCCCCTACAAAGGGAACAATTGTGATTAGGCTCCAAAGATCTAGCCATTTATTGAAGTGGGGACTAGGGCGTGATGAAAATTATGTTGCATTTGTATTGTAATGGACATGAATAAAATGTATGGCATACGAATTTGCTATTTTGATAAGACATGGGAATGCGACAATAATTAAGTGTAAAATAAATAAAAGGGTTTTTCTATATAGTAACCTGTTTTTTTTTTTTACTTTTCTACGTTGTGCCCCAACATATATCACTTTCTATAATGTAACCCCAATATATTTTTTGATTACATATGGTAACCTTGTCGTTATCCTCTCGTTAAAAAATTTTGTTAATGGGGTCCACTCTCCACTTATTAATAATTTTTTTTATCGATTTGAGCATTTAAAAATATTCCGTCAAAGGTTTTTGGGGCTATTTTGGCCCTTAGGGGCCCAAATTGAACTCAGATTTCACAAAAAAAAATTAACGTAAATGCCTTGTTTTGTGTGTTAAAATGTGAACACGTAAATCGAGACATTTCTTAATAAGCGAAACGAGGTATTTATGTTATTTGTTTGCCAAATCTGAGCTCAATTTGGACCCATAAGAACCAAAATAGCCCCCAAAACCTTTGATGAGATATTTTTAACGCGCAAATCGATAAAAAAATATTAATAATGGAGAGTGGGTCCCACTAACGGAATTTTTTAACGGCAGGATAACGACAATGTTACCGTATGGAAACAAAGAATATATTGGGGTTACAATGTAGAAAGTGATATATGTTAGGGCACAACGTAGAAAAGTGAAAAAAACAGGGTTACTATATAGAAAAACCTTAAATAAAAAATATGACAAAGGACAATACTTGGGCAGTTGGGCATGGTATAATGTTTAGGAATTATTCTATTTTAGTTTGATAGATATGAGTATATGACAAACACGGAGTATATACTTCGTAGCATTGTGCCATTGTGGTAAGAGCGGAAGAAAACATATCATTAATAGTTGTAGACTTGTAGTGGACAATGGACTTGTGGTTCATTCATCTTCAATGAGAACTAGTGAATCTCAAATGTTTTTTTTTTTTCTTATTTATGATAGTATTATTTTGGCCATCTTTTCATTTAGCAAAAGTAAGTTAAATTTATTAAAAATCATTTTGATTTCTGTAAAAAAAAAAAAAAAAAAAAAGTTAAGCTTAGCAGAAATGTAAGGCCCTGTTCTATTCACCTTACAAAAATAATATTAAGTAAAAATAATTTCAGTTCAGTAAAAATAAGTTCAGTTCAGTAAAAATAATTTCAATTCAGTAAAAATAAGTTCAATTCAGTAAATTTCAGTTTTCTTAAAGAAGAATTATAATAGAAAATCAGTAAAAATAATTTCAGTTCAGCAAAAATAATTTCAGTTTAGTAAAATTAATTTATGTTCAGTAAAAATAATTTAACTTCAGCAAAAATAATTTCAGTTCAGTAAAAATAATTTCAGTTCAGTAAAAATAATTTCAGTTCAACAAAATTAAGGTGAAGAGAACAGGGCCTAAATTTGGTTAAAAATACTTATTATTCACTAGTTATAGTGTATTTCGTTCAATGAATTCTGTTAGGAATATTATTAGGATAATTTTATCATATCTTTGTGATTATTCATATATGCTTAGTTTCCTAGTTTATAGGCTCAAGATTTATCTTGAAGATATTATGATATTTGTTAACACTGAAATTTTGTTAATTATTAGGTGTCAGATATATGTAAATAAGGAGATAATATCAAAAATTATAAGATGTTTATCTTCAAAATCTCATAGATTATTATCTTTTACTCTATGACTCTCTATATAAAGAGGGTCGAATCTAGGGTTTAAAAGAGGCTCGGATGGAATAAGTCACAAAGACCCCATCTCCCCCAGTCGTCGTTTCTAGGTTTAAGGAGGCTCAGATGGAACAAGTCACAAAGACCCCATCTCCTCCCTACTACCAAACATTGTAGGTACATAGTATGGATTTAAGTCGACAAGGCCCCGTACTATAAGCATATTAAAACCCTAGCCCTTTGGAGAGAGGAATCAAGAGATCTACGAGAGTTGTAACCCCACAAATTATCAATGAAATAATTGTTCCCGTATATTTTTCTACCTCTTTAATTATATATTGCAGGTTTGAATTTTTATGGTTTACAAATTGGCACGCTCGGTGGGACAATTTTCGCTCTTCATCTCCAATCTTCAAGTTTCAAAACTCGTAGATTTAATGGGGGCATACCAAATTTGCTTTCAAATTCTACAAGAAAATTTCGAGACCAAGTTGCATCCGATATCAAATCTCCACAACAGGTCTCGAGGGGGCATTTGTTGACACCGCAATTTTGTTAATTATTAGGTGTCAGATATATGTAAATAAGGAGATAATATAAAAAAATTATAAGATATTTATCTTCTGAATCTCATAGATTATTATCTTTTACTCTACGACTCTCTATATAAAGAGGGTCGAATCTAGGGTTTAATTAGGCTCAGATGGAACAAGTCACAAAGACCCCATCTCCTCCCTACTACCAAACATTGTAGGTACATAGTATGGATTTAAGTCGACAAGGCCCCGTACTATAAACATATTAAAACCCTAGCCCTTTGGAGAGAGGAATCAAGAGATCTACGAGAGTTGTAACCCCACAAATTATCAATAAAATAATTGTTCCCGTATATTTTTCTACCTCTTTAATTATATATTGCAGGTTTGAATTTTTATGGTTTACAATATTATTTGATATACTTTAGGAAACTGTGTACTCTATAAATTGGATGATCAATCAATGGATGAGGCTTAAGCTTTGAGCCCTAATTACTTTGTCATGGTATCAAGAGCAGGTTAAATTTTAGGGATGTTCACAATGCAATATTTTTATTTTATTTTTTTATTTTTTTTATTCGAGCATGATTTTGCTCTTTTGGATATGAGTTTGATTTTACTCTAAAAGACCAATAAGAGATTTGAGTGTGGTTTACTCTGAAAGACCAACTTATCTTAACAAACTGACTGTATTAGAACTGATTATTTAACATAAACTTTACTTTAAAAAAAAAAACTTAATTCCCACGCAACAAAAATTTATTTGTGTAATTCTTAGAAACTTGATATCATGCATTAAAATTTTTCATAGGAATTTAATTTTTATAATCAATGAATCAATCAAACAAGACATAAGAATTTATTTTTTACAATCAACCAAACAAGACATAAAAAGAAAAGAAAAGAAGATTAAAAAAAAAATAAAGGATGATACTCAATTTTTTTTTTTTTAAAAAGATGGACTCAAAAAGAAAAGTGATTATTAGTTTATTACTCTATATAAAAAAAATAATTAAAAAAATAAAGGAGTATGTTTGTGCCCTTTTGGTGGTTTTGATTGGAAAGGAGGAAGTTAAGTGGGTTTCTAAAAAGTGGGTTTCCAAAAAAAGGGAAGAAGTTAAAAAGAAGAGGGGGATCTTCCACCGGGGTCATTCGAGCCCCGGCTCCTAGTGCATTATTGTAATTTATTAGCTATTAAATTTAATAATGTTATTTTACTTATAAAATATTGGAACATAATGATTAGTTTTGAGCGAGAGGTAAAATATTCATATTTCGACTCCTTTAATATTTTTGACCAAGATCCGCCACTATTAAAAAGGTTATCCAAGTTTGTCAAAATGAGAAACAAAATTTCGTCCGTGAAAGGTTTTATTTGTAAATTACATATAAGACGCTATAGTGAGAATTAGCATTTTTCAAGTAGCAATTTTGTCATTAAATAATTAAAAAAAAATGATAAACATAGCCTTTAAATAAAAAGCTAAAAGGAAAATTTCGAGAATAAATTAATATACACAAAGTATTAATCTAATTTACACATGATTTTATCTTGAATGCTTACATATTTTTTTAAGAGCTACATATATCACTAATTCATAACTCTAAAAAAAATTATTCTGTACATATTTGAAAACATAATACTCCGTACTAACCAAAGAAGTAGGATTTCAAAAGTTAAAAAAAGGTTGAACTTTAAAGCCTCTTTTTTTAAAGCCTCTTTTCTCTAATGGCTTCAAAGTGGTTGAAACGAACACTGTAGTAAACAATCAGTGTCGACATTGTGTCCTGCAATTGAAGAAATTTGAAGTGGGTGTTGAAAAATTGAGTCTTGCCCCCAAATATTAAGTGGGTGCGTGGGTCCTATTCTGGGGTGGTTGAAGGTCGGGGCAAAGGGGTTGACGAGAGAGAAAAAAGATGGAAATTGCCGAAGAACAGATTAAGTTTATTGATCAAGCTCAACAATACGTGGTATGTTTAATGTTTTCTTTTCTTGTTTTGTATATTTTGGGTTATTGAAATCTTGAATTTGTTGTTTCAATTGGGATTGAATTGGATTTTTCGACATTTTTTCTCTTTTAATGCTGCAACTTTGATAATAAGCTTTACTATATTGGTGGTAGAATGCTGTAATTGAATCTGGGTTTGGTATATTTTCTGCAATTTTTGTTTGGAAATAAGATAATTATTGAAATGTAGATTCTAATTGCAATACTATTACAGAAACACTTGACCTAAACTTCCGTGCAGATGTTATCTATTATATGCTCGAGTGTACCTTAAGCTAGATACTCTTTAAACAAGTAGAAATTAGCTAGATACTCTTTAAATGAGTAGAAATTAGCTACGTCTTATTGCTTATATTCATTGAACACCACCAAATTTATCCATAATGTACCTTTGATTGAACTACGAGCTTAGCCAGGCACATGTATTCCATTCCAATGTCCATTCTTTAACAACACGAAGAAACCATTGGTTAAGCCTTTGACAACATGAAAAATTGAAGATCAATGCCCTCCCTCTTTATCCAACCAAGGACGGAGGGAGTAAGGGATGGATGCCTTTAGTGTGCCATCAGTATTTGAGTGTATATGTATTGGGGCTTCTTAGTATCATAGTATGATTAGAGTTTGGATTGTAAGATAGGAGAATTTGACCTAAAGTTGTTCTATATGACAATATCGGATCTTTTTTTATGGTCATATACAATAGAATAGGATTGTAAGATGGTCATTCAACTGTGTCAGTTAAGTGCCTAAGAATTGGGTGTCCTTTTGCCTCATTGCAACTCAGGCCTTTTAAAGCAATGGGCTTACTTTTTTATAATTCTTTAATGGGAAGCGTATGCTATCTTGAATTGTGTTCTTCACTTTCTATATCTATATATTGTCCTTCATTTGAACAAGCTCTTCTCTACTTCCTTGAGTTATTTACCTTTGGAAGTGTACATGAACGGAACACATAGACTAGATGAGCAATACCTATTTAGAGGTATGGTGAAAGTTTCTTCTTGGTCTCGGTGAATCTTTTTCGTGCATTGAGCTCTCTCTTGGATGTGGAACTCTTTAGCGAGATTCTGGTGATTTTACTTAGCTAAAGAAGCATCTTACAATTATTTGTTGATTTGTGTTCTTTGCTACTAGATGAGTTAGCTACAGGTCACTTTAAAGAGGCAATTATTAATTTTTAGGTACATATAATTTTGGGATCAAAATTTTATTTTATTTATTTTTTTTTTTTTTTCTCCTTTTAAAATAATCTGGAACTCTTTCTATTCATATTCAAGTCTTACAGATTACTTTTATGGTTTAACATGTATTGCTTTATCAATACAAAAACAAAATTAGCAATGAATGAATTGAAATTTAAAATTTAGATGCATCTTAAACATTTTACTGGTTTCATCAAATTTATTCTAGATTGTTTTCATATCATGCCTCTTGGAGTCTTGGGGATGCCTTCTTTGATATCCACTGTGCTGTATTGTTACTGCAGCCATGAATTCTTCATCTGATTCCAGAGAACTCATTGAATTAGGTGGTAGACATATCTCTAGGTCCACACTTCCTCCCCCTTCATATCCTGGGTAAGCAGTCACTTTGCCAACATATTTGTTTGCATACCCACTTCGAACTGCCACAGCTTTCCCGAGACCAAATTCATTTCCATACATGTCAAATCTTGGTGAGCTTCCCATCATTACGCTGTAAGGATCGAACATTTTGCCTGGCCGGTAAACAAAAGGGGACTGGAGCCATCCATCGATGAATTTGTGCACTATTTTGTCACTGTGGTTTACCACTGACTGGTGCAACAAAGACGCTGCCCACCCTAAGTTGAGCCCGAGTAGTTCCCCAGCAGTAGTAGTTGTTATCATTGCTGTAACGCAGTTACCTACATATTCTAGAGGCAGAGGAGGATCTAACCTCTGCCTGTTATTTGTAGCAAATCTGCAATTTGTGATCTGATCTTCAGATAGGCAGTTTGCTCGGACAATTGATCTCCAGACAAGTGCTGAGAGGCTTTGGAAGGAGGAAATGTTGTTGGTATTACTTTCTTTGTTGGCCTTGGATTTTAGTCTTGCTATAGACTCTTGGGAGAAATGGAAGATTCTCTCTCTGAGCTGACTTACTTCATACCTGCTTACAAATTCATTTGGGTGAGTAAAGGGGAGGGGGATAGCCGGGCCATACCCATCAGGAAACCAACGTTTATGATTGGGTAGACGTGAAACAAGAAGCTGCTTGCCATTAGCTCTATGTATTTCGGACCATATTTTCCAGAAATGCCAATATGAGGTTCCATCTATAAGCACATGGTTCATGGAACAACCGATAAAAACCCCATCCTTGAGCTCAGTAACCTGAACTGATAACAGAGGCCTTTTATGACCATCATGGTTAATAGCCCGATCATGGTCAAAAAATGACTGAACAACCAGAGGAACATCAACCGGTGCCATAATGTCAGACATGTACATGTCTAATGTGGCATAAATGAACCTAGCTCCAGGACCGTTGTTGCAGTCTACGAAGACCAAGCATTCATGCAGATTTTTGCTGATACATGTAGTGAGCTGCCCTGCCAGTGGGTAAAAATGGACAAGGGCAAGTGAAAGAGACTCCTTCAGGCTTTGAAGGAGTTTGTTGGTCGAGAATTCTTGATCATTTATATGTGAAGGTTTCATGAAGAGGAGACCCTTTTGGATATAGTGGAAATTGAGCATGGCCAGATCCATGGGAGCCAAGTAGTAAGGTTGCTCGGCTTCTTGCACCTCATACTTTGGTTTGATGAAGCATTCCGAGACGTGTTTAACAGTTTCTGAGCTCATATTTGTGATTTAAGAATAATTAAGATTATAGGAAGATAGGGTATTTTGAGCAATTGAAAGAGCCTTATTGCAGCATTAGTAAGGCTTAGGCCTATATATATATTGAGTACTAGTGAAAATTAGACATGCATATATGAGAAGATGACAGTTGTGCTCAAAATCAATAATAGCTTGTAGTAGTAATAGTAAAAGACTATGATTATTATTAATCCTTAGTCAATTTATAATGGTTTGTAGTATTTTGTTAGTATTATGGTATGGTATGGTATAATGTGAGTTTGATAGTAGAGTATGGAGGAATCTACCTTCGAATATAGCTCGATTAACATATAAATAATTATGTACCATGATGAATACTTGTATAAAATAAGAAAGACTGATCATTATTAATCCTTAAGTCAATACATAATACGAAGCACTAACCATTCATAATGAATTACTTGTAATTAATCACATGAATCCATGATTAATTATCCTAAATTGGCTAAATGGCTTGACTCAAAACAACTTAAATTTTTTTTTTTTTTTTTCTTTCCCAAGAATGAATATAAAATAGCAGAAGAAAGGCCAAAGTTAGACTGGAGTTGTGAGTATTACCAGTAGCTTTTATTGATGTAGGCCATATTTGTGATCTTTGAAATAGAAGGAGATCTTAAAATTATGATTATTTGTAGGTGCGGCGTCAAGACTCAAGATTATTTATTGATGTGTGTCTATGTGGCACCAAGAGAAACCATGATTAAGGCCATTGTTAGTTGTTACATTAAAATGTTCAAAAAAAAAAAAAATTGTTACATTAAAATGGATACAGACATGGATACAGACATGGATATGAATGTATGATTACGATTTGATTTTGGAAAAATGGGTTCTAAAACCAATTGACACACTGTTATGACAAAGGATGATATATAATATACTTCGTATTTTTTACTAATGTTTATGACAAAGGATGATATATAATATACTTTGTACTTTTTACTAATGTACTATGAATATCTATTTATACTTCGTATTAGTCTGGTTTGGTAAAGTGATTTTTCAATACTCGTAGCTTTTAGTTTATTGAGCCTTTTAAGATGCTTGACCAAATGAAAAAACTGATTTGAGCATTAGGTTAATAGCTTATTAAAATATTTTGTTTTTTTGGCTTGAAATGTTCTTTTTGAAAAAGCT
Source organism: Chenopodium album (assembly GCF_948465745.1). Taxonomy (NCBI): domain Eukaryota; kingdom Viridiplantae; phylum Streptophyta; class Magnoliopsida; order Caryophyllales; family Amaranthaceae; genus Chenopodium; species Chenopodium album. The sequence goes on from NC_137835.1 coordinate 5,435,466, forward strand.
TTAAAACAGCTTTTTACAATTTTTTTTTTTGAACGGAGCTTTTTTAAAATTAGCTCATTGAATATTCAATTTTTAATATTACATACACGAAAACAACTAATGTTAATAGCTATTTACTAAACACTTTTACACAATCATTATAGGGCCATTGTATTCTGGACTTGTGGTACTTGTAGAAGATATTTCATATAAATCCTCATTCACCTTCATATCTGCTTGTATATATCTAATCTTTGATTATAATTTATGATATTAAATAGGATATATTCTTCACCTTTAATTAAAAAAAAAATAAAAAAAATTCAAGTAAAAATAAGTGAAGCTCAACAAACATGAGTTAAATACAGTAAAATAAGTAGTGACCATCACAAACTTATCAAATATATCTTTGATAGGATTTGTCTTAGGTAAACAAGTATTATATACAAGTATGTTAATTTCTGTGCTTTGCTACATACGAAGTTTTTTGTATTATCTTATCCTTTAAGCGGCAATGAGACAACATTCATAAAATCCTCATCTGATTCAAGAGCTTCCATGGAATGAGGAGGTAAACATATTTCCAAATCCACACTTCCTCCTCCCTCAACTCCCGGATAAGAAGTCACCTTTCCAACAAATTTGTTTGCGTAACCCCTACGTACTGCTACTGCCTTGCCTAGTCCAAATTCGTTTCCATACATGTCGAATCTTGGAGAGCTTCCCATCATTACACTATAACAGTCTGTCAAAACATCGAGCTTGAAAACTGCAGGAGAATGCAGCCACCTGTGGATGAAATCGCGCACTACTTTATCACCATAATTTGTCACAGACTGGTGCAACAATGATGCTGCCCACCCTAAGTTGTGCTCAAGTAGCTCACCAACTGTAGTAGTTGTTTTCAACGCGCCTATACAGTTTCCAAAGTACTCTTGAGGCAGTGGTGGATTTAATCTGTGCCTATTATTGGTCGTTAATCTGCAATTTGTGACCTGATCATGAGCTAGATTAAGTGCTCGAATGATTGATCTCCAGTAGAGTGCTGATAAGGCCTGAAAGGATGAGATCTCGCTGCTAGTATTGTTATGATTATGTTCCTCATTTGCCTTAGCTTTCAGTTTTGCTATAGAATCAGATGAGAAATGGAATATCCTCACTCTGAGTTGATCAGGTTTTTCCTGCAGGCTAATAAAGTCATCTGGTTGGATCAGTGGGAGGTAAATGGCTGGACCATATCCATCCGGAAACCACCTATTATGGATTGGCATACGCGACACAGGAACTGATTCCCCTGCCTGTGCTCTATGAATCTCGGACCACACATTCCAAAAATGCCAATATGAGGTTCCATCTCCAAGGGCATGATTCATGGAGCAGCCAATGAAAACCCCATCCAAGAGCTCAGTAACTTTGATCGTTAAGAAAGACATGTAGTGACCGTCATAGTTAACAGCCCCTTCATGGTCAAAAAATGATTGGACCACTGCAGGAACATCAGTTGGTAATAGTATGTCAGATATGGTCATGTCTAAGGTAGCATGGATGAACCTTGCACCAGGACCCTTGTTACAATCGACATAGACCAAGCATTTTTGCCCCGCTTCATCCATTAGTGAGGTAAGTTGACCTGCTAATGGGTAGAAATGGACGAGAGTCAGAGAAAGAGAGTCCTTCAGACTCTGTAGGAGTTTGTGGATGGAGAATTGTTCGTCGCCTAAGTTTGATGGTTTTGCGAAAAGAAGGCCTTGTTGGATGTAATGTGCAAAGAGCATACCCAAATCCATCGGAGCCAAGTAGTAAGGCTGCTTGGCTTCCTGCGCCTCATACTTCGGCTTGATGAAACATTCTGAGACATATTTAGCAATCTCTGAACTCATTTTCTAATGACTAGTACCTTCTGAGTTGCAGGGGAACACAGATGAAGTCCTTTATTCAGAGAGTTTAATTTAAGACTTACAAAGGTTGCCTTCCACCATATCAAATCTTGGAAGATTTTATAATGCATTTTTCTCATTATATTAAATTTCTAAAATTATTCATATTTTGTAATGAAGTTTGAATTAGTATAATACTATGTGCATGGTCTTGCAATTTGCAAAAGCCATCATCTGTATATGTACATCACTATTACTCCCTCGTGTTTTAATAAGTACGTGTAACTCCCACCGTGTTTTTTTAAATGTTACACTTCCCATTTCCGGCCGTGTTTTTTTAAGTGTTACACTTCCTTTTTTGGCAAAAAACTATATTAAAATATTAAATCTCTCTCCTCTCATGGTCCCCACCCAAACCCACTACTACCTTTTTATTATATATTTCCTCTCACATTCATTACTTTTCAATAAACTATTAATTCCATTATCTTTCTTTTACAATTTTTTAATACTCCAACTATCCCACTTACCTCTTAGTTTATTTACGTCAATTAAATTGCATAAAACTATATCCCGGTCAAAGTGTAACACTTAAAAAAAATACGGAGGGAGTACACTTGTCAAATTTGGTTGTGTATTAATAAGTGTTACACTTACTTTTTTTTGGCAAAAAACTAGTACATATATCTTTTCCTCTCATAGTCCTCACCTAAACCTACTATTACCTTTTTTATTATATTTTTCCGCTCATATTCATTACTTTTCAATAAAACTATTAACTCCATCATTTTTTTATATACTCCAATTACCCCACTTACCTCTTATTTTATTTAAGTCAATTAAATTGCCTAAAATTATTTGTCGGTCTAATTGTGATTTTTTTTTTTAAAAAAATTTTTATAGTAAATTGTAACACTTATTAAAACCAAAGGGAGTAGCATCCTCAAAATTATGCTGCTATGATTCTGCAATTTTTAAATAGAGTTGGCGAGTTGCAAAAGCTGCCTCAATTATTTTTTATAGACAGTCAAATGAATTTTATAGAATTGAATGTGAACAAAAAAATTATTTTCATCCTTGACATGTTATAACCTATCTAGGAGACTCTGAATCTAGCTAAGTTAGAAGGTGTGTGTGCAAATATAATTAGTATATCACCTAGTTGCCTGTAATAATAGTTTTCTACTCTTCTGGGAGCCTGTTGTTTTAGCTTCCTATTCATCACAATTCTAGCCATTGTTGGTCAAATAAACAATGTGCAGAGCCGGCTGGCTGCTGTCATCGCCTTATGACCTGATCAACAGCTGCTGAATTTTATTTAATGGATTAATGATCATGTTGTTTCATTTGTGTTTTGTTCTAGGCACTCAGTTTGCATAAGTCGTCGTTAGCCTATAAGATACATTTTCTTTGGAAAATTTTCAGATTAATGTGATTTCTGACAGACCATCCCTATTATGTCATTGCAGTCTTCAGAGATCCATTTTCCTGATGCATTTGAAGTTAAACATTGTAAAAAGTAACAGAATTTCATAGAATTAGCATAAAATCATGCGGCAGCTACATACATTCTGCTAAACTACAAATGAAAACTACAAAATGGTTGAATAGGATACTTAAATTGTGACATATTCTATACTAGGCGGAGAGACAGCACTCATGAATTCCTCATCTGATTCAAGAGCCTTCATCGAATCCGGTGGCAAACATATTTCCAAATCCACACTTCCTCCACCCTCATATCCTTCATAAGAAGTCACCTTCCCAACAAACTTATTTGCATACCCACTTCGAAGAGCTATAGCTTTTCCGAGTCCAAATTCATTACCATACATGTCAAACCTCGGCGAACTTCCCATCATCACACTGGAACTATCGAACATCCCCATTGGATATACATAAGGAGCCTGCAACCATTTATTGACAAAATCGCGCACGACTTTGTCGCTGTGGTTTAACACGGACTGATGCAGCAACGCTGCTGCCCATCCTAAGTTGTTGTCAAGTAGTTCACCAACTGTAGTAGGTGTTGCCATTGCGCTTATGCAATTACCAAAATACTCTGGTGACAAAGGCGGGTCTAATCTGTGCCTATTATTAGTAGCTAATCTACAATTTGTGACTTGATCACGAGACAAGCCGTTTGCACGAACAATGGTTCGCCAACACAATGCTGATAAGGCCTTAAAGGATGATATCGTGCTGATATTATTACCAATATTTTCTTCGTTGGCCTTTTCTTTAAGTCTTGCCATTGACTTGGGTGAGAAGTGGAAGATTCGCTCCCTTAATCGAGGTGATTCGTGTCGAGTAACGAATTCATCTGGATGGACATATGGTAGGTAAAGGGTCGGACCATACCCTTCAGGAAACCAACGTTCAAGTACTGGCATACGTGACACAGGGACTAATTCTTTGTGTTTTGATTGATGTATTTCGGACCACATGTTCCAAAAAAGCCAGTACGAGGTTCCGTCTCCTAAGGCGTGGTTCATAGAGCATCCGATGAAGACCCCGTCTACGAGTTCCGTGACTTGAATAGTCAACAACGACTCGTTATGACCATCATGGTTCACAGCCCTGTCGTGGTCAAAAAATGATTGGACCACTAAAGGGACATCGGTAGGTGAAAGTATATCGGACACGGTCATATCTAACGTGGCGTGGATAAGTTTCGCTCCGGGCCCCTTGTTACAATCGACGAAGATCAGACATTGGTGTTGATCTTCGTCGACTTGTGTAACAAGGCGGCCGGCTAAGGGATAGAAATGGACAAGGGTGAGTGAAAGGGAGTCCTTGAGACTTTCAAGGAAGTTGTGGGTTGAGTATGGTTGACCATTAAATTGGGATGGTTTGGTAAAGAGTAGACCTTTTTGGATGTAATGAACACAAAACATGGTTAAATCCATTGGGGCTAAGTAGTATGGTTTTTTGGCTTCTTCAACTTCATATTTTGGTTTGATGAAACACTCTGAAATGTGTTGAACTGTTGTTGCACTCATTTTGTGGTTTTTTGGGTGATTGTGTTTGAGAAATGAGCATAGGTTTCATCGATAAATTAAGTTGTTATATATAGAGTATGTGAGGCCAATTGTATTAGAAAAATGGAGTAAGTTGTTGCTAGTTTCTAGGAAATAGCTCTTTTTGCAGTATCACTAAGCAATAGGGGTGTCAATTCGGTTAAACAGTTCGGGTTTGGGTTGGGTTTATCAGTTTCGGGTTATAACGGGTCGGTTTATAACGGATTGAAATAATAAGCGGGTCGGTTTGGGTCGGTTTTGAAAATTATCGGGTCAGTTCGGTTTGTTTTTTTAATTGCAGTTTCTATTCGGATCGGGTCCTTATCGGGTCGGGTTCTAGTCGGTTCGGGTCATAATCAATTTGGGTTGAACTGGGTCGGTTTGAAAACGGGTTTAGCCCATTTAATGTGGGTTTCGGTTAAAAACAGTTCGGGTCTTAATCAGGACGGGTCGTAATTGGTTCGGGTCATAATCAGTTTGGGTTTAACTGGGTCGGTTCGAAAATGGATTTCGGTTCAAAATAGATCGGGTGAAATCGGGTCCAACCATTATTGTTTCGGTTATAATCGGTTTAGATTGAACTTGGTTGGTTTGAAAACGAGTTTACCTAATTTGAAACGGGTTTCTAATCAAAATCATATCGGGTTAAAATTGAGTCGGATGATTATCGAGTCGAATTAGTCAGATAATGGGTAGGAACGAGTCATGTTATAATCAAGTCAAGTCATAAATAAGTTGGGTTTATCGAGTAGTGGGTTGAAACAGATTAGATCATAAACATATTGGGTAACAGGTTGTAAATGACTCAGTCATAACGGGTTACGGGTTTTAAACGGTTTGGTCATAACGGGCTACGGGTCGTAAACGGTTCGGTCACAACGGGTTACGGATTATAACCGGTTCGGTCACAACGGGTTACGGGTTGGAACGATTTAGGTTTATCGGATTTTTATCGGGTTTTAATGGTTTTCGATTTAAAACGGGTCGGGTTACTATCGGGTTTAAACGTAATCGGTTTGGGTTGCTTTCAGTTTCGGGTTGTAACGGTTTGGCTTGATAACGGGTCGGGTTAGTAACGGTTTGCACAAATTCGGTTTAGTTCAGTTTCGGTTTGGAAAAAATTGGGTCGGGTCAGTTTTCGGTTTCCAAAAAACGGGTTTTAAACAGTTCAGTTCCTTTTCGGATCGATTCGAAACAGTCGGGTTTAACGATTCGGGTCAGAAACTGACAACTCTACTAAGCAATGACGACATTTGTAGTTTTGGAGGTGATGTGGGTGCCTCAAGTGATCAAATCAACTACACGCATACACCCTCTCTTTAGTACGGAGTAATAAAATTACTCCATAATTAAATATTTAAATCCCTAAGATTTTATTTTTTTATTTTATATTTTTTTATTTACTTTCCATCGTGCCCCAAGTACTTCCATCAATTTATAATATGTGTGGACTTTGGGTAATTTTCATGAAGTATGTAATATTTTATTGTGTTAGTATGTCTTCAATCGATTTGTCTCTTTCAAACGACTATTACAAGATTATACAAAGTAATTATTATGTGGAGTACGGTATTTTAATTTTGGGTCTATTTTTCAACTATTTGTGGACACATCTCACTCAATCTTGTTTGTGTTAATTTCATTTATTTCTTATGTCAATAATAACAAAGTGGTTCATAAGCCAATTAACTTGCCTACACTATTAAGATTATTTTGGTTACTACAAAGTTACTAACTCAGAACGTTAGAAGCCAATTAACTTGCCTATACTATTCAGTGTTGAGAAAATTATTAAGATTATTTTGGTTACTAAGTTACTAAATGAAACAAAATCTTATTTATGTTAATGTCTTATGAGTTATAACTAATCACTCAAAAAAAAAAAAAAAAAAAAAAAAATGCAAGGAGTAGTTGAATAAGTCAAGTGTTAACATTGGGATAAAAAATCATGTGTTTAACTTTTTATCCCAATGTAATACAATTCGTCTATTCGTTATTTGATTGTCCCATAAAATTCTTTCATTTCAAAGTTTTTAATAATGCACAAGTGCTCATAATATAGACTTATACCGGTAAGTTCTACCAACCACTCTATTAAGTTTTAAAAGTAAAAACAAAGTTTATGACTTTGAATAAGTTCAAGTCTTCAAATTAGGCTGGCTTCTGAGCAACAATCAAAGAGATTGTGTAGATTGATTACTTGGCCGCCTTTTCGTTTATTTTCTATGACTCAGTACTCCGTATTATTTACAGTCCCTGAATTAGTGGAACTATGGCTGTATGTGTTTGTTTGGTTTTGACCGGATGAAAATAAGGTAAATTTGGATGCAAAGATTACTTTCCAACAACCATTTCCTTCCAAATTTTGGAGGAAAATAGGAAAATGATAATTAGGGGGGTGGGGGGATGTACAGTATATTTCATGTTTCAGGGCTCGCTCTCTTCAGTTTTTTTTTTTTTCAGTTCAGTTTTTAATTTCCTTCTCTCATAAAATGTTCAGTTTCAATCAGTTCAGTTCGGTGAATCAGAACAAGCCCTGAGAGAATTGTATAGTAAAAATGTTGGTCATCAACCCATCACAAAGTATTTGTCTAAAAAAAAGACTTATCATAGATGGAGCCGTGAAGGTGCTCATAGAGTCACGGTTAGAGGTGTTAATTTGGGTGTTCAAATTGAGTCACGGTCCATTTAGGCCCACGTGCTTCCTATTCTACTATCGCAGACTACTTTCATTTTACCAATAAGCTGATTGGCTTTACAGACACGTGAGATGAATTCTGTATTAGCCTGAACTACTTGGATCAAACGCCCAAAGAAAGTAGTATCAAAATTCAGCCCAGAAAATTTTATCAAACCCATTTTTATAATCTCAATAGTCCATTTACAAGCCCATCTCTCACACATGATGACATGAATACATAAAAATGTCAGTCTATCTTACAGAAGTAGATTACAAAAATAAAAAGGATTAGATATTAAGATTTGCAGAAGATAAAGTCCTAATTATAAAAGTGGCAAAGAATGTCAAAAGGATCCGTGGCGCAATGGTAGCGCGTCTGACTCCAGATCAGAAGGTTGCGTGTTCGATTCACGTCGGGTTCAAAACCCCGGTCCAATTTACGGTTCAACTTTTTCCTTTTTCCTCATTCGATACTAGCTAGCTATATAAGTATGCCATTGATGGCTCATCAACTTATCACTTCCTTCCTTCACACCCTGGCCAAGAAAACACCACCCTATTAGCGTTGTCCCCAAACCCGATACCCCGATACGAATTCATTACCATACATGTCAAATCTAGGCGAGTTTTCATTGTTACACTGCTAAGATCACTCATCACGCAACTAAATCACGTGCACACTTCTATCATCTATACTCTATACTTAGTATTTAAAAACTATAACCAAGATACTAAGAAAGACACATGTCCTCGTCCATTCTATTACACTTCTCTAACCATAGTGCTACATGTCATTTTACACTCTTAATTTTTTATTGCACCACTTTTTTTTTAATTCTTTCATTAAACTTATAGTTCATATTTCATACACACTTCATCTCTCCCATTTAATTCAACATTTTCCTATTCTCTCTTTAATTTTAGCCCTTCCACATTCTATTTAAGCCTCTTTCTCGATTAAAGTTCCAAAATTTTAATTTCTTTAATTATGTTTCCAATTACATATTATACCCTATAATGACTTACTGATATTTCCTCACTTATCTCTTAATACAATTTTTTCGATTATATATTATACCCTATAATGACTTACTGATATTTCCTCACTTATCTCTCAATACAATTTTATATAAATAACCCGTGCATTGCACGGGCCAGAAGGCTAGTTGAAATTTATTTGCCACTCATATGTTCAAATATTGGTAGTTATAGAAATAGACCCGTTCTTAATTCATTTTGTTAAGTATTCAAAGAAAATTAGTTGTCTTTGAAATTGAAGCTACTTATCATTATTTTATAATTATACATTTTAGCGTAATCAATTTGGCTATCACCCTACTTTAATTTGAATTGATCGGGTTGTAATTAATAATTAATAAAGATACAAATCAAAGCGCCCGCTAAATTATATTAAGTATTCGTTACGTAATTACGTTGATCTTTTTCTTACGCATAATGTTAATGCTTCCTTCCTATACATATTTGTCAATATATCATCTTCACACCATACCAAAGGTTTGAGCAATCGAGCCACTTCAAATTATACGATAATGATTCTAAACTTCACATGTTATAACAAGCGTGAGTTTGTGGGTGTAAGTGCCCCTAGAGTGTTCTTAACTCCACCACCAAAATCACGAATACGTGTATCTTTAGACTCGATTGGTGGAGATGGTGGGGAAGGGGGAGATTCGTCGTGGAGAAAGGTGGATGGTTTAGTAAGATGTCCGGCTAACTACACCCCTTTGACCCCAATCACCTTCATTAAACGCGCTGCCAAGGTGTTTCCCTATGATACTTCCGTTGTCTATGGTGGTTCTAGCTACACTTGGAGTGAGACTTATTGGCGCTGTCTCAAACTTGCTTCCGCTCTCACCACTCACCTTCGTATTTCTCCTGGCCAACTCGTATGTTTTGATTTGCTTTCATCATCTTAATTAAATAAGAATTGGGTTGTTATGATGTATATGGCAAATTTTACTTAAATTTTGATATTTAATGATTTTATTTTCCTAAAATAGATATGGTACAATATTTTCAAAATTTCTTTAAAAGACAAGAGATGCAATGTTAAAATAAACGGAGGAAATAGGTATTTAAATTATATAAGATGCAATAACGAACCCTTGTTACGTAGGGCAGTAGAATAAATATATAGCTCCTAGCTGTGTAATGACATATTTGGGAATTAAATAAATTTACACATGGAAGTTTATATGAATTGGTCCGTCCAAACATATACGTATGCAGTATATTGTTTATTTCTTTCATCACTTTATTGAAACTCTTATCCGTTGACTAACAAGATTAGTCACTATTAGAGTTTTTGACTTTTAGTTAAGCATACTAAAAAAAATATGACTTTCATAACCATTTAGGTGTCTAACTGTTAAACAATTAACGTGATTCGTTATTTTTTCATTTTGTGATCGTGCAGGTTGCAACATTATCTCCGAATGTGCCTGCTATTTATGAGCTACATTTTGCAGCACCAATGGCCGGAGCCATTCTTTGTGCTCTTAACTCTCGCCTTGATTCATCCATGATCTCCACCCTCCTTGATCATTCCCAAGCTAAGGTCTTATTTGTAGACTATCAATTACTTAACATTGCTTCAAAAGCTCTCCATTTATTGTCAAAATCCGGGGCAGAATTACCATCAATTGTCCTCATTAAAGGTCCTAGTGATTTTGAAGAACATGAGAATGTTCGATATGATTATGAATATGAGAATCTCTTATCCAAAGGAGACGATCAATACAAACCTCGAATGCCAATCGATGAATTAGACCCTATTAGCGTCAACTACACCTCAGGCACCACATCCCGTCCCAAAGGAGTTGTTTTCAATCACCGAGGGGCTTACATAAATGCCATCTCCACAATTTTGGTTCATGAAATGGGTCCAAGGCCGACATTCCTGTGGACCGTCCCTATGTTCCATTGCAATGGATGGTGCCTTACGTGGGGTGTGGCGGCCCAAGGGGGCACGAACATATGCCTTCGAAAGGTCACCCCTAAGGCCATATTTGATAACATTGTCCTCCACAATATCACTCACATTGGTGGAGCTCCTACCGTTTTGAACATGATTGTAAACTCCTCTCTCGATGACCAAAGAACACTTCCAAACAAGGTAAGGGTGCTCACCGGAGGATCACCCCCGCCACCTCAAATACTAACCAAGATGGAAGAATTAGGCTTCGAAGTTATTCACATGTATGGTCTCACGGAGACTTATGGCCCGGGCACATACTGCGCTTGGAATCCCGAGTGGGACTCTCTTGATCCAATCGAAAAATCGAGGATCAAAGCTAGACAAGGTGTACAACATCTTGGGCTAGAAGATGTTGACGTTAGAGATCCTATCACTATGGAAAGTGTTCCAGCTGATGGTAATATTGCTAAATATAAACAACCTATTTTTTTTTTTTTTTTTTTTTTTTTTTTTTTTTTTTTTTTTGTGTTACGTATGTACAATGCAACTTTTTTACGTGTGATAACTCTATTAGAGGCAAAAATCTAACTATATTTTGCATAAATAGGTAAAACAATGGGGGAGATAATGTTTAGAGGAAATACTGTAATGAGTGGATACTTGAGGGACTTAAAAGCAACAAAGGAAGCTCTCAAAGGAGGATGGTTTCATTCTGGTGACGTAGCTGTAAAACACCGCGACAATTACATAGAAATCAAGGACCGTTTAAAGGATATTATCATTTCCGGTGGAGAGAATATTAGCACAATTGAAGTTGAGACGGTACTATATAGTCACCCGGCTATACTTGAGGCAGCCGTCGTGGCAAGGCCTGATAATCACTGGGGGGAGACACCTTGCGCGTTTGTCAAGTTGAAGGATGGATACAAGATTAATGAGGGAGAGATCATTGAATTTTGCCGTAATAATTTGCCTCGTTTCATGGCTCCTAAGACTGTCATTTTTGATGAAATTCCGAAGACATCGACAGGAAAGTTCCAGAAGGTTATTCTTAGACAAAGGGCCAAGGCTATGGGATCATTGGGAATCCAATAAGCTACGTTTTTGATGAAATTCAAACATGCTATGAGATTTTTTAGTACTATGTACAATAATTTTTCTTCTAGTTATGTTATTGAATACAGAGGGAGTAATATTTTTTTTAATTTTTTTTTGTAACGTGTATGTATATTTTTTTTTTTTTTTTTTTTTGAAACCACGTGTATGTATATGAATATATGTTAATAAGGTCCTACGTGTAAATGTTTACTTGAATAATAAGATAGTACCTTCATGTGGCCTCCTTCCTCAAAAATTAATCAATGGCATATTTATAAAAAGAGGACTTATAAAACACAGGCTAATAAAAATACAAAATATTTGTAGAATGATTTATTTTTCTTAATTAGATTGAAAATATACATTTAATTTATTTCAAATTAAGATTATAGATGGTGTTTTAGGCGTTTAGAACTTTAGATGGTACGATTTAGAAGGTAGGTAATGTTATTTATGTAACATTAATGCAACATTAGATAAGTAATGCAATTATACATTCATTTTAATGTGTTAAAGATTTTAACCTTGCTAATTGGATTGTAAAAAACCAAATTACTAATTGTAATTTGTAAACCATGAAAGATAATAGTCACGAACTCAAGCCATGTACAACCCCAAAAAGGCTCATGGCATTTCAACAATAATTGTAAACTAATTTGAAAATTAATTTGACAACAATTAAATAAAATTTTAATATGATAAACATAGTACACCCTCACTCCGGCAATGATACAAAGGCCATGAATTCTTCATCTAATTCCAGAGCATTCATCGAATCAGGTGGCAAGCATATTTCGAGATCCACAGCTCTGCCTCCTTCATGTCCCGGGTAAGCATATATCACCCCCATAGCTTTGTTTGCATACCCACTGCGAATTGCTACCGCCTTCCCTAGCCCAAACTCATTGCCATACATGTCAAACCTTGGCGATTGTTCGATTGTTACCTTGTTATAGTCATATAGCTCTGCATGATGAAAACAAAAAGGAGATTGCAACCATTCATTGATTGAATCACGCACAAATTTGTCATTGAGACTTGCTACCGAGTGGTGTAACAATGATGCCACCCACCCTAGATTATTTTCAAGTAAATCACTAGTTGTAGTACTTGTAGTGACCTCTTTGATAGAGTTTCCAAAATAGAATTCAGGTAAAGGCGGATCTAACCTGTGCCTAGTATTGGCAAGTATATCACTATAGATGACTTGATCATGAGGTAGTCGATTTGCTCTAATTATTGACCTCCAAACAAGTGCACACAAGGCTTGTAAGGATGAGATATTTTCAGCGTTACTTTCCTTGTTTGCTATGGCTTTTAACCTTGCTATAGACTCGGATGAGAAATGAAAGATTCGATCTCTAAGCTGAGAAGGTTCATATTTTCTTATGAATTCATCGCGGTGGGTAAAGGGAAGGGCAATAGGGGGTTCACATCCATTGGGAAACCAACGTTTGTGGATTGGTAGGCGACTTGACTCATAATATTGATTATTTTGGTTAGCTCTATGTATTTCGGACCATTTGTTCCAAAAGTGCCAATATGAAGTTCCATCAGTAATACAATGATTTATGGAACACGCAATAAACACCCCATCTAGGAGCTCAGTGACTTGGACACACAACAAAGGCTTTGTGTGACCATCGTAGTTCACAACCTCCTCATTGAGGTTAAAAAATGACTTAACAACCAAAGGTACGTCCTTTGGGGAGAGAATGTCAGAAATGGTCATACCTAAAGCCGCGTGGATAAATCTAGCCCCAGGACCCTTGTTGCAATCTACATAGACGCGACATTCATGCTTTTCTTCATCAACCTCCGTGACAAGTTGACCTGCCAGAGGGTAGAAATGAACGAGGGTGAGGGAAAGAGAGTCCTTGAGACCTTCAAGGAACGAAAGGATCGAAAACTCTTGATCGTTTAGATGGGAAGGTTTGGTGAACATGAGACCGACTTGGATGTGATGGAAAGAAAGCATGATTAAATCTGTGGGAGCAAGATGACAAGGCTCGTGTTTTGATTCTTCAACAACATATTTTGGCTTCACAAAGAATTCAGAGATGTGATTAACTGTAGAAGAATTCATTTTCAAGGTTTTTTTTTTTTTTTTTTTTTTTTTTTTGGTGAGTTCTAGTTTTTGTTTTCATTAATATGTACGTAGCTTAATTAGGTGAACAATGGGTTGATGAGGGAGTATATATGGATGATTCTTCACATGTGTAGTGCCTAGCTTGAAAAGGATTTTCTTAACCATCTTATACACAATTAGCTTGGCAATTTTAAAATTAGGTCTCTATTTTTTTTTTATTTAGAAGTAATGTCAACTTGATTAAAAACAAATAATCTAGGGCTTGTTTGACATCATTTTTTGTTCTTAGTTTTATGTTTTTTTGAAAACTAAAAACCAAAAACAGGAAACAAGAATAAAGTGTTTTCACTTTTCTGTTGTCAGTTTTAAAAATTATTATGATTTTAATAAGTCTAAATGATTTTTGATTCATTATATGACATATATAATATACTTTAAAAAACAAAAAACAGAAAACCACAGCGATGCCAAACGAACCCCTAAGTGTTGGAATAATTTGATGATGACTATAATTATCTTTTCTTTTATCAAATAATTGTAGGTTTACACACCCTTTGATTAATAGAGAAATAAATAAATGTTGGTTTGCCCTTATAAACAATACTAGAATATGCATTTTGTTATTACGAATAGAGAAATAAATGCATGTTGATTTACTCACAAAATGATACTAGAATATGCATTGTGTTACTACGAATAGAGAAAAAAAAAGTATGCAGGCTTACCCATTTAAACGATACTAGAATATGCATTGTGTTACAAATTGTAGTCATATACAAGAACAACGAAGACAAAACAAAGTACTCCATATAATATATCAAATGACAAATGTGTATAAATTTAGCCATTGATCTGGTCAAATATATAACTGGAAATTTCTGCAGACATTCTCATAGTAAATTTTGCTAGTCATCATAAAAGTCCAAAAAAAATACATCTCAAAAGGTACCACAGAATTGGTGATTGGCTATTGCGGATTGCCCAACACATACTACTGATAAGTTGATAAAAAGTTAATAGTATATGTGGCTTGTAATTATTCATCGAATAACTAGATTATTCGTACAACATCTAAGATAATACTTCCTCTGTTTCTATTTAGTTGACGCGTTTGATTTAGACACATATAATCATATATTAAGGAGAGGAGAGGGTGAGAGAGAATGATAAAGAAAGTGGGGTAGCTTGTAAATACAAGGTAAAAAAGTTACCTCAAACGGAAACGTGTCAACTAAAAAAAACTTCCTAAAAAGGAATACGTGTCAACTAAAAAGAAAGGAAGGTAGTATACAACAGGAACGAAATAATCTTCCTAGTAGATATACCATAAACATGTGAGAGATTGTTACATACATTTGGATGCATATGCGATGCGCCCATAAACATCTTGTTCTCATTTTGATCATTATTTTTCATTTAATTATGAAATAAATAGCTTATTTAAAAAAAATCAAATAAAAAGTGAAAACTAACTTTTGGTTAGGTTAGTACAACGTACAGTACACCGAACTATGTATAAAATATTTCACTAAAATATATTAACATGAATAATCCAAATGTACTATTTCCAAATATCAATCAATATGATTAAACATAATACACAAACATATTTTCAAAGATTAATTATATCTCTTATCTCTAACACATATATACATTTTCAAAGGCCATGAACTCTTGGTCTGATTCGAGGGCATTCATCGAATCAGGTGGCAAACATATCTTAAGATTCACAGCTCCGCCCCCTTCGTGCCCAGGACAAGCATATACTACTCCTATAGCCTTGTTTGCGTACCCACTACGAACTGCTACTGCTTTCCCTAGACCAAATTCGTTGCCATACATGTCAAATCTAGGCGATCTCTCTATCGTTGTCGTGTTATAGTTGTACAGCTTTGCATGATGTAAACAATAAGGGGATTGCAACCATTCATTGATCGAGTCACGCACAAGTTTATCATTCAGATTTGCCACCCCGTGGTGTAACAATGATGCCGCCCACCCTAAATTGTTTTCGAGTAATTCACCTGCCGTAGTACTCGTACTAATCGATTTAACAGAGTTTCCGAAATAGTATTCAGGTAAAGGCGGATCTAGCCTATGCCTAGTATTAGCAAGTAAACCGTTATGAATAACTTGATCATGAGGTAGTCGGTTTGCTCGAACCATTGACCTCCAAACAAAGGCACACAAGGCCTGAAAGGAAGAGATTTTGTTATTATTACTTTCATTAATGACTTTGGCTTTAAGTGTTGCTATTGACTTGGACGAGAAATGAAAAAATCGATCTCTAAGTTGAGGAGCTTCGAATTTTCTTATGAATTCGTCACGGTGGGTGAAGGGGAGGGCGATAGGCGGACTATAACCGTTGGGAAACCAACGGTTATGGATTATTGGTAGACGACGGGACTCATAAGTTTGATTATTGTCGTTAGCTCTATGTATCTCGGACCATTTGTTCAAAAAATGCCAATAAGAAGTTCCATCAGTAATACAATGATTTATAGAACACGAAATAAACACCCCGTCTAGGAGCTCTGTGACTTGTACCGATAACAAAGGTTTTGTATGACCATCGTAGTTCAGAGCCTCCTCCTTAAGGCTAAATAATGATTGAACTACCAAAGGTACGTCCTTTGGGGAGAGAATGTCTGAAACGGTCTGTTAAATTGTGACTCGAAATCTAGTAGGGCTGACTTTGAACGCTTATATCTCTCAAACTACAACTGATTTTGAGGTGATTCAAGTTGGAGGTGATAGCTTGGTTCAAGAGCTTTCCAACGATAGGTCATATGCCCAATTCCGATAAGAAACGAGAAAGTAATGACCGTTTTAGGAAAACCTGACGAAGCTGGAAATTTGCAACGAGGCTGCGAGCTATAGCTCTATGCGAGTGAGCTATAGCTCGGCCCTATGAGGACTTGCGGCAGGCATGAGCTAGCTGTCGAGCTATAGCTCGGTAGTTAGATTATTCTAGGATAATTGATGGAATATTTACTAAAATTATATCTATTCAATGACGGCTATTTGAGTATACTTGGGGAACAATCTTAGGGTTTTATTAGGGTTTCTTTGTGCTATAAAAGGACCCTTTAGTTGATCAATTAGATCATACCTTTTTTTGATCCATTAGATTTAGGACTCCTTGTATTATTCTCTCGTTCTTTCTCCATTATAGTGAAGAAGCTCTCGAATCCCCCACCCGTGGATGTAGGTCTATTTTGACCGAACCACGTAAATCCTTGTGTTGTTTGTTTATTTTCTTTATTGCTTTTCTCATTCTTATTTTCATTGACTTGTTCCGCATTAATCAAACACAATTACACCCTAATTTCCTAACACGGTCATACCTAAAACCGCGTGGATGAATCTAGCCCCAGGGCCCTTGTTGCAATCCACATAGATTCGACATTCATGCTTGTCTTCATCTACTTCCGAGACAAGTTGACCCGCTAGAGGGTAAAATTGAACGAGGGTGAGAGAAAGAGAGTCCTTAAGTCCATCAACGAACGAAAGGATCGAAAACTCTTGATGGTCATCTAGATGGGTTGGTTTAATGAACATGAGACCGATTTGGATGTGATGGAAAGAAAGCAAGGATAAATCCTTAGGAGCCGGATGATATGGTTGTTTTGATTCTTCAACCACATATTTTGGCTTTACAAAGCATTCGGAAATGTGGTTGATGTTAGAAGAATCCATCTTTCAATTTTTGGTGTGTTTTGACTTGTAGCAGATTAATTATTTATATGCATTGATGTTAGAGATATGATATAGATATGATATATCGGAAAATATATGTGATATATTTTCCGTATAGATATTGTTATGATAATAATATATTTAGTATTATCTTATGTTAAGATATTATTTTGAGAATATATCTTTAGGGTTTATGGTTAGACGTATATCTTTTAGGAAGATTGTTTCCTATCTTATGAGCTTAGATTTTGTATAAATACTCTACCTATTGATGAATAATAATCAAGCCATTCTATTCTATATTTCTCTCTAATTTGTCATGGTATCAGAGCCAAGTTGGGTTGTGTTGTGATCTGGGCTAGTATTATGGACAACTCACATGTGAGGGGGAGTGTTGAGCCCATGAGAAAAACCCACATGTGAGTGAAAGTGTTGTCCCACATTGAAAGAATATAAAAGTGAAGAGAAATATTAGGATGTGTATCCCACATTGAAGAAAAGAGAAAGCCGTGTACACTTTATAAGGCTAAGGGGCTACTCCCCTCATTGCCATATGGTTTTGAGGCGGAACCTCCTTAGTCGTATAAAGTGGACAGTTGTGACGGGTGTGGCCCAGACCCGTTTATCATGGTATCAGAGCAGGTTAAATCTTGGGACCGTTCATAAAAAAATTTCCCCCCTACCGGTGGGTTAGAAATTAAACCCACCGGTGGGATGATCCTTTAGCAAAAATTACCAATTTTTTTTTTAAAGTTTATTCCGCTGTGCAAGTTAGTGTTGGTGCAGAGTTTGAGTTGATGACTTGATGTATACATTACATCATGCGTGGCTTTTCTAAGCATTGAGATCAAAATAAAGTTGTTGGTGTGTCTTTGACTCTCTAAAGATGAAAAAAAAAAAGTTTTCGGCTCTCTGGTGTCGTGAGACAAGAAATTGGTTCTCCTTGTGCCGTGAGACAAGGTTTGTGAGTTGATTTGAGCATGGTTTTTCTCTTTTGAATTTGAGTTTGGTTTTACTCTGAAAAACTAATAAGAAATTTGAGTGTGGTTTACTCTGACAAACCAATATTTGATTGGAGCTCGGTTTTGCTCTGGAAAAACCAAAATTGTTATATTTGCAGGTTCGAAAATAATGACGTTCCTGTTTGATTGATGACTGATGAGTTCGAAAAAGATGAACGTTCTCATCATTGAAGAATGAAAAAAAAAATTGAAGGCCACATCACAAGAGTGCATCTCGACTTCAACAAATTGAAGAATTTCCAATCGCAACGTTCGTGTTACTGCCGTTACGATTGCGGGAGGGTGTTAGAGATATGATATATCGGAAAATATATGTGATATATTTTCCGTATATATATTGTTATGATAATAATATATTTAGTATTATCTTATGTTAAGATATTATTTTGAGAATATATCTTTAGGGTTTATGGTTAGACGTATATCTTTTAGGAAGATTGTTTCCTATCTTATGAGCTTAGGTTTTGTATAAATACTCTACCTATTGATGAATAATAATCAAGCCATTCTATTCTATATTTCTCTCTAATTTGTCATGGTATCAGAGCCAAGTTGGGTTGTGTTGTGATCTGGGCTAGTATTATGGACAACTCACATGTGAGGGGGAGTGTTGAGCCCATGAGAAAAACCCACATGTGAGTGAAAGTGTTGTCCCACATTGAAAGAATATAAAAGTGAAGAGAAATATTAGGATGTGTATCCCACATTGAAGAAAAGAGAAAGCCGTGTACACTTTATAAGGCTAAGGGGCTACTCCCCTCATTGCCATATGGTTTTGAGGCGGAACCTCCTTAGTCGTATAAAGTGGACAGTTGTGACGGGTGTGGCCCAGACCCGTTTATCATGGTATCAGAGCAGGTTAAATCTTGGGACCGTTCATAAAAAAATTTCCCCCCTACCGGTGGGTTAGAAATTAAACCCACCGGTGGGATGATCCTTTAGCAAAAATTACCAATTTTTTTTTTAAAGTTTATTCCGCTGTGCAAGTTAGTGTTGGTGCAGAGTTTGAGTTGATGACTTGATGTATACATTACATCATGCGTGGCTTTTCTAAGCATTGAGATCAAAATAAAGTTGTTGGTGTGTCTTTGACTCTCTAAAGATGAAAAAAAAAAAAGTTTTCGGCTCTCTGGTGTCGTGAGACAAGAAATTGGTTCTCCTTGTGCCGTGAGACAAGGTTTGTGAGTTGATTTGAGCATGGTTTTTCTCTTTTGAATTTGAGTTTGGTTTTACTCTGAAAAACTAATAAGAAATTTGAGTGTGGTTTACTCTGACAAACCAATATTTGATTGGAGCTCGGTTTTGCTCTGGAAAAACCAAAATTGTTATATTTGCAGGTTCGAAAATAATGACGTTCCTGTTTGATTGATGACTGATGAGTTCGAAAAAGATGAACGTTCTCATCATTGAAGAATGAAAAAAAAAATTGAAGGCCACATCACAAGAGTGCATCTCGACTTCAACAAATTGAAGAATTTCCAATCGCAACGTTCGTGTTACTGCCGTTACGATTGCGGGAGGGTGTTAGAGATATGATATATCGGAAAATATATGTGATATATTTTCCGTATATATATTGTTATGATAATAATATATTTAGTATTATCTTATGTTAAGATATTATTTTGAGAATATATCTTTAGGGTTTATGGTTAGACGTATATCTTTTAGGAAGATTGTTTCCTATCTTATGAGCTTAGGTTTTGTATAAATACTCTACCTATTGATGAATAATAATCAAGCCATTCTATTCTATATTTCTCTCTAATTTGTCATGGTATCAGAGCCAAGTTGGGTTGTGTTGTGATCTGGGCTAGTATTATGGACAACTCACATGTGAGGGGGAGTGTTGAGCCCATGAGAAAAACCCACATGTGAGTGAAAGTGTTGTCCCACATTGAAAGAATATAAAAGTGAAGAGAAATATTAGGATGTGTATCCCACATTGAAGAAAAGAGAAAGCCGTGTACACTTTATAAGGCTAAGGGGCTACTCCCCTCATTGCCATATGGTTTTGAGGCGGAACCTCCTTAGTCGTATAAAGTGGACAGTTGTGACGGGTGTGGCCCAGACCCGTTTATCATGGTATCAGAGCAGGTTAAATCTTGGGACCGTTCATAAAAAAATTTCCCCCCTACCGGTGGGTTAGAAATTAAACCCACCGGTGGGATGATCCTTTAGCAAAAATTACCAATTTTTTTTTTAAAGTTTATTCCGCTGTGCAAGTTAGTGTTGGTGCAGAGTTTGAGTTGATGACTTGATGTATACATTACATCATGCGTGGCTTTTCTAAGCATTGAGATCAAAATAAAGTTGTTGGTGTGTCTTTGACTCTCTAAAGATGAAAAAAAAAAAGTTTTCGGCTCTCTGGTGTCGTGAGACAAGAAATTGGTTCTCCTTGTGCCGTGAGACAAGGTTTGTGAGTTGATTTGAGCATGGTTTTTCTCTTTTGAATTTGAGTTTGGTTTTACTCTGAAAAACTAATAAGAAATTTGAGTGTGGTTTACTCTGACAAACCAATATTTGATTGGAGCTCGGTTTTACTCTGGAAAAACCAAAATTGTTATATTTGCAGGTTCGAAAATAATGACGTTCCTGTTTGATTGATGACTGATGAGTTCGAAAAAGATGAACGTTCTCATCATTGAAGAATGAAAAAAAAAAATTGAAGGCCACATCACAAGAGTGCATCTCGACTTCAACAAATTGAAGAATTTCCAATCGCAACGTTCGTGTTACTGCCGTTACGATTGCGGGAGGGTGTTAGAGATATGATATATCGGAAAATATATGTGATATATTTTCCGTATATATATTGTTATGATAATAATATATTTAGTATTATCTTATGTTAAGATATTATTTTGAGAATATATCTTTAGGGTTTATGGTTAGACGTATATCTTTTAGGAAGATTGTTTCCTATCTTATGAGCTTAGGTTTTGTATAAATACTCTACCTATTGATGAATAATAATCAAGCCATTCTATTCTATATTTCTCTCTAATTTGTCAATTGATCTTGAAATAATAGAACTTATAGCCACCTTAGCCGCCATGAAGTATAGAGTGCCAATTTTATAGGGGAAAAAAAATATTAAAGTTTGAATTTTACTTATAATTAGCATATGAATTGTTAGTTGTCACCTTAATATGCTCTTTTGACTATAAATTATTTATTCCCACATGTATAAAACGTAAAATTGTTAAAAGTTAGTTCTTGTGTGCAAAGGAATATTGCCCCGCCCAAATTAATTGCTTACAATGACTACCAAAATATTGTAGCTATTGAATATAACGGCTTCAACATTATTACATTAATATAATATATTAATATTACCTTCCTTTCATATTAGGTGCAATAAAATAATCCGTGGTTTATACACACGGGTGTACAGTGCTCATCGTACACCTGGATAAATAAAAAAAAAAGGCGGAAAGAACATCCTGTATTTCATAAAGAACATACATGTATTTGACAAAGAACATGTTTGTATTTGACAAAAACATGCATTACCAAAGAACATAAAGATATAATAAAAAGAATGAGATAAACTTGATAAAATTTTCTAAAAAATTACACATTATTAACGGAAAAAATTTAGAGGTGATAAAAAATCGAGTTGGGCCGGGCCATATCATAATTTCTCGTGCCCAAACCCGTAGAAAAGTAGCGGGTTTTCGGGCTTTTTTCAAACCCGGTTCGAGTTTTAACTAAAAATGCATTTTTAGGTTTGCCCAAACCCACCCTATTTCGGGCCGGATCGGGTCGGGATGCGAATCATGCCAATGTTGATCACCTCTTTAAAAATCCTTACCAAAGATATCATTTCCCCAAAAAATAGTTTTCTATCTCTCCAAAAAAAAAAATTCAATTTTCCATAATAATTTAGTTTTTTTACTCTAACATTATTTTCAATTAAAAATAATTTAAGATTTCAATATCAAATTTCAAAATACCATATGTTAAAAGAACATAATTTATATTGTAAAGTACATATAGTTAATACCTAAATAACACACTAATCAAACTCAAAGAATATACGATAATAAAAGTAATTTAAATATGACATATGATAATAAAAAAAATAGAATTTGGGCGTCACTACGACCTTTAAGAACATACACGCCAAATTCAAAGAACATACTTTGTATTATTAAACCCAAAAAAAATATATGTTTATCAACATATGTTAAATAACATAAGTTATAATGTAAAGAACATATAATTTTACTCAAAGAACACACTGATCACACTCAAAGAATATATTAAAGGTATGTTCTTTGTCAAACATAGGTATGTTCTTTATCAAACACTATATGTTCTTTCCGCCTTTTTTTGTTTACCCGGGTGCACCATGAGCATGGTGCACCCGGGTGTATTATCTAATTTTCACAATAAAAGGGTATTATTTATGAGATATAAGATTCTCCAGTTATTTAATATGTATGTATGACAAAGACGTTAAGGTAGATAAACTCATCACAATATTATTCAAATAACTGGAGAATTCTTTTAAATAATACAATGAAGTGAAACATTAAAGAAAATAACAACAGAAGAAATTAAAGAACAATGGATACTTTGGCCTGTTTATTCTTCGGTAGCTTAACGCATTATTCTGTATTTGAAGACCTTAATCCATCCTTACTATGGCAATGAAACAAAGGACATGAACTCCTTATCCGATTCGAGAGCATCCATCGAATCAGGTGACAAACATAGCTCAACATCAACACTTGCTCCTCCTTCACTTCCGGGGCAAGCAAACACCAACCCAACACCCTTGTTTCCATGTCCGGTACGAAAAGCTATTGCTTTCCCTAACCCGAACTCGTTACCATACATATCGAATCTAGGTGAATTTCCTACTCCTACACTGTTACGGTTAAGAATATCCGCATTACATATTATACTTGGAGACTTTAACCATACATTATAAAAATCGCGGACATCCTTATCATTGAAATTTACCACGGATTGATGCAACAATGAGGCTGCATACCCCAAATTATTTTCTAGTAGTTCACCCGCTGTAGTACTAGATGTGACAAACTGACAAAAATTGCCAAAATAATACTCTGGTAAAGGTGGATCTAATCTTCTTCTATTGTTGGCAGCTAAGTGATTATACGTAACTTGATCATGAGGTACGCGATTTGCTCTAACCATCGACCTCCAAACAAGAGCACACAAAGACTGATAGGAAGATATATTTTTAGCATAACTTTGTTCGTTTGCCATGGCTTTTAACCTTGCTATAGACTCAGATGAGAATTGAAAGATCCGATCTCTAAGTTGTGGCGGCTCAAATTTTCTTACATATTCATTAGGGTGAGTAAAGGGAATTGTGAAAGGGCCGGGAGCATGCCCATCAGGATACCAACGGGTGTAGACAGGTAGATCTAACTCGCATATTGTATCCTTACCATTATTTCCTCTATGTATCTTAGACCATATGTTCCAAAAATGCCAGTATGAAGTTCCATCTATAATACTATGGTTTACCGTACAAGCTATAAAAATACCGTCTAATAGCTCAGTGACCTGAACTGACAATAAAGGTTTTGAATGACCGTCGTAGTTCACCAACTTCTCATTAAGGTCAAAAAGTGATTGAACTACCAAAGGAACATCTTTTGGTGAGAGAATATCGGAAATGGTCATATCTAAATCGGCATGAATGAATCTAGCCCCATGACCTTTGTTACAATCTACATACACTACGCTTTCATGCTTGTCTTCGTCTACCTCGGTGACAAGCTGGCCTGCTAGTGGATGGAAATGATCGAGGGTGAGAGAAAGAGATTTCTTTAGACTATCTAAGAACGATTGGATCGAAAAATCTTGATTTTTTGTATGTGATGGTTTGTTGAATAGGAGACCAAAATGTATGTATTGGAAAGAGAGCAACGAAAGATCATGAGGTGCTAAGTGATAGATTTGCTTAGACACATCAATCTTGTGTTTTGGCTTAATGAAATATTCGGAAACACGGTTAACCACAGGCAAATTAAGATTTTGTTTTTCTTTAGAGCACATATGATCACTATAGTAGGCCTTAGGTGTATATATGTACGTAGCAGTTGTCGCGTTTCTAAGATGAGGAATTCCTTTCGACCATCTATGAATGGATGCAAATTTGCATCGATGATACCACAACATAATGTAGGCACTGAATGAGAAATTTAATTTGAAGGGTTAGTTAAAAATATTAGATTCAAGCAATAAATCAATCATAAACAATACTTCTAAATAAATAAGAATGAAAAACAGACCTTATTAGAAGCTTAGACGCATGCACAAGTTTTTCGGCGATTGCAATGGGGAACAGTGATGATTTCTGCACCGATACTAAAAACACAAGCTTCGGAAGAGCAACAAACAAGAAGATAAAGAGAGGTTTAATCAAATTTGGTTACAAATCTAGATTTTTATTGGAAAAATTGATGATATATTTCTATTAACTAATGAAGCCTTTAAATAGGCGTATTATGCGATAAAGCTAGAGTAAGTTATGAAACTGTATATGCTAATACAAGCAAAGGGATAAGTTAATTAATAAGTATGACAAAGCTATTAATAAACTATTAACAGGGGGGGTTATATATATGTATAAACTACTTTAGCTGAACGTGATCAACGTGTATAATATATACTCCGTAATACAAATATGTTAGAGCGTTGACTATATTGGGACTAAATATATTCACTCCGGGTACATGCATATAGTAGATATCAACTATTTTGGCGGGTTAAATTAGAGAAATAAATACAAGTTTATCTTTCAGATGAATAATTTTTTTTTTAAACATATATTATTTTTGTGAATAAATCAATAACTTTTAAGAAAAAGCGGGTTTTATATACATTGATGATGATTGGATAAAATTAATGATTTATTTACCAAAATTTCATATAATAAACAATCACATGGATTAATAACTTCTTGAGCTTCCCATAAATTAAAGTATGATACTTAAAAATTATTGAAATCAAGTTTACTCTAGTTTTATTTGTCTTTTGCGTCTCACTTCACCTAGTTATGGAATAAGGAGTACTTGTGAAGCTGGACGACATGTAAAAAACTAAAATTGCCACGTGGCTCTTCATGCATAATGATCACCGCCCTTGTGGGTTATTTGTAAATTGTAGTACATCCGAAAAAAATGATTCTAAGATATTATCACTCATTAAGCTCATAATCAATTATTATTATTATTATTATTATTATTATTATTATGCATGCTTCTTGCTTATTTTACTATATCATTACCGACACAAATAAAGAGTCGTTTTATATGTGATTTGGATTAATAGTCATAGTCTTTGTTCTGGTGCACAATTATTGATTTGTTTATTTCGTAGAGGTTAATGAGACAAATGAGTGGTCTCTACGAACCAGCAAGGAAAGGAGGGAACCCAATATAGGGTGATTTCTGATTTCTGAAACACGTTAACAAACCAGACAGCATAGGGTATTTGGAGGTAGGGATTTCATTATTCTCCCTTCTGCTTTCTAGTATCTAGCCCGCAAATAGTGGATAAATAAAAGCGTGAAGTTGAGATTTGATCATTCATGGTCCTTTTTTTATTTTTTTTATTTGTAAATTTTTGTTTTTGTTTTGTTTGTTTGTTTTTTTTTTTTTTTTATCCAATCATTTGCGCTTGTGACGAGTTGCGCCTTATCAAGTTTTCGTGACATGATTTTCCGTATCTAAATAAGTGCATTACTTGCACATACTTATGCGCGATTAGACATTATTAAATTTAATATTATACTTCCTCTGTTTCTATTTAGTTGACATGTTTGACTTAGACACATATATTAAGAAGATGGGAGATAGTGACCCAAAACCTCCAAAATTTCTCAAAAAGCGTGGATATTAGCCTTCAATTTTGAAAATTTTTGACTTTTTTTCACCCGGAAATAAAAATAGCCGAAATTTTTACCATGGTCTCTAATACTCCCCAGGAGTCCAATTGTCTGGATGGAACCGTCCAATTTGCCTTTAAACGACCAATTTACCGGTTTACAACTTGCACCGATTTCATTAACTCACGCATACCACGAACATTTATGACAACATATAATGATCATATATGGTTCCAAACGGCATTATATGACCCCGAGATGTATCCCCTAAAATCTCAATACTTTTCGACACCGGGCCCCGAAACATTCGAAATTTCTCAAAAAGCATGGATATTGCCTTCAATTTTAGAATTTTTTGACCTTCTTTTCGCCCGGATATAAAAATTGCCGAAATGTTTACCATAGTCCCTAATACCCTCCGAGAGTCTAATTCGGTGGGTGGAACCATCCAATTTGCCTTTAAACTACCAATTTACCGGTTTAATTATAACTTGCACCGATTTCATTAATTCAAGCCCACCACGAACATTAATGACAACAAATAATGATCATATATGGTTCCAAACGACATTATATGATCCCGAGATGTATTCCCTAGAATTTCAATACTTTCGACACCGGGCCCTGATGACTCCAAAAATTCTCAAAAAGCGTGGGTATAGCCTTCAATTAATGAATTTTTGTACTTTTTTCGCCCGAAAAAAAAAATTGCCAAAATATTTACCATGGTCTCTAATATCCTCTAGGAGTCCAATTGGGTGGGTGAAACCATCCAATTTGCCTTTAAACGGACAATTTACCGATTTACAACTTACACCGATTTCATTAACGAACTCAAATCTACCACAAACATTTATGACAACATATAATGATCAAATATAGTTCCAAACGGAATTATATGACCCCGATATGTATCACCTATAATCTAACGACTTTTCGACACCGGGTCCCGAAACCTCCAAAATTTCTCAAAAAGCGTGGATATTTATTATTAGCCTTCAATATTGGAATTTTTTTACTTTTATTCGCCCGGAAATAAAAATTGCCGAAATGTTTAACATGGTCCCTAATATCCTCAAGGAGTACAATTGGGTGGGTGGAACCATCATATTTGCCGGTTTACAATTCAACTTGGAACGATTTCATTAATTCAAGACTACCACGAATATTTATGACAACAAATAATAATCATATATGGTTCCAAACGACATTATATGACCCCGAGATATATCCACTAGAATTTCAAGACTTTTCACCACCGAGCCCCGAAACCTCCAAAATTTCTCAAAAAGTGTGGATATTAGCCTTTAATTTTGGAATTTTTTAACTTTTTTTTGCCCGGAAAAAAAAAATTGCCGAAATATTTACCATGGTCCCTTATGCCCTTTGGAAGTTTAATTGGGTGGGTGGAACCATCAAATTTGCCTTTAAACGACCAATTTACCAATTTATAATTTGCACCAATTTTATTAATTCAAGCCTACCACGAACATTTATGACAACATATAATGACCATATATGGTTCCAAACGGCATTATATGACCCCGAGATATATCCCCTAGAATCTCAACCCTTTTCGACACCAGGCCCCGGAACTTCAAAAATCTCTCAAAAAGCGTGAATATTAGCCTTTAATTTTGGAATTTTTTTTACTTTTTTCGCCCGAAAATAGAAATTGCCGAAATGTTTACCCTGGTCCCTAATACCCTCCGGGAGTCCAATTGCGTGGGTGGAATCATCCAATTTGCCTTTAAACCGCCAATTTACCGGTTTACAACTTGCATCGATTTCATTAACTCAAGCCTACCACGAACATTTATGACAACATACGATGATCATTTATGGATCCAAATGGCATTATATGACCCCGAGATATATCCCCTAAAATTTTATATCTTTTTGACACCGAGCCCCAAACCTTCGAAATTTCTTAAAAAATGTAGATAACCTTCAATTTTAATTTGGAATTTTTTGACTTTTTATTCCGAACAGAAATAAAAAATTTCGAAATGTTTAACATGGTCCCTAATACCCTCCGGGAGTCCAATTGGGTGGGTTGAACCATCCAATTGGCCTCTAAACCACTAATTTACCGGTTTACAACTTACACCGATTTCATTAACTCAAGCCTACCACGAACATTTATGACAACAAAATTTGATCATATATGGGTCCAAACGACATTATATGACTACGAGATGTATTCCCTAGAATTTCAAGACTTTTAGACATCGGGCCCCGAATACTCCAAAATTTCTTAAAAAGCGTGGATATTAGCCTTCAATTTTTGAATTTTTTGAATTTTTTTCGCCCAGAAATAAAAATCACCGAAATGCTTACCATGGTCCCTATTACCATTTGACAGTCCAA
This sequence comes from Chenopodium album, assembly GCF_948465745.1. Lineage (NCBI taxonomy): Eukaryota > Viridiplantae > Streptophyta > Magnoliopsida > Caryophyllales > Amaranthaceae > Chenopodium > Chenopodium album. The sequence goes on from NC_137835.1 coordinate 5,464,114, forward strand.
TTGGGTAGGTGGAACCAACCAATTTGCCTTTAAACGGCCAATTTACCGATTTACAACTTGAACCGATTTAATTAATTCAAGCCTACCACGAACATTTATGACAACGTATAATGATAACATATGGTTCCAAACGGCATTATATGACCTCGAGATATATCCCCCTAAAATCTCAAGGCTTTTCGTCAAAACGGTCCCTGAAACCTCCAAATTTTCTCAAAAGTGTGGATATTAGACTTCAATTTTGAAATTTTTTTTTACTTTTTTTTCCCACGGAAATAAAAATTGTCGAAATGTTACTATGATCCCTATTACCCTTCGGAAGTCCAATTGGGTGGGTAGAACTATCCAATTTGCCTTTAAACAACCAATTTACCGATTTACAACTTGCACCAATTTCATTAACTCAAGCCTACCACGAACATTTATGTCAACAAATAATGATCATATATGGTTCCAAACGACATTATATGACCCCGAGATGTATTTTCTAAAATTTCAAGATTTTTCGACGCCGGGCCCTAAAACAACCAAAACTTCTTAAATAACGTGGATATTAGACTTCAATTTTAGATTTTTTTACTTTTTGTTTTGCCTAAAAATATAAATTGCCAAAATGTTAACCATCCATGGTCGCTAATACCCTTCGGGAGTTCAATTAGGTAGGTGGAACCATCCAATTTGCCTTTAAACGACTAATTATGTGGTTTACAACTTGCACCGATTTCATTAACTCAAGCCTACCACGAACATTAATAACATATCATGATATATGGTTCCAAACGACATTATATAAATCCGAGATGTATTCTTTAAAATTTCAAGACTTGTCGACACCGGGCCCCAAAACCTCCAAAATTTCTCAAATAGCGTGGATATTAGACTTCAATTTTGGAATTTTTTACTTCTTTGCCTGAAAAAATAAATTGCCGAAATGTTAATCATGGTCCCTAATACCCTTCGGGAGTCCAATTAGGTAGGTAGAACAATCCAATTTGCCATTAAACGACCAATTTAGCAGTTTACAACTTGCACCGATTTCATTTACTCAAGCTTACCACGAACATTTAAGACAACAAATAATAATCATATATGGTTCCAAACGGCATTATATGACCTCGAGATGTATCCCCTATAATTTAAAGACTTTTCGACACCGGCCCCCTAAACTTCCAAAAGTTCTCAAAAAGCGTGGATATTAGTCTTCAAATCAATTTTGGAATTTTTTTTGACTTTTTTCGCTTGGAAATAAAAATTTCTGAAATCTTTACCATGGCCCCTAATACCCTCTGGGAGTCCAATTGGGTTTGTGATCCAATTTTCCTTTAAACGACCAATTTACCGGCTTACAATTTGCACGGATTTCATCAACTCAAGCATATTACGAACATTTATGACAACATATAATGATCATATATGGTTGCAAACGGAATTATATGACCCCGAGATGTATCCCCTAAAATATCAAGTCTTTTCTACACTAGGTCCCGAAATCTCTAAAAATTTTCAAAAAACGTGGATATATATTAGCCTTCAATTTTGGAATTTTTTGACTTTTTTTCACCCGAAAATAAAAATTGCCGAAATGTTTACCATGGTCCCTAATATCCTCCGGGAGTCCAATTGGGTGGGTGGAACCATCCAATTTGCTTCAAACAACCAATTTACCAAATTACAACTTGCACCGATTTCATTAATTCAAGCCTACCATGAATATTTATAACAACATATAATGATCATAAATGGTTCCAAACGGTATTATATGACCCCGAGATGTCTCCCCTAGACTTTTAAGACTTTTCGACACCGGGTCTCGAATCTTCTAAAATTTCTCAAAAAGCGTGAATATTAGCCTTCAATTTTAAAATTTTTGACTTTTTTCGCCCGGAAATAAAAATTGCCGAAATGTTTCCCATGATCCCTAATACCGTCTAGGAGTACCATTGGGTGTGTGGAACCATCCAATTTGCTATTTAATGGCCAACTAATTACCGGTTTACAACTTGCACCGATTTCATTTATTCAAGCTTATCACGAACATTTAAGACAACAAATAATAATCATATATGGTTCCAAACGGCATTATATGACCCCGAGTTGTATCCCCTATAATTTAAAGACTTTTCGACACCGGCCCCCTAAACCTCCAAAAGTTCTCAAAAAGCGTGGATATTAGTCTTCAATTTTGGAATTTTTTTTACTTTTTCCGCTTTGAAATAAAAATTTCTAAAATGTTTACCATGGCCCCTAATACCCTCCGGGAGACCAATTGGGTTGGTGGAACCATCTATTTTTTTATTTAAATGGCCAATTTACCGGTTTACAACTTGCACGGATTTCATTAAATCAAGCATACTACGAACATTTATGACAACATATAATGATTATATATGGTTCCAAACGGCATTATAGGATCACGAGATGTATCCCTTAAAATAGCAAGATATTTCTACACTAGGTTACGTAACCTCCAAAAATTTTCAAAAACCGGTCAATTTTGGAATTTTTTGACTTTTTTTCGCCCGAAAATAAAAATTGCCGAAATGTTTACCATGGTCCTTAATACCGTACGGGAGTCTAATTGGGTGTGTGGAACCATACAATATGTTGTTAAACGGCCAATTTACCGGTTTACAACTTGCACCAATTTACCGTTTTACAACGGCCAATTTAATTAACTTGTAACGAAATTGACCCTAACCCGTCAAAACCCGAATTTAACCCGACTTGTTATTAACCTGACTTGGATTCAACCTGACCCGTTCCTAACCTAAACCGAATTTTACCCAACATATTACAAACCCGACCCAAAATCAACCCGACTTGTTATTGACCTGACCCAAATTCAACCCGACTTGTTATTGACCCGACCGAATTTTACCAGACCTATTACTTACCAGAACCAAAAATTCAACCCGATCTGTTACTAACCCGACTCGAAATTAACACGACTTGTTATTGACTCGACCTAAATTCAATCCAAATTGTTCCTGACCCGATTTCAAATCACCTTAAATGCAATTTAGACTACCTTATTATTGTTGATCAAAGCATTTTGTCTAGGGAGACCAAGTCGATCAAGGCCAGCAAAAGAAAGGAGCATCATCCTCAAATTTAAGAGTTAAATATTGTATATATTTATTGTATGGTCAAAGGAGATAATTATCTTCCTAAATTATAGATTATAGTTCCATAGTGTGTGTGTGTGTGTGTATATATATATATATATATATATATATATATATATATATATATATATATATATATATATATATATATATATTATAGTCAAAAGAAATAATTAGCTTGATAAAAATGATAATTATCTATTTATAGTTAGTTGAACCCGAATTTGACCTAACTTTGAAATGACCCGACCTGATTGTAACCTGCAAATTATTGACTTGAACATAACCCGACTTGAATCCGAGAATGACCCGACTTGGAAATGACCCAATCTGATTATAACCCGCAAATTATTGACTTGAATCGAACCCGACTTGAACCCGAGAATGACCCGACTTGAAAATGACCCGACCTTATTATAACCCGCAAACTATTGACTTGAACCGAACCCGACTCAAACCCGAGAATAACCTGACCTGATTCTAACCCGCAAATTATTGACTTGAACCGAACTTGACTCAAACCCGAGAATTACCCTAACCCGTTTTAACCCGTGAAAACTCGAATTAAACCCGACCTATTGTTCACCCGACCCGAATGTAACTCGACCTGTTAATAACCCGACCTAAATCCGGCCTGTTTTGGATGTTTTTGTCCCTCGGGAGAGTTACAACACGAAGTCTGATCCGGCCGAGCTGTACCTGCAAAATAACGGAGACTCCGGGTGATTGGAGCTCCGCCTCCGACGGTCAAGTTAGTAACTTGAAAAGGAATAAAGAGGACGGAAATTTAGGTGGGTATCTGCTCGGATTCCAAGCTTAGGTGTTTCTCTGATGTGAGATAATGCAAGTGTAATAAATGGTAAAACGTGCCCTCAAAATGAGGGACATCTCCTTATTTATAGGGTCTTTGGGATTTGTGCCCTTGATTAGGTCACTGAACCCTAATCATTGGTGAGCTGCGCCGTTTTGCGGCTTTCTCGGGATTTGGGCCTGAAGGCCGCCTTTTTCCCTTAATTTCTGGAGTGACACGTGTCAAGCAGGGATTGGTCCACTTTGGGCCATCCTGAGGCTGACACGTGTCATCCTCTGATTGGACCACGTGGCGGGGTAAAATTACCCTAAACATTTTCCCCTCACAGATGTGACGTGGCACGCCACGTGGCATCTGTGACACATGTCACGCTCCGGTTGGCGGTAATTTTACCATTAAAGAGTAACCGTTTACCTTCCGAGTAAATTACGAAAATGCCCCCGTATTTACCCTCTATATATAGCCATTTTACCCTCATAATTTTGTACGTTTACAAAAATTTTCTAGAGAGAAAACTTTGAGAGAGCAGAAGTCATCCGTCTGAGTCAGGCGCAAGCAAGAGAGCTCGTTTTCCACCGACCCAGCCGGATCCGCCTAGTTTCAGATTTCACTTTAAAAGGTACCGCCTCTGCCTCTCTCAGCTCTTTTTCTTTTTTCACCGCTTGTACATATTTCTTGCAATAAATGGATGCATCACCAACACACACGGCACAGCCTAGGTTAGAGTCCAGCCGGTCACCAGGGACGGCTGAGTCTAGGACTGGGAGTGCCGTCTCGGGGTGTTGGGACCACCCTTTGCCTTGGATTCCGACCAGTTATGTGTCTGTGCAGGACACCATGGCTCGGACAATGCAGACGACAACTGATCCAAATTACAAGAGCGAAGGCTCAAGCGGCCAAACGCCTGAGGGAGAAACGTCTGGTCAGGGAGACCAGACGGCTCTGGAGAGATCCCCTCCGCGCGCTCCTTCAACTCCTGCTGATTCCTTCTTGGAGGAATGCGACCAAGGCGGCGACGAGTCCGTCTCTGCCCCCTTGAGTCAAAGTGAGGAGGAGACGGAGAGCGACAACTCCGCCTCTACCTCTGAGAGCAGTGACGATTTACCCCCGCTTCCGGATAGCGAGGAGGAAGAAAGGAAAAAGTGGAACGAGAAGGATGATCCCTTCAGCATCCACGTCTCCTCCAAAGACCGGATCCAAATGGCGGAAAACTTAAAGAATTTTACTAAAATGCACCCGCTAGGAGACGGGTATAGGATCCGGGTGCCGCCTGAGAATGGCACCATCGCCTGGGAGGACGATCAAGAGAACGCCAACAGCTATTTTGGCTGTTATGAGGCGGCGTTCAAGGCTGGTCTCCGCTTTCCCCTTCACCAGGCGGTGAAGGCAATTTTGAGAGGCTACGGCCTCGGAGTCTGGCAACTTACCCCTAACTCTTGGACAAACATTTTGGGGTATGTTGCCGCCTGCGAGTTCCAGGGGCTTAACCCCGGCTGGGAGGCTTTTTGCTAGTATGCATTATCTTAGCAGAAGCCTAGGCGGCTGGAGGGTGCGGTACACTCTAACCACACAGCCCCAATATATGATGACCTTGGACAAGGTCTCGAAATTCGATGGCTGGAAGCACAGGTTCTACCTGATGTCAGCTCCAACCAGACGGGAGAATTATGAATTCCGTCTGTACAATAAGAAGCCCGACTTGTTGGGCCGGAAGTGCGCTCTTCCCCGGATCCCAGAGGAAGACTTTGACAAGATTATTGAGGCAGACTTTTTTGGTCTCACAGACGCGACCTTGTCAACCGGGGAGACAATAAAAGTCCCCAAGAACTGGATCCCCAAGAGCGCATTGTTTAGGGACGAGTGTTTCCTAGCCGCCTGCGGGCTAGGGCACATGTTTACCAAACGTATGCGCCTGAGTTTATATCCGTTTGTAGTATTTTTCTATCGAAATTGATTTATGATATTGACCAATTTCCTTCTTTTGCAGAAGAAGCATTAAACATGTTGCAGACGGAGAAAACCCCCAAGCGATCCTCTGCAGCCATCCGTAAGGCGCTTGCGGAAAAGGCTGCGGCTGAGGTCAAAGCCAAGGTAACAAACGCCTGACCCTTTCATAAGTTGATCTTTTAAAATTATTTTTCCCGGATGCTAACCTTAACTTTGGTTATTTTTGCAGGGAGAAGAGGTTGGAAAGTCATTTGAGAAACAACTCAAACGGGCTAGGGAGGAGACCCCCGCCGTTCTCAACAAAACCAAAAAATCCACCTCTGCGTCAACTCCTGGCGCCTCAGCCGGGCATCAGCAAATGCGGATAGTGGGGCGAAACGAGAAGATAGGCGGCAGCGTGTGCCTTGATCTCGTCAACCCCTTATCAGCAGCCGCGGGGTTCACCACGCCTGCAAGCGGTTCCCGTTTGGCCGGCTCTGAAGGTAAGAACCCTTTTGAATCCCCGCTTGAGCTAGGGTGGCCTTTGAGGGTGAAATCCCATTCTCAACAGACGTCATCTTCAGACGGTCGGCAACAAATAGGTGCTGCCTTAGTTTCGCACTCATCACGTATTGATTGTGGTGCAGATCAATCTCCCCGCTGGCCAGACGTCCAGAAGCATGCCAAGGCCATGCTGGAAGCCGTCCGGAAGAGGGATAAAGACAGTATCCCTGGGATAGAGACGTTCAATCTGAAACGCATTCTATCCCTTCTGGTTGAGGTAGGAAACTTGTCAATTCAATTTTACTTTTTTCCAAGTGTTTTATCCCGTCTGCAATACTTATACCGCCTGCTTTTTTGCAGGCTATGCTGCGGGTGGACGGGCTCAAACGTCCTTATTCCCGCAAACGGGAAAAGGTAAAAAGGGCCAAGAAGTCCGCCATAGACGCTGACAATATTGCTTTACACTCCACTATCGTAAATGAACTTGAAACTAAAGCAATCATAATGACACAGGCGTCTAGAATCCAGCAGTTGGAGGCGGATCTGGAGACGGCCAAACAGCGGGCGGGTGATGCTGAGACGGCCCAGAAGAAGGCAGAGGAGGCCAGGAAGAAGGCGGATGAGAGCGCCAAAAAGGCTGGTGAGGCGCTCAAGAAGGCTCAGACGGACCTTGGTAAACTTCAGGGTGTTTCTGAAGAGAACACCAACCTGAAGACCAAGGTTGAGAAGCTGGAGAAGGAGGCTGCTCAGGCTCAGATAAACTTTGCAGCAACCCTGGAGGCGGAGCAAAACCGTCTAGTTGCTGAGGGTGACGCTGACAATGATGCCCGAATGAAGATCGCCCGGGCTGCCTTGTACCCAGACGCGGATTACAACATCTGGGCACTGGCCCACAGGTATGCCGAGGACGTGGTGTACCTGAGAGAGAAGGGTGATCCAGAGCCTGAGTCCTTCGACGCCTGGGTTAATGCCAACAATGTGCCCCTCGTGCCTCAGCTACCTGGTCCGGGTGAAGCGCAAGAGATTCCCTCAGACGGTGAGGAAGAGGACCAGGAGGAGCCGCCTGCAGGCCAGAAGTGACTTTTCAGCGGCAGTATGCCAATCTTTGTTTTTTGTCTTTTTCTTTTATTCAGCGGCATTATGCCAAAACTTGTTTTTCCGGCCTGCGTGCCGAGTATATTTGTATTTACCGGCTAAGGAGCCGGGTTAATTAACAATTTCTCTTTCTCCCGGACGAGGTCCGGTTAACATTTGATCCATCACAACCGTTTGGTTGGGTGGACTTTAATGAAATGCACCGACTGAGTCGGTTTTGATCATTTTGAATTTGTATTTCAATTTTTGCGAATATTTTACTTTTTCATTTTTGCCTAACTTATCAAAAGCATGCGGCGATTTTTTGCCTAACTAATCAATAGTCTGGTTGTCCTTGCCCCTGGGCGGTTGTGTGATTGGTTTCAAGTGGAGTTGGTTGATTGACTTGAAAACGTCTGATGCTGCAAAGAGCATGATATGTTTGTAAGTCAATCAATCACAGTAGTGATTGCCCCAAACCAAGTGCACAGCCGTACACCAACAGGCGCTCAAATCACTACCCAGACGACGTTTGTCCGTCTTGGTAGAGATTTCGTAGCCATTGAACAACTCTTTTGCCCCAATTGGGGTGGGAAGTGCAATTTTTAGAATAAATAACCTAAGTGAGAACTTCAGCCGGTGACCGACTGATGCCTCTGGGCATCCGGTATCTGGAGACTTTGTCGTTCTTCATAGGTCATTTTGGTCAGACGGCTATGAGTTGACCAATTTGGTCGTTCAATTTTTGCCGTATGCATGGGTACGTAGAACCGACAATTAGTCTGTTCTCTGCGACGATTGCACCCGGAGGGGTGTCGCCGGACGCCTTTGTCCATGTTGGGACAGGCGATTTATAAAATGAGCAACCATCCGGCCATTTTAGCCTTTGGTCTTGTTTAGGACCGGTTGTATAGCCACTTAGCGTTTTTGTGCTTAGCTTTTAATCAGTTAATTTACACTAAGTGTCGAACTTAGTTGGTTAAACCAAAAAGCCTGTCTGGGTATTACCCAGACGGACGGGTAATTATTAAATCATACCAAGTATCAAACTCAAGTACATAAACAAAGGATCCATCTGAGTATTACCCAGGCGGTCAAGCAAACCAACTAAGTATCAAACTTAGTTAGGTAAGTGAAGAATCCGTCTGAGTATTACCCAAGCGGATAATAAAAAAGCAACAAAACAATTTTGCAAACAAAGTCTGAATCTTTATTAATTGACTGACTGTTTACAAAAAACTTACATTCTCAGAAGTAGTACTTTTTCAAATTGTCTACATTCCATGTTCTAGGCAGGCTTTCCCAATTTGGGGTTAGCTTTCCCAGCTCATTTGCCAATTTGGGGTTAGCTTTCTCAGCTCATTTGCCCTACCGGTTGCCTCCATTTTTCGTAACACTAAGTCGTCAACTTTCAGAGGACGCTTGTGTACTTTTTTGTTGTAGGCTCTAGTCATTCTCATACGGTAAATCTCATGACGCAAGGCGGCATTGCCCCTGCGTTCTGGGAGTGACTATGAGAGTTTTTGTCCCTCGAGAGAGTTACAACACGAAGTCTGATCCGGCCGAGCTGTACCTGCAAAATAACGGAGACTCCGGGTGATTGGAGCTCCGCCTCCGACGGTCAAGTTAGTAACTTGAAAAGGAATAAAGAGGACGGAAATTTAGGTGGGTATCTGCTCGGATTCCAAGCTTAGGTGTTTCTCTGATGTGAGATAATGCAAGTGTAATAAATGGTAAAACGTGCCCTCAAAATGAGGGACATCTCCCTATTTATAGGGTCTTTGGGATTTGTGCCCTTGATTAGGTCACTGAACCCTAATCATTGGTGAGCTGCGCCGTTTTGCGGCTTTCTCGGGATTTGGGCCTGAAGGCCGCCTTTTTCCCTTAATTTCTGGAGTGACACGTGTCAAGCAGGGATTGGTCCACTTTGGGCCATCCTGAGGCTGACACGTGTCATCCTCTGATCGGACCACGTGGCGGGGTAAAATTACCCTAAACACGGCCCAAACCCGATAAGAAGTATGACCCGACATGAACTGACTCAAGCATGACCCAACCCAAACTCGACCCGCATAGGTTATGGAATTAATCCGAATAGACCCGATCTGAGTTGACCCAACCCTCTCTTACTCGACCCAATGTCGACCCGCTTATCTAAATTGATTGCTCTAAGAGTGAGAGAGAATGAAAAAGTAAGTGGGGTAGCTATAAATGCAATGTAAAAAATTTACCCCAAAAGGAAACATGTCAACTAAAAAAAAAAAATCCTAAAAAGGTATACGTGTCAACTAAAAAGAAACGGAGGTAGTAAATAATATATACTATGATTAATCTAATAAAGTTTTAAAAATAGCATGTGATTTTTTTTATACGTAGTAGATTAGGTAAAAGGAATTATGACAAATTTAGTATTTCCCCCATTTATGAAAATTCAACTCACTTTGCATTTGAATGGTCTCCAATGAATATCTTTGACCATTAATAAGTTCAGTTATATATAAGTAAAAAAAAATTTAAAGAGTTTATATTTCAAAATTTTATCAAAAGAGAAATCTAATAAAAACAAACTTCTTAATTTAATTTGATTGTATAAATCATAAAATGTAGACAAAATTATTTTATTTTAACCACATAAATAATAAATAAGTCGAATTTTCATAAACAGAAGGAGTATGTAAGTAACTAAGTAGTACAAAAGTCATGTTACCAGGGCCATTGCCCCTTATTCTACTTTTTTGGGCTTATAGAGTGTCCCCAATTGACTAATTATACCATAAAGGCCAACAGAAGACAAGTAAGACAACATCTCTCCCACTCCAAATTTCAGCTTCTACTTTTGTTGTTATTCCACTCCACGTTGGTATTGACTAGGATTTTAGTTAGTCGGTTTTATTTCATTTGACTAAAGTTTCTCCTTTCTCTACATCATTCATTTTACCATAGCGAGTATATTGTGAAAGATGAAGACCAAAATTATTATTTAATTTTTCAGTGATGTATCGTTTCTGATTAAGTTGTAGACTGTGAAATCATTTATTCTTATCATTCTTCTTTGCACATAAAATGCGATTTAAAAAACAAAAGAAAAAAGAGGAAAAGAAAGAAAGTACAAAGGAGAACTAAAACTCCTTAATATATAGTTCTACCCTCAATTCGTTTTGCTTAAAAGATTGCAACTTCAAATATAAGTCTTGCTTGTCCCTTCAAAAAAAAAAAAAAAAAAAAAAAAAAAAGTCTTGCTTGTATAGTTGTATGGACGTGGGACAAAACGTTTACGCGTCTTTAATTTTAATTCACTCCAAACATCATTCTTGCTTTCCTATCTCGTTCTCTTTTATGTTGCATATTTTATCTCACAAGTTTTATAAGAATAGCATAATCAAAGCGTTGTGAATCACTAAACTTCTTATAGTCAAACACCATGTCCATGCGTTGCTCCCAATCAAGATAAGCATCAGAAATTTTGTAAGTGAAAACTAGACAAAATGTTATCCAATTTGAAAAAACAAATCACCTAAAGAGAGTTAATAACAAAGGAGAACGAAGCCAAACAATCTGACCTACAAATCTACGAGTTTGCACTTTTTCCCTCGCATATATATGCAGTTGTTTAGAGTTTCTTGAATAAAAGAAACAATCTATAAACCTTTCTTGGATTTTAATATGTTGTATATTTGCATGTATTTGTTTTTCTCGAGGAAAAACAAGTTAAAAAATTTTTGTGACATATTGATAGAACTCCGTCCTAAGGCTCGGTTGAGAGACAATACTTGAAGGCTCGGTTCAAGAATCAATGTTTAGCACAACGGCAAAATAATTAGCTTAAAATCGTGTAAAACAAAATCTAATCTAATTATGAAACTTATCCTAACTCGTAAAGATAATATTTTGCAAATATAATCATCTTCTACTATCTTCTACTAACTGAATTAAACTAATAAATACATTCTAATAATTAAAATAAACTCCTAAGGCCTAAAACAAGAAAAACCCTTTCAACTGAAAGGTAAAAACTCGTAGGCAAAAATATAAAATAAGCGATAACCATCTCAATACGTATCATAGGCTATATAAGACTATATAAGCTATGTTTATTCTAATGTAACTTGTTTTCCTAGAGAGATACTAACCAGTAGAATACTATGGTTTTATTTTGGCTTTCAATAACTTGCTATATTTTTAGACTTAAGAAGTCCTTACTATGGCAGTGAGACAAAGGTCATGAATTCCTTATCTGATTCAAGAGCATCCATCGAATCAGGTGTCAAACATATCTCTATATCAACACTTCCTCCTCCTTCACTTCCCTGGCAAGCAAACACCAACCCAGTATCCTTGCTGTTTCCATACCCGGAACGAAAGGCTATGGCCTTCCCTAACCCGAATTCATTGCCATACATGTCAAATTGAGGTGAATTTAATATTGATACATTGCTACGGTTAAGGAAATCCTCGTTATAGATAAATTGTGGAGACTTCAACCATTCGTTAACAAAGTTGTACTCAGCCTCGTCACTACTATAATTTATCACAGACTGGTGTAACAATGAGGCTGTCCACCCCAAATTGTTATCAAGTAATTCGCCGACTGTAGTACTTGTTGTGAGACACTGAAAAAAGTTGCCAAAATAATACTTTGGTAAAGGAGGGTCTAATCTTCTTCTGTTGTTAACCAATAAGTGATTATGAATGATTTGATTGTGAGGTACACCATTTGCTCTAACCATCGACCTCCAAAGAAGAGCACACAATGACTTAAAAGAAGAGATATTTTTTGCATAACCTTCCTCGTTTGCTATTGCTTTTAACCTTGCTATAGACTCAGATGAGAAACGGAATATCCGATCACGAAGTTGAGTAGGTTCAAATTTCCTTACAAATTCATCAGGGTGAGTGTAGGGAATTGGAAATGGACCAGGAGCACGTCCATCAGGAGACCAACGGGTGTAGACAGGTAGATCTAACTCGCATATTGTATCCTTACCATTTCCTTGATGTATCTTAGACCATACATTCCAAAAGTGCCAGTATGAAGTTCCATCTGTAATACAATGGTTTACTGAACAAGCGATAAAAATACCATCTAGGAGCTCAGTGACTTGAATAGACAACAAAGGTTTGGAACTGCCATCATAATTGACATACTCCTCATTGAGGTCAAACAATGATTGAACTACCAAAGGAACATCCTTTGGTGAGAGAACATCGAAAATGGTGATATCTAAAGTGGCATGAATGAATCTAGCCCCAGGACCCTTGTTACAATCTACGTACACTACGCTTTCATGCTTATCTTCATCTACCTCGGTCACAAACTGACCTGCTAATGGGTAGAAATGAACAAGGGTTCGAGAAAGTGATTCTTTTAGACTTTCAAGGAACAAGTGGATTGAAAAAACTTGGTTTTTTATATGTGATGGTTTGGTGAATAAGAGACCGAATTGTATGTGGTGGGCAGAAAGCACCAAGAGATCATGAGGAGTTAAGTGATAGGGTTGTTTTGATTCCTCTACTTCGTGTTTTGGCTTAATGAAATTTTCAGAAATACACTTAATCAAGGGAAAATCTGGCTTTCTCATTTCTGTAGGTGTATATATGTATGTAGCAGCTGTCGCGCTTCTAAGATGAGTAATTTCTTTCAATTATCCTTGAACTGATGCAATTTTGGAGCGATTTTACCATATAACGTAGGCACTGAATAAGAAAATGAAGGGTAAGCTTACAAATAAGAAAGAAAACCAACCTTAATTAGAAGCTTCAAAAAAAATTATATACGTATCCGATGTACAGTAATATACGATACGTCGAACTAACTTTTGTTGAATTTAGGGTAACTTTGTTGAATTTAGGGCAGCTTTTATCCATAAAGCTTAAATAACTTTAATTATATCAGGATAAATTGTATATACTCAGTAATTTTCATTCATTATAGGGTAACTTTTATCATTTTAAGGTAACGTTAAAGCGGATCGGATGTACATTATGTTATTGTACATCTGATTTTTTTTGAATGTTTGTTGCTTCCATACGTTAACCTTGTCGTTATCCCGCCGTTAATAAATTCCATTAGTGGAGTCCACTCTCCATTTATCAATATTTTTATCAATTTGCGCGCTAAAAAATATTTTGTCAAAAGTTTTGGGGTTTTGGTGCTTAATGGTCAAAATTGAGTTCATTTTTGGCAAAAAAAAATAACGTAAATGTCTTGTTTAGCGTATTAAAATGTAAACACGAAAATCGATATATTTTTCAATAAGCAAAACGAGGCATTAACATTATTTTTTTTTTGCCAAATTTGAGCTCAATTTGAAACCTATAGGACCAAAATAACCCCCAAAACCTTTAATGAAACATTTTCTAATGCGCAAATCGATAAAAAAATATTAATAAATGAAAAGTACGCCCCACTAACGGAATTTATTAACATCGGGATAACGGCAAGGTTACCGTGTGGAAGCAAAAATGTATTTGAAGTTACAACGTAGAAAGTGATATATGTTAGAGCACGGCGTAGAAAAGTGAAATTAAAAGAGTTGATATATAAAAAAAACTCAATATAATTTTAAATAGGTTGTAAAAAAACAAAGTGGTGGCCTTAAAATATAAATTTCAAGCAAATTGATCGTAACAAAACTTCTAATAAGAATGAAAAACAAACCTTATTTGAAGCTTAGACGCATACACAAGTTTTTCGCAGTGATGACCTCATACACCAATAAATACTAAAAACACAAGCTTCTAAAGAGCAACAAACAAGATGAAAAAAGAGAGGTTTAATCAAGTTTAATGATTTATTTCCGTTCCATTAATTAACTAATAATGAAGGCCTTTAAATAGGCGTATGTTCGAAACTCTAGTGGAGTATTGGTTTATGCTAATTGAGTAATTATTGGTAATACAAGCAAAGGGAAAAGTTACCAAGTACGACTATTCACCTTTGAGTGGCGGCCACAATAGTCGTTATATTGAATTTGCATCATGTACAACTACCATTCTTTTATGTTGATGATACAAAGTATATATGAATGGTTTGACTACACGTGAATGGTTGAGAACTTGATATCCGTTCTAACAATATTGCATCAATTGGACTTTTGCACTATTTATCACTTTGATTTTACCACATAACGTTTTAAATCATTCTCCGTCCCTATCACTACTTTGACTTTTGTTTTCGAAACTTACGTTTCTTCAAACTCAGTCAACATGGAGGTTTCTGTAGACACCTGATTATGTCTCTCCAAAAACCAAATCCAGTGATGAGTACTTTTCACGTCATTGAATATCAAACGAGGTGAAATGTTGAAGAGTCTCGTGATTTCTTCTGTTTTCTAAAATGTTTTCTAATAAAATTAATTCATTTCTGTTTTTGAAAATCATTCATTTCGTATCCTATCTATGAAAAAACGTCCTATCCAGTTTAGCTTGGTCTATAATATGGGTACGACTATTATGTAGTTGGATGGGGTTTGAAAATGCAAATTTTAAGATGCACCAGGGTGCACCTAGAAAAAAATGCATCGCGCTTATACTTTTGAACATTTAGTAACAAAATCCAAACAATTGCAATTTTGAACATGTAGTAAAAACATCCGATCAACGCAAGTTTTGAACATTAAGTTAATAAATATTAACAATCGCAATGCATCACGCGCATACTTTTGAATATTTAGTAAAAAATTCTGAACAATCGCGAATTTTGAATATTTAGTAAAAAAAAAAATAAATATGATCGCAAATTTTGAAAATTTAGTAAAACAATCTTAACAATCGCAATGCATCACACCTATACTTTTGAACATTTAGTAAAAACATATGAACAATAACAAATTTTGAACATTTCGTAAAAAATTTGAACAATCACAAATTTTGAATTATTACGAGTTTGACAAATTTTGAAAGAAGTTTGTCTGACTCGTAATAATTCAATAGTTTTGTAATATAAAATAAACATTTACTGTATACAAAACGAACATTTCTTTGTAAAATATGAACATAAAAATTGAATGTTTATGTTCAGCTTTTGTGACGTGTTCATGTTTTTTTACTAAATGTTCATTTTTTGTCAAATGTCCAATTTTTTTTACTAATTGTTCAAAAGTATAGACGCGGTGCACCTATTTCTAGCTGCACCATGGTGTAATAATACTAATTGGTTTGAAAAGAGCTTTCCACCGATATATTATAAGCTCAATTTCGAGTTATAAAGAGGAAGTTATGGCCAAAATATTAAACTGGGTCCTAAACGAGTTTTATGGGCGGCTCGATGATCATGTGGATCAGAGGGTCTATTAATTTTAATTGTAATCCTGAATTCATTAGGATTTATCTTATTCTTCTAGAATTATCTAGAAGGATATTTTAATTTCTAAAGGGAATAGGATTAGTAATTATAATTATGATTGATTTTGAAATGATAAAGAATTCTATCAAGTGTTTTAAAAAAAGATTAAAACTGGTTAATAAAAGATAAGTACAGACTCTAAGTAACCTAATTTAATTATTAGAAGGACTCCTTGTGGATTCTTATCATGCAATATATATCGCAACGCGATAGGTCTATCAATGTGCGATAGAGCCATAGCGTCGCGATAGCCCTATTGCGCCGCGATGGAGCCAGTTTTACTCTGAGTCAGATTATGACTCTTTTCTATCGTTGACGGTAGATTTTTCTCTTTAAATAGAGTCGATTTCCCCTGTTTTCAAATCATCAACAATCATCTATATATTTTTTCTTCTCTCTCTAAGCTAAAACTTATTCTCTCTCTATCTCTCTTAATTTCTAAGCCTAACCTTTTTAAAATACACCATACGTCCATCACGAGAGTTATACACACATAACCAAACTCGAAGTTGCCTTAGACCTCGACGTGAAAGGTTGATAGTTGTGAGGGTTTGATCCCAAATCTATATTTCAATTATTATTCTTTAATAGTTTGAGTTAATATTTTTATTCAAGTTACTAACGTGTGTTTTGTTTTGATAGAAAGATATATGAGGCTTCAAAGTGAGTAATATAATTGCTCTATTTCTGTAGAAATCATGCTTAGATTGTTTTATTAATTCCTAGTATCATATTAGGATGCTTTTATTGTTTTCTAGTATCATGTTAGGGATAAAGTTTTGATCTTTAATGTTTAGCGACATGCTAATATTTGTTATTAATCTTGTTAGTGTCATGTCAGGATCTTGCTAATATTATTATGCTTTGATGAGAATATTGTTATGATGATGATTGTTGTATCGATATTATTATGTTGCTTGAAATTATTGTTATTGCTTGATCACGTCTTCTCTTACAGGTTCAAAGGGAATTTGTACTTGAAAACACGCTTAATATATAAGATAATTTTTTATTTGAATTAGGATAATATGATTTTAATTCAAGTGATCGCCAATAATAGATTTGTTTGTGCATTAATAATCAACCAATGTTGATTAAACATGGTTAGGATTAATTTATTGATTGTATGTTAATCAAAAAGCACACATGAATATGAGAAGAATAAAGTAGAGGCATATTTAGGGCATGTTCAATCTCTTTTAGGTTGGATTTGTACCTTCATCCCTGAATATCCAGTCATAGTTCAGGACCACTATGAAGTTAACAATCTCTATATGTGATCGTGAATGGGGTGTAACCAAGCTCCTAAAACTTGTTGGCGACTCTTTTCTCTAGCTTCCTTCCCTTTGGACGTCACCATGCTTAAGTGGATAATTACAGTGGGGCTCAAGTTTGGGATGCTTGAAATATTCCCTACAAAGACCCGGTAGGTGTCGAAAAGTCTTAAAATACTATGGGATAAATATTGGGGGTCATATAATGTCATTTGGAACCTTATATGATCATTATATATTGTCATAAACGTCTGTGGCAGGCTTGATCTTATGAAATTGGTGCAAGTTGTAAAAGGGTAAATTGACCGTTTAAAGGCAAATTGGATGGTTCCACCCAACCAAATGGGCTCCCAGTGGGTATTAGGGTCCATGAAAAACATTTCGACAATTTTTATTTCCGAGCCAAAAAAGTGAAAACTTTCCAAAATTAAAGGCTATTATCCACGTTTTTTGAGCAATTTTCGAGGTTTCGGGACATGGTGTCAAAAATTCTTAACATATTAGGAGTTACATCTCGGGGTCATATAATGTTGTTTGGAACCATATATGACCATTATATGTTGTCATAAATGTCCATGCACTACAAGAAAAAGACCGTTTTCCGACAGACTTTTTTCCTTGGAAACAACCTGTTTTCCGTCGGAAAGCAGGTTTCCGATGGAATTCCGTCGGTGTTGGTCCGTCGGAAAAGGCATCGTAGGAAAAATGACATTTTCCATCGTAAATTCCGTCGGAAACACTTTTCCGACGGAATTTTCCGTCTAAAGACAATTTTCGGCACTGGGAAAATCCGTCGTAAATTTCCGACGGATTTTACATTCCGTCGTAAATTTCCGACGCGGATTCCGTCGGAAACAGTTTCAACCAAAATAAAAAAAAAAAAAAACGCCGCACCACCACCGGCACGGCGTTTAACCACCTCCAACCCCTAACTTACCCACCAACAGACCTATATCCCCACCAGTCCCCACCGCAACAAAAAAACAAACATAAAAAAAAATCCCTACCCAAAACCCAGATCTACCCACCACCACCTCCCTCCCTTCAGCACCAATTTAAACCCCACGTACCTAGATCTGCC
Source organism: Chenopodium album (assembly GCF_948465745.1). Lineage (NCBI taxonomy): Eukaryota > Viridiplantae > Streptophyta > Magnoliopsida > Caryophyllales > Amaranthaceae > Chenopodium > Chenopodium album. The sequence goes on from NC_137835.1 coordinate 5,482,253, forward strand.
GACCACGACACCGCAACCCAAAAAAAAATCAAAAAAATCTGACCACACATCATCACCAACCCAACCCCCAAAATCGGAACTCCAACCACCACCACCACCACCATATATTTCAAAAAAAACCCCAAAACAAAATTAACAAAATAAAATCAAAATTAAGAAAAAAAAATAGATAAATACCTTAATTTGACCAAAAATAACCTCGAAATTGCGTTTATAAGCCAAATTCGACCATGAAAACTCTAGATCTAAAGTTTTCATGGTCGAATTTGACCCAAAACCTTCGTTGTTGATGTCATTGTTGGTGCCGCTTTAGTTGATATCGATGTTGTTGGTGTTGTTGCGGCGGACCGGTCACTACTAGAAATAGGCTAAATAGCGACGGAATTGTTGCGACGAACCCCTTTTTCCGTCACAAAGTTCACATTTTACGACGGAATTTGTTTCGTCGCAATTTAGCGACGGAAAAGTTGAGTTACGAGGCTGTATCCGTCGTAAATTTTGCGACGGAAATAAATTCCGTCGTAAACATAATTTTCCGACGGAATATTCCGTCGGAAAGTAGAGAGAAAGAGGGCGACTCTCCAGCGACCGTAATCGGCGACGGTGACACCGGCCGTCGACCCACACTCGCCGCCGAGAACGAAAGAGAGAAAGAAGGGTGAAAGAAAGAGAGAGGAGAACGAGAAAGAGAAAGAGAAAGAGAAAAAGAAGGAGGAAGAGAGAGCCGTCGAGGAAGAAGAACGGCGCTAGTAGAAAAATGTACATTTGCGTCGCCATATTTGCGTCACTCATTCTAAGGAGCGAAGCAAATGTTTATTTTTACCATCCTTTTAAATTATTTGCGTCGCATATTATTCAAGAATCGACGCAAAACTCAAGTGCATTTCAGCTTTCTATCATTTGCGTCGCTCCTATTTATTAAAGCGACGCAATTAATAAACTTATTTGCGTCACTCATTAGTTAGAAAGCGACGCAAATAAGTGATGAAGTAAATTGCGTCACTCTTTTATTAATGAGCGACGCATATGAACTGTGTGCAACATTATAAACAAGGTTATTTGCGTCGCTTTTTTATAATAAAGTGACGCAAATAACTCTTTTGGCTTTAGGTTTTTCTGCGTTTTTTGACCTTAGTTTTTCATCAGGTACGCCTACATTCACTATACAAAAAGAAAAAAAAACAAGAGTTCTTAAATTCCAGCGAATTTCTACAGCAAAACATCTACAAATTTGTCTCTGAAATCCAACAAATTCGGCCAAAAACTTGCGTTTCCCCAGCAAATTTAACATCTAAAATCGCAGTGAAGTCGAAGACCCATAATCGGCTGCAAATCCGAGCAATTTCGAGCAAAAATTTAGACCAAAAACCCTAAGAAATTCGAAGCCTTAAACCCAGAAAAATTGATTGTTTCCAACCAAAAATCCCCCTTTCGAGCAAAAAAATCAACTCAAAAGCATACAAATTCGAACCTTAAAAACCCCAAAAAATTCAATTTCGGTCTTCAAGTTCGATTGGGGGATTTCGTGGGGGGATTTCTAGGGTTTTTGGCAGCGACGCAATATACCCTAAGAAATTCGTCCCATTTCAGTCATAAATAATTTTTGTTCGAATTTCAGTCAAGAAATTACAGCAACAATAGTTTAAGTCAAGAAATTACAGCAACAATAATTGTTTGAATTACGTCTTTTTCTGGGTTCAAGTCAAGAAATTACAGCAACAAAAATTCAAGCAATAACTGAAATTTTCGAGTGGAAAAATCGCTTAATTTCGCCCCAAAAAACCCGAGGAAGTTCAAGCAAATTACAGCAACAACAATTGAAGTGGCTATGTATGTATGTGGCCATGTGGGTTTGGTATTATCATGGTTTGAATTTAGTCATTGGTTTATCTTGTTTTTTCAAATTATACCTGTTTATTTCAATTTATACAAAGTTTGGATTGATTGATGTGATATGTTTTAATGCATTTATGATGGGAGGTTATTGTTAATTCAATTGTCTTAACCCAGTTGCTGTTTGAAGCCGAAGAGAATTAAATGGCAGATTCAACGCAAAAAAAAAGACAGAAAACCCAGTTGCTGTTAATAACGGTAATAATGGTATTGTAAAGAACAAGAAGAAGAACAAAGAGGTTGCTCCCTTCGGAAATTACAGGAATTACTATGGTTACCGTGTAAGTTCCTTTCTGATTTTATCTTCTTTTTTTTTTTTTTTTTCTTTCTTCTTTTTCAAAGTTAAGGGGTTTTCTGAGAAATTAATGTTTCCATAGAAAATATTTAGATGTGTAAAGATTGTAAACTTATGCTCAAATGCTGTTTTAATTTTAATTGATAATTATTATTTAAACTCTTTTTCTGTGATACATTTTTTTCATGGTAATTCACTATTTCTGCCTAATGAATTTGTAAAATTTGACTGATTCTAGCAACATTAGGTTATAAAATATATCAAAAAAATTAAGTTTTGCTAATGTTTAAATTCTAGTGATGTTTATTATATGAAAATTTTATCTCCGTGGAATTTTTACTGTGATTAATGATCAATCAGTTTGTAGAAGGTAAAATTTCACATTTTATGATTAAATTAAAGCCGACTTCTGCCTGATTATGCTTTCTATTTTCATGGTAATTGAGTAGAGTTAAATTGTATGTTTTTAATTCAAGAGCGTTGAGTAATGTTACACTGATAATCTAGCATGTTTGTATGAAGATTTTGATATAGTTGTAATTGTATAATAAATCATTGGAAGAGAGGGGGAGGGGGACAAACTTTGAGTTTTCAGAAGATTTTCTTTTTTAAAATTGTCCTGACTCTTTTCACCATGTATGTTATTGATAATTTCATTGAGAAATATAGCTAACTCCTACATAAAAATGTTTGTTTCTGTTTTGTTTTCTAGTATTCACCAAAGGCATGTATTGAGCTAATTTCTAAGTAAAGCCTTTATCGATGTTTATATGTCCTAGTTTAGGGAAGTTTCCTTCTTATGCCTTTATTGAGTCAAGATGTGAAATTTTAATGTTAGAAATTTTATGTATTCTGGGGTGGTTGTATGTATTTTGTTTGGTTTTGTTTATCTTTCTTGAAAATGTCTGGTTGGCTCGCTGGATTGTAAGTTGAATTTCCATGTCATGAGATCCTGCAATTAAGTTTAAGTGATGATTCAGGTTGGTCATGACGTTGAGGAGGATCCACGGTTCAAAGTACTGAAGAAGGAGTGGTTTGAAGGCAAAGATTGTCTTGACATTGGTTGCAAAAGCGGATTGATAACTATTAATATTGGTAAGGATCAATGCATTTGTGTTTTCAATTTAGCATGCAAATTTTCACTTCTGATCTTTTTTCAATTCAATTGTGTTTTGCAGCAAAGAAGTTTGACTGTAGGACTATCCTTGGCATTGACATTGATAATAGTATGTCTCTAATCTCTATGACTCCAAACTGGCTTTAGCAGGGTAATATTATACGTAGTATGTCAATTATGATACATGATGTAATTTGTAATTTGGCAGTCTTCCTGTTCCTGGTGACAAGCTATCAATAAGTCATCAATATCTTTGTGGTAATGATTTAGCCTTGAACTTTTTGTTAGTTGCCTCTTAGTTTGGACAAACTTTTGCATGTGCCCACAAACTTCTGTTTAGTTCATAATTGCTTCTGGATTTTTTTTTTTCCTTTAGTAGTACATAGCAACAACAAATTACCATTTATAATGTTATTACATGATATATATGTAGGGCCTTGAGTGACTTACTCGATACGGAGGAAGTGGCTTCCATTGGATTCATGTGTCCGGAAGTGACAGGTTACCTTAATTTCTTACCCTAACTTTTAGTTTCTTAATAATTGAAGTATAGCAATTTAATTCAACTTACAAACATATTACATGTAGTGTCCTCAACAATTGGGTGGACGTGAGTGTGGCTACTACGTCATGCGTTACATGTACGAAATACTTGAACATCACCATAGCAGTGAAGATCTTATTCAGGTATGAGTTGTCAAATATTTCATTTTTGTTTGATAAATACAATTTGATGTTAGCTACAATCTTGAATTAAAACTTTCCTCTTGTATATTTGTTGTGTTGATAGGATTTTTCAAGAACTACACCGTACACCGAGGAGGAGATAAATGAGATCCGAGATATTTGGGCAGAGTATTTTATATGTAATGTTGAACTTTAGATTTACCACTTAGCGCATGTTTGACTCTTGTTTTGGATTATAGGCTTGAAATGAAGTAATTTGGTTAATTGGTGTTGGGATGATGAGTATGTATAATGTCTATGATATTGAGATGTAAATTATTGGACAGGTTGTTAATATAATGCCGTCATTCCCAATTTTATGGGTAGGCCAAATTACAAAGGAGACTCTGCCGAAATTTACATTTGCATTATTCAATAATATTGCATTTTAATTTCAATTATATTAGCGTTAGCATATTACTTTATCTAGTAAGGAAAACAGGTACTACAAACATATACAAGGCAATTATTATATTATAATTAAAAAAAAAAAAATTCACCTCATTTGCGTCACTCATTAAACAAACAAGTGACGCAAATACAGCAGTTTTGTATTGTCTACTCAGTCATTTGCGTCACTCCTATATAAACAAGTGACGCAAATAACAAAAAATAAGTTTATCGGAAGAGTTATTTGCGTCGCTCTTTTATAAAGGAGTGACGCAAATAACAAAAAAGAAGTTTATCAGAAACGTCATTTGCGTCGCTCTTTTATAAAGGAGTGACGCAAATAACAAAACATAAGTTTATCTGAAGAGTTATTTGCGTCGCTCATTTATAAAGGAGTGACGCAAATAACAAAAAATAAGTTTATCAAGAGAGTCATTTGCGTCGCTTGTTTATAAAGGAGCGACGCAAATGACAAAAATTAAGTTTATCATAAGAGTCATTTGCGTCGCTTGTTTATAAAAGAGCGACGCAAATGACAAAAATTAAGTTTATCATAAGAGTCATTTGCGTCGCTTGTTTATAAAGGAGCGACGCAAATGACTCTTATTTGCGTCGCGCCTAGGAGCGACGCAAATGACTTAAAAGTCATTTGCGTCGCGCCTAGGAGCGACGCAAATGACTTAAAAGTCATTTGCGTCGCGAGCACTTGCGTCGCTCATAGAAGCGACGCAAATACACTATAAATGAGCGACGCAAATAAGCCTTTTTCTACTAGTGGGGCTGGTGGTTTCCGGCTAGGGCTGGCAAAATCTGACCCGACCCGAAAACACGACCCGAACCCGACCTGAAAATAGCGGGTTAGGGTTGAGGTTTTCGACCCGAAAACTTAAATGCGTCGACACGAACCCGACCTGATTTTTAAATGGGTTAGGTTAAGGTTGGAAATCCTAACCCGAAAATGACCCATATAACCCGAAAAAAAAAAAAATTCAGATCATTATAGGTAACCCAAACTCATTTAAGTTAACAAAAATATCTATTTATATATAAAAAACCCAAAGAAAATCTTTAGCCCAGCCCAAATCGAAATGAGCCATCCTAATAAAACCAAAAACCCTAAACTCCTCCTTTCTTTTTCACTCCACTCAGCCGCTTCTCACCCTTTCTCTCTCTTAAAATTTCTCTCTCTTAAATCCCTAAACTACTCTCTAATCTTTTTCAACCCCTAAATTCCTCTCTAATCCTTGGATTTTCATCAATCTTTGCTTCCTGTTAAACACTTCACCTTCTTCTCAACATCTACTTCATCATTTCAAGGTATTTGTTGTTTTATATGTATTTGTTTTATGAAAAATACGGTTTGGTCATGCTAAAGTACAGTTTTATATGCTAATAATAGATGTTATTTTATGATAAATTGTTGTTGATTTGTTATGATTTCTGTTGTTAATTGTTGTTTTGCATGTTTTTATACGAATTTATCATGCTAATTAATATTAGTAGTTGTTGTATTTATACGGTTTTACATATTGAAATTTTGTTCTTAATTATTGTTTGTGTTATTTTTTATGGCAGCAAGTTGCGGCTACTCAATCCATCTTTCTTACAGAGAGGAGAAGATTCATTCCACTATGGAGGGTGGGCATAACCAAGAGAATTGAAGATTTTATTTAAATCACTATAGCTTTTAAAATTCAATTTGTAATTTGTTAAGTAGACTACTTGGTTTGTAATCTATTAAGTAGTTTTGTTAGACAATTTTGTTCGGGTTTGAATCTCTGTGTTGCTTGAGAATTTAAAATGCAATTGAATGAACTGCAAAAAAAATAATCTTTTCAATGAATAAATCAGATTGGCTGGGTTGACCCAACCCAAATAAATCAACCTTTTTTAAGACACCTAAAAAAGTTTTGGGTCAAATCAGGTCATTTTCGGGTTGACCCGAACCCGAAAAATTCAGGTTCAGGTTGAGGTTTTCAACCCGAAATGTTAAATGGATCAGGTTCAGGTCAGGGGGTAGCTGACCCGAAATCAGCTGACCCGAACACGAACCCGACCCGACCTGATCCGATTGCCAGCCCTATTTCCGGCGATGCCGCCACGTCTAGGTAAGTGTGTTGCCTTCATAAATTAGTTTTTTTTTTTAATTTTGCAAAAAAACCACCACCGGCTAACAATTAACCACCACAATGCAGCCTAGCTAGCGGCGCACTTCCGTCCCCTACCCGTGACTGAACCGACTGGTGGTGGTTGTTTCCGGCGACGCCACTTCCCCCTTAAAATTCAGTAAGTTGTTTTTGTTTTTTATTTTCTTTTTTTTTTTCCGGCACTACTACTAGTAATAATGATTTGATTTATTAACCACCACAATGCAGCCTCCCTTGACCACCACAACCGCAACCTCCGGCCTCCTCCCTTCCCTCGCCGTGGCTGAAGCAGTTGGTAAGTTGTCCTTTCCCCAATTTTTTATTTTATTTTTTTAATAATAAACCCTTATTTATTTAATTTAATTATTTTTTTTAAATATTTTGTATGTAGGATTTGTACAATTGGTTTAATTGTCAAAAAGAAGTGCAGATCTAAAGGTTAGTCACATTACAAACCCTAATATAACGTATATATGTTAATTTGGTTTGGTTTTGTTTAACATAACTTAGTTTCGTTAAGTTTATTCTAATATAATGTGTGTTAGTTTAGTTTAGTTACTTTTTTTTTTTTTGTAAGTATGTTAGTTTAGTTTAGTGTAGTTTACTTTTTTGTAAGTATGTTAGTTTAGTTTAGTTTATTTTAATATAATGTGGTTTAATTTAGTTTAGTTTTACTAAAGTATATTAGATTAGTTTAATATTATGAAACTTTAGGTACGTTTTGTTTGTTTTGTTTAATATGATGTATGTTAGATTACTTTAGTTCATTATAATCTAGTTTAGTTTTGTTTAGTTTAATATAATGTTTCTTACTTAAGTTTAATTTTTTATAATGCATGTTACTATATTTAATATTATGATATGTTAGTTTAGTTTGGTTTTGTTTGGTTTGATTTGTTTATATTAATGTTAAGTTTTATGATATGTTTGTTTATGTTAAGTTTAATTATGATGTATTTGTATAATTTTTTGTATGTTAGTTTAGTTTTAATATCTTTAAAAAAATCATTTGCATAATCATATGCCTAGATACCCGTTCAAGGCATACACATTAGGAGTATGTCTTGAATAGTCCCCGGTTGGGACTGTCCTTGTACGTTTATTCTCACTTAGGTGGTAAATGTATTCCTTTGTTTTAATTCTAAGGAAGATCCTTGCTTGTCATTTCTCTACAATGTTCTCTAGGTACATATATAGGTGTTTCTAATCGCCTATATTGTGTACTCGGGGAACTGTAGGGAGATGCTGCCGGATTTTCCATAAAATTGAAATTCTGGCATACATTCACTAGTGAGATTGAACGTACAAGGATGGGTTAGGTTGGAGTGATAAGGACCCTTGGAAATCATTTCTCTTCTCATTTGCATTTCCATAACAGTTTGATCTATAATGAATATATATTGTGCTTTATCCTTAAATTCGTATTTACTTTGATAAAGTGAATTTGTATTACTTTAACCATGTTTTGTTCACTTTTTGTTGATTATCTACTTACATGAATGTCTATCCTTTATTATAGGTTTGATGATAGGCCGGTGAAGAATGTGCTCTCCGACTCGCTAACCGGCTACTATGTTCAGCCTTGAAGGAATTATGGAGAGGTTGATGAAGATTCGAGAGAGCACTTTTGGAACTTGTTCAACGTATGATAACTTTAACCTAACATAATACATGTTTTATAAATTATATTGATGGAGTTGAATTTTGTAATAAAGACATTTTCTTGATTTGCAGAAAAAATTCAAGTGGGCACCTGAGTTAAACAACCAAGTGAAGGACACTTTCGAAGAAAAGTTTGCAAATCGCCTACGTGACACGTTCTACAACATCACACACAGGCTGAATGGTCGCAAACCAAGATGGCTTAATAAGGATGTCCACGAAGGCATGATGAAAATTGTTGCCACCGATCCAAAATATCAGAAGCGGTCGGAACAAAACAAGAAGAACCGAAGAGGCGGATCCATGGAAAATGTCGTTGAACTGACCCACTTTCAAGGTTCAATGTCATCTGTACAACATGCTAAAAAGATGGTAAGGTTCCTACAATATGTCCAGTAACAATTATGTCATTTGTCTATTAATGAATTTTGGTGGGCTAACATGTTTTCATTGATTTTCTCCATGTACATATAAAGGCTGCAAAAAACCAAGGCCAATTACCAAATGCCCATGATCTTTTCTTGAAGACACACTTCAAGGAAGTGCCTGGTAAAGGCCAAGTGGCTGCCAACAACAAAGCAAAAAGGATTGCGGTAAACACTTATTATATGAGTTGAAATATGGCAAATTAGCAAAGTAGAACTCAATATATGCTTATTTTGGATGAATTTGGATGAGTGAGGGTCGAACATTGACATATGTTCTTATTTCTCTTAATTTCTATCCTTAGGAACTTAAAAGTATGTGATATTGGAATGTTAGAAGAAAGAACGAGTCCATTTGCTTGAAAACTTAGAAAATAGGCATGGTTTTAGCCATATAGGCCAAATTTGGATGATTTTGGATGAGTGAGGGTTGAAAATTGACATATATGATTATTTCTCTTAATTTCTATCCTTAGGCACTTAAAAGCAATTGATATTGGAATGTTAGAAGAAAGAAACCTTACATTTGCTTGAAAACTTAGAAAATAGGCATGGTTTTAGCCATATAGGCCAAATTTGGATGATTTTGGATGAGTGAGGGTTGAAAATTGACATATGTGCTTATTTATCTTAATTTCTATCCTTAGGCACTTAAAAGCAATTGATATTGGAATGTTAGAAGAAAGAACGAGTCCATTTGCTTGAAAACTTGAAAAATAGGCATGGTTTTAGCCATATAGGCCAAATTTGGATGATTTTGGATGAGTTAGTGTTGTAAATTGACTTATGTGCTTATTTCTCTTAATTTCTATCCTTAGGCACTTAAAATAAATTGATATTGGAATGTTAGAAGAAAGAACGAGTCCATTTGCTTGAAAACTTAGAAAATAGGCATGGTTTTAGCGATATAGCCCAAATTTGGATGATTTTGGATGAGTGAGGGTTGAAAATTGACTTATGTGCTTAATTTTCTTAATTTCTATCCTTAGGCACCTAAAAGTATGGAATATAACTCCATATTGTTGGTTGTTTTTTTAACAATATTTTTTTTTATCTTCAATATTTTGTAGGACACGTACCAGAAGAAGCTCGAAGAAACAAGGAGTCAGGGGATTCAGAAGAGTCCCAATGAGTTGTACTGCGAGTCGGTGGGTGGGCGCAATAAGAAGGGGCGTGTGAAGGGACTTGGCCAAAGTGTAGAGCTCTACTATGGCAAACAGGGTCGAGGTTCCTGTTCTTCACAGCAATACACGCCGTCTGTCATTTCTCAAATGCAAGACCAGATGGAACACAGGGTGCAAACTCTCCAAACTCAAATGGAAGCCCGAATGGCTGAAATGGAGAGGAGATACAAGGAGAGTTTCGATGAGATGATGAGTCGTCTCAACAACAACGACTCATGTTCCACCATTCATCCTCAGCATCGACACCCTAGGAACGACCCGGGTGGTGGTGGAGCAGGCCAGGGTTTCCAGACGATTGCGTAGCTTAGCTTTAGTCTAGCATAGAATCACTCTAACCTAGCTTTTGTTTGGTATAGATACCAAAATGTGGACTATCTTTTGTACTAGGACATAATTATAATATATATATGTACATAACCCTAATTTCGTAGGTCGGTAAATAATTTTTTTAAAACAACAATTTTAGGACTCAATATTTAGTTTTTTTTTTCGTCGATTTATCATTAAAAAAATTCAGGTTTGAAAATGCAGAAAATTACAAAAATTTGTTTTGGGCTGGAAATACAATTTGCGACGGAATATTTCGTCGTAATTTACATATTTGCGACGGAATTTTCCCTCGCAAAATATAATTTGCGACGGAATTTTCCCTCGCAAAATATAATTTGCGATGGAATTTTCCCTCGCAAAATACTATTTGCGACGGAATTTTCCCTCGCAAAATATTATTTGCGACGGAATTTTCCCTCGCAAAATATACATTGCGACGGAATTTTCCGTCGTAAATAGTATTTTGCGAGGGAAAATTCCGTCGCAAATTATATTTTGCGAGGGAAAATTCCGTCGCAAATTATATTTTGCGAGGGAAAATTCCGTTGCAAATTATATTTTGCGAGGGAAAATTCCGTCGCAATCTAGCTTTGCGACGGAACTTTTTCCGTCGGAAGTTTGCGATGGAACTTCATCAAAGGCCAATTCCAAGTCCGACGATATTATTTCCGTCGTAAAGTTGGTTTACGACGGAATTTCCGTCGTAAAATGGTCATTTTCCTACAAAGGGTTTTCCGACAACCATTTACGACGGAATTCCGTCGTAAACCGACTTTACGACGGAATTTACATAGTTTACGACGAACTTTTTCCGTCGCAATTTTGCTGTTTTCTTGTAGTGGGTGGTAGTAAGGTGGGTGAAAGAGATGAGAGAAGATGAACGAAAATTAATAAGGGGGACAGAAGGAGATCGAAAAGGAGACAGAAGGAGGTCGAAAGGGAAATAGAAGGAAAAAGAAAAAGAAGGAGAAGGGGGGCAGAAGGAGAACGGGGACGGTGGTAGAAAGAGGAGAGAGAAGAGGAATGAGAAGGTGAAAGGAAAGAGGAGAGAGAAGAGGACCGAGAGAATGAAAGAAGAGATAGAAGGAGAAGGGGGATTTAGGGTTTTTAGTTTTTAAGGAGGTTGTTTGTTTTGTTTTTTTAAAATATGTTGCGACGAAAATTTCCGTCGGAAATTTCCGACGGATTTGTATTCCGTCGGAAAATGTAATTTCCGACCGAATATTCCGTCGGAAAGCCCATATATTCCTACAGATTTTTATTCCGTCGGAAATTTCCGACGGATTTCCGTCTTCCGACGGATTTTTATTCCGTCGGAACCAGTCCGTCGGAGATAGGCCTATTTCTAGTAGTGATGGTAGGCTTCACTACTAGAAAATAGCCAATTTTCGACGGACCCATTATTTCGTCGGAAAAATCAAAATTTTCGACGGATTTTAATCCCGTCGGATATTTCCGACGAATTCATCAATTCCGTCAAAATATATGTGTTTTTTGACGGATTTTTTTGTCGAAAATGACCTTTTTCGACGGATTTATAGTCCGTCGGAAATTTTTGACGGAACTTTCCGTCGGAACATAACTTTTTTTAAAAAAAAAGAAAAACATAACCTTTACAAAACCTTAAAACATTCCGCCTCTTCTCCCTCTCTCTGTCTTTCCTCTTCTTTTTCCTCTCGTTCTCCTCTCGATCTCCTCTTCTCCCTCTGTCTCCTTCTCTCTATTTCTCCTGTTCTTCTCTCATTCTCCTCTCCTTCTCTCTCGTTCTCCTCTGTCTCCTTCTCTTTATTTCTCTCTCCTCTTGTTCTCTCCTCTCTTTCCCTCATCTACTTTCCCCTCTTTCTACCACCACCACCACCAGCAACAGTAACCAACGACATCAACAACAAGTAACCACCGACATCATTAACAACAAAGGTTAGGAGTGGTCTTATTTCGCCCTTTCTCTCTCTTCTCATGTTGGAATCAAAGGTTTTCATCAGGTCAAATTCGACCATGAAAAACTCTAGATCTATAAAGCTTTCATGGTCGAATTTGACCTCTTAAACCCAATTTTAAGGTAATGTGTGGTCAAATTAAGGTATGTATCTTTTTTTTTCAATTTTGATTTTATTTTGTTGTTTTATCGGATTTTTTCTACAATTTATGGTGGTGGTGGGTGGTGGCTATTGGAGATTGTGTTTTAGGGATTGGGTTGGGATTTTATTTTATTTTTTCTTTATATTTTTTTATTAATTTCTGGGTTGTGATGGTTTTCGATGGTGGTGGTTTTAGGTGGGTGTTGGGGTGATAGATCTAGTTAGGTGTTTGTTTCGGATGTGGCGATGGTGGTTGTAGGTGGGTGGTGGGGTGGCCTAGTAGATCTGGGCTCATTTGTGTGGGTTAGGGTTAAGTGGGTAGGGGTTCTGGTGGTTGTGGGTGGTGGAACGGGTTAGGGGGGCTGGTGATACAGGTTAGAGGGGCTGGTTACTAGAGGTGTGGGCTGGTGGTGAGAGGCTTTTTTTTGTTTTGTTTTTTAATATCCCTCGCATTTTCCGATGAAATTATGTTTGTCGGAAATTTCCGACGGATTTTTCCAGTGCTAAAATATTAAATCTCTTCCGACGAATGAATTCTTTCCTCGGAAGGGACCGTTTTTCTCACCAAACATTTTCCGACAACGAGTTCCGACATAATTTCCGTCAGAAAGCCCAATTCCGACGGATTTCAGGATGTTTCTAACGGTCGAATTCCATCGAAAATGGGCTGATTTTTAGTAGTGCTTAAATTAATGAAATCAGTGCAAGTTGTAAATAAGTAAATTGATCATTCAAAGGCATATTAATTGGATGGTTATACTCAACCAAATGGACTCCAGAGTATATAGGATCTATGGTAATTAAGCATATCGGCAATATTTATTTTCGGATAAAAAAAAAAGGAAAAAATTATCCAAAATTGAAAGCAGGTATTATAATACAGAATGAAAAAACAAAAGAAAAAAGAGGAAAAGAAAGAAAGTACAAAGGAGAACCTTTTTTCACTAACTTGTTTTCTTGGGGGGATTCTTATCATATGTAGAGTATACTATGGCTTTTGGCTTTCAGTAACTTGCTGTATTTTTAGATTTAAGTGCTTACTATGGCGGTGAGAAGGCATGCAAAGGCCACGAATTCCTTTTTGGGCATTATTTGTAACTCTTAAGGCCCTTTAGGAACCCAATACCGAAGCCAAATATGAAAGCTATAATATACAAAACTCAAAGCAATTTAGAAGGTGTCTGGATCTGGTGTCGAATATTCACAAAACACTACATGATGCATCCTGGGGTCATCTAATATTGTTTCGACCCATATATGATCATTATTCATTCGGCTATGTAAAGGCCCTGTGAAAACTTATAGCCAATACAAGATGCGTGTACGAAAATGGGTAAATTGGATGCTTAAAGGCTAATTGGATGGTTCCACCCACTCAATTGGACTCCCCGAGGGTATTAGGGACCATGGTAAACATCTCGGTAATTTTTATTTATGGGCAAAAAAAAGTCAAAAATTTCAAAAATTGAAGGCTATTATCTACGTTTTTTGGGCAATTTCGGAAGTTTTGGGATCCGATGTTGAAAAGTCTTAAAATACTAGGGGATACATCGCGGTGTCATATAATATCATTTGGAACCATATATGATCATTATATGTTGTCATAAACGTCCATGGCAAGCTTGAGTACAGTTTATGAAATTGTTGCAAGTTGCAAACGGATAAATTGACTGTTTAAAGTCAAATTAGATGGTTCCACTCACCCAATTGAACTCCCGGAGGGTATTAGGATCCATGGTAAACATTTCGGCAATTTTTATTTCAGGACGAAAAAGTCATCCAAAATTAAAGGCTATTATCCACGCTTTTTGAGCAATTTTGGAGGTTTCGGGGCCCGGTGTCAAAAATTCTTGAGGTTCTAAGGAATATATCTCAGGGTCATATATAATGTCGTTTGGAACTATATATGACCATTACATGTGGTCACAAATGTCCGTGTTAGCCTTGAGTTTATAAAATCAGTGCAAGTGGTAAACAGGTAAATTAACCGTTCAAAGGCATATTGGATGGTTTTACCCACCCAAATGGACTCCCGAGGTGTATTAGGATACCATGGTAAGCATATCAGTAATTGTAGACACCTAAAAATGTCTCCCCAAAACCAAACCCGATGATGAACAACCTTTCACCGCCATTATTGGTCGATTGAGTATTTAATCTTGGAGTGCTTAAATCCATATTTAATCCCAATACATTTCAAAAACAAACCCAATTCCTACCCCATTTCCCCAAACCATAACTTTTTTTCCTCTTTTCTTGCCCTTAAATCCAAAATAATTCATTTCGTGTTCCTTAAAATCATTCATTTCGTGTACTGTCCTTTTAAAAAAAAGGTTTTTAAATTACTAGTTTATTTTGGTCCATAATTTGGGTCCAATGATTGAATAGTTTGATAGGGCTTAAAAAGATCTTTTCAACGATATATTATAATCTCGTCGGATGAAAGAATGATATACATAAGCCAAATATGGAGGCTATATAATACACGAAATCAGAGCAATTTAGGAGGCGTCGATACCCAGTGTCAGAAATTCACATAACACTATGGGATGCATCCCGGGGTCATATAATATTGTTTCGACCCATATATGACCATTATTCGGCTACATAAAGGCCCCGTGAAAGCTTATAGCCATCACAAGATCAGTGTATGAAAACGGATAAATTGGATGCTTAAAGGCAATGGTTCCACCCACCCAATTAGACTCCCGGAGGATGTTAGGGACCATCGTAAACATCTCGGCAATTTATATTTTGGGCAAAAAAAAAGTCAAAATTTTTCAAAATTGAAGGCTATTATCCACGCTTTTTGAGCAATTTCGGAGATTTCAGGACCCGGTGTCGAAAAGTATTAAGATAGTTGGGATATCTCGGGGTCATAATGTCGTTTGGAACCATATATGATCATTATATGTTGTCATAAACTCAAATAAATTTCCGTTGCAGACTTGAGTTTATGAAATCGGTGCAAGTTGTAAACGGGTAAATTGAACGTTTAAACTCTTTAAAGGCAAATTAGACGATTCCACCCACCTAATTGGACTCCCGAAGGATATTAGGGTCCATAGTAAACATCTCGGCAATTTTATTTACGAGCCAAAAAAAGTAAAAAATTTCCAAAATTAAAAGTTATTATCCACGTTTTTTGAGCAATTTTGGAGGTTATTAGACCCAGTGCCAAAAATATTGCCATATTAGAAAATACATCTCAAGGTCCTATAATGTTGATTGGAACCATATATAACCATTATATGTTGTTATAAATGTTCGTGGTAGGCTAGAATTTATAAAATTGGTACAAGTTGTAAACAAGCATAGACCATTCAAAGGCATATTGGATGGTTTTACCCACCCAAATGGACTCATGGGGTGTATTAGGGTCCATGATAAGCATATCGGCAATATTTATTTCAGGGTAAAAAAAAAAGTGAAAAATTGTCCAAAATTAAAGACTATAATACACGATTTTAAAAAAAATAAATCTTATTAAAAAAAAAAATACAAAGTTCACTAAGTTGTTTTATTAGAGAGATACTAACCATATACATAGTATATTATGGCTTTTGGCTTTCAACAACTTACTATGGCTATGAGACAAAGGCCATGAATTCCTTATCTAATTCAAGAGCATCCATCGAATCAGGTGTCAAACATATCTCTAGATCAACACTTCCTCCTCCTTCACTTCCCGGGCAAGCAAACACCAACCCAGTATCCTTGCTGTTTCCATACCCGGAACGAAAGGCTATGGCTTTCCCTAGCCCAAATTCATTGCCATACAAGTCAAATCGGGGTGAATTTAATATTGATACATTGTTACAGTTAAGGAAATCCTCATTATAGATAAATTGTGGAGACTTAAACCATCCGTTGATAAAGTTGTGCTCAGCGTTGTCACTACTATAATTTATCACAGACTGGTGTAACAATGAGGCAGTCCACCCCAAATTGTTATCAAGTAACTCGCCGGCTGTAGTACTTATTGTGAGACACTGGAAAAAGTTACCAAAATAATACTTTGGTAAAGGAGGGTCTAATCTTCTTCTGTTGTTAACCAATAAGTGATTATGAATGATTTGATCGTGAGGTACACCATTTGCTCTAACCATCGACCTCCAAAGGAGAGCACACAATGACTGAAAAGATGAGATATTTTTTGCATAACCTTCCTCGTTTGCTATTGCTTTTAACTTTGCTATGGATTTAGATGGGAAATGAAAGATTCGATCACTAAGTGGAGTAGGTTCAAATTTCCTTACAAATTCATCAGGGTGAGTGTAGGGGATTGGGAATGGACCATGAGCACGTCCATCAGGATACCAACGGGTGTAGACAGGTAGATCTGACTCGCATATTGTATCCTTACCATTTCCTTGATGTATATTAGACCATACGTTCCAAAAGTGCCAGTATGAAGTTCCATCTGTAATACAATGGTTTACTGAACAAGCGATAAAAATACCATCTAGGAGCTCAGTGACCTGAACTGACATCAAAGGTTTGGAACTGCCATCATAGTTCACATATTCCTCGTTAAGGTCAAACAATGATTGAACTACCAAAGGAACATCCTTTGGTGAGAGAACATCGGAAATGGTGATATCTAAAGTGGCATGAATGAATCTAGCCCCAGGACCCTTGTTACAATCTACGTACACTACGCTTTCATGCTTATCTTCATCTACCTCGGTCACAAACTGACCTGCTAATGGGTAGAAATGAACAAGGGCGCGAGAAAGAGATTCTTTTAAACTTTCAAGGAACGAGTGGATCGAAAAAACTTGGTTTTTTATATGTGATGGTTTGGTGAATAAGAGACCAAATTGTATGTGGTGGGCAGTAAGCACCAAGAGATCATGAGGAGTTAAGTGATAGGGTTGTTTTGATTCCTCCACTTCGTGTTTTGGCTTAATGAAATTTTCGGAAATACAGTTAACCAAGGGAAAGTCTGGCTTTTTCTTTGCTTTAGAACACGAGCCATAGTAGGCCTTATGTGTATATATGTTTGTAGCAGCTGTCGCGCTTCTAAGATGAGTAATTCCTTTCAAGTGTTTCAACCATCCTTGAACTGATGCAATTTTGCAGCGATTATACCACATCATGTAGGCACTGGATGAGAAAATGAAGGGTAAGCTTACAAATAAGAAAGAAAACCAACTTTAGAAGCTTAAGCTTAGCTTAAAAAGTATGACGATTCAAAATGTGAGGAGTAATGAGTGACGACTTCCTCACTAATAATAATCAAAAATACAAAAACACAAGCAGCAAACAATAAGGGAAAAAAAATAGAGAGAGAAGTTTAATGTCTAAAGAAGCTTGGCTACAAATTTAGTTAAATGTCTTGATATCGTATAAACATATTCTTGGGCCTCATGTCCTCAGTCAAATAAAATAAAATTTTAGATAGGTTGTAAAAAACAAAGTGGTGGCCATAAAAATATAAATTTCAAGCAAATCAATCGTAAACAAAACGTCTAATAAGAATGAAAAACAAACCTTATTTGAAGCTTAGACGCATACACAAGTTTTCCGGCAGTGATGACCTCTACACCAATTAATACTAAAAACACAAGCTTCTGAAGAGCAACAAACAAGATGAAAAAAGAGAGGTTTAATCAAGTTTGATGATTTATTTACGTTCCATTAATTAACTAATAATGAAGGCCTTTAAATAGGCATATGCAATAAAGCTAGGATAAGGTACGAAACTCTAGTGCAGTATTGGTCTGTGCTAATTGGTAATACAAGCAAAGGGATATAAGTAACTAAGTACGACTACAATAGCCATTATATTGAATTTGCATCACAACTACCATTCGTTTATGTTGATGATACAAAGTATATAAGAATGGTTTGACTACATATGAATGGTTGAGAACTTGATATAGATCACCTATTCTGTTATAATAATATTGCAACAATTAGTCTTTTGCACTATTTATCACTTTGACCTCATAATATGATTCATACGTTGAGTAAAACAATCATGTGGGATCTTGGTATATTAGTATCATAAAATGCTTTCACAATATTAATTTTTTATAATTTTTACTCTTATATAATTAAAGATATTTAACATATAAAATGTATTTTAAAATGCATGATTCCATCCAATATTATTAGAACAGAGAAAATACTTTATATTATTGTAAAAATTATTGAAGAAAAACAAATGTTTCATGGTACAATTTTAAAAGTTGTTAGTACTTTGACAATCCTTCTACAGTTTATATCACTATATTTAAATCATGGGATTAATACATTAGTCTTCCTTCAAGTACATGTAAGTATGCAACATAACTACGTAAGTAGCTGTCAACTAATTTGATTGGCTAAAGCTAAGCCCATGTCAATAATGAATCTAATGATATCCTAATTAATAATCTAATGAGAGTGAGGGATAGCTCAAGTGGTTAGAGCTTCCCTCTCGATTTCAGGAGATCTTGGGATCGATTCTCACCCCGTCCTTGTGGCTCTCTATACACCAAAAAAAAAAATAAGCAAGAACTTTAAGTCCACAATATTTATTTATGGAATTTTGTGTAGAACTACCCTAAAGATAGGGTTATTTGTGAACAAATACCCGTTTTTTTTTTTATTTGTTTAGGATTACCCGCAAGTTTGGAAAAGTTTGGGTAGCACTACCCACTAACATTTTTCGTCCCATTAAAACGTTATTTTGGTCCAATTTTTTACTTTTTTCAATTGTAATGGTCAATTAATGCTAAAATAAGCAAAAACTCCAATTTAATTAAACCCCCAAACCTTAGAAATTAAAATCCCCAAATAATACTACACTCATGAACCATAAAATAAATTATGATTAAAACCTTAATTAGGTTAATTAAGGTAAATTAAAACCTTTATACAAATTGGGAGAGTTAATTGGGTGGCAAAAGTGAAAAAAGTGAGCTCCGATAACGTCTTAATTGGACGAAAAATGCTAATGGGTAATGCTACCCAAATGTTTTCAAACTTGTGGGTAGTTCTAAACAAATAAAAAAAAATGGATAGTTGTTCACAAATGACCTTATATTTAGGGTAGTTCTACACAAAATTTCCATTTATTAATTTTCATAACAAATTATACTTGTATTAATTCAATAATGACTTTTGTACTCCTTACCTAATACTGTTATATTTTAGTGGTTAGCTTAATGGTAAGATTATTATATTAACTTTTTTTATTAAATGAGAGTGAGGGATAGCTCAAGTGGTTAGAGCTTCCCTCCCGATTCCAAGAGATCTTGGGATTGATTCTCACTCCGTTCTTTATAATGTGATAAGTGTCATGGAAAAAAAAATGACTTTATGTTTTAATAATGTGATAAGTGTCATGGAAAAAAAATGACTACTTTATGTTTTAATTTGCATGTGATATACTTTTTATATTTTTATTTTTTTGACACAAAGCTCATACTATATTGAATTAAATCAGAGAGAACAGCAGCAGAGGTGCATGAGGGTATGTCTTCAATCCATACTCTCATGTCCTCAAAAGTCTTTACTACTCTGAGCTAAGGAATGAGCAACATCGTCATTCCCATTTCTACCAACATAAGAAAAACTCAATAGAATTACAGAGGCTAGCTAAATGCAAAATGTCACCAACTATGAAGCCGAAACTAAACCACTCTCTTCTGCCCTTCTTCAGATAAAAAAGAAAAAGAGGGGGGAAAAAGTACAATGGAGAATAATTAACTAGGCTATAAGCTATGTTTATTCTGATGCTTGTTTCACTAACTTGTTTTCCTAGAGAGATACTTACAAAGTAATAATACCATATACAGAGTACACTATGAGAGTGAAGCATAGCTCAAATGGTTAGCGTTTTCATCCCGATTTCAGGAGATTTTGACATCGATTCTCACCCTTGCCCTTATGGTTGTCTATATACCAAAATAATAATAATAATAATAATAATAATAATAATAATAATAATAATAATAATAATAATAATAATAATAATAATAAGGCAAAATTGGCCGCAACACCCTGGAGTATGGCTTAGGTGCACTAATAATCCTGAACTTTGTGTAGTAGCCAAAACACTACCAAATAAAAAATATACAGAGTACACTATGTCAATGAGACAAAGGCCATGAACTCCTTATCCGATTCAAGAGCATCCATCGAATCAGGTGGCAAACATAGCTCTACATCCACACTTCCTCCTCCTTCACTTCCGGGGCAAGCAAACACCAACCCAACTCCCTTGATTCCATGCCCGGTACGAAAAGCTATGGCTTTCCCTAACCCGAACTCGTTACCATACATGTCAAACCTGGGTGAATTTGCTACTCCTACACTATTACGGTTAAGAACATCCTCAATACACATTATACTTGGAGACTTTAACCATACATTATAAAAATTGCGTACATCCTTATCATTGAATTTTACCACGGATTGATGCAACAATGAGGCTGCCCACCCCAAATTATTTTCTAGTAGCTCGCCGGCTGTTGCACTAGACGTGAGAAGCTGACAAAAATTGCCAAAATAATACTCTGGTAAAGGAGGATCTAATCTTTTTCTAGAGTTGGCAACTAAGTGATTATACGTAATTTGATCATGAGGTACGCGGTTTGCTCTAACCATTGACCTCCAAATAAGAGCACACAAGGACTGATATGAAGATATATTTTTAGCATAACCTTTTTCATTTGCCACGGTTTTTAACCTTGCTATAGACTCGGATGAGAAATGAAATATCCGATCTCCAAGTTCAGGTGGTCCATATTTTCTTAGAAATTCATCAGGGTGAGTGAAGGGAATTGGGAAAGAGCCGGGAGCACATCCATCAGGATACCAACGGGTGTAGACAGGTAGATCTGACTCGCATATTGTATCCTTACCATAATTTCCTCTATGTATCTTAGACCATACGTTCCAGAAGTGCCAGTATGAAGTTCCATCTGTAATACTATGATTTACCGTACAAGCAATAAAAATACCATCTACGAGCTCAGTGACTTGAACTGACAACAAAGGCTTTGAATGGCCGTCGTAATTCACCAACTTCTCATTTAAGTCAAAAAATGAGTGAACTACCAAAGGAACATCTTTTGGTGAGAGAATATCAAAAATGGTCATATCTAACGCGGCATGAATAAATCTAGCCCCAGGACCCTTGTTACAATCTACATACACTACGCTTTCATGCTTGTCTTTGTCTACCTCGGTGACAAGCTGACCTGCTAATGGGTAGAAATGATCAAGGGTGAGAGAAAGAGATTTCTTTAAACTTTCTAGGAAAGAGTGGATTGAAAAAGCTTGATTTTTTGTATGTGATGGTTTGATGAATAGGAGACCAAAATTTATGTATTGGAAAGAGAGAAATGCTAGATCATAAGGAGCTAAGTGATAGATTTGCTTTGACTCCTCAATCTTATGCTTTGGCTTAATGAAATATTCAGATATGCGCTTAATTACAGGCAAATCTGGGTTTTCTTTTTCTTTAGAGCACATATGATCACTGTAGTAAGCCTTGGGTGTATATATGTGCGTAGCAGTTGTCGTGCTTCTAAGATAAGTAATTCCTTTCAACCATTCATGAATAGATGCAATTTTGCAGCGATGATACCTCATAATGAAGGCACTGGATAAGAAGAATGAAGGGTTGTTTAAGTATAAAATTCAAGCAAAAAATCATAAATAAAACTTCTAAATAAGAATGAATTAGAAAAACAAACCTTATAAGAAGCTTAGGTACAAGTTTTTCCGGCAATTCTAATGGTGAGCAGTGATGACTTGTACACCAATACTAAAAACACACGCTTCGGAAGAGCAACAAACATGAAAAAATAGTGGTTGAATGAAGGCCTCTAAATAGGCATATGCAGTAAATTGATGATTTATTTTTAGAAACTAATGAAGGCCTCTAAATAGGCATATGCAGTAAAGGTAGGGTAAGGTATAAAACTCTAGTGCTCATAAATGCTAATTGCTAGTACAAGCAAATGGATAAGTTAAGTGCGGAGTATTACTAAGGGATGGCTCTATGCTGATTGCTAGTACAAGCAAAGGGATAAGTTATGTACGGAGGGATAAGTTTCTCGATTAGCAGGACCCTTGTTACAATCTACATACACTAGTCCTAGTTAGTAGTTACACCAATCTATCCCAGATTTGCTCCTCGATATTGTCCTAGTTATTCCAATCAGTTAAGGCTAAAATCTTTCAGTTCACCAAGCATTATGACGGAATCTATTATGTAGGTGTATGTTAAGATTAAGGGTCTATCCTGATTTACCGAATTGAACTAAGCTGAGCTAAATAGTCTATGAGAGAAGGAAATTAAGAGCTGAACTAAGCTGAACTGAAATTAAGCTGAAGAGAATAAGTTCTAAAATCTTTTAGTTTTCCAAGCTTTACGATGGAAACTATTATGCAGTGTATGTATTCTAAATCAATAATCAATTTGCGGAACAATAACTTCGTCTTCTTCCATGTATTATAGATTTAAAGACTTCAATTTTCTTTCCGTGACTTGTATACAAAGTTACAAACTAATAAGAGAAAAATATGCGGAATGATTATTGCGGGAATCCTACTCTCCATTTCCTTCAAAAAGCTATAACAAGATTGAGGAGAAAAGCCAAAAAAAAAAAAACTACTCCGCAAACAAGAGGAACTGAGATTTAAAAATTCCAAACCATTCTGCAAAACTTTTTTAAATCTAAAAATTCCATTCATTTATATGGCTTAGATTAGATGGTCATGTTTAATGGAAAAGTTATTCCTTGGTTTTACAGTAAGAAGTGAGCATCTCAATCAGTTGGATGAAGTTTGCTTTTTACCTGAACTGGTGTTGTGCTCATGCCATATTAACACATACATAATCACATATACAGTAAAGTTGGATTCACAAAAACAAGAAAAAAAAAAAAAAGGAAAATTTTTAAGACTTGAGAAGTCCTTACTATGCCAATGAGACAAAGGCCATGAATTCCTTATCTAATTCGAGAGCATCCATCGAATCAGGTGTCAAACATATCTCTAGATCCACACTTCCTCCTCCTTCACTTCCCGGGCAAGCAAACACCAACCCAGTATCCTTGCTGTTTCCATACCCAGAACGAAAGGCTATGGCTTTCCCTAACCCGAATTCATTACCATACATGTCAAATCTGGGTGAATTGACTATAGATACATTGTTACGGTTAAGGAAATTCGCGTTATAGATAAATTGTGGAGACTTCAACCATCCGTTGACAAAGTTGTGCACAGCCTTGTCACTATAATTTATAACAGACTGGTGTAACAATGAGGCTGCCCACCCCAAATCGTTTTCAAGTAATTCGCCAGCTGTAGTACTTGTTGTGAGAGACTGAAAAAAGTTGCCAAAATAATACTTTGGTAAAGGAGGATCTAATCTTCTTCTGTTGTTCACAGCTAAGTGATTATGAATAATTTGATCGTGAGGTACACGATTTGCTCTAACCATCGACCTCCAAAGAAGAGCACACAATGACTGAAAAGAAGAGATATTTTTCACGTAACCTTCCTCATTTGCTATGGCTTTTAACCTTGCTATAGAATCGGATGAGAAACGAAAGATCCGATCACTAAGTTGAGTAGGTTCAAATTTTCTTACAAAGTCATCAGGGTGAGTATAGGGAATTGGAAATGGACCAGGAGCACGTCCATCAGGATACCAACGGGTGTAGACAGGCAAATGAGAGTCACATATCATATGGTTTCCACTTCCTCTATGTATCTCGGACCATACGTTCCAAAAGTGCCAGTATGATGTTCCATCTGTAATACAGTAGTTTACTGAACAAGCGATAAAAATACCATCCAAGAGCTCAGTGACCTGAACTGACATCAAAGGTTTTGAGCTGCCATCATAGTTCACATATTCCTCATTGAGGTCAAAAAATGATTGAACTACCAAAGGAACATCCTTTGGTGAGAGAACATCGGAAATGGTGATATCTAAAGTGGCATGAATGAATCTAGCCCCAGGACCCTTGTTACAATCTACATAAACTACACTTTCATTCTTATCTCCATCTACCTCGGTGACAAACTGACCTGCTAATGGGTAGAAATGAACAAGGGTGCGAGAAAGAGATTCTTTTAGACTTTCAAGGAACAAGAGGAACGAAAATTCTTGGTTTTTTATATGTGGTGGTTTGGTGAATAAGAGACCAAAATGTATATGGTGGGCAGAAAGCAACAAGAGATCATGAGGAGCTAAGTGATAGGGTTGTTTTGATTCCTCTACCTCGTGCTTTGGCTTAATGAAATTTTCAGAAATACACTTAACCAAGGGAAAATCTGGCTTTCTCTTTTCTTTAGAACACGAATGATCGCCATAGTAGGCCTTAGGTGTATAGATGTATGTAGGAGTTGTGGTGCTTCTAAGATGAGTAATTCCTTTCAACCATCCTTGAACTGATGCAATTTTGCAGCGATTATACCACATAATCACTTAAGAAAATGAAGGGTAAGTTTCCAAATAAGAAAGAAAACGAACCTCAGAAACTTAGGCTTATTACAAAGTTTGAGAATAGTTTAACACAAGCTGCAAACAAGAGAGAGAGAGAAAGAGAGAGAGAAGTTTACTGTCTAAAGAAGCTTGGCTACAAATCTTTTTATATAAAGGAAGAATTGATGATTTCCATCAATTATTGAAGGCCTTTAAACAGGCATATACAACACAGCTAGACTAATAAGTTATTAATAAATTAATAACAGGGGAAATATAAACTACTCTAGCTGAACGTGACCAACGTGTATATTACAAAGTTGTTAGAA
Source organism: Chenopodium album (assembly GCF_948465745.1). Lineage (NCBI taxonomy): Eukaryota > Viridiplantae > Streptophyta > Magnoliopsida > Caryophyllales > Amaranthaceae > Chenopodium > Chenopodium album. Next base: position 5,507,268 of record NC_137835.1, read on the forward strand.
CTTTGACTATCCTTCTACAGTTTTAAGACTTTACACCATTGTATATTCGTATTCATATTCTAGGATTAACATATTAGTTTTCTTCTACTCCCTTCATTTCACAATAATTAACACAATTTGACTAGACATGTAACCCTATCTCAGTTTCCCTCTCCCCTTGGTCCAACCCATCTAAAGGCAAATTAATTTAAAATTTGTATAGCAAGTTAATGATCAAAGATAAAGACCTCCATTTTCATTCAATTATTAAAAATAAATAAATAAATAAATAAACCAGCTTTTGTTCCTAACAAAAACAAAACATTATACAATATGATTGTTTCATTAACTTATTTTAATTTGCAGAAGAGATACTAAGCATACTTCAGGCAGTATAAGAAAATTTTCAAGGTAGCTTAATAAATTGGAAGTTTCCTTGATGCCCTTCACTTTAAATTAGAATAGGTGGAGAAAAAATATTAAGCTGCAAACATATAACTAATCCAGATACTAACCATTAGAGTCTTCTGGTTTCCTAAAAAGAAAAGGGTTACACTTTTGGTTGATTTCATCTTTGGATCAACATGGCATTTAAAATCTTCTTGACAAGGTCATAAGTTCAAATCTCGTCAATCAGTTTCAAATTGAACGATTTAGCGGTGTACATGAGTAGGCCCACTATAACAAATCAGATGCGTATATTAAGATAGATAAACTTACAATATGGCTCAAACAACAGGAAAAAGTCTTCCAAATACAAAGTGAAAAACTAAAAAAGCATTATAAGTAAAAAAGAAAGCACATTGGAATACTAGACTTCGGTTTCCAAATAATACATTCCAAATTCACAACTTTAGAAACAAAATTTCTCATCATAGAAGTACTCTGTATAATGCAAGAAACATTTTATACAATTACATCCAAACCATTCTGCAAAATTTATCAATTGAGATTCTAACATTTCCGTTCTTTTAACAGTTTAATATGGCTTGGATTAGATGGTCATGTTTAATGGGCAAGCTATTCCTTGGTGTAAGTTTTACAGTAAGTAAGCATCTCAATGATGACGTTTGCTTTTTACCTGAACTGATGCTGTGATCATGCCACATTAACACACATACAGGCAATACAGCAAGGATGAAATCAAAAAAAAAAAATGTACAAGAATTGCTGCACATAAAGCTGTCAAAGTTTAAGATAGAAACCTTGATGAAGAAGCATAAGCTGTGGCAATTATGAACAACAGAAGGTGGTCATTGTTGAAGGGCATAAAGTGAACTCAATCAACGTCAACTTCTTCTGGCTTGACAAAGAACTCTATGTAAGCTATCCTGCTAGGTGGCTGATAACCTGCAGAATCTATGTGTGAGTGTGCTGGTCTTAACATGGAAACCAAATGCTGAATTTTTAGTATTCCTCCTCTCCCAACAGTAACTTTGCTTCCACGGTTATCTTTGACAACACTGCTTGGTATATTTGAAGTTGTTGCCCGCAGAAATTTATACTTGTACCTATTTATCAATATTAACAATCAACGTTAAATCATTGAATAAATGAAACCACAATATTAAGTAATCGAAAGGACATTAATATGTACCGATGAGACACTTCCTGATCACAGCTAAAAGCAGCCAAAAGGTCAGTATTTACGTAATACATGAAGTCTATCTGCAAAATAAACAATTAAACCTGTCACCATAACTGATCAAAATCACAAACTTCTCACCCTTCACAGTACTGGAAAAAGTACATCTGTGTGAAGGAGAAAGACAAAGGCTTAAACACATAAAGATCAAACAAGCTCAGTTGTCAGTACCACTTAACCTTACCTGTAGATCACCATGACCTTCACCTCTAAAGGTTACAGAAGGAGGAGTAGGCTGTACAGTAATTTTAATGCTTGACCCGGGCCATTCCAGATCATCAATGGCTTCTTTCAGAGCTGCAGACTAAAAATGCACTGAGGTTAGAATATATTTGTGTACCTTCTAAGAAGAATCTAACATATCCAGAAACATATGCCCTCGCACAGATACTCTGTAATTTTAAATTATTTTAAAGTCTTATACCTGATTTAAAGACTGTTATATGTTATTTTATAGCAGTGTATTGTATAAACTAATATCATATCTTCACCATGGATCAGTTTCAAGAAGTTACCTTCACTGTGAAGCTTAAAGGGGTGGCACCCAAAGGTTCAAAATTGTAGTCCCACGAAATAGTATCTGGGATTCTTGTTCTGATCTCAGCATAAATGCACGCATCCAGTGAATCAACAGACCTAGTAAGAAAAAAACAACATAGAAATCAAGCAATGAAACAATTTGATAGTTTAGACATCCAACACTCTTTCTTTTTTTCCTTTTTTTAAAATAAATTATCAAGCAATCTTTAGGAACTTTAAAAGTTAATCAGCAAAAATAAACCATGAGAAAGCATTGCAATCAGTTTCTCATCAACAAAGTCTTTTTGTTTCACATATCAACAGCTCAATCAAGTTCCTAGATGTTCTGTTTCTTCCGAAACACAACCTATGTAACTCAGCACCAGGACACGGCCACATAGATCATTACTCATTAGATCACCACTGTGCAGAACCAAGAGCCAAACCCAGCTAATTATTTCTTCAATCTAAGTTCATTGCTGATTTGAGGCGCTAAATTCTAATATCCTATGGGTAAAGGTAGAGTAACAAGGACTACAACTATCAGGTGTAAATGTACTACCTTTGTGAAGCAAAAAATCATTGTCGAAATCTACTTAGGTTTCCCATCAAAACCTATCTCCCACCAATTCCATAGAAAGACATCACGATCCTGTACCCCAATCACCAATGCCATCAACCACACTTCTATAATTCAGGACTCCCTAAGCATCCACGGGCATTAAGCAGGAACAGGACAATCCCAGCAGGAAAGCCTTTTGAAATTACCATTTTGGCAACAAGAATGAGAAGAATCAACCACGTGTTCCCTTAAACCCCCATCCCAATGTGACATATCGAGTTTTCACAACCTCCAACAAACATATATGGCAACTCAAGTTATCTCACTACATAGAAAGATTTCACAATAACACTTAAAAAAACTACTCCGAAATTCACTGCATTTTACTGAAACATTTCGTTATAGCATTTTCACCATATACTAAGCTTATGCAAATTTTAATGTCATACATATCAGAATAGTTGACAAATACAGCGCCACAAAAAGAAAATATATCATAATTAACTAGATCAAAGCAAATAAGGACAATTACTTGAGTAGAAGCTGCATATCAGGGCCTGGATACCGAAGCTCAATCGTACTCGAGTGTCCCGGAACCGAGAATGTATTCAAGCAATCAACCAAAAGCCCCAAACTCACCCCGAATCGAGGCCGTGCTTCAGCAGTATACTCATAATTCACAAACAACTGCAAAAAAAAACCCAATCAAATCAAAACTACAATAAAATTAGGTCATACACACAGAAATTCACAATCTTAATTCTTAGCTAATAGTCTGATAGCATAAATTAAAGTTGAAATGAAAACCTCTTTTTGAAGATAAACCTTGGCTTGAAGACAACCAGTCTCTTCAACAATCAAAACGACGCCGTGTTCCGATAATTCTACTACCGCATCCTGGAGTGAAGAAGAACGAAAATTGAAATTAAACGAAACCCTAATTTTGTTCGGAGAATTTGGAAGAGAGAGAAAAATGTAAGAAGAAAGACCTGATGGCGTTTCCAGCGAACCGAGGTGAGCGCATCGACAAAGCCTTGAACGTTGTCGAGTTGACACACTAAATCTGGTAGTGTGGCATCCATTGACGCCGAACTCATCTCTGTCTCTAGTCTTTGATTTTCAGAAAAGTGGAGCTTTGCAGTTTTCACACTTGTTCTCTTTCCCGCCAAAATAACAGCAGCTGAGGTTTTTTATTTGTCAATTCAGCCCTCCTTTAGTCCTGGGTTTTGCCCGTCTTGAAAACTATGGAATACTTGTATCTGTGGAGATTTTAACCGACTAAACTAAGGCTCTGTTCTTTTGAGCATCTGGGCAGAGCAGATTAAATTTCAGCAGGGCAGAGTTCAGGCTATTCAGCCCTCTGCGCTAGTCCTGGGTTTTGCCTGTCTTGAAATCTACGGAGTACTTGTATTTATCAAAATTTTAACCGACTAAACTCATTTTATATTTGTGCTTAGTTAGACTTATTAATTTTTTATAGTTAATTTGTCATTTGTAGATTTGTCCCAATTTAATTGATAATCAATCTCTATAATAAAAAAAATCTAACAGAATCTCATTATGGTTAATTCATAAACTCGAAATATTTGATGTAGCTATTGAGATGGATGAAGCAAAACATTTTGGTGGTTTTTTAAACTACATTTTTAATTTAAGGAAAATGTATAATGCTTGAAAAATTCAGTATGAAAGTACAAGGGGATGGACTTAATAGTCAAAGTTTCTACACAGACAATATGGAGTAAAAGTTGAATACAGAGGTACACAAGTTTCAGTAACCTTGAACCACAAAATCAACTTATCAAGATGACATTTATGGAAATTTTGAACTAAAATTTGTTGCTATGGAGTACAATATGGCTGCTCTGCTACTGTATACAAAACCTGCAAAACCATTAACAATATGACTTACTGCAAAACTTTGTTAATCACTATAATTGGATCAACTGTGGGCATAATTAACAGTGGAGTAAAAAATTGGATCAACATCAACATAATTAAATTTGCTGACTGCCGATTGCCATTTTCTAATAAAGCATCAGTATATAGAAAAGAAAAGCCGCCTATAAATACCCAACCCTAAGGGGTCATCCACTCCATCAGTGATCACAATTACATTTTTTTTTTTTTTTGAAGAAATTGCAACTTCAATTGCATGTATACAATATAATTTTGGAATAAATAGCACAAACCAAGGACTAACTAGTGCGTATAACACTATCAAATAATTGCCGATTAATGCAAAATTCACACTACCAGTTTACTGTCGTTCATCAGAATAATTTCAATTTTCCTTTGGTGAAGGTTCCTTTGCCGTGGTTCTCAAGACACAACGCTCTCTCTGTTCCCAGTAAACCAGAACATGATTCACCTGAACTCATTGTGACTGCAAAATAAAGGTATACAGTGCACAGTACGACTAAAAGAACAAGAGCTACTAGAAGGAAGCGGTGACGCTGGATGAGTGTAGTGAAGCTTATGTCATGTGAAAACTTTTTATGAGGCGAAGACGAAGCAAAAGCTCCCTGAGTTCGTCTATGAGGAGAAGATATGACATTATCAAGAGCCATGGTCGATGCACCAACGCCTTGTTCAGACTGCTAAAGCATAACAGTATATGTTCAGTCAGGTTCATGATATGCACAGGAAATCAGAAACAGACTTTTGCAAATATTCTGATCAATATAACTCATACAATACACCCGAGAAACACACAGGATTCTATCCTTCATGATAACCTAAGATGCTGAAACACGGCAAAGTCCAGTAGATTCACATAAAAATGGCAAGATAATAAGCAGCAGACAAGTAGAACGCAACATTCAAGTAATTCATAATTAATTTGGTAAACATGATTATGAACTGATGATGCTTCACAAAACTGAAATCTAATCCAGGGAAAGAAAGAACAGCAACCTAACCATGGACTAGATGACCAAATTTAAAGACACAGTACCTAAATGGCAATACCTAGCCCGTGATCATAACCTACCAGCTACTTTCTTACCTCATTCCTCAGGATCCCTCAACTCACTCAGTGTCAAAGGAAACACGGCACACAGCAGATTTTGGTATCCAGAAGCCATAGGCACAAAAGCATGAACGCAAAGAGAATTCATTGAAACTATGATTGTATATTGGTATCCAATAATTTGTATCTTCATTAAATTCAATAACACAAACTTATAACCATCAAGCTCGGGTGCAACAAGGAACAGTGTTGCTTCCATGATCTAATACAGTGGAGATAACAATTGACAATTCCCCCCTACCTAGTACCTACCATTTACATTCAACACCATTTCAGCACGAAAATAGGATACAAAACATTAACTAACACAGCTTCCCAAATAAGCTTCAATAATCCTAACTTCCAAGCAATCCCGGTCCGAATTCTAGAAAATACAAGCTTTCGCTCTCTCCGGCTATAATTGTCACACCACTAGTTCAAATTACACCATCAAAGCAATGATGGCGAAATTCAAGTGGAAGGAAAACTAACTATACCCTCAAATTTTTTTGGGGATATCACCCAATAATAATTAGTCGATTCAGCTCAACAATTTCCAGAAATTAAATTCAAATAAAAATTTCTTAAATATCACAAACAAAAACCCCTCCTCCACACAGATCATCTAACAAATCCATCAAATAATCATCAAATTGCAATACAATAATCTATTAACAAAAACAGTAAATGAAGATAAAATTTACAAGAAATTCCAAGGAATTCAAACGATTTGACTAGCACATATATATAAACATAATTCACATCAGTCCAATGAAAACAAACAGAATTAAAAAGAGAAAAAAGAGGGTTTTCGACAATTCGAAAATCAAGAGGAGAAAGAAAAGGGAAGTGATACCTCTTTAATCGGGGGAGAGAATGAAATTGGAGAAAAACAGAAAAGCCAGACAGCAGTGCGATTTAGAGAGAGTGTAAATGAAAAGCGAAAGCGTCTGAAAATTGAGGCGAAGGAGGAGAGAGAAAGTTGGGAAAGTGAGGTTTGATAGAGTGAGGATGAAGAAAATTGGGCGAGTTACCAATTGCCAAATTAACACTTAGATCCAGATCTAGTGTCACCATTATTTTGTCTCCACATTTCTGTTTTTATAGTACTACTACTTTATGCCATTTAAACTCATTTGTTGATAGATTGACAAGTAATTAAGGATTATATAATTAGTCATTTTTTGATAAGTTATTAAATTGACAAATAATTAAGGATCACAGATATGTTTGATAACATATTTTGTGTGGAGTATATGACAAGTTGATAAAAATTTAAGACACTTAAAAGAATTTTAATTGCTAATACCGTACAAGTATTTAGGTAGAAAAAGTCATCGAAATTACTATGTTAGTGTTATAAGGGTTTCTATGTCCGTATTATAGGGGTTATTCAATCAGTGTGTTTTATGGGTTACTCGATAAGTATTACAAGGGTTACTCGGGATCCGGTTACTCGGTCGGTGTTATAGGGGTTATTTAGTCTTTTTTAAAAGGTCACGTAATGTGACCAACCGCATATAAAAATATATTTGAGATAAGTACTTGAAAATTATCTACTCTACACATGATATGACTTAAACCGCTAATTTTAACAAAACTCACATACAAAAAAAATAAATAATGAATCTTGTTATCTCCAGTTTTCATTAGTTTTGGAAACTACCTTTTCAATTTCAATTACACTGTAGCTTATCTTCATTTTTTAAGTTCTTTTAACTATGGTTGCCAACTTGCCAATCATTAGGACTTAGGATCAATGGCTATTTGTAAGTTGCATAAGATTGATGATTGTTAATTATGTTTGTTTTAAAAAATAATAATCATAATAATAATAATTGTTATGATGAAGAGGAAAATTTGTCAATTACCACTGTAGTAATAGGGGCTTCTATTGCAAAATAAATTAAAAATAAAAAATGTTGGGAATTGTTACCTTCGAATAGTAGAAATAGAACATCCACTATTGTTATTTGTTAATACTAATGTGTTGAATGTGATTTCGACCAAAGTGACTTCATAATAGTCATTTAATTTATAATTTATTTTTGAAGTAAAGATAAACAAGAAGTTAGGATAGTCTTCTCTCAAAATTATACCCTACTTTATCAAAATAAATAAAAAGAGGAAAATTTACCCTACATTACCCTCTCTACAAATGAACACGCAAATTTACATAATTTACATAGGTGAAATTTTGTAGTAGCTCTTTGACATCTTCCATCAATAGCTTACCAAGTCTTTTCCTAAAAAATATTTAAAATCTTACTTAAAGTGGTTTTAATTTGGTGAAGCAGGACAAAATTACGCGTTGATCGATGTAATTAATGTTAATTTTTATTTAATCTTTCTCTTTTTAACTAGCTTATCCTATTTCCAAACAAAAAAAAAAAAAAAAAAAAAGCTTATCCAACGCACTTAGGGCCTTCGTTAACATTTTTTTCCTATTAATAATAAGTAAATTATCTCCTTCAATGACTACTTTTCAAATATTATCATGGATTTATTATTTATAGGCATGTGCTAAAAGAAGATGTAATTTATACTTCTACTTGTATATGATTTTGTCTAATTGTTGTTTTTTTTTTTTTTTTTTTGAAAGAAGTCCTAAAGGACACAATTTTGTCTAATTGTTGTGAATGGGTATTTTTTTTCTTTTTTTTTAAAAAAAAAAAATTAATTAAATTAAAATTATAGAAGATAAATTAAAAAATTAAGAAAAGGGTGGCACACAGCAAACCCCCGTGAGAGGGAGCAAAAATTGAAGATACCCTTTCCTTCCATCCCTTCGCCCATCACCTCCGTCAATTCAATTAAAGTCCCCAATAACGTTCTCTTTCTCTCTCCTCTTTTTCTAGGGTTCTTACCCTTCAATGTTAATTTCCCCAACTTAAACCCTAATTTTCAATTACCGATTCGATCAACTTTTTTCCGGCGAAATCAATGGATTCTTCAACAACAACCGCCACCACAACAACCCCCTCCGCCGCCGACACCACCACTACCGCCGGCAATACTCCGACGCCGATGTCAAACGTCAATGGTCCGCCTCCATTTCTCTGTAAAACTTACGATATGGTGGATGATCCGGCAACTGATTCGGTAGTTTCATGGAGTTCTACTCACAATAGCTTCATCGTTTGGAAACCTCCTGAGTTTGCTAGAGATCTTTTGCCTAAGTATTTCAAGCATAACAATTTCTCCAGTTTTGTTCGACAGCTTAATACCTATGTATGCTAAAATCTCACTCTTTTTTTTTTTTTTTTTTTTTTTTTTTTTTTTGGCGGTTAGTTTTGTTTATTTTGTGGGTTTTGGTTGATTTTTATTATTGATGCTAAAATGTGTTTTAATGTTGTCATGAATTGCTGTAATTTCAATTTAATCGTTATTCAAGTTATTGTTTGTTGGAGTGTTGTAGTGGGTTAGTTGATTTGGGATTAATTGCCCTAGCTAAGAGTATAAACTACAGTTATAGAACAATCTCGTTGATGGATGATAGATATATTATGGTTTTCTTGTTTGTTTTTACAATTATTAGTCTATGATTGTTTACATAATAGTTTGCCTTTTATAGTGGCTTCTACTATTGATATTACTGCCTGAATGATTTGCTTGTTTGAACCATAGCCTTAGTGTGTGTTCTATTCTCCTTATTTTCATTTAATTTAACTTATTTGAATGTAATTTAGTTGCAAATTGAAACTTGGGTAGCCCTAATATTTCCCGAACTTGACTTATCTAATTTTATATGTATTCTTGTTTGAACTTATAACCCTTATCCGAACTTATTTTTATTAAAACAAGTGGAGGCATGGTGAACGAATCAGGACCATAATTCATGACCTTGTTTGCTTCCTATAAATAGTAGAGGGTTTATAGATGCTAATGAACCCCCTATGGGAAATAGGGATGGGGCAGGGGAAGGTGATAAGTCCTTCCTAATTATCCAGGCCTTCAGGGGGGTTTGGAATGTGGATGAGAGTTCTATAAGAATTGCGAAGTATATCTAATAGCTAAGTCAAAAATATTAGAGCACCATGTAGAGTTTTCCTTTTGGACCTTACCTTTCTCCTTGTTCTCTCACTTGTTAATATTCTGAAGATTGCAATGTTGGATCTTTTCTTCGTTTCTTATGGACTTCATTTAAGTGATCAAACATGGAGGTATTTTGTTACAGAAATATGAGTTTGTAGTGATTTGAGCTTTTTGAAAAACAATGTTTTGTATTTTACTGTCTATATGGAGTATCAAGAGTAATTTGACAGGAATAATAGTAGTTAGGAGTAGACTAGCAGCCTTAGAAAGTCCTCATATTGTACACATCTTGTAAAAGAGCTTACTTGAAGCACATTTGCACTGTGTACTATGGTAAATATGCAATGATCCTAAGAATTTTAATTGCTGCAGGCAGCCTGCAGCAGAGTGGAAAATTGGATATGTCTTTGAAAGGGGTGCCATTATAAGGAACAAAAATTTCTAATACTGATCAGTAGTCCGAGATCTTCCTATTCTGGATATACTGTAAGCTGTATGTCACTGAACTCACTCCTGCCAGCTTATTTTGCGAGCAGCTTGAGAATGATTGGTCATTTTCTCCTTTTTTTCTCCCCTTCTTTGTGTGGGAGGGATTGTCAAGAAAAAGAAAGAAGATATTTTTCTTGTAAGTGTATGTGTCAGGCTTGAAATGACTTGATTACTGCTGCTATGACACAGGCTGGATTGCTAATTTTGGTCCCTTTTTAAGTTTGGGAGAAGAAAGGGGTGGGGTGGTGGGCTGTGAAAGTCAATGTTATATGGGTGTTTGTGATTGTGTGCACGCTGTTTGGCATACCTACAGACCTGGTTTCAGCCTCTGTGTGATTTTTACATTCTTGATCATGGAAGAAATATGTGTAAAATGTTTTTTTTTTTTTTTTTTTTTTTTTTTTTTTTTTAAATTCATAAGTTAATGCTTATCTCAAGGGTGAATGAATTAAAAAAAAAAAATTGTGAGAAATATTGAGAAGCATTTATGTGCTCTTTTATGAATATCATACAAAAGAAACACAAATGATAGGCTGATAGCTAATACCTTTCCAAAATAAGCTGTATTTGACTTTAAAAGGGTGAAACTGAAATGGTATTGACCTTTAATTTCTAAACATACCCTCCTTTTTTTTCTCCCCTTGGACCCACACCCAGTCATTTACCCATTCATATTTTCTCTCATGCTAAAATCTGTTCCCCAACTCAATTTCAACTCTTCACTGTAATTTGAAATTATAAAAAAATCAATGCTTAATCTTGATCACCAAAATGTCAAAGAATGAAGTTTGGGATGGAGGGAACAATTGAATAATGTGGGTAAAAAAGAATAATGCAATGGAAGAGTTTCATACCCTTATCTTGTAGGATGGGAAAACTGCTGGTGTACCGCTTGATTGTTTGCCTTCTTATATTTGACTCCTTGCAGTTTACTTACTCTGTTCCCCCCCCCCCCCTTCCGTTTACGCATATTCCTATCTGAAAATACTACCTCCGGTTCATTTTACTTCAACAATTTCCATTTTGGGGTGGTTCAAATTACTTGCAACAAAAAAAAAAATCCTTATTTGGTAACTTTTGGCCAATAAAATGACATATATGCCCTTACTGTTTTTTCTTAAACACCCTTATTAAATTACAAATCTGATTTCATTAAATTAAACCCCAACCTTAATTAATTAAACTTTCATCCCATTTAATATTCTCTCTCCTCCTCCAACCCCATTTTCGGTGGCTTCACGGTGTTAAGAGCGGCGGGGGGTTGCAGTGGGTCGGGTTTCGCGGTTTCAGTTCGGCGGGTTTTGCGGTTTCAGATCGGCGGTTTCGTGGTTTAGTTTCGTGGGTTTGGTTTCATGGGTTTGCTGGGTTGGTGAATCGTGCTGGGTCGGGTTTCGTGATTTGTGGGTTGGTTTCGTGGGTATGGTTTCATTGGTTTGGTGGGCTGGTGGATCGACAATGCTGGGTGTGTGGGGTGGTGGTGGCGGGTCGGCGGGTCGCTGGGTTCGTGGGGTGGCTGGGTTCCGGGGTGGCTGGGTACTGCCTGGGTTCGTGGGGTGGTGGTGGTGCGTCGGCGGGTTGCTGGGTGCGTGAGGTGGTGGGGTGCGTTCGACGGTTTGCTGGGTGTGTGAGGTGGTGGTGGTGCGTCGGGGTTTGCTGGGTGATGCTGGTGCTTGGTGGTGTTGGTGGTGGTGGGCTATTCAATTTAATTGTTTGATTTTTTTTTATTTTTTTTATTTTTGGGTTAGATTAATAGTTAATCACATACCCTTATTTTTCCATAATCATGCTTTCAATCTTTTGCCTTGGTTTGTGTAAAGTTGTCCTTTGTTGCGACTAAAATGAACCGGAGGTAGTATTTACTTTGTTGACATGTTTTTTTATATGGAAAAGCTTTGTTATGTACAATTCATACTGTACCCTTACTACCCCACATTACCCCACCCAATTTTGAGTGGGTAGGATTATTATTATCTTCTCCCTTCCTCTAGCACACCTTCTTAATATGCCAAAATCAAATGTGTCAGTTAATAAAGAATGTAGGAAGTATTATGATTTGCTGTAAACTAGTGCTGATATCTAGTAGAATATTTTGTTCTGTTGGACTACCTCTCATAAATGGATAGATGTGAAATTGTGAATTAGGAGCAAAGGAAGTAGTATGAAAGATTTAAAGTTGTCTAATGCAAATATTATACTTTGTATACATTAGTAGCCAATGAAAAAATTGTTTTATTACTGATTCTTGCACCAACATAAAGTATGTGACTATGTGCATGTTATCTTGGATCTTATAATGAAAGCACTGCCCAGAATATTAATCTTTTGAGTTTTCTTTGACCTTCAGGGATTTAGAAAGGTGGATCCAGACCGCTGGGAATTTGCAAATGAGGGATTTTTAAGGGGCCAGAAACACCTGCTTAAGAATATCACCCGGCGAAAGCCTGCTCATGGACAAGGTCCACAACATCAACAACAAGCAAATACACAGACTTCGTCTGTTGGAGCTTGTGTTGAGGTGGGTAAATTTGGGCTGGAGGAAGAAGTGGAGAGGCTTAAAAGAGACAAGAATGTGCTTATGCAAGAACTTGTTAGATTGAGACAGCAGCAGCAGTCAACTGATAACCAGTTGCAAACCATGGTACAACGTCTGCAGGGAATGGAACAGCGCCAGCAGCAAATGATGTCATTCTTAGCAAAAGCTGTACAGAGTCCTGGATTCTTGGCTCAATTTGTACAGCAGCAATCTGAGAGCAGCAGGCGCATATCTGAAGCTAACAAGAAACGAAGGCTTAAGCAAGATGGTGTTACTGAGAGTGAAAATGCTACCCCTCCCGATGGACAAATTGTGAAATACCAACCCTTAGGGAATGATTCTACTCAGGCAATGCTCCGGCAGCTAAGGAATTTGGACGCCAATTACAATAGCAACTCCGATAATTTCTACATTGGCGATTCATCTTCTACTAGTGCAATGGAAAATAAAACACAAGCAAATCGGGTATCAGGAGTTACCCTTCAAGAGGTCCCACCAACTTCTGTACCAGCTTATGTGATTCCAACTTCTCAGATTGGTGCTGGTGGTCCTGATTGTGCTGTTGTATCTAAGATAAAATCGCCTCCTGTTATGACCAGTTCTGAAACTGTATCCACTCCTGCACTCTCAGAAATAAGTGGTCTTTTAAGCCCTGAAACAATACCCTCTGTAAGTCTTCCACAGACAAATAGTGTCATGCCAGAGATATCCTCTTTGCCTGACATTGTACATAATTCTGTTGACATTCCTGGGGAAAATTTCCTGTTAAATGAGACAGGAGATGGTGACTTTATGGATCTGACATCTGTTGACTTTGACGGGACAATTCCTATTGAGCTGCCTCCTGATGCTGATCTAGATTTGTTTCTTGATGAAGACTCATGGGATCAGTTTATAAACCGTAACAATTTAATTCCCTGTGATAACAATGAGCCTGAGATGCCTAACGTTGAAAATTCGGCAGAGGTAAAAGAAGTGCAGCCCTTAGATAACGGGTGGGACAAACGGCAAAGAATGGATCAGCTTACAGAACGAATGGGTCTTTTAAACTCAGATAACCAATTAGTTTGATTAGCCATCTGTACAGTTATGGCTCTTACCATCCAAGGTATAATCAGAACTCGGAATCAGCATAGCCGTTACTTCTAATGTCCAAAATGATGCCATTACATTTCTGTATTGTATACTCAGCTTTCAGTTGCACATACAACCTTTCTTGTGCTTGTAAATCCTTTTTATGCCTTTTATCCGTTTCTTCTGAAACTTTTCAAACATCCTCTTGTGTAGTTAGAAACAATCGTGACATGTTTGTGCTCGAATCTTATGCATTTGCTTTCTTTAACGTTATACAGATGTTTTTGATTGCAGGCTTCAACTCACTAGGGAAGGCCTAATGATATATGTTCCATGCTTTTTTTCTTGATGAACATTTTCTTTACAGCTCTTCCAGTTCCCGTGTAGAACAGCCATTTCTGGCTCATAAATTTTTTGGCCTAGACCATGGATTCTTATGCAGCATGCTGGCAAGGAGTTGGTCATCTTGTGATATGCTTCTTTCCAATTGTATAAATATCAAGATTAATTTGTACAAGACAGTGAAGCAATTTAGGTTTGATGAATGATTTACTCCATCTTTGATGTAATTTTTTGCACAATTCTTTTGCTCGTGTAGCTATGTAGCAAACTGGCTTTTAACTGTGAACTTATAATTGCAGAGGTGATTGTCATCTCTTTCTTTTAGCTATGGCCTCACCTGTGTGTAAAGTTTACGCTTTGACCCCTTTATGAGTTTTTCTCATTCGATATAAGACTATAAGTGTCACTGGTACATCTGATATTGTTCCAATCCTATTTATTTTTATATAGTTCATCTCTTAGTTAAATTTACCACTAAAGGTGTGCATTTCTCGACTTATTTTGCCTTGTAACTTGAAAACTTATTTTCAAGTATTTAGGAAGTTCTAATAAGTTTAGAGAGAACAATTTAAAATAATTAGTTGAAAAAATTGTAAGCCAATTGTTCAGTTTTGACAAGATTAGCATGGAGCTATTTTCTTTAAACTTGTTTCACTATTCAAACTGCTTTCAGTGATCACCTACAATATATGCAGTTTTGAAGGTAGGATGGACAGTTTGTGTTTAGCTTCTGGTGTTTAGCTTCTATAACGTGCTATAACGTCATCTGGTCTGACTGTTAGAATGACCTGATGATGAACCCTGCCATTGAAGTTAAATGTTATTATCAGCACATATCTAAATTGCGAGTTCTTAGTAAGATGTTACGGGATAATCCATAATTCAGGCTATTTAGTTCATTTTCTTTTCCAATAATGGTAACGTAGCAAACTAGCAATACGATAGTCGCTCTATAATTCAGAGAGACTTCAGGTGCAAAGCTGCGATTCAGTAAACATCTGAATCTATACAAGCTGCTGTATTTCAGACTCTGATTATAGTCGGCTAATATTGTGTCATTTGTATATTTGGCGGCTTTTTTTTTTTACCTCCGTTGTACTCTCATATTCATGAAGAATAACACATTTCTCTATAAATATGATAGATTTATAACAAAGTTGAAAATTTGTGAAAAAGTTTTTCCTGAATGTGATTTAGTATAAAACCAGACGTGTAGATTCTTGTAGCAACAAAAGTTACTGGAAAACATACACAAGGTATGCAGAAGAGCAGAAAGAGGAAGGCTAAAGCAATTTGTGTAATTTCTAGCAGAGATTCTGTCTCGTACAATTAATGGAAGCTTAAGCTTCCCAAGAATATAAATATAAAAATTCAGTTCTTAAATATATAGATTCCACAATTAACAACAAATGCTCTATATTTTTCTTCAAAGCTTTGATTCAGCAATCAATCCATTCCTCTTCCTTTGAGTTTTTTTATAGTTGAGTGGCAATGACCTTGTCGGTAAGCTTCCCAACAGTAGTCAATACAGTAGCAGCAGTACACAAACAAAGAGAAATGTGAAACCTTGACTAAATGCGGTCCAAACTTTCAGTGACTTAAAGATTAGGCATTCCTCGTTGCCAAGGACCTACCTGCGTTCCAGGACAGCTAAAATTCAATATGATAATAAACGTAGCAAGAATGATCAGTCCTTATTAAAAAATATTAGCATGCTCTAAATTGATTTCTAAATCTTCAACAATGTCACTATCACAGAAGCATGTTAAGTCATAGACTAGAGCACATGAGAAGATAAAGGAAAAATATTTCTATCATGAAGTGGTAGAGTACTATATACTCGCATTATAATATAAAACTAAATAAAAGCTCATATAACAAATGAACAAATTAAGAACTGCTCACAGAAGTCCATACAATAAAAGTCCTTTTGTGACTGCCAAAAAGATATTAGTCCTTAATTTTAGCAGTCAATTTATAACCAAGCAACATGATGATTCTTAAAGTAGATCCAGAGAGGAGTGAAGTTGATAATACTTAAATACACCATTTTAGTTGCTAACATTGCGATATCCAATTCAGGTGGGTGGGATCTCTACATTGTTGGAAACTTGCAGTCAAACACTTAGCTTTAAGAAAGGCTTCAGCTCAAGGCTACAAGGTTTGAGTGATAACACTATAATATCCAATCCAGGTGAATACTAACATTGCAATATTCTAGTTGCAAACACTGCAGTACTGATAGCTGAATATGATTTTAGTTGCAATGGAACATTATGACCTCATTTCTCACGGTATCACTCATCAGCTATTATAAATGGATTCAGCTCAGGACCCCATGGTTTAAGTATTGCAAAATCTTACATTAGTTGAATGACTACGTGTAATTAGAAAGATGGGCAGGTCATGATACTTAAGAACTGCTGTAAAGATGATACCAATTACCAAATGCGTGATGCAACTTTCTCTGCAGTCACATCCAACATTTATCCCTCCTTTCAACTAATATTGTCTATAACTATATGGTTTGATCAGCAACATCCTAGTTCAAGGACACACTCTCACTAATAGGTCAGGCTGCCACACGCCCACACTACAGTAGCAAAAAAGGAGTGAGCATCCAAAGGCCTGTCTGTATTCCAGGAAAAAGCAGCTTGCCTAATTGCTGCAGCTCAATTGTTACCACATAGGCACATAGGCACCTACAACATTATAAGTACCTTGATCTAATGAATTAAGCCTTCCGATATTGGATCTTAGCAAGTACTACATGAGGTATAGGTGTATCCCACAACAAAGCTGTCTCAACCACCTAGTACCAAGTGAAACAATACCTCCTTCCCCCCTCAATCTCAATGAAAGTCGAGCCTTTCAGAGTTCACGAATACATGAAAGTTCAAGTATTTGGAATATAGTTGACATTGGCAAAACAGAAAACTAACAAAGCCAGGTCATAGGTTAGCCAAAAGAACAAGAATTAGCTCTCTTCAATACTGGATAGGCAAGATTCAGCGTCAAGAGAAAAGTCAGACAAGGTCAATACCATTCCCCTAATATGGTATCCAACACCACCCGCACCACTACATATGTGTAATGTGATTGATGAGTGATCTAGCACAAAACATTACATACCAGTGATCTGAATCCAATTTGAGTAATAGAATAATTACAATGATAAATAATTATTTAAACCACCTACTTGAGATAATAAATGAGAGTCCAATATGCCTCTCTTCTTACTGACTTACTTTGTTAGACACACTGAAAAGCCTACAGTTCACGCCTTCAAAGGGTTCCCATAAGACCAGAACAGTTTTAAGTGTATGTTTCTCACTCTGAACTAACTATAAAACACTTAGATATCAAATCCAAGTCAACTTTATTCCCTGCTCTGTTTGCACAATCCTCATTGCACCAACCACCCAAAGCTCATCACTTTCATTAAACAACCATCACTACAACTCCTTCCTCACAGCTAACAAAACCAAAGAACCTTTCCATGATATAATCTATTAAGGAGATACTGAACCTTGTATAATGAAGCTCTCGTTGGCCATGATTTTAAAGATAGTTAAATAGTGGTGAAGTACATGATAATAACTATGAAGTTGACATCCTCATTAGTAGTATAGCGGGCTTAGGGATTGGAATTTGGATACCTCGTCCCAAAACTTCCACTTCATCAGAAGCATTTCCCAATTTCCACAGACCGTATAGGGCATGATGACAATTGTAAATAAATGCCATACAAGTTGCCCCATTGTAGACATACAACAATAGAATTTCCATTCCCCCAATGAAAAATGACATTTTGAGAAAAGTACATAAACAAAAGTACCATAATCAACGCTACCATGAAAAGGCATGCAAATTTCATTTTTAGTTTTTTCAGACTAAACAAAGGAAATCAAACAGTCACCTCCAAAATGACACATAGAACGAACCTGGCTTCGATATGAGGTTGATTCGAGACCGAGGCCCATCAAACATCCAACTATCCTCATCTAATGACTTAACTCCTTTATTAAGTGCATCCATCAAATCAGCTTTTAGTGCTGGAAATGCCAAAACAAACCAATCAATATATCAATAGACGACATCATATTAAACCGGAAAAGAAGACAGCCAAATACCCTAACTAATAGTTAATCTTTTATTGAAACAAAATAACAATTTCACACTCATAAAGTCATAATGCCACAATCTCCTCATAAAAAGGATTATAAATAAAAAGTATCATTGTATGATAAAATTAACAATCAACCCCATTATCGGAGGAAAGCTATAATTTTCATAGAAATAAATGTTAAACTAAAGGAATTAAATTTGACCATTAAAGCTTCCCAAAAACGAAAGCTAAACCTAAAGCTCCAAGCTTTAAATTCAAATACTTTCCATGATTTGAAATTAAATAGAGATTGAACAATTGCAGATAAATTATCAAATAAGGCGATAATCAAAGTAAAAAGGGGAAACCTTGGAAAGCGTCTTCCTTGGAGTCAAGGAGAGAGAGGAGTTGAGAAGAGGAGAAGTGAAAATCATCAACACCCAAATCACCGCTATTGTTGTGGTGGCTGCTGCTATTGCTGCTCCCGCTCCCGGCGCCTTGAAGCGCTGCCGTCGACATTGCCTCTGAGTCCACAGATAATGCTTAAGAACTTCTTGAGATCGTTTATTGGAAAAACAATATGGAGTATCTGTTTTTTTTTTTGGTATAGAGAGCCCCAAGAGAGAAAATACAAGTCTCTTTTGAGGACGCACCATTTAATGTCCGTGACAATCAAATTTCACCTACTCTAGTTCGCTTCAGCTTAATTTCAGTTCAATTCAACCCCAGTCACTTCAATTTAGCTTCTAATTTCCTTGTGTGTTATAAAATATTCATTTCAGTTTGGCTCCAATCAGTAATATTTTAACCGACCGCAAAGTTACACTTTCGCCCTCCGTGGTAAATAGATTTGTTTATCATGGAGATATACTAGTATTTCCTCGTTACTTTTATACTTTATCCGTTTTTATATTATTGTACCATATAAGTTGGGCACAATTTTTATGATAGTGGAAAAAAATGAAGAGAAAGAGATGAATGTACAAAATCAACCATGTGACGTAAACATAAACTAAAGAATCAAGTGTTGAAAGTAACCTCCAAGTGGTGCAAAAATTAAAATACGAAGAAAGCAATATTTTTTTTCTCAAAAAATGGTAAGTTGGTAACAATTTATGCTAACTTTTTACGCATGTTATTAATTAAGCACTGAGAAAATATTTTAATATTAAAACAAATTAAAGAATTCAACATTTACAAATCATTGAATACGAACAAATATCGTACAAACATAATGAGGTTACGCGATCGATCTCTACTAAAAAGGTAACCAGAGGTGGGTTTAGGATACTAAATCTAGAGAGATATTTATCAGATAATTATACAGATATAACTATTATCAAAATTTTGAACCTAAAAAAGGGAACTTAAATATTTTTGGTGGGGCCGGTGCCCTAGCTTCGCCATTGAAGCTAACCTTAGTTGGGTGGTATTTCCTTACCCGTCTTCTCTTAACACTCAACGAGCCTTTTATGACCAAACATATTAGTGGAATTGGTGGGAAATTCACCTTGTGATTTAAAACTCAAAAGTTTAAGTCCTACCAACTACAAAATGTTTGAGATTTTTACGGAACTAGCTGATAAAACTTAAAAGGTGTCGATTTAATAGGTTATTTCATCTAGAAGAGTAGAACGCTCTTGAAAATAGCGCTATGAAACATGATACACTTCGAGTCCAGGTGACGACACAAACAGAACTCAATAAACAAATTCAAAACGTAAAAGCCAATCCTTCCCTTTCCGCCTAAAATTCCTCCCCCCTCCTTCTTTCTTTCTCATTCAACTAACCCAAATTTTACCATCCTCAACTTTCTCTCTCCTCAAATTAGGGTTTCCGAAACTCCCGCCAGATCCACCGCCATCACCGCCGTCTTCCGCCGCCGTTCAATTTTCGCATCTGCATGACTAGCATCCGACACCAATTTCCACCGCCGGCGCTTTTTACCGTCACTTCCGGCAGCTCTTTTATCGTCGGCGATGTCTATCAAACCTTCGCGCTCCAATTCTCTCTCTGTAACCAGATCGGAACCTTCGAAGAGCACGCCGGTATAAATTTTTTCACTCATATTAAGTTTAAGTGATGATGATTGTCGGATTTCGTATGAATTTCTGAAATTTTGTGCGATTTTGTTTGGTATGATGTTGTTTAGGTGTCGGAGCTTACGAATACGAGTGTCGTACCGAAGGAGATTATATCGGTTATCGATTCGTTGAAGCAACATGTTGAAGCTCAACGGCAAGTTTATGTCAAGGTGCATTTTCCAGAAACCAAATTTATTGTGTCTTGAAATTTTGCTTTGATTGGAAAGTAGAAGTTAGGTTTCGGTTTAATAACAATGTGACATGTTGAAGGCTTATTTTAACCGATTTACGCGTATGGATGATTGGAATTAGTGTTTTTTTTTTAATTGTAATTACTGATGAATTAATAGCAATGCTGATGAAAGGATGGCATAAAGGCGGAATCTTTGAGTGTTTTTAAGTTGATTGTTTAAAATCAGTTTTGAATAGGGTATAATTATGAGCATCATCTGGAAAGTTGGGTGGAATTAAGTTTTTTTTAAAGTATTTGTTAGTGAATGAAGGATTCTTGTTCTTATGATTTCATGCTTGTTTTCAGAACATAATGGAAGAAAACAGGCAAAAGTTGTGCAAAGTGACTTTAGGAAAAGAAAGAAAAAATGTGACGCCTAATGACTTGGAAAAGAATGCAGCTTTATTGGTAAAAAGGCAGACTGATGCAGTCAATATGCAAAACGGTATTGGAACTAGTACCGATGGTGACGGTGGCAATGTCTCACCTGAAGATACAGCAATTCTTCTAGGTTCTCCTTTCCCTAATAAGAATACTATTCGAGCCATCAGAATTCCCGGAGTGAAGAGATTACCACCTTATACGACATGGATATTTTTGGACAGGTTTGTTAAGGTTAACATGTACTTTGATGAAAATATTCTTCACATAATGTTAATCATTATGCACATGCCATACTTCCATAAGTTTGTTTATGTTGTAATGCTGTATCAACTTGATCCCCCCCCCCCCCCCCCCCCCCCCCCCCCCCTCAAATATGTTGTGGCTGTCATAGGCTTTTGATGGTTTAGCTATGCATAAATTTATATTTTGTTTCTTGTACATATAATGGGGAATGTAGGGGTAGCCCGGGTTGGGCTTATATAAAGGTGCTTTCATTGAAAGGGATTTCGCAACATGAAGAAAGAAACGAGTCAACGACATATTATATTGGACATGACTCTACACCACTGTTCAGTATTTGAAGTTTTTCCGTTTTCACAACTCAGAATTTAGAAACTTATCTATTTGATGATGCTTTTTTTTTGGATCTTTTTAAATAAACTAATTTGCAGACATTGTTTGCCTCATCTTTTTATAATTCAAATTGCTAGAACTAAAATATTATGTAAAATCTGTGTTGATGAGGACTTCTGTTGATTCCCTTAAATAATACACAAAGTTTTCATATGCTCACAGATTCACATTTACTTTTGTGAATACGGCTCCAACTATAGAACAATACTTGAAGGCCCTGAGCTATATAGCAGGAACATTTAACTTTCTCTATAGGATAAATTTCGTGGTCTTGTATCTTCATAATGTTTCCCAGTAGCTTGCACTATGTTTTCTTGCGTTAGTTTAAATTTGTTACAATCAATATAGCAAAGGATTTCTTTCCTGGGCCGTAGGTGAATGGTTAACTTTCTCGCACATGGTTTGAAATATTCTTATATTATACTGGGTAGGTTGGTACTCTAGCCTCCTAGATAAAGAAAGGGATACAAATCAGTTTCATTTATAAGATGGTGAATATGCTGCGACGTAAAGGTGTTGGAAAGGGAAACTGTTGAGGCTGTCACGAGGAGGCCTTTCTCAAGAGCAGAATGTTTTCAATGAGTAGTTGAGTTCTTATTTATGGTTGATTGTCAATATGTGATTTTTGGTCTAGTCAAAGGTTTTACATCATGTAGTTGGTAATTTACTGGATCACATACTTGAGGAGGAGGTTACTAGGGAATTGGGGTATAAAAGATAATAAATCCCTTAGTGCTGGATAGTAATTATGTATTTATTAAGCAAATGACGGTGTATAGTCTAAAGAGGGTTTTTTTTTTTTTTTTTTTTTTTTTTTTTTGGTGGAGAATGAATGAAAAATTCTTTTATAAAGTATCAAGGTGTTTAATGATTTGGACACTGGCATTGTGGGTTTGTGGATTTGGACATGTATCACACAATAATTAACAACTCTCAATTTTATCACTTTGGGTTTATAGTCTTTATACTAAAGCGCATACTATGGGCTTAAGTTTGTTTTTTTTTTTTTCTAAAGTTTGTCTAATTGTATTTTTATCAACACTTTTGGATAACATACTTCTAGGTAGTGCTTTCTTGTAAATAATCTTTCATCTTTAAGTGTGTTTAAAAAGGGTGGATAATAAGGGTATCCAAGCAGAATAGGTGATATTATGTTTCAATATGGTTTTCTTTGTGATACTATTGAACCTTCTTCAAGAGTGTACCTATCCTGTTTGGGATTTTTGAGCACATTTCAGAAGTGTGGTATTCAATTTGACCTCAATTAGTTGCTGTTCGTGGCTGGTCTGAACTTTTAGTGTTTTGCTTTGGCTATATTTCTGTATTTACCAGGGTATATGGTTTTGTCTTCCTTGTTGCTTTCCTTGGGGTCCTTTTAAGAGTTAATACTAAGCTACCTGCTTTGGTTTTTTCACATGAGATAAATTGTTTTGGTCTTGATTTATAAAGATTTAGTCTTGTCCGGTAAGACTGAAGGTCTGAAGTTTTACCCTAATATGTATGTGAAAATCTTATTGAATGGGATCTTGCTAGATTAATTTTATTGTGTACCGTTCCAATTACTCCATACCTAATTTTCAATATATTACTAATATAAAATTAACTCTTTTGGTAATAAAAGATGAAAATAGGAAAATCCTTGTAAAATCTTGTTTGGTTTGATTTGGTTTATTCTAATACTTTGGAAAATACCTTTCTAGTACAAGGTGAAGAAAACAAAACTCGTTTGGATTTTGTGACGTATAAGATCTCTTAGAGGTAGTATAAATGGAAGGAGTTATACAAATAGATGAAATATTCTTGAAATGGGAATGAGGATTATGAATAGTTGGAACCGTGTATAATTTGTTCCGCTATATATTCCTGCTTATGAAGTTTCTATCCAACTTTATTGCAAGAAATGTGAAACTTAGATTTTATGTGGCAATCGTGAATATTGTTCCATTTTAATTTTGATTTCCATTGATCAAGGAGTATGAAGATGAAATATTCTTGAAATGGGAATGAGGATTATGAATAGTTGGAACCGTGTATAATTTGTTCCGCTATATATTCCTGCTTATGGAGTTTCTATCCTACTTTATTGCAAGAAATGTGAAACTTAGACTTTATGTGGCAATCGTGAATATTGTTCCATTTTAATTTTGATTTCCATTGATCAAGGAGTATGAAGGATGTTATAAAGTTACAACAAAACTTAACACATTTTTACAACATCTGGTAAGACCGAAGGTCTGAAGTTTTACCCTAGTATGTATGTGAAAATCTTATAGAATGGGATCTTGCTAGATTCATTTTATTGTGTATCGTTCCAATTACTCCATACATAATTTTCAAAATATTACTAATATAAAATTAACTCTTTTGGTAATAAAAGATGAAAATAGGAAAATCCTTCTAAAATCTTCTCTGGTTTGATTTGGTTTATTCTACTTTGGAAAATAAGTTTCTAGTACAAGGTGAGGAAAACAAAACTCCTTTGGATTTTGTGATGTATAAGATCTCTTACGGTGTGTTTGGATTGAAGGAAATGGAGGGAAAGGAAGGGAAGAGAAATGGAGAGATGGAGTGTCTTTCATTTGGATAGCAAATGAGGAAGGGAGGGAATTGGAGGGAAGAGAAATGGAAGGATTAAATTGTAGGAAATTGATCCTTCCAACAATAGAGAGATTTGGAAGGAAAACTCATCCTTCTTCCCTCCCCTCCCTTTCCCTCCCTCCCCTCCTCTTCTCCTCCCTCCCCTTCTTTTCCTTCCCTTTTCTTTATCCAAACAAACCATTAGAGGTAGTATAAATGGAAGGAGTTATACAAATAGATGAAATATTCTTGAAATGGGAATGAGGATTGTGAATAGTTGGAACTGTGTATAATTTGTTCCGCTATATATTCCTGCTTATAGAGTTTCTATCCAACTTTACTGCAAGAATTGTGAAACTTAGATTTTGTGTGGCAATCGTGAATATTGTTCCATTATAATTTCGATTTCATTGATCAAGGAGTTTGAAGGATGATATAAAGTTACAACAAAACTTAAAACATTTTTACAACAATTTAAAAGTGGGTTGTCAACTTGCCATTAAAGGCACCTTTGGTCCATGTTATTATAAAACTTGCAATCAAAAGGAACTTAAATTTTCTTTGAAGTAAATATGATGGTCAGTGGTGACCCAGATTGTAGAATTTGATTGAATTGCATCGTATTAAGGAAGGTATGGAGTTTGGGTTTTAAAGCTTATGCATGTTTTCCGAGTGTTCTATAGGGCAATGGTTTTGTATTTTTGTTTGCCTTTGTTCAATGTTGTCCATGTCATGGATTTTGATTGTGCTTTTCATTCAGAAACCAAAGGATGACAGAAGACCAATCTGTGGTCGGTAGAAGGCGAATATATTATGATCCAAATGGCGGGGAGGCCCTAATTTGCAGTGACAGTGAGGAAGAAGTAATTGAGGATGAAGAAGACAAGAAGGATTTTGTTCGATCAGAAGATTACATCCTTCGGTTGGTATAGGCAACCCTTTCCATACGTGCTTTACTATTAATTGATTCCATGCTTTTTGTTTCTCATATGGTTTCTTTGCAGTGGACATTGCATCTTGTGTCCTATCTAAACACACATAACAATATATTTTCATAATCCAAAAAGAAAATAATAGCGTGATGTCCAATATCTTTCCTTCTGCTGGAATTATATCCTCTCCCCCCTGCTCTATTGTCTCCTGTTACATAAGTAGAAATAGGGGCTGTATGCTGATACATCTTCACAGAGCTTATGAATATGTTATTATCTTTCATGGTAATCAAAGTCCTTCATTTGCTCTAGACCTATTGAATAAAATATGACTGTCAAATGTCAGTTAATGCTTTTTATGCTTTGTAAATGATTAATGAAGAGTTTGAGGAGGATACTAAATGCTTATGGTCCAGATTTTGAATGTTTATTTAAGTATTTAGAGAAGCCTCAATTTAATGAGAGAAATCAGCCCATTTGGTTGTCAAAGATCTTAATCCATATAACTCTCTCCTGCAGCTGAATTGTGTAGGGTGTCTGGTGTCTCACATATAAATATATAATGTTCCTCTTTACTAGGTAACTGTTACTAATTTACCATATAGGATAAAGTACCCTATGTCTCTTAAACCTAGATATAGACTTGGATACATGAAAAAAAAGGAATTTTTTGATAAAAAAATTGTTGTTTAAAATTTTGAAAACTTAAATATTGAGTATTTCCTTTTTTTCCCCCCTTTCTATAAGAAGCAGTTTACGAATTACAGAAATCGGAGAAATTGGATTCAGTAAATTATATTAATATGGTAATTATTTATTGGGTAAGCTGAGAGAAACTTAGAATGTGTGTTTTAAATTTGTATTGGGAAAAGGTGAGATTGTGACTGCAAGCCTGGAGAATTAAGATTCTCTCTAAAAAAAAAGTAAGGTAAGTTTCATTAAATGTTTATCTTTTCTTCTCCTGTTCTCAAACTTCCCACATGCCTCATTGCAACTGCCTTTTGATTTTTATTCACGTCTGTCTTTTTCACATCCTGTGTTTGCACCTGGATCAGATTGTGTTTACACATGTATGACGGGAATAATTGAAGAGTCCAAGCATTCTAGGGCAGAGCCAAAAATACATTTAAATGGAAAGTAGGTAGAAGAAAAAATAGTGGGAGTATAAGAAGTCTTCTTTTCTTTGCATAATGGTGTAATGATGTAATCTTAACTTTTTATAACTTTTTTTTTTTTTTTTGTTTTTGGTTCTTGGTGGTTTTACTTTTCCACTTAACTTTTTATAACTTTTTGCTGATTATCATGATCTTGCCGTGATTTATCTCATTCTTGTTGTTTGCTTATTTCCAGAATGACAGTTAAGGAAGTTGGTTTATCAGATGCTGTTTTGGACTTACTTGGGCAGTGTTTTTCCAAAAAACCTAGTGATATCAAGGTATTTAGGAGGAAGACATTATTATGTTTTTTTTTTCTTGAAGAAGTAACCGTGGTGTTTGTTGCTTTACTGTTACATGCTATCCGATACACTGGTCAGAGTGTGAACTTCGGTCCAGCTGTTTCCCATTATTTCTGTGCTTTTCTTACAGAGAAATGAAACACCGTCAAACGTCTTATACAGGCAAGATATGAAATTCTTTGTGAAGAAGAGAAGGCTATGGCAGGTGTAAGAAATGGGGATACCATGGAGACTTCAGAAAATTCAAACCCATATCTTGATAAAGATTTGGAAGGAGCTTTGGATTCTTTTGACAACCTGTTCTGTCGCCGGTGTTACGTAACTACTGTCTTTGACCTTCTTGAGATTTTTTTTTTTTTTTTTTTTTTTTTATTGTTTATCTTCTTAGTCTAACCTTTTGTTGCTGATTCTTTTATTGGCAGGTTTTTGATTGTAGATTGCATGGGTGCTCACAGGATCTCATCTTTCCTGTAAGTTCATAGCATATTGCTCAAAATTTACTTCCCCCCCCCCCCCCCTTCTATTGCCTGATGCATCTCTCTCTATCTCTCTCATTTAATATTAATTTTGTAGACTGAGAAACAACATCCCTGGAGCTCTTCGGAGGAGGCAAATGTACCATGTGGTTTGCACTGCTATCGTACGGTGCGTTTGTTATTTTGATGAATACAATGGGAGGGGGAAATGTTAGCAATAATTCTATTTTAAATTTTATTAGAAAGTTGGATCTCTTAATCTTAATGCATAGACCAATCTGCTTATGTAGGCTCCTAAGTGTGAAGGTGATTCCGCAGTCATCTCCCAAAAATTTGATGGCTCTGAAGCTAAGCCTGGCCCTTCGTCTGATGATGGTTTTGCTGAGGTGTCACCAAGAAAGAAGTCTATTGGTTCTTCTAACAAACGAAAGGGAAAATCCACTCAAAGTGAAAGTGCCTCGTCACATGCAAGAAATACATCTGATAGCAGTGATTCAGATGAAAATCTTTTTCAAGATAACAACTCTGTTAACCAATCTTCTATCCATTCTAAGGGTAAGTTGATCGGGAAATCTGGAGCTCGCAAAAGTAGGAATAAGCGAGCTGCTGAAAAGATAGTGGTTGCAATCCAGAAGAGGCACAAAAAGATAGTGGCTCAAGATGCTGATTCAGTCAACGCTGGACCTTCCTTGTCTAGAGATATGAAGCTTCGATCTCGGGCACGCAAGGAGGATAATGTTGCAAGTTTTTCACACAAGAAAGGAAATTTAAGCACTGGTGAAAGGTCAAGGAAGGCTTCACCAGCTGTGGGAAGCTCCAAGTCAAACTGTGAGACTCCTAGTGATCTTCTAAATGTGGCATCTAACGATCAATCTACTTGTCATTTGGATGACGTGTCAAAGAAAGAAGAACTTGTAGATGAAAGCCCTGGAAAACTAGAAGTTAATAATGACAGCTCATGGAAGGCTCTTGAAAAAGCACTTTATGAGAAGGGTTTGGAGATTTTCGGCAGGAACAGGTCATTTCAATATCTGTGTTTCCATAGATTTAAATTACCTTTGTGGTATATTTGAGCTTATCTGTATTACATGGACTTGGGTTCGAGTATGCAACAAGGGTATATGTCATGAATAGGACATTTTTAAAAAGCAATTTGCATTTTTTTTCCTGAATAGAAATGCCCAGTAGTGAATATTTATGTCGGAGGCATGGGTATTTAATACTTGACTCTTGGTGAATTGAAAAGTCTATGTGATATACTTGTAGAATTTAATTCACATATGACATATCTCTTGGCCAATTTCACTGATGGAAATGATGAAGATAAAATAACTTAGTAAATGTGGTAGTAAGCTATAGTAAGATAGTAATTCAAGTATAACTCTGTCATCATGCAATATATATATGAAGTCCTAACTGTTTGTAGAAAATATAAAAGGGAATTATGGTTTCTTCTACATGGAACAAATTTTGCTCTTGTACAGTATACAAAGATAATAAGATTTGTTTATAATTTATTGTAAACAATTGTTTAGTTAGTGGTTTAACTGAGCGGCTGCTTTGCTTATTTATGGTATTACATGATTTCGGCTTTTGGTCTAAGGCTTACTCATTGATCTGTATTGCTTAACTCTATGTTTTCCGTCATGCAGTTGCCTGATTGCTAGAAACCTTTTGAATGGACTGAAGACATGTTCAGAGGTCTATCAGTACATGAATCACTTGAATAATAATCTATCCTACCAAGGTGGTGATGATGGGACAAACCTTGACTGCACTGAAACTATGGTTAGTTACCGGATTCTGGTCCTGATGGTGTTAAGAGTATGCATATATATGTCCGTGACTTATGCTTATTATCTATTGGTGTGTACATTTTAGGGCAATGACATCAGGAGGAGATCAAGATATGTTCGGCGGAGAGGTAGAGTTCGCCGTTTGAAGTATACATGGAAGTCCACAGGTTACCATTCAATTAGAAAGCGGATTTCAGAGAGAAAAGATCAGCCTTGTCGACAGTATAATCCTTGTGGGTGTGAATCTTCTTGCGGAAAGCAGTGTTCATGTCTTTTAAATGGTACATGCTGTGAGAAATATTGCGGGTGAGTTTTTATTTTTCAGAGTGGGTTGGAACTGAGTATTTAAACCTCCGCTTACCTTTTGTGATTAAACTTCTAATTTCACCAGTTTAACTCAGCTTACTGATTTCATTGCTAAATGGTGCCAATCTCTCTTCATGTAGGTGTCCTAAGAACTGCAAAAATAGATTCCGGGGCTGTCACTGTGCTAAAAGTCAATGCAGAAGCCGTCAATGTCCTTGCTTTGCTGCAGATAGGGAGTGTGATCCAGATGTCTGTCGTAATTGTTGGGTGAGGTGAGCCCATGTATTTTATTATGGCAGTTGTTTGTACTTTATCATATGAATGAATACTGTAGATGTAGAGCAGTTGTAGCAGATTAAGAGTGCCTAAGATTTTTCAAAAGTACCAACTGTATACGAGATGCAAGAATTAGTAAAGAGCATTATGATATATACCACGTATTTATCAGTTGCTGTGGCTTGTGGCATTGTCATGAAAAAGGCTTGTAATTTTTTTACTGACATGCTCCCATATAACTTGTTATTCCATTGTATCCATATTAATATCGAAGTTATACTGTCGGTACATTATAATTGAAGAGTCATGTTTCAAGGCATTACTTATGCAGTAAATTTAAAACAGTTATGATGAGTTGATTAAGTTAATGGACAATAGTTTATCACTTTGACTTGACATTGAGCAAATGAAGGGGATCTGAAAATGGTATTTTGATTATAATTATGTTCAATTTTAACATTTGGGTAGTTAGATGCAAAGCATGCACCAGTGCTTGGATACGTTACTTTAGATTCATTGCTAACAAATGGTTACCTTTTTAATCTTTATCTGCAGCTGCGGTGATGGTACACTCGGTGTCCCAAATCAAAGAGGTGACAATTATGGATGTAGAAATATGAAGTTATTGCTCAAGCAACAACAGCGGGTAAAGTGTCCTCCCTTTTTTTTTTGTTAAATGTAAAAGGCTAGAGTTCTAGTCGGTAAAATTAATTGAAAATATAAATTAAGCAGAAAATGTACTACCTCCGTTTACATTTTTTTTGCGACTTTTACCAAAAACGTCCGCTACACAGTTTTTGCAACTTTCCAAAATTTTCCATTTTTAGTTAAGGTTTTTTTTTTTTTTTTTTAGCTAGAATTACTAAAATACCCTTACTTAATTTTTCATAAACTCAATTAGATACTTAAAACAAAATTAATAAAATACTAATCTAACTTAATTTCATTAATTGTTTCCACCAAAGTTAATTCATCATCCTCCCAACCAACCAAATCAATTCATCTCGTTCATTCCTCCAATATTCATCTAATGATTCTAATCGATCTTCATCAAATTCTTTCCAGATTCTTTTTCCAGAAATCAAACCCCCAACATTCACCTTCATCTTCAATTCCCCAATTTTTTTCTCTCCTATAATCTGGTCTGATTTCTTCTTTGGATCTGCTCCTTTCTCTCTTCATCTACCCACGAAGACAAACCACATCACAAGGGCAGTGAAGCTAGGTTTGGGATGGTGGGTTTTTTTGTTAAGGGATGGTGGTGCGGCTGGTGGTGGGTGGTTTTGGCTGTCGTCGTTTTGCCCGAAATTAAACCTCCGTGAAGTAGGCGTTCTCTAGCGAGGTGACCTCGAAATCGACGTCGTCGCACGCAGGCGTTGGGTGGGTCGTTTGATCGGATCTCTGAGGTTGAAGATGAGATCGGATGTTGGCGGAGGAAGCGAGAGGGCTGGGGTTAGATGGGTTGTGTTGGTGGTTTTGGGGGTCGGGAAGTGCTGGCTGGGTGATTTCAGGGTCCCAATGGTAGAGGTCGGCCGGCTATTTAGGGGGGTTGGCCGGCCGGTTTCCAGTGAGATTGAGGGTTGGGGTTAGGGTTCCGGCAAGGTTAGTGGGTGGGGAAAGGGTGGGTGTTTGCAGCAACGACAAGGTTTTGGGCGGTTATGGTGGTTTCAGGGAGATCCGAACAGTGAAAAAGGTGGTCAGTGGTGGTGATGGAAGTTTGGCGGGTGGTAGGGGTGTTGGCCAAGTGGTGGTGTTTACAGTGCAAGTGGTGGTCAGGTGGATGTTGGTGCCCTTGGTGGTGATACAGTTAAAAAATAATTATCCACTTTCTTTCTATTTCCCTCTTAATCATATGCCCAAACATTTGTTAATCTCCATTTCTCATTTTTTGCCTAGGAGTCCGTGTCGAATCCAAAGTTGCAAAAAATGTGAAACGGAGGTAGTATTTGGAAATTAAGACCTAGCTAAAAGCTGGCCTTTTCAAAAGATGCTAGTTGAAATTTTGAGGGCTCAACCGAACTCTGATCTAAATTGGCTGTGGTGTATAGGAATGGCTTAAATTTCTTATTTATATGAATAGATAGCTGTGGTATGTGATCATCTAAAATGGATCGGGGGTATTGGTATGAATGGAACAAATTTGTCTTAGGGGGTTACTTTAAAACTTTTAATAGATTGGTGTGTAAGAGTATGATCTAATTTTGCTATCTAAGTATTTGAGTAGTTATCTTGTTACGTACAAACATGGTAGTAAACCAGTGTTGTATGTATGTTACATGGCAGCAAAGAGGCTAGATAACAAAACTTTAATTACATCAGCGTTAGGATTACAGCCATCCAAAAGCAAAATTAGAATGTATGTTGGAGGAACCATCTTAATTTCTAAATGTTCGCGAGTGGCACTTCCCTTCCTACAGCTCTTTGCTAGGATATCTGCTTCTCTCTAATTTGTGTAATGCACTGCTTCTTATGAGTTTTATTAATCAAAAGGTTACTGAAGTTGTCTTTCGCTGCAATATTGGGTTTTTTTGTTTAAGCCTAGACTAATGGTGCTGTTTATGGCTGCAGCATGTGATTATCTCATGTCTAGGATATCATATGACACTAAGGGGTTTTTTTGTTTTTTTTTTTCGTCGTGCAGGTTTTACTTGGCAGGTCTGATGTTTCTGGTTGGGGAGCATTTCTTAAGGTGATAATTCTCAAATTCACAACACTGATGTTTATCTTTTCTGCTTCTTGCATAAGGCTTAGTTTCTATCCCTTTTTCAGAATGGTGTTGGAAAGCATGAATACCTTGGAGAGTACACTGGAGAATTAATCTCACACCGGGAAGCTGATAAACGTGGAAAGATATATGACCGTGAAAACTCTTCATTTCTTTTCAATCTAAATGACCAGGTCTGAGTATTGGATTTTTAATTTTGCAGTTTTAGATAGGACTTATTATTGGTGGCTTGTTCTCTCTTTATTAACAGTTGTATCTTCTGATTGTGCAGTTTGTTCTAGATGCTTATCGAAAAGGGGACAAGTTGAAATTTGCCAATCACTCTCCTGATCCGAATTGCTATGCAAAGGTAAGTCTTTGCGTATGAAAACAGAATTTTACAGTTATATAGCATAGACCTCCAGGTGCTGTTTGTATTCACTGATCATCAAATGGGCATAGTTGCCGGAAAATATCATTTATGGTTTGTTACCATGGCAGGTTATTATGGTAGCTGGTGACCATCGAGTGGGCATATTTGCCAAGGAACGAATAAATGCAGGGGAAGAACTTTTCTATGATTATCGTTATGAACCAGATCGAGCTCCAGCCTGGGCCCGCAAACCTGAGGAACCTGGATCCAAAAAAGATGCTGCAGGGCCTTCCAATGGCCGTGCAAAGAAGCTCGCTTAATCCATTACAAATCTAGTCGGAGTCAAGAAATCATTTTTTTTGTCATTCTTTACAGGTCGAGCATCATTCATATGAGCGGTGAAATCCTAACAACTGACATCCCTTTATTAAGGGAATTTTTTTGGATTCGATTCACATTCTAACTCAAATGTATCTACATACATTGTATTAGGATGCTGAATTCACCTACTACCCTGATAGAATTCAACAACACTATTTATTTGACATCCGATTTTTATGGAATTAATGCAAGGCAAAAAGTGATTCTTGTATAGTTTTGCATTCTTGGCAATTTATAGTAATTCCAAATTTTCAGTACATCTCATCTAAACATGACGGTTCCTTTTTTTTTTTTTTTGGCTCCATCGTCTCCATATTATAATCGATACTAAATCTAACACATTTAACTTGCTACTTCGTATGAATTACTGAATTAGTAAGATACCACCCAAAAAACTGAGTAAGATTTAGTAATTTTAAATTATAAATTACTTTTACAAGATTTTGAACTTCTACTTGTTCTCTAAAAAGTAAAAAGCTATTTTCTCTGTTTTACTTGCAATATACGAGTATATGTGTTTTTTTCTTCTTTGTTTGTCAATGGAACTTTAATTGTTAGTATCTTTAGCTATGAATTTATTAAAAGTTAACTATTATTTTTAAATATAATCCACATTGAAATATAATCTCACAAGGTTTTAAACGATTATATATTGTTCTTGAATGATAAATTATGATACCACGAGATGAACTTGAATGTAAATACTACTTCCGTTTCATATTATTTGCAACGATTTGACATAAAGTAGAGAGGAAAAATGTTTAATCATTGCAAATAATATACAATGAAGGTAGTAGTTGAATATAAATCACTGTTACTTATAATTAATGTTCACTTTGGTGCAAACAAATTGATCATGGATTGGTCCCTACATGTAGAGTGATTACATTTAACAAGTGGATCATGTCCCTAAATTAGGGAAGGAAATATTAAGAATATTGGTTAAACCCATTATTATGCCTTTCTGTCGCACATTCCTAAGGCAAAAGTTAATTGCTTTTAGGCCAATTTCAACCTTTGATAGGCTAAGGTTCATTTTTATATTTGCTCTTACGTTGCCCAATGCTAAATAATACTCTATAAATTTCTACAATATCCACTTTATAATTTTTATGATTATATTGTTGACTATTAAATTTATTGTGGTAGGTATGGAAATTGCGCAAAGACAAATTTATTAAGATCTCACGTCAATACATTATTTCCTATATAAATAAATGGATACTATTGGTCAAAGTTTTTCTCCGTAACATGAAATACTTAAAAAAACACAAATATACGGAAACATATAGAGTAATCATTTGTATAAATGCAAGCAAGTACATACATTGTACAAGTCCGAATTTGTTAAAGTGAAAGTTGAAGGTGTAATGGCTGAATCAAGAAGTGAAGATGCAGCATCAAAGTTAGTGCAGGAAATTGCACAGAAAGGGGAAGAAGTCCCAGAAAGATACATGATTAAAAATGATGTTATTTCTCCAGCCATTGATGCTTCCTCTAATTTATGGGAGGAAACTTTGTTGATTGATTTCTCTCAACTTTCCCCTGTTTCTTCATCAACTCAAAATGAACTTGCCAAGCTTCATTCTGCTCTAAAGAACTGGGGTTGCTTTCAGGTTGTTCTTTCTTTTTTGTAGTCTTTGACTTTTTTATGTTCTTTGGACTTAGTAAATCTAGTGTTCTAATAAGCTTAATAATGATGCAAATCTTAGCTTTGAACATCTTATTGATAGATCCCTAGGGACTCTAATGTCCCTCGGCTCGCGGATTTGAGACTTTGTGTTTACCTCAATCTAGATATCAGGCTGATCATTTCGTGCATCATAGATTAACATGATTAGTGTTTTATGTTATGTTTTTTTTTTTGTGGTTTGTGTTGTTAATCAGGTTATAAACCATGGGATGACAAGTTTATTTCTGGATGAGTTGCTTGATGTTTCTAGGCAATTTTTTGCTCTTCCTTTGGAGGAAAAGCTAAAATGTTCAATAACAGAAGATTTTTTTAATGGATATGGGAATGCTGCAGTAATTGCTGGAGATCAAACTCTGAACTGGAATGATAGACTCTTTCTTACCGTTTATCCGGAGGAACAACGCAGGCTCCAAGTTTGGCCTCAGAAGCCGCGTAAGTTCAGGTACATGTTCATGTAATTCAACCATTAAGGCTCTTTAGACTTCATCATTCGTGAAATTGTTTGTTAATCAAGATTTATATTTTCAGATTAGAGCTAATTTTTCTTTGCTGACTCTCACAAGTACTTTTTTCATATGCAAATTAACTTGTAATTTCTCCAAAGTATAAGAACAAGGCCTATATATATATACCATTAGTATATATGATTTCATTAAATGTATGGAAGACTAACATATGATAGATTATTGTGACCTCAGAGAAGTTTTACATGAGTTCTCTTTGAGTTTGAGAAAGATGTTAGAAGTGTTTCTAAAAGCCATGGCGCGGTCTCTAGGATTGAAGGAAGATAGCTTCTTAAAAGAACATGGTGAACAAGGATCTATAGACACAAGATTTGGAATCTATCCACGTTGTTCGCGGCCTGATAAAGTTTATGGTGTTCATCCACATTCAGATAGATCCTCTATAACAGTACTTCTACCAGACAAAGATGTGCCCGAAGGCCTGCATATCCAGAAAGACGATCAATGGTTCAAGGTTCCAGTCATCCCTGGTGCTTTATTTGTTAATCTTGGAGATTATGCAGAGGTAATTGACTCAACTCGAATGAGCAAAAACTTACTGAATTTGTTATTGTGTTATTGCCTGGTTATTTCTCAAACAATCTGCACTATTATCTTGTATGTTAGATCCTAAAGATCACGCGTTACACCTATTCTTATTATGTTTAATAAGTTAGAGATTTATGATCTGTGGACTTTAATTGCAGGTTATGAGTAATGGTATATTCAAGAGTGTAGTTCACAGGGTGGTGACTAACTCGGAAAGGCAAAGGTTTTCAGTGGCTGCATTCTGTACTCCAGAACCCGAAAATGAAGTTGGGCCAATTACTGAATTGATTAGTAGTAATCAACCACAAATGTACAAGAAGGTGAACATGAAAACTTACAAACAGTTGTTCTTTGAGACCTATCCTCAGGGCAAAAGGGTGCTTGATGCGCTCAAAATATAGCACTAAGAATTGATAGATTTCTCCATTTTTATTATATTGTTGTAAGACCGGTGTCACTAACGTATGTGTGTCCTGGTCATTAAGAGATTGTTAGACATATGAGATATCGGAAAATATATTGTCTAACAGAGATCCTTCCATTTAATAAGGGGACTTTTTATGGATTTGACCTTTGTAGCGTAATCTGTGGCCTATTAGGCTATTTCCTGCCCATCCATGCATCTCTACGACTCTAATGTATCAATCATAGTATATGAATACTGCAAAAAGTCAAAGTGTGTAAATTATAATAAAACGGAGAGAATAAATGAATATCCATCATAACATGCTTTAACATGAAATGAATAAAAATATATGTACACATAATAGTATTTGGAGCCTGTGATGTACACATATGGCTTTAACATAAAATGAATATGCATCTCTAAGACCAACTCTAATGCATCAGTCATCGTACACATAATAGTATCTGGAGCCTATGATGAGGATATTCCTAATATATATGTATTCTATCAACATTTTAAAGCCATATCATTGTCAATTTGTCATATAATCTATAACATTGTTGCTTTTTTTTTTTTTTTCCAACACAAAGTAAAGATTATTTATAGTAACATTGTTGCTTTATTTGGTGCAAACAAGCTAAATTATTGTTGTTTGCTTATACTTAATTATACAAGGATTGTTCCCTACATGTAAAAGTGGTGTAATCAATGGGATGAACAAGTGAACTAATACCCCTTTATTGGGAATATTATATTATCATTATTGGATGTATGCCCATTTTTATGTCTTCATATTGCACATTGTTAGTACTCTGTACTACCTTCCTTACTAATTGCTATATAAAAAAATAATTAGTGATGGAGATAGTAGGTACGAGACACTAATGATTAATTATTTGTATAAAGTCGATCGATAACTATGTACATGATCAGTACACAATACATGTCCAGATTTTCTTACTGATAACTAAAACATTTAGTTAGAGTGAAAATTGAAGCAAGGTGTAATGAATGAATCAAGAAAATAAGTTGTAATATCAAGGTTAGTGCAGGAAATAGCTAAGAAAGGGGAGGAAGTCCCACAAAAATACATGATTAAAAATGATGTAATATCTCCAGCCATTGATGCCTCTGCCAATTTGTGGGAAGAAACTTTGTTGATCGATTTCAATCTCATTTCCTCTGGTTCTTCATCTGCTCATCAACATGAACTTTCCAAGCTTCATTCTGCTCTCGAAAATTGGGGTTGTTTTCAGGTAATTTTTTCATAATAATGCAACTTATTTATTATTTTTTTTTACTTGTTGAAAGATCTCTAGGGAGTCTAATTCGATCCCTGTGTGGTGATTGAAGTATTGTGTATATACTCTATCAAACATGTTTAATGTTGTATGCTTATGTTACATTACGTTTGTTGGTGGTTTTTGTTGTTGTTAATGATCAGGTTATAAACCATGGGATGACGAGTTTATTTCTGGACGAGTTGCTTGATGTTACTAGGCAGTTTTTTGCACTTCCTTTAGAGGAAAAACTAAAATGCTCAGCAGTAGAAGAAGATGTTTTCAATGGATATGGAAACGCGGCGGTGCTTGGTGGAGATAAGCCTATCAACTGGAATGATAGACTCTTTCTTGAAGTTTACCCCGAGGATCAACGCAAGCTCCAATTTTGGCCTCAGCAGCCGGATAAATTCAGGTACAAATCAGTCACAGTCATGCCACATGGCACATATTAGTACTGTATTTGATCATAAAATGTGTTAATAGACCAACTCAACCAAAAGCTTAAGCTGATGGTTGAAGCCAGGAAATATGTTTTTATACTCTATCAAAATGAATGAGCACTAACATAGTGTTATCCTCAGTGAAATGTTACATGAATTTTCACTGAATTTGAGAATGATGTTAGAAGTAATCCTTAAAGCCATGGCGCGATCTCTGGAATTAAGAGAGGATTGCTTCTTCAAAGATCATGGTGAACGTGGACTCATAGAGACAAGATTTGGATACTATCCACCTTGTTCGCGGCCTGATAAAGTTTATGGTGTTCGACCTCATTCTGATAGATCCTCTATTACAATGCTTCTGCCAGACAAAAATGTGCCGGAGAGCCTGCATATCCTGAAAGATGATAAGTGGTTCAATGTTCCAGTCATCCCGGGAGCTCTAGTAGTTAATGTTGGTGATTTTGCAGAGGTAATTGACTCAATAACTACTAATGCAGGTGTTCGTTGATCTTTGCGTTATCCTGTTTTTTGTTTAACATTCTTATAATTGAATTGTGGACTCTAACTTGTAGGTTATGAGTAATGGTGTTTTCAAGAGTGTAGTACACAGGGTGGTGACAAGTTCAGAAAGAGAGAGGTACTCAGTGACTGCATTCTGTACACCTGAACCCGAAAAAGAAGTGAGGCCGATTGATGAATTGATTAGCGCTAATCAACCTGAATTGTATAAGAAGGCGAGCATGAAAATTTACAAACAACTGTTTCTTGAGACCTATCCTCATGACATAAGGGTGCTTGATGCGCTCAAAGTTTAGCACTAGTATATTAAGATGAATTTCTTCTACTACTATATTTGTATTCTTAATCGAAGAACTATCTAAGATGAATAACTTGGACATTGTATTTTATGAACTTTTCTCGACAATTACTGCACTAAATAAAGTTCTAATCCGGCCTTATTGAGTTTTGTTCAAATGGACCTCATCCGACAATTGGTTTATTTCTCAAGGCTTCTTGTGAACCAGTGTTACTAACGTTTGTATGTCCCAGTCATTAAGAGATCCTTCAAATTAACAAGGGACCTCTAATAATGCATCAATGCAATTATATTGTAGATGACTTTATATGGATTTGTAATTTGTAGCATAATCTAAAGACTATTAGGCTATTACCTGCCTATATAAGTATATATCCATGCACCTCTAACGCATCAATATTCAATAATGATAGTATATGAAAGTGTATCAATTATTATGGAACGAAGATAGTACAATAAATATAGATCTCAAGTTCCAACATGCTAAAATATTAGCATAAAATAATATTACCTCTATTTCTTATTAAGTGTAATAAAAGATAAAATGAAAATATTGTATTCAAAACATATATGAGAAGAGAATATTCCAAATACATTCGCTATCAATATGTTTAAACTATAGCATTGTTGCTTCATTTGATGCAAACAAGCTAAAATATTGTTGTTTGCTTTTAGTTAATTATATACTTGTATATGGATTAGTCCTTACATGTAGAAGTGACGTAATCAATAGGAATAAAAATTGTATTATCTTCACCAAAAAATAAAATAAAATTGTACTATACCCCTTAATTTGAAAATAATTACTCGTTTATTACCATTAATTCATTATTCAATGTATACATGCCCATTTTTATGATTTAATATTGCACATTATTAGTACTTTAATTTGTACCATCTCCTTAATTTACTAATTGCTACATAAAAAAATATTTGGTACAGTTAATTAGTAAAGGAGATAATACGACAAAGTGCTAATAATTATTTATATTTTAATGATTTAATATTGCACATTAATTATTAGTACATCTCCTTTACTAATTGCTACATAAAAAAAGACTTGGTATAACTAATTAGTAAACGATAATACGACAAAGCACTAATGTTTATTGTATAAATATTAGAGTAGCAAATAATAATTTTTATTAATTGAAACGTTTTCAGGGGGTAAATGCACAAGTCAGCCATTATTATTTTTAATTATTGATAAGCAACAATTTTAAAACTTTAATATTTTAAAAATATATATCGTGAGTAATCTAATAAGATTCCATATGACAATATTATTAGTTTATGTATATATATATCACAAAACACGGTCAATTAAAAATATATGAATAATGCTATAATTAAAACATTTGAATTTAAGAAACACGGAGGTAGTATATGATTGCTAATATAAAGTCAATACCTACCTATGTACATGATCTGTGCAAACTACATGTCCGATTTTTGTTGCTGATAAATACAGATAACAAATAAAACATTTAGTTAGAGTGAAAGTTGAAGGTGTAATGGATGAATCAAAAAAAGAAGATGTAATATCAAAGTTAGTACAGGAAATAGCAAAGAAAGGGGAGGAAATCCCACAAAAATACATGATTAAAAATGATGTAATTTCTCCAGCCATTGATGCCTCTACCAATCTATGGGAAGAAACTTTGTTGATCGATTTCGATCTCATTTCCACTGGTTCTTCATCTGCTCATCAAGATGAACTTTCAAAGCTTCATTCTGCTTTCAAAAATTGGGGTTGTTTCCAGGTTTTTTTTTTTTTTTTAATTTTTTTAGGG
The DNA here is from genome assembly GCF_948465745.1 of Chenopodium album. Taxonomy (NCBI): domain Eukaryota; kingdom Viridiplantae; phylum Streptophyta; class Magnoliopsida; order Caryophyllales; family Amaranthaceae; genus Chenopodium; species Chenopodium album. The sequence goes on from NC_137835.1 coordinate 5,547,661, forward strand.
AAATTTATTCAATTCCCGTATAGGTAGGTAGTGATTTAAATATTGCGTATATTCTCTATGAATGTTGTATGTTTATGTTAATTGTTGGCGGTTTTTGTTAATGAATAGGTTATAAACCATGGGATGACAAGTTTATTTCTGGACGAGTTGATTGACGTTTCAAGGCAGTTTTTTGCACTTCCTTTAGAGGAAAAACTAATATACTCGGCTATGGAAGATGTTTACAATGGATATGGAAACTCGGCCGTGCTTGCTGGAGCTGAAGATAAGCCTATCAACTGGAATGATAGACTCTTTCTTACAGTTTATCCCGAGGATCAACGCAAGCTCCAATTTTGGCCTCAGAAGCCGCAAATATTCAGGTACAAATCAGCCACAATAACTACAAGTATTTTTTTTTTTTCGAGTTTAAGAACAAGGCCTAAATAATTGACATTGTTACATGGTACTTATCACTGCATTCACTAGTATATATATTTGATTTCGTTAAATAAATGGGGAATACTAACATAGTGTTATCTGTATGTGATAAATCATTGGACTCAGTGAAATTCTACATGAATTTTCACTAAATTTGAGAATGATGTTTGAAGTCATCCTTAAAGCCATGGCGCGATCTCTGGAATTAAGAGAGGATTGCTTCTTAAAAGATCATGGTGAACGTGGACTCATGGAGACAAGATTTGCATTCTATCCACCTTGTTCGCGGCCTGATAAAGTTTATGGTGTTCGTCCACACTCAGATAGATCCTTTATTTCAATGGTTTTGCCAGACAAAAATGTGCCGGAGAGTCTGCATATCCTGAAAGATGATAAGTGGTTCAATGTTCCGGTCATCCCCGGAGCTCTAGTAGTTGTTCTTGGTGATTTTGCAGAGGTAACTGACTCAATTATACACTAATACATCTAAGCCAATCCGCAAAAATTAGTATTGCAGATGTTTTTGTTGATCTTAGCTTGAGTTTTTTTTTGTGGACTCAACTTGCAGGTAATGAGTAATGGTGTATTCAAGAGTGTAATACACAGGGTGATGACTAATTCGGAAAGAGAGAGGCATTCAGTGTCTGCATTTTATACTCCAGAACCCGAAGATGATGTGGGGCCGATTAATGAATTGATTACTGTTAATCAACCAGAATTGTATAAGAAGCTGAGCATGAAAATTTACGACCAACTCTTCCTTGAGACTTTTTCTCAAGACATAAGGGTGCTTGATGCTCTCATAATTAAGCACTAGCATCAACTTTAGCATCATATCTTACGAGCTGTTTTTCAATAAATTTAATAAGTTTCAACTCCTCGAGTGTATTTAGTATTGTGCTTAAATGGACATCAGAGACCTGGTAGATTTCTCGAGGTTTCTAATGAGCCACGTTAGTTTATTTTATTATCGTAAAAAAAAAAAATGTTGTATGGCTAGTGTCGCTAGAGCTATCAAAAGTTGACCCGATCCGAAATACTGACACAAACCTGATTATTAACCGACCCATCTGAACCCGACACAATGGTGACCCAAATCCAACCCGAAACAAACCCTAGACCCGAGTTGATCCGAGTATGTGAGACCCGAACTCGAACATGAACTAACCTGGAGATGACCCGACCTGAATGTAACCAGTAAATTATAGACCTGAACCGAAGCCGACTTGAACCGAAATTGACCCAAACCCGTTTTAACCCGTCAAAACCCGAATTTAACCCGAATTGTTACTAACCGGACCTGAATGTAACCTGACCTGTTCCTAACCCGACCCGAATTTAACCCAACCTGTTACAAACCTAACCCGAAATCAACCCGACTTGTTGTTGACCTGACCCAAATTCAACCCGACTTGTTATTAACCCGATTCGAATTTTACCATACCTATTACTAACCCGAACCAAAAATTCAACCCGATCTGTTACTAACCTGACTCGAAATCAACACGGCTTGTTATTAACCCGACCTAAATTCAACCCAAATTGTTCCTGACCCGATTTCAAATCACCTTAAATGCAATTTAGACCACCTTATTATTGTTGATTAAAGCATTTTGTCTAGGGAGACCAAGTCGGTCCAGGCCAACAAAAGAAAGGAGCATCATTCTCAAATTTAAGAGTTAAATATAGTATATATTTGTTGTATGGTCAAAGGAGATAATTTTCTTCCTAAATTATAGACTATAGTTCCCTACTATATTGCCATATATATTATAGTCAAAGGAAACAATTAGCTTGATAAAAATGATAATTATCTATTTATAGTTAGTTGAACCCGAATATGACCACACTTGGAAATGACCCGACCTGATTGTAACCTGCAAATTATTGACTTGGACATAACCCGACTTGAATTCGGGAATGAACCGACTTGAAAATGACCCAACCTAGTTATAACCCGCAAATTATTGACTTGAACCGAACCCAAATTGAACCCGAGAATGACCCGACTTGAAAATGACCTGACCTGATTATAACCCGCAAATTATTGAGTTGAACCGAACCTGACTCAAACCCAAGAATGACCCAACCTGATTATAACTCGCAAATTATTGACTTGAACCCAACCCGACTCGAACCCGAGAATAATCATAACCCGTTTTAATCCGTGAAAACCCGAATTAAACCCGACCTATTGTTCACCCGACCCAAATGTAACCCGACCTGTTATTAACTCGACTCAAACCCGATAAGAAGTATGACACGACGTGACTTGACTAAAGCATGACCTAACCCAAACCCGACCCACATAAGTTATGGAATTAATCCGAATTGACCCGACCCGAACTGACGCGACCCACTCTAACCGATAATTACCCGACCCGTTTAACCAAATTGACAGCTCCACCCGAAACCACCAAAATTTTTCAAAAAGCGTGAATATTAGTCTCCAATTTTGGAATTTTTTGACTTTTTTTCATCCAAAAATAAAAAATTGCCGAAATGTTTACCATGATCACTAATACCCTCCGGGAGTCAAATTGGCTGGGTGGAACCATCCAATTTGCCTTTAAACGACCAATTTACCGGTTTACAACTTGCACCGATTTCATTAACTCGAGCCTACCACAAACATTTATGACAACAAACCATGATCATATATGGTTCCAAACGACATTATATGACCCCGAAATGTATCCCCTATAATCTAAAGGTTTTTCGACACCAGGCCCCGAAACCTCCAAAATTTCTTAAAAAGCGTGGATATTAGCCTTCAATTTTGGAGTTTTTTTACTTTTTTTCGCCCGAAAATAAAAATTGTCGAAATTTTTACCATGATCCCTAATACCCTCCAGGAGTCCATTTGGGTGGGTGGAACCATCCTATTTGCCTTTAAACGACCAATTTACCGGTTTACAACTTGCACCGATTTTATTAACTCAAGCCTATCACGAACATTTATGACAACATATAATGATCATATATGGTTCCAAACGGCATTACATGACCTCGAGATATAATCCAAAAATTTCAAGGCTTTTCGACACCGGGGCTGAAAATCTCCAAAATTTCTCAAAAATCGTGGATCTTAGCCTTCAATTTTTTAATTTTTTTTCACCAAGAAATAAAATTGCCGAAATGTTTACCATAGTCCTAATATCCTCCGAGAGTCCAATTAGGTGGGTGGAACCATCCAATTTGCCTTTAAACGGCTAATTTATCGGTTTACAACTTGCGCCGATTTCATTAACTCAAGTCTACCACAAACATTTACGACAACATATAATAATCATATATGGTTCCAAACGACATTATATGACCCCGAGATGTATCCCCTATAATCTAAATACTTTTCGACACCAGGCCCCGAAACCTCCAAAATTTCTCAAAAAGCATGGATATTAACCTTCAATTTTGGAATTTTTTTTACTTTTTTCGCCCAGAAATAAAAATTGCTGAAATGTTTACCATGGTCCCTATTACCCTCTAGGAGTCCAATTGGGTGGATGGAACAATCCTATTTTCCTTTAAACGGCAAATTTACCTGTTTACAACTTGCACCGATTTAATTAACTCAAGCCTACTACGAACATTTATGACATATATTGATCATATATGGTTCCAAACGATATTATACGACCCCGAGATGTATCTCATAAAATCTCAAAACTTTTCGACACCGGGTCTCGAAACATCCCAAATTTCTCAAAAAGAGTGTGTACTTCAATTTTGGAATATTTTGACTTTTTTTCGCCAGAAATAATAATTGCCGAAATGTTTACCATGATCCCTAATATCTTCCTGGAGTCCAATTGGGTGGGTGGAACCATCCGAATTTGCCTTTAAACGACCAATTTACTAGTTTACAACTTGCACTGATTTCATTAACCCAAGCCTACCACGAACATTTATGACAACAAATAATAATCATATATGGTTCCAAAGAGCATTATATGACCACGAGATATATCCCCTAGAATTTAAAGTCTTTTCAACACCAGGCCACGAAACCTCAAAAATTTCTCAAAAAGTGTGGATATTAATCTTCAATTTTGGAATTTTTTGACTTTTTTGGCCCGAAAATAATAATTGTTGAAATGTTTAACATGGTACCTTATACCCTTTCGGAATCCAATTGGGTGGGTGGAACCATCCAATTTGCCTTTAAACGACCAATTTACCAAATTACAACTTGAACCGATTTCATTAATTCAAGTCTACCACGAACATTTTTGACAAATATAATAATCATATATGGTTCCAAACGGCATTATATGACCTCGAGATGTATCCCATAAAATCTCAAGCATTTTCAACACCGGGTCCTGAAACTTCAAAATTTTGTCAAAAAACGTGGATATTAGCCTTTAATTTTGGTATTTTTTTTACTTATATTCGCCCGGAAATAAAAATTGCACAACTGTTTACCATGGTCCCTAATATCCTCCGGGAATCCAATTGGGTGGGTGGAATCATCCGATTTGCCTTTAAATGGCCAATTTAATGGTTTACAACTTGCACCAATTTCATTTTCTAAAGCCTACCACAAATATTTATAACAATATATAATGATAATTTATGGTTCCAAACGGCATTATACGACACCGAGATGTATCTCTAAAATCTTATTTCTTTTCGACACTGGGACCTGAAACCTTCGAAATTTCTAAAAAATCATGGATATTAGCCTTCAATTTTGGAATTAAAAATTGCTGAAATTCTTATCATGGTCCCTAATACCCCCGGGATCCAATTTGGTGGGTGGAACCATCCAATTTTCCTTTAAACGATCAATATACTAGTTTACAACTTGCACTGATTTTATTAAGTCAAGCCTACCACAAACATTTATGACAACAAATAATGATCACATATGGGTCCAAAAGACATTATATGATCATGAGATGTATTCCTTAGAATTTCTAGACTTTTAGACACTAGCCCCGAATACTCTAAAATTTCTTAAAAAGTGTAGATATTAGGCTTCAATTTTTGATTTTTTTGACTTTTTTTTCGCCCGAAAATAAAAATTGCCGAAGTGTTTATCATGGACCCTAAGATCCTTCGGGAGTCCAATTGGGTGGGTGGAACCATCCAATTTGCCTTTAAACGACCAATTTACCGGTTTGCAACTTGCACCGATTTCATTAACTCAAGCTAACCACGAAAATTTATGACAACAAATAATGATCATATATTGTTCAAAACGACATTATATGACCCCAAGATATATCCCCAAGAATTTCAAGATTTTTCGACACCGCACCCTGAAACCTCCAAAATTTCTCAAAAAGTGTGGATATTAGACTTCAATTTTGGAAATTTTTTGACTTATTTTCTCCCGGAATTAAAAATTTCCGAATTTTTTACCATAGTCCCTAATACCCTATGGGAGTCCAATTATTTGAATGGAACCATCCAATTTTCCTTTAAATGGCCAATTTACCGATTTACAATTTGCACCGATTTCATTAACTCAAGCTTACCACGAAAATTTATGTCAACATATAATGAACATATATAGTTCCAAACGTCATTATATGACCCCGAGATGTATTCCCTAAAATCTCAGGGACTTTCGACACCGTGACCCGAAACCTCTAAAATTTCTCAAAAAACGTGGATATAAGCCTTCAATTTTTAAATTTTTTGACTTTCTTTCGCCCGCAAATAAAAATTGCCGAAATTTTTACCATGGTTTCTAATACCCTCCAAGAGTCCAATTGTGTGAGTTGAAATATCCAATTTGCCTTTATACGGCCAATTTACCAATTTACAACTTGCACCGATTCAATTAACTCAAGCCTACCACTAACATTTATGACAACATATATGATCATAAATGGTTCATAACAGGGTAAAGTCGTATCCCCTAATCAAAAGTAATACCTAAATCCTCTAACTAATGTAGATAGGGAAGTAGGGTCGAACTCCACAGGGAAACAAGTCTTTTTACTCCTAATTAACTAAAATAATCTAGATTATGAAGTAACCAATATTTATATTTGAGTATGAAACTAAACTACAAAGAATGAAAATAGGGAGAAAACAATATATAAAAGGATCTAGGGCATAGGTTCACCAATAAATAATACTCTAGGGTAAAACATAATAATCAATCATTGACATTGCATAAATAACATGATTAACAGGCTCTCGCAATTTATTAAACAACATAGATCTAACAGGCTCTTGCAATTTACTAGATCTAAGTTCTTATTGAAAATAGCCTTTAATATCAAATTAACATCTGCTCGATTCATCAATTCAATATTGCTATACTTTTACAAGCCGTAATTGTAAAACGTTAAAACAATTCAATAAGAAATTATTATCATGCAATACCAATAATCAATAATAGTCAATCATCAATGCATCAATTAACCAGATTGTAAAGAGCTTTCGCTACGTATTACAATCACACAATTAATTTACCGGTATTAAATCTCATCTCTCGAATCTCGACTTAACCATTTATAAATTAATCTGCCTATTGAAACTAGACCTAAACATCAACTCTCATCTCTCGAATCTCGAATCAATGTTGTCAAACTCATGCATAAAAGATAGGCCTAATCTAGTCACTGAGCATTAAATCAATCAATAGGAAATTAATCTAGCATTGACAATCAACAACAACAAATTACCCCTTCATATTATTTATGGATCCCCTTAAACCCTAGAATTAAAACTACTCACACATATTAAAAACTAAACTAATCAAAGCAATAAAATAAGTCATGATGAAAGGAATAAAATAAACAACTAAGATTAAGAGAAGAGAAATCGTTACCAAAATAAATCTGGAATTAAGAGTAGATTAAGAACAAAGGTTTAGGAGAAAGAAATCTAAGAGAACAATTAAGAGAGTAAAGAAAGACTAAAAAGAGAGAGAGGAAAGAGAGAGACGTAAAATCGTATTACGGAGGAGTATTTATACTCCGTACAAATCCTAAACTAAAACAAACTAAAACGACGCTAATCGTCAACTAATAAATACACGCGCCCGATCGGGCGAGGCACCGCCCGATCGGGCGCGCCTTTTTGCTCCCTAATACTAATCTCGCGCCCGGCCGGGCGCGTCACCGGGCGCCAGCCTTAGCTTCTCCCGCCCGGCCGGGCGCGCCTCCGGGCGCCAGCCTCTTTGGCCGGGCGGCTCACTTGGGCCACTATTTGGACTACGATTGGGCTCCAATTCTTCGGGCCAATCCGGGTTTCCTCTTCCGGTCTTGAATACTCGGTCCAAATGCCCCGGTATCACCTATACCGAGCCCTTAATCACTGGTTCGATGGCTCTAACCGGCCCCGGGCTATAAAATCTGGTCGTGCTTCTCCAATGTTCGTGATTGCTCCAAAATATCTCGGGAAAATACTCCAAAAGCATAAATCCCTGCAAAAGTCAACCAAATCTACGAAAACACTAGAAAACACCAATTAGTAATAAAAGTGGCTCTAAAGAGCCAAAGACACTAGTAATTATGACCAAGGGACGGGGGTAAAATACTATATAAAATAGACACATCAGTTCCAAACGTCATTATACTACCCCGAGATGTATCCCCTTAAATTTAAAGGTTTTTCGACACCGGGCCTCGAAACCTGCAAAATTTCTCAAAAACGTGAATATTAGCCTTCAATTTTGGATTTTTTTTTTTTTACTTTTTCGCCCGAAAACAAAAATTCTTGAAATGTTTACCATGGTCTTTAATACTCTCCGGGAGTCCAATTGGGGGGGTGGCACCATCCAATTAGCCTTTAAACGACCAATTTCCTGGTTTAAACTTCCACCAATTTCATTAACTCAAGCCTACCACGAACATCTATGACAACATATAATGATCATATATGGTTCCAAACGGCATTTTATGACCCCATATGTATTCCAAAAATCTCAAGACTTTTCGACACCGGGCCCCAAAACCTCCAAAATTTCTCAAAAAGCGTGGACCTTAACCTTCAATTTTTGAAATTTGTGACTTTTTTGGCCCGAAAATAAAAATTGCCGAAATTTTTACCATGGTCCTTAATACCCTCCGGTAGTCCAATTGGTTGGGTGGAACAATCCAATTTGTCTTTAAACGGCCAATTTACCGGTTTACAACTTGCATCGATTTCATAAACTCAAGCTTACCACGAACATTTATGACAACAAATAATGATCATATATGGTTCCAAACAACATTAATGACCATGAGATGTATTCCCTAGAATCTCAAGACTTTTCGATACCGGGCCCCAAAACCTCCAAAATTTCTCAAAAAACGTGGATATTAGCCTTTATTTTTGGAATTTTTAGACTTTTTTCGCCCGAAAATAATAATTGCCGAAATTTTTACCATGGTTCCTAATATTCTTCGGGAGTCCAATTGGGTGGGTGCAACCATCCAAACTGCCTTTAAGCGGCCTATTTACCTAATTACAACTTGCACCGATTTCATTAAATCAAGTCTACCACGAACATTTATGACAACATATAATAATGATCGTATATGGTTCCAAACGTCATTATATGACCCCGAGATGAATTCCCAAAAATCTCAAGGCTTTTCGACATCGTGCCCCGAAACCTTCAAAATTTATCAAAAAGCATGGATATAAGCCTTCAATTTTGGAATTTTTTGATTTTTTTTTGGCCCGGAAATAAAAATTGCCGAAATTTTTACCATGGTCCCTAATACCCTTCGGGGGTCCAATTGGGTTGGTTTAACTATCCAATTTGCCTTTAAATGGCCAATTTACCGGTTTACAACTTGTACCGATTTCATTAAATCAAGCCTACCACAAACATTTATGACAACATATAATGATCATAAATGGCTTCAAACGGCATTATATGACCCTGAGATGTATCCCCTAGAATTTCAAGACTTTTCGACACCGGGTTCCGAATCCTCCAAAATTTCTCAAAAAGCATGGATATTATATTAGTCTTCAATTTTGTAATTTTGACTTTTTTTCGCCCAGGAAAAAAATTGCCGAAATTTCTTTCATGATCCCTAATACCGTCTGAGAGTCCCATTGGGTGGGTGGAACCATCCAATTTGCCTTTAAAAGACCAATTTACCGGTTTACAAATTGCACCTATTTCATTAAATCAAGCCTACCACGAATATTTATGACAACTAATAATGATCATATATGGTTCCAAACGGCATTATGTGACCCTGAGATTTATACCTCAAAATTTGAAGACTTTTCGACTTCGGGCCCCAAAATCTCTAAAATTTCTCAAAAAACGTGGATATTAGTCTTCAATTTTGGAATTTTTTTACTTTTTTCGCCCAGAAATAAAAATTGCCGAAATGTTTACCATGGTCCCTAATATCCTACCGGAGTCAAATTGGGTTGGTGGAACCTTCCAATTTCCCTTTAAACGACCAATTTACCGGTTTACAAATTGCACGGATTTCATTTACTCAAGCATACTACGAACATTTATGATAACACATAATGATCATATATGGTTCCAAACGGCATTATATGACCCCGAGATGTATCTCCTAACATATCAAAACTTTTCTACATTGATCCCCGAAACCTCCAAAATTTTTCAAAAAACGTGGATATTAGTCTTCAATTTTGGAATTTTTTGACTTTTTTTTCGTTCGGAAATTTTTTTTTCCGAAATGTTTACCATGGTCCCTAATACATTCCGGGAGTCCAATTGGGTGGGTGCAACCATCCAATTTACCTTTAAACAGCCTATTTACCGGTTTATAACTTGCACTGATTTCATAAAATCAAGCTTACCACGAACATTTATGACAATATATAATGATCATATATGGTTTCAAACGTCACTATATAACCCCTTGATGTATTCCCTTAAATCTCAAAAATTTTCGACACCGGGCCCCGAAACCTCCAAAATTTCTCAAAAAGCGTGGATATTAGCCTTCAATTTTGGAATTTTTTGACTTTTTTTTGCTCGAAAATAAAAATTGCCAAAATCTTTACCATGGTCCTTAATACCCTACGGGAGTCCAATTGGGTGTGTGGAACCATCCAATTTTGTTTTAAACGGGCAATTTATCGGTTTACAACTTGCACCGATTTACCGGTTTACAACAACCAATTTAATTAACTTGCACCAAACTCGACTCAAACCGAAATTGACCCTAACCCGTTTTAACCCTTCAAAACTCGAATTTAACTCGTCTTGTTACTAACTTGAACTGAAATCGGCCCGACCCGTTCCTAACACGACCCATTTTTAACCCGACCTGAATTTAACCCAACCTGTTACAAACCCGACCCGAAATCAACCCGACCCAAATTCAACCCGACTTGTTATTGACCCGACCTGAATTTTACCAGATCCATTACTTACCCGACCCAAAAATTCAACTCGATCTGTTACTAACCCGACTCGAAATTAACACGACTTGTTATTGACCTGACCTAAATTCAACCCAAATTGTTCTTGACCTGATTTTAAATCACCCTAAATGCAATTTAGACCACCTTATTTATTATTGTTGATCAAAACATTTTGTCTAGGGAGACCAAGTCGGTCCAGGCCAACAAAAGAAAGGAGCATCATTTTCAAATTAAAGAGTTAAATATAGTATGTATTTGTTGTATGGTCAAAGGAGATAATTATCTTCCTAAATTATAGACTATAGTTCCCTAGTATATTGTCATATATATTATAGTCAAAGGAAATAATTAGCTTGATAAAAATGATAATTATCTATTTATAATAAGTTGAGCCCGAATATGATCTTGCTTGGAAATGACCCGACGTGATTGTAACCTGCAAAATATTGACTAGAACATAACCCGACTTGAATCCGGGAATGACCTGACATGAAAATGACCCAACATTATTATAACCCGTAAATTATTGACTTGAACCGAACTTAACTTGAACCCGAGAATGACCCAACCTGATTATAACCCGCAAATTATCGAGTTGAAGCGAACCCGACTCAAACCCGAGAATGATCCGACCTAATTATAACCCGCAAATTATTGACTTGAACGCTACCCGACTCAAAACTAAGAATTACCCTAACACGTTTAACCCGTGAAAACCTGAATTAATCCCGACCTATTGTTCACCTGACCCGAATGTAACCCGACCTGTTATTAACCCGACCTAAACCCGACCCAAACCCGATAAGAAGTATTACCTGATGTGACACGACTCAAGCATGACCCAAACCCGACCCGCATAGGTTATGGAATTAATTCGAATTGGCCCGACCCAAACCCGAACTGTTTACTAGAATTGACAGCTCTAGGTGTCGCTAGCCTTTCCATGTATTGGTCGCTGCACCACATTATACAAAGGAAAATTTGTAAAAAAACCACCTTTTATAACTTTTTTTTTGTGAAAAACACCTTATAATTTTTTTTTTTTTTTTGTGGAAACACACCTAAAACCACTTTTTTTTTTTTTTTTTTTTTTGTTGCGAAATAACACCTTAACCTGGTTTTCGGTGTTGACTTGGTTTTCCGGCGTTAACTTTGCACGTGTTGGTCACGTGATCACTTAAAACCACCTTCTTTTATATAATTCCCTTTTCCCTCACCAACACCACCTCACTGCCACCACCACCTCACTGCCATCCTTACCAACCCCATCTCACCCAATAAATCTACTCCCATGAAATTCCAGCATTGTAAATTCACCCCAATCCACTTAAAAAGCCCACCACACCTCCTTACTCCCTTTCTCCATTGAAGCCCAATATTGCAAGCACAAAAAAAAAAAAAAAAAAAAAAAAAAAAAAAAAGAATCAAATACCACATTGGTGGGCATACTAAACACATTGGACCCTCGAAATTACTGCTAATTCTATCCTAAACACATTAGTGGGCATAAATTAGTCCCAAAATAGTAACCTTAATTTTCAATTACAAACCCTAATTTATGAAAATTTGAAAACCCAACAAAATTAATAAACAATTTCATGAATTAAAACAACTTACTAGCCTCGAGAATAGGTTAATTGCAGCAATTTATGCTTAAAAATAGAGTTTTCTTCTTTAATTGAAAGTAATTGAGGCTTGGTTGGAAGGATAGAGGAGAGAGAAAGTTCAATTGGAGGGAAAAAGAGGAAAAATTAAGAAAGAGGGGTTTTGACCGAACCACACGCGACTCACGTGATGGTCAATGCCTAAAAACTAAAGTCAAACACCGAAACCAGGTTAAGGTGTTACTTCGCAAAAAACAAGTGATTTTAGGTGTGTTTTTACAAGAAAATTTTTATATGGTGATTTTTTTTTACAAAAAAGGTGTTATAAAAGGTGGTTTCTTGCAATTTTTCCTTGTTTATGGTTGCACATTTATTGGAGAATGTATGTGTGAACCTTTCACTATGTTTAATTTGTATATTACAGTCATTAAAACCAAAAGAGAGAATCCACTTCACAAGTCTAAAGAAAATTCCATCTCAAAATCATATGCCAATATAATAGGAGTGGTCCTATAGCCTTATAAAGTGATTAATTCTCTCTTTTTCAACCAATATGGGATACTTCACTAGCGGAGCCAGCGTACGTGGGACAAAGGGGAACAACTGTCTCCCCACTCCCCCAAAAAGATATGCTTAAAATACAATATTTTGTGCATATTGTGATAGCTCGAAGGAGTTGGCCTAGCTAGGACTGTTCATCGGTCCAAGACCGGACTGACCCGGACCAGACCGAAGATCGAAAAATAGAATTCACAACTAAGTACTTTCCCCAAAAAAAAGACAAGTTCTTGCATCAATAAAAACTGGTAAAACATGTTCAAAAACTGATTCATTACATCAAAGTCAGTCCTAATAGCTTAATGCTGCAGCATCCAAACAGATGTCAGGATGACTGGGACAAGTCCTGTGGTTGGCTAGCCAACTGTGAACAAGAGATCTCTGTTGCAGCAGACATAGCTCTAGCCTCCTTAGCTGCATTTGACTGATCTCTTGATCTTGTGTTCCTAACAACCATTGACTTCACTGACTCCAACTCCTTTCCAGTCAAACCACCCTTGCAAGTTGCTTTGTTGTGGCCTAAATTCCCACAGTTGCTGCATCTGACTGTTCTAGACCTCTTCCCTGGTTGGTCTTCACCCTCTTCTCTTTTCCTGTTTCTACTTGGCCTTCCTACACCTCTCTTCATTTTTGGTGGGTGGATGTGCTGAGGGTGGGTAGCATCAACAGGTGGCCATTGACTTGAATCAGGAATTGGGTGAATCACAAAATTGTACACTTGCTTGTAGGTTCTAGCAGAGTACCATGAGCTCACATAATTGTGGGGATCAACTTTGGCATGTAGCATTGCCCTCACTGCATGTCTGCATGGTATACCAGACAGCTGCCAAGCCCCACATGAGCATATTTTTTGGGTTAGGCTTAGAGGGAACTGAGACCTCCCCTCATGTATCTCATATTCACCTGGACTTGACTGGAAGGCTCTACAGGTAGAGGTTGCTTTGCTAATGTCCCTGACCAACTTTGCAATTTTGGGGCATAAGTCATTATCCTCTCAGCCTTGTGCTCTTTCATGCCTTGAAGCAATCCTCACCATACACACTCTTCTAATCCCTGCCAATCAACCATATAAGATGCATAAGTAAATCTAACCATAAGAGTTGTGTCTTAACTGAAAAAAAAAAAAAAAAAAAAAAAAAAAAAAAAAAAAAAAGTATACCTTCAAGAAGTGTCAAAACAGGTCTGCACCTGTCAACTCCCAAAGTGGAGTTAAAACTCTCCACAAAGTTAGAGGTGTTTGAGTCATTGCATACATTAGGATCAAATTTGTGCTTGCTCCATTTTGATTGATCACCTAAGTTTGCAAACCACACCATAACATCCTCTCCTCCTTCCTTCTGCAATCTCTCCATTGCTTTCCTGAAAGTGAACTTGTTGGTTGCATTGCATGCCCTCCAGAATAGTGTGTACATCAAAGGGCCTGGGAATTATTTCTTGTAGTTCCTGCTCAAGTGTCTGCAGCAGTATCTCCTCTTGGCATCAGGCCTTACATCTTTTAGGGCTAGATCAACCCCCTGTTAATGCAAGTAATGTTAGTGTAAGTACTATATTACAAGTATAATGTTAGTGCAAGTAATATAATGCTAATAGTGTTAGTGTAAGTAAAATGTTTACCTTTTGTCTGTCAGATATAATTGTCCAATGTTGCCTTTTGGATTGCTTCACTATGTTGTACAGATGCCAGAAGAAGTAAGACCAACTTTCCTTGTCTTCAACACTCACAATGGCAAATGCTATTGGGTAAATTTCATTGTTGCCATCTAACCCAACTGCAGACAAGAGGATTCCACCATAATTTCCCTTTAGATGAGCCCCATCAACTCCAATTAAGGGTATGCAACCAGCCAGAAAACCCTTCCATTGCCCAGCAAAACTGATAAACACACTTGTAAACAAATTCACTCTAGGAATGCTCTCACTAAGCTGTCATGCTACAAATGCCTTTGACTCAGGATTAGTCTGGCAAATCATGTCAGCATACCTTGGCATCAATGAGTAGGACTCATCATGTCCACCAAACAGCTCTTGAATCACATACCTTTTCAGCCTATATAAGGAAGCTTGTTTCATGTATATCTGTAGACACCCATTTGTGTCTTCCCAAAACCAAACCCAGTGATGAGTACCTTTCACGTTGAATCATAATCGAATGAAACGAAAGTGTGGAAAGGTCTAGTGTTGCGGAAAGTTTTATTTCTTTTCTTTTCTCTTCTCACTGTTTTTGAAAACTTTATTTTTAAGAAAACAGCCAATCCAGTTTGGTTGGTCCATAATATGGGTCCAATAGTGGTGTAGTTGGATGGGGCTTGCAAAGACCTTTCCAACGATATATTATAAGCCCAATTCCGATGAATATTGAGGAATTTATGGCCAATTTACTAAACTGGGCCCGGTTTGAGTTTTAAGTACGGCCCGATGATCTAGGGGAGGGCCTAATATGATTTATCATTCCTAATGTAATTAGGAATGGTTTTGGTCTTCTAGAACATTCTAGAAGGTTTTATCATTTTTAATTCAATTAGGATTCTTCAGAGTTTTAATTAGATCAAATAGCATTTTCGATCGAAATTATATTATTTTATCTTCCAGTACGGTAAAATTATCAGATTTTCAAAAACGCGTTAAAATCCGGTTTGGCGTCCAACCCCAGGCCTTGGCGCCTGGAATCAAGATTAGCGCCAGACGCCAGAATTGGCGCCTGGCGCTAGCCACAGTTCCTGGCGCCAATGAGCCAGGTCTGGCGCCAAGGTGGATTTGTGGTCTTCATACTCTGTTTTGATAAATTATCTTTTTTTGGATGATTTTCTCTATAAATATCGTATCAAAAACTCCGTTTTCATTCATCTACAATCTACGTTCATCTACATTCAACAATCAATTTTCTACAATCTACAATCAACCATCACCAATTATCTCCAATCACTGATTATCAATTTTCTACAATCTACAATCGATAATCATCAACATTCTCCAATTCTCTTTATTCATCATCTTTCTTTCATCAATTCTTAATCTTTTGGCATTCTTTCTTTTCTAAACTTTGGTTTTTATACAAAATTCCGCATTCACAAGATCTAGAAACACCTAGCCATATTCGAAGTTGCCTTCGCCCTAGACGTGAAAGGTTTTAATTTCTGAGGGTTTGGTCCCAAATCTCTCTTTCAATTATTTAATTTAATTGTTTTGATTTATTATTTTTCTTGAAGTTACTAACGTGTGTATTTTGTTATTAGAAAGAGGTATGAGGCATCCAAGTAAGTACTTTAATGGTTTAATTGATATTATGATGTAGACATCATGTTTGGATTGTTATGATTCCTAGTATCATGTCTAGGGTGTTTTTAATATCAAGTATGATTGTTATGATGCTTCCTATGTTCTTTCTAATATTCATGATTATGATTGATATTGATTATTTATTATGTTGCTTGATATATATTTTTATATTGTTATTGCTTGATCACCTTTATTGCATGCTTAAAGGGAATTGGTATTTTCAATCACGCTTGATAAAGATAATTAATAATCTTGTTTAGGGTTAATTGTGATTATAATTCAAGTGATCGCCAATAATAGTTTATTTGTGCATTAAATTCAACCAACATAGATTAAACAGGTTTAGGGTTAATCCTATTGATTGCATGTTAATCAGAAAGCGCACATGAATACGAGCAGAATAAAGTAGAGGCCTATTATTAGGGCAGGTTCAATCTCTTTTAGGTTGGATTTGTACCTTCATCCCCGAACCCTTATTTGGTTCATGACCTTATGGAGTTGGCGATCTCTTGGATCGTTAAGGGGTGTAACCTTCACCTCGTGAACGGTTTACAAGTTCCTTAAAAACTTGTTGGCGACTCTTTTGCTCTATCTTCTTCCCTTTTGGACGCCACCGTACTTTAGTGTATGATCACAGTGGGGTTCAAGCTAGTGGGATTTTTAAGGCTTGAAACTATTCCCTACAGTTTTTGGCGACTCCACTGGGGAGGATTTCTATTTTAATTCCTGAATTTGTTTCGGCAATGATTTAGAATGAGTGGATGAGACTTGAAAAGTTCTAAGTATCTCATGTGCGTAATTTTGATTAACATTATGGCATATGCATAAAAAGGTTCTCATTGGAAAGACCATCCGTAATGAGTCAAAAACATAGGATTTTACACGTAGGAAATTTGAGAAATGTCTTTCACAACTAGGACTAAAATAACACCGCGCGAAACTGGATGATTTTATTGACCACAGAAAGCTGCTGAGGCATGTGGGAAGTAGCGTCAGGGGCCAGAGCTTGGCGCCATACTTTTTGCCGTAGCGCCAGACGCCAGTATTGGCGCCAGGCGCTACAGTTAAAAGTTGGCGCCAGTCTCTGTTTGCTAGCGCCAATTTCCCCCAATACCGAGCCAGAAATATGCGTTCTAATTTCGACCGGTTTTTCGTATTGTTTGCTCGATCCTACTTCCTGATTGAATTTTTTCTCATTTTTCTGAAACCCATATGTGTTCTACATATGGACATAACCCTCTGGGAATTCATGCTCTATCTACCCGATTGAACGCTCCTGGCAACAAAGGGTACATCTGAGATGTTGAATTCACCAAACCATGGAAGCGAGTTTTCTCTAAAAACTTGCGGTGTTCTATCCACACGCGTTAACCCTTCACGGTTAGGCTTCTACGCGGTGCATCTGAACAATTAACCATGGACCCTGTTTGACTAAACCATATCCCGAACTTTAGAGAAATAGAGCCATGGTTAGGTTGCGAACTCATTGCATCATATTGTGCCTACTTGACTAATTGTGCATTATTTGTTGTGCATATATTTTCTATGCTCCTCCTAACCGTTTGTTGATTTGTGTTGAGGTTATAATTAATGACTTAAAGAACTTTGCCTAATTAATTAATTAATTGATTTGAGTCAATAAAGTTTTTTCTTCTTTTAATCGGAATCGACCTAGTACGACTTTAGGCATACCCAAGTTGACTAATAATATCGAAAACAGTCCCAGACCGAGGTTCCAATGTTGGTGCCAAAATTTGGGCTGTAGCGCCACTGTATGGTGCGTAGCGCCAGACATTTGTTAAAAAGTCTGGCGCCAACCACCATATTGTGACGCCAGTCCTGTCGCTTGGCCGACAGTTCGGATTATTTGTCGAGTCATCACTTAATGTCTAATTATTCAGTTTCCCGTTTAATTCGGTTAATTCTGCTTAATTGAGTCAATATTCGAGTTTAGGCACTAAGTCCCATGGTTTTACACAAGAGTCCAAACATGTCACTTACACCCAATACACACACTATCACACATGTCTTGATCATGATTAAGGGAGTCTTGTGTGCACGCGTTATTTTTCGTCATTTTTTTAGGGGGGGTAAGTCGGATATTAATCCTCCAATAAATAATAGTACTTAAGTTCCCTAAACACATGTACATTATTGCTCCCTAAAAATATACATACCTTTTCTTTTTTCTTCTATTTTAATAAAAGCCATAAAGTCAAACTGATTCGAGTCAAGTAATTAAAACGCAAATTGGCTTAATCTACAGCGCGTGGTCAAGAAAGGAAGGACGATTAATCAAAGATAACCTCTTCGTACAAGTCCAACTTTTCGACAAACCTATAGCCCGCAAGAGGAAAGCAAGAGTTATAATGGCAACTCAGGAAGAAGTTAACGATCTCAAGAACCAATTGGCTACTGTAACTGAGACACTAAAGCTTCTCGCACTTAAGATCGAGGATCCCGCGAAGCAACAACAGATGGACCTCATGCAAGAAAGCCTAAGCAAGTTGTCCAGTGACTACAAGTTTCAAGAACTCACATCCCAAGGGGTCTCGCTGGATAAGGATCTTCTTCCGCAGAAGTTCAGTGCCAACGACATCCCAAAGTTTAGGGCAATCGACAATCCCTACTTCCATCTAAGGGCATTTGAAACAATAATGAGTATCAAGGGTATCGATAAGAAAATTTTCCCTTCTCTGTTCTCGCTATCTCTCGAGACCGTTTGCCAACAATGGTTCTTTTCTCTTGAAAAAGAAAAGACCTCTACCTGGGAATCCATAGCAAACGCTTTCGTTGATAGGTACAAGTGCAACGTTCAAGTCGAAACTGACCATAGAGAACTTGAAATTCTCAAGCAGAAGGAGAATGAAGGCTTCACATCTTTCTTTAACAAGTGGAGAGAAACCTCAGCTAAAATGATTGAGGTACCAAGTGAAAAAGAGTCCGTGAGATTGTTCATTAAAAATCTCCAAGAAAAATATTCAAAACATCTTAAATATCAAAATAACCTTCATACCTTTAAGGCTGTTTATGATATTGGGATTAATATTGAAGATGACTTAGCTAAATCAAAAGCTGCCAACAATAACTCCAACAGTGGCTGGAAAGGAAAGAAGAACGACAATCCTTCTTCTTCCAAAACCGCCCACTCAAATAATGTTAGCACCTTTAATCTAGGAGAAGTCCTTGCCATGAACAACCAAGGACAAAAGAAACTGTTTAGGAGAAACTTCACTCCTATTGGCATGAGTTATGACACCGCATTTGATCGGCTAAATGCAAAAGGTCTTATAACTCCCATTGGACCGTTTGGAGATCCACCAGTCGAGAAAAGGTCGCCTAATTGGAACCCCAATGCACATTGCAAGTATCATCAAGGTAGGGGTCATTCTACTGAAAGCTGTTGGAAACTTAAGGAAGCTATCCAAGACTTGATTGACAGTAATAAATTGTCGTTGCCTCCTGCCAGTAAGAAACCGAGTATTGATAATGCACCTCTAGCTCACACATTGGCTATTTCCGATGAAGAAAGCGAAGTCGACCCCTCATCTCTCATTAAGCCTGTCAGAGTGACCGAAGAAGAAGAAGAAGAGATCTTTTTCGATGTCGAGGATAATCCTCCAGAACTAGCAAATGAGGCAGAGATACGAATACTCACACTATATCTGAGGGAGACATCACAACTGTTACATGAAACTCTCAAAATTCTGAATGAACTTCGCAAGGAATATGATCAAGAACCTAAGAGAGAATTCACACCAGTACAAACGACTTATGAGGCAAAATACTTTCCCTTACAAGTCACCGAAAGACCCAAGAAGAGCAATAAAATTTATACTCCAATTGGGATCCCGTATGCACAAATGTTTAAAATGCTCTCCGAGAGTGGCAAGGTCAAACCTCTCGAACCGAGACCATTTGAATCATTAAAAAGAACAGATAGATATTATTGTCAATACCATCAGTCAGGAGGACACACCATAGAAAACTACTTCAAATTCAAGGATTTGGTGCAGAAAATGATTGATAGAAAGGAATTAGTCCAAGTTCAACAAGAAGAGGATATAAATGTTAATGGAGTATGGGATAGTGATGAAGAAGATTTCTATCTAAAAGACATATTAGAACCATCACCTTCCATATCATACACCACTGACGATATTTGGGCTGAAGAAGATACATCAATAGACGTCCTCACAAGATCCGGGAGAATACAACCTCCTATTTCAACGCAACCCATGCCTACCGTACAACAATTTCCCATACCTGTCATCGAGGACAATGACATTGTTAAACAATTCAAGAAGACAAAAGTCGAGATGAATGTATGGAAGCTTCTAGCAACATCTCGAGAACATAGGTTGGCTGTGATGAATGCCTTGGATAAAATTGGGATCGATTCTGACACCACTCCTGAGGGACTAGTTAACTTCCTCACGAGTGATCTCCCTAGTCCAATTAATCTAATCACCTTCTCTGATAAAGATTTACCCCCGGAAGGTGACAAGCACTACAAAGCGTTAAACCTCACAGTAATCTGTAAAAGAATGAATGTTCCCATGACACTGGTAGACAATGGATCGGCTATTAACGTCTGTCCACTTAGGACTGCGAGGATGCTCGGCATAAAGAATGAGGATTTAACTCCGTCTACACAAGGAATAAGAGCTTATGATAATACTCGACGTCAAGCTCTTGGCAAAATAACCCTAAATGTGACGGCAGGAGCAATAGAACATGCTACTACTTTTCAAGTGGTAGACATCAAAGCCTCATTCAATCTGTTGTTAGGACGCCCTTGGCTCCATGATCTAAAGGCCGTCCCTTCATCTCTCCACCAACAAGTGAAAGCCATAGTTGGAGGGATCCCCATCACCATTGATGCTTCACCAATGAGGATCAAGTCAATAGAGAATCCAATCATTAACGTGGAGCACGACGAAGATGATGAAGACCTATGGGGCTTTAGCGAAGAAGTCTCCTTAATCCAAGAGGATGAAAGGACATCTCTTTGCCACGACCCCCATTCCAACATGATTATCAACACTATGCTGAAAAAACAAGGACACTTCCCTGGGATGACCTTAGGAAAGAAGAAAGGGATAGAAAAATCAATAGAGTCACCTGGCCTCCCTAAACTAGATACTTTCGGACTTGGTTTCGAACCGACTCGGAAAGATCTCAAGCAAGCCCAGGACAAATTAAAAGCACGTAGGGACGCTCGCATTCAAAAGAAAGCAATTCCCATGGATCAGTACCCTCTTACGCTTAATGGTCAGTTTATAAAGGAAGGAGAGGACTATCCATGCTATGAATTTCCTGAACCATTTGTTGTAAATGGCATACGACAACCAGGATTCGAGATTTTCTTGGATTGCTATTTCACTGATGAAATCCCAATTTCCGTCCATAAGGAGAAAGCACCTCCATGCTTTGACTTTAACGTCATGGGATTAATGTTTGGGCGAGAAAAGAATGAATCAGTTTATGAGGAAGACAACTCCTCACTCATTCAAACGGTCCTACAAAGTGAAAACTTCGATCCCTCGAAGCTAATTACTCGAGCTGAAGGATAACTGCAAGGGTGGCGCAAGACTATCAAGGTGATTACTCCGAGTGGGAGGAAGATATCAATCACGACAAGACAAGGGCCAATGTCTGAAGAATCGTCAGGGTCAGAGTCAGAGTCTGAGTCAGAGTCTTTCCCTTTAGAATCTTCTAAATCTTTAGTTATAACGCCTTCCCTTTCTGTTTCTTCTCCTAGGATAGTTAGTGATCCAGTCCCTGAGGACATATCACTCTTTGATGTAATGATCTCAGAGTATAATAATATCGCTCATTCTCCTTACTTCTCGTGTTCTTCCCTAACTCAAGATGACGAATATTGCTTAGCTAACGATGAAAAAGATAAAGAATTTATTAAAGCATTGGAAACACTTGAAAAGAAAACACCAGTAATTGAAGAGACTGAAACAGTTGACATCTCAAATGATTCAACTCATAAAAGAGAAGTTAAAATCGGACTAACATTGAATAAACAAGAAAGAACCGATTTAATTAACTTGCTTAAAGAATTTATCGATGTATTTGCTTGGTCATATGAAGATATGCCAGGCATTAACAGAGAAATAGTTCAACACACTATACCATTAATTCCAGGAATGAAACCTGTAAAACAAAAACTACGTCGAATGAAACCCGACGTAGCACTAAAAATAAAAGAAGAAGTTCAAAAACAAATAACTGCAGGTTTCATCAAGGTATCCAAATACCCCGAATGGGTCGCTAACGTCGTTCCAGTACCAAAGAAAGATGGAAGGGTAAGGATGTGTGTCGACTATCGAGATCTAAATAAGGCAAGTCCAAAGGACGACTTCCCTTTGCCACACATCGATATTCTGGTAGACAACACAGCAAATCACGCGCTCCTCTCATTCATGGATGGATACGCAGGGTACAATCAGATTCTCATGGCGGAAGAAGACATGGAGAAAACAACTTTTATCACACCATGGGGCACTTACTGTTACACGGTAATGCCATTTGGGTTGAAAAACGCAGGTGCTACTTACCAACGTGCGGCAACTGCCTTGCTCCATGACATGATGCACAAAGAAGTTGAGGTATATGTAGACGACATGATTGTAAAATCAAAAGACTGTCCAGGCCATCAAGTAGCCTTAAGGAAATTTTTCGAAAGGCTAAGAAAATATAATATGAGGTTAAATCCCTCAAAATGCGCTTTTGGAGTAACCTCGGGCAAGCTCTTGGGATACGTCATAAGCTCAGAGGAATAGAGATAGATCCAACCAAGATTAAAGCAATCATGTCAATGCCACCGCCCAAGACCGAGAAACAGATTCGAGGATTCATTGGCCGGTTACAATACATAATTAGGTTCATATCAAAATTAACAACGATATGTGAACTAATCTTCAAAAAGCTCAAGAAGAATGTACCAGTAATATGGGATGAAGAGTGTCAAAAAGCCTTTGACCGGATCAAAGCCTATCTCGCAAATCCTCCCGTATTAGCGCCAGCACTTCCCGGAATACCTCTTAGGTTATATTTGACGGTTACCAAAGAGACAATGGGAGCCATGCTAGCACAAGAGGTAGAGAACAAAGAGAACGCAATCTATTACTTAAGTAAGAAGATGCTCGAATACGAAACACGCTATACACCACTCGAGAAATTGTGCCTCGCTTTGGTGTAGGCCACAACTAAGTTGAGACATTACATGCTGGTGCATACCGTTTTCGTGGTATCTCGATTGGATCCACTCAAATACTTGTTCGAGAAATCAACGCTCAATGGACGTATTTCAAGATGGATAGTCAACTTAGCCCAGTTTGATGTACGGTTTATGCCACAAAAAGCTATTAAAGGATCCGTGGTGTCAGACTTTCTGGCAGATTTTCCAATAGAAGACTCGACACCAATACAAGACAGTGAATTTCCAGATGAAGATTTGATGGTCACTGAAGATGATACTTGGACCTTGTACTTTGACAGAGCCTCAAACCAAAAGGGATGTGGTGTCGGAGTGCTACTAGTATCACATAAAGAAGAACACGTCCCAATCTCAATAAAGCTTGATTTCGACGTTACCAACAATGCTGCTGAATATGAAGCATGTGTGGTAGGCCTTGAAACAGCCCTGGCATTGGGAGTAAAGAAGTTAAGGATATTCGGAGATTCCTCTCTAATCATCAATCAAATATCTAAAAGGTGGAAAGTTAGGAGCGAAAGCCTAGCTCCTTACCAAACTTATCTGGAAACTCTTACCGATCAGTTAGAGAAGGTAGAATACACATACCTACCAAGAGAAGAAAATCAATTTGCTGATGCCTTGGCAAGACTAGCCTCAATGGTTAGGATTCCCACGGATATCGAGCAAATGCCTCTAACTATCGAAAAAAGGCACAAACCAGCATATATACAGGCTATAGAAGACGAAAACCCAGTCCAAGACGAAGATGAAGAACGAGAAGAAGAACCATGGTACACAGACATCCTCAACTATGTCACCAATGGAGAATACCCTCCTCATGCTGACAAAAGAGCAAAACGAGCCTTGAGACTTTTGGCTTCTCAATATGTACTCATAGACAACGAGCTACATAAAAGGGTACCTAAAGGTCGAGCTCTCCTATGCGTAGGGAAGGTAGATGCACAAAGAATAATGAGAATGATCCACGAAGGAATCTGTGGAACTCATATAAATGGCAAAATGTTAGTCCAGAAAATAATGCGAGAGGGGTATTATTGGACTACCATGAATAAGGATTGCCATCAATATGTAAAAAGATGCCCTAAGTGTCAAATTTATGCCAATTTACAGCACGTTCCTCCATCTTTGCTTTACACCTATACATCACCATGGCCATTCTCTACATGGGGAATTGACATAATTGGAAAGATCGTTCCTCCAGGGACGGGAGGCCATGAATTTATTCTAGTAGCGATCGATTACTTTACGAAGTGGGTTGAAGCACAATCATATGCTAAACTCACCGCAAAACATGTAGCACTTTTTATCGAGAGAAATATCATTTGTCGATATGGAGTCCCACATGAAATGATAAGTGACAATGGAACTCACTTTCAAGCCGAATGTGAAGAATTGCTACATAAATATGGTATCCAACATCATCATTCGTCCCCTTATAGACCTCAAGCAAATGGAGCAGTCGAGGCAGCTAATAAAAATTTAAAGACTATAATCGAGAAAATGACAGAAAATTACAAGGATTGGCCTGACAAGCTTCACTTTGCATTGTGGGGTTATCGCACGTCAATCCGTACGTCAACAGGAAATACACCATTTTCTTTGGTTTATGGAATGGATGTCGTACAACCTGTCGAACTAGAAATGCCATCTCTACGTATTGCGCTAGAAAGTAAACTCGATGAAGTCGAATGGACTAGGGCACGATATGAAGAATTGATCCTACTCGACGAAAAACGACTAGAAGCTCTACATCACACTCAGTGTTATCAAACTCGTATGGCTAGACATTTTAATAAGAAGGTCAAGACAAGAAATATCAAAATAGGAGATTTGGTATTAAAAGCACTAAGGAAAAATGTTTTAGATCCAAGGGGAAAGTTTAGACCTAATTGGTCTGGCCCCTACATTGTCAAAACAATCCTGTCAGGGGGTGCAGCAAAATTAACTGACATGGATGGCAATGAATTCTCAAACATGACCAATATTGACCAACTTAAAAAATACTACCCATAATTACTTGAGTAGGACACTCAAGAGAGCTACGTTCGGCCTGATTCCTTAGGAAAGGATACGTAGGCAACCCATTACGGGTGCGGCCACTTTATTTTTCGACATCTCCGCATTCCAGAACCTACAAAAAATCAACAAAAGTCGGAAAAGCAACTGGCGTCGCAGAACAGAGCCTGGCGCCAGCGAAAGGCCATTAGCGCCAGACGACAGTATTGGCGCCTGGCGCCAGACCTCAATATCCGGCGCCAATTCGCAATTATTGACGCCAATTCAGTAGTAAAATCTGGACGAATTTCGGCATTTTTCGGAAAATTTTCGACTTCCGTACTCGAAGAATTTCTGGAAAATCATTTTTTTTCGGTTTTTTATTGCTTTAATAAAACAAATTTAAAGTAACAATTTAATTGAAAGCTGAAATTTCATTAATAAAATAAAACTGCATTGTTAATGGAATTTAAATAAAGCTGAAATAAATTAACTTTAAATAAAAACTAAGAATCTAATAAATCGAAAGCTAAGCAATATTCTAATCTTTCTTCTCCTTCTTTGCTCTTTTCCAATTCTTTTCTGTCTCCTCCTCTTCATCCATTACTTTGGCTAGTAGGCATCCTTTAGAGGACCTACACTCAATCTTAGAATGGATTGTTTCCCCTTCCGCTAGCACCCCATGCTTCTTTTCCACCCAAACCTTTTTATCTGCAGTGGTAGCTTTCCTCTTCCCCTTGTCTTTAGTAGAATTCTTCTTCTTAGACATTATAGGTGTCTTGAACTCAATTCTTGCACCTAAGCGTTCCTTGGCCGGTGTCACCCTGTCACCTAGACGATTCTTCACATCAGTCCTACCCTGATCAATTGAAGACTTCTTCAGCAACCACTTCTTTACATCATTAGGCAAAGAAGGGGGAACCTTTTGGGTAATCACTTCCCATAAAGGTCTAGCGCTCCGGTACGTGTCAAATTTATCTACTTCTTGAGATATGGGATACTCATAGGGAGGACGAAGATCCCCGGAAGGAATATTTTGAAGCAAGCCATATTGTCTCTTTACTCTGCAGGGATAATAATATGTCATGAGAGACAAGCTTGGAAGACGGCAGAAAGGTTGCTTGTTAACACCAACCATCCTTTTTATTTTCCACCATGGGATGACCCACTTGATAGCAAAGTCACATGATTCAAAGACTTTCTTCCACCCATGGCGCCCAATTTTAGGGATGCGTTTCTTTCTTCTTACAAAGCAAGTGGGCGTGTAACTTTCAATGTCGTCCGGAGGGCTAATTAATCCTAGTCTTTCCATTAGCCACATCTGAAAAAAAAAAAAAAAAAAAAAAAGAGTTAATATTACAATACAAAAATATGTTTTTAATTTCTGCAATTAAAAATATTATTTTTCTACCTGTAACAAAATTGGAGAACCGCGAAGAGGTGCTTTTGGGTCCCTTTTCAATTCATCTAGACCAATCATAGTCTCTCCAACTATTAAAGGCATCGGATTTCTCCCTGATTCAATTTGTTCTAGCACAGTGGTTATAATTGATCGACCCTCGTTAATTTTACCACTACTAAGACAATATTGATTAAGCATGCAGAATAAGAACGCCCTTCTTCTATATATGTGAAGAGATTCAGAAAGCGGTTTATCAAAGTAATAGCGTGCGAATTCCTTTAAGTTCACCACGTTGCCATTCACTATCCTTGATAAATCCCTTTCCTTCAAATTAAAGAAGCGCTCAAAATCCTTATAGTAATATGCATCTACTCTAGGGATCACCACCAGGTCTATTGCAGGGAAGCCTAAAATAGCACCAAATTCCTCTGGCAAAGGGCTAATTTCATCATACCCTATTCTAAAACAATGTGTATCAATATTCTAATATTCTAAAGCGGTATGAATGAAGTCTATGTCTAGATCTACCCCTTTAATGCCATATATTCCCCCCAAGTGAAATAAATCCAATTCTTTTCTTTCTCTAGCATTGAGAGATCGACACCACTCATGAGAATATTGGGTGAAGGTTTTAGTGGCTAAAGACATGATTACTATTGTTTCTAAAGAGAAGAATAATTTTTTCGCTGGAATTATGTGAATAATCGACTGAGCAGGGGGCTATTTATACACAAATTGCGAGGAATTTCAATCTGACTAGAATACGTAGTCAGCGTCAATTGGCGTCACACACCTGAAATTGGCGTCACCCATCTTCTCTTGGCGCCACACGCTAGCAATAGCGCCTGGCGCCACGCGCCACAGGCTGACGCCAGCTGGCGCCAAGTCAGCAGGACAGCCGCGTGTGCTCAGTTTGCGTTTTGATATTAAATTGGAGTCGGTTAATGACTTTATGGCCCCGTTTTATTTTCTTCTAAACATCTTTCTATCCTTCTCTTAATTAATTAAATATAGCAATTATGTTTAGTTAATTGTTTATTCTTTTTTGGATCTTTTATTACAATTCAAAAACATCAGCCTTTCTCTCCGTTTTATTTTTCCTTTTTATTTTTTCTTTTTGGGGGAGAGAGTCGGATAATACCCTCCATCAATAATAAAAATGACGGAATTTTTGCGCAACATTGTTATCACATTTGCACACACTAACATACACTAACATAATAATAATACATAATAGTAGATTTACAGAACAAAGTGTCTAAATAACAAGTCAAAGGCAAAGTTCTATAAAAAGTCAAAATAAAATGCATATACAGAAATAAACTACGGCGCCGGAGGACGTAGGCCCATCATGCCATAAAACTGCGCCGTCCGAGGAGTCACCTCTCCACCAGCTCCAGCCTCAGCACCAGTTCCAGTCTCCGTAGGAGGAGGGAAACTCAAAACAGGACCGCTCCAGTCAAGGCCAACCTAAGGCTGAGATCGCGGAGGCTGCTGCGATGACGAGCCAACCTCGTACATCCCACCACCTCTGAAAGCCGAGGTAGCCTCTCCTAACGGTGCAGCTGGAACCTCCTCAGAAGAAGACCCTGAGCCCTCAGCAACGTCGGCTCGAGCAGCCTCAGAACGGCCACCTCTACCTCCTGACGAAGTGCGACGACGTCTCGAGCTAGACCTTGCCGGCTCTCTTCGCCCCTCAGGCCTCGTACGGGTGTGAGAAGCAATCGGCTGACCCTGCAAAAAGAAATAAATCAAAAACAAGGTGAAAATTGAAGCATAGTGCAGAAACAATAAGTAAAGAAAAGTTACCTCTCGGACAACGTCGTCTCGACGACAGGTAGCTGCGTTCCTCATCCGGACGAGTTGGCTCCGGAAGGCATCAATGCATCGTGCCATGGCCGAAACCACCTCGCGTGAGAACTGTCAAGGAAAGTTAAGTCAGTAAAAATGCATGATAAATACAAGATTCTGGATTAGAGCTAGACTTACTCTGGTCTGATGACGAGGAATCGGCCGCTCCACGAAGCGCTCGCCCTCAGAAGCTGGAGGAATCATCTCCTCGATCGGCCCGTACATCCCCTGGTAATGGATGGACATACGGGGTGGCACAAACTCAGTGGGACCGTCCTGATATAACAGAAAAAGAAATCAGTAAGGTATTACTTGGGGGCTACTCAGTGCCAAACAAAAGCTAAGAATCTTACCCTCACATCCTCGGCCGGCACGGGGGCTGGAGCTAACAAAGGAAGTAGCTCCTCAGCATAACTCCGCCCAAGGATCAGATGGGATCGCCAAAGAGAACTAGGCTCCTCAGCCATGCTCGACAACTCTCTCTCGTCGAACATGTGGCGTGGTGGAGGAGCAGGAACGACAAAGACATCGGAAGAGTGCTGTCTAGCAACTCTCTCTCCTAAATACGCAACTGCTCCGTAGGTCCCCAGAAAATAACGGCGCTCAGCAGAGTACTGTGCGGCTAATCCAGGGACTGTCCAACCACCCCATGGCCGGTATGCTACCTCAGGTCCCTATAAAAATACCAATCGGGTAAGAACATGTGTGAAACATCGCAGAAGAGCAAGATAAGCACCAAGAATCATACCGAGATGATCCGACTCCGTACACGTGCAGTAGACAGGTCCACATGGTGGCCGCCCCAAGAGGCGCTCACCGGATACCCCCTCAGCGATGGTCTCGCCGGCGCAATGGAAGGAAAGTATTCATAGAACCAGATCTACAAAAGGCTAAAGCATGAGTAAATGTTAATTAAACATATAGGGCTAAATGTTATAGGGAATAATATTTACCTCTAAAACTTTCCAAAAAGCGGACAAAGCGACATTCGTCCTAAGAGACCGGTGGCGACACGAGTCCCTTAGTGCGCGAACGAAGTCAGTATAGGCCAAGCTGGCCCAGTCATAAGTCCCGATCCGCCGGAGATCGCGAACAGCAGGGAGATAGTAAAGAAATGCCCTACTACCCCTATCAGGGGAGAATGTCCCTGACAATAACATCAGCACGAAGATGCGCACCCGCTGCTCTCGGGTGGTCGCATCGTCATCAAGAGCCGCTGCCAGCGTCGAGCGGCGAATCCCTCTAGCACTAAACTGAGTCGTCTCGACCTCAGCTCGGGCCCGAACAGCAATCGGCCCCAGTAGTTCCTCGACCTCTGGAGCAAAGACGTCGATACTGTCGTCGAATGGCAGCGGCACGGAAGAGAACTCCAGTCCTGTGATAAGACTGAAGTCTGTAGGAGTGACCATCATCTCACCCCATGGAAAATGAAATGTGTTGGTGGTGTCCCAAAAGAACTCCACCAAGGCGCGTACTACGTGGTGACCCCCGCTGGAGGCGACCATAGCCTCGGAGGTCTCAAACAGGGCAACCAACCCGCAAGACTCCCATAGGAGTCTCGTCTCTCGATCTCTGGCGATATGCATCCTATACAAATCACCGAGACCATCGCAGCCAGAGCCGTGATGTCGTGTCCTTCCCGGCTCGGTTCCCCGTCTCACCCTCTCAGAAATGTGGTGGACAGGGGCAAAAAACAATGTCTGTTCATCCCACTCTGGGAACTGACCAACAAAGTGGATGGTGTAGTGTCGTCCTCCACGGGCTCATGCTCCCGTCTAGTGTTTCGGGACCGTGAACCGGAGCCTCGTTGTCTAGCCATGCTACATTGTGCAGAATCATCATAAATCAAGGTTCTATAGTATCTAAAGGTTTGCCTAGCCGCATGATACTATGTTCGCAAAAACAGAGTACGTAGTACTAAAATAGAGCACAAATTCGAACTGAGCATGACAAGCATTTTTCAAGCAATCAAACAATTTCTTGCAACACTATGGTAATTATTGTGACAAGTTGAACAAGAATTGCTAGCAAGAACATCAAGAACGAGCCACATTGTTCTTCACGACCTTAGGAGGTCCAACAATGGCGGATTGCTCATTTCTTCGCCAAATTGAGTCAAACAAGTCTCAAATTACTCCCAAGGCAATATACAAACATAAACAAGCAATTTCATGGCATAAAACTTGATAAATAGAGCAAATTGGGCATTATAAGTTTCGAATTTTCATCAAATTCGTGAATAAACATGCCAATAATTCATAAAAACCGGTGTGAGTTGGAAGGGAACTTAAATAGATCGGGAATATGGATGAAAAGAGCTTTGATTTGCAACAAATTTGAGCGAATTCGGTTGAGAAATGAATGAGCAACGATCAATTGAAGTTTAGGCTTCTTTCGAGCAGCGTTCGCAACAAACCAGAGCACGAAACGAATTGAAACGGGAATTTAAAGTGATTCCCGTGCTGGCGCCAGTCCCTAGGCATTGGCGTCACATTATGTGTTTGGCGCCAGACGCCAATTTCAGCGCATGGCGCTAATGCAAAAATCTGACCCTGATCGATTTTCAGCGACGCCAAAGCAGTCAGCCACCTTCTAGGGTTGTGCTAGCCTTCTGCAATATGTTTTGGGTTCCTTGGTACGCCAGTTAGCCCCTCTGAGCAATTTGACATGATTAAGTAATCGGCTTGATTACATGAAGTGATCGACCTGGTGAAAAGATCGTCTCACTAAGCTTAAAGCGCCTAAGCATTGGCTCATTAGCAAAAGGCACCGACATACAGGTTCATTAGCAAAAAGCACCGACGTACAGGTTCATTAGCAAAAGGCACCGACATACTGGTTCAAGAGCAAAGAGCGCCGACGTACCGGCATAGCAAAAGCAAAGTTCAGGCGAACTTTTAAAGATCGACGGGCGTGGGTCTTCGGTATTTTCCTTTGGGAGATTATCGCATCAAATGAGGACGACTTCAAGAGAAGATGTCTTCGGCATCATTCCCTAGCTTGCGGAAAGTTGTCACAAACAACTGAAGGTAATTTCGGGCGAAATTGTCTTCGATCATAGTTCCTAAGGCATGGAACGTGATCATAATGCGGATGAGAATTATTTCAAGAGAAATAATTTTCGATGATATTCCCTTGGACGTGGAATATTATCAAAGCGGAGAGGATCGTTTCGGGCGAAGCAATCTTCTAATTTGGAAACATATAATCCCATACCTCTGAAACAACAATTCATTCAATGCTTTTCCTGGAATATCAAGGGCAGCCCTAATATCTTCCATTACTTTTGGGGCAGCCCATTTCACAGTACATATAGGATTATATGTTTCCAAGCCCCTACAGTTGTGTACATCTGGCCATATTTTCTTGATAGCCCAAGTTTTTCCATCAATTAACCTACTGGCATGCAGCCTCCACTCACAACATTCAGCATAGCATGTCACTGTGTATCTGGTGTTATCTGCAGCTACAACATTCAGAGCAAAACCTTCCTGGACTGCATAATCCTTCAAAGTCTCCCTTAAGTGTGCCTTGTCTATGAACAGCATCCAAGGTCTAAGAACAATCTTCCCAAACCCCACATCCTCATACATTTCACCATTACCATAAAGTTGTTGGAAGTAATTATCATCATCATCGTCATCTATGAATCCAGACCAGAACCCCTGCTCCCAGTTGTCTTCAATGTGGGGAAGTTGTCCTATGTCTTCCCTCTCATCTGCTGGCACATCACCATCTGGGATCACCTCACCATCTGAATCATCAAGCTCATCCCCAAAACCTCCACCATCAGCATCCTCACTTGACTCACTTGAATCACTAGAATCACTAGGATCATCCCCACCATCACCATCACCATAAAAAATGACTTGTCTTCTAGCAGTTGGTTGACTACCTTCCCCACTCTCATTTGGCTTATGCAACTCTCTACCCTTACCCTTAAACCATAGCCCTTTCCTAACAGCTGTACTCTTAGGCATTTTTCTAGTAAAAAGTGTGGGATTAGTTGTAGGATTTGAACCTCTTGTGTTTGGACTAGTAGACAGTACAATGGTGGGTTGCTTGGTAATAGTTTCAACAGGGGAAAACCTAGGGCTTCTCCTAACAGGTAGTGTCTTAAAGACAGTGTGTGGGGAAAAGGGAGATGGGGGTAACTTCTCACCACCAGACACTAACAACTTTGCTTTTGCCTTACCCTTACCCTTCCCCTTGCCCTTGCCTTTACCCTTTCCCTTTGCTGTACCACCAGCATAACCACCTACTTCTTCTCCCTCAGCAATGTCTACAGACTTACCCTTACCCTTTTCCTTATCCATGTACTTTTCAAACTCCTTTCTACCCCTTCTATACTCTTTCTCAGTCTGCTTAGCACTATTCTGCTCATAAAGGTCTTCTATTTCAGTGAAAGTAGCATCTGGATCATAGTTTATAATCCTAGGGTCTGAGTCTTCCAATGAAGGGATAACAGGAGAGTCAGGGATTGTTGGTTGAGGTTCTGATTGGTATGTAAGCACCAATCTCCTCCTAGGTTTCAGTTTTCTCCTAGGAGTAGCTTCAAGAGGGTTGGCTTCAACTGGAGGTTCAAGAACAGGTGCAGCATCACCAAGAACAGGTTGATTGTCAGGTTCAGGTTCATTGACAGGTAGTTCATGTTCAATTGGATGATTTTCAGGTTGAGGTTCATTGACAGATAGTTCATGTACATGTCCAATTGCTTGCATAGCTCTTTCAGCAACTAGTTTGTTCCTCCTAAATTCAGACACTAGATCATTGAGGTAAGTTGAATTCACTGCAGTCCCAACTAAAATATCATACACATTAGCTTGGGGAAATGTCCTAAAAAACCTTAGGATACCACCATCATCATTTATTGGTCAGTGCTTACCTCTATAAGCATATGCAAATATAGGGTTAAGTATAACAACTCCTTTTTTTTGTAACCTATCCTCAAACTCTATGACTAAATCCATTAAGTTACTCTCATCAGGGTCAACCTCAATATCAATTCTATGCATCTTGTACTTAAATCGAAACACAACCCTATCATGCTCAGTCATTCTGCAAATTCAGTATAAAATCACTTTCTTTAGAAACTCATCATGAATTACACACTCAACACCAATTTAAATATGTGAAAAGACTGAAATTAAAGCAATCACTGAGCATAATTCATAAGTTACACTGTTACATGCACACAATTGCAAATTACACCATAAGTTACTGTTACAAGCACACAATTACACCATTAATATATAAAAAAATTTTAAATTTAGCAATCTAACAGGATCATACGTAAATTGAGCATAATTCAGACCTAAATCCTACAATAATTTCAAATTCTCCACAAAAGCAAACACATTTCGCAAACATGTATACATGATGTAAAACCTAACAAATTTCAACCAAAATTCCCAAAAATCAGTAAAGAAGTGAGAACTAACCTTTAGAATTGCAAAGAGAAGCTAAATTCTTCAGGGATCTTGCTTCAGTCGTGCGTCACTTAGGGTTGCTCAGAGGAAGAAGAACAGGGGAGGGTGCAATGAAGTTGAACGATAAAAAAAATTCAAGTATTAAATGGTAGTGGTTGGGCTTTGGGGGTATTAATAACTAGGGGGCATTTTTGTCAGTTCAAGTTAGCTATCCCCAGCCCATTAACCCTCCTAATTAAACAAACTTAACGTTTGTTTAACGTTGAGATCACTGTAGTAATTAAGGGTAAAGTATAAGGGTACCACTGATAATGAAAGTTTAATAAAGTGTACCATTGATAAAAGCCAAAACCACAAGGGTACCATTGATAATTTCCCAATTAAGAATAACAGTACACAAACCAAGAATATTAGTACACAAACCAATAAGAACAGTATAGAAATTAATAATAACTGAGCACCGACAAATCGTATGTCGTCAATTTCGACCGAACTCAACGATTTCCAGCACAGAACTCACCGATTTTAATGGCTAGAGCCATAAGTTTGTATCTCTCGTATTTAGGTTATGTTTTTTTGGTGGTTTCCGATGATATTTAATGGAGATAGTTGCGTGATTTTGGATTTTCAACCAAGGTAGTAGCTAGTGGGGTGGGTTTCTTGCTGTTGGAGGTGAAGGTGTGGTGGGCGGAGGTTTGGCCGGCAATGAAAGCTATCAATGGAGGTGGAGAAAGGGTTTAAGGGAGGAAGAAGATGAAGAGGAAAGGGAGAAAAAAAGGGAAAAGAAAAAATAATAAAAAATAGTATATTGTGGTATTGAGTAGTACCGTAGTATTACCCATACCTGGTAGTGGGTAATACTTACATTTAAGTTTATTCACCATAGAAAAGAAGGGTCAAAATTAAGTTGTAAAACCCAAAGGCTTTTACAAGTTGTAAAATAAGAAAGAAGCTACAGAGATGTGGCACACAGCTTAGGTAGGCGCGCCACAAATATAATGTTACTATTTTACACTTTATGCTGGACTTCCATCTTTCCAATCAATTGGCAATTTACATCAGGAAATTTGGATCCTCTAATGCTCTAAAAAGAAAATAAACATATGGTTATCTTCAGCAGACATGCAGAGGAAGCTAGTCTCATGCTCTGGGTGCCCAATCTTGACTAAACAAGCCCGGATAAAAACGATGGACTTAAACCCTCCATTACGATAGCAGATTTTGTACCTCACCATCTCTTACTTTTAGATTCAAAATCACCATCTCCAAACACCTCTTCAATCATACTACATGTAGGTAAGAAGTCCATATTTTGTTTAGGACAACTCATACTATACCCATCCCACACTTTAGCATCGGATGAATCTATGATATATTCATTCCACTCATGACAACCATCAGGCTTCAACCGAGATCCTTGCACAGAGGCACCCGAATCAGAGGATGTGCATGATCCATCTTGGACATCATTTTCTCCATCATCATCAGACTTCTTGCCAGGATGCTCAAAGGAAGAATCGTGGTCAGGTTTTTTCACAATACCATCACCATTGATGCCATCGTTTTCTCGGGCTTCATCTGACAGGTCCCCATCATCCTCAAGTCCATGTTCATCCCCTTGCAAATGCAAACCATTTTGATGAAACTCAAGGCCACCATGTCGAACAGGGGACTCAATACCAGAGTCTCCATCTTCTTCTGACACTCCACCTTCATCACCCCCATCATCATCACTTCCATGCCATTCATCATTATCACTATCTACGTTGAATGGATCACATCTGTTTTGCTCTGCTCGCTTTCTAAGCATGAAAACATTGAAGTAGTAGCTCACAATTTCCATCTTGGTTCGAGAAGGAAATACAGCTGAAAGAACATTCCAAAAAATTTTACCCAATGATGCAGGATTGGAATATACAACCTCGTGGAATAACCGCTCTTCCTCCAAGCTCCATTTTTCTGCCACAACTTCTCCCATGTCATAGAAACCCAACTCCAAGAAAATATCCTGACCAAGGGTTCTCCTCAATTCATCTCGAGCTTCTGCAATATGCTGCCGGACACATCTCACAGATCCCTGATCTGGGCATGTACACTCGGTCCTACCATTTCCAACTTTCTCACCATAACAAGGCAGAGGGTTGATATTTGGAATTGGCATGATACATATACCATCAAGCCCACCCTCCACAACCTCAACAGTGTGTATGTCAGAAGGTGTAGGTTCGATTTTTCCTAAATCATCAGAAGTACTCTTTCTTATCTGGATTTCCAAACTAGGAATATCTGCTTGATGATCAGGCCCAACAGGAACTCGCTTCCGTGGAGGATAATCTAAAAGACAATAATATACATCTTCTGGATTTATTGGTCTCACATGATTGTCGAAACTAAAATATTCAGGATATAAAGGCAACTGGACAGGTTCTTCTGGCAGTTCTTCATCATCATCATGACTAGTGCTACTGGTAGCCCAGTGTGATAAAGAAGCAGACCTGGGGACATCACTTTCAACATCCTCCAACATCTCCCTGGGTACAGGGCAACTGCCATTTTCATGCTCTTGACGCAGATCCAATTGATCATTCTCAATGCTGGAATCACCTGTAGGATATCATACATAAGCATAGGAAAAAAAAATACCCACATAATGACATTTTCATAGTGGAAGGGCAATGAAATGATTGGTCATACATGTTAAAACAACTCAAAAAGTCTTAAAATCATGCAATCAGAAAAATAAGCCAAACAGAATAGCACTGTCTTAAATAGTTAAAATGAGTTCTCCTAAGTCCTAACTGTTAACAAACATAGTACACCATTAACACCAAATTCATCGTCACATTACCGCAAGTTTTCAAGCCCCCACATAGATAATAATACAGCATGAATTTGAATTTGAATAACACAGGTAAACAAAATTCAGCTCATTTTAATTCTACCATCTGAGCCCGACCAAATAATTTGAAAAGTGATATATTGGAATACAACATTATCAACCATTAGTACTTTTGTAAAGGTAACAGGTTTATTTTGGCATCCAAAAGTAATATGAAGCAGAGTTCCATGATTCGCTTTAGTATAAGATTCTGGTACACATTTCCACAATTACTGACTGTCACTGTGCATAAGATATTTCAAAAAATACATACAATAAAAAAGAATAAAAGTCACTCACCAAATAAGACTAATATTAACACCTAAATACAGATTCCATAACACCATGTAGTTAAAAACAGGCCAAAACATTCACCTACCTACAACATAACGTTTCCCACAGGCACCGTCTATGGAGAAACTACCATTGCATAAGCTTATATCATGACTAGGTCCATCCTGTCTCTGATGTTTGGAGAAACTACCATTGCATAAGCTTATCTCGTCACTAGGTCCATCCTGTCTCTGATGTTTGGAGGAACCCTCATCAACCACTTCATCATCAAATGGTCGCTTGTGGGCCATGTTCAGCTGCAAGAAAGAGAAATGTCAGATAACAACACATGAAGCTAAAAAGAAGGCTAAATCTTCAAAAATAGGAAACAGTGGACTAACACGGTGAGTATATATTTTTAAGCCTGCATTACACAGCATGCACGAGGGGCATATAAAGCAATGCAAAAAATTCCCAATTTGAAAGCATTCAGTAACTCCAAGCACAAATAAATTGCAAAAAAAAGGGCTTGCACCACATGATAAAAGAAACAAAAATGCTTAATTCATAAATGGTTTTATCTTTTAAGCTTAATACAGTTTATATGCAGCAATAAACATACTAGACCTACAATCCATCCAATGAACTTGTTTAACCCATACAACATCAGGTCAGAAAGCCAGCTAGCCAAAATGAGGCACCATGCACCAAACAGAACATGTAATTACCATAAACAAAACATAATACTTCTTATGTAAACATCTAATGTTCACAGCCTCGCCGTACATTAGAACATATGTATAAAGTAACTGTACAACACCAACTCCATAACCACTTGTCAAGACCCAAAAACTTCCATGGATAAAAAATTTCCCTGATGAATCACAAGCACTTGCCTAGTACCTCAAACTTCCTTGCCCATTCTAACATCGAATAGTTCAATTACTCCCCTAACTACATCCTATAACTTCAAAATTCAAAACAGTCTCCCAAAACAATGACTCAATTTTAGAATATGGATTGCATGTTAAAGTAAAACGTAATAACACCCAGTAATATGTCACTCTTCGTACCAAAACCCCAGCCTCCGCCCCCAAAAACAAGTTGAAGAGCCAGGCTCTATGGACTCCACTAACTCCCATGCAAGTGTATATTGATTTAACCTTCATCGCATAATTTCAATACCACAGAACAATTGACTTTCAACAAGAAACAAAGAGAAGAATGCACATTTTATACATATTGCCAAAGCTAAAATGCAATATAGATAACCTTAAACCTCAATTCCTATGAACATACCAATATTAAGCCAGGTGGGTTTCCATGTATATAGTATGAGTTCCTCAATTTTGTTCCAGAGAGCATGTTTTATTACAGTAATTTACCATATAAATAAATAAAGTTCCATTTTTTTTCTTTTTTAAAAGAAATATTCTTTGTCATTAAATAAATAAAATAAAAAATATTTTTTTAAAATAAAAAAAACTCAAGGGCAGGTGACGTAAGATCTGACGTGAAAATTCAAATCGAAGAAAACATCGCGAATACACAAAGATCGAAACTTTCAAACCCAGATAATCGAAATCAAATCAGGGAAACCCAGATCCGAAACCTAGGGTTTCAATCAGAACACAAAAATCAAGATCTAAACAAAAATCAAAACAAACATACAAATACGCAAAATCAAACCCAAATAGAACCTAATCAATCGAAGATCCAAAGAAAAAAACACATAAACAAAGGGGGAAAACACGTACCGCGACCAGATCGGAAGCGCGAAAAGGGGGAAAAACAGGAACAGAAATTAAGAAGAAATAAAAGGGGATATGAAGAAATTGAAGATCGGAAAAGAATAAAGGTGTTATTAATCGACGATTAGAGGTAATCGGCGGTGAAAAGGGTGGCGGCGGAAGAGGAGAGAGAAAATAAGGAAAAGGGGATCTAGGGTTTGAAGGTCTCGGGGGTGGATGAGAAAGAGGGAGAAGATAGAAGGATTTGACTATTGAGGGACCCGTGAGGTGGTAGTGTTAGTGGTAGAGAGGGGTACTAGGTTCATTTACGTAATTTCACCTCCTACCCTTTTTAAAGTTTTTTTTTTTTCCTACTTTTATTTTATTATTATTTTTATTTTTATTTTATTATTATTTTTATTTACCAACTTTTATAAGTGGTAAATACTGAATATTTGCAAAAATACTGGAAAGTTTCTCTCGTTATGGTATCTCTTGTTATGGTAGCAAACTAGCAACACAAAGAATAGTTGTTCTTTAGCCTTTTTTTTTTTAAAATAGGGATGCTTTCATTAATTAATAGTTAAGTTACAAGCCAAACTTGCTGATACATCGCCAGCCAAATGAGAGGAGCTCTCAGCACAAAAGTTAAGGTCTTTCACATAAGTAGCATTACAAACAAGGGGTGGTTGATTCAAAATACAAATTTCATTCAATCTTTCCAAGTTGGCTCTTGCATCCTTTGCTAGTTCAT
This sequence comes from Chenopodium album, assembly GCF_948465745.1. Lineage (NCBI taxonomy): Eukaryota > Viridiplantae > Streptophyta > Magnoliopsida > Caryophyllales > Amaranthaceae > Chenopodium > Chenopodium album. Next base: position 5,587,385 of record NC_137835.1, read on the forward strand.
CAGCCAGACAGTTGCTGCCCCTACTTTCAAAGAGCATATCCTGATGGAGCTCCATTCCGAGGTCCCTGCAATGAGTTAGTATGGAGGGAGCATTAGATACACCATCAATGGAGTTAACTTCCAGCACTGCTTGTTTAGCATCCGAGCAGATTAGCACATTATTCCATCCCCTGGTTTTAACTAGCATAAGAGCTAGTTGAATAGCTTTTAATTCGGCATCATGACTTGAGGGGAGGTACCCTCTCCAGGTTTGGCCCTCAATCCATTCACCCGAATTGTCTCTATACACAACAGCACACCCAACCTCCTTGGTGGAGGAAAGAAAGGAAGCATCACAATTAATTTTGAAGAAATTGGAGGGAGGAGGAAACCAGTGGCTTGGGATGGGCTCTTGGCTTTCAGTATTCGACCTCAAGGAGAAGTAGAATTCCGAAGCAGCCCAAATACACTGATTGATTGAAGATGAGAGGGGTGTGTTTGTGTTTGAGATTGACCAAGCATTTCGCCTTAGCCAAATGCTCCAAACTGCAAAGTAGAATATAACATTCCAAGGAATCGACCATTTGGTGATTATGTTATTTCTCAGGTTGCTAGAGAGCCATTCAACCCATCCTAAGTTATTCCCAATGATGGATGAGCAAGGAATCTTTTCCCAGAATTCTTTTGCTCTTACACATTCAATGAAAATGTGATTACAGTCTTCATCCTGGTTTGGGCAGAAGGAACATTTGGGGGAGGTGGCTGCTTTTCTAAGGTGCGGATTTTTTTTGTGAGCAACTCGATCCCAAGCTAATAACCACAAGAATGACTTTATCTTAGGATGAGTACTTGCTCTCCAAATAAGGTCCCAATTCATGTCAGGTGTGACTTGCTTGGCAGATTCTTGAATGAACAACTTTGCTTTCTTAGAATCAAATTTGCCCTTGAAGGACCAACTTGAGAAGTGAGTGTCTGGATTTTGAGAGAATGAGACAGATTGGATAAGCTCGAATAAATGATCAGAAATTTCAAAGGAAAGGAGTGTTTGTAATTGGCTTTTTGTGGAATGTTTAATTGCAGAAAGGGGAAGATGAATGGCATGAAGATCAATAGGGCCGACCAGGAGGTGTCTTAGAGGAAGATTAAGCAGCCACCTATCATCCCACAAGTCTATACTGGTCCCCTCCCCAACATTCCAAACAATGCTTGATTGGAAGATAGGCCAAGATTTTCCTATTCCTTTCCAAATGAAGGAACCCTTGTTGAAAGATGTGGGGTTTTGTTTGGAATCCATGTAGATTTCTCTAAGTAATTGAGCAGCCCAACCTTTGTTATTGTAGACTGACCAACACAATTTTGTTAGAGAGATTTTATTTAGCTCATCATGTTTCACAAAGCCCAGCCCACCTTGGTCTTTAGGCCTGCAAACCTTAGCCCACGAAACCCAACTTATTTTTCTTTTATCAGAATTACTTCCCCACAGGAAGTTTGAGCAGATTGAATCGAGTTGCTTGGTCATATACTGGGGAAACAGAATGCATTGCATGGAATACCTCGGGATGGACTGAAGGGATGATTGAATAAGGAGTTGTTTGCCAGCTTTGGTTAGATTACTACTCTTCCACGAAGCAAGCTTAGAGCCTAACTTATCAATCACCAACTGCAAGTTTCTTTTGGAAGGCTTCTTGGTAGATAGTGGAAATCCAAGGTACTTCCCTAAATCCGAAGTTGCTGTGATATTTAGGTCTTGCTCGAACTCATCAATCATTGATTGGGGGGTGTTAGGAGAAAAGAGAATAGAGCTTTTTTGGTCATTCATTTTTTGTCCGGAAATTCCAAAAAAATGAGAAAGAGTTTTTGACATGGAATGAAGGGTTTTTTTGTTGGTTTGGCCAAATAAAATGACATCATCCGCAAATAGTAAGTGAGAAATGCTTGTTTTCCCACCTCTAAATCGGAATGGACTCCAATGATTATTCGTACACTCTTTATGGATTAGCCTCGAGAGGTATTCCATACAAATGATAAAGAGGTAAGGTGAGAGAGGGTCACCTTGTCTCAATCCTCTTGAGGGGTTAAAGGATTGAGACAAACGGCCATTAATGAGGATTGAGGAGGAAACCGTAGTGACACAACTCATGATAAGGTCAATCGTTTCGAGAGAAAAATTGAAGTAGAGGAGGCAATGTCTAATGAAGGGCCATTCCAATCTATCGTAAGCTTTCTCTAGATCAATTTTCAAAGCGAAAAACCCTTTTCTCCCCTTTTTCTTTTTACCCATGGAGTGGATAATTTCCGAAGCAATGATAAAATTTATTTCCGTCCCACGTCCAGGTAGAAAACTATTCTGATTTGGGGAGATAATTGAAGGAAGGTGGGGCCTGATTCGATTGACCAAAATTTTTGACACAAACTTGTAGCAACAATTGACAAGGTTGATAGGTCGAAAGCTTGAGATATTTGTGGGATTTTGGATTTTTGGGATTAGACAAATGACCGTTTTATTTAATTGATGGGGAACAGATTTTGAGGCGAATATTGAAGCGATTAAGTGGTAACATTCAGGATGAATTGTATCCCACATTTTTTGGAAGAAGATGGCGTGGAAGCCATCTTCTCCTGGGGCTTTCAAAGGCCCAATGGAGAAGACAACTTCCTTGAGTTCGGTCAGAGAAGGATGGGCCGAGCAAGAGATAGCTTCAGTGGAGATAGGAGAAGAAGGAAGCTGCAGATTTTCAGAAGTGAAAAGGGATTGGAAGTGTTGGATTATATGATCATGAATTTGTAGGGGTTCGACAATCCATTCCCCCACCTCATTTTTAAGAGCCGAAATTTTATTACGTTTTTTACGGATAGTAGAGGAGAGATGGAAAAATTTAGTATTTCTATCTCCGTTTATTAACCAATCCGTTCAGGCTCTAGCTGCCCAAAACATTTCCTCCTGTTCTAAGAGGCGATTTAATTCATCATTTAATGAATTTTCCAGGTCAAAAAAGAAAGTATTGAGGGGGTTATTTTGGAAGGCCAATTGAGCCCCCTCAATTCTTGATTTTATTCTCCTAATTCTCTTTTGGATCGAGCCAACATGAATGGAAGCCCAATTAGAAAGAGAGATGGCCAATTCATTAAGTTTATAAGGCAAGGAGGAATGGATCACAGCCCACTCATTTGTAACAAAGGGTTGAAACTTCGGTTCAGACCACCACATGGGCTTAAACCGGAACAGTTTTTGACCCGGAGTATTAATCCGTTTTTCAAAGAGCAAAATAAGTGGGTTGTGATCCGAGGACATTCTTGGCAAATTTTGAACTACCGATTCTTGGAATAATTGGATCCAAGAAGGGGTTGCCCAAAATCTGTCAAGTCTTTCGAAAATAGGAGAGTTTCTCCTTTTGTTGAACCAAGTAAATTTGTGACCCGTATATCCGAGATCAACTAAATTACAATTGTCCATAGTTTCCTTATATGCTTGCATTTGAGCTATGGGATGTGGATTTCCACCCCATTTCTCATGAGCAAAAGCAATCTCATTAAAGTCGCCACAAACTAACCAAGGGAGGGAAATATGAGGCGCTAAATTTAAAAGATCATCCCATAATTCTAGTCTAGCTTTAAAATAGGTACTTGCATAAATAACTGAAATAAAGAATGGGTCTTTGTTTTGTACTTGAACTACGGCGTGAATAAAACGCCTATCTTTTGATATAGTGGTGATGGTATTCACCCCGCTATTCCAGAGGATCAGAATTCCTCCTGACAGCCCGACAGGATCGACTACTTCGAAGGAATTGAATGGCAGATTGCGAATTATCTCCTCCACCCCTGATTTTTTTCACCTTTGTTTCAGTAAGTATCACTATCTCCGGATCGTGGTCCTTAAGAAGTTGCCGGAAATTCTTTTTGAACCCCCGACGAGCGATCCCCCTAGCATTCCAAAGGAGCATTGACATCCCGGGATTCATGACAGGGTATTTCGTCATCTCCACCTTCGTCTCGAAAGCGGCGTCGTTGTCTAGAGTGACATGCTGTCCGGAGTAATGACTGAACTTCTCGAGGGTGTTTTTCTTCACCTTGATGCCCGACATTTCGATGTTGGAGTTTCTCTTTTTCCCCCAACCACAGTGGAGTTGTATTTGGGTCGCCTCCCGAACAAGATGGAGCCACTTCACATTGTTTGTTCCGTTTACGGACTGAACCACTAGCCAATCTTCGGTAATCGATAGCGCCTTTCTTTCTTTGGGAAGCACGGGCTCCGGATCGGCTAGCAATTGGAGCTCCCACGGCATGACCATCCCGGAGTACACCTTCTGCAATTCGTTGATCCACCACTTGAGCAGGATCCCCAACGGCTCGCACATTAGAGTGACATCTGCTATGGATGGCACGTGCGCCGGTACCAGGACTCGCGGGTCGGATGGGTCCCCGGTCTTCAGATTGGTGAACATCGGAGCAATTCCCGCTGGGTCTAGCAAGATTTGTCTCACCACCCCCGGCGTCAGAGTATGCCAATTTCCGAGTATATCCTGTACAATGAAGGATTGCAGGTTGATTAGCGATTCCGCTACAGAGGATTTTGGTTTGGTCCAAGTGATGAGGTTTCTCTCCGGCGATGGTTTCACGGAGACGGGGCTGTGATTTGGGTTGTGACGCTGAATTTGTCTGATCAGAGCGGTTGTTATCTCGTTCTCTTTGGTTTTCTCCATTTTTTGGGTGATGGTTTGAAGGTTTCAAGATGAGAGGGTTTTTTTGAGTAGAAGATAATGCCAACTGGGTAAAGAGGAGTATGGGTTTTGAAATTTGAACAGTGCCGGTTATGGGGAAGGTGAGGGAGGTCTGGTTGAGAAGACATTGGAGAGGACAGGGCGAGTTTAGGCGGCGTTAGTCAGCGAAGAAGCTAGAAAGAGCTTCGGGAAGGGTTAAAGATGGATTTTGGAAAGATTTTTTGTTCAGAAAGGTAAGGGTGGAGTCAGAGGGATTGAACTCATTAGAGGCCCCACTTTCTTCATTTTTTAATTGCAACAATTGGAAGGAATTTGTTGTTTTTGTAGATGTTGTCGTATTCACAACCGAAGATTTGGGATTATTTTCCAAGGGGTCCCACATTTGCTCACTTGGATATCCAGTGGATAATGGAGCGAAAAAATTACTTTTTCTAGTAACAATCTGCCATTGTTCATTTTTCGACGGTTGAGCCACCTTTTTGCTTACGTTTACGTTCCGGCCGCTGGTGGGTTGAACATGATTGCCTGAGGTGGCAGCTGTAGCCAACTCCCCTTGATTGGATGAAATTGAACTATTATGCTTGGAATTGCCTGGTTGCTTTTGCTGAATTTCCTTATAGGAAATCCCCTGTTTTAGCTTTCCTAGCCAAATGTGGGTTTTCCTGGGCTGTTCATCATTTATAAGAACAAGGATTCTGGCCATTCGCAGAAAGTTGATGCCTCTTGAAGTGTCGCTCTTTACGAATGTACCAATGGAGTTTCCAATTTTTTTTAGCATAGCATGATTGTTTAATTTTGCTGGCAGTTCGTGCAATTCGACCCAAATTGCTGTTTTATTCAGGGGCGCCTGAGACGAATTGAAGCCTGGCTTCCATTTTTCAACCGAGATAAATGTACCGTTTAGAAGCCACGGTCCAGCTTTGAGGATTCGATCAAGGTCCTCAATGAGGCTAAATTTGGTGATGAAGAATCCCTTTCCAATAGGGAAGGAGGATGCTTTTGCTTTTGGTTTCCACAATTTGATGATATTATCGGTAAAGAATTCAGATGAGAATGATTTCCCACAAGGTTTGGATATGATTGAGGTTGACCAATCGTCACAAAGGGCTTCATATTCACTGGTTTCAATAGGGATGAACACTTCTTTTGAAGCATCAAAGGAATCGGGGGGGGTAGTGGATGCAAGGGACGGGGAGATTGGAGATTGAGATCTGGATTTCACAGCATCTAGAAAAGATAGGGATGATGAAGGTTGAAGGGTAGGAGGAGGGAGGTGTTCTGGTGGTTGCTGCACAGGAGACCGAGGGGGATTGGTGGAGGAAGAAGGTGTTGGAGGTTGTTGTTTGGAGGGGGGTGGGGACTCTCTCTCTCTAGCTTTCTCTCTCGTACCTTTTTTTTTACTAGCAATATGAAGTGGTAGTTGTTCTTTAGCCTACTTGTATTATTTCCTCGCCTAAAGTACTTTTTTTTAAAAAAAAGTTGGATAAAATATTTTAAAAAAACATTTTTTTTTATTTTTTTTATTTTGTCATTTAAACCTTCCAATAAAATAAGAGCCACTAGTTAACATAACTAGCCAACTTAATACGAGAATCACATTGGTGGATTTTGAAAATTAAGCTAGCACACGCGATGCACGCGCAATAGTTAGTCATATTTAGGGAGCTCTTTGGGTTTAACTATATGTCACAATTTTAGCTGTTGGCATCATTAATTAGAAACAAATATTTTTATGATATAAATATTTGTATACTATTATTAAGAGTTCAATATATATCCTATACGGAGTACTATTTAAAGAGAAGTTTTTTTTTTTTGAGGTAATTTTAAGAGGAGTTTAAAACAGAGGCAATTAACTTTAACGAAGGCAAATAATAAATAATTATTTAAGTGGGTATAAATATTTCAAAAAAAAAAATTAAGTGGGTATAAATGTTCAAACATTATTCATAGGAGTTATCTAAAACTTTTTAAAGGTAAGGGTAAATAATGAGTTTGATCATATTTATTTTTTAAAATAAAACCGAGCTAAGCTTGTCTAGCCCAAAAGCCTGTTATTTTTGGCCTAAACTTGGGCATAAATTTTATTAAATAGAAAAAATTGTAAATAATTATCCCAACTTTGTTGTATTTTCTTTTAATAATCTCAACTTTAGACTATTCAGTAATATTCCTAATTTTGGGGGTTGTTTACTTTCTTTAATCCCAAACCGGTCAACAAAAGTCAATGACTTATTTTATCAGATCACATGACACGTGTCAAGTCTTAATTGGTCAAAAAAATTTTTTTAAAAAAAACAATAAACAAAAAAATCCAAAAATCACAAAACCACCAGTCAACCTCCCCTTTCCCCACCTCCCCATCCTAACCTCCACCCCAGTGCATAGCCTACCGCCCCTCTGTCGCCGGCCTGTCGGGCCTCCTCCACCCAAAATACCCTCCGCAGCGTCGTCGTTTTCCTCCCTTTTCAAAATACCCTCCCATTTCTCCACGAAACCACCAATGAAGCCCCTCCCACTGCCAAAAACCCTAAATTGAGAGGAGGGGTGGTTAGGTGTTTTTGGAAGTAGGGGGGAGGTTTCAAGGGAGATTCGTGAGTGGCCAGGGCAAAGGTGGTTGGATTTCGTGGTTGGGGCGATTGAGAGGAGAGAGAAAATGAAAAAGGGTTTTGTGGCTACTTGATTGGGGGCAATTGGCTGGCAGGAGGAGGGGAAAGGGTGGGTGACAATCTGGTGTGCGGAGGGGGAAATCAGCGCAGTTGAGGCGCCTGCGCCAACGTCAAGGGATGGAAGATTAGCTGACTGTTTTTTTAAATCTTGTTGTTTCAATGAATACTACAAGAAGGGGGAGTTGAATTGTAGTATGAGACTTTAGCTAAACTTTTGGCGGAATTAAGATTAAGTAAGCTAAAGGAACAAAAAGATTAACTAAATGAACTAAAGAATGCAAGAGAGATTTTTACGTGGAAAACTCCTTGGCCCTAACAAGGAGAAAAACCACGACCACTTGGGATTTTGGGAAAAGAATCTTCACTAGAATAGGGCAAATGGTCCTATTACAAACTAAAGACTCAAACTCAAGTTCCTTCTACGAACTTGAAACCCCGTGGAACAAGTCACCCAACTTGTTACTCTTCTCTTCTCTTTCTCTCTTCTCACTTCTCTATTCTCTCTTCTCTTTCTCACTTCTCTTTCTCATACATAGAAGCTCACTCAAACTTGCCAATTCCCCAAATTACAACTCGAAAGATAAACAAACTCTAGTATAAGAACATTAAGAACACTCTAATTAACTTGTGTGGAATTGGACTCTTAACTCGATTTAAAGCTTGAAAACTTATGTGAGCAAGGGTGAGTTTTTCCATCAGATTTCAAAGACTATTTATAGAGCAATAAACATATTGGAAAAACCTCTTTGTGCAGCAAATCCATGTGCAAAACCATGACTTGATGAAGAACATGGGGAGTAGGCCGCAAGTTTTGGGAAACATGGAGATTTTATTTTCAGAAGATATTTTGTAAAATCAGAAATAAAAATAAAATCCTCTTTTTGTTTGAAAAGATAATCGTTAGAGAATAACAACTTTCCTAAAAATTAGCTAGCATAATATTATCTTTTTAGACCAATTTCACACAGCTTTTTCGAGTGCAATTTAATATCTTATACTTACATAAATCCTAAAATATATAAATATATTTAGTCTTCATGTTCTCTGATGAAGCTTCTACTCCGAGGCTTCTTGTTCCTTGGAAGGAACTTCTCTTCTCTGATGAAGCTTCTTCTCTGAATCTTCTGTTCCCTGAGGGGAACCTTCTCTTCTCAAGTCTTCATTTCTGAAGCACCAGTTCCTGCAAGGAACTCTTTTTTTATGGATAGCTCTGCTTCTGGCCTTCTTGTTCCTCATGGTATTTTTACTAGACACTTAATTCTCCTGGTCTTTGCAACTGAACACACACTTAAACAATCAAGCACTTATTAGTTTGTAAGTAAGTGAGGTTTTGTCATCATCAAAATCATTAAGTCCAACAAATCTTTTGTTTGATTTTTATTTAATTTTTTTATTAGTTTAACCAATTAACTTGTGACATAAAAAAATTAACTCATTCAACCGGTCATCGGTAATTGGGATTGAAGAAAATAAACAACCCTAAAATTTATTTTAAAAAATACAGCAAAGTTGGGATTATTATTTACAATTTTAAATATTCCATGCTTAAATTAATCTGTCTCAAATTACTTGCATTATAATTATTTACTCATAATCTAACGTAAATAAAGGAAATAAATGAGTGTGGAGCCTAGATTTAAAAAAAAAACAAATTTGGGGCAAGTAATTTGAGACGAAGAGTAGTAATTTATACGGAGCAACCCTTTGTTGTACTTAAAATTAACACACAAATTTTTGTATGTGGCTGGCCACACGGTGTGGCCAGCCACAATTTTTATTTTTATTTTTTTTAAAAAAAATACCACAACTCTTCTCTCTCCTTTTTTCTTAACTTCTTCTCCAAGCCAAATCACACATCACTAACAACCATATCTCTACTCCACACATTTTCACCATATCTCTACTCTACCCATTTTCTCTCTCCTCTTTGCTAAATTGCTATAATTAAAGCCCGAAATTGTAGAAATTGGGTGTCAAATTGTTGTGAAAAATTGTGATTAATTATCCTTAAGATCATGAACAACATTTGAAGTAGTGAAATCGATGAGAACCAAAGAAATTTGAGCTCCTTTTCTTCGTGGAATCTCAAATCGAACATTCTACGTCAAAAATTGTAGGGTGTTACTAGTTTGGTCAGGGGTTACTTGTAGGGTGTTACTGGTTTGGTCAGGGGTTACATGTAGGGTGTTACTGGTTTGGTCAAGGGTTACTTGTAGGGTGTTACTGATTTTGGTCAGGGGTTACTTGTTGGGTGTTACTGGTTTTGGTCAGGGGTTAGGTTATTGGTTTGGTCAGGGGTTACTTGTAGGGTGTTACTGGTTTTGGTTGGGGGTTACTTGTAGGGTGTTACTGGTTTTGGTCGGGGGTTATTTGTAGGGTGTTACTGATTTGGTATGGGGCCTACAAGCAACCCCCCCTTTTTTTTTTTTTTTGAAACCAACCTACAAGCAACCCTTGAATAAGTAACAAGTGACCATTGAATAAATAATTCATACAAGTAACCTTTGAAGTAACTCATATAAGTAACCCTTGAATTAACCCATAAAAAAAAAAGACCCTTGAAAAAAAAATATAAGTAACTCCCAAAAAAAAAAAAATATAAGTAACTCCCGAAAAAAAAAATACAAGTAACCCCTGAAAATACAAGTAACCCTTGAATAAATAATCCATACAATTAACCCCTAAAAAAAATACAAGTAACTCCTGAAAAAAAAAAATACAAGTAACCCCTAAAAAAAAAAAATACAAGTAACTCCTGAAAAAAAAATACAAGTAACTCCTGAAAAAAAAAATACAAGTAACATCTGAAAAAAAAAATTACAAGTAACTCTTGAAAAAAAAATACAAGTAACCCTGACAAAACCAGTAACCCCGTTATGCACATAAACAGTAATCCCGTTATGCGCGCGTCAGAATTCGTTATTTTTATTGACTTGGCAGCGGTGTGGCCTGCTGCACCAAAAAAGCCTCGCACCTTGGGCTCTTAAATGGGAATTGATTGTCAAGGTCCTACTTCCTCATAGAACTCTTCGTAATTGATAGGCATACAACATAAGTGGCATAACAATTAGTCAATTAGTTATCACTTATCAGCAACACAGCTACTTCTTCATTTGAAATAACAAATAAGTAAAAATAGGAACACTTAACAAAATGATCCAAAATTACCACAATCAGCATTATTAGCATATGTTGTATTCGTAATCCCCTGTTCCATATGATATAGACAGAGTAATCTAGTCTTCGAACAAAAAAAAAAAAAAAAATATCCCAGCTAGAGGAGCTCCATCCAAGCAATTAAATTATGATCAATCTTATTGTCTGCGAGCTTCATTAGTCTGTTCTTTTCTATCTATCGCGAATGAGGGAAACAACCGTCTATATTATCCTCGACTTCTTCAATCTTGACCTGGACGAATACAAAATATCACAACACAGTTGAGAGATAAGGTATTGATATAACTATAGAGGAAACCATGCAAAGAGCTAATACACAAAGAGACTGGCTGTTTATGTATAACAATTGTGAATTACCTCAACGAGCTAGGTACTTGTAACGTGGTTTCAACATGATTTGATGCCCGATTTTTTAGCAGATAGTTCAATCCTATTTCTGGTAATGACCAATCAACCTTCACTTTTAAGTTCCTTATATTTGGAAGGAGGGATGGCTCCAGTTCACCATGGAATTCGTCGAGCACCTTCATCATTGATAAAAAATTCACAAATGTTTGAGAATACAAAATTGCTAATGTCATTAGTACAATGGTAGAAAATGTTTTGTGGACTTGTGCAGTCAAAACTAGTTAAAACAACAACAACAACAATAAATTGTTTACCATTAGTACATGCTAAGCTACTCCCGATTGCTTGTCACATTTTCTCACTTTTTTTACTAGTCTTTTATGATGTCAAAAATTAATCGATGTAGCTAAATGTAATGAAATTCAATCATAACCAATTAATTATCTTTTAGAAAATGTGACCATTTGTTTTTGACATCATAAAAGACTAGTAAAAAAAAGTATAAATATTGTCACAGAACAATGTACCTTGAGGGTGTTCAAGGACACAGTAAAAGATGTAACACACTTGAGCTCAGTAAACATGTGAAGCAGCTTTTCGGCATTGTTGGTAGATGATGACATTCTCACATTAATTTCCACCTCTTCCAACGAACAACATTTATCATCGATACACAATTCTATCGGGTGACAGCCTTGATATGTGAAGAAAGTGAGCAAGGGTGAGGAAATGATAACCGGATCAAAGGTCGAGTTCAAGATCTCGAGTTTCTTGAGCATGGGAGCTGACATCATTAAAACCGAAGGAATTTTCTTGTTGCAGCAGCAGTCTGATAAGCTTAACATTTCCAAAACAGGACATCTTGAAAATAATTTCAGAGGTATTGAAGTAGTCCTGAGTCCATTAATCCTCAACTCTTTTAACGCGATGAAACCCGTTGTAGAAAATTTTATCCTAGGAATATCTAATTGTAGTTTCTCAAGAAATTTGCTACCATATAAACATATTGGCAATTCCACATGTTTGGGACAGTACTTATCATGCTTAACTTGGATTTGAACCTCATTTGCTACTTTAACAAGGGACAAAATGGATTCTATAAATTCTACATCTAGTTCAAGATCACACCAAAACTTGAAGCTTTTGATTTTAGACCCACCACGCCGATTTAAGACCTCCCTAACAAAATTTGTGAAACATGAGATTTTCTTATTCTTGACATTGTCACGGGGAGGACCATACGCAGGGCTTGTTGGAGCATACGCAGGGATTGTTGGAGAATATGAAGGACTATATGGGCCTGTCGGAGGAAACGTCGGGATTGTTGGAGAATACGTAGGGCCTGATGGAGCATACGCAGGGTACGTTGGAGAATAAGAGGGACCTGATGGAGAGCACAGGGGACATACCGGAGGACATGAATAATCCTCGGTGTTGGCACCGTGTGGCGTTGGTGTTGCCTTTGTTGACAAATGGAGGCTAAATTTTAGGAAAGGAATTTCCATCCAAACGTTTTTCCATCGAGTTGAAAGTATGGAGGTTTGAACCACAAGCTTAGTTTCCAAGAATGATAATATTTGATGGAGAAGAAAGTCTGGTAGGTTACTTAGCATGGCATTTCAGAATCCATTAATAAGATGCAAGAGAGAAATCAGATGCGGGCTGATGTAAGCATACAAGTTTTTGATGAAATGGTATAGCTCTAATTATAAAACATCGCATTCACTTGACTTCTTTCTGTTATCGATGTGGGACTAATTTTTTATTGCTTTTTTTTTTTTCTTTAAAGTTTTAACTTTTGAAATGCTTCACATGTGTACTTATGTACATATATATCGTTTAATTTAAATCCCTAGAGTTCTGTTGCACAAGCCATGAGGGTTGAATTGCATTGTGACGCCATTAAGAAAGACTAAATAAATGAAAGAAGAGATCAAGAAACATTCACCTTGAATTCTTGAATGCATTATTGGAAAACCATATATATTTAAACAAATTCAAGATTTTGCTGACCTAAAAATATGATGGCCAAATTTTATGTATACATTTAAGCAAATAAAAAGGTTATACAATTGTACAAGTACAAAAAGAAATTATACAATATTTGATATCTATGGAAGCATATATAGGTTTTAAGCTCTTACCGAGTTAATAACTTACAAACAATTAATGAATAAATAAACCTGGTTTAAAATAAATTCAAAGTATTATACATTGGCTTTAAAGTTACCCTAAAATGATCAAAGGCTACCCATATATATATATATATATATATATATATATATATATATATATATATATATATATATATATATATATATATATATATATATATATATATATATATATATATAACAGTTTAAATGCTCTCATTTTTTTTGTAAGTGACTCAATTGACTATCGTATTTGCCGATACGAAACTTTGATCAGGAAGATAATTCTTGTAATTCACGTGTGCACAAAAGCTTCTAAAATTAAAACCAAATTACTCACATGAATTAATTGAGTTTATCGAAAATTATTGGGCAAAGTACATCGATGAGATTTTTTGAAGCATAAACAAGTTTCAAACGAGTTATATCATATCCAATTAAACATGAATTAAATAAACATGCAAACAAACAAACTTAAGCAAGTTGCTCACAAACATTAATAATAAGTTGAACATTAGCCATTAGGTTATTCAAGTTTGGATAGTTTCCAAAATGATTTTAAGAATTATGTTTATTTCAGCTTAATAGTTAGTTAACATTAATGCTTAGACTAAGCTTTGATCAATTAAGCTAGTTTGTTTATAAGCGATTCAATGTGTAAGCTCTTTTGCATCATTGTGGTTATCATGAAAAATGATAGGTTTTTAATTGATGCTATATACGAATGAATAACATCGTTTAGGCACACAAACACCAATATGAAAAAAAAAAAAAAAAAAAAAAAAAAAAAGAAAAAAAAAAGAGAGGATGTAAATTTGCTAAGAAAGGTGAGTATAATCTATATATGTACTATGTTGTATTGGTTCATGTATATATAGGTAGTGGCGTTGTACCAACTGGTAGACAATGTAGAAGATGTATGTAATTTATTTGTATGTAAATTATCTAGCTAGAAAATAAGGAATATTTATACAAACTTGCATAATCAAGTGCAAAATAAACATTGAAAATTTGAACACTATTTGCTTTAATTAATTTACCCTTAAATAAACCTAGAAGTGTGGATTTAGATTAAAATTAGAACATTAGTCCAAAACAAGCTAGTCATCCTCAATCACCACCGTACAATATTTCTCCCAACCCAGCAACAGGAGCATGCATACAATTCTGATTTCTCCATGAAGCAGTTAATTAATCAAACTATCTTGAAGGTTTCCAATCTTGGCCTGCATAAAATAAAAGACAATTTCAATTTCTAATTTTGTACATTTAAGAAAAGAGATAGCAGAGATTGAATCTGTACTTAAGATTTATGCATTACCTCAATGCCTTGGGCACTTGAATAAGAGTTTCGACGTTTGATGCCGAGTTGGACAATAGATAGCTCAATCCTTTTTCAGGCAGTGTCCAATTAGTCTTCACATTTAAATTCTTCAGATTAGGAAAGAGCGGCGGTGACTCAATTCCTATTCTTCCACATTCTGCCGAAAGCACCTAATCATGAAAAGTTCGTCTTGTGAGTGACTAGCCATACCGTGTGACCACTTAATTATAAAAGAACAAAGTAACCTATATAACACTGACCAAGTAACGCCTATAATACTGACTGAATAACCATGTAGGCCAAACAAAACATTCCGAAGTGGCTAAGTTTAGTTATAAAATGTCTATTGGCAATTAAGAATATCATACTACCAACAACTCATGTAATCAATTAATTATGTCAAACATTACAATAATCAATTAACACAATGTCACAATGAGGGCTGAACTGAACTGATTGGATTTGAACTTAATTGAATTGAATATTTTATGAGAGAAAGAAATTAGAAACTAAACTGAAAATAAGCCGAAGAGAACAGGTCCTGAGATCATAGTAGTTTTGAAAGAGAAATGTTAGCGATATACTAAGAAACACAATGCAATTCCTTCCATTGCAACCATCAAATTAAAAACTTGCAAATAGTTAACAACAATATCCTTCCTAGGCTCCTTGCTAAGCCCCAATTATATCATCAGCACTCGAATAATAGAAATAGTGTTAACTTAAGTTACGTTACCCTGAGAGTGTCTAAGGACACAGAAACAAAACTAGCATTCTCTAGCTGCCTCAACATTCTCAAGAGACGCTTACTACAACCGTCTTCCTGTTTGACATCAATATCAACTTTTTCTAACGTATGACAATTTTTGGCCATGTACAAATTGATGGGAAGATTTCCTTCAAATTTGAAATAGACCAGCAGGGGTTACAGAACAACAACTCGATCAAACACCGAGTTATGTATCTCCAATTTCTTAAGGAGGGGAGACGAAATTCTCAGCATTGAGTCACGTAAAATGCAGTCTGAAAAGCTCAGAAATTCTAAAACAGGACAATTTGACAAAAAATCAGGACAAAAAATTGTTTGTTTCACAGGATTACGCCTGTAATTCAAACTACCATCATCTAGATTAAGAAGGATCAGTTCTTTGAGTGCACGAAAACCCGTAGTGTCGGACAAATTTAGCCAAGGAATATTTAGTTGGAGTTTCTCAAGTGAGTGGTTATCATAAAAGCACTTTGGCAAATTCATACGGATAGTGCTGGAAGTTTTAGAAAAATCCAATGCAACTTCTTGTGCTTTTACACTCATAACATATGACATTATAGACTCCATAGCGCGAGGTACGATTAGTGCATGGGGGAAACTAAGCTCGAACTTGATTAATTTAGTAGGTTCACGTCGATTTAAGACTTGTTCGACAAAACACAGGTCTCTCGAAAGTGGCTTAGCATCTTTGTTTTGAGACCTAAATTTGAGAAAAGGAATTTGGATCCATATATATTTCCATCTGGTAGATAGTACGGAGGTTTGAACTACGAGTTTGGTGTCCAAATTCGAGAGAATTCGATGTAGAAGACAGTCTGGTAGATCACTTATTCTGTCTCTTTGGTTAATTTCATTTTCCAAATCATAGGACAACTTAGGCTTCTTCATGACGTTTGTAAGCTTTCCACAATTAAAAATTAAAAATAATATATAAATCAATGTAAAATTTATTAAGGTAAAATGTATAGTACAAGTAAATAAGGCCTTATTTATAACTACATCACAAAAGTTTACATTCATAATTTGTCGATGTGGGACTTGTTTGTGGTTTTGAAACTACAAGGCCACGGAGTAAGAAAAAAATACCTTCTATCTTGTCTTTTTGGATTACAGTTGCTCCCTGGTTTTAGCAAAGTATGAACATTTGCGTTACTTAAAATAATGTTAAAGACAAATACTCTTAAACACTCAACACCGCCATAAATTTTTCTAAAATAATTTTCCCAAACTGAATTAAACACACCATCTATATATAAAAAATACACCAACTATTGAAGACTACTCTAACATGCCATGATCAATGTGCTGTAAACGAGGAGCAGATGACTTATGACGGCACTCTAGAAACGCAACCATAGCAAAAACTATCCAACTAGTGAATCCAAATCCAATCATTATAATATAGAAATTGTCAAGACGACTATCATTAATTCGATCTCCAAACCAACCTCGGTGACCATGTCGCTTGGTGGTGGCGTTCACACCAGCAAACAATGCAATGCTAAGTAGCTTTCCAACGCCAGTTATAGCATCGGCCAAGATAGTACCGTATGATATGCTTACCGAATCAGGCATTTCATGGTCAAAAAAATCCTCTATGCCACTAGTAGCCAGAGCATTCATAGCCCCCATCAAAATTAGCTGCGGAAGAATCCAAAATGCTGTCAAATTTTTGTTACCTTTCAAGGCTTGCAGCCTCTTGGCCTCGACTGAACATGCTGCAATAAAGCAAAAACATGAAGCGAACATTCCTAGGCCTATCCGTACTGCACCGTGAAATCTTTGGTGTGGCTTTCTGCGCTTTCTGCGGCAGAGTTGGGTTACTGTATACTCCCCCAAATTGGAGAATCCTTTAAAGATCTGTACTGGCAAATTAAGTGACAGGAAGTGCCTGTCCATATTATTTGCTTGCTCGACGAAGAATGTATTGCTAACTGCTTGTATTAGACCATATGTCAAGAATGTGAGCGACAACAATGATGCCCTCACGAAACACTTAGCATCCTCCACTTCTTTGATTGTACAAAGTCTACCATTCTCTACTTCGGCTTCAGGATTTTCACTGGATGGGTTATACAGTGCAGCTTTGTTGAAGAACCTGTAATTCTTAAACCTTGTTACCTATTGGACCATAATTAGGTATATTTTTAATTCATAACGCGTTTTTAATAAAATCATACTATTGTCTAGACATAATTAGAGTGCACTCAGGTGGGTGTATTGTACACCCACCTGAGTGCAATCTTGTTTATGATGACTATAATCAAGACTCCCACTCAAGATAAAAAAAATGATACCGTGGTTTGAATTGGATCTCTATTAGGAAAGGGAGAACATTAATCAAGCATACATTCGACATGTAAAAAGGTGAACAGAGGAAAATTTACCCAAATCTAGCAGTAAGATCGTCTGTTATATCAGATTTCTTTGGGTTGCCATGTACATCAGTACCATTGATCCCATTACTCCTGCTTTCAGAGTTAAGGGGACTGGAACACTCATCAGCAACTTCATTACTGACAGCTTGCATAGGATCGTAATAAGCACCAACATTGTCCTGTGGCTCAGAGTCAGCATTGTTATTGCTGTTGTGATCTTCGCCACTTATATCATTTCCTAAGTACTTAAGACTCCCACAAATGTCATAACGCCGTTTCTTGAATGCAACCATTATTACATGGAAAACCTCTAAGATTGGGCTTCCTCTGGGTCCTTCAAAAGGGTATAAAGACAACTTCCCTACAATAAATATGCAAGAACTGAACCCCAACATACACATTCGTATCAGAAGTTGGGTGTGCTTGCTTGCTCCAACATAAGGGAGCACAATTACTGCTATAAAAAACCCAGTTAGTTCATACCAATTTTTCTTCAGCTGGAACTGAATATTTTTAACTGAATTAGACCAATGAATGCGATTTAAAATTTTTCTATTAAATGCATCTGTCCTTTTTATTTTCCGTTGATGCTTCTCCCTCTCCAATTTCTCTAACTTCTCCTCCCATTTTAAAGATTTCTTGTAGTTTTTGTAACCACATTGCCCAATAGTTACTAGTAGTAGAGCTAAGTAGAACAAGATTCCAATGGGTTTTTCCTCACATATATCCCTTTCGCGGCATGCTTTTATCTCTGTCTGTTATAGATGGGTATGTATTATACAGCATCACGAGTCCCTGAAAAACAAAACTATCCATGATCACATACACACTATAAACAAAAAAAATGTACCAACACTTTTATGCTTCGGATTGCAATTTTAAACATAACTTAACTAGGGGTGCTTAATTAGACATTAATTGGTTGTAACACAAGTTATTTAGCAGCAGTAGGAGAAGAATTAAATTGAATAATCTGAGCTAAAAAGTTAACTTACTCCGCAGTATATAATAGCTGAGAACAACAATGTCTTGGAGTCTCCCAAGTAAGCATCAGCCAAAGAGGCAACAAATATCAGAAGAATTCCTTTGGCTCCATCTTGGACATTTGTAATTACAACCGCTTGAAACAATCTCAGCTGCCATTCGTCGGTTAAGAATGTAATTAACACCATGAATATAAAATTTGCTACTACATAGCTGATGCGCAAGCCTGCAGGACAAGATAGATGGATCACAGTTGCACGGTTAAGATCAGATAGAATGCATTACTCATATGCAACAAATAGTTCAAATTTCATAGTATACAAATTTCTATTTTGTTAAGGTTAGATGTATATTCAAGTGAATCAAGCACTCATATGAATTGGACAAACAAACAAGCAAAATACAGGGCCGTTGTCAGATGTGCCCAGATAATTAAGGATCTTGATGACTGAAGTTCCTAGCCTATTAGACCGAATACAGTAGTCGAAGTACTAACCTGCAATAAAGAGCACCTCTGATCCAGGAAAAGAGAAGAGTCTTCTAATCTTGTTTATCAGGTAAACAAAACAACATTGTGTTGTTCTCTGCTCCTCCTGTAAATGTTTCCCCTGTTCCATGACCTCCATGCAATTTCTCAATTTTATCCCTGTTTAAAGTTTGTTCAAAGTCAGAAATTTTTGCATTGACAATGTAATTTGTGTATGTATTAGAAAAAATAAAGTAAGTGGGATCTTGTAAGATTCTTTTTAATCATCTTAAAACTCTTAACATCACCTTTTTATAACTTTGTATTAACAAACATGATGCTTAGAAATGTGAAAGATCAAATCTGTGACTTTAGCATTGAGATTACTATACATGAAGAATGATGTAAAAATTGGAACTTTAGCAATTCCCACCTATTTACTAAGCTTTAGATTATTAAAGGAAAGTATCGCAAAGTGCAAATTCTAGCATAATTCCAAGTCCTCAAAACCTCAACTAAAGCATCTATTTAAAGAAAAATTAAGTGAAGTTTACTTACAGAAAATGGCGGCTGATTCGAAATGACTTCTCTAATTACAGCTGCAGTGATCGATAATGGACAGTACTCATGCCTTGTTAGCCACTTTTCAATCTTGGAAAGCCTGGAAATGTGAGGACTTAGATGGAGAGTGTGTTGCGTTAATGAGTTGACTTAGTAAGATGTAATTGTGCATTTGTATTGCTCCTTTCATCTCAATTTAAGTACAACTAACGTTTTCAATTTAAGTGTCACATTCCCTTATTTAAAGTATGGATCCATGTATATGAACTTTTACTAGCTTATGCATCTCTAACACACCAAACTAACCTTAATTACTCCCTTCAATTCCTAAAACCCATTGGTTAACTGACCGGACAAGGTACTCCATATATAATAGTTAAATTTTGGGTGATCGGTTGTCCAATTGGCCTTGCATGCCCATAAATTTATTTCTTGGCTATAACTTTCCTTAAACTTTATACAGTATGTCGTTGATCTCTCATATTATAAACGTTTTGGCTTAGAGAGTGAGGGATAGCTCAAGTTGTTAGAGTTCCTTTTCCGATTTCAGGTGATCTTGGGATTGATTCTTAATTTCTCATTACCCGCCCTTGTGGCTCTCTAAACACCCAAAAAAAAATGTTTTGACTCGACAACATATAGCTCTCACGTTAAACGCTCAATTTTAAGTTAAAAGATTATTTGGGATATGTTTTATTTTTTTTTGGTGTTCCACCCGGTTCACCCTTTGGGCTAATCCGGATTCGGGGATCAGTTCTGGGATGTGTTTTATTTACTTGAATTGATTTTGCATATTTACTTATCAAATTTTATTAGGCCTCATCAAAACTTGTTATATTTGGATATTTTTTTTTTTTTTTTTTTTTTTTTCGGAATTTGAATTTAAATAGCCCTTTTAATCCTAATTGTAACTTATTTTTTCTAAAACTTTATCACATTAGAACTGTTTTCTAATATAATGGTCTCAAATGAGATTGCAAGTCAACCATTGCATCAACTTGTATCTGCCACATCTCCCCCTGTGATATTTTTATTACAAGTAAACTCAGAGGACAATAATTACGCTCGGTAAGTCGTCTACGATAGCCATGATATTCCGGATCAAGTATATTTGACTTTTTTTAAATGTAGATAGTAGATCCATTTTTTTTTGCGTATTAAAAAAAGTTGACTATGCCTGACTTCCTACAAGTTGATGCAAAATCATATGGAATACTTTTTTTTTTGGAAGAAAAGTACTAAGTCTCCTAGTATCTCTAATACGAGTAATTCCCTTCGTTATGAATACATAATGTGTTTGATTTAATCTTAATGAAATTTACATATAATTGATATTTTGAAAAACAAACCTTAAATGAATTCAACAAGATTAAGACATGAACTCTTGAAAACAAACTG
Source organism: Chenopodium album (assembly GCF_948465745.1). NCBI lineage: Eukaryota > Viridiplantae > Streptophyta > Magnoliopsida > Caryophyllales > Amaranthaceae > Chenopodium > Chenopodium album. Next base: position 5,608,312 of record NC_137835.1, read on the forward strand.
CTAATACTAATAGGCTAATAGCTGTAGTAACTTTAAGGTCTCGATGAACTTCCAAAAGTTTATTATTAAAACCATCATATCAATATATCTAGTCTTGAACTATACTAATCTAATTGCAGGATTCAGATTTCAGAGTATATCCAAAGGCAAGGCAGCTGTTTAACAAAATGTCCTCAAGTTCTTCATTGTAAATCTGCATATACATTGTAGTGAAAACAGTGTTAAGGTAGTTTTTTTGATAAATTTGATAGGATTATAAGAAGGTGGAGGAAATGAACAGGATGAGTTATTTACCTTGCAAATGCTGAAGGTACTTGAATAGATGTCTCAACATCTGACGGCGAATTTTTCAGCAGAAAGTTCCATCCGACTTCAGACATTGTCCAATTAGTTTTTACTTTTAGTGACTTTAAACTAAGGAAGGGTGATGGCTCACTTTTAAGTCTACCATCCAATGAATCGAGCACCTTTGAGGTCACCATATAGAGCACATAACAAAAATAAATTAAAGCAGTTTAGTAATCAAGTGTATTTAATTTATTTTTGTTATGTGCTCTATATGGTGACCTCAAAGCAGTTTAGTAATCAAGTGTATAACTCCGCCAGTGGGTTTCCCGCTGCCAGTCCCAAGCCTGGATAAAGGAGGAGGGTTACGGTAGGCCAGTGACAGCCAGTATAAAACTTCGTCACATCCCATGACATGAGCCAAACAGATATTTTCGTGGGGGCGTTCCCTACTCAGCGACGCGCTGCACTTCCTAGACCCGGGTGTAGTGATAAGTATGCAAGGGTTGCTAGGTCGTCGCCCAGAAGCGACGCGCCACATTGCCCGAGTGTGGTGTCAAATGAGCAAGGGCGTGCCATTGGGGCGTTCCCTACTGAGCGACGCGCTGCACTTCCCAGACCCGGGTGCAGTGATAAGTATGTAAGGGTTGCTAGGTCGTCGCCCAGAAGCGACGCGCCATATTGCCCAATTGTGGTGTCAAATAATCAAGGGCTTGGAGTTGGGATCAGGAGGGAGCGTGGGAGAAAAGAATTTAGTTTGCGGATTGGTTCTTGGAATGTGGGGTCTCTTACGGGAAAATCAGCAGAATTGGTAGAAGTAATGAAAAGACGACGCGTGAACATCATGTGCCTCCAAGAGACAAGATGGACAGGAGAAGGAGCTCGAGGCTTGGTTTTGGGGTATAAGGTATGGTATGTTGGGCAAGAAACGAGCCACAGAACAAGGAATGGTGGAGCTAGGAACGGAGTTGGTGTGGTTCTCGATGAGAGGTTGGCAAAAGAGGTGATCGAGGTCTATCGGAAGAACGATAGGTTGATAAGGCTGAAGTTGCTATGTGGCAAGGAGATTGTGAATGTTATCAGTGCTTATGCTCCCCAAGTGGGTTTAGATGCAGAAGAGAAACGACAATTTTGGGAGGACCTAGACGAGGTGGTGCAGGGTGTCCACCACTCAGAGAAGTTATATATTGGAGGGGATCTAAATGGGCACGTTGGGGCGAGCCGAGATGGCTATGAGAGTGTCCATGGAGGCTTTGGGTATGGGCAGAGGGACGCCGGTGGTGAAGCTATTATGGATTTTGCCCAATCATATGATTTAATTTTGGCTAATACTTGGTTTAAGAAGAGGGATTCACACTTGATAACTTTTCGGAATGGAGCAAATGCAACTCAAATAGACTTCCTGCTCACAAGGAGCATAGATAGACAAAGTTGCATAAACTGTAAGGTTATCCCAGGGGAGAGTGTGGTCACCCAACACCGGCTATTGGTAATGACTATTCGTCTGAAAGAGAAGGCGAAGAAAAAAGTTAGACAAGAAGAACCAAGGATAAGATGGTGGACCCTAAGGGATGCAAAAGCTAAGGTTTTTACAGAAAAGGTAATTGAAGAAGCGGATTGGGATGGAGAGGTGGATCCGGACATGACTTGGTTACGAATGAAGAACTGTTTCCTAAGAGTGGCCAAAGAGGTCTTAGGGGAAGTAAGGGGAAGAACTTCGGTACAGAGAGATACTTCGTGGTGGAATGAAGAGGTGAAAGCAGTAATTAAGCAAAAAAGGGAATGCTATCAAGCCTTAGGAAAATGTAGGAGTGATGAAACATTTGCAGCGTATAAGGAGGCTAAGAGTAAGGCAAAGGCAGCTGTTCGCCAAGCAAAAGAAAAGGCATATCAGGAGGTTTATGAAAAGCTTGATTCCAAGGAGGGAGAAAGGATCATTTATAAGATGGCAAAGAGAAGACAAGAGGCAAGGAAGGATATTGGCATGGTGAAGTGTGTCAAAGATAAGAACCAAATGGTCCTAGTGCAAGAGGAGGGCATCAAGGACAGGTGGAAGGGGTACTTCGATGAATTATTTAATGGAAGTAATGGAGTTGTGATAGGAGATACCTCTATGAGTGATGAAGAAATCAACATGGAGTATGTGCGAAGGATTAGGAGAGTAGAGGTGGAGATTGCACTGAGGAAGATGAAACCTAAGAAGGCGGTTGGCCCTGATGGGGTACCGATAGAGGTGTGGAGGTGTTTGGGTAAGATTGGTATTGATTGGTTAACAAACCTTTTCAACAAGATATGGACGGCTACAAGGATCCCACAAGATTGGAGGAAGAGCACCTTGGTCCCGGTTTATAAAAACAAAGGAGACGCTCAAGATTGTTCTAACTATCGAGGAATTAAGCTTATGAGCCATACTATGAAGTTGTGGGAAAGGGTGATTGAACAAAGGTTGAGGGCATGCACAAGCATTTCAGATAACCAATTTGGTTTTATGCCTGGGAGATCTACTATGGAGGCAATCCATTTGATAAGACAAATGATGGAGTTTTATAGGGTAAAGAAGAAAGATCTTCATATGGTCTTTATTGATTTAGAGAAGGCATATGACAAGGTGCCAAGAGAGATACTTTGGTGGGCAATGTTGAAGAAAGGTATCCCACGAAGGTATGTAGACCTAGTTAAGGATATGTATCGGGATGTGTCAACAAATGTGAGGACATGCGGAGGGTTGACAAAAGATTTCCCTATTACAATCGGATTGCATCAAGGGTCTGCATTAAGCCCTTTTCTTTTTGCAACGGTTCTAGATGAATTAACTAGACCAATTCAAGATGAGGTTCCATGGTGTATGCTGTTCGCAGATGATATCGTTTTGGTGGATGAGACTAAGGATGGGGTTAATGTCAAGTTGGAGCAATGGAGGCAAAGGTTGGAATCTAGAGGGTTTAAGCTAAGTCGGAGTAAGACTGAATATTTGGTATGTCGTTTTGGCACTCAGAGGGGGACAAGCAATGAAGTGGTGAGTTTGGATGGAAAGGATTTGACCATGAGTGAATGTTTTAAGTACCTAGGGTCGATCATCCAGAAGAATGGTGACATTGATCAAGACGTGACCCACAGGATTAAGTCAGGGTGGCTTAAATGGAGAGCGGCCACGGGAGTGTTATGCGACCGCAGCATTCCCTTAAAGTTGAAGGGAAAATTCTACAGGACTGCCATAAGACCAGTGTTGCTCTATGGTACAGAATGTTGGGCTTCTAAGAAAGAGCATATTAAAAAGATGGAGGTTACGGAAATGCGCATGTTAAGGTGGATGTGTGGAAACACTTTAAGAGATAGAATCAGAAATGAGGTTATTCGCAAGAAAGTAGGTGTGGCGGGCATTGTAGATAAATTAAGGGAAAATCGTCTGCGTTGGTTTGGACATGTAAGACGGAGACCCGAGGGTGCACCGGTGCGAAGAGTGGAAGAGTGGGACCATGGAGGGATTAAACGAGGAAGAGGGAGACCAAAGATGACTTGGTTGGAAGGAGTGAGGAAGGATATGAAGTGCATGGATTTACGTGAGGATGAAGTTTTGGATCGTAAGGGATGGAGGAGAAAGATTTATGTTGATGACTACACGGAATAATCAAATTTGGTTCATGTTAGCCGACCCCACTTTTGGGATTAAGGCTTTGATTGATTGATTGATTGATTGATTGATAGTAATCAAGTGTATAATCCTTTGGTCCCTTAATACTGGTTCACGTATACGATTATAGATTTGACATATGTGAAAGAATGTGTATTAAGATTGTGGAATCAATTACCTTGAGAGTGTGTAAGGACATGATAACAGATTTCGCGTTTGCTAGCTTCCTAAGCATCTTGAGAAGTTTACTTGCCTGGTCATTCTCTTCAGTTTCAGAGTAAATGCTGTGTGTGACATTTATATCTACCTCTTCCAACAAACAACATTTATAACTCATAGACAGGTTTACCGGATTACTGCCTTCAAATTTAAAATAAGATAGCAGGGGTGAGGAAACGACAACTCGGGAAAAGGACGAGTTCAGTATCTCCAGTCTCTTAAGCATAGGAGCTGACACTCTCAAAACCAAAGACTGTAATCTGCAGTCTTGAAAACACAATTTTTCCAAAGCAGGACAAGATGAGAGAAATTCAGGACTAATAATGTCTGGATTATTGGATGCTGTTAGACCGTGAAGCCTTAACTCTTTCAATGCAACAAAACCATTATACAAAGTTACAGAAGGAAAATCGAGTTGGAGTTTCTCAAGCGAATTGCTTAGACATAAACATCCTGGCAATGTCACGGTAGAGTGGTGATTTTCAGCATGGAATACAATCTCCTGTACGTTTGCTCGAACCAAATAACTCAAGATATAATTTATGCAGAATGAGGACAAACTAGCATTTGTCCAGAACGTAAACTTGTCCATTTTAGAAGATTTTCGTCGTATTAAAACCTTAACAATAAAGGTAATAAAATTGTTAAGACTAGGATTGAAAAAAAATTGTGGAATGTAATCTGTTGATTCATTGTGAAGAGAGCAAGAGGGAGAAAACAACCTCGAGGCCATGAGTGAATCCAGACCATCAGGTGAAGACGGAGGATAACCAGGTGAAAGAGGCTTAACAGGATAATTCTCTGCAGTACCAGGCGAAGCCTGATAAATGTAATGTTGTGGAAATGTCGGAATATTACTAGGTGATGTAGGAGAATAACCAGGTGATACCGGATGATAACCAGGTGATGTAGGAGAATAACCAGGTGATGCCGGAGGATAACCAGGTGATGTAGGAGAATAACCAGTTAATGTATGAGAATAACCAGGTAATGTAGGATTATAACCAGGTAATGGATGATAATCAAATGTAGGAGAATAAGGAGGAGAATTATGAGGAATATAACCAGGTGAAGTAGGAGAGTAATAACGAGGTGAAGCAGAGAAGCTGAAGTTAAGAAAAGGGATATCGGTCCAAATATGCTTCCATCTTGTAGAAAGTATGGAGGTTTGAATTACAAATTTAGTATCTAAGGTTGAAAGAATTTTATGAAGAAGACAGTCTGGCAGATCACTTAGTCTATCTCTATTGTTTCTTTCATTTCGCAAATTGTTATACTCTCTTTTCAGATCCATGGGTAGATTAAGGGTTGGGTAGACCGTGTGACAGTTTATGAGGTACTTTTAGATCTTCAGGTAATGAGAAATGCGAAGATATAACTACGTTTTATAAAGTTAATTAACGGATCCTTCTTTCCAAACTTTCGATGTGGGATAGTAGTCTTTTATTTTTAATTGCCGATTCTTTCACTTGATTCTAATACAGTACGCTTTATATGCTTTATTGTCAATTGTTAATGAAATCAAAAGCCTTTATTTTGAGTTTATATCCATCTTCCTCTGTTTTATAGAGATTTTAATACTTTGTTCTTCAAATAAAAAAATTAACACTTTGACTTATATGTTTTACAAATTCATTTGTGTTCTTTTGTACATTCCAAGAAGTTTAAATAATCCCTAAATAATACTAGTAGACTTGTAAACATTCCAAAAAGTTAACTATACCATTGTTGGACTGACAAGGCGATAATCCATAATAAGAAGTCAAATAAAAATGCAATTATGTCATTATGCAGTACACTAGAGCAAAAGCCATGATCAGGTTTGCCTGATCTAGTTATCTGACGTACAACCAAAAACAGTCTAAGACATCATAGAACATCAACAATGAGCCATCAGTCGACGATGAATGATGACACCAGATTTTATGTACTCTCAGATCTCAAATTCTTTTGTTTGTGTAAGAACTTGTAATTGTAGTAATCATTTTAAAGCAGGATTGAATTGGTAGCATTAGGAATTTAGGAATGTTATACCACATAGTTTGTATTTCAACAGTTTTCCACTTTATTTCATGGCAGAAGAATAATAACTACCAGAGTACACATGATACATAACTGAAAATACTTGTAAAATCCGATTAGAGGCGCTGGCAAAGATCAGTTCTTCACTGCTGCTTTCTCAGCAATGAATAAACCCCATCGTTGCTCACCGGATGAACTCCTGACCAACTTAGCCTTCCAGCCACCAACTATGTCATTGTAATCTCCCTGCAGATTAAGCACATTTGATTAAAAGCAGATCATTAGCAAAAAGAACAGTCCAAAATTTAGTCTGCAATACAAACCTCAGAGAAGTCTGCGATAAATCTTTCCTTTTCCTTTTCGACTGCATTAAGTTCCCTCTCCAGAACTTTCAGAAACTAAACCAAAAAACACAAAGCCATAAGAAAATTAAAGACAATAAAACATTATATTGGTAATCGAGGACAGTGTAGGTTTAAAAAAGAGAGACTAATGAAACCTGATCGGTCCTATCCTCAGCAACAACTTCATCGAATCCAGCATCTCTAAGCATCTGTATCGAACAAATAATCTTTCAGCATACATGCTAATGAAAATAAGTTCTGAAACTGCTGAAAGGGCAATAAAATTAAAATCTCTATACACTTGCCTGGCCATATGCCTGCACATCATGGAGATCATATCCCCTCTGCTTAATATATGCTGCAAATTCAGGTGATGGTGTACCAGCATTCCTGCAGTAATCACTGATTAACACTTTCCCGCCAGGTTTCAACCATTTGTAAAACGATCTGAATAATGCAGGTTTATCCTGAAAAGTAAGGCAAAGTAGTAAAGTTATACTGCTAAATATTACTACTGGTGATGTAAACAAAAGACTGGTAAACACCAACACAAATCACCTGAATGTGGAGAATGGTGTCACGGCTGTAGATCACATCAAAAGCATTATCTGGGTAGGTTATTGTTGTACAATCAGCCACCTCAAACTCGACAGCACAATTGAGTCCAACAGCACGCTCAAGAGCTATAGAGATCATATTAATGGAGAGATCAATTCCAACAACCTCAACATTGAACTCCTCTGCCATGTAAAAATCACCTCCACCTATGCCACAACCCACATCCAGAACCTTCTGGCCAGGTTTCAGGCCAAGCTTCGACACAAATTCTTTCGTGGTTTCTGCCCAGAGTTAATAGTTCATCGATTCAATAAACATTAATTGATTTTAAAAATTAAAAAAAAAAAAAAAAAACTATCATAAACAGGAATTGATATGATTATTGATCACCATAACTTTGTATAACAATTTAGTATCCAGATAACAAAAGAAAGTGTACCTACTCCCCCAGTGCTCACATAACCAGGGCCAAAGACTCGCTCATAACGCAAAATGCCATTAGCTTTGTACTGAACATTATCCAGAAATTGCTGAAACCCTTTGTCATTCTCTGAATCAACTTTCTGCAATGTCCAGCAAATCTGAAATAGACAAAGATATTCAGTAAAAGGTGAGTAGTACTTCTTCCCCTCTTCCCAGTTCCCACACAAAACTTAAGTACTAACCATGTCCGGATTTAGTTTGTCAAAGTATAACATCTACTATATGGGGTACATGATAGTTTATTCTGGACATAGGAAGTAAGAAAATAAAACTACCCAGCAACAACAAAGAGAGAATATTAAAGAGCAACTGGATATCTAAGACCTTGTTTGAATTGCATTTGCCACCAACCACAGAGAGCTCATAAGAGTTCCCAGATTCATTTTGCACGCGGCATTCTTTGAATACCTGCAGCCACCAAAGCAACATTCAGAATTATTGGTCACAATCACCATAATACAATTAGCTAAGGATTGGTTTTTTAGCTGAAGAATAAGCTCTTTTTTTTTTTTTTTTTTTTTTCTAAGGTGGAGTAGAAACTGAGAATTTATTCTTTTTGTTTGAGGTTTTTGAATGAATTTGAATTGAACAGTGAGTCTATTTCTTTGAAACTTTGCCTCAAAATCAGAACTGCTGCAGGACTCATGAAATTATAATGACACTAAAGACTGCTGACTCAAGTTTATGAGAGGTCTTGAATTGCCTTCCTCACTATCTAACAAGTCTAGTAAGATTTCTGCATATACACATAATCAAACAGAGAAAACAGAGAAGACAAGTATATGAAAGGACAAACCAACAAACCTTTGAGTAGAACTTAGGATCGCGATAGTGGATTGACTTGCTTTGGTTCTGATTAGCACTGTCATTAGCACAAGTCTCTCTAAAGTAGATAAAGCCTCCTGGTTTCAACCATTTCACCATGCTTTGAACCATTTTTCCAACCTACAGTCCAAAAGTAAAATACACTCTAATTGTTAACACTGACAGACTGACAGTACTATCAGAAACAAATGTACACAGCTACAAGTTGCTGGAGACACCACTGCTCGAGTTCATATAAGAAATCTTATACTGGCCCTCATTTATGTATATTGATCACAATATGAAAAGAGGAAAGCCAAGCACGAAGATTACCTCATCATCAGAAAGATGCACAAGAAACGAATTAGCGAATATCAGATCAAAGGATTCTGGCAAAATGTCTAGATTAGAACATGAAACATCAGCAGAAATGAACTTCACATTTGGGTATTGTGCAACAATGCTTTCACTCTGCAACCAAAACAAAGGATATTAGAATGGTCTACACAAATAAATACGGTAAATTTAGCAAGTAAAATTGCTGATCACTGATCAATCTCACCTCAGCTTTCACACTCCCAGTGACATCAACAGCTACAACCTGGCCAGCCTTTTTGGCAAGTTCACCAGTAAGATGACCAATACCCTCGCCAATTTGCAGTACAGACTTTCCTTCATAAGGTGGAAGCGAAGGAAGTACCTTAATCCGTAGAGAAAAGCATGGACAAACTTCATCAGTACACAAAACAGTACTCTGTACATTCATGAACAAGCTCGGTTAAGGGCTCAAAGCTTGCCTGACAATAAACAAAGAATTGACTAACAACATATACAACAGCTCATTCAGTTAACAAGCTTTATATGAATTACATGGTTTTCTTTTACTCATCCGCATTCACCAGCAAATCGATTGAATAGGGACTGTTATCGTATAGTAGTCCCTAAGTCCCCAATTAACAGTCACACGCTACTTTGGTTAGATGTCAAGTTTACAATTCACTAGTCAACTCGCCTTTACAAACATAAAATTTACCCTATAATATGATTGGTATTTCAATTTTCTTTCCATTATTTGTCCTTTCATCTCTTTGTTTATTGAATCATTTCATCACAAAAGTTATGTATACGAGTAATGTCGAAACAAATGGTACATTAAATTACACTTTGTTACTTCATTATTTAAAGAATGACATCACAGTTTGATACTTATGAAGGGGCCTTGTAATTTGATCAATATCGCGAAGACACGTATCAGTATTTATACAACAAAATACAGTATGAGACATCAAAATGTCATTTTCCTACTTACACGTGAATTCTTTACCAATAAACCAGTGTCGTTTTCAACTTTACATCCTCTTTTATAATTTAGTAAGCTAGTTCCGAACCAAACCAGATCGATCTGATCTTAGTTGACGACTATGATAGAATTCTGAAGCGGTTAACATAACTACTAACTCCTTCAAACAAGGAGATTTATTCATTAATCAACCTATGATTGATTAGGAATACATTAGAACTAATTAACTCTAGTATTAGTGTATTACATACGATATTAACATGTTAGATATACTATGATCATATGAAAACACAGTGATTAAATAGCAAAACCATACTATAATAAAATTATAAAAACAGCTAAAGAAATGGAAGTTTGAACAGACCTCAAGATGAGCAATTTGAGGAGCCATATCTTTTGACAAGAGTAAGTGGAGGAGAGAGAAAGTTGGTTAAAAAGGAAGGAGGACTAAGAACCGTTGATGGCGAGGCGAGAACGAGAGAAAGACCTTGATCTACGGTTGAGAGCTCTTCCTCTCTGCTGCATTCAGCTGCAAAGCAAAGCAGGGTACAAAACAACACTATATAGGAAAAGGGAGCACCTTAATAATATTTTGGAGAATGGAGATAGTGGAGATCCTCTATTATTTTTGCTTCCGCTTTTGTAGACTCGTCCTCATAGCTATAGGACATAAACCGTGGGCCCTCTTTTTTTTTTTTATTATGACACGATTAGTGACGGACTTAAAAAAAATTATAATGATCGAGGTGTGGAAATTTAAGAATTTTGTAAGCTATACGAGTAGCATGTGTAATCATTTGGTTGAATTTAAGAAATTATATCGGTGTTCTCGTGAATTGTAAGATGATTGGGCTATGAGGAAGCTCAAATATAGTTTTGAAACACTACGGATCAGAGTTCAATAATATTAAATCATTAAATTTTCTAAAAATGTTGTATGTTTTTTCCATTTGGACCAAATAATATCTATTCTGTCCAAAGTTTGTTTCCCTACATATTTAGGCTATTTTCTTGAAATTACTGGACAAGAGAAAAAGAGCTCACGATATGAAGAACGGGAAGCCACATATCAAAAACAACCAACAACGAAACAAAAGAAAGTGACACTTTCTATTAGCCTTCCAAAAGACCAAAATAAAAGAACCACGTCATTTTTCCACCAACCACGTCAATTTGGAATATACGAAGTAATAAACCCAAATAAATAAAGTACAAATGAAATGAGCAATAAAATTAGAGTGGGTTTTTTTTTTTTTTTTTTGAAAGAATAAAAATTAGAGTGGGTTAAATCACTTCATTTTTTAAAAACAACTTATGCTTCGTAATAATAATGATGATGATTAATTCCATTACAAATCAATTCAGAATAATGAATAATTTCATTAAGAAAAGAAAGAAAAAAAAAGACAGAGAGAGAAGGTCGTGGGATCTTGATTCCTCAAGGATAAGTTGATAAGCAAAAGAATATTTTTTGGGAAAACAGCCATAATCACGATAACTGTGTTTGATTGGGAAATCCAGAAAAGTTTACATAATTTGTGAATTAATATCGTATATGGAGTATGGAGATCGACGCCTGTTGTTTTTTTACCCATTAAATCCAAGATCCAATGTCTATTCCCCTTCCTTAATGAGCTAATATTTTTATCTATGTTAGGAATATTCTTATGACTTATCCCTGGTACTTGAGGTATACAGCAGGCTAGCGGCTCGACTACCTCGGTTTCTAAAATATTACGATCTCTCCATATAAAATTAATAGTCGTGTATACTACTTTTGAATACATTTTCCAAAGTAGTTTCTCTGACATCCCAAGAAGGGCGAACATGAGTGATATAACACAGAATATTCCAACAATTTCCAAACATGTATAGCACTAGAATCATGCCTCTGAAGATACATGCAACACAGCTACTGCTTATTACAATCAATTCACACCATAGAATTGGTACGAAGGAGAGATGCAAACATATCAAAGGCAACAAGGTATTTGATGATAATTTCATTATGTGTAAGATGGATAAGGAGACTAATGAGCCATAAATCTACGAATTCTTATACCTTTACAACACTTGCATATGATACATTTATACAAGGCCGACAAGGTTATGCAACCAAAGAGATGAAACATAATGTTGATAATGTAGTAACAAATGTTCAGATATAAACATACTAGCGATAAAAGTTTCTCACTTCATATGATACTCTTTTAACACTATATTTGGATAGAGAAAAATGGAGGGAAAGGAACGGAATAAAAATAGATTTGTTTAAATATCTAATGCAAGGAGAGAAGGGGGAGGAATTTGAAGGATCCCTTTTCCTTCCCCTTTCAATAAGCTAAATCCCTCCATTGTTAGAGATTTGGAAGGAAAATGAAAGTTTACCTTTTCCCTTCCATTCCGTCCATTTCCCTTTCCCTTCCCCTTCCCCTTCCTCTCCCTGCACTATTGTAAAATTCTATTGTTTGTGTATGTAAGAACTTGTATTTGTTGTAATCAATTTAAACATACAGGGTTGAATCGGTAGTATTAGGAATTTAGGAATGTTATACCACATAATTCGAATTGCATCAGTTTTCCACTTTCTTTCATGACAGAATAATAATAATTACCAGAGTACACATGATTCATAACTGAAAACACATGTAAAATCCGATTAGAGGCGCTGGCAAAGATCAGTTCTTCACTGCTGCTTTCTCAGCAATGAATAAACCCCATCGTTGCTCACCGGATGAACTCCTGACCACCTTGGCCTTCCAGCCACCAACTATGTCATTGTAATCTCTCTGCACATTTAATTAAAAGACGGATCATTAGCAAAAAAAGACAGTCCAAAATGTAGTTAAACTATAGTCAAGTCTCTTCTCTGAATACAAACCTCAGAGAAGTCTGCAATAAATCTTTCCTTTTCCTCCTTGACGGCATTAAGTTCCCTCTCTAGAACTTTCAGAAACTAAACCAGAAACACAAAGCCATAAGAAACTAAAGGACAATAAATCTCCATAATTGGTAATCGAAGATAATATAAGGGTAAAATAAAGAAAAGGGAGAATAATGGAACCTGATCGGTCCTATCTTCAGCAACAACTTCTTCAAATCCAGCATCTCTAAGCATCTGGATCGAATGAATGATATTTCAGCATACATGCTAATGGAAAAAAGTTCTGAAATTGCAGAGAGGGCAATAAGACTAAAATCATATACACTTGCCTGGCCATATTCCTGCACATCATGGAGATCATATCCCCTCTGCTTAATATATGCTGCAAATTCAGGTGATGGTGTACCAGCATTCTTGCAGTAGTCAGTAATTAAAAGTTTCCCGCCAGGTTTCAACCATTTGTAAAACGATCTGAATAATGCAGGTTTATCCTGAAAATAAATAAAAGTAGCAAAGTTATAATGCTAAAAGTTGCTACTAGGGATGTAAACACTATAAATCACCTGAATATGGAGAATGGTGTCACGGCTGTAGATAACATCAAAAGCATTGTCTGGGTAAGTTATTGTTGTACAATCAGCCACCTCAAACTCGACAGCAAAATTGAGTCCAACAGCACGCTCAAGAGCTATAGAGATCATATTGATGGAGAGATCAATTCCAACAACCTCAACATTGAACTTCTCTGCCATGTAGAAGTCAACTCCACCTATGCCACAACCCACATCCAGAACCTTCTGGCCAGGTTTCAGGCCAAGCTTTGACACAAATTCTTCCGTGGTTACTGCCCAAAATTAAAGGTTTCATTAACGATTCAATAAGCATTAAATGATTAAAAATAAAGGAATTAATATGATTACCACAACTCTGAATAATAATTTAGTATCCAGATAACAGTAGAAAGTGTACCTATTCCCCCTGGGCTCACATAACCAGGGCCAAAGACTCTCTCATATTGCAAAATGCTATTACTTTTGTACTGAACATTATCCAGAAATTGCTGAAACCCTTTGTCATTGTCTGAATCAACTTTCTGCAATGTCCAGCAAATCTGAAATAGACAAAGATAGTAATAGGTGAATAGTACTTCTTCTCTTCCCACACAAAAATTAAGTACTACCCACGTCCTGATGTAGTTGTCAAAGTATACTATCTACAATGGGGTACACAATTATTAATTCTGGACATAGGAAGTAAGGAAACAAAACTACCCAACAACAACAAAGAGAGAATACTAGAGAGCAGCTGGATATCTAAGACCTTGTTTGAATTGCATTTGCCACCAACCACAGAGAGCTCATAAGAGTTCCCAGATTCATTTTGCACGCGACATTCTTTGAATACCTGCAGCAATCAAAACAAATTTCTTGACTTAATTCGATTTAAACAGTGAGTCTATTTCTTTGAAACTAACTTTGCCTCGAAATCAGAACTGCTGCAGAATACATGAAATTATACTGACACTAAAGACTGCTGACTCAAGTTTATGGGAGGTCTTGAATTGCCTTCCTCACAAAACTAACAAGCTAAGTAAGATTTCTGTACATACATATATTAAACAGAGAAAACAAAGAAGAAGATGAAAAACATGAAAGGACAAACCTTTGAGTAGAACTTAGGATCGCGATAGTGGATTGAGTTGCTTTGGTTCTGATTAGCACTTTCGTTAGCACAAGTCTCTCTAAAGTAAATAATGCCTCCTGATTTCAACCATTTCACCATGCTTTGAACCATTTTTCCAACCTACAGTTCCAAAAGTAAAATACACTCCAATTGTTAACAATGAGTACTATCAGAAACAAACGATACCTACACAGGTACATGTTACTGGACACACCACTAGCCGAGTTCATATAAGAATCTTATTCTCATTCATGTATAAGGATCACAATATGAAAAGAGGAAAGCCAAGCACCAAGATTACCTCATCATCAGAAAGATGCACAAGAAACACATTAGCGAATATCAGATCAAAGGATTCTGGCAAAATGTTTAGATTAGGACATGAAACATCAGCAGATATGAACTTCACATTTGGGTATTGTGAACTAAGGCTTTCACTCTGCGACCAAAACAAAGGATATTAGAATGGTCTACACAAATAATTACAGTAAAATTGCTGATCACTGATTGATCTCACCTCAGTTTTCACACTCCCAGTGACATCAACAGCTACAATCTGGCCAGCCTTCTTGGCTAGTTCACCAGTAAGATGACCAATACCCTCGCCAATTTGTAGTACAGACTTTCCTTCATATGATTGAATGATTGATATCTCAATAATTTATCCTTTTCATCTTTTTGTTTATTGAACCATTCCATTTTAAAAGTTAATTCACTACAAATGGTACATTAAATTATACAAGTACTTTGATACTCCGTAATCTAAGAATGACATTACAGTTTGATGCTGATGAAGGGTATTTTATAAATCAATATATATGCGCTGTAATTTGATCAATATTCCAAAAGACATACACTAGTATTTACAAGTATAGAACAAAATACAGTATTGGATATCAACTTACACGTGAATTCTTTACCAATAAATCAGTGTCGTTTTCAATTCTAAATCCTCTTTTATAATTTTTTGATGATTTCAAGTAAGCTAGTTCCGAACCAAACCAGATCAATCTGATGTTCTGATCTCAGTTGACAACTATGTCAGAAATTCTGAAGCAGTTAACATAACTAAAAACTTGTTCAAACAAGGAGAGCATTCAATAATCAAGCTATGATTGATTAGGTGTATTAGGACTAATTAACTCTAGTATTACTATATTACATACAGTAATAACAAGTTATGTATACTATGATCACATGAAAACACACAGTGATTACATTACATAATCATATTACAATAAAATTACAAAAACAGCGGAAGAAATGGAAGTTTTTAACATACCTCAAGTTGAGCACTTTGAGGAGCCATATCTTGTCACAAGAGTAAGTGGAGGAGAGAGAAAATTAAAAAGGAAGGAGGACTAAGAACCGTTGATGGCGAGGCGAGAACGAGAGAAAGACCTTGATCTTCGGTTGAGAGCTCTTCCTCTCTGCTGCATTCAGCTGCAAAGCAAGCAGGGGTACAAACAACTCTATATGGGAAAAGGGAGCACCTTAATAATAATGTGGAGAAAGGAGACAGTGGAAAGCCTCTATTATTTTTGCTTATGCTTTTGAAGACTCGTCCTCATAGCTATAAGACATAAAATGCCGGTATTATGGCGCTAATTAATTAGTTGCGGTTTTTAAAAAAACATGGTAATGTATGATCAAGGTATGGAAATTCAAAAATTTTGTAAAGTTAAAACGAGTATTCGAGTAGTATGTACTCTATGTGGTCATTTGATTAAACTATGTATTCGAGTAGTATATACAAAGTTTGCTTCCCTACCTATTTAGGCTATTTTCTTAAAATTAATGGAACAAAAGAAATGCTCTGTTTTCTTCCCAAAAAACAATGGAACAAGAGAAAAAGAGCTCACGGTATGAAGAATGAGAAGCCACATAATAATAATAATAATAATAATAATAATAATAATAATAATAATAATAATAATAATAATAATAATAATGAGAGCCACGTCGATTTTCCATCAACCACGTCAATTTGGCATATTATCCCAAATAAACAAAGTACAAATGAAAATGAACAAGAAAATTAAAGTGGGTTAAATCACTTCATTTTTTAAAAAATATTTTTGGTGCCAATTCATATAATTGTATATCGTAATAATAACAATGAATAATTTCATTACAAATCTCATCGTAAAAAATGAATAATCTCATTAAAAATAAACTTAAAGAGAAGGTGTAATCTTGATTTCTTAAGGATAACTTGATAAGCAAAAGAACATTTTTTGAAATAACTGTGTTTGATCGGGAAATTATACAATTTGTGAATTAATATCGTATATGGAGATCGACGCCTATTGAAATTTTTTGTATCTTAAATCCAAGATCCAATGTGTATTCTGCTTCGTTAAATCAACTACGAGTAATATTTTTATCAACGATTGGAATATTCTTATGACTACTTATCCATTGACTTGAGGAATATAGCAGCCTAACACAACTCCCTCCATCTAAAATTAATAGTCGAGTTCTTCGACTTTGAATCTTAACTTCTCCCATAGACATCCAAGAAGAGAAGATAACGCATCTGCTTAGCTAATAACACAAATTTTCAAACAATGTATAGCACTAAAATTAAGAGCCTGAGAAGCTAAGATATATGTAAAAGGAATTGGAATAAAACTACGCTTATTACAAACAGCTCACACCATAAAATTGGTATGAAGGAGAAGTACAAACAGATCAAAGCCGACAAAGTATTTGATGATTTTATGTGTTAGATGGTTAAGGAGACTAATGAGCTATAAATCTGCGACTTTTTATACCTTTACACTTGCTTATGATACATTTATACAATGTCAACAGGGTTATGCAACCAAAGAGATGCAACATAATGTTGATTATATAGTAACAAACTAACAAAGGTTCAGATATAAACTGACCAGCGATACTGCGATAAAAAGTTTCTCACTTCATGTGACACTCTTCAAGAAAAAAACAGGGAAATTATATGCATCCGCACAAGCCAATCCCAAAAAATAGACAATTTGACAAGAAATTTTCAGCCAAATAACACGGACCTTTTTCTTTTCTTTTTTTTTTTTTTTTTTTTTAAGGGAAAATAGCAAAAAAAGAATTATGATTTAAACAGGATGATAAAACAGAGAGATGTAGTTGGACAGCAAGTCACAACTTACAGAATACATAGACAACCCAACCAAATTCAACTAGAAACAGCTCAAAATCTCCCCTGCATCCAGTTTACACGCCAAGCGACCTGAAAGTGTTGCAACAATCACCTAAGCCTGCAATTGATAGCATAACACAGTCCCACAGCCTTTCTTGTGTCCCTGCTTCCAACAACCATACATACAAGGCAACATGGGGAAGAAAAGGAAGAGAGAATGGAAACTTTGAATCTCTCCAGACAAGAAACCTTTTCAGCTCATGCAAAGAGGAAATGTTCCACTCCTTCCTCCTTATGCTACAATGACTATAAGAACAATCAGGAGAACGATCGCAAAGATTACCAAGAGCAAGCAGGTCTGCATTCAATAAACAATTGTCATCAGAAAATGAGAAGACAAGAAAACAATTTAAAGACTTTACAAATGCACAAGAAATGTGTATGTGACAATCCCCACTTGCTGATTGATAAGATGTATCATAAAGGACAAGGTAAACTCATACTTCCTCCATTTCTATTTAGTTGACGCATTTGATAGGCACATATATTAAGGAGAGAGAGTGAGAGAGAATGAAAAAGCAAGTAGGGTAGCTTGTAAATGCAAGGTAAAAAAGTTACCCCAAAAGGAAACGTGTCAACTAAAAAAAACTTCCTAAAAAGGAATATGTGTCAACTAAAAAGAAATAGAGATAGTATTAGCTTAAGTGAAAAAGAAGAAAATGTTCAGTCTCACCACAACACTTCGATGCAATTAGCCAGTGTTAGGGCTACTGGTTATATTGTTGAGGGTAAATTGTATTGTTGAGTGGTGCCTTAAACTGCTTAAGGGGTGACTTGAATAATAGGGTGGTTTTTTCTATAATTGAGGAGCAATTAGTTACTTGTATATAATGGGCAATTTGCTATATTGTTTAAAGGTGACAGATAAAATATGCCACATAAGGGGTGAATTGTTGCACAATGCACACTTCATCCACTTAGCGTAAAACTTGTCTCACCCAAGAGCAGCTGTTAAATATGTTGGATGACGATTGACGTTCAAGTATGATCCATCAATTAACTATATATTTGTTCAAAAATCTAGAGTTTCATTCATAAGCAACAAGGAAAATAGCCTGGCCAGTCAAAATAAACGATCATTAGTGAAAACACAACGCACCAGTGATGAATTCGATCTCTGGGTTTTGGATGCCTTTCCGAGATGGGATCTCGCCTGTGCAGTGGCTGCATGAGCATTCTCAACATTGGACCCAATATCATCTGTGCACAAGAATCATTATATTAATACTATAACACATTGTATCCCTATTCAATGGTAAGCAGTAGCAGACAACTTACCAATCATAGCTCCTTGATCGTGGACAAGCACTGCAAGATCTTTGAAGATCTCATTTACCTCACCAATTTGCTGCTGAATTTCCTGTATTCCTTGCTCTCTTTCCTCAATGACAGCTTCATTAAAAGATATCTCATTGTCCAACAGTAACACATCTTGTCTGCACGACACCAAGAAAGTTTAGGTCATTGGGCAACTAAGTGGCTGTTTTTCACTTCGTACATCATGATTCATAGCAATTTATTAACATCATTTTAATGATTCATCCATGCAACAACTATGATAAGTCGCTTTTTTTTCAGTCTGTTATCATGATTCATGACAATTGACAATCCTATTTCATGTTGTAGCAAAGGCAAACTTCCAAAATCAGGTGTACATGTTGCAACTTGCAAGGACTTCATCAGTACCCTCTCTTGAAAAACTCACATCTAACAACTCCTGCCAGAGAATTTGTTTTTCTCCATTTAAAATTTTCAAGTCATTTTGAGGGTTGTGCTGAAATATGTTAATACGAGGATACTGGCATGATGCTGGGTACAGACTTTGAAACTAGACAGACTATAGGCAATAACCCCAACCTGATGTCAGAGAACCTTATTGTTTTATACAATCCAATGACTAAACAATGACAACTGGCAACTTTTCAAGTAATCATTCAATAAATTACATCAAAACCCATGATAATTCTCATAACTATATTACCAAATGAAAGAAATATCAAGGTACTAGAACCAGGCAATAGTACTACTTAAAATCCTGAAATAAGAATTTGGCAGCTGTAATAAAAGAAAAGCATTTAGTTTAACACAAATTTAAAAATGGATCTTCACCTTCTAGCTTCCACAAGAAGAGCTCGCTGCTCCGGCGTCTTATCTGAATTCACATCGACTTCACTAGCTGTGTAACTACAACAGAAGGCAAAGAACACTAGTTTAGTCACCAGTGTAATTTTTTATTACAAGCAACAAGTAGCTGAAACAAAAGACAGTCAGTAAAATATAAGATCAGTGGACAGTAGAAAAAGTTCTTGTCTTTGTTTACAGCAAACTAGAAAACGTGAAACAAAATTGAAAAAATGACAATAGCTACTTGTGAATTACGGACAATAATGCTCCTCCATGTTTGACATAAACGAAACGCAAAGATGATCCTGAATAACAAACCTATTACTTAGGCGTAATATCTGAATGCCATGCAGTTAGTAAACATGCAATTTGACAAAAACATTAAGTACCTAGAAGGAAGAACAGCCTGAGGAACAAAAGGGGTATATGCTGTTTCCCGCTCTGCTGCAAGACGTTGAGCCTTCTGGAACTCCTTCAAGACTGCTTGGAAATCTTTTGCAAGTTTAGCATCAGCTATCTTCTTGTTTGCCTAAATACATGAAATGAGAGTGAAATCAAATTTTGGCTCAGAAGAGTGTAAATAACCAGTTAAGGAAGGAACACACTAAAAGAAACTGAAGTGTAGAAAATAAACTTACACTGATATTACTGTCATGATCAGTCTCACTTGCTTGCTTGAGTTTAGCTGAAGTGTCCTTTACTAATTGCCCAATATGTAACCTTGTTTTGTGGCTATTGACAGGATGAAACAAAGTTCAGAGAAGACTAATTCAAAATGAAAAGCACAGTCACATGTAAACAGTGAAGGAGGGCAAATCATGCTATATATTGAGAAATAGCCCACATATTGTAGAAAAGTTTTCAAAAATAGGACAAGTTTCAACCTCCCATTAGTATCAAGAGATAGCAGAAAGTAAATTTTACATTCAACTGTTCAGAAAACTAGAACAGTACCAAAAGAAAATCAGTGCAAAACCAAAGAAGCAGAAACAGTGTACATGACGATGGCATATAGAACGAATCTAGTAGTTTGACTAATCTCTATGGTCGCCAGGCATAGTTACCTTGTCACTCCTCACTTCCATTCAATGGAATTAACTCCAATCATCCCAATAACTGAGGATTGGAGGACTACCATTTTGATGATTTTTTTTTTTTTTTAAACATTACAGAAGAAAACGAGGAGAAGCAGCATAATCCTACACCTGAATTGCTAATTAATAAAAATGTGCCTGCTTTCTTTTTTTCAAACAGTTTCAGACAAAATCACACAAATATAAGACAATTCAAACAAAAAAAAATTCAGACAAGATCAGATAATTTCAAATAAGTTCAAATATATTAATTACAAACAAAATAAGTTGAACCAAAGTAGCCTAAGGCCCTTAGCATCATCTTTTACAGAAAAAAACAAGTAAATACTCCAAATGCATGAATCAAGGGTAAACCAATTTCATGCTTAATAAAGTTGAAATGAGCAGAATTTCTCCATTCATTTTGCCTATTCTAGCAAATAAATTATCCAGTATGTGCTAATAAATTAATAGAGTCTTTATAAGTTTCTAGAACCAGCCTTGTAAACCATGTAGAGAATCTACAGATGCCACGAATTATTATCCTTGCAGGTTTTTAAGATAAATAAAAAGAGTTACGGTCGACAAGAAAAGCAAACGCAGTGAACCTTGATGAGTATCCACTGGAGACAGGGAAAAAATCTGTTGCCTCAGCAGCCAAACATTGCAATTCAACCATCTGAATCCCACATGAATCACTACGAATGGAATCGTAGCTCTAGGAGTCTAGGTTTCCGTTATGTAAAACAAAAAATCTCAGTGGCAGCAATGTATCTTTCTTTAAACCAAACTTAAGCACTTAACAGTTAACACAACCTCAATCATGCTTCCCGAGCAACTAAAATTCTAGGTCAACGCCAAATATCATAACTTCTATAAAATTGCCTCTGCAAGAATAAATCAACTAACTTACACCCATTACTAGATCCATCACACAAGCCACAACATGTAACTGTAGAATCTCACTAATTTCAACCAGCCCCTGAATTGGTACATGCAAAAGGAGCTCCTCAACTCATAAACATAATTAATTAACCTACGGATGAAACCAAAATCTCACCTACCGAAGTTCATCCAATCAAGTTACCTCGTACCCCCAAAGGTCCTAGAGTAACAAACTTGTTAGCCAGAGAACTTATTCTTATAACCACAATCATCACAAACCCTGCCATAGCTCAACTGACAAAACCCAACCATTTCACAACAACAACATCACACATTTCACATGTTTCAACCGATAGCATAGCAAACAACAATGGCACAATACACCATAACTGGATAAAGAGCTTAATCCACACAAATTACAACAAAAACCAGTAAAAGTGACAGCAGAATCGCTTGCTCATTGGCAAATTAATAAACCATTACAAATATAACCAACCAAAAATCACATTGAGCTTAACGCCTTAACCTAGCCAAATTACCACAAAACTCACGAAATTGCTCAGCATAAACCTAACTAAAGCAATCAAACCTCAAAAAGAGCTAAACCCAGAAAAATTAACACAAAACCCATCATAATTCACACATACCCAAGCAATATTAACCACAAAATCACCCAATTTACAAAATCAAAACGGCAATTCCCCAAAGTTTGACCAAAATAAATCACATCAAATCACAACACATCAAAAATACCACAAAATGTACCAAAATTGAGGGTAATTGAGAAGACATACAGTTTTTCACGAAGTTGAAGGGTGTCTTTGGGGGTGCCTAGGGTATTAACAAGGCGTTGAAAAGAAGAAACAGCGGTATTAATCTGGAAGATTCCAGAAGCGACGGACTGAGTTGAGTCTTGCTTTGCATTTATCAAATCACGTCTCGACGCCAATGGCCGACGACCCGCTTCAAGATCTTGGAAGCTCATCTCGATTTTCTCTCTCCTCCCCAATTTCCCCTTTTTCCTCTTCAATCAATCCTCCCAAACAAGGAACAAATTTGGGGGATTTGATTAAAAAAAGAAAAAAAAGGATCGGAAATTCTGGGAAAACTTTTTCAGAATTGCAGGAAAAAGTTGCGATAATTGAGGAAGTTGAAGAAGATGAAGAATGTAAAAAGGTTTTTTTTTTTTTTTTTTTTTTTAATTTTTTAATCGTGGAAAATTGAGGGGTTCCCGCCGGCCAGGTGAAGCCAGGTCTTACGTGGACCCGCGGAGTTACACGTGGCAGGAATGTGGGGAGTATGTGAGTTTTGTAATCCAACTAGGTCAAGACATCTGTCGTGCAGTGGTCAAGTTTGGGCGGTTTGTGAATTTTGTAGTTCAAGTCTCAGCTGGCTACAAATTGTTTTGTGTTTTTCTTTTTTTGTTTGGTAAAGAGAAGGGCTCTATTGGGTCAAAACCTCTCACATGTCCTCCCGATTCGAATTAGCGAGCTAAACACTTTGAAAGTGAGGAGGAAGGATAAGGGAATCCCCAACCCTAAAGTATTTCTAATGGGATTTGATCCACCCCACAACCTCTTGGTTGTGAGATACAAACTTAACCAATAGACCAAGCTATGATAGGCTACAAATTGTCTGGTTTGTTTGTGTTTTAGGAGTATTTGAACTTCAAGTTGCATAATATGAGTATATGACAATGGAATGACAATATACAGTTGTATTTATAAGATTTGTTTGAGAAGTTGTGAGTGATTTGTTAATAACAAGTTAAGCTCAAGTTTGGATAGGTATTTAAATTCAGAAGTGGGAATCAGAACATTCAAATATAGTTTAATTCAAGTTAGGAAAAATGGAAACTAATAATCAACCTTTGGGTAATCTGCTCAAAACAATCACACCTTTTCGAAATCCCAAAACAATCCCACCTTTAACCCCCATTTTCTCAAAATGATCCTTTTTACCCATAACCTGTTTAACAGGTTGATTTTTTTTTTTTTTTTTTTTTAATTTCTTTAATCTTTCTTCCCTAACATCTTCAATGGCAACTCCACCATTATCACCACCCCTAACCTCTTCAATGGAAACTCCACCATTATCACCACTTATAATCAGACCACCACTTAATCAACACCACTACACCACTACCTGACCTAACCTTGCTTGGTCCAGCAAAACCCCGCACCACACCACCCAACCTTGCCGCTTGGTCCAACCGACCCCATCACCGTACTAAGCCACCCAACATCGCCGCCTAGTCCAATAGACCACCCACCACCGCACAACACTACCCCAACCTCGCCGCCTAGTCGACTAGTCCAACAGACCACCGACCAGCGCACCACACCACCCAACCTCGCCCATACCCCCACCCAACCCCTAATCCCGACCACCCTCAAATCGGCCTCCACCGCGTACTCCCAACCTTCAGGCCACCAAATCGAAAAACCTCAAATCACATTCTCCCACCTGACCCACGCGAAACTCGAGGTATGTTTTGCTGTAACCGTCGCCGGATCGAACAACAACAATTTAGTTTAATCTCAAAGTTAACGGGAAGAGGAGGTGGGGGTTGTTCGTTGACGGGGAAAAAGGGTGGGACTTCATTGGCAGGGAAGGGAGGGGAAGGGAGTGGGGCTGGCAAGGCTGGGAAGGGCGGCTGGTCTGGCAAGGGGGGAGCGCCGGTAGGGTGGTTGTGTCCAGCAGGGGGAGAGGGAGCTCCAGCCAGCCTCCAGCAGTAGGGAAGAGGGAAGAAGACATAATTTTCTTTTTTAATTAATCTTAATTTTATTAATTTTTTTTTTAAAAAAAGACCAATCGGAAGGTGACACGTGTTAAGTCACCTTCTGAAACAGGTTACCAATTTTACAAACCGGTAAAAGGCTTGTTTTGAGCAGATGGGGGTTAAAGGTGGGATTGTTTTGGGATTTCGAAAAGGTGGAATTGTTTTGAGCAGAACACCCAAAGGTGGGATTTTTAGTTTCCATTTTTCCTTCAAGTTATTATTGTTTAGGTTATTATTGTTTGGGTTAGTTAGGTCATCAACAATTGTATTATCAATATGCGTGTCTAAATAAAATAGCTAGCACATTCGAGTTGACTTGGTTCAAATTAAAATCATGTCAAAGTTGGCTAGTCTAATTTCAATTATATGTTGCTTGGGTTTCAAATAAAGAATTTTGGATCAAGTAATCGGGCATGGGTCAATTTTGCCGGACTTAGGATCTGTTCTCTTTAGCTTAATTTCAGTTCAACTCCAATCAATTTAGTTAATTTCTGCTCAAGTTTGTTGGGGGCAGCATAAAACCTTGTCAAATGAGCTATGTAAAAATAATAATAAAGGTAGATGTGCATGCATCGAATAGATTGGTGGGTTTAGTTTTAAGTCGGATGAATATGTAGTTTTGAGTCAATTCCTTGCAAGTTAGTGTAGGATGTTTGTGCTAACTTGACTTCGGTTTTGGGGTTTTATTTAACGTGATACACAAAATATATCCTTATTGTTCAAGTAAGTTCAATTAAATAATAGTGCGTGGATCTGAACAAATCTCAACTTAAAACTACCACAAGTGCTCTGTATAAACCTTATAACTAGCTTATAGCTATTATGGGCAGTGTACATATAAATGAAATGACCACACTAACAAAATAGAATATTTTATAGGGTAATGCTATATGCAGGGTTGCATATACTTCCTTTTTTAGTATTAAGTTGGAAATTTTTCGACAATTTACGAGTAAATCGGTGTAATAAATGTTTATTTATTGTCTTTTCTTTTCATTTTTAGCTTCTTATATGTAGCCCTTAAAATTACATATATCTTGTGCCTATATTATATATAATAGACCCATTTTATTTATATTTTTTTTTAAAAAAAAAACCTTACAGATAAATGCTCAAACAAAAGATTAATTTTAACATGCTTTAAATTAATAACATATACGAAGTATAAGTGCCTTATAAGGCGTAACAAACTAACAACTATTTTAATCTGTATTGGTAATGAAATTAAGTTAAGATAAACCAGACTAAGGGTCTGTTCTTTTCAGCTTATTTTTAGTTCAATGCAATTCCTAATTTTCTGCTCTTATAGAATATTAAATTCAGTTCAATTCAGTAAATCAGAACAGACCCTTATAGAGCGACTGTAAGATTGATATTGTTCACGAGTTGAGAAGAAGCACAATTTCTTAATCAGCTAAATGCAAGTGGAGGCTCTGAGCTTGCATCAGTTGCATGTCAAGTTTATTGACCCATATCCTATGAACTAACATTGATAAACAGTTACAAAAAAATAATACTCCGTTTAGTTTAACTAAGTTATACTTTCGTGTATATATGTGGATGACACACAGTCATAAATAAAGAACTAATGACCAAAGGTCCAAAGGTGAGTAATTTGTAACATATAAACAAATTTCATATTATCAGTCTCCAAAAAAGTCCATTTTTTTTTTTCATTATTGTAATTGTACCGTACAATTCAAGTGAAGAAGGTGATTTCCTCCCTAACACCTCTTCAATTAAATTCAATAAAAATTAGCTGAAAATGCAATTAATAATTAAAAAGTAACTATGTTAGTCAGTAAAATAGAGGTGAAGACAAAAGACAAATAATCAAACAAGACTGTAAAAATAAAAAAAAATGAAACTAAAGGTAGGTCCAATCCTACCCTTTTTGTAACCGCGTGTCGTAGATTTCATTCTTACGGTATTATTACGCATATTAATTAAATTACTCTTCCATAAATAACCCAAAACCGTATAATTAATAAAAATAAAATAAAATAAAATAAAATAAATAGTCCGTATCGTTCGATCGTGCTTAAATGAAAAAGTGAACCCCCCACCCACAACTCACGTGCTTCACTCGCCGGCAAAACTAAACCTTTATTGAGCCTTCCCCTTGAATTCATATTCTTCTTCTTCAAAACTCCCCCTCCTCTTTCTCTCTCCTCTTCCATTACATTTTCTCTCTCTAAAACCTCCTTTTTCATCCTTCTATTACAAAAATGTCGGTAAGTTTTCATTCATCCTATTTCTCTCTCTTCATTGTTTGTTGTTGTTAATCTTATCGTTTTCGTTTCGATTAATTTCGTCGTTTTTTTTTGCGGTTTTTTGAAATTTGTTCGTTCGTTATTGTTAGATCTGAAAATGTTTAGATTCGTTTTTTTGTTGTTTGTGTGAATGTGTGATTTCTTCTGGTTGATTTGTAGTGACGGAGAAATGTCATTGGTTTTGTTTGACTAGTTGTTTTTAACTTTTTATAAAATATCAATGTAATGTTGGAAAATTTGCAATTAATCAATTTACCTACCTGATTAAAATATGGAATATAAATATCGTCACTTTTAATTGAATTATAATATATGCTTTTGGTTATTATTGATTGATTCAGTTTAGCTGATCAAAATCAATTGATTAATTTTATTGCCCATTTGAAACAAGTAGTCATGTTTACGTTTAGAATATAGAAATGAGCTTGATTTTATCAATTTTGACATGTATGGCGTATGGGCCTGAGCCTGCCCATTCAATATTTAGGATTAAGCCCGGCCCAATAGTGAGTGTAAACCATTGCAGCTTGGGGAAGGTCAAACTCGAACTTGGTTATGGTCACTAACTCGAACTTGGGACCTTAAGGTCATTAAATGGGTCTTTGCCACTAGAACAAGCTATGGTTGTTTAATCATCCTCAGGTTTAATTGTTATCTTCACATTTGTAGGAAATTTATTATAATCAAATTTAACAAAATTTGTATACTGAAAAAAGGAAACATTAATGAATTATAAAATGTGATTGATTGAAGATGAGGTGAAACAGAACAAAAATGGTTGAGATATGCTTTCTCACGCAAAGCTGTGCTCCTTTTTTAATTGGTTGACCTTGTATAAAATGTCAATCGAGGAAAATTTTGAACTTTGAGATGCTAATTAAGAACTGTATGTGTTTCCTTAAGACAATAGTTTTAGCAAATGAGCCTTCCCCTTCTATACACGCATAGTTGTGCACACACACACTAAAAAAACATCTACCGCCTTGTTTTAGCTAGAAATTCTTCGTATGCAGTCGTATTGAACCATTGTCATTTTAATATTCTGACTAAATGAAAGCGTTGTGCAGTTTTTAAGTGTAGGTTTAAATGGTATTCATGTGCCGTCTTTTGCCAATAAATAGCCATTAGGAAATAAGGTTGTGGTTTTCTTGATGGCATGCTATCAAGGTGCTGTTTTACCTTTTATTGGTTGAGCAATATTGCTTGTATTGGTGTTAATTGCATTACATGAATCTATGTGTGAGACGCCACTTGCCCACCAGAGTATATTTCCTTCTGTGTTAAAATTGCTTTTATCATTATATCCAATTGAATATTGGGGCTTGAGATTTGAGAAATTAACTTCTTTGATACAATTGTGTTCCTAGTTGCAAGTTTAATTCTTAATTCTCTTTAATTATGATATACCCCTAGAGGGAAAACAAGAAGAGATTAATTTTGGTGTTAGTTCTCTCATATTTGTCTTTAGATACCCTTTGGAGTGTTGTACACCATTTGATAACTTCATGCATTTTTGGCATAAGTGTCATTCTGGAGTATGATCATTGCACGTAATCTTTCTTCTAAAAAATATGAAAAAGATTTAAACTTGTATTATTATATCTTTCATTTCAGGCTAAGACTGTTAAAGTCAGCAATGTTTCTCTTAAGGCATCTGAGCGAGAGCTCAAGGAGTTCTTTTCTTTTTCCGGTGATATTGTATATTTGGAGATGAAGAGGTAGATTTTCATTCACCTTTAACTTTTGGGTCGTGGTTAGCTTATGCACAATATGAATTTGTGTACTTTTGCAGTGAAAATGAAGAATCCCAAACTGCCTATGTTACCTTCAATGACTCACAGGGAGCCGAAACTGCTGTTTTGCTTACGGTAATTTCCTTGCTTATGATAGATTATCTAGACATACTAGAAATATATTAGCAGAACATGTAAAATCTCCTATCTCTGTTTTGGCTGTAATGTTGTGACACTCTTGGAGTAAATAAATGCTGACAAACTGTGAGCTATATGTAACTGCTAGCGTATGATGGATCTCCAAGTTGAATATGCATAGTGTATACTCTGATGTTTGCATATGAGATAGAGTGTAAATTTTGATCCAAAGCTAACAGTTTCCAAGTGACTCTTGAGTTGCTTGTGCTCGGTGCATTAATTGCCATATAGCAAAAACCAAGTAAATTGGGTATCAATGTTAATATTCTTCTGTGATCTTTTTTAGAGCAAGTAGCTTTGTACATTTGACTTTGTCTCTTTAATGGTGTAAACTTCTTGCTATATCTGCCTGGGATCCTGGGTGCTTTTGTCTTCTGCCTCATCTTCCTCTCTTTTTCCCATTTGCATGCATGTTAATGGTGTAAACTTCTTGCTATATGCTTTACCTATAGCATGCTAACATGCTACAATAACTATATAAGACCACAATTACACTGGTTCATGCCTCCACAGTTTTGATGCAGATCTATGTAGTTCATCCACCTAGAGCATGCTCTATATAAATCCTTTGTCCTTTAATTATTTTTGGTGTAAGTTTCACAGCAGCATTCCAAATCATTTATATACTGTATATCTGGTGAAAACCCCCAGCTGATTTCTTACCTCGATTTCCAAACCTCTTTACAAACTGATTGCTGTTGAGATCCTTATTGTACTTTATTTTTTTTGTCAGTTGTAATTTTTTTTAAAAATATTTTATACGCCGTATCATTTTATTATGATTAAGATTTGTTAGTGCTTAGTAGTCTATTATCAAGAGTAATCTTGGTCACCGAATTTATGTGCTTTAATTGTAAGCCCCTTGATCCAGATTCTTAGAGAGAATGAACGTGGGTGAGTCAGAGATGTTTCTCCGCCAAGTAGAGAGGGCGAAATCATGTTTTAGGATAGTAGCATGCTATAGGTAATTAGGTATCCTCCAGATAGCATGTGCATGTATTTAGTGAATTTAATGACAACACACATGATTATCACCAATTTGTGAGCTCTTGTATGAATATTCTGTCATTCTCACCATTGATGGAACCTTTAGGTACTCTTTTTTGGTTGGTATGATTTTAAAATTAACCTGGTAAGGCTGCAGTTGGTTATTTATTTGTCACATGATATGCTTAACTTTGTGCTGATGTTCTTCTTTATTTCCTTGGACAGTAGTAGTTTTCAATGAATGCCTATGAGAAATGATGATTTTCCTTCTGCTTTTGACTATTTTTCGAGGGAATTTACCATTAGCATTATAAATATGGCGTTAGATTACCATAATCAATCAACAAGGGTACTGGTTCACTTTATAAAGTACTAGTATACCCTTGAAATTGGTGAAGAAGAGGCCCCTTCACTATTGTGTCCCTCCCTACCTTTGGTTCCTCAATTTTTTTAAATTTATTTTTTAAATTGGGAAGTTAGTTTATACTTTATAGTTGGTATCATTATTTCACTGATGCCACTTGTAGGCATTGTGACTACGAGGTCACTTGTAGGCATTGATGCTTTTTATGTCCGGCATTTTAATTTAGGCATCACTTGAAGCGGCCTGCTTGTGTTATTGACGTCTTCTTCTAACCAATTTGTACTTGTGCCAGGGAGCAACAATAGCTGAAAAGACAGTGACAATAACTTTGGATCCAGAGTACGAGTTGCCTCCCGCTGCTTTAGCACCGCCAGCTGTAAGAAAAAGCTCGTGATTTCAAATTGTCCTTTGTCCCATCTGAATGGTTTGAGCTTTTCCCAATATTAACTTTTGGTTGGCAAAATTTACAGGATGCCCCTGGAGGTGCTCAAGGTGCTCTGCGAAAGGCAGAGGATGTCGTTACCAGCATGCTAGCCAAGGGTTTTATCTTAGGGAAAGATGCAGTTGGCAAGGCAAAATCCTTAGATGAGAAGCATCAGCTTACTTCAACAGCCTCTATTAAAATTGCATCTCTTGACCAGAAGATTGGTCTGACGGAGAAGATTAGCATGGGTACTTCTGCAGTTAACAACAAAGTGAAGGAGATGGATCAGAAATTCCAGGTTTCTGAGAAAACAAAATCAGCATTAGCTGTTGCTGAGGAAAAAGTCAGCACTGCAGGGTCCGCCATAATGAAGAACCGCTATGTGCTTACTGGTACCACCTGGGTAACTGGCGCTTTCAGCAGGGTGACAAAAGCAGCTGGTGAAGTTGGGCAGAAGACGATAGAGAAAGTTGGAATGGCGGAAGATGAGCAGAAGAGGAAAATGGTGGATGACTTTGCTCAGGTCCATCTATCAGAATCCGACTCCCCCAAGGCTCCATCATCCCCTAAGTCTTCATCATCACCCAAGGATTCTTCCCCGAGTGAGAAACAACCTACAGAGCCTGAGCCAGTGCAAGGTTTGATCCTTTAAGATGTGCCTCATTGTATATATTTTTGACCCAAGAATTGTTTACCTGTTATCACGGTTATTGCCTCTACTTTCGGTAGTAACCAGTGTAAACGAAACTTACTTTATAAGTGGATATTCAACTATTTCTGGGTCTTTACCATCCTTTGTTTGCACGCTGATGGACTAAACATTTTGATGGTATTGGTCAGTCTTTTTGTTTTGGGGATAGTTATGTTTTACTTATATTTAAGTGTAAATCGAGCTTTTTTCTTTTTTTTTTTTTTTGAAAGAAATCAAGCTTTCTTCTTTATTGACAAGTACTCAACATTCTTTCTCCATTATAAGGGAATATCTGATTGAGAAAGAGAAACTTTTGAAATGTACTTACAGCCTTATAGGCCAGAATTCCGATGAATACTCTCTTTTGGACAAGGTTTTTTTTTTTTTTTTTTTTTTTTTTTACAAAGTGTTCGGTAGGGTTATCCAAAATTTGAGTTTAATCTCATTTATATCTATATCATTCGTACAAACTATTAGGAAATCGAAGAAATATAGCATTGCAATAACAGCATAATGGATCAAATTATGAAATTACCAAAAATTTAAGAACCAACGTAGACGCTAATGTTGAAAATTTGAAGTGAATACACCTCCAAATTTAGAAAGGTAAAGTCTATTCCGAACTATAACTATTCAAACAAGCTTCCATTTTATTACAGGCACTCTTCCTAGTTCCTACCTATGTATGCCCTTTTTTTTTAAAAAAATTCCAATAAAAAGGATATTTACTTGCCTAAAATAATCTAAGGAAACCAACCTTAATTAGGATTAGGATAATTAATTTTATAAAAACCAAAAATTAATAGGCCGCAGATAAGTTGAAAAGCGGCTCAAGGCATATAGTGAAATCTTTAAATAACCCACCAAAGTCATCAATACAAGTGCCCTTAAGTTTCAAGTTAATTTATCTATTCAAAAAAAAAAAAAAAAAAAAAAAAAAAAAAAAAAGAAGGTTATCTTAAGTTTCTTGCCTGAAAAAAAATTTATTTTATGAAAAAAAACGTACTTGTATTAAATCTTCTCACCCTTGCTATTTGCTATCAAATCAAACATGGATAGTGGAAATATCTACGTTAATGCTGTGGATTACTATGTAACTCGAGCATATATTACATTGTTTCTCTTAGGATTGTTTGCTTTCATAGCTGTTCACCTCTTAGAACTCTACCGCCGTGTATTCGAACCAGCCACAATAACACATAGCTATGACTGCAAAACTATTGAATTGAATGAAGTGGTAGTCATTGTAGACGAACAAAAGATAAAGGAAGTGAGCAAGAATTGCACTGTATGCGCGATTTGCTTGGAGAAATTAGACAAACAGAACAACACTCGTAAAAGAAAGAGTGATGAGAAAGGAGAGTCTAATAATAAGTGGGTTTTGAAGCAATGTGGTCACAAATTTCATGAGGCTTGCATGATCCCTTGGTTTTATGGAAATTATTCTTGTCCTACTTGTCGTAGGGTTTTGCCTAAGGTGTGGTATCCTTTAATACCTATTGAAGAAATAAGCATTGAATAATGATTTATCAAAGAAGTGTTGATATGCTACATTGTGTTGAAATTAAAGTATATTGTTAAACCTAGAGGTGTCCCATTAATCCATTATGTAACCTAGTTTACACGAGATTTTTTTTTTTTTAAAAAAAGGTGACTTGGTTTGGTTTGGTCTGATTCGGCAAATCAACTAAATTGTATTGTATTGTATTTTTTTTTGCAATATTATAAAAATTGAAGATATTATTGGTCAAAATCATGTCTTATAACATTGGATGAAAAATAAAAAAGTACATTTGTGATAACAAAACGAATAGCGTTAATGCATATGTGGAAATATACAAAATACGGTTCATGAATCATGATCTTTTACAATACTAATAGGGAGAGATAATAGATGATATGATTATTGTCTAAAATAAATAAATATAATTAATTGTGGGGGTATGAATGTGGAAAGCAACACATTTATTGTTGTTTCCTTCACATAAATGTGTTTTTTGATGTCCAAATAAGGGCATTATAAATTACAAATGGGTGGGCGGGCGGGCGGGGGGTGTTTCAAGGGTGGACTTCTTCGAACCACATCGAGTCTAAGTCATTATTGGTACATAGATGTGAATGTTACAAGACAAATTTGGTATTTTCAATTGTTGTACATACATTGGATAGGATTGATATATATATATAGGTTATAAGATTGTTAGGGAAAGAAATCAAGATCAAAACATTTCTTAACAAGGACAACCAATGATGTCAAGAGCAATAATTCAGAAGATCTTTCCAAAATGATTCTCTAGTACAAGTGATGAATCTCGTGAATGCTCTTTGTGCCTCCATTTATAAAAATGTTCATAACATGAATAAAATCCCTAATGCAAACAACAAAAGCACTGATACAAAAGTTTGTGTGCAAATATATTACCTTTTGATCGTTTTGATGTTCAAATCTTGCCAAGAAGTTTGTGCATGCAAATCGGGATGCAAATCGGTATGTTCTGAAATTTTGTTAATGTTTTTGTATCTCATGTAATATACTAATATTGTGTATTTGAGTATGTATATAATTACATGGATTTAGTATCATAGTATATATAATTTTTTATTTTTTTTGTGATCAAATTTTCAGTGCAAAGCAATGGCTACTAAACTTACCAATGAAGTGGAAGGAAACACTCAAATAGTGAAGAACCTAGATGGTTGGAAATTCCCTAAGATTTCTGTTGATCAATTGTACAAGAGAAATATATTTAAGATATTTCCAACCTATGTTGTAAGAGATTTCGAGAAAACCATTTCATTGAAAGCCTCGAACCAAGATGTATCAACTAAATTACTATCTAGGGATGTCCTAAAGGGTTTTATCAAGAGGCAACATAGGTTCATGCACTTGGGATTGGTTCAAATAGCCGTCAAGCCTCTAATTAGAGATGGTTTAGGAGGTCCGATAGTTGTGTGTCTTAGAGACGCGAGGATCTCTAATTTTGAGAACTCTTTGCTAGCGCTTGTGGAATCAAATTTGTCCCAGGGTTCATTCTATTTTAATTGCTTTCCTAGTTTTTCGGTATCTTTAAATGATGCTTCTTCGCTAGAAGCCCTTACTCTATGTGTTAAGACCGGAGGAGTACCTTTAGCATTGACATACAGGGTGGTGTGTAAGGCGATGGAGAATTTAAGCTCAGATGCATTGAAGGGACCGATATTGGGAGATACAACTTATTTTCAACTGGACACTGGAATTCAAACCATAATTAAGTGGGATGAAGTGCAAATCCCAGAGTCGTGGACTTGTACATCAGATCCTTGAGCAAATGATCTTTCAGATGGTCCTGTACTGTGATCATGCCATGTAGAGTTTTTCATCAAATTCAAATTATTCTACTTGGTAGATGATGTTAAAGACATTATTGGATCTCATGCTATGAGCCTATGAATAAATCTTAGTAATAGTCGGTATAACCGTTTTTTTCCCTATATTTAAAGATATACTACGTAATTTCGTATACTTCTGGCTACTTATTTTGGAGCCAGACCCAGGCAATCAGCCTGATTTACAAAATTTTGTCAATCAGGCGTTTTTGTGGGCCCCACACCGTACCAGATAATATTTTTATAATGGTTTGTATGGTATTTGGTAACGAAGGAATTCTGCCATTATTTTGGCAAGTAACGTCGTTAACATCAAATGCAAACCATTAGCTGAATATTTTTAAAAATAAAACCCTTTGTCCTGAAACGCCATTGTCATCCCAATTTACAGCTCAGTACGCCCCAAAGCTGGTAAGAATTAAATTCGCCAAGTATGAATTGGTTTTTGATTTCTTCGCAATTGACAGCAAAATTGGACTTGATGACCACAAATTGGAAATGATTCGTGACTAATCATGGTCGAAGAAGATCCCAATTGCATGAAACTATGAAAGGTCATCATAATGTATCGTGGTCGGGGAAGATGATCTTCACAAAATAATAAATTAGGGCTTCCAAATTGGGAAAGTGCTTTCAAATTGGGAAAGTGAAGTTAACTTCGTTAATAGCTATGACTAAATTGGCAAATTCCAGTAGATGTTAACGTTTGAACACCATCAATGGATATTTTCATATTTACCCCAACACTTTAAAGTTAGTTGGCGAAAATACCCCCCGATGTACATCCTTTGTCAATCAGGCTGATCAACTAGTATTTCCCCATACTGAGTGCTTTCAAATTGGGAAAGTGAAGTTAACTTCGTTAATAGCTATGACTAAATTGGCAAATTCCAGTAGATGTTAACGTTTGAACACCATCAATGGATATTTCCATATTTACCCCAACACTTTAAAGTTAGTTGACGAAAATACCCCCTGATGTACATCATTTGTCAATCAGACTGATCAACTATTATTTCCCCCTTATTTTGTCCCTTAAAATTGAAAATTTGTATTTTATATAATACATGTCTTGATGATTGTACAAAAGTCAAATAGGACAAAGGAATAGGAATAGAGTGAAATTGCCAAGAAATAGAAAAGCAATTAAACAATGTTTAAGCACATTATATCTTGAGCATCTTTACATTAAAAAATTGTGATAGACAAAGAATAGTAGAATACCATGTATTAGGAGCCCCTTGTTTTACCAATAATTTATGTTTCTTAGCATCTTAAAGTCATACACTATTGGGGCACCAATTCAGGGTTTAATGCTTTTGTTTTAAAAACAGTTTGAGCATTCTACCCTTGATCTCCCTTAATTTTTTTGATAAAAGAAGTAAATTAAACTTTGTTTAGTTTTGGTGGTGAATGGTGATTGCCAAGAAATTGGCATTTGCCACCCAAATTCGATATTGAGCTCAAAGCTGATTAGCTCTACTTTACATGTAGAATTAACTTACTATATCTGAATCATCTGATGTATTAATCTTCTTTGTATCATTATATACATTTCAGGAAAGATCAATGGCTACTGAGCATGTCGATGATGCAGAGGAAGGCACCGAATTTCCTAAAATCCCGGTCAATCAAGTGTACGATTGGTGTATAGATAACAAGTACTTGGAGGATCAAACTGGTTATTCTTATTGGTCAAGATTTAAAGAATTATGTGGGATATTTCCTAGTTATGCTCTAAAAGATTTTGAACAATCTATCACATTGAAAGCCAATACTCAAAATGTATGCATAAAACTACTAAAAGGTTTTATCAAGGAGCAAAAAAGGAGTTTACACTTGGGTTTGGTTCAAATAGCTATTAGGCCATTACTAAAAAATGGATATTTAAGAGCTCCTATAAAAGTTTGTCTTAGAGATGCTAGATTTTCAAACTTCCAGGAATCCTTGTTAGCACTTGTAGATACAAATCTATCTCAAGGCTCTTTTTATTTTAACTGTTATCCGGATGTATTCTTTTATTTGAGCGATGCCGAGTTATCTGTGGATGCCCTTACTTTACATGTGTTGATGGGTGATATTGATGTAGTATTGTCATACAGGGTAGTATGTGAGGTGATGGAACATCCACGGTACAAATTTTCAAGCCGGACTTCAGGACAAACTGAATATTTTCAACCGATTACTGGGACTCCAAAGACGACTAAATGGAATCAGGTGCATATTCCGGATTATTGGGTTTTTCCCACCGTACCGTAGGGTTAAGCTAGCTAGCAGAGATATCATATCGGACTTGAGTTGAGGCGCTTCGAGGAGGCCGTGTGATGACTGATAAGGTTTCCATCAACTAGAGAAGCAGATCAGAAAGTTTATATTCAGTTTGTGACTTTCAATACTGTTTTGAGTAGCCAAGCATGTTGTATTAGTCTTTTTTCAGATGTATAATAACATTAACAACACTATGCTAATAGAACAATAATAGTGTTTTTATCACACACTACATTTTAGCTACACATAAAAAAAAAATGTTTATTATTTTCTACTAGTTCATTTATAATTATCTGTCTATTACTCTATTTTAAATCGTTTAATTTCTTTCCTTTCAATTTGAATAAAATTAAATGAATTCATCACTATTCCTTTCTCCTCTTTATTTTTGTCTTGGATCAAATTCAGATGTGCTTATATCATACATTATACTCATCACTTTTCTCCAATGTAAGTATGACCTCATTAGCATCCAGTAGAGTGACGTTCTCTGGAATTTCGCCGAGTGACGTACCACGCAGAGGTCTACATCCTTGACCCTGGTTCATCCATCCACTTCAGAAAAAAGACTACCTCTCTCTTTTAGTAAGTGCTAATGTGCTATGTTAAAGAAAGGAGTAGACTTTAGGAAGACCTTATGACAAGGACATAAGAAATGCGAAGGTAACTACAATGGTAGGAAACAAGATAAAATTGAGCCTTTTTTGTCTAAAAGAAAACCACTAAAAGAATGCAAGGACAATGATTAAAAGTTAAATTATTTTTTTATTAGTAATTGATTACCATGTAGTTGCTTGGAAATAAACATAGAAAAATTCTGTAGGAGGAAAAATCTAGAATGTAAAAGCCTCATGTTTTTCTACTATAAATATATTTTAACATCACTAAGGCAAACATAGGAAGCAACAAGGTTTCTACAAAAGCTAAGTGTGTGAAATTTCTGCCTTTGATATCTCTGAAAATTTTGTCAAGCAGCGGGTGCAAATTGGTAAGTACTATCCTTCGGATTTGTTTATCATGATTCTAAATCAAATTACTCTATCAACGTGACAATAAATTTTAGACAGGGTGACAAAATTGTAAACAATCCGGTTTGTTACTCTTGTTTTATATCTTATGTATTTACTAGTAAAATATAAGTTCTAAAGTTTGATTATTTTCAGAGTAGGTCAATGGCTACTAAACATGCAAATGAAGAGGAAGGCTCCCAGATTAAGAAAAACCTTGATGGCTGGAAGTTTCCGAAAATCCCCATTGATCAAGTGTACAAGAAAAAAGTACTTAGGATTTTTCCAAGCTATGCTGTAAGAGATTATGAAAAAACAATCACACTGAAAGCAGCTAACCAAAATATATCAGCTAAATTACTTTCAAGAGATTTTCTAAAAGGCTTCATAAAGAAGCAACATAGTTTTATGCACTTGGGTTTGGTCCAAATATCTATCAAGCCACTGATGAGAGACGGCTTAGAAGCTCCAATAACCGTGTGTCTTAGAGACGCGAGGCACTCTAGCTTTAAGAACTCTTTGTTAGCACTTGTGGAAGCAAATCTGTCTCAGGGTCCAATCTATTTTAATTGTTTCCCTAGCTTTTCGGTATCTTTGGCCGATGCTTCTTCATTGGATGTCCTTACCCTAAATGTCAAGTCTGGAGGGATACCTCTGGCATTGACATACAGGGTAGTGTGTAAGGCAATGACTGATTTAAGCTCTGAGGCACTTAAGCAGCCAGTTTTGGGAGAAACAACTTATTTTCTTCCGGGTTCTGAGACTGGAAGCACAACAAACTGGGATAAGGTTCTAGTCCCTGAGTCGTGGACTTGTGAACCAGAGCCTGAAGCACATAATGCACATGTATTCCAGACGACCCTTCCAGACGGCCGTGTGATGGTTAGGTTCCCGTCAACTAGAGAAGCAGATGAAGATGAGTAGTGATGAGAAGGATGGAAAAACTATTCATTACTGCCCTTAAGCTCCTTCAGTTCTGTATTGTTTTGAGTAGCCAGTCATTAGTAATTTAGTAGTATTAGTTGGTAGTAGTTTGTTTTTATTACAAGTAATTGAGGCCTAGCATGTGTTTTAAGCCACATCATGTGTTAAGACATACTCCGTAGAAGTATAATAATTCTGTTATACATGTATCTATAATGTTCCTGACAACCTGTTATTGTCAAAAGATTAGAGGCAATACATGTCAAGCTATTAGTTTGTACTATGTACACTGATAATTTCTTCAACGTCCCTTTAAGTCTGTCCCAATATTCTTTGAACTGCTTCTCTAGCTGATGGAAACCTCATTACACGGCCATCTAGAATCGTCTTGACTGAATTCCCATTCTCTATGCCAAAGATGGATTTTAGATATAAGACATTAATCCTTACATAAAATGTTTTCATTGAAAATCCCTTTTTAGATATATATAATTATGTTTAACAAGGCCCTTTTTTTTTAGCTGAGCTAAACTGAACTTAATACTCCATAGATTATTATGGTCTTAACAGATTAGTATCATAGTAAGTCCAAAAGAGGAGGGCCTAAGACCCATCCTTGGCTATTTCAATGCAAGCCTTTTTAAGTAATTCCAATGCATCCCGTCAAAAAGAAAATTTTCCAATGCAAGCTTAATGCTTTTAGGAAGGAAATTTAGGAGGGAAATTGTGATTTTGTAGACTTTCGATACAAACCCAAGAGAAAGAGTGTTATTACGGATTATTTTCCAATGCAATTGCCACAATTCCAAAAAAAAAAAAAACTTTTAAGTTTAATATGGGTGGGATTTTGAAGAGCTTGGGAGGAAGAAAAAAACATCAATTTATCATAAATCAAGTAAATACCATCAATCTTCTCAACCATTTGATGCACCACCCAAATCAACCAATTACCATTAAAGCTTACTTTGATTTCTTACTCCAATTTCATCTATAAATAGGGCCAAGTTCAAGCCAATTTCATGCCAATCCAATTGCAATCTTACCCATAAGATTTCAGCAATTAACACCCAAAGAAAGCCTCCCACCCCACTCCAAGCCTGCCAAGACCACAACCTCCCTGGCTGACCTCCCGTGAAACTGAATCAAATTACTCTATCAACGTGACAATATATTCTAAGCTGAGTTAGTAAATTTAAAAACTTCGGCTTTTGTATTCTTATTTCTATATCTTTGTGCATGTATATATTGATGTAGTATTCTTTCTAATATGTTAATAAATTTCAGGGCACATCAATGGCTACTAAGCCTGCAAATGAACAAGAAGGTAGTTCCCAGATAAAAAAAAACCTTGATGGTTGGAGATTTCCGAAAATCCCCATTGATCAATTGTACAAGAAAAAAAATGCTTAGGATTTTTCCTAGCTATGCTGTAAAAGATCATGAAGAAACTATAACACTGAAAGCTGCTAGCCAAAATGTATCACTTAAAATGATTTCTAGTGAATTCCTAGAAGGCTTCATAAAGTCTAAACATAGGAATTTGCACTTGGGTTGCTTCAGAAAGTCTCGACATAGGTATTTGCACTTGGGTTTGGTCCAAATATCTATCAAGCCATTAATGAGAGACGGCTTAGAAGCTCCAATAATCGTGTCTCTTAGAGACGCGAGACATTCTAACTTCCACAACTCTTTGTTAGCACTTGCGGAAGCAAATCTGTCTCAGGGTCCAATCTATTTTAATTGCTTCCCTAGCTTTTCAGTTTCTTTGGCCGATGCTTCTTCATTCGAAGCCCTCACCTTAAATGTCATGACTGGAGGAATACCCCTGGCATTGACATACAGGGTAGTGTGCAAGGCAATGCCGGATTTAAGCTCTGAATCACTAAAG
The DNA here is from genome assembly GCF_948465745.1 of Chenopodium album. Taxonomy (NCBI): domain Eukaryota; kingdom Viridiplantae; phylum Streptophyta; class Magnoliopsida; order Caryophyllales; family Amaranthaceae; genus Chenopodium; species Chenopodium album. The sequence continues at coordinate 5,648,711 of NC_137835.1, forward strand.
GAACCGGTCTTAGGAGAAACAACTTATTTTCTTCCAGGTGCTGGGACTCGAGGCACAACTGAATGGGATGAAGTGCAAGTTCCAGAGTCGTGGACTCATAAACCAGAGCCTAAAGCAAAGAATAATGCACATATATTCCAGACTCTTCCAGACGGCCGTGTGAAGTTTAGGTTCCCATCAACTAGACAAGCAGATGAGGATGAGTAGTGATGAGAAGGATGAAACAACTTAGAATTACTGCCCTTAAACTCCTTCAGATTCTGTTTTATGACTTATGAGTAGCAAGCATTAGTATAAGTTGGTTTTAGTTTGCTTTTGTTAAATTCCAGTCCCTTGTATTTGACTACTTGTTGACGCCTAGCATGTGTTAATAAATAATAAGACATAATGTAGACTTCTGGTATGTATCAATATATATAATGTTCCTTTTGTTGTCAAAAGGTGAAAGACAATAATATAATGTCTAACTGTTGTTTTACGGCATACATAAACTTTCTGATCTATATCTGTCCCTTTAAGTTTGTCCCGGTTTTCTTTTTGTTGGTATCAATACACTTGTGAAGAGGCTGAAGACACAATACTCTATATTTCTTCTTGTTGATCTTGTCACAGAGTATTAGACAAGAACTAGTATGAACCTGTATATATAATTGTCAGATTTTTTTATAAATAACTAATACTATGAGTCTAATCACTGTGATATAAAGTTATATACACACATTATATACTACGTAAATTCATTTCCTCTCAACTTCCTCCAATTGTGTGAACTGTACGAAGAATCTAGTTGAATCTAGCTGAGTGACGTACTGCACTATAAACGTCTACGGTCTACCACATTACTATAAACATCTACCTCATTGAACCCGAGCCACTTAGGTTAGGTTATAGCCTAGAGAGAAATTTCCAGATTTCTGTGAACATTTATTTGAAAAACATAATCAACCCTGACTGACTCACTCCTTCTAGAAAGGACTAAGCTTAATTTAAAATCTTACATATGAAGAAAAAGATCGAGAAGACTTAAAAGGAAGACCTATGACAAAGACTCTCAGAAATTTCATGGGTCTTTCTACAATGGTATTGGTAGGGACATAAGATAAGATCAATTCCTATTTTTCTAATTAAAATTAATGAAAATATGCTAAGAACAATTATTGAGAGCTATAGACTTATACGGAGTAGTAAATTGCCATGATACCCATGTAGTTACAAGGAGAAAATATCTGGAGTATAGTAGTCCCCTGTTTATAATTGTTCTTAATAATAAGGCAAGCAGTAGAAGATGACATTAAAGTTTTAAAAAAAACAGCTTGTGTGTGTGTGTGTGTGTGTGAATTTTCAACCCGAGTACATGTATTAAGTAGTATGTTTTGTTATTGAATTTCAGGGCAGTTCACTGGCTATCAAGCGTGCCAGTGAAAGAGGAAAGTGACTCTCAAACCATAACAAACCTAGATGATTGGAAATATCCTAAGGTTCCTGTCAATGAAGTGTATGATATTAGTAATAACATAATTATGAATTCAGAGTTACTTAATGGCCCTTCTCTTTGGTCACGAGCTAAGAAAATATTTAGGATTTTTCCAAACTATACTGTAAAAGATTTCGAAAAAACCATCACATTGAAAGCCAATAACAGCAATGTAACCCTGAAACCACTAAAAGGGGTTATGAAGATGAAAATAGATACATGCACTTGGGTCTAGTCCAAATAGCTATCAAGCCACTACTGAATGATAGGTTACACTTAGAAGCTCCAATCATCGTGTGCCTTAGAGATGCTGGGAACCTCGACTTCCATAGATCTTTGTTAGCACTTGTGGAATCAAATGTATCTCAGGGTCCTTTCTATTTTAATTGCTGCCCTGATTATTCGATTTATTGGGGCGACGATCTTTCTTTGACTGAGGATCTTCTTACCATAAATGTCATGACAAGTGGGATACCTTTGGCATTGACATACAGAGTAGTGTATAAGGTAACAAAGGGTGTAATGTTTGATTTCACAAGACGGACTGGGAGAGAAACAACTTATTATCAGCCAACTACAGGGACCTTAAGCACGACTAATTGGGATGAGGTGCAAATTCCGGATTCGTGGAAAACCAGAGACTGAAGCAAAAGAATGGGAATGTACTTAAGCCGCTTGCAGGAGTTTTCTTCTTTTCCACCAGCTAGAGGAGTTTAATACAATTATTAGGAAGTACGAAGTACTTTTTTGTGATAACGTTGTTGTGTTTATTTGAAGGATATGGTATTTGTTGGTATTGTAGCATGGCCAGCATTTCTTTTAATAAGTGAGCTTTGGCCTTAGGACTTAATCCGTCCAAACACTCGAACTGTGACACTTAGGCTTGTGTTCACCATACAATTATGTATGGATTGTACAAGTCTGTAAGATAGTCCATGCTACTGTATGCTATTGTGTGTGTGCGCGCGCGTCACAAGCCATCCACGAAATCATCTTAGATGAAGAATTGTGTCATTTTGTGTACCAATGAATGTTATACCATCTTTATTGATAGATTTTATTACTATGATTAACTACCTTTCTGACTTCTACACTATTTATTTGACTGCTTATGATTTATACGCAAGTAAATATAAACATAATCATGTAAAATCTTAAGTATCCTTTTGATAAATATTATCATAAAGTTTTTCTTAAAAAACAAATTTGACTTATAAAAGCTATAAATGATTTCAGTTATGCATTAACAAGAGTAAAAAAGAATTGAGGAAGTAAATGGTAAGGACGCACACAAAAGTCAGGACAACTGATTTTTAGTCATCCCGGTTGCTTCTAGCAGAGCGACGATAACAGTTATCTGGCAAGCATCAGTTGAGTAACGCACTGAATAATTGAAGAATGAAGAAAAGTCTTCCTTCTTTTACAAACTCACTTACTAAAAAGAAATATTAGATTAAGACCTTTTAAAGTTTCTAAATATATAACTAATTAAACAATTACAAGGACAATAATTGGGATTATCTTTACTTTAAAATATAGCGTAGACGCGTAGTTGGTGACAAAGAAAAAGATAATTATGTAATATAAAGTTAAAAAATCTTCTATGATATTGTACGTTTCTATGATCTCTCTGAAAATTTTGACAAACAATACGTAAGGTTCTTAATTACTTCAATTTGTTTATTGCTGCTTATTTTCTTCTTTTTTCAAAGCATTTTATGTATGTATCAGTAGAGTACGATATATTCTGTTATAGATTTTCAGAGGAATATCAATGGCTAATAAGCTAGCTAAAGCAGAGGGAGGTAGCTTCCGATTCAAAAAGAAACTCAACAATTGGAAATTTCCGACGATCCCTATTGGTGAAGTGTACAAGGATAATTTATTTCAGATTTTTCCGAGCTATGCTGTCAAAGATTTTGAAGAGACCATCACACTGAACGGTGATTGTAACCCGAATGTATCCTTTGAATTACTTTCTAGCAACTTCCAAAAGAGCTTCATTAAGAAGCATCATAGGTTTATGCACTTAGGTTTGGTCCAAATAGCTGTGAAGCCACTAATAAGAGATGGCTTAGGAACTCCAGTAGCAGTGTGCCTTAGAGATACTAGGCACCTTGACTTCCAGAACTCTTTATTAGCACTTGTAGAATCTGATCTATCTGAGGGTCCATTCTATTTTAACTGTTACCCGAGTTTTTCGTTTTCTTTGGCTGATGTTTCTTCATTTGAAATCATGATTTTGAAGAGTAGGACACCTTTGGCATTGACATACAGGGTAGTGTGTAAAGCAATGTTGGACTTAAGCCCAGAGGCACTGAAGGAGCCGATTTTGGGTGAGACAGCTTATTTTCAGCCGGCTACTGGAACAAATGGCACAACAAAATGGGAAGAGTATGAGTCAAAAGTCCATGAATCTTTTTCAGCTGATAAACAGGAGTCTGAAGCACAAGATGGGATTGCACTCGAAACACTTCCAGATGGCCCTGACCTTCAACAGGTAACCAAGTTTAATTCAGCTAAGGCCAAATAGTAATGCTAATAATGTCATTTTATGTTTAGCAACGGAAAAATTAAGTACTTAATATAGTGTTATGTATATGAATTTCCTTTAGAAATTAAGTTCTTAAGTCTATAAATTATGTACTACAGATGTAGTACATTATACTCAGTATCCTGTTATATCCTTAAATTTCAGGGCAGATCAATGGCTATTAAGCTTGTTAATGAAGGAGGAGAAAACTCACCAATCAAAATGCACTTAGATGATTGGAAATACCCTAAGATACCCATCAATGAAGTGTACAATCATAGTCATGATAAAATTGTATCCGTTTATGGGTATGGTCCCTCTTTTTGGTCAAAAGCTAAAAAAAAACTGAGTGTTTTTCCAAGCTCTGTAGTAAAAGATTTTGAAAAAACAATCACACTGAAAGCAAGTGATCAGAATGTATCCCTTAGATTACTAAAAGGTTTTAACAAGTTTCTTAACAATGGGTACGTGCATTTCGGTCTGGTCCAAATAGCTATCAAGCCACTGATGAGTGATGGGTTAGGAGATCCAGTAATAGTGTGTCTTACAGATGCTAGGGTCGTTGAGTTCGAGCAGTCTTTGTTATCAGTAGTGCAATCAGATTTATCTCATGGTCCTTTCTATTTTGATTGCTGCCCCGGTTATACAATTCCTTGGAAAGATCGTGAGATCCTTACCTTAAATGTTATGACCAGTGGAATACCTTTGGCATTAACATACAGGGTAGTGTGTAAGGCATCGACAGATATAACCTTAGATGTAAGGGGGTCGATTAGGAGAGAAACAACTTATTTTCAACCCATGTCCACTACTGGGACTGAAAGTACTACTAAATGGGATGAGGTGCAGTTTCCAGAGTCGTGGACTAATGTGAAAACTAATTAGGAGAGAAGCGACTTACTTTCAACCCATGTCTACTAATGGGACTGAAAGTACTACTAAATGGGATGAGGTGCAATTTCCAGAGTCGTGGACTAATGTGTAATTAGGAGAGAAACAACTTATTTTCAGCCCATGTCTACTACTGGGACTGAAAGTACTACTAAATGGGACGAGGTGCAATTTCCAGAGTCGTGGACTAGAGGCTTAAGCAAAAGATGGGAGTATACATAAGACACTACCAAACGGCCGTGTCATATTGAGATTTACAGAAACAGATGATGATGAGGAGTATTGAGAAGATGGCAGATTCTTCACTGTTGACCTTAAGCTCTAAGGTACATTGCATTTTAAGGGTTTCTGCTAAAGTTTGAATTACAGTCTGTAATATCTCTGAGTATTCTGTAAAGTTTAATGCAAAATCATTTTTTGTTTTTTACGCATGTATTTCAAAGGATTGTTTTAGACTATATATATAAGTGTATAAATGAAATTATTTGCGTTTTCAGTTGATTAAAACTCACTGCGTCTCATATGGAAATTTGTAGTACAGAGATGCCACAATGGAAAACAGAACAGGCAGCCAAATACAATCAGTATAAAGATTGATCTTTCACGCCACAATTTAATTTTAAATAAGCTTGTTCTCAGCACGAACCAACTTATGTGTTGAAAAGTTTAAAGATTAATAGTATAATCAACAATCTTGAAAGAAAAAAGACTTAATACAGTGATCAGATAATATAGTTTGAAAATTTTTGCACATAAAGTTACCTGGAGACTGCAAAGACAAATTGACCAGCTCATATTGGCATTTTATCGAACACCTGGTGTGCATCTGGTAATTTTGGGTGATAACTTCTTGAATTGGTAAGAATTTCCAGGAGGATTGCTTGGCACAGGTGAATTTCAATCCTAGTGCTGAACTACAATCTTCTTCAGTGTTATCAATCGTTAATTTGTGGGTTATATAATTTTATATGTGTAATGTACAATTGTACCTAAAGAATGAAATTCTGGACAAAGTTCTCAAAATATGCACAGAACTACAAAAATTAGGATATAAATTTGATGGAAGAGATAAAGAAATCAATGATGAGCCACTGGATTCAAAATTAGGATATTAAATTTTCAGGTCCTTAGTTCATCATCAAGTGGCATGATGTTCTAGGGCAACGCAAGGATGACTAATTAAGCAATAGTCAAACTATAAATCAAAGAAAAACTATTACTCCTATTGGTACGGAGTACCATTTTTTTTTTAACCACCTTTCAATTGACTTGAGCATCAATCAATAATCCGTTACTTTTATTTAAGGCAAAAAATAACCCATTATTTCACCTATAGACCATACTCAACTTCTCGATACTCTGATAAAATAATTTTTAAATTGAGGCACCTTAGCCCCTTATCTAAGAGTTAGGTCTCGCATTTTAGTTTGAGACATTGAACTAAGGGTCTGTTCTCATAGACTGAACTTAGCTAAACATAACTGAACTGAACTGAACTGAATATTTTATAAGAGAAGGAAATTAGGAGTTGAACTGAACTGAAAATAAACGTATGAGAACAGACCCTAATTTATTAACTTTAAATAGGATCATAAAAAGGTTAATCAAGTTTGATTTTGATTTATTAATTTTATGAAAACATACTTGCACTTAATGAGTTGGGTTATATAAGTGAGGCGGGTTCACAAAGAGTTAATTTAATTAGAAGATTTAACTTGTTTTACCATTCACTGGCTTAACCAAGTTTGATATTAATTTATTAATTTTATGATAAAAAAATATAAAATAAAAAACATACTTGCACTTAATGGGTTGAGTTACATAAGTGTGGTGGTCACACCGATCCAATTTATTTGAAAGCTCGACTCGGTTTCACCATTCACTAGCTTGATCTATCCTAGGCTAGGCTAACCCAACCCATTGACCACTTTTTAGGCTTTAGCAAGACTTATGGTCTTATAGATATACACACATGTAAGATGTAACAATTTAACTCTTATTATTCTCTCTTTATCAAAGTGGTAAAAGTCTAGGAGAGAATAAACACAAAGCATCCCACACAAAACGAAGCGCATGTTAAGACGGGCCATCTAGGAAGGTGGCATGCCATAGAATTGCACAAATAAATCTCACTGAGTAAAAAATAACAACAATTTCTTCACTCCACTTCTCCAACCTTTTCTTTTTCATAAACTTCTACAAATATATACAGTATTAAATTTTCAGAAATATTTTTCAATTCAATTTATCATTTGTTTGAACTTTGCAAAATCTTTGAAACTTAAAATTTTCAATCTTGAAGGAATTGAAAATGGCTCTGTTTGTTGGGTCAGTGTTCTTGTTTGCATCTTTGATGTTTCTGAGTAGAGGCATTCTTGCTATTTCTGGAGATTGTGATCCTATTTACAAGTATGTAAGTTGTTATAATTTAATCTTTTTTATAATTGGTTGTGATCCTATAGAACTTAATCGTTGTTTATTGGAGTTTGATCTTATTATTTTGTGGGTTGTTTTAATTTTGTCAATTATGGTGGGATTTGATTGGATTGGATTAGATTGTTTTTATTTGGTTGGTGTTTGCATGTTTCTTGTTTGGTTGGTTCCCATTAAATTAAATTAAAAGATAATTATTAAAATATATTTGAAAGAACAAAATGAAGGAGTTTAAAAAACTACAAGTATTTAATTATTTTGAATTAAAAAGTTTGAATCATAAATAAAAAAAATTATTGTTGTGAAATTTGGTAGGTATGGTCCACTTTGAAGAAGGAATGTGACCATGTAACACTAAAACAGGACTAGTCAATAGATTGTGCTTTGAGAAAAAAAAAAAAAAAAACAAATTTTCATTTAAATCTGGTTCATTTAATGATGTTCAATTCTTCATGTGTTGAAGGTGATTGTGATGAGCTATTGAAGTTTAGTTTGGATCAGTGTTTGATGTGCACCATCTTTTTCAATTCATTAACTCTTAGTTCCTTTTCATTTTATTTTATTTTTTTCATTTATTATTTGGGTTGTTTGATTTATAATTTGGTTCTTGGCATTGTGTTTAATGTGGTAAATTGTTAATTCACTTAATTGTAAAGGATACCCACGGAAAATAATTTATTTCTTTGCATTGCTTTTGGAATTTGGTAAGTTTCCCTTAAGGTAGTTCACTATGATTTGCTTTTTGATTTGTGCTTAAAGATAATAACTAGTGACCTACACTAATTTTGTTTGTTTTTTGAATTGAGTGATTGGTTAGCTGATACTTAGGCCCTGTTTGGTTTGATGTAAAAGGTTTTCATGGAAAATGAATTTTCCATTTTTTCCCATTTTCCTTTGTTTGGTTTGTTAAGGAGTGGAAAACAATTTTTCAAGGGTGGAAAATTCCAACCTTAATGATGGAAAACATTTTCCTTCCAAAAACAAGGGAAGCCACATTTTTCTCTCTCCTCTTTACCTCTTTTTTTACTTCCCTCTCATTCATCCTTACATTTCCACTCTTATTTTTTATTTTTCTTGGACTTTTCTTGTATGCAACCAAACAAAGGAAAACTAATTTGCAATTGTGCTTTTCTTTGAAAATATGTTTTCCATGAAAACTAATTTTCCATTGAAAATGTTTTACATTAAACCAAACGGGGCCTTAATGCAACTTATGTATGATCCGAAATGCTTCTGGCTCTCTATGGCGTTGGAGTATGTGTGTCAAATCAGTTAAAGATTAACCAATTTAGACATTATAGTTGTATATATACTAGGCTGATGTAACAAATTTAGCAATTTGTGGAATGGTTCAGGCAAAAATTGAGCTTGTTAAGCAGGTATTTTAAAATGTGTTGGGAGATGATGCCGTAAGTAACACTATTACAGGAAGACGGGAGCAATACTTGCTTAGATTTATACATTGGCTTGTTTAGACTTTTGTGACATAATTAGTCTTCTCATACTCTTCATGTCTTCCCTTTTCTCTCTTATATGGAAATATGTAACTGTTTTGCTTCCCTGACAGAACTTGTGTAGAGCAATGTCAGAAGACTGGATGCATTCAGAATAAATGCTTCAACAACTGTGGAGTCTCCCCTGACAATAAAACTGTTGAAGGCCCATGGTATCTCCAAGAACCACTTTACCTCCGGTGGAAACAGTGGGACTGTCGCAGTGATTGCAGGTACCATTGTATGCTTTCAAGGGAGGAAGAGAGAGCAAAACTAGGAGACAAACCCATCAAGTATCATAATAAGTGGCCATTTCACCGTGTTTTTGGCATTCAGGTTCTTCCTTCTCTAACTGTATCATTTACATAGTAGTAAATGAGAAATGTTACATAGTTGTGTTAGTATCCCACATGGCTATGGTTGCATGTTTTTGGTAGTGGTTTGGATGGCTGTGGTGGTAATATAACTTATGGTACGTAAATACATATATTGGTTAGGTTGTGACACTGGTTGAGATGTGCATAACTTGGTACCTTCTGGTGATTGGCTCTTCATTGTTCCTGCCTAACTTATGCTATGAAAGGAAGGGTGTATAAACTCAAATCCTAGTCTTAGTTCAAGTATTAATAAATGTAATGTGTGAGTGCAGGAACCTGTTTCTGTCGCTCTCTCGCTGCTTAATCTTGGCCTGATATTTCATGGATGGGTGTCATTCTTTATCCTTCTCTACTACAAGTTGCCATTGAAGCCAAATGGGAAATGTTATTACGAATACACTGGTTTATGGCTTGTATATGCAATCTTATCCATGAACTCCTGGTTTTGGAGTGCTGTTTTCCATGGCAGGTACAGTGATTTGATTTCTACTACTTCCATTCATAATCTATTTCTGTCATTGTTTTATTATTGAAGCTTCTGATATCTGCAGATACGTGGAATTAACAGAGAACTTGTACTATTCTTCAAGAGTGGCACTTCTTGGGTTTTCACTCATTATATCCATAATTCGATCTCTAGATGTTACAGTTGAGGCTGCCAGAGTGATGGTTGCTGCTCCACTTATTGCATTTGTGACTACTCACATACTCTTTATCAACCTGGTAGAACTTGATTATGGTGAGTCTAAACAACACATATCTGTGAGTCTAAGCTACATTGTGGTTTTTCTTTTACACCTTGAAATTATATGGAATATAGTTCTGGAAAATAGAAGATCCTGAGAGGGTCAGTAATTAACCATTGCATCATAATATTGTTCTTGGTTATCTATTATGACAATTTCACAACTCCGTATTTGTGTACATCTTTAAAGTAAATTTAAAACGTTGCAGGCCTAAACATGGTGGTGATGGTTGTAATAGCTACAGCCCAGCTCCTTTTCTGGGCAATCTGTGCCATTCGTTCCCATCAGCCATCACGCTGGAAGCTGTTGGTCGTGGTTGTCGGGGGAGGCATTTCGTTACTTCTGGAGATAATCGACTTTTCTCCATACAAGGGGTTTATCGATGCACATGCCTTCTGGAAAGCCATTTCTGTACCTCTCACTTACATCTTGTGGAGCTTCGTCTGTGATGATGCTGAGTTCACTACATCTACTCTGATCAAGAAAGCAAAATAGCATCACCTATAGCCGAATATCACAGTATGTTTTCGCGGCAAAAACCCTTGTACATTTCATTCATTCTTTGCTCATTCTTTTGACATTCCTCCAGATTTTATACTTAAGGGTAATACTGAAATACTACTGCCAAACTGAACTGCTCACTGCTGGCGTGCTGGCTATAAAAGCTAAATTGGCATAGCCTTCCACTTCAGGCACTACATTTTGTGGATTTTGATTTTTGACCGAAGTTTGTCATGTTAGCAATTTTAATTGTACATTTCATTTTAGATCTTTTAAAACTGTTGTTTGGATGTCAGTCACACAAGATCAGTATGCAGAGGTTGTAGCAGAGTAAATCAGGACAATATTGAACTCATTAATAACTCAATTAGCAGTGTCAGCTGCTTGTAATAGAGTAAGCAGTTTAAGAAAATAGTATGATACACCGCCAATGGTGGCGTATTGCAACTTCTCATCTCCTTCAACTAGAAAATCACCATCCTTAGCTCGAGTAAATCCTCCAGCCAACCATCCCAAGTTCTTGTATCCCACTTCATGCAGCTTTGAAACCGCCACTGTAGACCTGTTAGTTCCACATTGTTGCAGTGAAACGAATTAGGCACACGTACTATTCAGGCTAATTACCAAACAGACAAGTAATAGAGGCAAACACTGCTTCATAAAAACAACAATATGATCAAAGATTTGAACTCTTTACCTTAGCCCCTCACCACAGGCAACAAGGAGCATGGCATCCTTGTCAGGAACAATCCGTTGAACCTGTGACACAAACTCCGAATTGATGGTAGTGAACTTCTGACCAGTCCATAAGCCAATGTACCCCAAATGAACCCATTTCTTGAGTAAGGTAATAAGGGAGTTGTCCGTGTCCTTGATAAAGAGCGGAACATGCAGTGAACCAGACACTCGCGCTTTCTCTCTTTCCCATTCAGGCCTCACATCCAAGAGCTTCAACCCATCAGATTTCAAGGCAATGGCTGCTTCTTTCGGAGGGATCGCTCTAACGATCCCTGACTCTATCAGTTGCTTTCCGGATTTTCCACCTCCTATTGATGCATTTATTCGTAAACTGAAGCTGTTAGTGTGTTTTTTGTCAAGTTTCAGGGCTAATGACTGGAAATTCAAGTTTAATGTTGCCATTTTCTAAAACTTAAGCTCTATCCTACCCTCCTTATCTGAAACTAATTCTAAGGTCAGTTTTGTACTACATTATTTGATGTTATGGGACCATGCATGGTCCATGATCAACTTAAAACGACGTAGCTTTCCTATTTTCACCCTTATATCTTTTTTTTTTTAAAAATCTCTTACATAGTAATTGGTCCTTGACAAATTAAGGAGTACTGTAATAGATTTTACCCAAATAGAAGAATCAAATGTGTAAAAGAACATCAACTATATTATTGATGTTTCACTCGTGAGGAAATGGGCCCACCATTTACAATAACAAGAATTGAAGGGCCAAAACCAATGAAGAGGACACCAACATGTCCAACAATAACAACAACCTGCCAATTATTTAGTTCTACTTAATTCATTTACTCTAATAATAGCAATTTTGTAAATGATTATATAACTTTGGTAATTATATAATGAACACTAAAGTACGAATTTATTACCAAGGGAACCCAAAATCAAAATTATGATTCATGTTTTCTTGTTGTGTTGTGGTAGGATACTACTATACTAGGATTTACTTACCTCCATCTCTATTACCATAAAAGAATGTCATATGTTTGACTTTTTATGTTTCAATTAGTGATTCATACAAGCAAAAAAAGCACTAGTCATTCCTTAAATATTGCAATTTTGACACTTTTGATGAGTTCATATATTCTCGTTTACCATATATTGTGATTTGTACATTCAAAAAATATTGTGGTGTGTTGTCTTACTAAATTCATCTTGATTTATATTTCAATATTTGTAAAACATCAATTTTTTTTTATTTTTTTTTTGGGAAATTCTCTTTGGTGAACTCCAATTTTTTAGTTTTCTAAGTGGTAAACATTCTTAAATTTTATTATCAATGGTAAACCTGAATTTTTTATATTAAACTAACTATAACATTAATGACAAATTTGAACTAAATATTTAACCATAGTTAGGAAAATATTTAATCATAGTTAGGTTTTTTTTTTAATATTAATAGTAACCACCTAGCCACTTGACCTAAGCCCTAGCCACATGACCCATCAACCTAACCACCTGACCCACCCACCTAACCCCTTGACCTAAGCCCTAGCCACCTGACCCACCAACCTAGCCACTTGACCCACCCACCTAACCCAACCGCCTAGCCACCTCACCCACTCGCCTAGCCAGTAGCCACCTGACCCACCCACTTAGCCACTTGACCCGCCCACTTAGCTACCTGAGCCACCGTCTAGCCACCTGACCCACCGTCGGCGTCCAACCCTCAACCTCGCCGGAATTAATTCTTTTTTTTTTTAGAAAAAAAACCAACCCCTTTTCCCCACCCACCTAGCCAGCCACCTTACCCCCTCCCCTAGGTCGGCCGGTGTCTAGTTCCCCACCACAAGCGACGACGCCCCCACCCCTTCCGAACCTCTTGTAAATTGAAACACCAAAAATACCCTAACCCGTTTAGGGTTTTGAAACTAAACCCAGAAAACAGGTTTGAGTTTTCATCTGGTTTTGGGTGCCGTTTAAGGTTTCTGGGGCACGTGAAAAGGGGAAAGGAGTCGTCGGGGAAGGGGGGCGATTTTCCAGGTGGTTAGCGAACGACGGTGGGCGTTGGGGGTGCGAAAAGGAGAGGATGGTGACGGGGAAACGGGTTTGGGTTTTAGGAGAGAGTGGAGGCCGGTGTCGAGGTGGAGGAGAGGGAGGCGGTATAGGTCGCCGGCGCTAGGGGGAGAATCGCCAGCGCGGGAGGGTCGCCGGTTTTCGGCTGCCGAGAAAGGGCTGGGTTGGGGGAGGGGGCTGGCAGTGGGTTGGGGGAGGGGTTGGGTTTTTTTTTTTAATTTTAATATAATAAAAAAAATAAATAAATAAAAAAAAAAAAAAAAAAAAAAAAAAAAAAAAACTAACTATAGTTAAGGAAATAACACTTATCAATGGTAAACAATAATTTAGGTTTACCATTGATAATAAAATTTAAGATTGTTTACCACTTTGAAAACTAAAAAGTTGGAGTTCACCAAAGAGAATTTCCCTTTTTTTTTAAAGTAAAGATATTTAACATTTATAAAGTGTTTTGGCCTAAGAAGCTTAATCCGAATAATATGTGTATATAGTTCCGAGAACGAGTTCGATTTAATTTGTTAATATCAAATTCTTACCAATATTGGCAGTATATGAGTATATATTAATATAGCTATAGAACCTATGGTTTGTCATCAGAACTCATCACGTCAAATTATAGATTATTTATGAATTTAAGGATGCAATTTGTACTTATTATATACTTCGGCAATTTCTACTGTTAAATCGGTTGAAATCTTTGAATCGTTCCTTTCATATATACTTCTATATTCAACAAGAACTAAACCTTTGAAATTCTAGAAGAATAAGAATCATTCTTGCAAGTGATTAGATTCAGTCACTATAGTCTGCCTAATTAAATAAATTGGTTTATTGTTGTACAAGTATGTTCCAACATCTTCTATTGATCTTAAACATTAGTGTTTATATACATACGTACTCCTATTGTTAACATATGAACTCCTTAAAACTCATTTTATAAGTCAAAACACTCAAATTGATAATTCTTCAATGCTAACAAATAAACCAAATAGTTCCTATACAAGTTCAGTTCAATTCATCTCCAATAAGTTCAGTTCTTATCTTAATTTCCTTCTCTTACAAAATATTCAGTTTAGTCAATCAGAACAGGCCCGAAATAGTACACTACGGAGTATTAGCTTAGTATATTGAACATAAGTCAAAACAACGCTAGTATGTTTTATGCATTGTTTGGTTAAATTTCCATCTCATTAAAGATCAGCACTCTCTATTATACTTCTTAACACTCACTTTCCTTCTTAATTTCACTGTTTATCTTCAGTAATTATGTCAATAAAACAGTATTTTGCTAATCTTAAAACGGTGTGTTATTGCAGTTTAAGTATGGAGTACTACTAGAATCTCAATCATGCTCAGATTAATCGATCCAAATTATAAAGGGGGTGTCAAATACCGCCATCCAAAATTATCAAAACCGCCAACATTTAGTGTGAATGGACAATTAAGTCCTTAGTACTTCACTACTATCTTCCCTCTTGCCATCAATCACTAATAACACCTTGACACCACCACCCTAATTGACGACTAACACCACCACCACCCCCACCACACTGACCGGCGACGATCACCACCGCACTAGCGACCCACTACCTTCCCTCCCTTTTTTTATTTTAAAATTTCAGATTATTTTCAGGCAATCGCGGTAACCAAAGCCCAAAATCAATTACCGTGTATGGTAAACGGAGCCCAAAATCGGTTATCGTGCAATCGTGCATGGTAACCGGAGCCCAAAACCGGTTAGCGTGCATGGTAACCGGTTTTGGGCTCCGGTTATCATAGAATCGATTAAGGTGCACGGTAACCGGTTTTGGGCTCCTGTTACCACGGTTGCCTAAAATAAAATAAAAAACCACCACCTTCACGCCGACCAGGGAAGGTGGTGGGTTGTCATAGAGGGAGGTGTGGTGGGTCGTCGGTCAAAAGGGGTTGTGATCGCCGGTTCGAAGGGGTTGTGGGTTGCCGGAAGGATGAAGGGATGGTGAAGTAGTAAGGGTATGATTGTCCATTCACACCAAATGTTGGCGGTGGTGATCATTTTTGTTGGCGGTGTTTAGCAATTCACAATGCTACCTCAAATATAATATACAACTTTAAAAAAATTTATATCTCATAAATAAACCCTGAAGTTACACATAATGATTAACAAAGGTAGGTTAAAGTATTAATCAGATACAAACAAATTACTACCTAGAAAAAGAAAAACACGAAGTGTTTCCATGAAACCAATCAGTAAAGTCGCCTCTTTTAATGGCAACTTACTATTTTTAACTGCAAAGTAGGCAAGTAGCAGTAAAATTCGTCCTGTTGTCGTGGCCAACGTAGGAATATAAAATTACTACTTCCACGAATTCAGTACTCCGTATAATTTAATGATATAAAAAGTGCAAATAATTAAGCATTTTTTTTTTGTTTTTTTTTTTTTTTGAAGGAAAATTAAGCATTGTTTAATTATAAACAAATTGACAATGTGTAATTAATATAATGATGGTGGAAGTAGTTTATTACAGAAGATTCCAAACACTATTGACATTGTCCCCGTACCGTGCTGAAAACGTTGAGATAGTAGTAGGGAGTTAGTAAATAATAAATGTTACATTTGACACTTGCATTCTACTCCCATATTTCTAAGTGATAAATGTTCGTTGTATCAAGTATCAACCTTCGTTTAGCCCAATACCCCGTAGTTCATAAGGTAATGACCTAATGGGTGATTATGAAATTAGTATTTTCTCTAAATTTCTCAAAAAGCGTGGATATTAGCCTTTAATTTTAGAATTTTTTGACTTTTTTTCACTCGAAAATAAAAATTGCCGAAATATTTATCATAATCTCTAAGCTAATAACCTCCGGGAGTCCAATTAGTTGGGTGGAACCATCCAATTAGCCTTTCAACGGCCAATTTACCAGTTTACAACTTGCACCGATTTCATTAACTCAAACCTACCACAAACATTTATTGTTCCAGACGGCATTATATGACCCTAAAATGTATCCCCTAAAATCTCAATGTTTTTCGACACCGAGTTCCGAAACATTCAAAATTTCTCAAAAAGCGTGGATATATTAGCCTTCAATTTTAGAACATTTTTACTTTTTTTCGCCTGGAGATAAAAATTGTCGAAATGTTTACCATGGTCCCTAATACCCTCCGGTAGTCCCATTGGGTGGGTGGAACCATCCAATTTGCCTTTAAACGGATAATTTAACTTCAACGATTTCATTAACTCAAGTCTACCACGAACATTTATGACAATATATAATGATCATATATGATTCCAAACGGCACTATATGACCCCGAGATATATCCTCTAAAATCTCAATGCTTTTCGACACCGGGCCCCGAAACATTCGAAATTTCTCAAAAAGGATGGATATATATTAGCCTTCAATTTAGGAATTTTTTGACTTTTTTCCGCACGTATATAAAAATTACCGAAATGTTTACCATGGTCCCTAATACTCTCTGTGAGTCCAATTGGATGGGTGGAACCATCCAATTTGCTTTTAAACGACAAATTTACCGATTTACTATTTGCGCCGATTTCATTAACTCAAACCTACCACGAGCATTTATGATAACATATAATGATCATATATGGTTTCAAACGGCATTATATAACCCTGAGATGTATTCCCTAGAATTTCAAGACTTTTTGACACCGAGCCCCAAAACCTTCAAAATTTCGCAAAATGCGTGGATATTAGTGTTCAATTTTGGAATTTTGACTTTTTTTGCTCAGAAATTAAAATTGCCAAAATATTTACCATGTTCCCTAATACCCTCCGAGAGTCCATTTGGGTGGGTTGAACCATCCTATTTGCCTTTAAACAGCCAATTTACCGGTTTACAAATTGCACCGATTTCATCAATTCAAGTCTACCATGAACATTTATGACAACATATAATGATCATATATGGTTTCAAACGGCATTGTATGACCCCGAGATATATTCCCTAGAATCTCAAGGATTTTCAACACCGGGCCCCAAAACCTCCAAAATTTCTTAAAAAGCGTGAATATTAGGCTTCAATTTTGGAATTTTTTGACTTTTTTCGCCCAGAAATAAAATTTTGCCGAAATGTTTACCATGGTCCTTAATATCCTCCGAAATCCAATTGGATGCCAATTGGGTGGGTGGAACCATCCAATTTGCCTTAAACAACCAATTTACATGTTTACAACATGCACCGAATTCATAAACTCGAGCCTACCACGAACATTTATGTCAACATATAATGATCATATATAGTTCTGAACGGCATTATATGATCCCAAGATTTATCCCCTGAAATCTCAAGGATTTTCGACACCGGGCCACGAAACCTCGAAAATTTCTCAAAAAAGCGCTGCTAATAGCCTTTAATTTTTTAATTTTTTGACTTTTTTTCGCCCAGAAATAAAAATTGCCGAAATGTTTTTCATGGTCTATAATACCCTCCGGCAGTCCAATTGGGTGGGTAGAACCATCCAATTTGCCGTTAAACGATTAATTTATCGGTTTACAACTTGCACCGATTTTCATTTACTCAAGCCTACCACGAACATTTATAACAACATATAATGATTATACAAGTACTCCCTCTATTTTTAAATACTTGCTCCATTTCTCCATGCGCGGAGTTTTAGAAGAAATTGGAGAAAGTAATAAAATATGGAGGTAGTGGGATTGGTGGAAAATAAAAAAATGTAGAAAGTTAAAGTAGTGGAGAGAATTGGAGGAGAGATGATATATGTTAGGTCCACTATGTGAGAGAAAATAATTTAATATTGTAAAAGTTTTCCAAATAAGGAAATGGAGCAAGTATTTAAAAACGGAGGGAGTATTTGATTTAAAACTGTATCCCTTAAATTTTATAGGCTTTTTAACACCGGGCCTCGAAATCTCCAAAATTTCTTAGAAAGCGTGTATCTTAGCCTTCAATTTTGTAATTATTTGACTTTTTTTTCGCCCGAAAATAAAAATCGCCGAAATGTTTACCATGGTCCCTAATACCCTCCAGAAGTCGAATAGTCTGGGTGGAACCATCCATTTTTCTTTTAAACGGCCAATTTACCGGTTTACAACTTGCACCGATTTCATTAATTCAAGCCTACCACAAACATATATGACAACATATAATGATCATATATGGTTCCAAACAGCATTATATGACCCTGAGATGTATCCCCTAAAATCTCATTTCTTTTCCACACCGGGCCTTGAAACCTTCGAAATATCTGAAAAGGCGTGGATATTAGCCTTCAATTTTGGAAATTTTTGACTT
This sequence comes from Chenopodium album, assembly GCF_948465745.1. Lineage (NCBI taxonomy): Eukaryota > Viridiplantae > Streptophyta > Magnoliopsida > Caryophyllales > Amaranthaceae > Chenopodium > Chenopodium album. Next base: position 5,667,192 of record NC_137835.1, read on the forward strand.
TTTTTTGCCCGGAAATAAAAATTGCCGAAATGTTTATGATGGTCCCTTATATCCTCCGGGAGTCCAATTGGGTGGGTGGAACCATCCATTTCGTCCTAAAATAGTCAATTTACCGGTTTACAACTTGCACCAATTTCATTAACTCAAGCCTACCACAAACATTTATAACAACACATAATGATCATATATGATTCCAAACGACATTATATGACACCGAGATATATCTCCAAAAATCTCAAGGCTTTTTGACACTAGGCCTCGAATCCTCCAAAATTTCTCAAAATGCGTGGATATAGCCTTCAATTTTGGAATTTTTAGACTTATTTTCGCCCGAAAATAAAAAATCGTCTAAATGTTTACCATGGTCCCTAATACCCTCCGGGAGTCCAATTGACTAGGTGGAACCATCCAATTTGCATTAAAACGGCCAATTTACCGGTTCACAACTTGAACCGATTTCATTCACTCAAGCCTACCACGAACATCAATGACAACATATAATGATCATTTATGGTTCCAAACGGCATTATATGACCCCATGATGTATTCCCTAAAATCTCAACACTTTGCAACACCGGGCCCTAAAACCTCCAAACTTTCTCAAAAAGCGTGGACATTAGCCTTAAATTTTGGAAATTTTTTACTTTTTTTCACTCGAAAATAAAAATTACCGAAATATTTACCATGGTCCCTAATACCCTCCGGTAGTCCAATTGGGTGGGTGGAACCATCCAATTTGTATTTAAACGACCAATTTACTAGTTTACAACTTTGCACCGATTTCATTAACTCATTCCTACCACGAACATTTATGACAACAAATAATGATCATATGTGGATCCAAACGACATTATATGACCCCGAAATGTATTTTCTAGAATCTCAAGGCTTTTCGATACCGTGCCCCAAAACCTCTGAAATTTTCTCAAAAACCATGGATATTAGCCTTTAATTTAGGAATTTTTAGATTTTTTTTCACACGGAAATAATTATTTTCGAAATGTTTACCATGGTCCCTAATACCATTCGGGAGTCCGATTGGTGAGCCGTGAGCGGAACTATCCAATTTGCCTTTAAACGAAATATTTACCAGTTTATAACTTGCACCGATTTCATTAACTCAAGCCTATCACGAACATTTCACACAACAAATAATGATTATGTATGGTTCCAAATGTCATTATATGACCCCGAGATGTATCCCCTAGAATTTCAATACTTTTTGACACCGGGCCCCAAATCCTCCAAAATTTCTCAAAAAACGTGGATATTAAGCCTTCAATTTTGAAAATTTTGACTTTTTTCGCTCGGAAATAAAAATTGCCGAAATGTTTACCATGTTCCCTAATATCGTCAGGGAGTTCCACTGGGTGGGTGGCCTGGAACCATCCCATTACCAATTTACCGATTTACAACTTGTACCGATTTCACTAATTCAACCCTACCACGAACATTTATGACAACAAAATAATGATCATATAAGGTTCATTCCGAACGGCATTATATGACCCTGAGATGTATCCTCTAGAATTTCAAGACTTTTCGACATTGGGCTTTGAAACCTTCGAAATTTCTCAAAAGGCGTGGATATTAGCCTTCAATTTTGGAATTTTAATTTTGAATTTTTTTTCGCCTGGAAATTAAACTTGTCGAAATGTTTACCATATATAGTCCTTAATACCCTATGGGAGTCCAATTAGGTGGGTGGAATCATCCAATTTGTCTTTAAATGATCAATTTACCGATTTACAACTTGCACCGATTTCAATAACTCAAGCCTATCACGAACATTTATGACAATAAATAATGATCATATATGATTATAAACGACATAATATGAACCCGAGATGTATTACCTAGAATTTCAAGACTTTAAGACAACGGGTCCTGAAGACTCCAAAATTTCTCAAAAAGCGTGGATATTTCACTTTTTGAATTTTTTGACTTTTTTTCGCCCGGAAATAAAAATTGTCGAAATTTTTACCATGATCCCTAATACTCTCTGGGAGTCCAATTGGTTGGGTGGAACCATCCAGTTTGCGTTTTAATGGCCTATTTACCGGTTTACAACTTGCAATGATTACATTAATTCAAGCCTACTACAAACATTAATGACAATATAAAATGATTATATATGGTTCCAAACGGCATTATATGACCACGAGATGTATCCTAAAAAATCTTAAGGCTTTTCGACACCTGGCCCCGAAACCTCCAAAATTTCTCTAAAAGCGTGGATATTAGCCTTCAATTTTTTTGACTTATTTTCCCCCGGAAATAAAAATTTCCGAAATGTTAACATGATCCCTAAAACCCTCCGGGCGTCCAATTGGGTGTGGCACTATCCAATTTGCCATTAAACAGACAATTTAACGGTTTACAACTTGCACTGATTTCATTAAATCAAGCTTACCACGAACATTTATATAACATATAATGATCATATATGGTTCCAAATGGTCATAACTCAAGCCTAGAATTTTAAGACTTTTCGACACCGGGCTCAGCTCCAAAATTTCGCAAAATGCGTGGATATTAAACTTCAATTTTGGAATTTTTTGACTTTTTTTCGCCCGAAAATAAAAATTGCCGTAATATTTACAATGGTCCATAATACCCTCCGGGAGTCTACCTGGCTGGGTGCAACCATCAAATTTGCCTTTAAACAACCGATTTACCGGTTTACAACTTGCATTGATTTCATTAACTCTAGCCTACCACGAACATTTATGATAACAAATAATAATCATATATGGTTCCAAACGACATTATATGACCGTGAAATCTTTCCTAAAATTTCAAGACTTTTCGACATCGGGCTCCGAAACCTCCAAAATTTTTCAAAAAACGTGGATATTAGACTTTTATTTTCGATTTTTTTAAACTTTTTTATGCCCGGAATTAAAAATTGCCGAAATGTTTACCATGGCCCCTAATATCCTCCGGGAGCCCAATTGGGTGGGTGGAACCATCCAATTTGCATTTAAACGGCCAATTTACCGATTTACAACTTGCACCGATTTTATTAACTCAAGCCTACCATGAATATTTATGACTACATATAATGATCATATATGGTTCCAAATGACATTATATGACCCCGAAACGTATTCACTAAAATCTCAAGCCTTTTCGACACCGTGCCCCGAAACATCCAAAATTTCTCAAAAAGCGTAGATATACAAGTCTTCAATTTTGTAATTTTTTGACTTTTTTTCGCCCGGAAATAAAAATTGTTGAAATTTTTACCATGGTCCCTAATACCCTCCAGGAGTCCAATTGGGTGGGTGTATCCATCCAATTTGCCTTTAAACGGCCAATTCACCGATTTACAACTTGCACTGATTTCATTAAATCAAGCCTACCACGAACATTTATGACAACATATAATGATCATAAATGGTTACAAACACTATTATATGATCCCGAGATGTATCTCCTAAAATTTCAAGGCTTTTCGATACCGGGTCTCGAAACTTCCAAAATTCTCAAAAAGCGTGGATCTTAGCCTTTGACTTTGGAATTTTTTGACTTTTATTCGCTCGAAAATAAAAATTGCCGAAATGTTTTTCCATTGTCCCTAATACCCTCTGAGAGTACAATTGGGTGGATGGAACCATCCAATTTGCCTTTAAACGGCCAATTTACCGGTTTATAAATTGCATCGATTTCATTAACTCAAGCCTACCACGAACATCTATGACAACTTGTAATGGTTATATATGGTTCCAAACGATATTATATGACCCCCCCCAGATGTATTTCTTAAAATCTCAAGAATTTGCGACACCGGGCCCCGAAACCTCAAAAATTTCTATAAAAGCGTGGACATTAGCCTTCAATTTTAGAATTTTTTGACTTTTTTCGCCCAAAAAAAAAAATTGCTGAAATGTTTACCATGGTCCCTAATACCCTCCGATAGTCCAAATGGGTGGGTGGAACCATCCAATTTGCCTTTAAACGACCATTATACCGGTTTACAACTTGCACCGATTTCATTAATTCAAGCCTACCACGAACATTATGACAACAAATAATGATCATATATGGTTCCAAACAACATTATATGACCCTGAGATGTATTCCCTAGAATTTCAAGGCTTTTCTATACCGGGCCTCAAAACCTCCAAAATTCTCAAAAAGCGTGGATATTAGCCTTTAATTTTGGAATTTTTGGACTTTTTTTCGTCCGGAAATAATATTTGCTGAAATGTTTACCATGGTCCCTAGCTAATACCCTTTGGGAGTCCAATTGAGTGGGTTGAACCATCCAATTTGCCTTTAAACGACCAATTTACCGGTTTACAACTTGCACCAATTTCATTAACTCAAGTCTATCACGAACATTTATGACAACAAATAATGATCGTATTTGGTTCCAAACGACATTATATGACCCCAAGATGTATCCCCTAGAATTTCAAGACTGTTCGACACCGGGCCCCGAATCCTTTAAAATATCTCAAAAAACATGTATATTAGCCTTCAATTTTGAAATTTTTGACTTTTTTTCGCCTGGAAATAAAAATTGCCGAAATGTTTATCATGGTCCAGAATACCCTCCGGGAGTCCAATTATTAGGTTGGTGGAATCATCCAATTTGCCTTGAAACGGTCAATTTAATTACCGGTTTACAACTTGCACAGATTTCATTAACTCAAGCTTACTACGAACATTTATGACAACAAATAATGATCATATATGGTTCCAAACGGCATTACTTGATGCCGAGAGGTATCCCATAGAATCACAAAACTTTTCGACACCGGGTCCCGAAACCTCCAAAATTTCTCAAAAAGCGTGTATATTAGATTTCAATTTTAGAATTTTTTGATTTTTTCCGTCCGGAAATAAAAATTGCCGTAATGTTTACCATGGTCCCTAGTCCCTCCATGCCTATTTCTTTTTCTCTCTATTATGTAAGTAATAAATGAAGGAAATAGGCATATAACTAAGGGACATAGGGAGTATGCTTTTTATTCACTTTTCACTTGTCCTAACTTATAAAAAATTAGTTTAGTATGTAAATTGTAACATTGTAAATTGAAATTGAAATTAAATGGAGTAGCTCTTTATACGAATTTATTCTTGTTTTATATGAACTTTATTTTACTAAGATAAGTGGGATTGAATTTAGAATAACAAAATGTCAATCTGCTTACAACTTTAACTAATCTCAACTCCTTATTAATTATGTTGAAAACTCAAAAAAAATCAGATCTGGAACCAAACAAATGGAGTTTTTGGTAAAAAGTTTAGCTCCATAAAAAAAAAATAATAAAAAAAAGGACAATCAATAACAACGTTATCATTTTAATCAATGGTAGGTAGTAGTATAGTGCAATGAGGTCAGTGAGTTAATAAGAATTGCGTAAGCGGCATGTCCCATGAGCCATGACTAATTACAGGCATGTATGTGTACATTGCAGTATTGCACCATGTATTTGTACACGATTCCCTGGTTATCTTTGTACAATATTAATTTAGAATTCTACATTTCTACCCTAAACAATAAAAATGACATCAATAAGACTGTCGGTTGGAATTTATAATAACCAAAACTTATAATTCCGTAGCCAAATCGTACAACATAAATATTTATTCTACCATGCACATTGCACAATATAAAGGGTCCACTATTTGAAAAATATTGAGAGTTTATAATTCAAAGTGACATATATTGTTTGATGATAATTCAACAAGTGACATATGTAAGGTTGATCATTAGAGAGAAATATTTTCGACATTTTAATCGTTGAATAAATTGTGTTCTCACAATAGGAGCATCAAAATCAGTTCCTAATCGATGAATAATATAACTAAATATCCGTGTCCTACTAGTTAAAGTGCAAGGTTAGTTACTAGAATGAAGAAGACCTTTCTTTTTGAGAAGAAGACAGAAGAATACAAATTATTAAGCAAGAAGAATATAATCTAAAGATTGATGATACCTTAGATATATAAAATTAAATTAAGTAATGAAGATAAGAGCAATTATGCAAAGAAAACAATGGGCAAGAACAACAAGACCAGTTAGACAAGAAAATGAAAGAAAAGTGTGAGTGAACAGTGAAAAGGGTCCCACAAAAGTATTCATCAAAATAATACACGTACTTCAAAGGGTTGAGCATTAAGACACTTGGGTGGCTTGTGAACTACTTAATCGCTAAGTTTTTAATTATTATTATTTATCTTGATTGATAAATTCATCATCCATCTGTAATTTATATTTTTATTTATTTTTATATTTAGCAATGATCATTCCATCAATCTTTTTCTTCCATTCTTTTATCATCAATTGGATGTCACAAAAAGAGAAAAGATAAAGGAATCAATAAAAGTTGAATGCACAGTTTCACCCATTTTCACCCTGAGAAAATGATTGAAAGAATTTTACAAGTTCATGAATAGACTTGATTAATTCGTTAGGCTCATACTACTCGTATTATGTATAACTTGATTAAATTCGAGTTCAATGATATAGTTGATAATTATAAAATGAACGATTAGGATTACATGAAGGACAGAAACAGGGGAACAAAAAAGGTGCAATTGAGATTAGGCCAAACAAGGAGAAACCGACACTACTTAATATATACTTCGTAGGTGAATAAGGTGATTATGAATCATGTACTTTAATTATTTACAAAAGAACAAACTAATGGTAACATAGGGTAGTTAAGATCAAAATCAAAAGTTAAACAATCTAACCAGAAATTTATTGCCAAAAATGATCATTCACCTAATTTTAAAGACAATATACCAATAAATGCCAATGTAATTTGGGATAGTTTATTAAGTGTAACATCTCCACCATGCATTATACTTCTTCCAACCCATATTTGTACAAATATCAGTGTGTAAATTAAGTGTTCACCTACTGTTAATTAAATCACATCACCTTCACTTTATTTGCTCTGCCCCCATTTTTTTATTTGTAAGGAGGACACCTGATTTCCTCCAGAAACCCTACCACCTCTGTGAGTTATGTAACTTATGTTCCCTTTTATGTTTCCTTAAAATTACGATACTAGTTTAACTTGTATACTTTGTAAATACACTTTTAATCATTGATATTCTTTGCTCACATAGTACTACTACTGTATTATGTTTAAAAAAAATTAATACCAAGGGCTTGTTCTGATTACTGATTGGAGCTGAACTGAACTCCTGTATATAAAATTTGATCATGAAAATGGTCATATAATATAAATTAAGACAGTCCAACATCTTCAACAATAACACCATGTTTTTTTTACAATGGTAAATATATATGATCAAAATTTGAGGTGTCAAAACCTCTAACTAATCCAAGCCGAAACTTACCCTAATATATCCGATTTAGATTTTAACTTGCATAGACACAATAATTTAACATGATTCATGATTGAAATTAAGCTCGACCCAACTTCATGGAACCCAAATTAATTTGCCACCGCCTCTAATCAAAATTAGTATGAGTAGTGCATATGAAATTATGAATAATGCAAAAGTTAAACAATAAGAACACTTAGGAAAATGAGAGGAGTAAATTGGGTCGGAATTACAAGCACTACAAGGCTGGGCAAGCCGAATAGACACTGTAAAAATAGAATTACTCTGTACTTAAAATCCGTAAAAAAGATAAATAACTTTCCAGGTTGGCAGACCCAAACTCCAACTCATTAAACCGCACTCCAAGGTCATCAGAGTAACGGCTCCATCTCCATCCCCCCAGCTGGACTCCAACCACTCATCTCCGGCGCACTTTTATCTACATTGCGCCTCCTCTCTTGCGCATTTTAGCTTTTTTTTTTGTCGGTAGATTTAGATATTTATTGAAAGCAGAGGACGAATTTTATTTGTACAGAAATACTGCCTATATATCCAGTAGTATCAAATTACATTATGCTTCATTTTTTTTTTCTTCTGGAATATATGAAAATGGAACAAATAATTGAACATTAAATTAAAAAATTTAATTAAAATCAGCGAATTTTTCTACCGGGATGTGTATACGTGCGGAATATTGACGATGAGCTTCCTTCTTCACACGTGCGACTAAAAATCGCCGAGTTTCCGATGAGAGCGTAATTTCGGAATGTCGTCATCTTCAATTTCCTCTTGCAAATTCCGCAAGCTTCGTATCGCAAATACGCCGTTTCCTTTTAATTTATTATCAGCTCTTCCAATGTCGTCAATGTCGGTCGAATCTACAAAGATTAATAATCAAATTAATTCATCTATATATTTTCAAACAAATAAAGAAAGTTTTAGAGTCTTTGATCAAATTTTGTACTTATCTAAGATATAAAATGAATTTAGACAGGTTTTGAGAAAAAAATTCATAAAACCGCGCACAAAAAAAAAATAAAAATAAAAAGAAGACAAAATAAATTCAAATAAGCTAAAAGTTGAAATGAACCTAATCTTATACGAAGTATTGATTTATTTCAATGTATAAGTTCAAATAATGTATATTTACCTCAATGAAAATAAGCTCAAACAATATGTTGGATAATGTACTTTATTCGCTAGATAGGACAATGATTCTAAATACTTGCTGCGAAATTAATAGCGTGATAATTGATAGAGAATACATCAAGAAAATATTGTTATGAAATGCGAGGTAAAATATATTTTTATTATGTAAAAAAAATATTTTTTCATGAAAATATATTTTTATTATGACATAGGAGCCAAGTAGTATTTCTTAACATAAAAAAAAGCAAAGATTGTCATCTCTACAATCGTTTACAAATATGAACAATGATTAATATTTGGTAAGAATCAATTGAGTTGATTATGAGTTTATGACCCATGATTATCTAAAGTAATTTCAATTAACTTATGGTAAATAACAAGAGTAATTGGTAAAAAGTCAAAATTAAAGACAGTAAAAGTGGAAATAGGGATTAGGGCATTTGATTGGCGGGCCCATAAGCTTGTCGTAGAAGGGAGGATATTAAAGCCTTTTTTATATATCGTTTGTGATAATTGCAATTTGCATGTGACTTTAGGTTGTAAAAATGGTAGGCCCAATATAATACAAGTAAAGGTTAAGTGGAGGTAAAGTAAGTTGGTTAATTTGTGGTCAGCCCAATTTTATCCGATCCGTCGGTGACCGTTGGCTTTTCGGTTTGTTTATTTTTGAGGATGAAGGTGACCGTTGGAAGTGTGTGATGAGAGTGTTTACTTTATGTAGTTATCAATGGTTATGAACGTTTTACACTTTTACGTTTCATTTTATGAATGGTTGGAGCTTGTGTACGTAGTTTATAGGAGAGTGAAATGCAAAAATTGTCTTAAGCTCAATTATTGATTTGATGATGTTGTATTGTTGTTGATTAGGGATTATTACGGATTAGATCAAGCATTTTTAACATTGGTTGGTAGATTTCAATTAAAAGTAGTTTAACGTATATGTTTTTGAGGATGATACATAAAATGTGATATTTAGTCTTATCTATGCATACTTTTTTATAGGCTAAACAACTTACAATCTTGTGATAACGTAGAGTTGTATAACTCATATGCTTGAATTGATAGGTTAAATTTAATGAGTGCAGTCCAGTCATGACAAACTTCGGAGGGATGATATTAGATGATAATTTTAAGGGAAGATGTTTGAGTTATAGGAGAAAGTATTTAAACATAGGTTTTGGCAAATTTTCTTAACATACTATTCAAAAATCAAAACATAATAAAAGGACTTCAAAAAGTATGATTTGTCTTGACAAATTAGTGTATGCTACGTTTTACATAAGATGCTACTCCGTAGCTTCCAATCTTCCATATAAAAATTGGCATTTTCCATATCAATGGGTTGCTATTTGCTAACCTTTTTCAACATCTCTCATAACTTTTAATTTTTGAATCGATTCATCACTTTGATTACAAAAGTTGGGTAGATTGTGGATCACTGGTTTCTTATATCATCATAACTTATTGGAGAAGAATAAACTTTCTATTGTTATCTTTGTGGATAAGGAAGAACTTGTGGCAACTTACAAGAACAACATACTCAGAAATGATATGCGTATATAACCAATATTTAGATTTCACAAAGTATTAAGTGAGTTCGTTTCACCATGAATCCATCCACCCAACATCTAAAATTTCATCAACTTATATGCCTATTAAGGCCTATTCTCTTCAAATTATTTCCAGTTCAATTTAGTTTAGCTCTAGTAAGTTCAGTACAGTTCAGTTCTTAATTCTTCTCTCATAAAATATTCAGTTCAGCACAACTCAGTTCAGTCAATCAAAACAAGCCCTGATTTATACTCCCTTTATTTTATTTGTTTAGAAGAATCCCTCATCTTTCTTCATAACTCTTTAGATGTTACTTTCTCTGGATCATCAAACAATGAAATTCAAAATGTGTAACCCAGGAAATGATGAACTATGGGTTTGATCCTGTAAAAAAAATGTTCCATGGTATATGTAAAGCCCAAAGATACTGAAAAGCCCAATCTTTCAATACAGTACCAGCCCAGTTAGGCCCAACAAAATATAGTAATTTTATAATCCAAAATAACAAGACCAAAGACCTCTATTTTTCTGAGTACAGACCATATAAAACCCAACTGCGCCTCCAATTTTTCTGAAAAAAAAAAAAAAAACAAAAATAGGAAGAAATTTCTGGCGGTACTTTTGACGATCTTGTAACTTGCTATAATAGAAATCTCACTCCTGTTCTTCTTCGATCAACCCAGAAAAACTTGAGCAGAAAGATAAACAAAAAAACCAGAAATGGTGTTATGGGAGATAACATTAGCGACGGCCTATTTCTTGGGATTGAAACGAACTTATAGACTTGCTTTGAAGATTCAACGTCGTCTTATTTCGCATAAACACCTTAAGATTCGTAATTTTGCTCAAAGGTTTCTTTCTTTTTCTTCATTTCTATACTTTCTTCTTATGCTTGTTGATTTTAATTGCCAAAATGTGATTATTTGTATGATCATAAGACATTATAATCTGTGAAATTAGTGATAATTTGCTATTATAGTGTTGAATGTTGGATTGATTTTTTGTTTTTTGGGAATTGATGTTGAATGTTGATGATTTGGGGTTTTAGCAGAAGTTTTAGGGTTCATTGTAGCTCTTTCAGTAGGTTAATTAGGCGGTGGTTGCAATTTGGGTTTTGATTTAGAATATGCTCCAGGTTTCTTGTTAACGAATGATGAATAAAGGAATATTCTCTAGTTTAATTTTATCTTTGTATTTGTTTTCTTCTAGTTTGTTTGTTTGGTATGCTTATTTGCTTAGCTATTTGGACCATTAACTGTGTGAAGAACGATTTGCCGATTCACAAACAATTCTCATGTACAAACTTTGCAACATTTGTAATAATGTTGGCTATCAATGCTCCAATTGGAAATAGATTAGCTCCAGATTAGGTATATATAGTCCAAGTAGTGAAGTGATTTGTCAACTCAACTCGTGTGTTGGAGCTAATACATTTGTAAGTGTTAGGATCAATCCTTTGCATCTAATTTGAACTTTTCAGCAAAATGAAGTTTAGGGGTGCGGAGGACATGGTACTTGTAATCTTGTATCTCATGAGACGAAGAAAGTAAAAAAAAAGCATTAGATGTATGGAGTTGGTTAGGTTAGGAAATTGGTTACTGACTAATCTATTTCTCTAGTTCTAGGAACTTTGGTCTTCTAAGGATAAAGTGAAGGAGGCAGATTGGTAGACAAGTTTATGCAGTTTGCATTGTGGACGTACTGCACTTTTGGTCATCACTCATCAGCAGTACAACGAGTGATGGTCCCGATACCTTTGAAGTTGGTTTCACCCTTTATCTGAAGTAAACAATCAATAGTGGGATTTGCATAGAGTACTAGAGGGTAAGAAAATGTTTGAAATGCCAAAACTAGCTTACTTTGATGCTGGATTGCTGATATTTTGTCTTCAGTATCTAAGATAGCAAGGCTTGGATTTTATATTGCACAGCCCTGGGTTTTGTACTGGATTTGCTGTCCAATAATTGCAATATGAGTGTATTTTGGTGCATGATTACATGCTGTTTGATATTTCATTGCTTGCTGCAAACTGCGGTAGAGCAGGCATAGCAAGAAATATCTCTGCTATGTAAAACCATACATATCTATTTTCTAATTCATTGGAGCCGTAGGAGATTTGTTACTTCTCTGTAAATTAAATGATTACCTTTATGACAACCACTCTGAGCTGCATCTCTGATGTCTTGAATCTAGATAAGCACGTTTATGAGCACGTCAGAATATTGAGATAATGCTTTATAATGGATGAAAAGCCTGCTGAAAGACCCTTAATGTTTCTTCAGACCGAGAATCTGTCTTGCTAGCTCGTAGAGGTATGCTGAGTCCTTTGTTCCAATTATCCATCAAAGATCATCATCTTTATACCTTTTGCAAAGACGCTGCTAGCTTAAAATATTTTCCTCATACCTTGCTTTTTTTTCATTTGCCATTTGCTAGTTGCAAGTTGCAAGCAGTCTACATTTTACTTGCCATAGCTCTACAAATTATGTCATATTTCTATTTTTCTTTGCTTCACAGACTATGTACGTAGTACTTGCAACCAGTGTCTAGAGAATGTTAACCAGTTAGTGATTTGCTGCTTCTTATATTCTGTCTTTTAGGAATTTTCTTCCTCTGTTTGCTCTTTGCTCATTCAAGTTGAAAAACAATATATTCTTTGAAGGGTTGATCATTTCTAAATGGTATATGTACCTGAGTGGATTCCATTTAGGGTGCTGTAGTTTAGTCTAGTCTATTTATTTGTGAAGAATTGTTTTTTTTTTTTTTTTTAAATTTCTTGAAGAACTTGTCACAGCTTCAATATCTCATCAAATTCTATTTTCGAGGCTCACTTGGGAATATGACTCCATGTTATGGAATTATGGGTCATTATTTCTTATCTTATGGTCTTGAAATGAAGAAACAAGTGCAGGCCAGGCAACATTTCCTTTATGTAAAATGCCGTATTTATCAACATAGTTGTGGAAAAAAGGAACTTTTTTTACCCTAGATCATGGCCAAAGTCATCCTCTACTCTGAGGAAACAATTTTGTTAGAACTAAGATCATGTTGATGCTGTTAATGTGCTCTTGTTTATTCTTCTATGGTTTCAGTTTTCTAGGGATGTTCATTTGCTCATTTGGTGCTAATAATTTCTCAAAAACCATCATTTGGCTCTAGTAAAATTGGCACAATAGCATATCAAGCAAATAATGTTGATAAATGGGTTTTTTTGCTGAAGTTAGGGCCTGTTCTCATACGTTGAAATTCAGTTCAGTTCAGCTCAACTCAGCTTTGCTCAGTTCAGCTCAACTCAGCTTTGCTCAGTTCAGTTTAGCTCCTAATTTCCTTCTCTTATAAAATATTCAGTTCAGCTCAGTTCAGTTCAGTTCAGCTGAGTTCAGTCAATGAGAACATACCCTTAAATGGTGTCTTCATGATTTTCCTAAGTATTTTGAGTGGGTTGTTGGTAAATGAAGAATTGGTGAGGATTACCCAGTAGAAGGTTTTGAGAGTGTCTTATGTTAGATTAAGTTTGAAGATTTTCCCCTGCCAGGCTACTTTTCAAATAGTATTAATAAAGTCCATGGTGATGTCACTTATGTGCTGCTAACTTAAATTACTGTATTGTATTTTATTCAGACGAACCAGAGCTGTATTTGATGTAGCACTAAGGGTTCATCAGAACATTCAAGATAGAGACATACAAGTAGGTCGAAATGTTGGGAACTGGATCCTCAGATGGCTCGACAAGATGAAACCATCAGCCAATATCCGTGGTGCACCCCATGAGTTGCCTCCAGGAAATCACAACCAAGGCACTACCATGACAAAGCAATCGGAGTATCACCAGAAAAACAATGGCAACACCCAGAAATTCAGCACCAGAAGTTCTGAAAAGGGTTCTGATCGGCATCTGTTTTCTGCTACTAGACCTACATGGTCTACAGCTTTTCCCTCCATCACAATCATGGCACGGCATCCGAAATCCGTTGGCTCCCAGTACAGGCAACTTTTCCTCAGTGGCCCTCAATGGTTGGCACCAAGCAGTGGAAGTTCGGGATATAGAAGGGTCATTAGAGAGGATATCAGGCTGTGGATGCAACAGAATTAGCCTCTTTGATCAGCCTTTATCCTTCCTCTTCTATGTTGATAATCTACTGAAGTCTGTTGGACTTGGACATCTTGTGGCCAATGTCATAAAGTTAGAATTATTTATTTTTATTTTTATTTTTATTTGTTTCCCTGTTTGTTAATTGTTTTTATCCCAGTGAATCGCTCTCAGAAAATTACTGTAATTAGGTGGTGTTAACATCGGAGTCAATTTCATCAAGTCTGTGAACATGATGTCAATTTTGTGTACCTTTAAGGGCTTAAACCTTGCATGATTCCATTGTGAATAAAAAAGCAATTAGTATTATATACTCCTGGATCGTGTTAGGTTGATCAATGTTTTAAAAAAAAACAACATGCAAATATAAAATAACATATACTTATTTTAAAAATAACATGTATATAAATTAAAATAACAAGAAATTCATATTAAATAACAAAAAAATTTATAAACCTGGAGTACCATGCACACGGTACTCCAGGAGTAGCATAGAATTTGCGCCTATCAAAATTAGAAAAAGAATAAAACAACCTAATAACGGTAGCACTAGTTGCCGGAAAATTCTCGACAGTCTACAGTGAGCTTTAAAGGAGTAACATCGGCCACTCCCTTAAACTTCATCCTAAAAAAAAATTAAAAGAATATGAATAGCTAATTAAGCTATAGCAAGTGCATTATTATGTTGGTTATTGTCGTTAAAAACTTGGAGGAAAACAAAGCCAATCTTTCTTTCTTGTCCAAACCTAAACGACCATAATTGACCAACATCACCAAGTTTGAGATTAATTTTGTTTTTCACATCCCACCAACTACTTTGCAGTACCAGGTTCTTCTTGTTATTATCAGGCTCATTCTTTGGCCTCTTTGATAGATATAGTTTCATCTCTTCTTTGTTTTGCAATATTAAAGTCACCCTAATATCTCCGCCTTCTTCCAATTCTCTCTTTTCTTCATCGGTTAAAATAAGTTCATTATGTTCACGCATGTCAGTCTTAGCAAGCAATAATCGATTTTGGTTTTTATCCACATCCGATTTAGTTATGTATTTTTGCATTACAAGCTTAGGCACTTCACCTCCCATACTTATTGCTTTCTCTACGAGTTCACTTGGAAGATTAGGGGGGTTAAATTTTGCCTTTTTCCTTTCTTCTTTGCTCGGCCCTGGATTTTTTTGCTTCTTTGCTATCTTTGATGACTTATTATGGCCTTGTTCCGAAGAACAACGTCTCTTTAGCACCCTTTTATTATTTTCTTGATGTATAACAGGAACAAGAGAATTATTATTAGTCATAACACTAGCATTACAATTATATGCTTCTTCAGGGATGATAGCCTTATTGACGTTGTCGTCATTATTTTTTCTTTTTGCATAAATCTTTTTACCAAAAAGTTTAATCATAGTAACTGTATCATTATTATTACTACTGCATGCTTCTTCAGGGTTGTTGACATTGTCATTACTATTTCCTTCTGCAAATATCTCTTTTCCAAAAAGCTTAATCGATTTCACCATTATTGCAACGGATGATCTTTGAAGTTAGAAGCTAGTTGAAAATATTATGAAAAGGTACGTAAGAAAGAAAATTATTGGTGTATGAAAATTGTAAGTGAAAAACTCAACTATTTGGGTCAGTATATATAATACTATTAACCGCTTTATGATTTTTGGAAATAAGTTTGGGATAATGCTAATGCTAGTCCTAATTCTAATTAAAATGGGATAATGCTAATTTTTTTTGGTGTTTAAAGAGCCACAAGGGCAGGATGAGAATTGATTCCAGGATCTCCTGGAACCGGAAGGGAAACTCTAACCACTTGAGCTATCCTTCACTCTCAAATGGGATAATGCTAATGCTAGTTCTAATTCTAATTAAAATGGGATAATGCTAATGCTAGTTCTAATTCTAATTAAAATGGGATAATGCTAATGCTAGTCCGGCCTAATTGTAATTAAAGTTGACACTAACTTTTTTAATAAAATTATTTGTACAATTGTGTTGTAAAGTTGCCAAAGTTATCAAACATTATCCAAGTTAGATTAAATTACCCCAATATAAACCTCCAGTCTATAATATATTATCGGTGTATGAAAATTGTAAGTGAGAAAACTCAAATATTTGGATCAATATATATAATACTCTGAACCGTTTTATTTATGAAAACAAACTTTAGATAATGCTAAGAGCATCAACACTGGTGGTATGATTTTATACCACGGTGTAAATATTCATCAAAAATATGATATTTTTTACTACAATGATGGTGTAAAAGTATACCATGGAATGGTATATACCATCTCATGGTAAACATTTGCTTTAGTCCCCGTGTAACATAAACCAACCAGGTCAAAGTAAATAATCATAAAAAAAAAAATGCCATTGTTCATAATTTTTCAAGACCTACACATAGACACCCATATTGATATAGTTTTAGTTCTAATAATAAAATAAAATATAATTATAATTAAATTAGTTGTATAATCAATACATATAGGAGAGATAAAGTGTGGTGGTAAACTTTTTTTTTTATAGTGGGTTAACTCCACCGTCACAATTTGTTATCCATCCAACAAATAAATCTACAAAAGATCTTAACGGCGTGTAGTCGACGGCCGGCGACTTCCTAGCGCGTTCAACTCCGACGGATCACAGTTTTACCCTTAATTGGTATTTCTCTCTCCTCTAAACCCTAATTTTATCTTCAATCATCAATTGTATGCAATCCTTAGACAATTCGATCTAATTTTGTAATTAAAGACTTGGAAGTTTCCTAATTTCTTTTTCTATCAATATGATTTACGAAAATTTAGGGATTTTAGTTCTATTCAAAATAAAAAATCAAAATTGGATTTCAATTGTTAATTGCTTGGGCTTACTCTCAATTTTTCCTCAATTTTCCCAAATTCGATCTAGTTCTATAATTAAAGACTTGAATGTGCTTTCGATTGATCTTAACTGTAGACTATTAATTTACATTGCAAATCAAATTTGGTTTTTATAGGGTTGATTCAGAATTTACAATTTTACATGTATGATAGTGTAATATTCAGCTCCATTGAGTTCTTGAGACTATTAACGGTTAAGTTTTGACGTCTTTGTTTGTATGGCTTGTATCAGTTACATCATGATATGAAAATAGTCAGTTTGATGTTGATTTCTGCTTGATGTTTTTTCAATTTGTGTGGTTGATTCAATTGCTTCTCCATATGCCTCCTGTCATTTTTTTCACACTCGCATTACACAAATTCTCTTCTTTATTTGGAAGTGGATGATTAAGATTGGATGAATTGGACGATATTAGTGTAATTAGGCATTCTGCTTATTTGCCTTTGTGAAACAAGCTCTCACAACACAGTTTACACAGAATATAGAACATAGTTGCTACGTCTGAGGAGCGTACACTGATGGAGCTTGCAGACAGGGCTGTTGGTTTTCTGTTATGTTGTATCAGCTTATCAATATTCACGTACTATACTTTCTGGGTTATCATCCTGGTGAGTTCAAATCTGATTAATTTTTCATATATAGTCTGTATGAGCTTATGTTATGTAACAAAATTCTTCATGGATCATTGCAGCCATTTGTTGACAGCGACCACTTCATCCACCAGTATTTCTTACCTCAGGAGTATGCGATCATCATCCCTGTTCTTGCTGGTGTTACACTTCTTTGTTTTCTCAGTGTCTTCGTTGGATCTGTAATGTTGAAATCCAAAAAGAAGAAGGCTTAATCTCATTTGTCTTCATTTTTTTTTCCTTTTTGCTTTCAAATTTTTCATGAAGGTTGTTTATAATCCTCCTGTAAGACTGTAAGTACAGCATTTATGATACCAATTTCATTAGTGTACGTATACAGGAACAGCCTTTGATATCTATTAGCAGTGTTTTTGTTCAAAAATTTCTTTTAGCTCAACATTTTGTCATTATCAAACTTACCTGTAGAATACATGGGCTTCAAGCTTTCAGCTGCTTTTCTGTTGTAAATTACTGTTGCCATGCAAAATACTACATACTTCATACTTCGTATATGGAGACAATGGAGTAGATGATGTAAGGCATCGCTTTTCAAGATTGTTACTTGCTATTATATGTATAGTGTTAGGTGGTATCGTGTAGTTAAAAAACATGATAGAGAGGCAAGATAACAAAGGAAGTAATTGTCATGTATTCCATGACCATGATATTAGAGGGCAGTACCATCTCAAAAACAAAACTCTTGATGCAAGGCCTTGCTTCTTTGTTTAACTTGTATAAGAGTTAAGAGTATACTTGAAAACAATGTGGTGGATTGAGAAAAGTTTAAATGAAAGAGAATAGTAAATCATTGCTTTATTTAAGTCTGTAAATTACTCTTAAAGCTTTATTATTCAAATAAAAGTGTATTTGTGGCAAGATAAACAATCATTAGCCTGTTACAAATTTCTTCAGGCAATTAGCAGTCTTGAGCCCAATATCTTACTCGTACTACTTTCTATGATAAAGCTAAAGAAAGGAATGTGCCTTCTTAAAGAAAAATCAATTACAAACAAGTAAGCTCTTTACAGAATGTATCAAACGCTGCACAACAAGATATCTTTCCAATAACACCAAAAGGGCACATCTGCACTTCTAGTCAAGAAGCGGACTCCCTTCTCTGACAAGCACAAAGAGGCCACCATCTCCTCTTGAAATCCTAAAATCTTCATCGACATACGTGAATAGCAACCAAGATGAAGTGCGTTCACCTGGAATGGAAAGCTTAAGAGGTGGCAGACCATATAATGACCGTGAAATACTTGCTGCTGCCTCCTGAACAGGATTCAGGAGCTGCTGCACAGGAGAAAGGGTAATATTTTGTCCAAACACATTTATATTCTCTGGAAGATCAAATTGAGATTTAATCTTTGGAGGCTCAAAAGTGGCTTCTTTAAATTGAACCTGCATATCAGAAATCAGCTGATTTAGCACATTTAATCTCCATTTAAGCATCTTAACTGAAAGAAAATAATCAAATTCTCAAATAAAATAATAATTCCTCCTCGTAAACTTGCAACCTGTGGGGAATTACACTATTCAACACACAACTTTAATCTATCTCAGACCCTGAAAAGAATTGAGTTGAGATACTTTCCATAAACCCCACGAGATCCCAAAAGGCCAGAGTGGTTGGAATCGTCCACTTCATAAAATATGCTTCCTATCACCTGTGTAACCGTGTTACATTGACTCTTCATTTCATTTCAAGTACACATGTCAGATCCTCGACACTCGGACATGAGAATGACACTTGGATACTTCACTTTTGGTTCAAACTATTGATTTTTTTTTTCTTCACAAAATAGCCGAGTCAGATGCTTGGACACATACCCATGTCGGACATGGGTATCCAAGACCATGTGACATAGCCTATCACAGACACAAGATCACAAGATGTCTTTATGTAACCGACCAATGTGCGCATAAGGTTCCAAATAACCTTTTATGGCACAGAAGTCTCTGACCTATTAGACAAATCTTCTACTAAACAAAGGATCGATTCTTTCTACTTGCTTTCCCAAACTGTCGAAGATTCTAAAGGTTTTGTGGCAATTAAGCTAATAATGAGTCATTATTGAATGTTTATTGAGAAGGTTATAAGCTTTCATGGAGTCCCTTAAACCTTAAAGGATGGTTATCCATTGAGCGGTTCGCATAAATTTAAGATAATCTTAGGTGGAGATGGAGGTGAGAGTGAGTATATTTGCAATGGCTGGGGTGGGGAATTGGGGATTATGAAAAGGTTGGGTAATTAGATGGAAGAGGAAAAAAAAAAGGGGGGGATGAATGTGGTTTAGGGTAGATAGTGAATAAGTGATTTCCCTTTTTAGTTTTAGTATATACAAGTATATAATCTAACAAAATTCCATGAAGTATGTGATGATATATTTATTTGCATGTGTATATATGAGTAAAAGCAAACTGATGATACGCAAGAAAACATAAGGAGAGAGAATTCTAGTGAGAGAAGAGACCAAACAATCCAACAAATTAAGGAAAGAACCCAGAACCCAGAACCCATGCGAAAATCTAGATCGAAGCTACTACCACCCACTTCAATCCTACTCTACTCAATTCTCTTACTTAGAACCAAATAACTGCAATTCCAGCATATCTCTTGGTCAAGCCCCATCACTTAAAGGAAAACACAGTGTACACATGCACAATTTCATCTAAATAATCAGCAATCCCCATATATAAAAATAGAATATTAAAACTGATTCCCTATCCGACACAATTACAATTGTGTAGCTTTCAATCTCCAAATCACTAGATCTACACGTCATAGTCATGGAGCCTCAAAAAGCTTGATCTTTGATAAAATGCTTAACAGTAATTATTATAGCTAAATACAAATGGTGGGGCTACAAAAGGCAAAGAGAGCACTTGAATGGTCTGAGCCTAAGAGTCCGCACATTAATTGCATAGATAAGGCTGCACCATCTACTACGTCCCTCCAAGTCTCCAACCAGCAAAACACTCACCCACACAACAATTGTAGGCAATTGCAGTTAGGACATGGCATCATTCTGATTTTACATTAGGATTTTCGTTGAATTCTATGGTCTTTAAGTACCGTGCCTACCCAGTACCGAGAAATACATGTGATTACATGAACACAATTTTTGGAATGAGATATTTGAACAATTTTGGAAGGGGCAAAGAAGATTCATTATGATGAAAAGAAAGCAATGCCATAACAGTAACATAAGATAAACAAGTAAAACAACTGAAAGTGGCACCACAACACAAGGTATTGATTTGAACGACAACGCTATTAACTCGATTCCATATATAGCCCAGACCATGTGCAAGCTACATTCATCACACCACAAAGCAAAGGTTTGTTCAATTACCTGTATCCTTGAAGGGCTACTAACATCAAATTTGGCTGTTGCACTAAATGAGAATGTTGCAAAAGGACTGGACAATGTGGTCGAATTCTCCACAGTTTGGCTGGTGGTGCTAATGGCTTGACATATTTGTTGAACTTTTAGCAACGGTGTAGATCCAAGAGCAAGAAGAGGCAACAACTCAGAAAAGGCTGTGTACCTGATAATATACAGAGAAAATGATAGATGAGGCATGGTAAAGAAGATGAATAAAATTTCCTGTTATAGCTCAGACAAAATCACAGATGATGACCGTTAATATCAAAGGATGTTAATGATAATATGCATCAGATGTCAATATATTCTTCAACTTCATAGCATGTGAATATAAGATCTCTTATTTTCTGAAGTTTTATGTTGTGAATTTGCTATTAACTCTTTTAACATCTAAAGGTTCATTGAACACAAGAATATCAACACACACACACACACACTACAGGGTCAGTTAGAACTTTTTACAAATTGGCATTTAGTAACATACAATCGTGGCTGATTCAAGACAACATTTCCTTGTTAATGCACCAACTCTCTTCCACTGTTCTATCATAATTTTCCCTCAAAATATTTCAACAGAATAGAATTCTGAAGGAAAATGGCAACCAATCACAAGAAATGGCTATTAATACTATCTTATCCCCTAGAGCTTCTCTATGTTAGGAATTTCCAATGAGTGAAGAAATAGTGCCCAACATCACAATATCATTAGGAAATAGGATGGTGAGTTGGTGACTAGCCAATAAGATTAGAGGGTAACTTCATGGTTTAGTATGGAACCTCACTAGTGTGCGAGTCACTGATCATACTCCCTTGTTTCCATACATAATTGTCGCATTATCCTAATTCATTTATAATTAAGGATATAACTTCATTCACTGCTACATGCTTACATCCTTTATATGGACACATCATTGCTTAATTCTCCCCATCACTCATTCTAATTGAGGGGAAGTTCGAAAAATCCAATTATGATCCACTACTATCCTAACAAGCATGTCATCTTTTTTCCAAGCATCCCAAAATAGAATACCTGACTAGTATAACAGTGACAAAACAACCCAAATAAAGGCACACAACAAATTCCCTTTTCCACTTATCACCCTAAAAAAGACTACAAGATGATCTTCCCTATAGATTAAAAACAACAACTCATTCAATACTTCAATATAAATCAATGTAAGCATAACATAGTAAGAATAAAATCAAATTCACAATGTAGAAGTAACAGGGGATAAATTAAAACCACAAGACAAGAACATAGAAAAGCTTACACCAAAACCCAATTGCCATCAAGCAAGCCCGGAACCTCAGTCGGGTTAGGATTCGGGTTCGCCGCCTCGAGTTGATTAACAAGCTCCGACACCTCAGCCCGAACCTCAGCCGAGGCCCGAAACCCGAGCTCCGACCCATAAAGAGAATCCAACAAACACCTCTTCAGCTCCCAATTTTTGTTCACCCAAGTACTACTACTACCATTAGTTTCTCTCTCCTTAATCTCTTCGCCGTCAATTGCAAGACGGCCCCATTCATCTTCATCCTCGCGAATGGGCGGGTCGGAGTCGGCGAACCTGGACTCAGTCTTGGGCTCAGGCCCAGATTTCTCGCCCCATTCGTCGGAAACTGTGACAGAAACATTGAACTCAGGTGGGTTCACGGAGGCGGAAGGGTTGGGCTTGGGCTTTGGGTCTGGACCCCATTCATCGTCTTCATCGGAGGAAGAAGCGGAAGAACGGGTGGATAAGAAGGTTCTGGAAGAAGGACGCGTGGAGGAGAGAGAAAGAAGTGGGGTTTGAGAAGGGAGGAGAGAGAAAGAAGAAAACTGGTTGTGGTTGTAATGGAGGATTGAGGATTTGGGGAAGAAGATGGAAGGTGGTGGAGTTGAGAGAATCGTCATTTTTGTTAATGGAATGAAAAAATTGAGGGAGATTTGGTGGACATGGGTGTTTTTGTTACTATTTTCTGTTTGTGTATGTTGTTAACTTGGACCTATTGATCAAATTTTCTACAACTCCATTTGCATGTACCCGGTGTACAGTATTTTTACTGTACATCGGGTTTTTCTCACGTGCAACTTCTTTATTGTTTTTTTTTTTTTTTTTTTTTTTTTTTAAAATAGCTTAATTTAAAATCACGGAATTTTATACCTAAATCAAAAAAACGCAGAACAATGGAGGAGAGAGAAAGTGAGAAAACGCAGAACAATGGAGGAGAGAGAAAGTGAGAAATCGCAAAAATTGCAAAAAACGATCATCAATCGAGGAGAAAAAAGGTTAGAAAACGCAAAAATTGCAGAAATCGATCATCAATAAAGGAGAAAAAAGGTGAGAAAACGCACAAATAGAAGAATTCGATCATCAATCGAGGAGAAAAAAGGTGAGAAAACTTACAAATTGCAGAAATCGATCATCAATGGAGAATTCGACTTTCGATACAACAAAATGCAGCAATCTCATTCACGAATTGCTACAAAAACAGAGGCAAGTTGAGACTGAATTTGAAATCGATTTAAATCGATCGATTATAGAAGAAGAAGAAACTTATTGTTTTGGAGATGAATTCGTACCAATATTCAACCATCCAGACAATGCAGAAGCAATTGATAATGCAGAAGACGCAATACACAATGCTGAAAATCAAGTGGTTCCTGATAAATCAATTGATTCAAATTCAGAACAAACAACCAAAACAAATGCAACTGAAGGTAATTTCTATAAATTTTTGAGATTGTATGCTAAAAAGAACCCTTTGAATACATAATTGTTACCCTTTTTATGCATAAACGTGACCCTATTTATGCCTAAATGTTACCCTCAGATTGAATGCAGAACTTTTGAGATTGCATGCAAAAAGTAACCCTTTGATTGCCTAAATGTTACCCTTTTCATGCTTAAAAGTGACCCTATTTATGCACAAATGTTACACTCAGATTGTATGCAAAAAGTAACCCTTTGAATGTCTAAATGTTACCCTTTTCATGCTTAAAAGTGACCCTATTTATGCACAAATGTTACACTCAAATTGTATGCTGAAAATTCAAGTTGTATGCAGAAAGTATCCCTTTGAATGCCTAAATGTTACCTTTTTCATGCATAAAAGTTACCCTATTTTCACACGAATGCTACCCTTTTTTATGCTGGCTGTGGTTATTATCTGATTTGTTTGTATTAAATAACAGATACAAATCCAATTGATGCTTCTGGTTTAGATCTTAGAGGATCATTTGTTGGTGTGGTAAGAGAAACTTTTGAAGAAATTTTGGAATTGTATGAAAAACATGCTGCTATACTGGGATTTTCAATAAGAAAACATACAACTAGATTCAAACAACACACAAAAATAGTAACTGAGAAAAACTATGTGTGTTCTGCTGAGGGAAAGAGACATTCAGGTCAGAAGAAAACAAAGTTAGTTGAAATGGTTGATGAAGAGGATGTAAATGTAAAAGCAAGAAAGCCAAGACAAGTAGCCATTACAAGATCAAATTGCAAGGCATGCATAAGAGCAAAAGTGAATAAAGAAGGACAGTTTGAGGTGGTGTCTCATGTTATTCAGCATAACCACGAGCTAACAAAGCCACAGTGGCATTATTTGCATCGTTCTGAAAGAAAAATGACAAAGGAAAAAACTGAAGCAATCAAAACAATGAAATCTTCAGGTTTAACTACAATGGACACTTACTATTACATGGCTACAGAGGCTGGAGGAGAACAGAATGTAGGCCATAGTGTTGTAGATCACCTGAATTTCTGCTCAAGGTTAAGAATGGAACAAATTGAGGCTGGAGATGCTCAAACTTTAGTGAACATTTTAAGTCAAGAACAATCAGAGGATCCAAACTTCTTTTTTAGAGTGAAGTTTGACAAAGAAGGAAGAATTTGCAATATCTTTTGGAGAGATTCAATGATGCTAGAAGACTATAGGATATATGGAGATGTTCTTGTCTTTGATACAACATACAGAACCAACAGATATAATCTTATATGTGCTCCATTTGTTGGCATAAATAACCACTGGCATAATTGTATGTTTGCATGTGCTTTTATTGGGGATGAAACAACAGATTCATTTGTGTGGTTATTACAAACCTTCTTCAAAGCTATGGAGGATAGAAAACCAACTTCAATATTCACTGACCAGGACCAAGCAATGGCAAATGCAATTCTGGAGGTAAAAGATTTATATTGACATCTTACAGATTTGAGATCTGACAATAAAGTTTTTCTTTTCACATAAAAGTTACCCTTTTATCTGCATAAAGTTATCCTTTTTAGTGCATAAAGTAACCCTTTTAACAGCATAAAGTGACCCCTTTATTTTCAATGCAGGTGATTCCAAATACAAGGCATAGACTTTGTATATGGCATTTGGAGCAAAATGCCATAACCAGATTTGGAGCTCTTAAAAAAGACAAAGAATTCAAATTTGCATTCAACCAGTGCTTAAAGATGTGTGTGACAGAACAAGAATTCGAAGAAAAGTGGCAGGCAATGTTGCAGAAATATGAGTTGACAGAACACTCTTGGTACAAAAGAGTGTATGAGTTGAAAGACAAATGGTGTCCTGCCCTTAGTAGAGATTTCTTTTCAGCAGGAATCTTATCGTCACAAAGGAGTGAAAGCACTAATCATGCTATAGGATTCAGAGCAAGTAAAACAACTACTTTGACAGAATTTTATACCATATTTAAGAAGACAACCAATCGTTGGAGAAGCACAGAGAAATATGATGAGTTTACCTGTAGCAAGTCAATAGCATTCACTTCATTGCCTCTCTCTGGAATGCTAAAGCATGCTGCACAGGTAAAAAGTTAACTGACAACTACATAAATTACACCTAATATATGGCAATTTAAATGAACCTACATGATTTTGATGTACAGGTTTTCACTTTATCACTCTTTAGAGATTTTGAAGAGGAGTTTGGATACTCTATGGCAACAACTGTTCAGATGTTAGGCAGTAATGAAGAATGCCTACTTTATCAAGTAACACTAGAAGACAAGCCATGGTCTGCACATCAAGTAAACTATATACATGAGAGCCAAACTGTATGGTGCACTTGCAAAAATTTTGAAGCATCTGGATGGTTATGTTATCATTGCATCAGAATTCTACATTTGCATTCAGTAACAAGAATACCAGATAAGTATGTTTCAAAAAGATGGACTAAGTTTGCAAAAACAGAGGCATGGGATAGGTTGAAGAATCAGGATCCTAAACAGCAATATATTCCATGGAGGCAAACAATGATGAGGAAATACTACAATCTAATCTTAAAAAGTCAAGAAAATGAAGACACAAGAGCATTTATGGAAGAAAGCTTCAGAAACAGTCTTAAAATGGTGGAAGACTTACTTGCTATTGCTGCTCAGAAAGAAAGTGCAGAAGCTGCTTCTAACATTCCTGATGTGGCAGACAGCACTCAAAGCAATACTGACGTTTCTTCAGCATCGAGTACAAGCACAAGTGTACCACAAATACTTGATCCTAAAACGGCTGTAACAAAAGGAAGAAGCAAGAGAGCAAAAGGAGGACTTGAAAAAAGCAAGAGAAAAAGAAAACCAGCACTGCCACCTCCAAATTCAGAATTTGGATCAAAAACACCTAACTTACGACTCTTTTAAGATCTTTTTTTGAACATTTTTTTTTTCGAAATTAATATACCTTGTATTATTAAGCTTCAGAAACAGTCTTAAAATGGTGGAAGACTTACTTGCTATTGCTGCTTAGAAAGAAAGTACAGAAGCTGCTTCTAACATTCCTGATGTGGCAGACAGCACTCAAAGCAATACTGATGTTTCTTCAGCATCGAGTACAAGCACAAGTGTACCACAAATACTTGATCCTAAAACGGCTGTAACAAAAGGAAGAAGCAAGAGAGCAAAAGGAGGACTTGAAAAAAGCAAGAGAAAAAGAAAACCAGCACTGCCACCTCCAAATTCAGAATTTGGATCAAAAACACCTAACTTACGACTCTTTTAAGATCTTTTTTTGAACATTTTTTTTTTGAAATTAATATACCTTGTATTGTTAAACTATTTTTCTTTTGTTTTTTTACTCTATGACAAGTTTAATGAAAATGTGATTGACACTTTTATTAGCAGATATTTAATTCTTGGAAACATCAACTTATGTTACCCTTTTCATGAATTAAAGTGACCCTTTTCATGCATAAACGTTATCCTTTATATCCACTAAAAGTTACGCTTTCTGGTAATAAAAGTTACCCCTTTTGTCAATAAAAGTTACCCTTTTCACGCATAAAAGTTACCCTATCTATCCAAAAAAAGTATACCTTATCCTTTCTATCCACTAAATTAACCTTCTCTTTGTTAATAGTTACCCTTTCAAGTAATAAAAGTTACCCCTTTTGTCAATAAAAGTTACCCTTTTCATGCATAAAAGTTACCCTATCTACCCAAAAAAGTATACCTTATCAAATATAAAAAGTAACCCTTTTTATGCCACAAAGTAACCCTTTTTATGCACAAAAGTGACCCCAAAAAACATACACAAGAACCTTTCAAATTACTTAATGTATGCACATACATCAGTATTCCAAAAGAACAAAAAACTAACCACTAAGTTTAATTACATCATTTAACTTGATGTATATGCACAAACATTAAGTTTTTTCATTGTTCAAAAAATGCTCCTAGACCTAATCAACCTTTGCTTCTAACAGTCATTTCACCCTTTAGAAGGAGTGTACTTGTCTGTCTTCTTTTTTGCCCTTTTTCCTTTGGGATTCTCTTCGTCTGCCTCTGCCTTTGCTTCTACTTCAGCTGCCATTATTCTTTCTTCATTATCTTTCTTCTTCTTTGCAGCAATTGCATCCTTTCTTCTCATTTCAATTTCTTGGCAATAAGCAGGATCTTTCTTCTTCTCATTGAACTTCTCTAATTCTGACAACACATCATTCCTAGATTCATTCAAATCACACAGCACCAGTGTCGTACAAATCTCACCTCGCAGAAATTTTCTCCCAATAATCTCACAACAGAAAAAAAAAAAAAAAAAAAAAAACTTATCAATATGTAATTAATAAAAGCATTAGAAAGGGAAAAAATACATACAAAATAGATGAATAATTACTGTTTTGAGTTCATTTAATTTGAACGATTCGCCAACAAAATGGAGCATGTGATACATAACAAACACCCCACAGTCCAAATTGTCAACTTTTTCTTTTCTCCATTCCAACTCAACAATTTGAAACCTATAAGAAGGTAGCTGAACACTCTTTGGATGATTTCTTTTTCCGAGAAAAACACCCATTTGATCACACTGACATAAAATATAAAAGTTTAGAATAAAATAAAACAAGAAAAAAGAAAAAAAAAATTTAAATGGAAACAATAAGTAAACAGAAACATAACAATGAAATCAACATAAACATACCAAGTGTGAAGACAATTCTTTGGTATATTCAAGAGCATCATCACGCCAGATGATATTGTCAAGATAATATACCACCTCTTTTGTATGATCAATAACAAACAAAATGTAGTGATTCTCAATAAGAACAGGAAAATATATCTGAAACAGAAAAAATTAAAACACTGATTTAGACAGTTTAACACAAAACAGAACTTTTTTAAAGTTTTGATAGTAATTTATCATGAAATATACCAGTTCAGCATCCATAATATCACATTCAGGATTCTCATAGCTCACCCAACCTTCCCATAAACCGTGCAAATCATTAACAGCTTGTGAAACTTCACCTTTGCCAATGTTTTCACAAACATGCAAGAATGCAAACTATTAAAAGTATGAGAACTTGTTTATATAAAAAGATAATAACTTTAGTGCACATAAAGGGTAACTTTAGTGCACATAAAGGGTAACTTTAGTGCATATAAAAAAAAAAATCAAATTACTTACACTTTGCCTCACACCAAAGAAGAATTTTCGAGGACCAGAATCAAAACATGCCTTCTCGTTCAAATACAGACAGTAGCAATCAATGATGCACCATCTAATTCTAAGTGGAGCTACCAGGGATACCATGTCTTCTCTTGGAATTAAAAAATTCATCCCAATAGTAACAAGATTCTCACTGCAACAATAAAAAATAAGATAAGCATTAAACAAAAAAATAAAGGAAAAAAAACATATAAAATATAATTATTATAAAAAATGACATTTAACTTCCTCATCATTGAATCATCCTTCAGTAAACAATAATCAAGAATTTCCTGATGTAACTTGGGCAATTTCTTGAAAATCCGAGCATTAGACCTCAAAAACAGAGTAAGAAAAGGAACATCCACACCTACTGGCCCACAGTCGAGTGAGCAAAAAGATTTATTGCCTCTGACGATACGTCTAGAAGCATTTGCTACAGAAGGCCCAGCATCATCCTCAGACCTATTCATCAAAACACTTTTTCCTTTACCATTGACATCATCCTCAGACCTATTCAAATTCAAATCTTCTTCAGATTCATTATCAGGATCATCACTGTTATGACCTTCAGGTTCATAAAAATCACGAAACATTTCATGAATAGACTTCATCTTGTTACACTCCTCAATTAAACCATCTAAAAGCTTCAGGTAATGAGGATCAGAAAGTAACTGTTGTGTTTGAGAAAATACAACAGGATCATCAGAGGATAATGATTCAGTTCTGCGAGAAGCAATCATATCACTCAAGGTTTGAAAACCCTGTGACTGAACCAACAATAATACATCCATATTTCTTTTGACCAAAAGAAATGTTTCATGAACAGCCTGCAAACATATGAACCAATAAGAAACTATACAAATGTAAAAAATAAAAATAAAAAACAAATGAAAATTCATGATATATGCATAAAGTTACCCTTTTAAATGCATAAAGTTACCCTTTATTATGCATAAAGTTACCCTTTAAAATGCATAAAGTAACCCTTATAACTGAATATTTAGGGTAACTTTAGTGCACAAAAAGGGTAACTTTAGTGCACAAAAAGGGTAACTTTAGTGCACAAAAAGGGTAACTTTAGTGCATATAAAGAGATAATAACTAAATAAAAAAAAAAAAAGAGCACTTACATCAGTTGAAATTTCTTTAATTTCATCATCAGTCATCACACTTTCTGGAAGATCAAATGCAAGAATGCGGCCACTTCTACCACTTGTAGAAGCCCCTTGACCACAAGTTTGCTTAACAACAGGAGTTATAGGATCCCTAACTTCAGGCTGTGAAACGGGATATGTAAGGGTATCCAATGGTCCCTGCCCAAAATCACCAGCTTTAATCTCCAAATTGATCCGCTTCTTAATCTTCGCATCAGTCCAATGTTGAATCAAAGGAAGGGTACTACTTTCCTTTTCTCCTTGGAAATTTAATCGATGAAAATACATAATTTGCAAAGCTAGCAAACAACCACTTACATTTTGAGCATTTTCATCATTCTTATAATTCACAACAGCCTTCTTTAATTTTTTCAAAACATATGAACACCAATCAAATGTTTTGATTTCATCAACATTTTCCACAGCCTTCAGCAACTTCAATGAAACAGTCCTATTAGTAGTAGGAGCTAAGAAGCTAGACATAGCATGTAGCACAAAACATCTCTTGAATTCTTCACCACCATCATCCAAATCAACCATCCTAGACTCCACTTTTGACAAATGTAGAGGTTGCTTCTCAGTAAGACCATAATCATGTCTCCATGACTGAATGATACGTTTATCTACACTACCTTCTTCAGGATTCTTCTGAAGTTCAGGAACAGCAATCTCACTCATAGGCAAGCCAAAGACATCACATATATCATTTTTAGTAACTACAAACTCTTTACCAGCAGCAATAGTGAACATGCAGCTACCTCCATTAAAGTGTTCAACCAGCCAATGTAGCATTTGACGATTCAAAGTTTTCAATTTCAGATGTAATAAACCACCAAAACCTATTTCTTCAACAGCTTTTTGTTGATTAGGACTAAAATTACTCATCATTAATTCCAATGTGTGTGGTCTGCACCTTGCAATCAAGGGTCTTTTTTCCCTAAATAATAATAATATAAGTAAAACAATATCAGAATCAGAATCAGAATCATGATATATATGATTAAAAAAATACAAAACAAAAAACATTTATACTTACACAACAGTATCAGAATCAGAATCAGAAACTACTTGCAATTCAGCATCTGCTTTGGCCTTCTTAGATACAATTTTAGACTTCTTAGGAGATGCTTTAACCTTCTGAGACTCTGCTTTGGCCTTCTTAGGAACAGTTTTAGCCTTCACAGTTTTAGCCTTCACAATGTTAGACTTCCCAGTTTTAGACTCTGTTTTGTCCTTCTCAGGACCTGTCTTGTTCTTTTTAGCAGGCTCTTTACCCATTCCTTTTCCCCTTGAAGGCGATTTATAACGATATCCACCTATTGAACCACCTATATCTAATTAATACAGAGGATAACCATAAATTACAAATTCACAAATTACTCAGGGGAAAATTTAGAATATATGCATAAAAATCCTTTTTACTGCATAAAGTCACCCTTAAAATACAACAAGTAACCCTTTTAAATAAAAAAGTAACCCTTTAACAAGCATAAAGTGACCCTTTTAACTATATAAAGTGACCCTTTTAACTATATAAAGTGACCCTTTTCACTGCATAAAGTCACCCTTTAAACTACAACAAGTAACCCTTTTAAATACAAACGTGACCCTTTTGACAGAATAAAGTGACCCTTTTCACAGCATAAAGTGACCCTTTTCAAAGCATAAAATAACCTTTGTCATGCATATAAATAACAATGTATATATTACTCACACACAATGCACAATGCACATATTACTGGTACTCAAACACATATACACAAACACAATGCAGATATGCATACTATTCTCATAATCTAACTAAAACCTAACATCAAAACTTGAAGAATAATGAATAAAACTTCTGAAAACAAACATGCAAAATTTGTTTAACATGTAACAACACCACAACACATATATATCAAATTTTGAACCAATTATCACAATGAACAATAAAATAAAGCAAAATTAAACATAATAACTTCAAAATTGAAATTCAATTATCATAATATGCATAATAAATCAACAGAAAACAATAAAAAATAACATGCACTACTAATTCGACATATATAAGCGAAAATTCAATTGAAAATTCGAAAAAATGATGAAAAATTAAACAAACACACCTTCTTCAGCATCTACAGCCTTCTTTGTAATCTTCTTCTTCACCATTGCTGAAACTAACACTACAAAAAACGAAAACAAAATCAAAATCAAAAAACCTAAAAATCGAAGAACCAAAACAATTTAAACTAACAAAAATCTCAAAAAAATAAGTAAACTAACCACAATTAAGCGATAAACAACTTCACAAGTGAAAGAAAAGTGAGAAAAAGCTCGAAAAAGCTCGAAAAGCAACAATGGAGGAGAGAGAAATCGCAGTTAACTGGTTTTTAGAGAGAGAAAAACGAGGAGAGAGAAAGCGTGAATGAGTGAATGAAGGAGAAAATCAAGGAGAGAGAAAGTTCTTTTTCTTTAATTTTGGAAAGCACGTGCCCAGGACAGTTTTTTTGTCCTTAAAATCCGCCATTCAATATCATTATTGAACACCCGCTTTTTTTAAAAATTTGTGAATTTTCTAAGGCTTCAAATATTTTGCACAATATTTGAGAGAATTGAGACTAGTGTAAATTGTAGAGTGAGGGATTGATTGGCCGACATACTCGCTCCGTCCAAAAAGAGTGGTGTCAAAATCTGATCGGACCAATTCAATTAGAAATCGATGAAAAAATCAAATTATACTTGAATTAACACCTCTATTTGAAAGTAATGGCTACAATATATGTATGTTTTGTTAGGATTTCAAAGTATAAGTATCATTGATTTATATGACAATGGTTTGCAATTGTATATGGAAATAATTTAAATAATTGATGGGAAATTATTAATAAAAATGAATACGTTATGAATTGGTTTTTTTTTAGTGATACATGGAATATTTATTATAATCGATATTGGACATGATATCATATTTGTCAAGATAAATTAAAGTAGATTCCATTTGTTTAATACACAAAATTTTGTACTTCTTATTATTAAACAAAGTGGAGTATATGTATTAATGTATATGTTAGTATTGGTCTTTCTTAACTCAATAGTAGCAAGAGTCAACCTTAGAGACAACTAGAGACGATTTTCTTATCCCGATATCCATGCTAGCACTTTCAACCTGAGCATCATCAATGTCTTCACTATTGAAGCTTTAGCCTTGCACAAAGGCATCTCCTAGCTCTCCAACAAGATATATATTCAGACAATTCACAATATTTATATCAAAGGCGACAATCTCTTAGTTATTAATTCATATTCAATCAAAGGTGGTACTTGGTCCCATCCATGGAAAACCGAGCATCTTAACTTAACCAATTTTGATACCTAGATCGAGTATTCATCATATTTATTGAGAGCCAAGAAAAACGACAGATTAGATCGCGAATCTTATTGAGTATATAACATGAACATTTACCCTTGTAATAACTCTAGTCTTGTTTTCGTTTTCTCTTTCAATACATTAGGAATTCCCCTCGTGAAAAGAGTTTCCTAACAAAGTAACATTGTTTTTTTTTTTCTTCATAATTACCTTATAAAAAAAAGTTATTCTAAAAGGCTCGAAAAAAGTTTTTCTTGATGGCTAATGTACATAAAAGAGAGATTATATTCAAAAAAGAAAAAGCAAAAAAACAGAAAAGAGAGATTAAAAATGCATGATCAAGTTTAGAGAAGACCCTAATGGTGGTAATTCATGCTAATGGAAAAAACTCAAACAAACCTAGTTAAGAGCAACAAGTGTACATTGCACCACCAAGAGGATGGTTTGTCCTTAATACTGATGAAGTGGCAAAGGTTGTGCGACGCCAGGAGGAGGAGGAGGAGGGATTATTCGAGATGAACAGAGGAAGAAGATGCAGATCGATTGGCTTTACATCAAACTTTGGCTCATGTTCATCCTATGAAGGTTAAAAGCTGAACTAAAAGGCTGTTGAGATAGGCATTTATTGATCTTGCCTTCAAATTTGGGGTCAAATACCTAATTATCAAATGGATAATCATTCATTTGGCAATTTAATCTAGCACTTCATGCAAGGATAGGAACCTTACAGAGGAGAATGAGTCCATATTCTCCACAACAGTCAAAGATTAATTAAGGAGAATAGTTGGAAAGTTACATTATAATATTATATTGGTAAAAAGAAGAGAGAGAAAGAGATTAACGTGACAAAGTGAAAATAGCATGCATAAAGACCAATTAACCACCAATTAGGATCGGACATGCTTGGATCGGGGGTAATATCAATTGAGGGAGTAATAAAAGTCAAACTTGAAAAAACATAAGTAATTAGAAGTGTTGTAGGAGACTAGTTAGAGGTGTTGTAGGAGACTAGGTTTTTGCAAATGAAATAAGGTAGTTGTGAGTTTGTGACATAAGGAAAAGAGAGAGATAAAATCCTCACAATGTGGGTAATAGTTAGTGTAACTATCTATCAACCCCAAAATAAGGATATTAGTTCATCTTTCTTCGCCTCATACGACCACACCACTACTACATAATTTTTCTTACAATCACATTATCACTATCTCCTCCATCCTTCCCTATATTTACTTTCATTTTGCTTAGTTTGACTTTTATTACCCTCGCTAGTAATACATCTCCGCCCTCAATCCAAGCATGCCTTTAAATATCTACAATGGGGCTTAGAGTTCAATAGAAGATTTTTACGTATGATTTTTTTTTATTTTACATATTTTTAATAAAGATCGAGCCCCAATTGGATGAAATAGAGAAAATCCTCATGATAATTAAATGTAAAGTTGTTAGCACCATGTAACCACTTCGAACATTGCTCGAGCCAAAATTCTAACTGAGTAAGTTATATATGGTTTTTTTTTCTTCTCAATACGACGACTCTTCAATTACACATCAATCTCAGTCTCATAACTTTCTACATTCTTAAGTAATTGCTCCCTTTTTTAGTTTTACACTATTCGCCGACTAAATCTTCTTTAATTTTTTTACTTTTTTTTGTTACTTAACTGTTCATTAAAAATATACTTGTTTAGAGATTTTGTTTGTTTCCTTTTAATTTGTACTTTTGATATTTCTATTTCTTTTAACCAAAAACTAAAGAACTAATTAATGGTTCAAATTGTGCGTTGGAGAGCGTAAAATCTTATACGGAGTATGAAGCAATTAAATTTGAGAAAGGGTGAAGTACTTAATTTCCATCCATTCACTTCAAAGTATTCTAATTATATTTCCCACCTACTACTTAAGACTAGAGCAAGGACTAATTAATGTATTGTGTTGGCTTTCTAATTACAAGTTGATAAACCTAATTTGTCCAAAAAAAAAAAAAAAAAAAAAGAGGATTGATAAACCTAATTCATGTACAGTACTTTGTTTAATTACTCATATATAATATTCATGCATGTCTGACCCTTTTATAAACGTTTTGCGCTCTTATTTACTTGTAAAAAGATCGACTAGTACAGTAGTACAACGATAAACCTTGCTAAAAAAAAAAAAAAAAAAAAAAAAAAACACAAGTATACAAGTATGATATAAGTTGCAATGCATGCCATTTTTTAAGATAAGATATAGTTAATTGCTTAAAATTAAACGAGTTAAGATAAGTCGAATAAAATGAAACCTCGACACACATGAAGGATGAACAATTGAAATACCTATAACATCATGCAATCCCCATATATGTATTTGAAATACCTTGTTATATTGGTACCATCATCCTATTATTTTAGGTCAAAGAACAAAAATTAATAAGCTTTTGATCTATCTAGCTTAATTATTTAAAGATAGTTAGGATGTATTCAATTCATTTGATTTTCACTTGTCTGAACTTATTTTATATTTATTTGAACTTATTAGACCCTAGTAAAACTAAAATAATTTGAGCTTGAGTAATCCTTATATATCAACCTTTAGAGCATCTCCACCGGTAAGCTAATTGTTAAATTAGCTTGTCATGTCACGTATGATTTTAAGCTACTAACTTTTTTTTTTTATAGCTATTTTGTACCCCTAATGGTTAGCTATTAGCTTGCTAATTAAATAAGCTTGACTTTCTCAATTATCTTTATAAATTTAATTATTTAATACATTAATCTCCTATAATTTTGGAAACTTTTTTCTCAAGCTAATTAATTTGCTTGGCCAAACTAATTGCATTTTTTAGCTTCAATGGTCAAGCTGGTAGCTAGAGGCTTTTAAAAATTGCAAGCAAGTCCCTACCTACAACCATTAAATTAAATTGCTCACATATTCTATCTTAAATCATTTGAACTTATGATATTTCAAATTAGTGAAAATAAGGTTAATATAGCAAAACCTTTATATCAGTGGCTAAGATCAAATGTATTAATGTATTATACATATATCCTTACATTAAATAGTGTATTAAATGGTAACAATAGATAATGGTAAATTAAATTTGAAGATATCATATTAAATATAGAATCATCTATCCAATAATATTTTTAATAGTATGAACACAAAAATTTGATATGCATTTTATTCTAAAATCACCATCATTACTCTTTTCAAAAAAAAAAATAAAAAAATAAAATAAAATAAAATAAAAAATAAAAAAATACCATCATTACTCTTACAATTATCCATGTCCTAACGTATTTAACAAATTAAAATCATGGCAAATACTTAAATGTCCAACAAATATCCTCTTTATCAGTCCAACTTCTTAATAATGTGTTAGAAATAAGTTTATAAACATTAAATTTCAACTTTTATAAGCTCCCCAATTACATTATAGTGTGTATTAATTTATGTATCCATGTCTTTTTGCAAAATTATGTGGTTTAATATCTTACTAGCTACACAAACTTATAGAGAAAAAGTTGTTAGGAGATGAGAAATCATCATGAACAATGTGGACAATACATTAATTATATACTTCATCTCCCCAAAAAAAAAAAACATAAAATTCAAAAAAGAAAATTAAAAACATTGATTATAATTAATAAAATTTTGTTGGTAGAAAATTAATAGCCTTTTTTTATTCATCATCATGGGAGCAAAATCCCTTTTTATTTTCAATTTATATTTTTTTACACTTTTTAAGCCATAAAAAAAGCTTTGGTAGGACCTAGCATTGACAATACCTTATTTAAATCCCTCCTAACCCGTAGATTTTGTCCATTGTAACCTCCAAATCAACGGTCCATATTCGTTGACCTATTTGACCTTGACCTTATTACTCACTCACTCTCCTCACGTAAAACGGAAAAACCCGAAAAATTTAAAACCTTCTTTTTACTATTTAATCGCGTGTATCAAACGTTACAATTCAACGGCTAAGATCTCATCATGTGAAACCACGCGCTATTCAAGAATTTGATTAATACAAAGAAAAAGGAAAAGTTTTGACTTTGTGAGAGAGAGTAAAGAAGGCTACGTGAAACGGAAAAGCATAAACCAATTAAATACTGCCACGTGTTTTCAGAAACAGACGACTGAATAAGTGGCATTCATCGGTTTTTGTCAGAGAGAAATAAATTACGCTTCCTAGATTTATTTAATTTTTTTGATAAATAAAATAAAAATAAAAATTCATTTATCAAAATTTTAAAATCAAAATATAGAAGGGCAACCCACTAAAAATAAAGCTTGCTTCTTTTTTTTTTGCTCTTTCTCTCTCTTCTCTTTTAACACTAAATAAGAGTGAGTATGAAGTGAGAGAGAGAGATTTTAAGAGAGAAAGTTTTTTTTTTTTTTTTTTTTAATTTTTTGTGTTTTGCTAAGGTGGATCCAAACAAGTTTGAAAAAGATATAATCTAATGCTGAAATATTGGTATATTCATTGAGCTCTATTGTTTTATTATTTATGGTCCCGTTAATGTTACATTCATTTGAAAATATGATTTTAGGTTTGTGTTTTTTATAATCAAACAAAAAATTGGTATATTCGCTTTCAATTTTACTTTTTTTTTTTTTTTTTGTTTTGTTATGATTTTTTTATTTATTCCGATGTTTTGATGTTTCGTATTATATCACGAGGTAGGTGGTTGTAGCTAGGAACTCAAAAAAACCTTTTATGGAAGAAAATCATTTTGATTTTCCTCATTAATTTTGACTTTTTAATTATTAAACAAAAATAATTAATTAATTTCAAAAAAAGGCTGTTCGTTAAGAAATTATTTAAATATAATTATTACACTAACTTTTTATCCAATCCAGTCAATAATTCTTGCATTATTTTTGTTACCTAAGATGTTAGAATGGTAGACAAATGAATAAAAGGATTATGACAACCTAACCCTAAGTTGGTAATTGTTGATATTTTCATTTTATTGAAGATTTGGATATCAAGGGAGCAATTATTGGAGGAGAAAAGAAGGAATTGAAGATAGTATAATTAGCATAATAATGTATGGAGATTGTCAAGTAGCAGCAGCATTACCTTCAACAATGGGAGAAAATGGGATGTCATCAACACCTGATTGTTCTTCTCTTTTCGCTTCGTCTCTTCGAAACCCTAACAATCATAATCACAATCATCATCATGTCAATGCCTTTACTTTCATGGCTTCGCTTCCGCCTTCCTTCCATCCTTTCCCTACTATCCTCCCTGTAATGTTCCTCATTCCCTCTCTCCTCTTAAGCTCTCCTTTTATTTTTAATTATTTATTATTTTATTAATTTGATTTCTGTGTATTTTTGTAAGGTGAAGGAGGAGAGAGGGAAGGAGGAGATGGTGGAGAGCTTGTCAGGAAGCGAACTCAACATGGAAGGACAAGGTGGTCTTTCCGGGAACGAGCTCGATAGTCTTAGTGAAGATCCGCTCAACCCCAACCAATCGCTACCATCTCAGAGTGGTAAGAAGAAGCGTTACCACCGCCACACTGCTCGTCAGATTCAAGAAATGGAAGCGTACGTATATGCTTCATTTTTTTTTTTTTTACTTTCGTCCAAGTTTAGTTGTCACATAAAATACATTTTTTTTTTTTGTTTTATAAAATCAAATAAAATACAATTAATTGTTTATGAATTTTTTTTATTTTTTTACAGGATTGTTTAGGAATGATAATTTAATTTTATTATTAGTCATTTTTTTTTTTTAACAGTCTTTTCAGAGAATGTCCGCACCCTGATGATAAGCAAAGGATGAAGCTTAGCCAAGATCTAGGGCTGAAGCCACGCCAAGTGAAGTTTTGGTTCCAAAATCGCCGTACCCAAATGAAGGTGCGAACCATACATTTCTCAAAATTGATTTAATTATAAACGTAATTAATTAAAAGAAAAGGTTTAATTTTTATTTTGAGTACTCGTATTAATTTAAATATTTTCAATTCATCCCCTCCTAGTAATTTTCCAACTTGATGGTCTAGTAATTAGAGAGAATCCTGTCTAGCTACACGAGCTATATCGGATCTACGATAGTAGTAGTATATACATAAGGAGTACATTATTTACGCGGTTAATTAATTGAAATCTTACATAGAATACCAAATGGGGCTAAAGGGTTGCACCATTGATGGCAGAAAGCCAGCTGTGAGTGAGTGAGTGAGGGTTAGAACTGTAACAGTGACAGCTTCGTAGTTCCCTAGAAGGATTAAAAATAAATAAATAACAAATAAGGACGAAGGCTAGGGTTTTATTTTTATTTTTTTTACTGTGGTTTTTGTTTAAAAAAAAAAAAAAAAAAAGAAGAAGATAATATTAGGTAGTACAGAAAATGAAAGCTTGATGATGAAAATGGAAGACTTAAAAGAAGAAGGAGAGGAAGAAGAAGAAGTATAATAAAGAGGATTAAATGAATTTACCTGTACCACAGTCATTCCCAAAGCTAAAAAATTTAATGGCTTAAATGTTCCCCACCCCCCAATGTTCATTGTCCCAGCTGTAGGCCTAATGCAGTCAGTACTCAGTAGTAGTGTTCAATTTATTGTGCTTTTTTTTCTTCAATTATTACAGTACAATGCAATGAGATTATTATTTAATTTCATGCATTATTATTATGTTAATACATCTCCATTTTGTTTCAATTAAGCTATGTTGTTTAATGTGTTTTAGTGTCAGACTCGGCTATTCAAACTCGTGTTTGAGAGTACTTGTGGTAGATTGAATTGATTATATGATTTGATTAATGTGATAATATAAATGCATGTATATATGTGTTTGATTAGGCACAACAAGATAGGACTGATAATGTGATACTGAGGGCTGAGAATGATAACTTGAAGAACGAAAATTATCGCTTGCAAGCAGTCTTGAGGAGCCTTGTTTGTCCTGGATGTGGAGGTGGCTCCATTCTAGGAGAGGTCGAATATGATGAGCAGCAACTGCGCCTTGAGAATGCTAGGCTTAAAGAAGAGGTGTGTTCTTATTTATATATGTTTTATAAGCCACAAATTGCTAGGGTTCTTTGATTTTGGATTAGTGAAATTAATTTGTGTTATTTCATGTACAAACTATTGACTTATTGATATATGTTTTGGATCCTGAGCATCTTAGCTATGATTACTGCCTCATAATTAGCTAAGATTATTCTTCTAATTAAAGTAATTGGTCCACAAATGATTAAATTTTATTTTGGTCATATACAGTATTCTAAAAGTGCAAGTAACAATTAGCTGATGTCTTAACATCAGTGACACATTATTGCATTAGTAAACAGTTTGTTTAATGGTAGAATCATCACTAAATTCAAGTGTATTCTTGTGTAAGCTTGTATGCATAATTAAGAAGGCTATTAAGTGAAATCATTATCTCATTATTCAATATAAATCACAATAATTTGTACTACT
Organism: Chenopodium album; assembly: GCF_948465745.1. NCBI lineage: Eukaryota > Viridiplantae > Streptophyta > Magnoliopsida > Caryophyllales > Amaranthaceae > Chenopodium > Chenopodium album. Next base: position 5,708,024 of record NC_137835.1, read on the forward strand.
TGTCTCTTTTACAGTATGATCGAGTATGTGCAGTTGCATCAAGGTACACTGGCCGATCACTCCAATCTCTTGGACCATCACCACCACCAGCGGCTCTCCTACCACCCCCTTCTCTTGACCTAGACATGGGAATGTACTCGAGGCACTTCCAAGAGTCAATGCCTCCTTGCACCCAAATGCTTCCAATGCCATTGCTTCCCGAGCCTGCTACTGAATTCCCTGGTGCTGGAAGTGGTAGTGGTAGCAGAAGTGGGAGTGGTAGTGGTGGAGGTGGCTTAATATTGGATGAAGAAAGGCCCCTTGCTATGGAACTGGCCATGTCTTCCATGGATGAGTTGCTTAAGATGTGTCATGTGAACGAGCCCCTTTGGTTTCGCAATAGTAGCAACTCAATGGAAGTGCTTAACATGGAAGAGTATTCAAGGATGTTCCCTTGGCCTCATCATCATGCTGATCCTCTCAAGCAACATTACAATGAGTTAAGGACCGAGGCTACTAGGGATAAGGCGCTTGTCATCATGAACAGCATCAATCTTGTAGATTCTTTCCTTGATGCCGTAAGCCCTCTATATTACATACATTATTAACCTAATATGCTTCTTCATTTAGCTATTGTCTTCTTTTTGTTTACCATTTTCTAATCTGTCCGCGATTATCCCTCTTGTCAATTAACAACAGAATAAATGGATGGAGTTGTTTCCTTCCATTGTCTCTCGTGCCAAGACTGTTCAGATTCTTGCTCCAGGAGCCTCCGGTCATGCAAGTGGCGCGCTTCATCTGGTTAGTTCATTCATGACACATTGATCTTCTTTAAAAGACACTTAATTTCTTTCAATTAATATGTTTCGGAAAAGATAACATTTTCCTTGGAAGGACTATCATGCAAAAGAACAACCCTGCATTGATTATCTTATACAACATGAAAAGGCCTTGATCATTGTTTATTCCTTCTTGCAGATGTTCGCTGAGTTGCAAGTACTTTCACCATTAGTACCTACCCGTGAGACTTATTTCCTCCGGTATTGCCACCACAACGCAGAGGAAGGCATGTGGGCAATTGTTGATTTCCCTGTGGATAACTTCCAAGGAAGCCTTCAACTCTCTCAAAATAGTATTCCTAGATACAGGAAACGCACTTCTGGCTGCATCATTCAAGACATGCCTAATGGTTACTCAAAGGTAACTAAAAATAATACATTACATAAATGAACTAATCCCTACTATACTCTTATGTAATGAACAATTGAAATTTATGACATTTAATGTAGGTTATATGGGTTGAACATGCTGAGGTATTAGAAGAGAAACCGATCCACCAAACCTTTGATCAATATGTTCATAGCGCGATGGCATTTGGGGCAAAACGTTGGTTGGCTATACTTCAAAGGCAATGTGAGAGGGTTGCTAGTCTCATGGCCAGAAATGTATCTGACCTTGGAGGTTGCAACTAACTCTAATACTGATTACTTTGTTATAAATTTCATTCTGTCTAGATTTCAGCTGAACTAACCAGCAAATATGTTGTTCATGCAGTGATACAGTCACCAGAAGCAAGGAAGAATTTCATGAAGCTGGCACAAAGGATGATAAGAACATTAAGTGTAAATATAAGCACTTCAGGGGGTCAGTCTTGGACTGCATTGTCTGAATCTGCAGACGATACAGTTAGGATTACAACTAGGAAAATCATGGAACCAGGGCAGCCTAATGGATTAATCCTCTGTGCGGTGTCCACTACTTGGCTGCCTTATTCTCATGACCGGGTTTTTGATCTGTTGAAGAATGAATATCGAAGGTCTCAGGTAATTTGGCTCATGATCAGCTCATGCAATCAAATGTTATATTATTAGTAGGCTTTTTACTGAAGTAATGGTTTTAGAAATACAATTAACTATGATTATGTTTTTATGTTTACCAGCTTGAAGCACTTTCTAATGGAAGTTCCTTACATGAGGTGGCTCATATCGCCAATGGATCTCATCCAGGAAACTGCATCTCTCTCTTTCGCATCAATGTGAGTTTCCTTTATCTTCATGAAGTTTTTTTTTTTTTTTTTTTTTTTTTTTTTTTTTTTTTTACAGTGGCTATTATCTTTTTTATGGTTATTGCATCAGTAAGATATGCACCATTGATAGTAAAAAGAAATCCGGTGACATCAAGGGTGTAACTTTATTTTTATTGTTTCAATAAGTACAAAAACTTGTAGTCATCTTGATAATATCACATTGTTTCAAGGTTTATGTTCATGAATCTCTTAATTCGTACTCGTACTTGTAATCTTGTATTAATGAATGATCATATCATTTATGGTTGTGTTTAATGGCGTTATTTAATGTTAATTTAGGTGGCAAGTAATTCATCACAGAATGTGGAGCTAATGCTGCAAGAGAGCTGCACAGACCCCTCAGGTAGCTTAGTCGTGTACGCCACAATGGAAGTTGACTACATCCAGCTAGTGATGAGTGGTGAGGACCCTTCTTGCATTCCTCTCCTCCCAACGGGGTTCTCCATAATACCCCTGGGACAAAACAATATTACACCCGATGCCACAAACAACACAGATGGCCAGAGTTCCTCCAGCAACATGGGTGGCGGATGCCTCCTAACAGTCGGGATCCAAGTCCATGCCAGTGCAAGCCCTAATGCCAAGCTTAACCTTTCAAGCGTGAACGCCATCAACAACCACATCTGCAGCATGGTCCACCAAATCAACGCTGCCCTTGGCAACACCAACGGAAACAGCAACACAATCACTAACACCAACACCAATGACAACATCAATAACGCTAGTAATACTTGTGTTGCTTCAACCAGTAATAACAACGCTGTTGGCTCGTAAATTGAAGCCAACAGCGTTGTTAATTACTACCCTCCATGTTTTTAAGAGGTTATTGTATTTTGGGAGGGCTTAAAGGAAACAATATAGATGAGAAAAGAGTACAAGTGGAAGAAGTAGACTTGAATTTTATTTTTCTTTTACAAAAAATGGTTAGTAAATGGTAAATAAAAAATCTACTACAACTACTAATGTACGAGTAGTTAGGTGTGTGAAAAAACAGTGGGATTAATGAAGGAGTAAGAATTGGTGGTGGAAGTCAAGAGCGCACCAGATGTGATCCTTGGATATGGCTAAGCTAGTTGGTTGGTCGGCCGAGGCTAATTTCTTACCAGTCATCCAAGGGTGTTGGTTCGGGCATTGACTTCTGCTTTTACTCATTTAATTTATTGGGTCCTTTTTTTTTCTTCTTTTTATTTAAAAATTCTATTTTTATGGGACTTTTTGGTGGATTACTTTTTATTGATGTAATTGAAGAATTTAGTGTTCAATTTATGAGTTCATTTATGTTGGTGGTTGTGGTTAGTCTTTCTGCTGTCTTGTTATTTTCTTCATCTGTTCTCTTTTTTTACTAGTGGCTTGGTTGGATGAGTGAGTAATAATTTCTTCAGGTTGGTATGATTTGTGGATTTTCATGGTTATGCTAAAATCATGAATATGCTCACATGGGACTATTAAAGCCGTCCGCAAAGGCTTAAAATTGTATTCAATACTCAATACAGAAATAGAGAAGTCCTTGTAATGGTCGTTATGTATAAGAAGGTAAAAGTAAGAACCTAAAATGGAGTTAACGAATAACTACAGTTGATGTGTTAATCAAGAAATTCATGGCTAATGCTTTTCCTGAGTTTTGTATAAGGAAAAAAACTGAAAATACTTGGGTCAATCTATTCTCCGAATCATTTATAGGAGTATGAAGTAGTAAGTCCATACTAGATCGATGAACCCTAAGAACTATCCCATAAAAGAACCAGCTTAGTTGATATTTAGCAAAAAATATAATGATGGGGTAAACCCTAAAGAAATACAAAGTATCAACAATAGTGAATTTAACTTGAATATGATTTTATAATCGTGGAATAATTTTCAGGATCTTCTTTTAAGTTCTGAGTAAAATCCGAATTAATAACGGAGAAAGTATCATTTTTGTTGCTGTCACACAGCATGTTTGTGCTCCTAACTATTTTCCAATTCTAAGTTTCATAAACAAGTATAAAGACCAACAAGCATAACAGTGCAACATAAAAGTTCTGAACTTGTTTCAACATTTAAAGCAAACCCTACATTTTTGAAAGATCATATCAGAACCAAATGCTTCTCCCAACAGATAAAATAAAGGCATGTATATATGTCAGCGGTTCAACCAGTAGTCATAAAGGACGTCGTGGTACATAAGCTCGAAACTCATCTACATCATTATCCTCTGTAACCGTAGCTTTTATCAGCTAAAAGGAAGGAGAAAGTTAATTCTATAACAAAAAATCCTTGTAAAGCCTTCTTATGCAATTCACTATTAGATAAAATTCTCATAATAATATTTACCATCAGATCAATGAATTGTAGCAACATCAGAAGCTTGATTTTGTAATGTATAGTACCAACAATATAATCTATCTAACCCAGTAATATAAGCAAATAGGGATAGTAGTTATTTTCAATGAAGATACGTACTTTCCATCAAACGATCAGAAGAAGTTAACCTCCAGTTTGAATTAAATGGTCTGAATTCATCGCCATCCTCAATTTTTTCCTCTGTTTTTTAAGCAGTAAGTGGATGCCAACAAGAGTAATGACACTTGAATTCAATGTTCACCATTTATCAGCCAGGGACTCAGAACCTGAAAAGAAAAATGAGATTAAGCAATTTAACTAATATTCATAAAGTTTGTCAGAAATAACTGCAATCAGTTGCAATCAGACCCTCTTACTCAGTTCCAACCCGAGTCATATAACTACTTGGAGAAACTCCTAGTTGATCTTGAGGATAACAATGGAAAGATTATAAAGATTAGTTGCTTAACTTTCATGTCATTTTATCTTCCCTTTCTCCTAATATCTCCCAGAGTTATTTATTTGGCATCAGAGAGTTTTCAAGCCCCAAAACCTAGCTTATTCTATTGCAAGTCATGAATTTTGCATGTATGCAGGATATAAACAAGAGAGCTATTATTACATTCACAGTATAAAATTGAGTTGAATGTAAAAGATCCAAATCTAAATAATTGCAACATTATGTTTCTGAAACTAGATTAAATGAATGTAGTGTTGAACTTACTGCTTGCATTAAAATAAAAAAGAATCAATAAAGGCGTCATCCTCCGTATTTAAATTGTCTGCTGCATGATCCTGATTCGTTTTTAATCCAACATAATCAAAGCATCTAGAGCCTTATTCTTAAAATCCACCACCGGGATAAGCTACAGTGATGTTACGCGTCTAATCCTAATAAATGTGTCTCTTTCTTTGTGCATACGGATGCATAAATTAGTGCAGCGGACAGCTACACGTCCCATAACCACCTTAAACGCAATAATTAAAGAGCGTAAATGATAAGATATCAAGGAAAGAGTTAATGGAAGAGCGGAGAAGATATGGTTTATTGCAACTCAATGATGCAAGAACAATCATTAAAAATTCAACGGGTGTAGAAAAGATAACGATTAATAGTTCTTTTCTGTTCCATTAATAGCAAACGACAAGAGACTATAAAACAATCACAAAATTCATAAACATACTGCAGTTTCATTAGTATAAGCAAGCATTAACTAGAGGTCTATTTAGTTAGTCGTTCTGATTGGCTGGCTACTTTTTCATACATGATGGAGTCTAAGTTGAGGATGCGTTATAGTATAATAAATAAAGAACTAGCTTTATCAACTATAATGACATAGAACTACAGAAGAAATATACTGTATTGAACTGAATCAAAGTCGATTATGGAAATAAATCTAATGTAATAGATTAAAGAAAAAGATTCAGTTAAATTTTAATTCCCCGTTATGTTGTGACCTCTAGAAGGATGTGAATCAAGCTCGCCTTAAAAGGAAAAAGGTAGCTCGCTGGTTTGAAATTTCTAGACAGAAAAAACAGAGTGGTAATCCAACTTTTGTCTGTTCTTGCTTTTTTACTACTGCTATTGACGTAGAAAAAAAAAAGGATGAAGCATGTGAATCAACTACAGGAACTAATAGCACTGCCAGTAATAAAAAGGAAATTAGTAAAACAAGGATGAGTATGGATTGCCTTAGAACAGATCGAAGGAAGAATAGAGGCATGTACTAGTCCATTCCTAAAGAAGAGTTTAAAAAAAACACAAGACTATATATCTAGTAAGTCTGGTCCGGACACAGGATTTAGATGTGCTAGTGCTTACTTAAGATCTCATAGCTTTGAAATTTCTAGACTGAAGGAAGAAAGAGTCAAAGTGGGGGAATCACACTACTGTATGTTCTTGCTCTATTAATACTGCTACTGATGTAGAAACAAAAAGAAGGATAAAGCACTTGAATAAGCTACAAGAACTAAAAGCACAGCCAGTCATGAAACAAGAATGAGGTTGAATATTGAAGAGTATGGATTGCTTTAGAAAAGAAAGAAGAATATTGGCATGACTAGTCAATTCCTAAAGACGAGCTTAAGAAAAGCAAAAGGAGGAGGGGTAGAGGGAAAAAAGGACACAGGATTCAAACATGCTAGTGCTTACTTGAGATCTTTGGATCAGACTTGTTAGGCAGTCCCGTGTTCTATATAGCTGAAAGCACCAATAATATATTCCTTTCATAATGGAAAACAGCACTGTCTTCAGCAAAAATATGAAGCAGGACTCTAACTAATATAATCCCCTCCCCCCACTTATCCTCCCTCCTCTATCTACCACCACCACAAGCCAATTTGCCAAGATTACTTTGATCAAACCGACAGGTTTCAGACAAATTAACTAGAAATAGGCCACTCTTCCTAGGATACTCCACAGTTCATGCACCTCTTTCTGCAAATTCACCAACAAGTGAAACTTTGAAAGACAACTACAATCTTGACTAAATCATAATGGGTTTCTTGCAACTAAGTTGTTAGATTCACATAATGTTCACCAAACTCGAGCTTGTTATGGAAATGGAATCATAATGCATTCCGGCTACATTATGACAATCGACAAGCACAAGGAAACCTATAATAGCTCCTTATAGCAAGTAATTTTGGGAAAGGGTCACCAAATTAGGGTCAATTACACTCCACCAAAAACCCCCTTTGAAGTGAATTGCAACTCCCTAAACATTTCACCCAAATTAAATTCTAGGATAAGACGGGTGTATACAATAAGACGATCAAAGTCACCCCATTGCGTAACGATTATCATAACTCAACTCACATCCTACAATTAGTCACTTTAGAATTCCATACACTTTATTTTTCATTACCCTAGAACAACTATTCACCAAGTCATACATTCTATAATTCTACAACACCATCAAATCAAAGAAGAAAACCTACTTGCAATAAACATAGTCAATTATCTCTATACCTTTTGCACAGAATCAACAGAACAATTGATAAAAATGCTCATCATCACTGTTCAGACTTGCAATTAAAAAAGATTTAAACTTTGTTGAAGATTTAAACAATGATTTGACAACATACTCAAATAAAGCATTAGAATTTTCATGGGATATTCCAATTCTATAATTGATGAGCAGAAATTAAAGAAAAAAAACGGAACCAATGAAGCATAATTAAATAGATAAATTGAAAACTGAGAAACAAACCTTGAATGAGAAAGGCAAAAATGGCATTTTGCATTTTGCGGAATTGAATCCAAATCACCCACTTCCTCGTATTTCTCCCCCTTCACCTTCGGTATGTATTTAATAGTTTCTTCTTCCTTTTCCTTTCTCGTATATGTCGCATTTGCTGAGGAAATTCTCTCAATTTGGGTCGTAGACTCGTGTAGAGACTAGAGATAATAGAAATTGACGACTTTTTTTTTTTTTATTATTTTTTTATTTTTTAAATTATTTTTATTATTTATTTTTTCTTTTCCGTATTTTTATTCCTCTTATAGAATTTTTCCTAAAAATTGGTTAAAAGTAAATTTGTTCCCTACATGCATCGGTCTAAAAATGTATTCTCACATTGTTGTTCACGTATGATTGGTTAGAGCTTCGTTTTTTTTTTTTTTTCCTGGTTCAACATAGAACCGCTAACATCTTTTGTGGTTCTAAAAGACAAAAGGAAGTGGAAAAGAAATTATAGTATGATGTTATTTAATTATTAAAACTACTAACGATTTCTAACGACTATCACCATTAGTGGTTCTAAGTTGAACTAGAAAAAAAAAAAAAAAAAAAAAAAAAAAAAAAAAAAAGCTACAACAGTGTGGAAATAAGTTTATAAACCAATGCATATAGAGAATAAATTTACGTTTAAGCAATTTTTAGGGAAATCCTTCCCTCCTAAAAGTTCCTAATTAATAATGATTAAAATATACGAGTATTTCGGTATTAATAATGTAATTGAAAATTTTCAAATAGCATCTTAATACAAAATCAATATTTGCTTGATGATTAGACTTACGAATTATCGAATAAGTACTTGTAATTCGTAAAGTTAAGAACAAAGTTTTTGACATACGAGCCATATTTTTTACTCATGCTTCCTACTTCCTAGTTAGTGTCTAATATTGGAAAGTTACACCCAAGAGTCCTGTCCCAAAAAAAAAAACAAAACAAGAGTAATTTTTACTCATTTTGATAATTTTTTAACCTTATTTAATCAAAAATATAAATAAAAAAATAGTTACGTTGGTTTTGTGGAGAGAGAGATAAAATAAAACTCGGCGATTTCTGTCTATTTCATTCCTAGCTAATCACTAAAGTAGACGAGAGGATGAGATTATGCAAATAACTTATGTATAGGTTAATGTATAACACTTGAAAAACACAAGAGTCCAAATTTATAATGACATAGATCTTGGGCTAACATGGCACAACTTTTCTTCGACATATTTTAAGCACAACCTCAAGTCCTCAACCCACTAGAGCATGAGACCTACATGACCTTGTCTAAGCCTAGCTCTAAGTTGACTCTCTAGACCTCCTGCCCATGTCTCACACTTCCAACAAAATAATTTAGCAGATTAGAAAACATGCACAACCAAACGAGATAATAGCAAATCTAGCTAACCTTCAAACCAGCTAAACAACCAGATATCTTGTCAAAGAGGGGATAAATAAAAAAGGATATTTAAACGTGCAATCAGATAACGTAGTTCTTGATCAAGCAAACTTCAACACCCTTTAAGACAAAGTTGGGTTCTAATTTCATCACCATCCTTGAGCTGCTGCTCCTCTACTGTATTGGTCTCTGAAATCCGGCGACCAAGACGAATGCAATAAAGCTGTAAGTTTGTGAGGATCGACTGATTCGACTCTGGCCCTTCCGGTGATAATTTATCAAACATCTGACTCAAACGAGTGTTTTGAGTGACTCTGAACTGCGTCACTCTGCCCGTAATACATTTCACTTTCAGTGTAAGATGTGAGGGTATTATACTCAAGGAAGAACCTGAAAGAAGAGGGGAGATTCAAGTAAAGTATCAAACACCAAACTTCTAAGAGTTGAGAACCTGGAATTAGAATTTAGAACCTTCTAAGAGTCAAAGTCATAGAAGGTTCCAAGAGTTAAAATCAAACAATAAACTTCTAAGTTTCAAGTAAACTAAAGTATCAAACAATCAACCACTTAAAAACGGCTAACATAATCAGTTTCAGCTTTTGATGTTCACCAAATACAGCCATAATCTTCTGATTTATTAGCATTAAATAAAGTGCCCCCAAATCCTATACTGAAGCATTACAAATAGAGAATAACATTTTACTTTAATAATTTTTGTCTAGCATCAGAAAACTCCAAAATGAGAGCTAATTTAGGATGTAGAAAGCTCTCTTTCAAAGGAAGTCAAAGAATTTTACCTAATATGGATTGTATTAAGGATCCTAATCTGAATGTAAAATAATAATTTTGAACTAGATTGAGTTAAACCAGAGTTGAACTTACTCATTGTTTTGAAATTAAAGCAATCAATGATGTCACCATCTTCTATCTTTAGTTCGTTAGCTGTATGATTCTGAGTCAACTTTAATTCACGGTAAACAAAGCATACAGAGCCTTGTTCTTGAGATCCACTGTTAGGAAAACACTGCATAAGCTGAGGTAGTATAGCTGTAGAGCGTTTCACTCTAAGAATCGTGTCTTTCTCTTTGTGCATGCGAATGATTAGAGTTACATAAGGCACAGCTTCAAACCCCGAACTACCTTAAACACATTAATCAAAAGAAGGAAAATGTGAGTAAATCAAAAGATATGATATGAAAGAACTGTGGAGATTGAAGATACATTAACAACCATTCTACTGGAGAACATAGTTATAATATGTCATTTAAAATAGAATCATACATACCGATGTAATATTATCTTCAGATTTTTATACCATACTATAATTACTAATTTCTCACCTGGTGCATAAACTTCAAACATGTATTACAGTATATAGAAATGGCAAGCTAGTTTTTTTTTTTTCTTCTGCTGATTCGAACAACAACACAAAAGACAAGTATCACCAAATTTGTAAATATAGTACAAATCCACCAGCATCAAGTTATCAGCACAAGAATAAGAACTAAATACAGCAAATAAATATTTAGTGATGTGTTCTGCTCTTCCCAGGGCAGCTGGGTGTAGGATAATTAATAAGAGGGAAATTGAATATGGAATAAGTTTATCCAACCACTATGTTGATGACAAAAATTATTGTACAAGTAATGCTTGATAAAAAGCATTTTGGGATCAACAAATTCACCATTAAATATGGCGTAGTTAAAAATTGATGGATTAAATAAAACCATGTATGATCATGCTAGATTTGCTTACCCCTCTTGTTAGTACTTACTCTGATATCTAAACGGAAACAGCTGGAACACTTGGTGTGAGGTACTAAGTTAAAATGAACTTTTAACTTCTCAAAGGTAGAAGAAGGTTAGAGTCTAAATTTTTCTCTGGCTACTAAGGAGCCGTATTTCCCAAATTTGGATTTCTTGGCCTAAAGAAAATGCTTTTCGAAACCATGTCACAGATGACTCTTGCTTTTTTACTGGTGTTTTTACATAGCATAAGGCTGGAGCACTACAATAGCTACTAGCACTCTCAATAATATAAAGTAAATAAGGAAGAATAGTGACAAGTAATGAACTGCTTAGTTTAAAACAGGGATATCAGTAAGTCATACTCCGTAAATGATAAATCAGAATTCATCCTCTATACATTGTAGTAGAAACTTAACTTTTCTGTCTTTCAAAAGCATAATTAGGCACAGGATAGCAGCACAAATGATAAATAAGGTTGCATGTTTCCATTTTTCCTCCTAATCCTAAGTTGTAGGATTTACTTAATTGAAAGGAAAAGGTAACATGTTCTTCAATTCCCTCAATCCACATTCAATATTTATACAAAGGAAAGTTGGTACCTCACTCTCCCTTTCCCTATTGACCCAAACCAAAATTCAAATACAGAAAACTAGGTACCTCACACCCCCTTCCCCCACCCTTCTCGAATCTTAAACCTCATATAGTATCCAAAAAAGGGAAATCGGTCACTCACTCTTCCATCCCTTCTCACCAAATTATTGTATCCAAAAACAATGTTGGCAATATGATCACTTTCCTTATCTTCAGTCTCCCCTCATCCTTACAGATAATTGCACTGATCAACTACTCTACCCCTAGATTTTCCCTTTCAAACACTCCATATTCACAAACAACAGTCTAACCCGGAGAAGTAAACCACACTATCAAATCAATATAATCTGTCAGATATAAACAATCAATAAAAGGTAAAACTTTCATATTATATTATAACCAAAAATAAATAAATCAATTTCCAAGAGGGAGGAGCAAACCAAGATTAGGAAAATTTAATAAAGTACCATAAATAAAGTATTATAAATAAAACTTTTAACGGAATATTTTTCAATACGTAAATTGATATACAAAAATATTATTAAATGATGAGTGAGCGTCAATAATAATAAAAAAAAAAATTAATGACAAGGTTATTATATGTAACTTAAATGTATTTGCGGGTTACAGAGTGAAAATTGTCATTCCCGTTCATGTTTGTGTTTCTTTACAATATTTAAGAAATAGAAAGAAAAAGTAGATGAAGTACATTAATACAACTGAAAAATACAATTGTAGACAAAAGTTAGAGAGATTGTGGAAAAAGTACAAGTCATGTGCAAAATTCAATGGTTATTTAAAAAGTATCATAAATAAAGTTAAAATAAGAGTACAATGGTCTTTACATACTATTCAAAAATTGAAATAGAAATAACACTTTGAATCTCCAAAATAAGAAAACAATAAGAACCATATAGGACGGCAAGTCGGAGAGCTGTATATATGAAAGGACAAATGCAAAAAAGTGAAATTAGAAGGATTACGAAAAACCCAAGAATTTAAAACCATAACATTTTATGCATTCTCATATTCTATAATTTCAAATCCAATAAGAAAAGCTTACTGTCTTATTGGTTACAAAAAAAAAGGATAATGCTATACGTAGCCTTAAAGTTACATATATGCATTAAATATATTCTAGAAAATTGTTTTAAGCTATGAGTTCATAACAAAAACATGTGTAAATCAGTGTAATTGGTGTGTTTTTGTCACGATTTCTTATACTCTTATACAAAAAATTTAATGCTTAAGGGCTGGCTACATAACACATTATCCTACAAAAAAATTAGCAACCACGTTACTACTTTGTTGATAGTTTCATTAAACAAAAGCAAGAACACCCTAATAAATGAAACTCAAAACAAAACCTCAAAAAAATGCAGCTAGCAAGCAAGTAAAATTACGTACAAAAGATATAAAACTAATAAAAATCATTAACAACGTACCAATATACGAGTATTATTTTCAAAACCTGAAGAGCTATATCAGTAAGAACAAACTATGAAAGATAACAAATTTAGCGAGTAGTATTACTTAAAAAAAAAAAAAAAAAAAATAGGGATAGAAGGAATACTAGTCTAGGCCGAGTACCACATACTTTACATCAATATCACAATAAACTAGTTCAATTGAGCAATACATAAGCAGAAACAGCTAGGAAATGTGACCTATTTCGGCGTCAACATTAATGGAAGAGCATAGATTATAGACTTATCCACCAAATTTTCTTCGTCCGGTGACTTTGAGCCGTCAAGTATGCGGCCATGATAAAAGAAAAGAGCTCCTTTAAGCATTTCACAACGTTGACAATATGCGTCCATCAACTTTTTTAAACGAGTATTTCGTTTTATTCTGAAATATATTGTTTCGTAGCATCTCCAATGGGAGTACTCTACTTCCATACTTTTTCCCTCTCTCTCCCATTCTCCTTTTGACACATCATCTACTTTTTCCTATACCCCACTTTCCACTATCATAATACTCTTCATCTTCCTCCTCCTCCATAATTTCCCACAACAAGAGGATCCTCTTGTCATACTCTTTTATTCTCTATCTCTTTAATATATATATATATATATATATATATATATATATATATATATATATATATATATATATATATATATATATATATATTTGTCACTACATTATTGTACCTATTATTATATATATCACTACATTATTGTACCTATTATTATTTAGTATTAAATTAATTTTGTTTAAATTTTAATTATAGTAAAAATATTTGTTAGTAAAACGTAAACATATAGTTAACTTTCTAAGATAATAAAATAATATTTGTAAAATAGTATAATCAAATAGTACGCTTAATTTGCATTAATAATAACATTCATTAATAGCTGAAATAATAACAAACCAACATGAAACTAAAAACAACAATAACTAGAAAATAACGACATTAAATTAAAATTAACATAAAAATAAAAATAATGATAACAATACCAATCTCCTTTTCTTACACACATTGTTTAAGTTTAATTTGGTCCTTGAAACTTTCTCCAAACATGTTCAACCAAATCGTTTTTCAACGACACATGTATTTGTTTGTTGTGAAGCTCTTCCCTTTTGCCCATAAATCTGCTTAAATCTCGATCCATGTACTCGTATCTTCCGCGACTAACAAGGATGGGCCCGCGATTAGCGTTTTCACTTGATGAACTAGCTAGTGTCTCGGGTTGTTCTTCCGCAAAATCAATACACGGATCTTGATAATTTCGATACATATGACGTTCATCTTCTACAATCATGTTGTGCATTATAATACATGCCATCATAATTTTCCATAATAATTCAGGGTGCCATGCCAAAGCAGGATATCTTATTATTGCAAATCGAGCTTGAAGTACTCCAAATGCCCGCTCCACATCCTTTCTAGCACTTTCTTGTTTCATAGTAAAAAGTTTATGTTTAGCAGTCTGGGGAGCAGTTATGGCATCAATGAAACCAGCCCATTTCGGATAGATACCATCCGTTAGATAGTAACCCATATTGTACGTTTTTCCATTTACGTTGTATTGAACTTCTGGAGCTCGTCCAGTTAGTAAGTCATCAAATACCGGTGATCGCTGCAAGACATTGATATCATTATTTGACCCAGGTGTCCCGAAAAATGCATGCCAAATCCATGTATCCCAAGAAGCAACGGCTTCTAAGATTACAGTTGCCTCTCGAGATCTTCCTTGATACATGCCTCTCCACCCTGCTGGACAATTTTTCCATTGCCAATGCATACAATCAATGCTCCCAAGCATGCCAGGAAAACCACGACTTTCTCCTTCACAAAGGAGACGATACACATCATCAGAATTTGGCTTCCTCAAGTAAACTGCAGAAAAGCTAGTAATAATTCCGTCAACAAAATGAGTAAGACACTCTCTTGCCGTACTTGCACCCAACTTGAGGTACTCATCAACATGATCAGCCGAGGTGCCATATGCTAACATTCTTATTGCCGCGGTGCACTTCTGCAAGTTTGAAGCACCAAGTTTCCCAGTGGCATCTGCATTTTGCTTAAAGAAATCGTCAACTTCGGTTAAAGTATTCACAATGCGCATAAAAACTGGCTTTCGCATGCGAAATCTTTGTCGAAATTTTACATCATTATAGAGTGGCGTGGTACTAAAGTAATCATCTACCAAACGTTTGTGAGCCCCTTCACGATCTCTTGGCACATAGTCCCTCGATCTTGGTCGTGAACTCTCAGTTGTGGGTTGTTGAACAGCAGAGGTAACCACTTCTCTTATTACATCCTCCACCTCTTGTATACGTTCACTCTCCTGAATGAAATCCATCAACATCCAATCATATATTTCATCACTAGAACTTGATGAACCTGAACCAAAGTCAAAGTTCATTTTTTTTTTGTGAAACTTTGAGTGTTTTTACAATTTGTGCAAAAAACAATGATATTTTCACATAAGGAGAGTAAATATATATATGGAGTATAATGTGAAGTGAACTTATATTGTGAAGTAAACTTATAATTTATCAAGTGAACATAAAATCACGGATAAGATATTGTTGGATATAGAAGATAAGAAAGTAAAAGTTAATGGTTGAGAATTACTAGATATCTTCTGAAGATAAGAGTGAAGATATCTTATCCAAATATGTTGGATTTCAATTATATGAAACAATAAGACTAGTACAAGTAACGTTAGGTACATCATCATGATATGTCAGCAATTATATGATAGGACATGACATATTGTAATGGTAAAGCTTACAAGATTTTTTTTTATTTTGTTTTTAATTAATATAAAAATTAATATATTTCACATAAATGATTTAGAGCAATATATTACAAAGAATCTTAATTTGAACTAAACAACATTATATAAATTAACTAAATATATATTACAATAACAACAATGGAATATATTACAATACAATATCATTTAAACAATAAAATTGTAACAATTAGGATATAATTATTCAACTTTTTATAACTAACACTAAATAAATCTACCCCTAAACTCATTTTTCAACTTCCGATACAATTCTTCATCATCGCTATCACGATTAGGATTTGTCGCTAGTATGCTGAAAATTCTAATTTTTGCCTCCTCCTCCTTTTGTCGTTTTCTATCTTCACTTCGCTCTTTGATTAAAGAATACATCCTTTCTCCTTGTTCATGTCTCTTAAGGTTAGACTCATCAAGAGTAGAGGTCAAACTATCAATGTTGACAAAAGAAGAAGTAGCCTTCTCCTTACCTTTATTTTTCATCTTCTTAACCCCATAAGGTCGATTTTCTTCACTATCACCTATTAAATACTCGGACTCTGATCTTTTACTTCCTCGACTATCAGAAGGTAGTAGCATAGTTCCGGCACCCCATTTCTTTTTTTTCCTCATAATTTGCCAACAATGTGTCAACACAAAATGTTTACCATATTGTTTGTGAAAACTCTCGTGAGCATGCATTTCAATATCTTCCTCCGATTCTCCACTTTGTGGTGGGTTACGTCGGATTAATGAGTAACATCCAACCCATTTTCCAACCAATTCATTAATATGATTCCACCTAACTTGCAAAGCTTTCTTGGTCCTTTTACTAATTTTCCAATCGGGATTTTCTTCTCTTGATTTGTTGTAGAGAGCTTCAATGTTATCCCACAAATTAACTTTTGTTTGATAAGTACTCTCTCCGACATCTCCTCCGGCATTAATATACCCGGATACTAGCGCTTCATCGTCCTTTATGGACCACCCCTTTGATCATACAATAATATTCAAACTAATTAAAACAATACAATACATAAAGTAATAATAAAACTAGTTAGCCATAATAATATTAATTGATTATATGCACTATATAATGTAATAATATATCTCTTAAAATAAATCTTAGATCATCTAATCTTTACAAGAATGCTACACTACTGTAAGTTTTGCTAAAGATTCTTTTTATTATTATCATTTACAAAAATTCTTTTTATTATTATCATTTACAAAAATTTATGTGTACAAGTGAGAATAGTATATTGTTTGATGGGTTGTAATTAAATTATCTATAATAATGTTCGTTATTGCTAATAATAATTTTAAAAAAACAATCATACCTTAGGTTATTGCTAATAATAATTTTTAAAAAACAATCATACCTTAGGTTATTGCTAATAATAATTTTTGAAAAACAATCATACCTTAGGTTATTGCTAATAATAATTTTTAAAAAACTATCACACCTTAGGTTATTGCTAATAATATTTTTAAAAACTATCATACCTTAGGTTGTTGCAACTCATTCGTTTGTTGCGACACTTTTGCTTGTGACGTCTTCTTTGCTTGCTTTTGCGTTTTTTTATTGTTAACGATGACATTTGGTTCTTCGGGAAACAATTCGACGGCAACATCTTCAATTTCTTCAAGGTGGCGTGCCGTCCTAATTTCGGAAGTTGGAGTTGCATTGCTACTAGCATCTCCTCCCGGAGAACATTCCATTTGTTGAAAATGTTGAGACATTGGAAAAACAAAATTTGGATTTTGTGAAGTGTTATTTGGATTATTAAGGTTAGATTGAGTAGTAAATAATTGTACCATAGCTTGAAATTGAGGATTATTAAGAAGATTAGGATCAAATTGGAAATTATTTGGTGTATTTTGTGAGTTTGCACTATTATTATCCATATGGGATTTTCTTAGTTGAGAATAATTAAAGGAAAAAAGTTAATTAGTTGTGAGAAATATGGAATATGTAGGAATAGATGAATGAAAGTTAATTAGTTGTGACAAATATATAATGTAAAATTTTTTTACCGTTACAAACTTACAACATATAAAAATTACTACAAATTCTTCTTGTTTGAAATCCCCTAGAAACTAGCCGTTTCAAATTTTTTTTTTTTTTTATTTTAAAATATATATATGTATATTTTGATAAAGTTCCGTTTGCATTGTTGACTGGGTAGAGTATTGCAATGTTGTTTATTTTTTTTAAAGTATTGCATTATTGTTGTTGTACTACAAATTAGAAAAAAAAAAGAAGAAAAGAAGTGGGCCAACAATGTACAAGTGTCAAACATTAATAGGATAGTTGGGGGGTCCACTATACAAGAGTACCATGGGAGTACTACTCCATATTTGGAGTATGCTTCCAAATACTCCTATATGGAGTACTTTGGGTAAATTTACCACAATGGGAGTATCCTCCCAAATTGGAGAAATATGGGGGTAGAGTACTCCCATTGTAAGTGCTCTTAGAGGCCACTGATACTTCCAAGTACAGTTTATCTGATTCTTGTGAATGTTTTGATGCTTCAATTATGCTCAGCGAACAACCTGAATCAAGAACAACAGGTAGTTAATTTAAGACCGTGTTTGGAATTAGCTGATTGTATTAACTGATTTGATTAACAAGCTAAAGTTGTAAAACTTACTGTACTTGTCAAATATAAAGGCGTCAATAACATCACCATTCACAATGTCTAGTTCCTTTGCAGTATGCTCTTGTGTCAACCTCGTGCCCTCGTGAACAAAGCACATAGAGCCGCATTCAACAACAAGTCCGGCATTTGAGAGGCCAAGTGCGAGCTGAGGTAATAACGGTGTAGCACGTATCACCCTAATTAATGTATCTTTCTTTTTGTGCATTCGAATGCATATTGTTGCCTGGTATAGACCACTACTACTCCCATCATCATTGTCTTGAACTCGACTATTTGAGTGGACTAAGCCATTTGAACCTGAACATCATATCCAATAATTTCAATACTACCTATTGAGTGAGCAATTTCTAATTAATGTAATGATTAATTACAAAACCACAATAATACATGAAACAAGCTAAGGTCAAAATTATTATGAATTAGATTTAACCATACTATAGCCCTTTGTCCAAATACGTAAGATTTTGCTATTTCTTAATTCCAGGAGATCCTATGATTGATAAGCTTCATGTTAATGTGAAACAAACAAAACCATAAGTTTCTACTCCATACTTAACATCTAGTAATGCAAGGTAACTAGGTAAGCATATAGAAACCCTAAACCTAGTTTTAAAATAATAATTAAAAAAAAAATACTCCATAATAAAAAGAAAAAAAAGAAAAACTTACATGGAGAAGAATAAGCGTAGATGACATCAAAGGAAAGCATATGAATATTTAGGGGAGTATCAAATCCTCTCAAACGAGCACCATTAAACTCGAAACGAGTTGTTTCGAAATTCAAACCAAATTTGTCACAATAAAGAATCATTAGCCATCTTAGCGGAACATCACTCTCAATTCTGAAGCTAATATTCTCTTTCTCATCTATATCATCATCATCTTTCATATCGTCGATGTTGCTGTTAATCCACTTTACTGTTACGAAAATCTTTTGGCCTTCATTGTTTGCTTTTGCGCTTGAATACTCCGTCTTCTTCATTCTTTTTTATTCTGTTCACAATTTAATGGTATACTTTGTCAATAATCAAGATTTGCTAAGCATAAATTAATTGTAGGATTTTTGGAGATTAAGAATCGAAATTTACTTTGTCAAAGAAATTCAACTTTTCATCAAATAAAAAAATAACCTACTAACGTTGAAAACGAAAAGAAAATAAATAAATAACCGACCTCAGGAATTCCAACTAAGAAAGAAAGTACTACCTCCGGTCCAATTTACTCGCAACAAAGGAATATTTTATGTCTCACAAATAATACCCCTTTGTTACGAGTAAATTGGAACGGAGGTAATATAAGTTAGAAGGCTTTAGTAGACGATATTTTAATTGAACAAGGTTTATTTTAATACAAGGCCAAAGCCCAATAATTTTTTCAAAAAATTAGTTACTCAATTGAAAAAGTGCAAGTTAGAAGGCTTTACTGGTACATGGTATTGGCTTATGACCTGCTTTGACCCAATTGATTTTGACCCGTTACAAGTCAACCTACTTAGGACTGATCTTAGCCTAACCTATCCAATTATCTAGGCCTCTAAAAGTAGAATTAATGAGAATCGAATCAACACATAAGTATCCACATTCGATGAGCGGGGATGGAGAATTGATCCTATAGGAGAAGTCTAAGAATCTTACCACTTGAGGTATCCCTCACTTTTTTTGAGGAGAACGTTAGCAGGATGAGGTATCTCTCACTCTCTCATAGTGTTATTCCAATCCATGGGCTCAATGAGTGAATGAGCCCCATTAAATCTCACAATAAGTTGATGATATACACGCCAAATCTAGCTACCCTTTAAACAAGTTTACAAACTAACGGAAATAAAATCAGAGATATGACAGCATTATACTGCGACTGCTACAAATCTTACCATGAAAGGGAATGTACAAGTCAGAATCATAGTAACCTAACAAAAAGATTTAGCATCCCCTCATACAAAGCATGCTACTAATAGTATCACCATCCACGAGATGTTCCTCTGCTACTGTTTTTGTAGGTGAGAGATAACGACCATTAAATATAAATCTAACATTTTTACGCCCAGTCTCTGCCTCCGGCGGCATTAATTTATCCATCATCTGACCCAAAAGAGTCCTTGGAGTGACTCTGAACACCGTTTCGTTGCCCACATGACATATCACTTTAAGAGTAATGCGTTGCCCAACTATGCTCAAGGAAGAATCTGAACAGGAAAGGGAGATTCAAGTTAAAAAGAATACCAAAATTTCTAAACTTGAAAACCTGAAATTAGGACCTTTTTGCTCTTTAGCAGTTCATACTTCATATCATAGTTGCACAATCAAATAAAATTTGTAAAACGCTAAAACTTTTTGCCTAGCATCAGAAAAATTTTCTTTTCAAGCTTTGAATTGAAAGCTCTTAACAAGTCACAAATCTAGGATGTAGAGGATTTTCTTCCAAAAGAAGTAAACAGGAACATATTATGGGGTATAATAAGGATCCTAATCTGAGCATATAATAAAATAGATTGAATGAAACCAGAGTTGAACTTACTCATCAAGCTGAAAGTAAAGCCATCAACTATGTCACCATCTTCCATTTTTAGTTCTCTAGCTGTATGGTTCTGAGTCAACTTTAATCCACCATAAACAAGGCATAGAGAACGAAGTTCTCGAGGATCACTGTTAGAAAAACATCGCATAAGCTGAGGCAGTACAGCGGTAGAGCGTTTCACTCTATGAAACATGTCTCTCCCCTTATGCATGCGGATGCATATAGTTACATAATGCACAGCTCCATTCCCCAAACCACCTTATACACAGTGATAGAAAGAAGGCAAATGAGAGAAAACAAGGAGATAAGAATGAAAGAGATATAGAGATGAAGAAACAAAATTGAAAAATTCAACAGGAGCTCCATGCCTTATTATCATTTGTTGACTGTAAATACTGATGTATATTACCGTCAGTTCTATATGCCATACAATTATTACTAACTTCTTACTTAGTGCACATAAACTTAAAGCATGTTTATTTGTACATGACAATGGAAAAAAATAAGGTTCTAATGTTTCGAACAATGACACAAAAGATAAGTATACAATCCCTAAATTTGTGAATATAGTGCAAATTTCATAGTATCATTATCATGTTATCAGCACCAAATAAAAACTAACCAAGTATAAACATAAGTCTATTTGGTGATACGTTCTAAGTAGTGAGTACTGCTCTTCCCTGAATGACTGTCAAGGGCATCCAGGGATATAATTATTAATTAAAACAGGGCAAAAGAAGACGGACTAAGCCTAACTAACTACTAATGCTTAATAAAAGCATGTCAAGATCAAAAACTTCACCATTAATCATGACATAGTTAAAATTGTGTATATAGAAAATATATAATCAGGCTAAATTTTGTTTTCCTCATGTTTGTACTTACTCTGCAGTCAAGACGGGAACAGCTGGAACACTTTGTGTGAGATACAGTATTAAGTTAAATGGACCTAACATTCCCAAAGATGGTAAAATATTTGACGTCTAAAATTTAAATCCACATAATTCAGCTGGGGAAACAGCAGAATAATTAAAAAAAATAGCTTGACAAAAGAATTTAACTTTGTCTGTTAAGGAGCCATTTTTTCCCTAAGTTTGGAATTCTTGGCCTCTGAGAAAGAGCTTTCTAAAATCATGTCGCAGACAAATCTTGCTCTTTTGCTAGTGTTTTAACATAGAAGAAAAGATGGCTGGAATGCTACAATAGCTACTAGCACTCTCAATAAGGAAAAGTAAATATGGGGCAATTGTGACAAGTAATGAATTGATCAGGAAACAGCAGCAGCAGGAAAAATTGTAAGGCGAGAGGGGCAAGAAAAACACATATTTGTGCATAGATTAAAATGGGTTCAATAGAAATCGAAATTCATGATTACTAACATATCATTTCATCAGTAATCCATAAATGAGAAATCAAAATTCAACCTCTATATATGTCACTAGAAACTTGACCCTTTCCTTCTTGAGACATCATGATTAAGCAGAGGATAGGATAGCAGCACAATCAATAAGTGAAGTTGCATGTTTCTATTTTCCTTCTAAATCACTAGTGGAAGGATTTGGTTTCATCATTTCCCTCAATCCTCATTCAATATTCATATAAGGGAAGATAGGTACCTCGCTTTCTTTCTCATCTCAATCTCCAACACATATGCAACTACATCAAGATAGGTATCCCCCCCCCCCCCCCCCCCTCTCTTTTTAATGATTCCAATGACCTACCCAAAGTCTTCTATGAAGCAAACTACTATAGCCCTAAAACACTCAAACCCGAGTAGTAAACCAAACAATCAAATCAAATTACTCTTGTATGTATGAAAAAAATTAATAAAAGATTAAAACTTGCACAGTATAAAAAAAATTAAAACCCAAAAACTAAATAACACCAATCAAAAAAATCAGTTTTCAAGAGAGGAGCAAACCATGATTTGGGAAGGCAAAAATGACATCATTTTGAACCATGCCAAGTTGTTGGGGAGTATCCAAATCCCTTAACTTAGCAGCATTGAACTCGAATTGGGTGGTTTGAAAATCCAAACCCAATCTCTGACAGTAACAAATCATCACCCATCGAAGTGGAATGTCAATTTCAATTTTCAAAGAAACCCCTTCTTCTTCTTCAATGTTCGAATTCGTCCTTTTCACCACCTTCACCTGTATTTTCTTGGTTTCATCATTCTTGATTACTGAACTTTCTACATTATCTTCTTCCACTTCCGAGCTAAGTTCAATCGGTACATTTGGATCGTAACGCCGTTTCCTTGTTGCCATATCGATTTCCTTTCAATTAATTGGCAATTCTTAAACATTATATTAATTTATGGAAATAATTCATAACTAATCAATTATAGATTACAAGAACTTGAACAAATATATGCAGATTCAACTCGTTACTAGATTAATTAGATATAAACATGGATGTTGACAAAAATTAGCATTCATTAAACAAACATTCAGCATGTAAAAATGTATTGATTTTAATTATAATTCAAACAAAACGTGTGAATCTAACACTTTTTTACAGAATGATAGAACTTAAACTAGTAAATTTGTCAACAAAACATGAAAAACATTCAAAATGCAAAGCTAAAATAGTAAAATGTAATAACAGATCATATATGTAGAAAGTCTAGAAACACAATTTAAGAGAGAGAAAACGGAAATTACCGGAAGAATATTACTTTCACCGCTGAGAAATTCCCCCAATTACGATAATTTTGGAACAGAGAAGAGGGAGAAATGTGAAGACTTAATAGGTAATTAGGGATTACGAAATATTTGAAGGAATTTTTTTTTTATATATATAATGGCACTTTAGTAAATACTCCGTACTTTTTAATAACTTAGGTAGCAAATTACAACATTAATTTAACAATTATATGCTTAAAAAAAAAAAAGAATTACAGTAAAATATATACATTCAAAAATATTTTGTTTGTGAGAGTGAGGGATAGCTCAAGTGGTTAGAGCTTCCCTCCCGATTCCAAGATCTCTTGGGATCGATTCTCACCTATTTCGTTTGTGTGCGTATGGCAAAAATATAATCGTTAAACAAGTTTTACCCCTAGCTGCAATGCTGGAATTAAAGACCCTATATGAGTGTACAATAATATTTTTAAACTAGATTGGATGTAACCCAAGTTAATTGAACTTAATCATGGTTTACAACTTGTGTCGATTTCATTAACTCAAGCCTAGCACAAACCTTTATGACAACAGAATGATTATATATGGTTCCAAACGGCATTATATGACCACGAGATGTATCCCCTAAAATCTAAAAGCTTTTCGACACTGAGCCCTGAAACCTCTAAAATTTCTCAAAAAACAAGGATAGATATTAGCCTTCAATTTTGGAATTTTTTTACTTTTTTTCACCCGAATAAAAAATTGCCGAAATGTAAACCATGGTCCCTAATATCCTCTGGGAGTCCAATTTAGTGGGTGGAACCATCCGATTTGCCTTTAAACGGTCAATTTACCGGTTTACAACTTGTACCGATTTAAATAACTCAAGCCTACTACAAACATTTATGACAACATATAATGATCATATATGGTTCTAAACGGTATTATATGACCCCGAGATGTATCCCCAAAAATCTCAATGCTTTTCGACACCGAGCCGCGAAACATTCGAAATTTCTAAAAAATCGAGGATATTAGCCTTCAATTTTGGAATTTTTTAGACATTTTTTCGCCTGAATGTAAAAATTGCCGAAATATTAACCATGGTCCGTAATATCCTTCGGGAGTCCAATTGGGAGGTTGGAACCATCCAATTTGTCTTTAAACCACCAATTTACCAGTTTACAACTTGTACCAATTTCATTAATTCAAGCCAACCTCGAACATTTATGACAACAAATATTGATCATATATGGTTCCAAACGATATTATATGACCCCGAGATGTATTCCCTAGAGTTTCAAGACTTTTCAACACCGGGCCCCGAAAACTCCAAAAATTCTCAAAAAGCGTGGATAGCCTTCAATTTTTTAATTTTTTGACTTTTTTTTCGCCCGGAAATAAAAATTTCCGTAATGTTTACCACGGTCTCTAATAACCTCCGGGAGTCCAATTGGGTGGGTGGAACTATCCAATTTACCTTTAAACGACCAATTTACCGGTTTACTACTTGCGCCGATTTCATTTGCTCAAGAATACCACAAATTAAACATTTATGCAACATATAATGATCATATATGGTTCCAAACGACATTATATGACCCGAGATATATTACCTAAAATGTAATGGCTTTTCGACATCAGTCTCTGAAACCTCTAAACTTTCTTTAAAAGCAAGAATATTAGATTATTAGACTTCAATTTAGGAATTTTTTTTTACTATTTTTAGCTCGAAAATAAATATTGCCAAAATGTATACCATGGTCCCTAATAACCTCCGGGAGTCCAAGTGGCTGGGTGGAACCATCCAATTTGCCTTTAAAAGGTCAATTTACCGGTTTACAACTTGCACCGATTTCATTAACTCAAGCCTACCACGAACATTTATGACAATATATAATGATTATATATGATTCCAAACGGCATTATATGCCCCCGAGATGTATCCCTTAAATTTTCAAGGCTTTTCGTCACCGGGCCTCGAAATCTCCAAAATTTCTCAAAAAGCGTAAAGCCTTTAATTTTGAAATTTTTTAAAAAAATTTCGCTCGCAAATAAAAAATTGACAAAATGTTTAACATGGTTTCTAATACCCTTCGGGAATCCAATTGGGTGGGTAGAACCATCCAATTTGCCTTTAAACGGCCAATTTACTAATTTATAACTTGCACCGATTTCATTAAATAAAGCCTAACACGAACATTTATTACAACATATAAAGATCATAAATGGTTCCTAACGTCATTATATGACCCCGAGAAGTATACCCTAAAATTTCAAGGCTTTTCGACACCGGGTCTCGAAATCTCCAAAATTTCTCAAAAAGCGTGTATCTTAGCCTTCAATTTTGGAATTTTTTGTCTTTTTTTTGCCTGAAAATAAAAATTGCCAAAAATATTTACCATGGTCCCTAGTACCCTCCGGCAATCCAATAAGGTGGGTGGAACCATCCAATTTGCCTTTAAACGACCAGTTTACGGCTTACAACTTCCACTGATTTCATTAACTCCAGCCTACCATTGCATGAACATCTATGACAACATGTAATTATCATATATGGTTCCAAACGGAATTATATGACCCCCATATGTGTATTCCCTGAAATCTCAAGTCTTTGTGACATCAGGCCCCGAATCCTGCAAAATTTCTTAAAAAGCGTGGACATTAGCCTTCAATTTTGGAAATTTTTGACTTTTTTCGCCCGAAAATAAAAATTGACGAAATATTTACCATGGTCCCTAATACCGTTCGGGAGCCAATAAATTGGGTGTGTGGGTGGAACCATCTAATTCGCCTTTAAATGACTTATTTATCGGTTTACAATTTGCTTCGATTTCATTAACTCAAGGCTACCAAGAACATTTATGACAACAAATAATGATCATATATGATTTCAAACGGCATTTTATGACCACGAGATGTATCCCCTAGAATTTCAAGAATTCTCAAAAAGCATGGATATTAATCTTCAAATTTGGAATTTTTTTTACTTTTTCGCCCGGAAATAAAAATTTCCGAAATGTTAACTATGGTCTCTAATACCCTCTGGGAGTCCAATTGGTTTTGTAGAACCAACCAATTTGTCTTTAAACGGCCAATATACCAGTTTACAACTTGCACGGATTTCATTAATTCAAGCCTACTACAAGTATTTGTGACAACATATAATGATCATATATGGTTCCAAACGGCATTATATGACCCCGAGATGTATCCCTTAAAATATCAAGACTCTTTTACACCGGACATCGAAACCTCTAAAATTTCTCAAAAAGCGTATATTAGCCTTCAATTTTTAAATAGTTTGACTTTTTTTGGCCCAGAAATAAAAATTGTCGAAATGTTTACCATGGTCCCTAATACTCTCCGGAATTCCAATTGGGTTAGTGGAACCATCCAATTTGCCTTTAAAAAACCATTTTACCGGTTCACAACTTGCACCGATTTTCATTAATTCAAACCTACCACGAACATTTATGACAATAAATAATAATCATATATGGTTCCAAACGGCATTATATGACCCCGAGATGTATCCCATATAATTTCAAGACTTTTCGACACCGGGCCTAGAAACCTCCAAAATTTCCCAAAAGCGTGGATATTAAACTTCAATTTTGGAATTTTTTAACTTTTTTTCGCCCGGAAATAATAATTGACGAAATGTTTCACATGGTTCCTAATACCCTCCGGGAATTTAATTGGGTGGGTGGAACCATCCAATTTGCCTTTAAACGGCCAATTTACCAATTTACAACTTGCATCGATTTCATTAAATAAAACCTAACACGAACATTTATTACAACATATAAAGATCATAAATGGTTCCAAACGTCATTATATGACCCCGAGAAGTAAACCCTAAAATTTCAAGGCTTTTCGACACCGGGTCTCGAGACCTACAAAATTTCTGAAAAGGCGTGGATCAATTTTGGAATTTTTTGACTTTTTTCGTCGTAAGTGAAAATTGCCGAAATGTTTACTATGGTCCCTAATACCCTTTGGGAGTCTAATTGGGTGGGTGGAACCATCCAATTTTCCTTTAAACGTCCAATTTACCGGTTTGATACTTGCACCGATTTTCATTAAATCAAGCCTACCACGAGCATTTATGACAATATATAATGATCATATATGGTTCCAAACGGAATTATATATATGATTATCACGAGATGTATCCCCTAAAATCTCAAATCTTTTCGACACCGGGACTTGAAACCTACAAAATTTCTAAAAAAACGTGGTTATTAGCATTCAATTTTTGAATTTTTTTGACTTTTTTTGCCCGAAAATAAAAAAAAATGCCGAAATGTTTACCATAGTCCCTATTACCCTCTAGGAGTCCAACTGGCTGGGGTGGAACCATCCAATTTGCCTTTAAACGACCAATGTACCAGTTTATAACTTGCACCGATTTCATTAACTAAAACCTACCATGAGCATTTATGACAAGATTTAATTATCATTTATGGTTCCAAATGATATAATATGACCCCGAGAAATATCCCCTACAATCCAAAATTTTTTTCGAAAATCGGGCCCCGAAACCTTAAAAATTTCTCAAAAAGCGTGGATATTAGCCTTCAATTTTGGAATTATTTGACTTTTTTTCGCCTGAAAATAAAAATTCCTGAAATGTTTACCATGGTCCCTAATATCCTCCTGGAGTGCAATTAGGTGGGTGGAACCATCCAATTTGTCTTTAAACGACCAATTTACCGGTTTACAATTTGCACCGATTTTATTAATTCAAGCCTATCACGAACAATTATGACAATAAATAATGATCATATATGGTTCCAAACGACATTATATGACCCCGAGATGTATCCCCTAAAATCTCAAGGCTTTTAGACACTATGCCCCGAAACCTTCAAAATTTCTCAAAATGCGTGGATATAAGCCTTCAATTTTGGAATTTTTTTGACTTTTTTCGCCCGAAAATAAAAATTAACGAAATGTATAACATAGTCCCTAATACCCTCCGGGAATCCAATTGGGTGGGTGGAACCATCCAATTTGCCTTTAAACAGCCAATTTACCGCTTACAACTTTCACCGATTTCATTAACTCAAGCCTACTTGAACATCTATGACAACATGTAATGATTATATATGGTTCCAAATGGCATTATATGACCCCCAGATGTATTCCCTAAAATCTCAATACTTTGTGACACTAGGCCCCGAAACCTGCAAAATTTCTTAAAAAGCTTGGACATTAGCCTTCAATTTTGGAAATTTTTTACTTGTTTCGCCCGAATATAAAAATTGCCTTAATTTTTACCATGGTTTGTCCTAATACCGTCCGGGAGTCTCATTGGGTGGGTGGAACCATCCAATTTGCCTATAAACGACTTATTTACCAGTTTACAATTTGCACCGATTTCATTAAACCAAGCCTACCACGAACATTTATGACAACAAATAATGATCATTTATATATGGTTCCAAACGACATTTTATAACCATAAGATGTATTCCCTAGAAATTCAAGACTTTTCGACACCAGGCCCCGAAACCTTCAAAATTTCTCAAAAAGCGTGGATATTAGACTACAATTTTGGAATTTTTTGACTTTTTTCGCCCTGAAATAAAAATTGCCGAAATGTTAACTATGGTCCCTAATACACTCTGGGAGTCCAATTGGTTTGGTGGAACCATCCAATTTGCCTTTAAACGACCAAATTATCGACAACTTGCACGGATTTCATTAATTCAAGCCTACTACGAACATTTATGACAATATATAAAGATCATATATGGTTCCAAACGACATTATATGATCCCGAGATGTATCCCTTAAAATATCACAACTTTTTTACACCGGGCCTCGAAACCTCCAAAATTTCTCAAAAAGCGTGGATATTAGCCTTCAATTTTGAATTTTTTTTAACTTTTTTTTGCTCGGAAATAAAAATTGTCAAAATTTTTACCATGATCCCTAATACCCTCTGGAAGTCCAATTGGGTTAGTGGAACCATCCAATTTGCTTTTAAACGACCAATTTACCGGTTTACAACTTGCACCAATTTCATTAATTCAAGCTTACCACGAACATTTATGACAACAAATAATGATCATATATGGTTCCAAACGGCATTATATGACCCCGAGATGTATCCCATATGATTTAAAGAATTTTTGACACCGGGCCCAGAAACCTCCAAAATTTCTCAAAAGCGTGGACATTAGACTACAATTTTGGAATTTTTTAACTTTTTTTCGCCCGGAAATAAAAATTGACAAAATGTTTAACATGGTTCCTAATACCCTCTGGGAACTTAATTGGGTGAGTGGAACCATCCAATTTTCCTTTAAACGGCCAATTTACCGATTTACAACTTGCACCAATTTACCGGTTTACAACGACCATTTTAATTAACTTGCACTGAACCCGACTTGAACCGAAATTGACCCAAACCAGTTTTAACCTGTCAAAATCCGAATTTAACCCGACTTGTTACTAACATGACCTGAATTTAACGCGACCCGTTCTTAACCCGACCTGAATTTACCCAACCTGTTACAAACCCGACCCGAAATCAACCCGACTTGGTATTGACCTGACCCAAATTCAACCCTACTTTTTATTGACCCGACCCGAATTTTTCCAAACCTATTACTTACCCGACCCAAAAATTCAACCCGATCTGTTACTAACCCGACTCGAAGTTAACATGAAGTGTTATTGATCCGACCTAAATTCAACCCAAATTGTTCCTGACCCGATTTCAAATTACCTTAAATTAAATGCAATTTAGACCACCTTATTATTGTTGATCAAAGAATTTTGTCTAGGGAGACCAAGTCAGTCTAGGCCAGCAAAAGAAAGGAGCATCATCCTCAAATTTATAATATAGTATATATTTGTTGTATGGTCAAAGGAGATAATTATTTTCCTAAATTATTGACAATAGTTCCCTAGTTTATTGCCATATATATTATAGTCAAAGGAAATAATTAGCTTGATAAAAATGATAATTATCTATTTATAGTTAGTTGAACTCGAATATGACCTGACTTGGAAATGATCCGACCTGATTGTAACCTGCAAATTATTGACTTGAACATAACCTGACTTGAATCCGAGAACGACCCGACTTGAAAATGACCTAACCTGATTATAAACCGCAAATTATTGACTTGAACCAAACCCGAGAATGACTCGACCTGAAAATGACCCAACCTGATTATAATTCGCAAATTATTGACTTGAACCGAACCCGACTCAAACTCGAGAATGATCTGACCCGATTCTAACCCGCAAATTATTGACTTGAACCGAACTCGACTCGAACCCGAGGATTACCCTAACCCGTTTTAACCCATGAAAACCCGACCTATTGTTCACCCGACCTGTTATTAACCCGACCTAAACCCGATAAGAAGTATGACCCGACGTGACCCGAATCAAGCATGACCTGACCTAAACCCGAACCGCATAGGTTATGGAATTAATCCGAATTGACCCGACCCGAGTTGACTCAACCCACTCTTATTACCCGACCCAAACACGACCCGTTTACCCGAATTGACAGCTCTAATTGAAAGTATCAAATAAATTGATTTATGCATGAGAAATCGAGACTCTAGTTTTTATGTGCAACAAGTTTTTTTTTTTTTTTTTTGGACAAAAGAACTTACAATAAACAAACATACAACAAACAAACTAAAAACGGAAACAAAGTAAATCACGCCGACGCGCCATCCCTGCCAAACAGTGAGCTTGAGCAACAGTAGACCTTGGAACCTTATGAATATGACACACAATCAAAGCACCAATAACTTCCTAAATCTCCTGCTGAATCTAACGGATAGAAATATCCTTAGGAAACTGAGACCAAAGCAGATCCACCACCGAAGAACAATCAGTAAAAATCTGTAAAGAGAAATACCCACGCTGCCTGGCATGGCGTAAAGCAAACAAACAAGCCATTAGTTCAGATTGTAACGCAGAATTAGAGTTACAAGCCTGCGCCCCACCCCCTAGTTGATCATTAGAAGCCAGATCGCAGAATACCCATCCAGTACCTGCTTTATGACTGTCAAAATTCCAGGCCCCATCAAAAGTAAAGCTAACTGAACAAGCATCCGACGCATTCCCTCGAAGAACTACAGAAGACACAGTACAAGAAAACCCAGGAGGAAAAGCAGGCATAATATCATATATGAACGACCTTTGACAGGCTAAAGTCGTATCACCTAATCAAAAATAATTCCTAAATCCTCTAATTAATGCAGATAGGTAAGTAGGGTCGAATCCACAGGGAAACTGGTCTTTCTATTCCTAATTAATTAAAGCAATCTAAATTATTAAGTAACCAATTTTGTTATTAAAAAGTGGAGCTAAACTACTAGGAGTAAAAGTGGGAAGAAATAAAAGTAGGAACTAAATCAAGGGATAAAAGACCTAGGGCATAGGTTTACCAATAAATAACATTCAAGGGTAAAGCATAATAGTCAAACATTAATGCATCAATTAATCAGACCATAAAGGGCTTTCGCTACGTATTACAATCACATAATTAATCTACCGGTATTAAATTTCATCTCTCGAATCTCGACTTAACCATTTATAAATTAACCTGCCTATTGAAACTAGACCTAAACATCAATTCTCATCTCTCGAATCTCGAATCAATATTGTCAAACTCATGCATAAAAGATCAGGCATAATCTAGTCACAGAGCATTAAATCAATCAATAGTAAATTAATCTAGCATTGATAATCAACAACAATAAATTACCCCTTCATATTATTTATGGATTCCCACAAACCCTAGAAATAAAACTACTCACACATAATTAAATATAAACTAATCAAAGCAATAAAATAAGACATGATGAAAGAATTAAAGTGAATAACTGAGATTAAAGTAGAAGAAATCGTTACCAAATAATTTGAATTAATGAGTTGAGTTAAGAACAAAATTGAGAGAATTATAGAGAGAGGAAATAATCTAAGTAGAGAGAGAAAGTCTAAGAAAGAAGGTAAACAAAAATTAACACTACAAAAAAAAATGAGAATAGACAACACTTAAGATTGCAACACTTACAGAAATGTTACTCTTAATAATCTAACACAGCAGTATTTATTTGTTACCTTGAACTAAAGTAACAGAAAAAAAGTGTTGCTCTAGACTATATAAGGCAACAATCTCTAAAAGTGTTACCTTTTTCTTGTCTAAGACAACAAACATAATAATTGTTGCATGAAAAGATAATAATAACAAAACTATTGTTTGAAAATGTAACATTAATATCTATGTTGCCATCTATGACAACATTTATATTAAAAAGACAACATAATTTAAGATGGTGGGGAACTCACCTTGTGACATTGAGGTCACAAGTTTGAGCCTTACCAACTACTAAATGCTTGGGAGTGGCAACAGTTAGAAACATTTTTGAATTGTCTCCTTAGATGACAACATTTTTCATTTGTTGTCTTTGTAAAAGTGTTGCCTTATGTATCATTCTACCTTGGCTTTCAAAATTGTTGCCTTTGAATAAAAATGTGTTGCCTTATGAATAGACAACGGGGGCATATACTACGCCTCATATGTGTTGCCTTAGCTACAAGGCAACACTTTTTTTATATTAGGCAATGGTTTTGCACTGTTACCTTTGCTTTATTTTGTTGTAGTGTAAGCACTAAAATCGTACTTAAACCTGGGCAGCTGCGCCCAATCGGGCACGCCTTGCTCGATGCACCTGACTGCGCGCCCGCCCGATCGGGCGTAAGCTTGCCCGATCGGGCCCGATTTCTTCCTCGAGGCTTGGACTTTGATTGGGCTTGATTCTTCGGCCCAATCCGGATTTCCTCTTCGGGTCTTGAATACTTAGTCCAAATGCCCCGATATCACACATCGAGCCTTTAATCACCGGTTCGATGGCTCTAACCGGCCCTGGGCTATGAAGGATGGTCGTGCATCTCCAATGCTCGTAGATACTCCAAAATATTTCGGGAAAATGCTTTAAAAGCGCAAATCCCTACAAAAGTCAACCAAATCTACGAAAACACTAGAAAACACCAATTAGTAATAAAAGTGGCTCTAAAGAGCCAAAAACACTACTAATTATGGCCAAGGGACGGGGGTAAAATACTATATAAAATGGACATGTCAACCTTGCCTCGAAACACCTGTCCACCCAACTAGAAGCTAGATCCATAATAGATTTAGGAGAATAAACCGCAGAACGAAACCTCATAGAATTCCGAGTAAGCCAGAGGGCCCATAACAAACTGAAAAAACGATCTAGCATCAACCAGTCCTTATCTTATGTGCAACAAGTTGATTGTATGTAGAGGTTTAAAGTTAGACTCAAGTTTGTTAGTTTATGTAGTCATATCTTACAACGTTACAAGTGTCTCACTGTCACAATTAGAAGAAGTTTGACTTCATATAACATGTTAATGCCCAAGACTAAGACTATCTTCTATTCTTCTATATGTGTCTAACGATCACAATTATAAATTTGAGTTCGATATTGTTGAGCCATGAGTAAACTCACATGCGAATGGTGTGTTTTCGCACATTAATTGAGTGTATAGGTGAGAGTTTGTATCGGATGTGTATCTCACATTGAAGAAAGTAGATAATTGTGTCCACTTTATAAGGCTAAGGGGCTACTCCCCTCATTGCCATATGATTTTGAGTTGGAACCTCGTTGGTCGTATAAAGTGGACATTTGTGATGGGTATGGTCCAGACCCGTTTATCACATATGACCAGTACCAACAATAGAATCTAGCAAATTATTACATCCACAACCAAAAGAAATAGATGCAAATGGAAATTAACTAGGGAATGAACAACGTAACACAGAATCATAGAACTACTTGTTAAACAGACCAACTTACTAATTCCGTTACATATTATTTGCAACAATTTGTCATAAAGTAGAGAGGAAAAATGTCTAATCGTTGCAAATAATATGTAACGGAGGTAATATTAACTTAACACCCTGTTTGACAAAAAAGACTAGCAATAGTATCACCATCCACGAGCTTATTCTCCTCCACTGTTTTTGAAGGTGAGAGTCTACGACCACCGCAAATAAATATCATAGATTCACGTCCCAACTCTGCCTTTGACGGTACCAATCTATTCATAATCTCAACTACTCGAGTCTTTGGAGTCACCCTGAACATCGTAACATTGCCCGATACACACTCTACTCTAAGAGTAAGATGTGGGCGAATCATGCTCAATGAAGAACCTGAACAAATAAATAAAAAAACAAGGGAGTATAATAATTAAGGATCCTAATTAATCTGATTGTACAATAATTGAACTTATCGCGAGTTAATTGAACTTACTCATCGTGTCGAAATTAAAGGCATCAATGATATCACCATCTTCCATACTTAGTTCATTGGCTATATGATTCCCATCCAATATTAAACCATTGTAAACAAAGCATAGGGAGCCCTGTTCTTGAGATCCACCACTTGAAAAATATCGCGTAAGCTGAGGCAGTATAGTAGCATTGCGTTTCACTCTAAGAAACGCGTCTCTCTCCTTGTGCACCCGGATGCATATATAAACACTATGCTCATCACGATAACGTGATGAACCTCCTTAAACATACAAAAAGTCAATAATATAACTGAAGAAAATTGAAAGCAAAGCAAATGAGAGAAAATCATCAAGAATAATTAATATAAGTGAAGTTACACAATACAATCAACAATAAGTAATATAAGCAAATATGAAATTTAAGTGAAGAAAGAAGCAAACCTTGATCATAAATAGAAAAGGCGTATGTAACATCATCTTGAAGCATGCCAAGTTGGTGAGGAGTATCCGTTTCCCTCAACTTTGTACCGTTGAACTCGAATCGGGTGGTTTGATAATCCAAACCCAATTTCTGACAATAACACATCATCAACCATCGAAGTGGTATGTCAATCTCGATCAGCAACGTATCCCCTTTTTCTTTCTGATCATCACTTTTCGAATTTGACAATTTCACCACCTTCACCCCTATTTTCTTGGTTTCTTCTTTGTGTTTTGCTGAACATTCCTTCTGTTCTTCTTCTGAGGTAATATCAATCGGAACATCTGGCCTGTAACGCCGTTTCATTGTTGTCTGCCAAGGCTTAAACAAGCAATTCCATACATTATGCATAAACTCTCTCCATTTCGTAACAATGTTACAATCATCTTATCACACTTGCTAATACAAAAATTAATACGAAGTATATGTTATTGTGTATATAAACATGATATTACATTAGTATGCGAAAAATTGACCAAGGTCTTTATATGAACCACAATTAATGATTATCAAAATAAATTTGTAAATAGCTGTAAACATTCAACTGTAAACTTAACTACGGAACTTGCCTTGGAAGGAGAAATTCATACTCCGTAACTGTTGATTATAATAAGAACTTAATTATGTATATGTAGATCCAACTCATAAATTTAATTTATAATTAGGAATTGAATTATTTAAACTAATATATACATGTACATTCAGTCATTTAATTATGTATATGTAGATCCAAATCATAAATTTAATTTATAATTAGGAATTGAATTATATAAACTAATACATGTACATTCATTCATTCACCGTGTAGAGCTAATTGAACACTTAATTACAAATCATACGACATGCAGAATGCAGATATACAATAGAAGAGAGAGAAAGAGAGAAAACGGAAGTTACCTCAATAACACAAAATTAACTGAGGAAGAGAGAAAGGAAAACTGAAGGAAGGAGGAGAAAGTGGAGAACGAGAGTAGTTAGGGTTTTCAAAATATTTATCTCTATTAAACATTTTTCTCTTTGAAATTTGGTAGAATTTGGTGATGGAAATGTGAAATAAAGTTTAGGGAGCGTTTTTAAAGAGAAAAATCAATTAAAAGGATCAGTGTTAGGTGAGGCCTACAAGCAGAAAATCCACTGAATTTTTAAAATGGGCGGTAATATGAGCATTTATTTAATTTAAGGGTGATAATTTAAAATAAAAAATTAAACGAATGGTTAGTTCGAAAATGGTTACATTTTTGGGTGGTAATTTAAAAATTAACCTTATTTTTATACCAATTTGCAATTATTATATACTTGTATTTTTGTATACCAAATTGTTTATGCCTTCAATTTTTGTAAAGCCAATTTGGGTGAAGTCGTCTGATTGCTATCCAACCTATACCTTTTAAAATCATCATACTACCTTTGTATGGAGTATCACAATATAAGTACATTTTATCTTTTTTACCTTTGTTAAAACACAAATTTGACCATTCATTTTGCAAATCCATCATTAAATTATAAATGTAAAAATTATACTTGTATTATAATTCTTATACAAAAGAAAATGTACTCAAAGTTATTAAATAAATAGTGTAAAAAAATCAAAACCAATATCAATGGTTGTAGATGTAAAGCTCACTCCATTGCAAAATCAACCTATAATATAGGCATAGATTTCGTCACCATCATCCAGTCGTTCTTCCGCCACTGTCTTTGAGCCTGTAAGTCTGCGGCCCTCGTGGAAGAAAGCAACATTATCCAATTGCAGTCCTTCAAATTTACAGTATCTATCCATCAGCCGATTCAGACGAGCACTCCAATTCAGAGCGAATTGAACGTCCTTGTTAGTCTCATTATTTATCACCGTAAGAGTAAGCCGTGATGTAACTATGCTCAGTGAAGAACCTGAACAAGAAAATGCAAACTTAATTATATCTCTATATGACCTAATCTTCGAGAAATGGTATGAGAAGCAATCCATTAATTATGGATTTAATTCATCCAGTAAAATTGGGGAATTTCCCTGTTTCTCATATTGAGAAACGAAATTTGTTTCTCATAAAGGCATTTTCGTGAATAAATCAACAACTTTTTCATTATTGTGGGCTTCACAATTGAATAAAGTTGTTGATTTTATTTACGAAAATGTCATGTGAGATTCAAATTTTGTTTCTCACTATGAGAAGTTGAGACATGCCCGTAAAATGGATATCACAGCATAACTTTGTACACAAAGTTACACTCGTTACATGTTTAGCAATAGAGGATTTTAGTGTCGTATAAAATAATTTCAATTCCAAAAATTAGACAAGTACAAAGTACGGAGTATAATAAAGCAAGATACTTACTGCTGTAATCAAAATCAAAGGCATCAATGACATCACCATCCTCAATATCTAGTTCATCAGCAGTCACTTTCTGATTTAACCTCGACCCGTCAAAGACAAAGCTCAAAGACGACCCTTGTTTTTGAGGTCCAGCATCTAAGAAGCCGCGAATAAGTTGAGGCAGTAATGGTGAACCACGTCTCACTCTAACAAATTTATCTTGCTCTTTGTACATCCGGATGCATACCGTTGCATAATTGACAGAGCTACGACCACCATCTTAAACCCAACAATAAAATAAAATAAAAACACACACAATATGAAAAAATCATTATACGACCCAATAAATATTAATCTATGGTATGCACTCCAATTTGAGGAGTTTAAGCATATGGAAGAACATTGAACATTATAATACAATACAAACCCTAAATTTAGGTATTAAAAAAAAAAAAAAAAAATCAAATTTTGCTTTTGGTTTGATTCATCTACGAAACCCTAAAACCATTACAAAATTAGGAAAAAAAACCCAATTCTAATCAAAGAACAAACGCAAAATATAAAACAATTTTTTAAAAAAAACTTACATATAAAATGATAAGCGTGAATGAGATCACAAGGAAGCATGGAAAGTAAAAGAGGAGTATCAGTTTCTCTAAGACGAGCACCCTTAAATTCGAAACGAGTGGTGCAATACTTAACACCAATTTTATCACAATACTTAATCATAAGCCATCTTAAAGGCATATCATTGTTAATACTCAAGTATAATTCTTCCACTTTCAATTCCCTTTCCTTTTCCTTTTGATGTTCTCCATCTTCTTCTTCGCCATCGCTATCGCTGCCATTAACCCACTTCACTCTTAGGGTTATTTTCTGAGTTTCTTCTTTTTCTTCTTCTACATTCCGTAAAATTGCTCCTGATTCCGCACTCCCCATTTTCGATTAAAGATGCTGATTTTCTGTTTCTTTCACGTTCACTTCGCCAAATTTTATTGTTATAGCTGTATTAGAACGAGACCTGGCCCTATTTGCCCTTTTGAATAAATCATCGCATGTTAGGAAACAATAACCTAGTCAATCTCGATTATAAGGAAACAATCCTGACACCTTACTTACGGCTATCTATAACTTTATATGTACCCGAGTTATATTTCTACTTTAATTTAATAATATTTTTACCCTCGTATTTACCTACTTTTAATATAACAAGAACAAGAATTTTCCTAATATTAATAATATATTACGAAATATTATTCATAAAATAGATGGAGGAGTATTTTCCTAATATCAATATGAAAAGTTGTATTTCAAAAAAAAAAAATAAAATTGAGGGTTAGCTCAAGTGGTTAGAGCTTCCCCTCGTATTTCAAAAGACCTTGGGTTTGCGAGGCTCAATTATTTTATATCAGATGGCCTTTTTCAAAGGATCAGCCTAGAGGTGAATAGGTGATCATAGGGTCAGTTCAGCCCAATATTGCAGGCTATTTTATCCAAAAGAAAGACTATTGGGTTGGACTTTCACACCTGACTTGCTATATGTGGACCAATTGTAATTGGGCTTTTTATTATCTGCTCTTGGTAAGCCCATGGCATGACACGCTCAATTAATCGTGTTGTTGTGCAAAAGCCCATAATATCAACCTAAAACAAATGTTCCGTACAAAGCTATAATAAGATATTACTCGTACAGCTATTTATCATATGCGATGATTGGCATTGGCTAAATTATATAATGCGACTAACATCCTCTATATTATATGCTACGTAATGATAATGAAGTTTTCACTGTATACTTTCTTGTCAAAAATATGAAACAATTACCTTGTGGAGGTTATAAGTTAACTTTTTGATTGCCAAGAAAACTTGGGCTTGTGTTCAAAGGATAAACACTTGCACAAAGAGTCAAAGATACACTAGCACTAGCACTAGCTTGATGGAGAGAAAAAATGAGGCCTTCCTACATAATATTGGTGTGTAAAAGTGGATTAGCGGGATCTCTATATGATTACGAGAACTGCTTATGGCCTTAGGCGAATGGACTTTGATTAATTGGATCAAATTTCTAATTATGAAATTAACAAGATATTAATGAGCTCTTATAACAATAGGCCCAAATATATCTTCCTTGAGAAGTTGATACACCCAATTGATTATTTAGGTCTGATGTTAGCTGACAACCCTATGTGAGTACTTGTAATTAAGGCAAGTATTGTTTATAAAAATAGTCTTACAACAACTCCAAGTAGGAGCATGTTCTAGAATTAGTAGATGCCTTCCTGAAGTTCAGGTTTGTACCTTTTATATTTAAAAATATTTGACATGAAAGGGTTGTACTTTACATTACTTGAATTAAACAAAGAACAAAAGGCAGCTCCATCTTTTTGTGTCTTGGTCACAAATCTGCAGGGAATCCAATGTGAATCTCAGATGTGCACTTAATTACAAAATATTTCTTATCCATTTTCACTCTATTTCTATCATTAATATCTTCATATGTTACCCAAATTAGTACTACTATTAATTTCTTACTATGGAGTACAAATTACTTTGTATAGTATATAAACTAATCAACAAAATAAGGGTATGTTCACTTCAGCTTAATTTCAGTTCAGTTCAGTTCAACTTTTAATTTCATTTTCTCATAAAATATTCATTTCAGCTTAGGTCAGTTCTAATCAATTTAGCTCAGCTCAGTTTAGTAAATGTGAACAAGCGGCCCTGATTTATTTTTTGAAGTATAGACATTTCTATACTTTGATTTAAAGTAATTTACGCGAACATATAATGTAATCTTTAGATGAACTCATTCAAACTTTGTTATTGATGTAAAGGCGACTATAACTTCCAAACCTAACTAAAGATCAACAATAATTGTGGAAGAAGGTATTACATGCATTCTAGACACATAATAATCCTGAAAAATAATGGTGGTTGAAGATAACATTTATATATATAATCCATAGTCCATACTCCATAGCATTGTATATTTTTTACGTGGTCCAAAAGTTCTCAATCAAGGGATTATTCTTACAAGATAAGGTCAACAATTATATAATCATGGTAGGTAGAGTATAATTGATTCAACTCTTGATTAAGATACTCTCTTACTTAACGTAATGTAATTGCATCTTTTTAATTGGCCCCACTAGAAAAATTTTATAAGGGACACTTGTAAACTTAATTAGCTTGGTTCTTAATTACGAGTATAAAATTAATCTGTGTTTATTAATGGAAGTTTCCATGATATTTTATACTTAGCTGACTTGGCTGACCATCATGTAAAAGACTTGGAAAAGTATAAGAAGACAAAATATACACCAAATATATTGTTAAATTTATGTAATTTTTTTCTAAGAGGAAATAGAGAGGATAATGAGAGGAATCTTCAAATACGAGTACTAATAATAATAATCCTAGTATATTTATCATGGGAAAGTTGAAATAAAATGGAATTCTACTGTCGAAGATTTTGACTCGTTCAAATGGTGATCATATTATTTATTGGACAGTAGTACTCTTTTTTGGCATTGAAGTCAATTTTTTGTTTCAGGCCTACTAACATCACTATCAAAAGATGTGTTTCTTAGTCAAAGATGAATTTTGAGGAAATTTTAGTTCTTGATTTAGGTTCCTTTTTGGGAACATGGTTGTGTTGTTGTGGATTTATGGCTTTTAGTGTTTCTTATCAAAAATTAAGTATCCTTAAAAAAAATATATATATACTCACTACGTA
The DNA here is from genome assembly GCF_948465745.1 of Chenopodium album. Lineage (NCBI taxonomy): Eukaryota > Viridiplantae > Streptophyta > Magnoliopsida > Caryophyllales > Amaranthaceae > Chenopodium > Chenopodium album. Next base: position 5,749,254 of record NC_137835.1, read on the forward strand.
TATGTTTGTGTTAAAGGAACACTGTAGTGTAGTTGACATAAATAAAAATACAAACTAAAAGGAAAAAAAAAAAAAAAAAAAGTTAATAAAAGTTAAGTGTTTACAGCTTGTTAAACCTGCTCATATTCATGATTTATTTTCTCTCTCCAATACTCTTATTTTTAAGAAAAATAAATTCAATTTTGTAACTTTCACCTCCTTTGATGATTTCATTTTTTTATTAAATACATAAAAGAGTGGGTCAAACTCATTATATTAGAAGTATAAGGGAAAAGATAATAGAATCTCCACTAAAAAAAAAAAAAAAAAAAAAAAAAAAAAAAAAAAAAACTGTTTTGGGATTCAATCCCACTTTAAATTGTCACGTATATCTATTGTCAATAGATTAAACCGTATTTGATGGTTATAGAAACATGTTGAAAGTAGCCCTTTTAGAGATATGAATAAATAGTATTAGATCATATCAAGATTTTAGTTTTAATGTTGTTATATCATCATCGTGTTATATGTTGCTCTCACCACACACAAACAAGCGACACAACGAAAAAAAGTTAAAAGGTAAAAATTGTATTCGTCATACTAATTATAGAATTATGGACAAAAGAAGAAACGTACTCTACCAAATATATTCCAAGTCTATATATACCAACTTAACTCAACCATCATTAGAATTAGATTCATCATTCATTAGATATTTAGATTCATAAGTACATGACCACTCTTAATTGGTTACGTAAATGCAATGAATACTTTCACAAAACGTAATATATTATTGGTTGAATTTGGTACAATTTCCACGTGTCAATTTATAGAACAATAGAAATACCTATCGAAAGGTACAAAGTATGATCTTCTACTTGTATATCAATAGTGAAAAGTGAGGGCACGTTGGATTATTTAATTGCGGCTTTCATTTTCGGCAAACATGGCAATATAATAGCGGCCTAACATTATTCACTTATAATTATTCAATTTTCAACTCAAATTCTTCGAATTATATTGAATAATGTGGATGGTTTGTGATGTGTGAACTAATAATATTTTTCTCACTTTTTCAGGTTCACACAGTATAAACTTTATTTATGCCCCACAAAAAGGCTATTTATAAAGTGTTATTGCCTTTATTTTAGAATTAAGTCAGTATTTTTCTTCTCTTTTAGACAACAAAAGCAGGGATATGCTGACGTGGATGTGAAAAAAAGATGCACTAAAAATTGAGCATAGGATATCAAAATCAGCAACTCTTTACTTTAGTTTATTTATTTATTATGCGAATGAGGTGACAAATGTTATGCTGTCTGAAAAATTAAAAATAAAAACTGACAAATGTTATGGCTTCCACGTATTGTTGGAAGCATATGGAATTCTCTAGATAAGTACGAGTACAAGATAGAAGTTATAGACCCCAATCACCCCATCATCTATAAGAATCAAGTCTAAAGAGAGATCAGTGAATTTTGTACAATGGTTACTGTGTATGTCACTTGGCAATATACTCCCCTACTCGTGAATATTTGCAACTATTTAATTGTCACGGGGTCAAACTATTAATGTACAAATTCGACCTTAAATATATGCAATTAGGTGTTGATAAAATTATGAAAATCCGATTATATTATGCAATTTGAAAGTAGAAAATTTATTTTTTTTCCTTTTAAAGGTAAATAAGGATAGGATGTTGTATTAGAATTGAATCTCGCTCAGTCAATGGCGGATCTAGGTAAGGCTATTTGGCTATGTTTGCATAATTATTCATTAAATAACCCTTTAAACTTAACATTTTAGATATGCCAATGCGCTCAGTACCAATCAATTCAACTCAAATTAGAAATTATAGTCCCTAGAAATCTAATTGTTTAATTAAGTGGCTGGAACTTAAGAAAGATAATGGAGTTTATTTGGGTGTGCTTTTACACCTTCATATATAGTAGCTAGCATGTTTTGTACTGTAGCACTAATTTACCTTTTTTTTTTTTGTTAAATGCACGTAGGGCCTTTTCATATTTATTAAACTGAGCTGAATCGAATAGAGCTAAAATGAATATTTTATCAGAGAAAAAAAATTAAGAGCTGAATTAAACTAAACTGATTTAAGCTGAACTGAATTAAAATAAATCTAAAGTGAACAGGCCCTACTGTCAACACAATGGTAGAAAACAACAATTAGAAGACGAAATAATGAAAGTACTCTTTGATTAATAATGTTTAATGATTTATGATCATATTCTACACATATACAGTATGAGTGTATGACTTGCGGCTGCATAGTTAGGAGCCACTAGTTTTGCAGTACTAGTGTACTACGTATTTGAATTTGTGATTCGTTAACAATATTTAACTAAGTGCGAAACGATACTGATCACAGTCCACGTGATTTTTTGTTTTGGTTTTCATAATATGAACGTAATTAATTCATAAAGGTCTGTTTTAGAAATACGAGTACATAGAAGAGCTAGAGGAAGGGAAAAGCAAATTAAATACAATTAACACTTTGAATAAAAACCCAACATTTTGACTTCAATTTTGACATTTTTTGAGACATAGACCCCTGCATTGGCGGCGAATGAGGAATGACCCATTCTTTTTACTTCCATCCTTTTTCAAATGGGTTTGCTTTTATTTTATTTTTTTTAGTTATTCATCTACTTTGCTTTGAATTTGCAAAACATAGATGACAATAAATAGCATGTCCTACTATACCTACAAAACCGTCTAAACAAAACCCTGAAGGTAAGTGTTTTATTTATACTCAAACTATTACAATTTAATAAAATTTCTCAGGAGGTACAAATTTTAAATTAAGATGTTATATCAAGATCAAAGGATCAATTTCGCTAGCCGTGACACATTAAACTGGTAAAAAAAAAAAAAAACGAAAATGCATATAATAAGCGTGAAGGTAAATTAATAATTTATTTATTTGTTATTGAAATACTATACAAGGTACAGAGTAAAAAAAAATGAGTCTAATTGATGAGGTAAATAGAATAAACGGAATGAATTTTTTTTTTAATAAAAATGTACTCCCTCCGTTTTTAATTACATGCTCCATTTCTCTTTGGCACGTATGTCGATGTTACTCTTTGATCAATTATATTTTTAATTATCAATTACTATAAATTCTACTGAGTAACAATTAAAAATTAATAATCTATTCATTGAGACGATTCCAACAAGTACTCACAAGACTATATATTTTCATATGTATAAGTTACAAACATTAGTCAAAGTAGGACAAATGAATAGTGCAAAAAATAGATATACATCAAGTATTTAAAAACGGATGAAATACTTGTATATGGGTACAACCGTACAAGTAATCCTCCTATTTCAAGTAATTGAAGATTATATTGTGAAACGAATTATATGATGAAAGGAGTATGTTGTATGGAGTATATAGAAGGGTGTTAAATGAGATGTAGGATGTACAGCGCATGACACCCTAATCCCGTGGCTAGACAGAGGGATACGTATGCGGCGATGCTTCCTGGATCATGAATCCTATTCTTTGTTTGCGGAAATTGGGAATGAATGAATAAGTGGCGTACATACTCAAAGATGAAAGACCTATTCTACGCTATCAAACCCCCCACATTTACGACCACGTCTATGGTCAGAAACACACGTATCAAAAGTTGTTAGCTTTTATGTTTATGTTTTTCTCATTAATGCTTTCTTTGCTGTTTTACCAATCTCAATCTGCATGGGTATACATCATTTACCAACTTCTCTCATCTTCATGCTTCCAAACTTCCAATTCTTCACTTTCATTCACAATGTTCTAGAACCAAAGTAATTTACACTTCGTTGGGTTGCTCACTTGTTCTGTTACTAATTAATTTATCGCAACGTTTAGTTTGACATGTAAATTATTTAGAAAAATTATTGTTTGAGCTATCAAAGTAATTTTACAGTAATAAGGTTATTTTTATGTACCGTAAAATTAAAGAACATAAGAGGAGAAAATATAAGAAGATCAAATAATAGGGAACTTTTCCATATTAGAACTAAAAAACGTTACCGTTATCTATAATTAGTTGGATAAATTAGGGGTACAGATGTGCAATAGTGTAAGCACAAAGTCAAATTAAAGCTAAGGGCATGTTCTATTTAGCTTAATTTCAGTTTAGTTCAGCTCCAATCAGTTCACTTCAATTAATTCCTAATTTAATTTCCCTCTCTTATAAACAATTCATTTCAACTCCAATAAGGGTCTGTCCTGTTCAGCTTAAATTCAGTTCAATTTAGCTCCAATCGATTTTGTTCAGTTCAGTTCCTAATTTCCTTTAATTGTCTCATAAACTATTCATTTCAGCTCTATTCACTTCATTTGTTTTCATTAAATTGGAACAGACCCTGAATAGGCCCTAATTACAAAAAATCAAATATTAACAAATTCAGTAACATAACCCAATTAATGTTAGTATATCTATTTAGAATTCAGTCATCAATTCCCTATTAAATCCCATTAATATAGATGGAATCTTTAAAGTACATTTGTATCCAACATTGGTAGACAATGCAAATCTCCGCTGGTCAAATAGAAGATGAAAATAAAAAGTACACTCACTCAATCACATCAATTAAATTACTTTTTATTTTCCCTAACTTTTCCGCCTTTTACTGATTTTAACATTAACATTAGTTTTCCCATCAAAATCTTGATACGTGCATTGTTTGTTTGGTAATTCTACCTTGAATATTGAGAAATCCAAAATAGCGGTAGCAAGTAATGTTGATGCTGACATGAGTTTAAACTGTGATACTTTGTACTCTGTATTATAGAAATCAACTTATTTGACCAAGTAAATATAATATTCTCCCCCTAAAAAAAAAAAAGCAAATATAATATTCTATGGATTGTATATAATAATGAAGATAAGTATGATTAGACTAAATATGATTATTGTCTACCTATCTTATTTTAAAATAATTTTACTACTAAAACTAATGACGGAAAGAATTAATAGTCAATGAAGAAGATAGAAGAAAAGTGGAAGAATTGAAATGGTCAATCAAACATGTGATCAATAAATGTTTCACTGTGTGCCTCACATTTCAAGCATTACTCCATTATTGAAATAATTTGATTAGTTGTGATAATCATTGTTTGAGGACATAATTATCACCTATGTTGGTATTATTATAAGTTAATTTGATTTTAAAATACATACTTGGTATATTATTAAATTATAATTCCACCTCTCTTATTTACCTGATCCATACTATTTGCATAGGAACAAAGAAGAGAGGTCCAAAAACAGGAATGACTACTATTGGTCTAACCCAAAAGAATACCAAAAAAAATAAAAAAAAAATAAAAAAAAATAAAAAATAATAATAATAAAATAAAAAAAATTAAAATGATACACATGCAACCAAATAAGGACACCTCAAAGTGAGATTTAGGACAAAGTAAAATGAGACAATCAAAATTGGTATGATAATGATAAATGTTGAACATTTTATGCTGATGTGAAAAGAATAAATCAAATACTTGTAATTGAATTGCAATGTATTAGCATGGTTTTGCATGATAGTAGCTTGCCAACCTTTCACAATGCTTTGTAATAAATAAAAAAAGTTTTCATACAACTGCATATACAATTGTGGGCCAAAGTTTTGCCATTGTTAGTTGAAGATTTGGTTGGAAAAACAGTTGCATGAAAGGTAAATTGGTAACCTAGTTAGTTTTAAGAAAAACAAATCAATGTATTCATGCATAGTAGGTTAACATGTGAACATCATAACGTATTAGGAGAAAAACAATTTATAGTGTTCTTAATCAAAGTGGTTAATCAATGTTTTGCATGTATAATGGTTGTTGGCGTAATTCAAATTAAGGGAAATAGTGTGTGCATGAAGCAAGAGTTTATCGTCCGGATTCATTGTTATAATTAAGGAGTACAAAGTATGCGTTTACAAACGTGTCTAAATAAAATGTGTAATCTAATATGAAACAGAGGCGGTATATATTGCACAATAATAGCAAGTGACATCTCAATACAAATTTAATATAGTTAAAATCATCAATAAGGATTTTGAAAAACCGTTGATATTTTACGAAAGGAAACATAAATCAAATTATAACTAGAATAAGTTTTGATAGATATTGATAAATTAGATAAGTTTAGATAAATAAAAATCAGGTGATTGAATTAAACACATCTTTATATGAACATAAGAAAATTAATAAAATGTAAAAAGATCGAGAACACGTAACATACAAAGTTTTGATTAATGTTACCTAATACATAGTATTACTATAGCTATAGCCTATAGTCATGTACGAAATTGACTTAATGAGATAAATACAGTACATAATACGAGATGCGAAAGTACAGAGCATGAGTATAATACTAATACGTAGTAAAAGAGGGTTACATATATCATTATTTGTAATTATCCTTGCATGACTCTCTCATACGCAATGGAAAAGTAAAAAACCGTCCAAACTACCGAAAACATACAAATACTCAAAGGGCAATATAGTCATTTAAAGGAGTAGTAGTTTACAAAACAAGGGGAAGAGAAGAGAGATGAAACGCGTTTCAAGGGGTCGGCAAATGGGTTCGGTTTAACCACCTAACAACCACCCACTTTCCCTTTCATTTTAATTTTCCATTTTCCTTTTTCTTATTTTTGCATTTCCATAATTAAATCGTGATTAACCCCTTTAATTCGTAAAAAAGGAAACTAATCCCGTATTATACCTCCATTAAAGGCAAACGAATATAAAACTATAAATTTTCTTCTCTCTCCTCTTTTCCGGTTTCCTAAGCCTTTTCCCTTCTTCCCTCCTATTCATTCATTCATTCCCACTCTTTTTTCTCTCTCCTCTTTTCCTATCTTCTCTCCCTTTTCTCTCTCCTCCACCGGTTAACTCCCGTTTCCCGGTTTCCGGCCATTTTTTCTCACCGGAATTTTTTTCCGGTGATCATTCTCTCTTTTTTCTTCGTAATCTTCTCCACTTTTTTTTCTTCTCTATTCTTAATTTTTTTTACAAAAAAGGAAATTATAAAGTTTCGGATCTTCGTGAAATTTGCATGAATTTCTTGAGTTTTATGGTGGTTGAGTAGAATGTGGGTGACGATGAAGGCTCTGTTTTAGAGGAATGTGGAGATCGTGATCTAGGGTTTGGTGTAATTTCGCTTTTCTTCTTTATTTTTTATTTTCCTTTAAAATTCAATTTGTTTTCCGGTGGAGAAGAAGACGGAGATTAACGGCGGAAAACCGCGGAATGAGATGGTACTGTTTCTTTGAATTTTTTCCGTTAATGTAATTTTTGATTTTATTATTTTTTTTTTTAAATTTTTTTTTTTTTGGGGTGCATTATCATAGAAGGTAATTTAGATCTTAATTTAATGTTTTATGAAATGATATAATCATTGATATGCTATTTAAGAAGAAATTTAGTGCAAAATTTGTTTCTATTGATGGATGTACTTTGATTATGTCATATTTTTTTGAATCGGAAAAAGGCGTAGATTGACTTTGAAGACTTAGGTTGAATTTTACTGGTATAAAAATGGTTTCTATTTTTAGTGGCTGCCCAAATTTGTTTTGCATGAAGTTTGGTCAAACCTTTTAATTCAACATAAAAAGGACCTTTTATTTTTGTTATGAAATTGACTTGTGTGGTTTTGAATTGGTGGGTTCCAATTATGTGGAAATTCATAGATTTGTTCAATTATTAGGAAGTTTGGTTGACTCTGTTTGAATCGGTAATTGTTCCTCAACTTTTACAGTCACTTTTATGAGTTTTAGTGCTGGCATGTCACATGAAAACGGAGTGAGTTTATTACGGATGTTTAATGCTATATTCAATGCTTCGTGTGGTGGTGTTGGTGGTGGTTTTGGTTTGTACGATTTACTCGTTTTCGGGTTTGAAGGATAAGGGGGTGGGATAGAGGGATTTTACTTATTTTTTCTTGGAGGGTGGTGTGGTGGTGTTGCTTTGTGCTATTTACTCGTTGCGATTTTGAAGGAGGGTAGGCAATCAAGGCACAGGGTTGAGGGGTTCTACTTATTGGTTCTTGGAGGGTGGTGGTGGTAATGCTTTGTACAATTTGCGGTTTTGAAGGATGAAGGGGGGGGGGGGGGGTTGAGCTGTTGAGGGATACTACTAATTGCTTTTGGAGTTGGAATATCGTATTGATTGGAGTCTAATCATGGAATCTTGTGAGGTGGTTATTGGCACTCAGGGAATAGTTTCTCCAGTTCAATTTAAAGATTCTGTGGCTTACAGTTGTAACAATAAGTTTCTTAATAAGGATTATGTGAGTATATCTTTAAGTTATGATGATCAACGGTTTGCCCCATGCTAGTGTTCTTTGATTTTCCTCAAATGCAGAAGCCTATCTCTGTGCCAGTAAAATTTTTTGGTATACATTGTAGTAATCTAGTGCATGGCCTGATAGAAGGCATGGGGCATGTTAGCGTGCTTCTGTTGCTGCCCATGAGATTCATGATATACATCTTATTCTGGTTTTGCCGACTGTTATTTATTATAACTCTACAATCAAAGAATAGTTTTTGAACTTAGGTGTGCCACCATTTGATCCATTTAGACTCAAGCCAACTAGTTGCTGTACGGGTAATTTCGTATTAATCTCCCACATGATAATCTGCCTCGCTGCTATTTTTTTTCAAAAAGTTTGGATTGTGTCTTCCATATTGAATTGGCAAGGTCCAATCATTTATTTATTATATGACCTAAAAGTTTGACTTCTTAGCTTTTTAAAGATAGCTCTGGATCAGTAATTGTGGACTGAATGTTTTGCATACTGTCGATGTGTCTCATCTATATGTCCACTCATGTTATCTTTACTGGTTTCCAGGTGGAAGGGCGGGTCTGTTTGTCGAAAGAGACTAAAAGTAGCTGTTTAGAGATGCTGAAGCAGAAAAGGCTTCAGCGAATCAAGTCAGAAACAGGAAACGGGGGTACCAAGGTTGCTAATATGATTGCTAGAAGTGGAGGTGATGCATTGAGATCTTCAGCATCATGTGGCACTAGAATACATGGTGGTGCAGATTTGTTTAATTGCTCCGGTGCTGCTTCAAATGGAAAGAAGTTTTTTCCAAAGCGCAAGGTGGAGAAGTTTAACATGTCCGATTTAGATTGGATTGATAAAATCCCAGAGTGTCCTGTGTATCGTCCAACAAAGGAAGAATTTGAGGATCCTTTGGTTTATCTAGAAAGAATAGCACCAGAAGCATCTAAATATGGTAACTAGCTATTTCAAATTTGTATGTTATTGGACATGTTTCTTTTCATGGGTATATCTTCTCTATCACCTGATACAATTACAACTATTTGTGATACAAGCATTTCCTATGCATTCTATGATACTAATTGGCTGTAGGTGAATATTTTCAGGTATTTGCAAGATAGTTTCTCCAATAAATGCTTCTGTGCCTGCTGGGGTTGTATTGACAAAGGAGAAAGCGGGTTTTAAGTTTACTACAAGAGTACAACCACTTCGTCTTGCTGAATGGGACACTGATGACAAGGTTACCTTTTTCATGAGTGGAAGGTGATTTTCTATTTCATGACATGATATTAGTCAATAAAGTGGAGGAATTTTCATGTCTGAATACTGATCAACAAATTTTTTTTTTTTTTTTTCCAGAAATTATGCATTTCGTGATTTTGAGAAAATGGCGAACAAGGAATATTTACGGCGATATTGTAGCACTGGATGTCTTCCCGCTTCGTATTTGGAAAAAGAATTTTGGCATGAAATAGCTTGTGGGAAGATGGAAACGGTTGAGTATGCATGTGATGTTGATGGAAGTGCCTTTTCATCCTCCCCCAGTGATGAACTTGGAAAAAGCAAATGGAATTTGAAGGTACTCCAAATTAATGTGTTTTGTGATCGTTTGTGTACTGTATTTTGCCAGTTCTCAGATGGTTAAAATGATAATTGCAATAAAATGTATGGAATAACAATTATAGCTTTTGATAACTGTGCACTCTCTTTAATGACACCAGTGTTAATAATCTGTTGAGGGAAGCAAAGAAGAAGAGAATTATTATTGCTTTAATCTGAACTGTTTTTGGTTTCATGTGTTTGGAACTTGGTTACCCTTTGAAATGCAGTCCATTCCTTAACTGGACTCTCTATATGAAGTAGGAAAGAAGTTTGTATTGCATTGATCAGCCTCCCTACTGGATCAAGGATAAATCCGTGCCATTATGATAAATCATTGCGGGGTGAAAATAGTCTAGAAGTAAACATGCTTGGTAGCTTATGTTTTGCTTTAGTCGATTGTAGTGGGGCATTGATTTCTATTAAGGAAGCAATATAAGAGCAATAAAGATGTCAGATCTCTCTTTTTTTCGCCTTTTTCTCTCTAAATTAAGTTTTAACAGGAATAGGGTGGTCTGGTTGTGGTTTGGAAGCGACTTGTTGGCTATTGTGCAAGAGTATAAATCGTCAATTATGTTACTCTTTCCTATGAGATTTACTTGGTTTATTGTTGTCTGCTAATGTTTCTAAATTGTATCTGTTAAAGTGAAATTGCCTGTTCATCTATTTCAGAAACTCTCTCGGCTTTCCAAATCAGTTTTGCGGCTTCTAGAAGCAGCTATTCCGGTATGCAGAACTACCTACTGTAAATTATGATACCGTGTTTATGTTTTAGTTTTTGGGCCATTTTAATTAGTTGGTTGCCTTATACCATTTTACAGGGAGTGACTGATCCTATGCTTTACATAGGCATGCTTTTTAGTATGTTTGCCTGGCATGTTGAAGATCATTATCTGTACAGGTACATACACTAAATCATTCTGGAACTCTGAAAAATGTATTTTGTAAAATCAAGCTTTATAGTGGAAATTCTTATTTCATTTGCTCCTTGTTTTCTGATGGCAGTATTAACTATCAACATTGTGGGGCTCCTAAAACTTGGTATGGGATACCTGGCAGTGCGGCTTTGCAGTTTGAGAAGGTTGTGCGAGAACATGTATACAATGAAGATATTTTGTCAACTGATGGAGAAGATGGAGCATTTGATGTACTGCTGGGAAAAACAACTCTATTTCCTCCGAGCGTTCTGTTAGAGCATGATGTCCCTGTTTATAGGGCTGTGCAAAAGCCTGGGGAATTTGTAATCACATTTCCTAGGGCATATCATGCTGGGTTTAGCCATGGTATGGTTAATATCTTATTGGGTTGATGTTGCCTGCCTTTATTTTCAGTATTCCCTGGTACATGAAGTGATATACGTGTCTGTATGCAATCATGCATCTCTCATTCCCTATATTAATTTCTGAGTATATAATCATTATTTGTTTTGGTCTTTATCTCCAAATAAGCTTTAGGAAATTGAAATTTGTTTCACCTTGCATGTTTTAATCCTCTTGTTATGCCACGAAAGGTAGGATTTAGGTCTTCAAATTAGTTCATAAATAACATATTGACCACAAGAAATTTCGGAAGAAGGTTTTGCTTATTCACATAGTTGATGAATATAAGCATGCGTTATTTATGAATTTACGCATGAGTTATTTATGAACTAATTTGATAGACTTAATGAAGAAAATCCTATGTAATGCTACAAATACAGTGATATAAAGTTTTGTGGTTGAGTGTGCTTCCCATTAATTTGTTTGTTTTGATGGTCAATCAAAGATGCTTCTGGTGAAGGACACATTGTTTAGTTTTTGAGAAGTTTGCTTTTTTGGCAGCTATAATTTGTGTCAAGTACATTGATCTTGATGTTTCTGCCGACTAGCAAATATCCTCAGTGAATCGCATATATCCCATTTTGTCTGTTTATTTGTACATACATGTGGAACATCTTGATCATCATAATCAATGTTAAGATGTGTGTCTGCAGGTTTTAATTGTGGTGAAGCCGTAAACTTTGCAATTGGAGACTGGTTTCCTTTAGGAGCGGTGGCAAGTCGACGTTATGCGTTTCTCAATAGGGTTCCTCTATTACCCCATGAAGAGCTTCTCTGCAAGGAAGCAATGATTTTGCGTACTAGTCTTAATCCTGAAGATCTCAATTGTGCAGCTTACCATTTGAGCTCTCAACTTTCCATCAAGGCTTCATTTGTACAACTTATGAGATTCCAGCATCGTGCTCGATGGTGTCTAATAAGATCAAAACTTTGCTCAGCTGTTTCTATGGATGCTTATGGCACAGTTTTATGCTGTCAGTGCAAACGTGACTGTTATGCCGCTTTTGTTGGTTGCAGCTGTTTGTCACATTTTGCGTGTCTTCGCCATGGTATGTATAGTGCTTTAAGTTGTTATTTAATGGCCATTAGTTTTGTCACCTTTATAATTGGATGTTATCATAATTTAATGTAGATATGAGTTCGTTCGTTTTCCCTTGCGGTGGTGGCTGTACACTACTTATAAGGAAAGATCTTCCTGAACTGGAAAATGCAGCCAAGAAGTTTGAGCAGGATGAGGGTTTACTGGAAGAGCTTCAACAGGCTTCGGGAAATGATGATTTGCTTTTGCTGTCAACCATGTTTCCTGCTGAAAAGGATGGATATTTCCCATTCTGTGATATTACTAATGAGGTGCATCCAAATGATGATTCCGTAAATGATTCATCACAAATAGATTTTAACTTTGAAGGTGGTCCAATTTCAAATAGTAAAGAAGTTGTTGCCAACTCGTCAGAAACTCCGCTTTCTTGTGCTGCGTCTACCCTCTGCTCTTTCCGGGATAATGATTTTACTCACTCTAACAATGTAAGATTATCTACTTGTCGAGATAGCTGCCCTTTTTTCTGTAAAATATGTAATACTTTCTTTTGACACTGTAGTATAATAATTTTGTGCACTTTGCTTGCAGGTACAGGACTGTATAGATTCAAATTTAATTGATTGCATTGACGATACATCTCACCATTCATGTCAGACTTCTTTATCGAATTTGTCAAACAATGCTGATCACTGCAGTGATGATTCTGATTCAGAGATATTCAGGGTTAAACGGAGATCTACTTTGAAGGTCGGGAGGAAGAGTGTTATTGGTGAGGGCAATTCGGATTATGCAAAACATCAGGTATTACTGATTTTTCCAGTTTGTCTTTGTATTCGAGTATAATTACTTAATTAGTATTCCTCTGACATATCCTATCTCAACATTTATATACTCTATATGGGAAGTTCTTAGATCTGGGTAGACTTTATGGCCATGTGGGTTCATTAACTACCCTGCCAATGTTTGTGAACTTAATTTACAGACTTGATTGAGGTGGTTGTAGACTGATGTAACTCATTGATAGTTTGCCATGGTCCACCCTTTTTTGTACATCATTTGGGCTTATGGAACTCTAATTTAACCACGCACAAAGCTACTTTTTTTTTTTTTACTCTGTTTAAATATTGGATCTTGCAAATAGGTGATTGGGATCAATAAAGGGGTTAGGCGATTTCGTTTTGGGATATGTATTTCCGTTGCATATATATTGTTGGATAATTTATTGGGAAAATCTGTTTTGTTTGTGACATAGTTGTATGCTTATATGCGATGGATTAGTTTGTATGCTTGTTATCTGGCTTTTACATGTTGAACTATGTTATCGACTGTTCTGGGAAAGCAAATATGACATTGTTGTATCATGTATACTTTCAGGGGCTTAAAAGGTTGAAGAAGTTTCAGCCGGAAGGAAGAGTTGAGGAGATAGATCCCGGTAATTACTGTGAGTTTAAAAGGAAAAGTGATATTCACTCAAAGGATGGCAAGGTCATTGTTATGAGGGATGGTCCTCATAAAGGATCTATAGTTCCCATTTCTATCAAAGTAAAAAGGACGCCTGGTGATGGACCAAGTATCAGACACAGAGATCATCCCTCGAGTGGCAGATTCCAACAGAACATTGGAAAGATAACAAGAGAACCGCATCCCTTAGATATAGGTCCAAAGCGTCTTAAAGTGAAAGGCCCTTCATTTCTTGGGTCGGAGAGCAGGTTAGATTGATTAATTATTAAACATAAAAAAAGACGACAATTTAGTTAGTCCACTCTCCGGGCAACCACCAGGAGGGGTCTGACTTTGCTAACTCTGATTTTTCTTTTAACGCGGGGGTCCTAACTACATTGAAAAGTACTACAGAAAATTGATTTTTGGAAGCAGCAGAGGAATTTAACTATGGCTAGAAGATTTGAAATTCTTTTGTGCAGGCCTTAAATTGGGGCGTGTCGCACCAGTTATTCTTAGGGGTTCTTAAGCTGGAGTGTTTTTCTGTCTTTGGCGGGAGAACCTTTCTTCATCTGGGGGAACATAGAAAGTGGTTTACTGTACATCTTTTTTATTTTTTCCAACCTTTTTTAACCAATTCTTGTGAAGACAATGGGCTATTTCCAGAATCTTCATGTTTTTAGGGTTTTTCTTTTTTTCTTCGTTAACATTAGTCTGCTGCTTCCCTTAAGGTAGGGTTCTTTAAATTCTTTTTGTAGTTACAGCTGATTAAACGTTGTAATCTTCTGACTACATTAATAAAATTCTATAGAAAAGCTCTCCTTTTCCTGTTATTTTTTTGCAGTTTCTTTTCCTCTTTGATACTCGTATATAGAGAAATGGATGTGTTTTATGCAGTTTTTGGATATACTTCGGATGATATTACTCAATGGCATTGTACTGTTTTTGCAATAGGAATTTTTTAACACAGGTCCTCTATGTTGAAATATTTTATACACACCTGGATGTACCGTGCACCCCCAACTACTATAAAGTTTGTTTTTGCTCTTCATTTGATGATTAAATGAAAAACAACCATTGGAAGCTCATGGGTGTACAGTACATCTAGGTGTATATAACAGTCTCTCTCTTTATGCTTATACTCATTCTCATTTATTATAACTAATGCATGAAAATTGGTAACCAAACTTTGACATGAAATCAGAAACTTGTTGATTGAATTTTTGTATGGTATTGAAATAATTTGGACCAAACTGAACCTAAAGTTAGATGAATTGAATGAGTATGTGACCATTCAGGAATCTAATTTAAGTGATTCATTTGCTTGACAGGAAATGGGCTTGGGCACTTGTAATACAATAATTTGGGCTGTATTGTGATTCATTTAAGTGATTCAGGAATCTAATTTAAGTGATTCATTTGCTTGATTCTTGGGTCTATGTACTTATTTTTTCTGGCTCAATTTTTTTTTTTTTTTTTTTTAAAAACCTTTTCTGGCTCAATTTCTATGTTTACTTGTTTGCTGTATTGTGCTTTTTCAAAGGAGTATTACGCTATCATTTTGAACGATACTTTTAAGTAAGATAATCTGAAAGTTAAGCAGTGATTGCTTCAATTTTTTGTGACTCGCAAGCATATTAGAGGTCTGCCAAAATAATTAGATCATATGGTCAATAATTGAAAAAAGAATAAAAAATAAATAGTAACATCATATCAACTAATTTTACCAAGTTTTTTTTTATTTATTTTTTTATGCAAAACAAAAATCACAATATGTTACTCCGTACAACTATTTGCATGTAGAGGCTTTCCTCAAAAAAAAAAAAAAAAAAAATTGCATGTAGAGGCAGTACCTTTTCTTATTCTAAAATTCGATGGAGGTGGTTTATAGCCAAACCAAAAATCAAACTTTATGATAAGCTGTTCATTTTTAGGGCTATAATTTGATAGACTATCTACGATTCTACGAACATGTTAATAGTGTATAAGGCAATTGACTGGTCCATAATAGCCAATGAAAGGAGAACAAATTTAGAAAGAATAAATATAAACTTTATAATAAGTTGTTCATTCTTGTAGGTTTTATGCTTAAGATCAATAACATGTTGAAATGGTGGGTCTCAAAATCTTTGACGAATGAGAATGAGATATAATTTTATGGTATTGAAGTGATATATTATATGCTTTCCAACCATATGATACCCTTTGCAAACCTTGACACAAGCACCACATTCTAATTTCATTCGATTATCTTATGTCTACCCATTAATTTTATCGTATCATATTATTTTCATGCTTATTTTTTTGTTTGTTTAACTGTGGAGTATTTAATTATATGCCGTTGTGGGTCCAAAGTGCGCTCCAAATGTCCTTTTAACCTTTCTTTGGAATAAAACAGGAGAAATTGAATGAAAATAGAGGAGCAAAGTAAGGAATTATTTAAAGTGAACAAAAAAGTTCCACAAAAATAAAGATAAACTTGTTGATGGTTTCCAATCAATAATATGTTTATTACACAGAAAATCTGTTCCTTCTTTAAGTCTTTTTCTTGCTTTTACATAGTTGATGAAGCTACTTTTGACGTTTTTTCTTGCCATTCAGTCATTTGCTAAGATTCATTGTGTCTCTTCTTTTATGTTTTTCTGGCATATATTTAGTGAGCATATTAGATAAATCTATACTTGTTACTAGGACTATAATTGGAAAAAATAGATCACTTTAATGAGATATTTTAAGTAGGTTGGCCTAAGAACTTGCCTAAGGTAGGTTTAGGTGGATAAATAGCATCACTTAGATTTGAATGTCGAGTTAACAATAATTCAATTTGACTTTGTTGTCACATACATATATATTATATAAGCAAAATAGTTCATACAACGGACCCGTCTATTTGGCAATAAGGCTATGACAAAGATGAAGAAGAACAAGAGTTTGATGTAAAAAATGTTTGAACTTTGACATATGTGTTTTATCTTTAAACATTGGTTAAAAAAAATGTAACTGAAAGTGTTTGAATACATAAATTACACTAATTTGTCAATGTGTGAAGTTAAGTAGATGGTCAAACAACTTTGACACATTAATTCCAAAATTAATATGTGACTATTATTTCCAAACATAGCTCCAGATTACACGATCAAAATCTATTAAATTTTAAGTACTAGTTCCTTTCAAAAAAAAAAAAAAAAATTTAAGTACTAGCTATAGATGCTATAGAGGATTTCGTAGAGCATGTTCTTTATACATTATTCTAGAAAACTAAATTGAATCCAAATGTCCAAAACTGATAGAACTATTATTAAGGTTAGGCAGCCACATGATTAATTAAAGAATTAACAAAGTGGATCAACAAGTAATGGAATACCCTTTTTCTTAGATACAGATCTAATTTTCCTGTCGTGTTCAAAGATTTGGACCTTATTCGTATATAGAACAGGCCAGCCACAATCTGTACAACAGTAGTTTACTTAAGTTCTAATAATTGTGTTAGCAATTTATAATACTATATTTTCTATATTAATACTTGTACTCTATGAGCATTATGTAGCTTGAATTACAAAATCAGAATGGTTTTTTATTTTACGGCGAATTTATTGATTTTTTGAAAGAGTTAAGTCTGTACCATTCAAGACAAACTAAGCTAAATCAAACATATTGTATAACGCGATTATAAAATAAAATGGTATCAGTCTGGACTCTGGAGTCACTCTCTAGGCATACAGGATGTTTTGATCATAAAGGTTGATAAGCATATGTATTTTTTTTTTTTTTTTTTTTCCAAAAATACTAAAAATTAAATTCTAATTCAAAACTTGGAGCCGAATTCATGTTTTACTTTTAATTTTTCGGAAAAAGTGATTTTACACCCTAGGGCAGATATTCTGTATTCCTCTTCTTTATTTTTTTTTTTATTAGCCCTCGTTTTCTTTTGTGTATTTCCTTAATGGGGGTTGGTTCTGACAAATGAAATTCCAAAGGTTAGATTTAGTTAGATATGCAATACTTAGAAACCATGTCTTTTTGAGGATGCTTAGACAAGACTTGTAATGACTTATAGTCTTCCACTTGCTAGGCCAGATGGCTGATGCTTATTTAAGGTAGCATCTTCGATTTTTGATGTTGAATTTGTATTGTGACCATGTATATGAACCCATGGCCCGTGGATATATCTCTTATCGATAACTAATTTATTCATGGTAATGCAATTTCATCCCCTCCGTTACATTACATATTCATTAACGTTGATCTCTAGATACATACATAGATTAAAGATGATAACTCGATATGAAATTGAATCACTTATGAAGTGACACGTGGCCGTGCATGTTGAACAAAATATAGAGGCCCAAGATAAGAGCCCAAATAATTTAATGGACTTATGCTAATGTTGGATGGATCATGAGAAACATGCATGCTGACCCATAAACATCATGAATCATGGGCATACTTTAAAGATGGTGACATAACAAATGGTTTTATAATTGTATTATCTTTATTATTATTTTTATGATATAAAAAAAGATGTACTACTCGAATTACGTTACTAGTAGTTGTGTTTAATAATTTAATTATAAAAAAAATACAAAAATAGTATATGTGGCACGTTACTTTATCCTTTGGTTAGAGGGATGATTGGTCACTATGCTAAGGTAATCAATCAATTTCATTTTCATTACATTCCACGCAAAATAATCAACAAAGTCACGTGACAAAACGCTTGCTTCAATTCTCCTTTTCTCTCTCTTCTAACAATAGGAGTACATAACATAACAATATAACATACTCTCATACAAAATGTTCAAAAAGTCAATATTCTCTCAAAAACAATATTCCAGGAGCCCCATTATATCATTGGAGCAATTTTTGGAACAAATTTTTAAGGTGCCCCAATGTCGGGGAAAAGTGTTTGCTTAGAATTTACACTGCTTCTTTTAATTTTAAGACCCATTTAGCCTATTTTTTTTTTTAAAATTGTTTTAAATAATTTTTTTTATAACTTAGGAAGAAAAAGTTTTAATATATACTACTTAGTACTTACCGTCCGTTTAATAGCTGGTTATACATAGATTTTACTGTGAAAAAGTTACATGTAATTTGACAACAAGGAAAAAAAAAAAAAAGTCATAATGTCCATGGAACTAACTACAGTCTCATCTTTAAACTTGTGATTTTCCTTGACATGTGTATAATCTCACTAGTAATGGATTATAATAAAAATTTATGAAAAAAAAGAGATAAATTATATGGTAAATGAATTGACATTACCATAAGGCTAAACATTATGCGCGAATTTATATATATATATGGAAATCCAGTCTCATTACCAACATTAATTATTCCTTTCCAAACAGATTGTTAATTTCTTTTATACCCGGAATTCTTATATTGTGTTCGCATCTGGCATTTTCCTTATCTCAATTAATTTGGGCCTCTTCCTCATAACTCCTCTTATTAGGTCAAGTTGCAATCGTTGTTTAAAATGAACAAGATGCCCAATGTCTTGTCAAAATCATTTATTTATTAACAAGGATTAGGGATAATTTTTGGTTAAAAGCGACCTCACAATTTTTTTTTGTACTTAGACACCTCACAAGTTTGAAAAATGCATTAAATTTCAAAGAATTAAAAAGAGTAGGACCAATTACCATCCTTATCAATAATCATTAATTCATTATTAGTTATAGTTTTACAAGAATTATGTAATTTTTTGTATTACTCGTTCATTACTTAGTACAACTACTAATTTACAAAGTTGTTCAACATATATAGAGTGGATTTGATTGATTACCAAAAATGTACAATAACAATTTATGAGAAAATTTATCCTAAAATTATTAGGACATATGTTAGAAGAAGTAAACCATTATTTGATTTTATTTATTTATTTATTTTATTTATTTTTTTTTTTTTTTGGTGTAAGGTAGACATACATTAGTCTTTCTTACACAACAGTAGTATTCTGTACTTAAAAAAAAGTTGCACTTTGATTTACGTGTTCATCAAAGCTATATATATATATAACCTTAACTATGCATTCACTTTGGTACAATATAATTATCAAAACATACATAATCACACAATATTAAGTTGTTAGATTTTTATTGGCACAATTTTATCTCAACTTGCATTTTTAAGATACGAGCGAGATTTTTATTCACACAATTTTATTATATTATATCTACGATCAAGTGTGTGCTATGCAATGAAAGTCAATATGTAACAATTTTTAAGATGAGGAGACTACATTCTTACCAAAGAAAAAAAATAATTATTCAATATAATTATTTGCTATGTTGTAACATATATATATAGTCCACTTGGCATGCATTGCATGGTACAAAGTGACAAACTAAGAGATCCACATAATACTCTTTTCCATTATAGGTAAGTGGGACATCCCAAAATAATACTCCTTATTAAGGAAGATAACTTTGAAATGTATGGAGTAGCATATTTTCCACATTGTGCTAGAATTTATATGTTCCTTATGATAATGTGTTTAGGTTATCTTCTTATAAATTATGGCATTGAGAGAAGGGCAAGCTTAGATCTAACTTTTTAGTAATGCAAAATTTTGACAAAAATATACAAAGATAAATAAATTTTAAAATGATAGTAAAAATAAGCACCAGAATTGTAGGTGGTTTGATCAAAATGACCTACTTCATGAGGATGATGATATACGTAGTACAATGTATCAAAAATGTTAGCTTTTAAGGAGGGTTATTATAAGTGCATGACTAACAATAACAGTACAATGAAGTTCTCCTAGCTAACTTGTGTATGTATAATTGTATATGAAATCCTCCAAAAGGGATTATTTTAGAGGTAGAGTATAAGACATTCTTAGAGAATTATTTAGGGTTTGTTGTGGTATGTAACCCATCTTGGGGGTATCCAAATTTGACCATCGTTTGTCTCATTGCCTAAGCTCTTGAAATGTGCTCACACAAGGAAGTTGGACACCTCATTTTTTTTAATTTGTTTATCAAACAAAATATATACTACGTATATGGTATTTTAAATAAATTGGGATGATTTCAATTACTTTTTTTCTTATATATGAAAAGGGTAAAAATCATAAGTTAAACCAAATACATGATTTTCCAATTCATTGTACTCCCATATGGAAACAAAAACAATTTGAAATGACAAGATAAGGGTATCTTCGTTCACCTTTGACAAAACTATTACATAAAGGTGGGAAAACTGATCCATCACAGAAAGTTGGCTCAAAAACCGTTTATAAATTTAATTGGTTTTTTTTTAATACAACTCTATATAGAACATAATATCTATATAGAGTTGTGATTAAAAATTTGATCTGGCAAAATGGACCTGATCGACTTGAATTTGAAATTAACTATCCTAAAATTCGATTGACCGATCAAGGTTTATACATAGACTCGAATGTAATTCATGAGTATATAGAGCATTGGTCGTGCAACCACACCAATTCTAGATGATGTAAGAGCATCATTTAGCAATTAAGACGCAGAATTCAAGATTGAAAGAAAAGATATATGGGAGGGGACAACCCAAAAAAAAGAAGAAGAATAAAGAAAGATTAGTACAAATGAAGACAAATAAGGTTGGATTAACATTGTTGAAAGTTCCAAGCCTAATGAATTTCAGGTCCACCACCTCTATGATAAGAATTAGAAGCTAATAATATATAATTAACCCAATATTAAGGTATATACTAATTAATAAGATTCCTTTTTACAAACCTCGAAATATTATTTGCTTAGGTTTTACTAATAATGTATATATTATGCTTGTTCCAAGGGAAAAAAAACTGACATTCAAGTATATAAGTATATTGTACTAGTAATGTAGTTGCATGGGTATGATCTTCTTCTTTGAACCGACAAAATTTGGATACTTCCAACCTAGAGATCACCTTAATTATATCATTATAAACTTAATTAATTAATTATGTCATAAAATAATTAATATTATTCCTCAAAACATGTAAACATTTGAAGCAAAATTCTCATTACCGAGGAATGGTTGACATTCATATTTGTGACACTCTTCATAATTATATACTTTATACTATAATTAAAATTATACTATAAGTACAAAAGTATAATATAGTATATAATGCCTAGCAATTCATAATGATGTGATCGAGTTTTATGCTGCCAGAGAACAGAAATTGTCAGTATCTTCTATTTCTGCTCCGTGTTGATCGCTGCAAACAATCCCTTGTTTTCTTGTGCTTTAATTTATATCGACCTAGTAGTGCTCTACTTAACTAGTGTTGAGTAAACAACAAACTTTTTAGCAACTAATTATTTTATTAATTACTTATTTAATTCAAACATGCACGTAAACACAAGCTAAATGCTCGTCTTTCTGTCGGTATCCCATATATTATGATAAAAAGATTAATCTAATTTAACTTATAAATATGCATTGTTGTGTTGATATTGATTTTCTTATACTAGTACTTTTTTTTTATGCATGTAATCTAGAAGAATAAAGGTGAGGTGTAGTACAATTGGTATCACTTTCATGTTATAGTCATTTGATCAAGATATGGACCTGTGAGTCATCATTTCATTCCTTACTCTCTTTTCTGCCTAGATTATTCTTCGAAGGCAGAAAGGTTAATAAGATTTTCACATTATTCAAAGCGGAGCATTATACAATAGCTTGATCATGAGGAGTAAATGTTACACTCAACCAAATCAAAATGTGTTACGATCCCTCAGTTCTCTTCCTATATGTTATCACGAGAGAGGGACCTATTATTAGATCCCGTTCATACTTGCATATAATTATTTGTATCAATTCTTCTTTATTTTACTTTCAAACATGCTTTTATAAAAGTTTCCTCCACTAAAGGTCTTACTACATCCAACTTACATATTGATGATAATAGAGTACTTATTTGTTATTAGTTGGTAAAGTCTCTACATAATTTATGTCCATTTAGTTTATAAATCATGACAATTGTACCTTTTATTCTCTAAAAAAGGTTGTTCAGCAAGAAATTAAACTTCCGTCAAATTCTTCAATCTCAAGCGCTTAGATTATTAAAGAACAAAAGATTTATAGAGATTTGGGTCATTCTTTGTTGACTTTACAAGTCAACATAAAGGACATGTTGCTTATACAAACACATTTATTATATTAATTTGGGGGTTTAAATGGGCGGCATAGTTGGATTGCCATGCATTATGCATGTGAGTTGATGTGGAAATAATGTGGAATAGACTTGTTAGTATTGCTTACATGACAAGGTCTCACATTTTTTTTTTTAAATACTCCCTTCTTTTCACAATATTTTGAATGTGACACTATTTAGTATTAATACATGTACTATATTTGATTACATTTTATTAAAAAAAAAAGAAAAAAAAATCAAATATGAATAATTAGACTAAATGCACTTTTTTAAATACATTATCTTTCATAATATACTCCGTAATTATTATTATTATTATTATTACTATTATGTAGCATATATTTAAGATTAAATTTAAATATTGACATATGTATCAATCAAATCACTACGAGAATGAACGTAAAAAGTGATGATATAATTTTTTTATTTTTTATTTTATTTTTTAATTGTTTGTTTTACAGAAATTAAACACACACAACTTTCTGTCATAAAGTCTCTTTGAAGCAAAAACTTTATTGTCATCTGACTTTGAACTTCGAAATTCCGTGGTATGTCACCTTTTGTCATGCATCCTAATAAATAAGCCATTACCTATTTATACTATACACTATATGATGGAGTAATAGCTACTCTAAGTGAAAGAACTTTCTTTCTTAAATTCTTAAATATAATGTTTCATGAGATGTATGTTTAGTACATAGCAATCCTAGCTTTTCCTAAATAAAATGTTAAGATTTAGATTCTTAGGATTTTGGTATAAGGCCATTAATGAATTAGTGAGCACATAAATTTTATTTACATTCTTGAACTAGCTTATTGATATTTCGAGCTCCTTTTTGTATGAGGGGTATGGTGGTAAGTATAGATTTCATGGTGAAAGTCAAAAGTTTGCTTCATTTTGATATAGCATGGGACATATAAAAGTTTAAAAGTTATTAGGTGATTCGCAATTTCAAAACCGCCCTTAAATAAAGATATATAATAGTAATTACTAAGTGTAAGGGTCTGTTTTCTTCAGTTTAATTTCAGTTCAGTTCAGTTCATTTCCTAATTTCCTTTTCTCATAAAATATTCAGTTCAGTTCAGCTCTGTTCAGTAAACCAGAACAGGCCCTAAAGTCCATTATAATCTCTTCATCCCTTAACAATGATCACCCCATCTATTATTTAATGATATCCTTTTGAATTCGCCCAATACATTTGTTAGTATGTACTGTTTTCCTAGTCTGTTTTCCTCATAAAATTATAATATTGGTCCCTTAACTGTTTTCCTCATAAAGACTTTAACCAAGCCCTAATATAATTAAATTAAGCGGATATGATGATATAACTCGTTTGGAACGGAAGGGTAAATGTACTATTTATATATATCCTTTGAATTAGGGTAGATTGCAATAACAAGACCCAACACAAATTACATCCCTAGCTAAAAAGGTACATACGATCAACCTTAGCTGGAATGAGCTGATGATGAGTTAGGTTAATTGTCTAACCTAAAAGCAAGTAGGTTTTTCTTTAAAGGTACATACTTCTGTGGGTTCTTTCTGTTTATGTTTAGACTTAAGGTTGTAATGTCATATCAAATAAGTATATATACGAATACGACCCACTTAATAACTTTGTGTAATGTTGAGTTTGTCAAGCATGACATGTACTGTATACACCACATGACATGTACTGTCCAAGAACAAGTAAAGGAACATAATTCACACTCAATTTATTATCATTCTCCAACTTGTTCAGCCCGTAAATTTGTTACATGCTTGTATTGGGCAAAGTTTTCACCAATTTGAGTATACAACAAATGTTGGGTAGAAATTCCGTTATGAATAAGGTTGGAGGGTCCAAACATACATTTTTTTACGATGTGCGTTAAATGTTAGGAACAAGCAAGTTCACGATACAGGTTCAATCATGCGGGCTACAGACTAATTATGTGTTAAAAACGAGGGTATTGATTATTGAATTGGGTTATATGGGTATTACATATTACAACGATATTGTATATGGAGTATATTTTTTTTGGTATGGTTCACATTCACTATTCTAAAAAGCCTACTAAATAGTGGTATTATACCTAAATAGTTGTGGGTTCTAATTTATTAGATACTTTTACTAAGCTAAGACCTAAATTTTTTGGCTTGGCATTCTAGAAGAAAAGGAACCAATAAAATAATAAATGCTAGATACGATTTTATTTTCACAATTAATCAAGTGACAAAAAACACACCCTTCAATTCACATACAAGTGATACAAGCATACAACTAGCACATTAAAGGAGTATTAATCAATAGAAAGGTAGTATATGAATAATATGATGAATGGTCTATTATTAATTATTATCTTTATACAATTTTTGAAAATATGTAATGCAAGGACTACTTAGAGTACTCAGTACATATAAAAGTGTATCCTTAAGGTATAAGGTTTGAATCCTATTGATTTTTACAAGTTTTTTTCGCCTTTATTTCTTCTATCTTTTCGACTTACATAATTTGACTTACAAAGATTATTAGAAGTAAATATTCATAAATTGTAAGGTCTATGGACATCACCTTAATTACCTTAAAAAAACAGGTAAAGATGTGACAAATTAAAATCACCCAAAAAAAAGGGAATGCATGCAAGTGCAACTATATTAATGATAATGGTTGATTGTCGTTATAACTTTTCCACCTATTTCCGGAATCCAGATTACCTCATTAAAACTGATCAAGTTGTATTTGACCCAAATACCCGAATAGTAAAAATGGGTTTTAGAAAAGAAAGGAAAAAAAGAAAATTATAAAAGTGGGTTAGTTGGGTATTTGACTGTCTGTTAATTGAAAGTAGGGAAATGAGGGCCCCTTATAGATTTTATCCAAAAAGGTGCATCATTGTTTCAGGGATTGAAAACTTATGATGTAAATAAATAGTTATAATAATAATAATAATTTTATAAACCCAGATAATATATCCACTGTATTCTTTTGACTTTAAAACTATTTACATAATTTGACTAGATTTTATAATTAATTACTCTATATAGAGTACTATACAGTACGATAAACTGTAGTATATCATGTAAGATACTTCGTAATGTTTAAATCATCTTAAAGTAAATTTATTAATTAATATTCACCTTTTTATATGATTTATAATGTTGATAATTAAATATAATAATCGTTAAATTATGTTGAAAAATGTTATGAAAGAAACATGTCAAATACGAGTAATAAAACAAAGGTTATAATTAAGAAAAAGAAAAGAAAAAGAAAATGATTAAACTTGGGTACCAAATTGAAAAGAAAAGTAAACGAAAAATGGACCAAAGGTTACGACAATCGATGCCTAGCTATCAACATGGTTAAAGGCATTAAAAGCTTCCTTATCATCTTTCAACTATATACTACCCTCCTATAGTATGTGCCTAAAGTTAATTACTTTTGATTTTTAATTTTCATCTTTTATAATAGTCCTTTTTATTCTTATTTTCTTTTTGTTTTTCCAAGATGGTTAAATTGTCAAGGGGAATAAAATACATAGAATTGCACGAGCATTTAGGCCTTTTTTCTTCTCTTTTATTTTGTTTTTAACCCACAATAAGCAAAAATTCACCTTTATTTTAAGCTTTTTTACTAGTTAAAATTATGCCTTTCTTTAACTACAAATCTTTGTGGCTTTCATGTATCTTTTAAGAGTAGTATCAAACGTGCATGAGGCAGACCATTTTTCTTCTTTATCTGTGATTTTGGAAGTAATACCTTTTACTTTTGGCCTCTTAGCTTATGTTGTAAGGTGTTTAAAACCCTCCCTCTCCTTCAACAAGTATAATAAATTCTCTTGAAATTAAAGATAAGATAAATTTATATACTAGTAGTAAGAAGTGGAGCCTTGGAAAATTTGCCAAGGCTTTGAATTCAGGTTTTATGTTTCATTTAGGTCATCTTTATAAATTATACTCCGTATCTTTTGCTTCTATAATCTTTTTCATCGGATTATCTTGCTAGAGAATAGGTTAATTAAATATAGTTGAAGTATTTTAATTTGACTATCAAAATTAAATATGACCTATATGTATATAATCAAAGGAGTACTTGTACTATCAAGCAATATGACAATATAACAATGCACCATATAATACATGTAAAGGCACTATCTCATCAACCATTAAAAATAGAGATATTTAAGTGTATTATATTCATACAAAAAATAATAATTAAAAATGTAATAAAAACAAAGTCGTTATAACATATAAACTTGAAGAATTTATGATTCTTCTATAGGATATTTTGGATACCTAAATAAGCTCGAAATTTAAGAATTATGGCTATTTTAATCCATATTAAACATATTGCCGCTAACTTCAAAGCCATGAACCACCCACTCCTTTTGCTAGACAAAAGTATTAATGTATTTGAAATAAACACAATAGGTCCTAATGTGACCCATACATTATTAAGAAGAGAATTTTGTTTGGCATTACTTATTTACTTGTAAAGACTCATCAACAACCTAACACTGGTACTTCAATTAATGATCTAATAACAATTATTTTAAAACGCTTTTTTGTTATTTTTATATATAATTATGTCATACATAAAATAAAAATTAAGATAATAAGTCACTTCTAGTACATGTACATCTTTCAAAGACAAAGACTTGGACTCACTTACAACTTCAAAAGATACAACATAGGTTTAAATCTGCCTCTAAAATAAGCAAGACGTCCTAAAAAGTCGGACTTTTGACATATCCTAACTTTTACTTTGTATATATGTATGTTTTGGTTGAAGGAGGAATTTATATCCCTTAATAAATTTGTTACTACTTTTAATCTTAGTTCAAAATACATGTTCATAAAATTTAAACAAAAAGGCATTACATAGAAATATATATACATTTCATATTGTAGCTTACAAGTAAACATTGCGGACCATTGGATGACGCGACATTCATTTAATCATGTCTCATATATTATTCTACGTACATTTATACCATAAAATTGACAATTCATAGTAAATTCGATAAATCTTCAAATAAAATTCTTTTATGTGTACATATTCTAACGTACGTGGTGCAATTATCAATAATGCCCTAGAATATTTTCGTATATAATATGATCAACTGAAGGACAATTGTCAAAGTCCAAAAGATTCAAAATTATAGGGAATATAAACAGAAATTTCTTAAATATATGTAGCATTTAATTAACTACCGTTATTCATTGAGGAATAATATTAATAAATTATTTTCTGTTTTGTTTGTTTCTTGAGATCTTCAAGTTTTCAACACTTGCCACTTACTCGTATTAGACTATTAGTGTATCTAGCTAGCTTTGCATACCCTTTTTTTTTTTTTTTTTTTTTTTTTTTTTTTTTTTTTTTTTTTTATCTATCTAAGATTGACCTAGGTATTTACATAACCTGGAATTTTCCATTTAATTAGCTGACGTTATTATTATATTATATGGTTTATTTATTTCAATGTAAATTTAAAATTACTAGTAGTATGAGTTGAAAATCATTTCTTAGCTGTTCCAATCTTCTTTGTCCCACAAAATAAGGGAAATGAAAATTATAAAGACAATTATTATTTTACATTCCACAGCATGTCGGTCCATGGATAACTCCTTAAAAGAGAAAAATTCTTGGAGTGCTTTAAAATTTTGCAATTTACCTAATACTAAAAGGAGAATTTTTGACTTATTAGTGATTTAATTTGTCTGTTTCCTAGTGCTGATTTTTACCATAGTAAATCTTTAAATCTTTAAACATTAATGAATTTCAATTAAAAACTCATCGCGATATATATATACAAAAGGGTCTCAGCAGTTCAAGAAGGAAAAAGATATATGCAACCCTAAGGAATTAAAAGTGGAAAGAATAGACATGAAATTAACATTTATTACACTGATTTACTCGTGAATTGTTGATAAATTCCCAACCTAATACTAAAAAAGGAAATATTAAATGCTTACATGCAGCCCTTAGGGCTGCATATAGCATTACTCATCCAAGAAATAGGTTGCAAATTTGCAATGCTATTGAAAACAGGAAGAAAAAAGAGTAAATAAGTACTCCGTAATTTTATGTAGAATCATGGTAACTAATTGAATTCGTTGAAAATTAAACAATATCATATTTATCTATGGTTTTCAGTGATACTTAATTAGCGAGATGTAGTCGAACACTTAAGAATAAAGAATCAGCCTATATTGATCCATGATAATCATGTGTCAATTTAGTTACTAAAATTACACTCCATAATAAATGAATCATGAGATACAATGGTAGGTTATCATTCATTTTGAATATGTGTGTAAGCTTATCTAGAGATGTTTGGTATACGTACTTATGTGGATTTAATGTATGAAGATATAGACGAGTGAAAATTAGTTTTTATAAAAGTGTGTATTGATAAAGCTTAATTAATAAAACGACGACGTAGAGAAACTAGTGTGTGTAGAATAAAAGAGGGGTCCAAATCATTTATGGATGAAAAGATTTGGCCCGACCAAGTTTCCCGTCTAATTCTATAGTAGCCGGTTGTTGTATACCCGCAAGAATATCTCATTTTCAACTATGATATGTGCCTTTCATGTATTTAGCATACTTTAGTACTATCACACCTATGACATATTCGTTGATGGTAAATATTTGAGTTATATTAGGTCTTACAAATTTATTATTTTATCGTTTTTTTTTAAAAAAAAAATTTTGCCTTTTCAATTGGCATGGTAATACGACTCTTTTTTTAAATATGTCAAATGAAAGCCTTTTTTTAAATCACATGACGGTGTACAGAGTAAATGGCAAAAAAAAAATCTGAATATTTATACTTTTGAAACTTAATTAATGTCGAGTTTGAACAAAATTAAGCTAAACTTGATGAAAAAACGTTGTATTACTTTACAAAATCTCGAAACTTGGTTCAAGCTCAAATTAAACTGGCCGCTATGAACCATGCATGTATTTTAATTATTTATATTAGACCACTGATGATTCATGTGTCTATCTTTGAATTGAAGGCAATGCGGAAAGATTTCTCAATGTTTGGTTTAAATCATGTAAAATTATATGACGAAACAATGAATAAGCTTTTAGCAATAGTCAAGTTTGCTAACAATATCCAATACATCAATTGGTGAAATGGTGATATCATTACTTTCATAGTTTCATTGTTATTTTGGCATGTAGAATGACACAAATATTGTTGTATAAAAGTGATTCGATTCAATGCCTCTGATACCACACCATGCACCCACCAGAATTTATCAACTAAGGATGCAAATTTTCTATACCGAATTTTCCCTATATTAACCTATTCAAACCTATCTAAGCCTATCCATAATTACATATTGTAATGTGCAACAATATATCTGAAAAGAACTAGCAGGATGATTCTTATTGACACGCAGTTAACTTAAACGACACTTGTTAGAACCAATTTTCTTCAAATTAGTGATTTGAAGATAAGGTGATGAAAACTGATTAAGCGTAACCATTCAATGTTAATCACGACTATATTCCACATCTAGAAAGCCTATCAAATGACACTTTCAACATCAAATATCACATAGATCCCTAATTACAAAACGATTTGCTTTCTTCAATCATCACTAAGCTAATACATACACACATAACATCTCGACCGACTAATCATCCTATGGCCCAATTTTAGAAAAATCACTCTCTAAATACACATATATACCTCAACAATAAGAGCTAGCTTAGACACTACCAAATAAAGGAGACACCTTACAACATGGCCCCACTTGTTGTGTAAATAAATGAGGCCATGGCACTGTCTAGTGGTGCAAAATAAAACTCCCCAAATTTTCTACAGCAATATTTATTTTCTTTCATAAAATTAAAAAAAGATAGATACAAATAATAATTAATAAAGTTAGGATATAAGTGTAGTACGTACACAAAATACCATATGTAAGACTATTGAATTGATAATAACATGGCACAGGAAAAAGACTACTTTTGCTCTTGCCATATTATCAACTTTATATAATTCTTTGTATGTCATTCATATAATAAAAATAAAATATGCTTTTGATTTGAACCATCTTTTTTTTTATTTTATTAAAAAAAAATTAGCTTTTTTGTTCTTGTTTATTTTGACTAAAATAGAGTGTGAAGTATGTGTGTGTGATTTGTTAAGATGATCAAATAATTGTTAAGGCTTCAATCAGTTTGTTGACAAATCTGGGAGAAAGCAGCATAGAATAATGTAATTTGCCCCCCCTATAATTATGGGTCCCATTTTTGTCAACAACAACAACAATGTTTTTTGCAGTTAATTATTGCACATAAATTAAATAAATAAATAAATAAATAAATAAATAAGCATAATTTATATATATTGTAAATAGGAGTTGTATGTGAGCCTTTGATTTGGGATATCTAATAGAATGGACTTGTCGTCGTCTATTAAGAATCTTTTTTTTTTTCAACCTTATGTTATAATTCACACTTTTAATTGTCTGTTTATCTATAGAATGTGATTTTGTACATATTACATCTCATATTATTAAGAGTACTTATGTATAGTACGACTACCACTAAGCAAATCTAAGAGCTAGAGATTGTGTTAATTATACTTTAAAGTTGTTTTGAATGATTTCATTTAATATTGGATTTTGCTAATCATAATATAAGGGTACCGTACATTTGTATATATAGCTTGATAATTATTAAAAGTAGATACAATTAACATTTGAATAATTTATGTAGATTTTAAGTAGAAGTAGAAATATAGCTAGGGTTGACAATCGGATCGGATCGGTGTGCAGTATCAGCTAAAAAATTTGTTTAATTAGTTATACATCCTTGAGTCCTCGAAAGAAGAGTAAACTAAATTCTTCTATCTATTACTTTAACTTACTATGGAAATCTTGAAAAATAAAACAAAAATCAACAATTTTAAACTTAAAATTTCTCAAACACGTCAAATTAGCATATACGGAGAATAATTTCTGAATAAGGAGATCGAGTGTCATTCAAACACATTTGCTTATTCCTTATTATGCTTTATATTTTCAAGAGCTACATCAACTCGCAAATCCGACCTAATAGATATGATGGCGGATGGCCAGCATATAATTTAAGTTGTTAGGAACAAGTTATTGTAATTTTGTTCGTATAAAGTAATGAAATGGACATGTGATTAGTAAAAATTACTCAATTAAGAATTAAGATGTACACAAACTAATGTTTCTTATTAAGAATGATACGACTACTATTAATCTATTATGTCGTATCACATCAAATTAAGTTCAAGTAGTATTGCTCCATATCTACTATTAGGGCATATTTCCATATTTGCTAGCTAGTAATAATTTAGTTGAAGTGTTGCTCTAACGAGGTAATAGGTACTTGTTCTTATTCTAGTTAATAACTACAAATTGATTATACTTCTGATACTAGCAATTGATTTCTTTAAAAGTTAAAACTCAATTGTTTTTTATTTTCCCCCCCAAGAATTAAAATGAAGCCCTAATCTTTTTACTTTTTTTTTTTTTTTTTTTTTTTTTTTTGCTGAAAATAGAAGCATTTTACTACACAAATGTTAGTCCAAACCAAGACATCCAACTATCTAAGCAAATCTAATGGAAACAACACATTAGGGTTTTAAACAATTCATTATAAATATATCTTCAATGGGTCTTTTCATTTTTTAACACACGTATGGTATGTGGGTGGAGGAAAATATGGTTACATACAAATCGAGAAAAGTTCCATCAATTTGAAAAACATTACGGGCCCTCCCTCTTTTCACACCTAATAACACATAAAACATTCGTTTACTCTGATACCATGGTAAATCTTTAATTCAAGAGCATTATAAAACCAATATAATAACTTGGCTTTCTCGATCTAATCTTGACTTATTTTCTCTTGCACTCTTCCATAAGAATTGTTACCTTTTGTAAGTCCTAAAGGTTTGTTTTGATATACCGAACTGAGTTAAACTGAACTGAATTGATTGGAGCTAACCTAAAATGAACTGAAATGAATTATTTATGAGATAAGGAAATTAAGACCTGAACTGAACTGTACTAAAGCTGAAGAGGGCAAGCCCTAAGGGTTGTCACCTTTTGTGTCAGCCCTCCCATAGTCAATAAAAAAATTTCCTTATTTTTCGAAAACAAACCAAAACTCTCTAGAAAAGGGTTAGTAAGACTAATATTATGTGTGTGTGTTTTTGAGTGAGTTAGCAAAGGGTTAGTAAGACCAAGAATGTCAAGGAACAAAGGCACACGTCTTCTACAATCTACATACATACCCTCCCAACACAACCCACATCCAACATCATACAACAACAAAGAATAATAACTTAACCCCCAAAATAAATAAATAAATAAAAATTGAGAAGTAAATTAGACAAAATAATAAAATAAAATAAAAAATAAAAAAAAAAAAAAAAAGGCAAAAAACAAACTTTTCCTTTATTATCCTTGAACCCCTTTAATTTGCTCTCCTATCTTAGCTTCCTCCATCGAGTCTGGCTAAGTCCTTACCCCCACGTCCAAAAAAGCCACTTTCTCTCTCCTCTCTTTCTCCCTCTTTATCTCTGGTTTATTTTCTCTTCCTTCTTTCTTTCTCAACTGTCATTTTCTCACATATACTTCACACAAAAGAAACTACGAACTTCACTTTCTCTCTCCTCCCATTCTTTCTGCAACTACCCCCCCCCCCCCTTCTCTTTCTCTCTCTTCAATTCGATCATCTTCTTCATTCATTAACATCATCCAAACCCTTAGCTTATTGCTTATACACACAAACAAACAATCAATCTATTTTTAACTTCCAAACTCAACTTCATACTCCCTCTTTTGCTTGTGTGTTTTAATTATTGTTATTATCATAACCTTAATTATATGGAGTTATTCCCAGCTCAACCAGATTTATCCCTCCAAATCAGTCCCCCAAACGTACCCAAACCCACTTCCGGAGTCTCCGCTACATCGGACATGGATTTAGCCTTCTGGAAGCGCGCTTCCGATAATTCTAGAAACTCCATCTCCGACAAAACAAACTCCACCTTCGACCTCTCTCTATCACACCCGGTAGCGGCCTCCTCAGCCGCCACCGGGTCTAATTTCCTCCCTCATTACCATCACCACCACCACCAGCAGCAGCAGCAGCAGCTGTACCAACAGCTGCTACAACAACACCATCAAACAAATTCCAATAATAGTACGATTAGTAGTCATAATAGTAATAGTATTAGTAATAGCAATAATGGATTGGGCTCGGAGTTGGGCTTTTTAAGGCCCATTAGAGGGATCCCAGTTTATCAAAACCCTCCACCGTCTTTTCCGTTTGCTCCACCACAGCCAATGGATTCTACAAGTATCACCGCGGCCGGTCTAGCTAATGCTAACTTAGTTTCACCCGCATCCAATCATCACCTTCATCATATACCTTATCAGTCGCCTTCTTCTCACCACCATCATCATCAAGGGCTGATGAGATCAAGGATTTTTTCGCGCTTTCCGGCTAAACGTAGCATGAGAGCCCCTCGGATGCGCTGGACTTCAACTCTTCATGCTCGTTTCGTTCACGCCGTTGAACTCTTGGGTGGCCATGAAAGTAATCATCATAACCATAATCTTTTTTTTTTTTTTTTTTTTACAAAATCAAAATTAAAAATGTGAGTATTGATTTTTTTTTTTTGGGAAACAAATAGGGGCAACACCAAAGTCAGTACTCGAGCTCATGGATGTCAAGGATCTTACCTTGGCTCATGTCAAGTCCCATTTACAGGTAATTTTTTTTAATTATTTATGTTATTATTAGTAATAATAAACCTAATTTAAATCAATTATTAAATTAGTTGGAAAACAACAAAGATTATATCCAACCAACTCTCTTTATAATACGCACTACGCAGTCAGTCTATAGATCATTTCCAATTTTAGTTTTGATCACAAATATCACCATTTTTTTTTTTTACAATTTTTAAAAAATTAGGGATTGTATTTCTTCCAATCGAAAAAACCCACTGTTTAGCACTTAAACGACTATCTATTCAGATCTATTTTATCTGAATAGATAAGTCGCGATTACATAAAACAAAGTACAATGAAAGATAAAAATTATGTGGAGAAGTGAAATGAAGTCAAGACAAAGGGAGAGATTAAAAATAAAACAAGACAAATTAAATCTTCTTCTTAATTTTTAATTTTGATTTAAATTAAATTTAGGAAGGAAGGGGATTGAATTAAATTATCTCGGGAAAATGCTAGTGTAGTGAGTAGTGAGTCTCTCTCCTCCTAGAGATGGGCGAAGAAAATTTATGGAATAATAGAGAGCAAGTACAGGAACACCATCATTTCTCAATGATATCATGTTTTCTTTCTTTACTCACTCATTCATTTTTATTTTCAATTTTTTTTTTTTTTTTTTTAAATTTAACCATTACTTGGTTTTCCCCCTTTTTTATTTTATTTATTTTTTAACCATAGTTAATTTTATCTCCTACACGCTTATCCATACATCTAATCCCTGCACCCTTCTTTTCTTCCTGTACTACTTACCTACGTATTCATTCTTTTCTATGTTTTTTTTTTGTTTTTTAATTTCTTCGGAAATTATACTATTTACGATGTACAAACTTAAACAGTTCCAAAGTAGCTCGTATTTATTTATTTATTCTTTTTTGTCTTCAGATGTATAGAACGGTAAAAACAACTGATAGAGCAGCTGCTTCTTCAGGTATGAATTTTCGTACATAACGTCGTTAAATAAAATGATTAACGAGGTATTATTTATATTTAATACGAAGTAAGTATGATTAAATTTGGAAACAATTTGATTTAATTTGTTGCAGGGCAAGGGGATGCATACGAAAATGGTTCGTCGGGCGATACATCAGACGACATGTTTGGGAATATGCAAAGCAGTAGAAGTTCCGAGCGACCGACTCTTCCGCATGGAAGATCGTCGCCAAATATGCACCAAGAAAAGGACTATAATTCTCATGGACTTTGGAGCAATTCTTCAAGGTTATTTGATTTTAATTTACTACTCGTATTCTTTAATCAATTATATCATTAGTTCTTCATGCATGTTTAATACACATAATAATACGCTTTAGAAATGGGTGGTTTTCTTAATTAAGCCCTTAAAAAATAGAGGTTTAATTAGACTTACCAATGAAGGTAAAATTTTAACTAATAAGATGATTGTAAAACACTAGACTTAATTAGAAAGCTTTCTATTTGATCAATACTCCGTATTTGTTAGCTAGTGATAAATGCATCTGTAAAGAAGCTTACATTAAGATATAGTTTGTGGTAAGTTGAGCTCATATAGCTTATCAGTGATGAGGTTTATTATTCCCGATTAAGTCGGTGTATGGGTGGTTCAGATGTATGCAATCTTTACCTAGAATTTATAAAGGAAAAGCACTTCTTAATGAAAGATGAGTTTATTTTAGATAGTTGCAGATTCTTTTAAAAGGTGAAATAAAAAGTTTAAATTTGATTGATAATTTCGTTCTTTCATTCATTTATGTATCTTTTAAACTTTTCTCCTCTAACCTTTATTTCCCTAGATTTAATTTCTTAGTGTTCATGCAAATTTGCACTTGGTTAAATTCACATGCAAGAAGAGCTCTAAAAAAGAATGTAAAATTAAAGGGGGTTAAAAATTCAATATAAAGTGAGTATTTTAATAGCATCATCAAGAATGCACATTTATATAATAGACACTTAATTAGACTTTGAATTCACATTTTTTTTTTTTTTCAATTAGCAAAGTTGAATATATAGTAGAAAACTAAACTTAGGTATATAATCATCACTAAGCTTGATTACCATGCATTTCAATTAATATATAATTAAAGAATCTAACATGAAAAATATTCCTCAACCTTCTATACAACAAGAATATTGGAAGATATCTCTTTCTTTGTGATTTTGTGGGCTCTAAAAATAGGGCAATTTTTTTCGTTAATTTTTTTTAATTTACTCTATATGGAGCCCGCGTTGCAAAAATAAAATGTCCTAATGTATGTAGGAACAAAAAGAAACTGAAAATATTCCATTCATGGACCCATTTATATATATCATTCTGATCATCAATTACTTTGATCATAATAATTATGGACTATACCTTGAATAACTAAGTGTTTTGTACAAAAACTAAATTGTGAAAAGAAAAAAAATGTGTTTTTTTGGTTTTATTTGATCTCACAATTACCTCTACTGATGGAATATATTTCCTTTTTTTCTCTTTCTTGGTTTGGATTTTGGAACTTTTATAGCAGGGAAGCTTGGTTGCATAGCAAGCCTAAGGATTCTTCAGGAAACAACATGCAATGTCAATCTTCTCTCGAGGTATATACATACTTACATAACCCGTTTTATAATAATTTATACATACTCTGTATTCTATTAATTATATTTACTCTCTCCATCTATAAAAATTCTTCACGTTTTAGAACTTTTTTTGAGACAATCACCCTTCAAACATAAAAAGAACATGTGAGACAGATAGAGTTAAAAAATATACACCGACTGTGTTTTTTAGGTTATTGTTTTGTTTTTAACTTTAAATTAATGTACACAAAACAGTGAGTTTGAAAGTTAGTACGCACTATGAAACATAACATACTATACTAAACATATTATTCCTGTGGGGAATATTGAGGGAATGTGCATGAAAAGAAAAGGAAGTTAACCATAAAAAGAAAGCAAAAGTTAAAGAGAAAAAAAAGGAGGATTATTTATACTTATATATTTATTTTTTTCTAATTTTCTCTCTCTATCTTTCTCTACTACGTACAAGTATATATCTTCCCTTTTTTCTAATTTTTCTCATAAAAGTCGCTGCTACAAAGTTGAAAAATAAAAGAGAGAATTTTAGAAAAAGGACAAAAGCCTTTCAAAAGCTGTACAAGTGAGTGTCCTGTGTAAATTGCTCTTCATAGGGGACATTTTTGTCATTTTACTTCCCAAGGAAATATGGCTTCTCGTGACCAAGAAAAAGCTCTGTGCAAAAGCCCAAAATTAAAAGAGCATCAATGCTAAAGAAGATGAAAAAAAAAAAAAAAAAAAAAAAAGGAAATTTCACATACAATTTTTTATTTATTTGGTCAAAGGGGTTATTTATATAACAAATTTATTCACTTTTTGTTACATATAAATTTTTCTTCTTCTTAAATGCACGGATTGAGTATGGGTAAGTCAAATATTCATAAGATGTCGAAAAAGAGTCTAACCACATACATTGTATGAATGTTAGTACGAGTATGAACATTTTTTTTTTTTATGTAGATTTATCCATAATATTACTCACCTTAGCTTGCATCTATGTTTAATTCCATAAACCATGATAATTTGGTAATGGTGGGGTGATGGCAAAACATTAAAGAATAATGCGGGAAAATTGTAAGGCATAATATAAAGTTGTCTACCTTATAACGAGGAAGATTTTGGTAGAAGAATATTAATATTTTTTTTTGCAAATTTTACAACTTTGAAGTAAAGCTTTTTAGCTAAGGTGCACATGAGACACTAAAACTGTAACAGCCTTTTTACTTATTTATATTTGTAAAACCATAAACATTATCATCCCTCTTTTATTTTTGTTTTTATTTTATTTAATTTATAATTTTTTTTCAACTTTTTTCAAAAATTTTATTCTTTTATTCTCTGAGTCCAATGTCCTTGGATTCTCATCCCTAAGCTGCTAAGTCTCCAGCCACATTTTATATGGTACTGAACTTGTGAGTGAACTCATCATCATCGACTTCCTAAATCTTCTTTCTGTAAATTCCTTCTTTTTCTTCTTTTTAGGTCAATTTATAACTTTTTCCTTCTATTTTAGTCTTACAATATGGTCCAAACATTAATTTAATACGGCTTAATCTACTTACATAATTGTAGAATCATTAGGACAGCTTATTCAACAAGATATATATACATATAATAAGATCTTGAGTCCAAAGAGCGAAAATAATATAGATTATTGTTTTTTGTACTTTGAGAATTTTGGTGCAATGGTTGTGAAAGCTAGTTGATATATACAATGTCATATATATTAGGGATGAGTAAAAATATCTTCTTTTGTCTTTAGAAAAATATGTGATAACGAGACTCCTAAATGCATGTACTTCTAAAAAACTTTTAAAGATATGTCAATTTTATACATACTTTGTGTATTACATTTTGCTGGTTTATAATCTTCCAATTACATAAAATTTCACTTTCACTTTACGCAAAATTATACTACCATTTTCTAGATTTAGATGTCACGTCATTCAACTTGCTAATGAAACGATTTTTAATTTTTTTGCGTGTTTATTACAATTTACTGTACACGTGTCAGTTTCTTATTCGGAGTTCTTATGCTATTTAAATTGTTATCGTGTGCAGAAGGAGCTAGAACCGAAATGTTTAAGCTACGAGAGATTATCAGAAGTAAGCTCATCAAACATATCATCAGGAGATCATCAAACAAGTCCAACAAAGCCAAATCTGGAGTTCACCTTGGGGAGGCCACTTTAACTTAAATTAATTTTTTAGGTTTCTTCAAATATATTTTGGGGAGAAGAGAACAAATATAATGATGATAAAATGAGTATGAAGAAATATAATAGGGAATACAAAAACTACTCATTTTGAAATGATTATAGTCTTCTTAACTGAGCTGAGCCAGGTTGATTGAGAATCAGGTACTCTCTGGTTGAAATTTCAGAGCCAGAAAAAGAAAGGTGGAAAAAAGGAGGAAAAAAAAAGGTGAAAATAAAAAAGGAGGAGACAAAAAAGACAGAAAGCAACAAAAGGAGAAGAGGATTGGAATTCAAGGGAAAGGGTGTAATAGTCATTTTCAATGTATAATTTGGTAGCTCATAAAAGAAAGAAAGGTATGGTAAGGTCTAAAATTAAAATTATATTGTATTCCCTACGTAAATATGATGATATTCTAATTAATTTTGTATGTTTTTGAAGTGAGATTTAATTAGAGAGAGAAAGTGAGATTAATTAGTGTAGTACTTCTACTTAATTATCTTTAAGGTATGAAGTGATCCTTGGTAATTGTAATGGGTCCCTTTTACATTTTGAAGGAGGAAAAAAATGAAGAAAGAAATATTTATTTTGACAAAGCAAAGTTCTTGCTTGATATATTTAATTGTTAATTAATGTTCTAATAATTTTCTTAGATTTTTATATGTTGTGAGGGCTTTATGTTCATTCCTTAGCTATGTCACATGCTCTACACTTTCCCAACAAAGGGAAAGTATAAAAAGTGAATATGACAAAGGTACTAAACATAAAGAACATAATTTTTATTTTAGTACATCTAAAGAAAAAGTTTGGAAATTTTATTCTTCTTTTACTCAATCAACTTGGTGATGAATACTTTCTACAATGGTAAAAAAAAAAAAAAAAAAACTTTTATTTGTGTTAATAAATAATAATTATCATTAAAGTTGTGGGAATAGAAATCTACTCCGCCACTACACCCTTGGCCAATTGGAAAATCATAACTTAGGGTCTGTTCTCATACGTTGAAATTTAGTTCATTTCAGTTCAACTCCTAATTTCCTTCTCTTATAAAATATTCATTTCAGTTCAGTTCAGTTCAGCTGAGTTCAGTCAGTGACAACAGGCCCTTAATTAGGTGATTCAATTAAAATTTTAAACATTGTTTTCTTTGCTTACAAGATTTCCATATATTTTTAGAGTGAAATGGCAAATCACTTTAAGTATGCTTAACTATACTAAGCGCGACATTTTTTTTTTCCGATCCAAAAGGATTAGGTTTTTTTTTTTTTTTTTTTTTTGTGTGTGTGTTTAAAGAGTCACAAGGGCAGGAGTGAAATTCGATCCCAGAATTTTTTGAAATTGGGAAGGAAGCTCTAAATACTTGAGCTATCTCTTGCTCTCAAAAGAATTAGAATGTAACAACCTAAGGGCCTTTTCACATTTACTTAATTTCAGTTCAGTTTAGTTCATTTTAGTTCAGTTCATCTCCAATCAGTTCAGTTCCTAATTTCCCTCTCTCATAAAATATTCATTTCAGCTTAGTTCAGTTTATATCAGTGCAGTTCAGTTCAGCTCAACTCCAATCATTCATTTCAGCTTCAATCAGTTCAGTTTAGTTCAGCTCAGTTCAGTAAATGTGAACAGACCCTAAGTGTTGAAACAAGATTACGATATGAAAACAGTTTCAAATTTGAAAAAAAAAGCTAGTAGAACTCTTTTAATTTTATATGAATTTATTTGAACTTATGATTTTAAAATTTATTTTCTTTGAATTTTCTAAACTTAATTTGTTTGAAATTATGTTGTCTGAACTTATTCTATTAGAATTTATTTTATCTGAACTTATTTGAGATGAAACAAACAACTAGACTATGTGATAATAAAACACGAGGAAAACTAAGCTCCTATAGACTTAATAAGGCTTATCCAAATTCAATCTATACAACTAGAATAGGTTATAACAAGTTCAAATACAGTCGATTAAACTCGATCTATCACATAAAATCAATTAAGTTTAAATAAGTAAATCTCGGGTAAATTGAACACATCTTAAGTAAGGCTATATATGTGGAGCACTGTGTGAGGCTATCAGCTATCTAATTAAGGGGACTGCAATGGTTTTGACTTTTTCGACCATAATTGGGTTCTGCAGCACTGTCTGTATGTTATGTATTGTATGTTTACTAACTTCAAGAACCTCCACTCCTTCAAATTTCATAGCTTTTGACTTAATCAATTTTTATTTATGACTTCTTACTAGGTTAAAGGTTTTTTTTTTTTTTTTTTTTTTTTTTTTTTTTTTTTTTTTTATTTTAATCTTCATATTTTACATAGTATTGGGTGTTCTCCAATTATTATTAAATGTAAGAGTACTTACATATTACATACAATAACCTCCAAAATATTAAACTTCTTTCACCAACTCAGTATATATTTACGGACTATATCAAACTTGCAAAAATAAATACTCCGTGTATAAGCTGACTTTTCATCAATTCATTGTACTCCATAGTTAAATTGCATTTGTCAACATGTGTATTACACTATTACTCCGTATTATATTTATTCGAACCATTTTTTATTTTTGACAAAATTAGAACCATTTAAATATATATACGGAGTAGTGTATGATACATTCTTTATTTTATA
This sequence comes from Chenopodium album, assembly GCF_948465745.1. Lineage (NCBI taxonomy): Eukaryota > Viridiplantae > Streptophyta > Magnoliopsida > Caryophyllales > Amaranthaceae > Chenopodium > Chenopodium album. The sequence continues at coordinate 5,791,201 of NC_137835.1, forward strand.
TTGTATACTATAGGTAACTTAGTAAATATTACGGACCAATTGTTGAAACCCATTATAACCCACTTATGAGTGTCCCACATTGGAGAAAGAGGATAGATGGTTTCACTTTATAAGGTAGAGGAGTACCTCCTACTATTGCCAATTGGTTTTAGTATGGAAGCTCCAAAGCCTAGTTTGTGGACCAAACTCTCCTCCTTGTTTGGGTTGCCTAGACCCATTTCATATTGTTTCTAAATTTAACACATTTCACATTGTTTCCAAATTTAACATGGTATCAGAGCCCAGGTTGTGGGTCTCTTCTAAACTGGGTATTTAATCGCTATTGAATAAGGATTTACCTTCAAATTTAACATGGTATCAGAGCCCAGGTTGTGGGTCTCTTCTAAACTGGGTATTTAATCGCTACTGAATAAGGATTTACCTCGACAGGATGTCCAGCCCCACCTCCTACTATTGCCAATTGGTTTTAGTATGGAAGCTCCAAAGCCTTGTTTGTGGACCAAACTCTCCTCCTCCTTGTTCGGGTTGCCCATGCCCATTTCACATTGTTTCCAAATTTAACACCAATCAAGTTCATATTACATTTTAAATAAAATCAGCTAATTAGTTTATAAATTATGATAAGTGAAAATTAGATGAATAAAACTCACCTTCGGCCTCTTAACTCTACAAACTATATTATGATTAACAAAGTATTTTGTAGTTAGAGCTCATTTTGTTCGTTTTATTTATATTTAGATACATGTACTATATACAAAATACGAGTTATCATGATTATGTAAAATGGAAAGAAAAAGTGACAACACGTTGATAATTAAAACCGCATATTTTACTGTAGATAAAGTCCGAAAAAGTAAAATCAATTAGTTGACATGACAGATAATACGGAGTAGAATGAAAGAGTTTGAAGCACAAAACAAAGACATAAGAAGTATTTATTAGACATAGCAAGGTTGTTAAAGCTTAAAGAGACAAAGTAATTACTGATAGTCAATCTGCCAAGAAATACATAAATTCCTTTCAAAAAGAATAACATAAATAAGGTAAACTTTATCAACGAACTAAAGGTTCTTTTCTGCAAGAACTACAAAGGTAATTAAAGAGTTACACCCCCACTCTCAACTAACACAAGAAAATAAAATAAATATACAAGTTAAAAAAATTAAAAGTCATAACTTAGGATACTGAATTTGGTCCACAAAGAAGGGTATGTTTTTATTTGTAATTAAAGTTTTTTTTTTCAAAAAAAAAAAAAAAAAAAAGTACAAAAGATAAAAATTGCAGGTGTACAAACATGTAAGCCTTTGTATAATACTATCTCAAAGTGTCAATTTAGAACGAGACAGAGAGCTACTTCTTTAGTTTGCTTTCCCCAAAATCAGCTCTAACAGACCATTGTTGCACCACATTAAGAAATTATGTTACTGTTTTTTTCATTAATTCACATCTGATTTTTTTAGCCTGTAAAATTAAAAGCCTTGTACCTCATTTTTTTTTCTACATCTAGTTGATGAAAAGAATTTTAGGTTGAATTGAAATTTATGATAAAAACACTCGTCGTTTGAAGTTATTAAACTTTAATATTCTAAATCTTTTCTTTGTAATCTTCTAATATATATGCAATCTTTAGGTTATTTTAAGGCTATATTATGTTCACCTTATTTCCACTTATTTCATGGTTAATAAGTTTAGATAAGTTCATATAAGGGTTAATAAGTTCAGATAAGTTCAATTCAGGAAAAATAAGTTCAGATAAGTTGTGATAAGGGTTAATCAGGGTTACCAAGTTTAATTTATAACTAAAATAAGTTCCAATAAAGGCTACTAAGTTCAGATAAGTAAAAATAAGGTGAATAGAACACATCACATGGGTGGCTGGTCAAGGCATGCAAAAGCCAAAGAACAAGAAGGAATAAAAACATCTTACCTATAGAGTGTTTAATGTAACACCAATATGTGGTCAACTGGCCATTGAGGATAGCGTATTGGCTCGCCTTAGGGAAGTTTTCAAAGAAGCGAGGCATGAACGCGAGCCAAGGCAAAGCAATACATGCATGATCAAGTCAAGACACTTAAGATGTGATAAGATGATACCCACATACTAAAATTAGACCAATTTTGAATATTTTGAGACCTGATGACAAAATCCTTAATAATGGTGGAAGTGCGTATGCAACCAAATGTCATAAAACATAGTTTGAAACCATATACATTCACTAGTTAATCACATAAAAGCATGACGGGAGGCATATATAACCAACTACATTGATATATGAGTATGTTGTTAAAAGAGCCTTGAATTGATAACTTAAGTTAGTTATGGAAAACATTTGGTCATATAATTTACACCTTATAAGACTTTTGGAAAACATAAATACAAAAGTTAAGCTACAATAATCATATATCTTTTTTTGGGCTACATACAAAAATTAGCTTAACTTAGTTTAATAAAAGTGTTATATATCCGACTTAGGAAAAAAACGAAGCGATAAGCTAGTTTTCCCCTGGATTACGTCTTGATATTTTGGATAAGAGAAATATGCAATCAGGAACACTTTATATGCTCTATGATAAAATTATAGCACTTTCAATAGTAAGCTAAAGCCATTAAATTCGCGATTGTAATTTGTACCCTAGGTAAAGTTTAACCTAAATTAATGGAGAATATTAGAATTTGGAATTATTAGAAGGATAGGAAACGAATATTTAACATATATTGTGACAAAAGTTAAGTAGCTAAGGTGAGATATATCTGCCCAAAATTCTCTAGTTTTCTGGTCAAACGTAACTTTCTGAAGAGTACAAAAATAGTGTAAATTGTCTTTGGGCCAAAAGGAGATCAATGACAGAAAAATAAATAAAAAGGGCCAAAGGTATGAAATAATATTATGCAGAATTTTCATGTACTGTTCCAAGGTAGCAACTGTATCTGTATATTGTGGTCCGACTTCATTTATTACGAGTACTCTTCTTCCATTTCATTTCTCTGTTTTCAATGTCACTATCTCTCTTCAATCATACATGTTTCAACCACACATTTATATCTTCCACTAATTATTCCTTTTATAAATTACTTTACGGAAATGCTCAATATTAAATACATCTACATTACAGATTTTATGATATGCTTGTTTATTGATTGATTCTCTAATCTCTATATCTCTCAAGACATGATAAATAACATTTCTATCAGTTGATAACTCTCAGGATCAACAAAATATTTTTCCACGAAATATTACAGTACAAAATAACATTTAATTGTTATAAGCAAAGGAGTGTTGGATTTGTTTCAATGTACTCCCTACATCCCTTATTGATTTGTAGGGACCACATACAACGATGGTATATGTAGCCTTTACTCTTATTAATAGTCTCTTATTGGAATGTTTTGTAATCTTTATAACCCCATCAATAACAGTATCAATATATATTACTGAGTATATTATATGATTATAAAATCGATAAAATATTAGATGTTACTTTAGAATATTTGGTCATTGAAACTTAAAGTAAATTAATCAACATCTTCGTACGGACTAGTAGGTACTAGAGGACCTTTTCTAATTTACACTTTGCACACAAAGAACCAAATTAAACCTGTTTTTAAGACAACTACTATATTGTAAATTGCATGCAAAATTCCTGATGAAACGACATCATATAGGCCCCAAAGAACTAAATTCGAAGACTAATTACATTGTTGATGATGAAAAGACATTAGCTAATCCCGAAAACAATGATGTGTCTCGGTCGTATTGGCCGCACAAGATTATTTATACCTATGGTTGTTATTTGCACAAGCTAAGTAGCTTAATAAGCTTGAAAAAAAGTGAGAATTATATAGTATGACAAACTAAAGATGTAACGTATACATGACATTTCACAATTTGGTTTGATACTGTTGACGTCTTGCATCGATCATTCCATACTAGAAAATGAGAGGTCCAAGGCATAATTTTGTACGACAATGACACGTTTTTTGTCTCTTAAATTTTGGATTTGTTTTTTGGAGCACCCGTGAAAATTGGCTCTTCCTCCCTTTACTACACGGCACCAACTGACGTTTCTCAGCACCATTTTTGGCTATGCTAACGCAACTCTTGTTACACCCAACAATGACAAGTCTACATTATCTCTATATCTATGGGCTATGACAAATTTTTTCGTTTACCTTTCTATCTACGTCGTCTGCTAACATCCTCTGACTAAAACAACTATTATCTAAAATTACAAGACCGTTATAAAATCATCTCAAATAATGATCTCAGATTCACATATTTTACTCCGTATGTACTGGAGAATGGGGAAAACATACTATGTCTACAAGCCGGCGAGAAATTTGACACTAACAGTTTAAGTGATAATTAATAAGATTCGATAAATTAAATAAGATAAATTTAGATAAAAAGAACACATTTTTACCGGTAGTGAATGTCGTTACCCATAGGACTATGTACAGATAATAATTCGAAAGTAGAGATTATAAAAAATACAATGTTTACGACATATGCATGCACAAATAAAGATCCATAATTTTCTTTTTTTATTATCAAATTATCTTGTGTAGTGGAAACATGATATTCCACGTTACGTGCATCACTTATATAAAATTAAAGAAGCAAGAGATGGTGGGAAGAAAGATAAAACAAAGTATTGGCTACTAATCATGACTGCAATAATTGCAAAGAATTGTAAGAAAGCTACCATGCACACGATAATCATCGTGACACGTGGCACTAAAGCACAAATCTATAGTATTTCACATTTACTTGTAAAAATTAAATTATAAAAAACAAAAAAAAAAAATGAAAAGAAAAAACATGCTACTCCTAAGATAGAGTGAGTAATAATTAATAATTCCTTCCTTCCCATTTCATTTCATTGTCCATTAATTCCATTCCATTCTCACCCTGTCTGTTTCATTTCATACTTTCCCACGCCCCACCTGTCCACTTCCTGCTCCTTACAAGCCCCACGCGCTTCTCTTTGTCAAGGTCGCAAACCCCGTTACATTATTGGCTTTCCAGAAGTCACAAACGAAAATGATGTTAATTTAATCAGATTGACTTTAACCAAATAAGCTAGATCACTAGAGGTTATTTCCCAATAAATTGAGAATTATCTTATTTTACTTTTCCAGTAAATTTTAATTCGTCAACCTGTAAGAAGTGTCGGTTTATTAGGATCGTTCAACCTACTTGAATAAGAAAGTGGTCTGGTCGTGAATGTATCAACACGCTTCTAGATGGGGCTTGAGCCACCAGCTAGCCAGCTAAGTGGGGAATGGGGGTTCAATTATCAGTTTGCACCCTACCTATATTGATTGCTATAAATTGACTGTGCAATTTAATTAGCAGAATGAATTTCTGCTTCTTTATTTGTTTCTTTATTATTTTGGCCTGACTGACAAAAACTTTAATTGGAGAAAAAATATTATAAGGGGGTAGGGTCACCAATTTAAGTTGATAATGACTTTGTAAAATTAAAGCTAGGGCTTATCTCACTACTACCACCATGTTTTAGAGTGCTTTTCATGAATCATATGATGTTAATAAAGCCCATAATTATGCTAAGTTTTCTTCAAAACTCTTTTTCTTTTGCATCTTTCTAGTTTAAGTAGTACGTGTGGCCACACGTTGGTAGCTCAAATTGTACTAAACAGCTTTTATCTATATGGTCCTTAAGCAAAGGTAGAAATCAAGGCTTTGTTTTCTTTACAAACAAAAAAACATTCTCATGTGCAAACTTTGTGCTTGTAGAAGATTTTGGGTGAGCCGTTACATACTAATTTATTGTAAAATACTAAAAAGTCATTTATAAAAAAAGGACACTGGAATAATGTTGACAACACTTTCATTTATATATTTATTATTGATGAATACACTTATATATGCTGGCCACGGTAATTAGAAAACAACTCGGTATCATTATAATTAGTTTGCCTGATATTTGTCGAGATTTTCTTACTATTTATTGACTTTTTAATTACTCATGTATTTTATGGTAAATTTTTAAATATATAAATGTTGAGATAGCTAAGATTACATATACAAATTAATTGATCGAGTAATTCTAAATTTATTTGCGTGTGTTCACTTGCACATCAGGGTAACATTTTACCTATAGATACTCTTATTTATATAAAACTAAGTATCGGGCTCTTAACACATGCCCAATCGACTATAAGCATACACTAAAGAGTTAGGGGTATGAAAATATGTCGTTAGTCTAATTTAAACAAAGTTTTATATGTGGCTAGTCACACCATATGACAGGGGTTACTTTGTTAGTATAATAGGGGTTACTTGTTCAGTGTTAAAGAGTTAAAGGGGTTACTTCGTCACTGTTATAGGGTTATTCGGTTAGTGTTATAGGGGTTATTTAGTCAGTATTACTAGGGTTACTGAGTCAATTTTATATAAGTTATTTTGTTCTTTTATAAGTGGCCACACACGAGACGAGCTGTCTAATTTATTGACCTATATATTTTCTTATCTTTCATCGCCACTACTCCCCTTAATTTATAATGTATCAATAAGGTTCACCATCTTATTGTTGAGTATTACACACTCTCTGTATGATTTATTAGATATTAAAATTAAATAACTAACTACTATCTAGTATCTACTCCGTCTCACTTAAAGAAAGAAATGATAAACTTTATTGAGTGTTTAAAAGGCGAAGGAAAAACAAGAACAAAAGCATTGTGCATTTTCTTCTAGCCTAGTCCCATACCCCCAATGTTTTGAAATTTATATTTGTCATGGATTATTAAAAAATCTAGCAAAAAAAAAAAAAAAAAAAAAAAAAAAAAAAACTCAAATTCACAAATCAAAAATGAAAAACATAAAAGTGAACCCAAAAAAGATAAAGTGGAGTTCTAAAAAGCTGTGACTAAACAAAGGTCAAGCTACTTTAGTGTTTGATTGTACAAATTCACCTTTTATAATAGTCAAGCTAAGCCCTTTGACAAGTGCATATATATGTTTTTGGATTGATCTTTGGGGTCCTTCCCATTACAACATCACTTGTTGATAATTAACTTTAAAAGAATAGTATGTACTCAAATTTTGTTGATAATTAACATGAAAAAAGAAAATAGGTACTCGTAATAATGTGTTTGTCAATTTTGACCTATTCGCGTCATGAATCTTTTACTGAATGCAACATGTTATTATATGTGTACCAATTAAAGAAATTAAAGGATGTATATACGAAATCGATGACTAAAGTAACATGTACATGTTAGCATTTCTTTAAAAAAAAAAGAAAAAAAAAAGGTACATGTTAGCATTTTAATTAAAAAAAATAAATTTGAAAAGTAAATTAAAAATAATTTCAATATTTCAAAATTTAGCTTTAATAAGAAAATAATTGTTTTAACTAAAAAAAAGTTTAGTTTTATCCATTAGTAATAATCAGCTTCTTAACACAATTATTCATTGATAAGAACAAAGCCTTAGTTGAGTTTGTTATGCCAAGATAATTGTCAACTTTAATAATAGGCAAAAGCTAACGAACGTTCCGGAGGCGTTGGATAAGCTAGCTAAAAGTAGAAAGATTAAATTAAAATTAACATTAATTACACCGATCAATGCGTGATTTTGTCATATATATCCAACGTCCGGGGGCGTTCGTTCACAAGATCCTTAATAATAATACTCCGTAATAATTATGCAAAATCAAAACAATAACATTAATAATAATAATAAAAAAAAATATTACAGAACTGAAATAAATACTTAACAGAAAATTATGTAAATTTACCAAAAATTGGAAACAAAAAGTAGAGAGGCAATGTTAATTAAATGCTAGGATTCCCAAATGAAGAAAATGGTATTAAAAATGAAAAAGCAAAATAGGATGAATTTATGAAAAAGACCTTAGCTTTAGATAAAGACTGTAGCTTCATTCTTAGGTATGTAGCTAGGGACAATTTAAAAGGATGAGTGCTACAAATCAGAGAATCACCACTCTGTTGCACCATTCATTCAATTACCATCCATTTTCACTAAATACTCGTATTATTTTTTTATTATTTATTTTTCAATAAATTTTTTTTTTAAAAAAAAAAAACTATTTGAAGAAAGAGGTATGAGTGTATGACTAAAGGCTATAGTATGATATCAGATGATCAGAATGTCAAATTATTTAATAATCATTACACTATCATTCATTCTTTGGTCCAACTATACTTTACACGTGTTCGAATCTTGTCGTATTGGTTTGGACGACCTACATCATCTTTCAGCCGTCAGATCGTCAATGCGCGGGGAAAATGACCTACATTGATTGTGACTTTTTTTTTTTTAATTGTTTATTTTTACTACTCCGTACGTAATGTCGTAGAATTGGGGTAAAATAAATAAATTACAGCCTTGTTTTCACACAAAGGTAGATAAAAATAGTCGAGAATTGAGTAGCTCGAGGACGTTGCATGAAAAAGTTGTAAAGCAGCTGGACCAAAACTGGAGTTGACCCCACCTTTTATAAAGTCGGACGTAACTTGACTCTTCTTTACAGTATTTTTTTCCCTATATATTGATATTATATCCGTATGTCACATGTATTCGACACACAATACATATGTATCTGTATGTATATATACTACCTTCGTTACACACATACAAATCCATTGTAATTTTGGAATATTTTATATACCGTACCTCACAAGTAATACCTAAAGTTGCAACCAATATGCATGTAACAGATGTAGTACACATGTAACTACTTTGTATCACTCGTAGCTTTTATTTTATGTTAGATTTGCTTCATACAGGTTCAAGTTGAATAAAGTACTCCCTCCGTGTTTAAATACTCGATCTATTTCTCCATAAGCGGAGGTTTAGGAGAAATTGGAGAAAAATAATAAAATATGGAGTCCTTTACAATTTATTGTTCTGAATGAAAGTAGACTTCCATCATGAACAACTCTTTGAAGCCAAGCGCGGTAAATTATATCTGAACTTATCTAGCTAGATTATATTCATGTTTATAATTTACCGTCCTTCACAATTTACACCATTACATCGTGAGAGAAATTTGCTATCAAAGTTCAACCTCAAAAAGCTACCATGACACTAATAATTTAGAGGCAATGAGAATAATATATACTCCGTAAATGTATATGTTTTTTTTTTTTTAAGGAAATATAAATGTATACAACCTAGCTCAGGGTCGTCTCCGGCAATTCGGTGGCCCTGTTCTAACTAAAATATTGGGCCCTTAAAATTTTATTGAACTATTTTTAAAACGTTAAAAATATAATTATTTTAAAATGACTTTATTTAGTATTAATAATACAAATTAAAGAGGAAAATATTCATATTACTAAGTTAAATAATAATTCAATAAAAAAAAACAAATAAAAACTTTTTATTTAAAAAATGTCATCCTTCAATTCTAACATTCTTTGAAGCAAAATCCTTAGTTATATCTTCGTCATTTTAATTTTGGTTTGGAAATTAAAAGGCAAAATCAAAGATTTAGGATGAAATTTTGGGTTTTATTTTGAAAATGTTGGTCCTTTACGAGAAAGAAGGTGAATAGGTAAGTTATGATTTTTTTTTTAACGAGTCATCATTTTTTAAAATTATGGGCCCTGAATTTTGGGGGCCCTGTTCTGTGTGTGAGAAAAAACATGTCCAAAGACAGCCCTGACCTAGCTAGAGTGTTAATTAGATTTACTACTCCTTAATTAATATGTACAACATTCAAAAGGACCACAATATAATCCCTAGATTTGAAAATATGTAAAACGAAGAGTTAGAAAAATAGCTAAGAAATTAAATAAAAAGAGTTGGTTTGACTGAGTTGGACGCATAATAAGGCGAGATTCTCGCGGGATAGCCAAAACGGTAATATTCTTGTTCACTTCTTCCTTAAGGTAAGGAAGATTGTAAGAGAATATTATTATTTCTTCTTCCTTCAAATCCAACCCCCCAACAAAAAGCATATTAATATTATCATAATCTTCAGTACTTTATTTTTTAAAATATTCTTACAAATATAAACTTTTTTTTTTTAACATATGGTTTTAATAATATTATTCACACGTGTCAATGGACGTGACATATCATGGCGATTTGTACGTACTATTACTACAACGCTAGTAGTATGACAGTCAAAAATAAAACTTATAAAAATGAGAGTGGTCAGTTTTCATTAAATATTTTTCTTGATTTATTTATTTTAAAGGGGGGGCAATGTGTCAGTATAAACCCAATACGAATTTAGAGGAGAGAGAAAATAGGAGTAGTAGGGCACAAGAATCGAGCAAATGATTTTGTAATCCATTGCTTTATGATTGACGATTCATCACTTTTTTTATTTTCTCTCTCCTCATACTATATCTTAGCTTCTTCTCGTTAGACTTCTCTGTGTATGAAACTATGAATGGAGCGTTTACTAAACTGTTTATGGAGTCCTCTTTACTTCTCTAGTCCTCTAGTATATATGTTTACCTAGCTAGGTACATAGCACATACATTCACTTGTGTTTCTTGTTCGGTTTATTATATTTATGTACGTATCTAGAACATGTTAAAACATACATACTCGTTTAATTTGGAAGAAAATGTAATTTTTCATCATAACATACTTCTGAAAGAACAATCTTCATTTCTCTTTTAATTAAAACCCTTTCATAAATTTCTATATATTAAGAGTACACTAAAGAGTTGGTAACTACTGACAGTCATATTATAAAACACATTAATAATTTTAGTTATTGAATTAAATAGTTGTACGGACTTAATTAGGATTAATTTTTATGTTAGATATGAGATTATCTTAGGTTCATTGTCACATTTATGGGGGTAGGAGGGGCAAAACTGTCAAGTAAGGTAGGGTTATCTTATTAAATTATTTCAAAAAAGGAAGAGTTAATAATACTCAAGAAGAGTGGTATATAGATGAATATATGCATGTAAGTGTAATTAATTAGGAAGGGCATTAAAAATTAACAAAAATGATGAATGTATGGGGATAAGGAGCCAAATTGATTACGACCATACTGTCCCTTATGAAGGGCAGTCCTGTCATTGTCAGCTCCCTTCCCGGCATTTAAGGTCACCTCCCGAGAATTTCTCTCTTCTTCTTCTTACTCATCTTTTGTTATTACTCTTCTACTTGTATTTTTATGAATATATCACTTCTTTTTTCTTTTTCTTTTTATTTTGTAATGAGTATTATATATATGATCGAATGAACATTTATATTTAGCTTAGCTTGCTTCAATTCTATCTTGTACTAGAGTGCCAACAACTTTATTTGCCCAACTCTTTTGGGTTTGTCTTTCCAACTTTATTTCCTTACCTAATTTACCACAACTAATCCAACTGATTTCTAGCTAGGTTTGGATAACTAAAATAATAATCACTTTTAATTTTATAATTTTATTTTGAAAAACATTTTATCATACCTTAACTTATATGATATGGCGTTGATTGTCACTCTCTTTCATTCCAAGTAATCGATCACAATGAGGTGTTGCATCCATAATTTAAGCACACACGATGTATAAGGGTTCTTATGCGAGGGGTATATGTGATAATAAGTGTATTATTAGTGATTCGTTGACATAAATAACAAATTGAGATTACAATGACTACCCCATATATAATATTAAACCGTGACATTAAAGAACCCTAAACTAGTTTTGTTTGGTAACATGAGTCAATTACCTGAATGCAAACTAATGTTTGTAGGATATATTGTGAACCCGAAGGATTATATTGCCAAAAATTATACATTCATCACTTAATTTACCTTCAATTCAATATAAAGTCCCTATTAATTTCTTTTGCATGTCTAAGATAGTGAAATTAACGAAACATCATCAAGGTCATGGATTAGAATAGTTATGTTAATTATATGGTATAACTGTATAACTCACAGTGAACATAAACTGAACATATAAATAAGGACAATAATATACTTATTCGTACTGTATGTATTTAATCTCATATATTTTTTTCAAGAATCTAATGATATGCTTTAAGAAAAGATGATTTAGGGAAAGAACAAAAAAAAGTGTATTTTGTAGTACAAAACAATCATACTTAATTATTGCTTTTTTAATTATCTGATTTTGATTTACTAATGTTAAGACATAATCACATTTTTTTAATATTATTAATTAATTGTATCTTATTCTTTAACATACATACGGATAATAATATGCTTTTGTTTTTTCTTTATTGATGAAATTTCAGTATTATTATACATAAAAAGCATTTATTAGAAAGCTTAATCTGTCTATTTTACATTAGCTGTTAAGGAAGATTAGGTTACCTGTTTCGTGTAAAGAAATATGTAAAGCTGTTTCCACTTGCAAATGAATTCATGAACCTCGAAAGTAAAAAAGATCCCCAATATAAATAATTTGAATCTTAGATATACTTGTGAATTATGGATTAAATAACGCGAGCTCAAGCTGTATTAACAATTCTTGATCACTTGAAGAGGATATATATAGGATAGATTGAGGGCTTAATTAATTAAGCATAACCGGTATGTATAAAGCTAAGGTTATTAGCATGAGATCGAGATCGAAATGACATAACTATTCCGGTCACTTGAAATAATGTAAATGACTTACTGACTAATCTACGTAGTACATAGTATTATGTTTATTTGATCACATTAACATATGCGAATAGTATAATAATATCATATTACAAGAGAAGTGAAAAAAAAAAAAAGTACATCCAAACAAATATAGACAATGAATAATGTACATTAACATTTGCACAATTATAAGTATGTTTCATTTTTAGACATTTAAAAATTACTCGAATATTATATTCCTTATCATACCATTTTGTCCTCAATAAATTCAACAATTGCTTTAAGCAAAAAAAAAAAAAAAAAAAAAAAAAAAAAAAAAAAAAAAAAAAAAAAGTATTACAATTAGTCAATTAATATGCAATGAGCACGGGTTCGCGCGCTAAATCATGACCTCTAAAATCCCCAATAATTTTGCATTAAGAAATCACCACTTCAAATGATTAGATGAGTGTTAATATGTCAAAATGCACTACATTTCTTCACTTTTGACTTTTTTTATCAACTTTGTAAAGTATTTCAGACAAGCTCCTTGACTATACTAATTTTTAGACTTTAAATCTATTTTTTGAAAATATGTTATTAATTCCTTAATCTACCAAATCTTTAATTTTCAAGTTGAAAAAGAAGAAACAAATCTCAAAGAATATGAATTATGTTAGAGCTAGTGAAATAGACTTGAGTATTGAATAATAGTTGACATCCTTGACCAATTGGAAAAATAAAAATCCTTTTTTTTCTTAAATGATATTTACTAAAAGAAGAAAAAAAAAGAATAAGTCTTTTTCTAGTTTGTTAGAATAAGTCCTATTCTCAAAGGGTACTCTAACCATTGTGTATGTATACTTGGTGAAAGTTTTTAAGCCAAAAAGGTTGCTTTGATAATGATACTCCTTAGCTAGCAAGCTTAGACCACCCACCAAATCAATTCGCTTCATAAATATATGTAGACCAGATGAATAAATGAATCAATAATTAATTTATTTTTCATACAACATAATAAAAATAAAAATAAAAAAAACATTGACGACTCAGTAATTAATTTATATTATATGGAGTACAATATAATTGTATAATAGCCTTGATCGGATTTAATAACAAGAAGCCATCAACTTCCTTTAGACAACCTTAATAAAGAAAGAAGATCAAACATCAAAGTGATAAAAGTCTCATTGCAAAATATGGTAAAAGATTTCTGAAACATGCACAAGTGTAATTTTGCCAAAGATGTAACACTACAACTCAAGGTTAATTTCTCAAACCATTGGATTGTTCTTTAATTATAGGAAGGAAAAAAAAAATAGAGATAAAAATAATTTTATTGAAAAAAAAAAAAAAAAAGAGAAGAAGAGTCCAACATGAATACAGAAAACTGCTGTAAACTTTTCTGACACAAATTTTTTTCAACCATATGTCTCTTTTTAATCTCTTTTTATTTTAATTTTTCATTTAAAATATTAAAATTTGTTGGGTATAGTATAACTTTTATCAAAGAAAAGTTGAAGATGGTCTGAAATTTGAATCATTCATTCATTATTACCTGCTTTTAATAGCTTTGGTGGAAGGCAGTGATGTGACAAATCTGTATAGCATTTTCTCTGTAGTGGTATGTTAGGACTACAATGAAATTTTGCCCTACTCATTTTACCCTCCTCTTCTATGAAAGTTGAAAATCAAGTAACCTTTTTTTTTAAAAAATAAAATAAAATTACAAGTATTTATTAAAATAAATATATTCTTTGTATATGAATACAGTATACATATATATTTGCTCGAATGAACTACAAGGGTACTCTACATAAATTACAAAGAAACGAGAATTTAAATATGTGACCTATCCTAATACACATGTATGTTTTCCGATCTTAACCATTAGGTCAAGACCTCATTGATACAGTATATATCGTGGTGGGATCTAACTTACTCCTACAAAGTGACTTGTTCTTGGCCATCCATCAGAGTATGTAAGCTTGCAAGATGGACCCTATAGTTTTTGATTAATTGAAAAAGGGCCCCACATTTATACATATAAGTTATATGCAGTGTTTTCAGAGCTTCCAAGAATAGTGTTATTTACCCCTCTTATTAATACCAACTTATAATGAGCAGTTAGCTAAGAGTTTTTTATATCATATGCAAGATAATAGTAAAGAGATAAGAGGAAACAAATCAAAATCCAATGTGATTGAGACTTGAGAGTTTACTGAATATGTAAATAGAGCCAAAGTTTTTAGAGATTGAAATTGATGTGTCTATATTCTTATTGAGTGACTTATATATAATTGATTAATTGGCGTATGTGAAAAGTCACTATAAAAGTTTCCCGTTTTAGGCTAAAGAAATTTGATATGGCTAGTTGGTTGTAATGTTAATCAACGTTCTTAAACAAAAGTTTCTCGAAATGATAATACTAATTAAGGCTTGATTAATTAATTAGTTGTTGATGATAAGATAAGCCCTACTAAAATTCAAAGAAAAAGAAGGAATATTAATTAGTTGATATATTATGGCTATGAAAGTGAGTGATAATTAGTTCTACCTTTGGAAAGATATAACAGAGTTTTGATGATTGAGGAAACCTCTGTGGAAGTATATACAAGTTGTTTTCAATCATTAGTTGTTTTCTGACAATGAAATCATGAGTTGATGATGTTGAGTGAAGTTTAATTTCATGAGTTTTCTTGTTAAATAAAAGAAGAATTTGCCAACAATTACTTTATTCTTCAATCTATTAATTTAACTTGATTAATAACACAAGTTTATTTTTAGTTTAGCATAGACCTTTTGGCTTTTTTTTTTTTTTTTATGATAACTAGCAAAAATAACAATAATACTTGAATATTGGAAATAATGAGTAAGATGAAATACTAATTATTAATTTTTTTAAGAAAATGATTATTAAATAATCCTTATATTATGATTTGTTGATGGGACTATGTGAGGTAAGAATGGAAGGTTTAACGATTCGTTGTATATGTGCTAACACGTATGACCTATTGACTAATAAGTACGCACCACCTAAAAAGTTGTCGTATGTATTGAAAATCCTGTATGTACATTAAAATTGATTAGAATTAAAATTTTGCTTAAATGAAATGTGCTTGAAAGAGAATTTTCAATGTAAATGATTAATGATAAGACATCTGAATTTAAAGAATATTGCTTTTATTATCACAGATCTTATAGAATGAATGTCATTAACTCTGAGAAAAAAACACAACTACCTCCTGCATGCAAGACTATACTGCAACTGATTGAATAAATCAATTATTTCTTCCAGGTAGCTTAATTATTTAATTAATTATGAAAATTGAATTGATTGATAATGGCCGTAAATTTGGACATTAAATGATTTAATTACTTTTAAGCTTTTAATTGGCCAGCCAATACCTTTAGATTTTTTTGTTTATGTTTTTGACTCTTAAAGATAAAGATCGTATGAAAGTAGTTGGGCTGGACTTGAGATCTGCAACGTGCTCCTATATGAATTCTTTAATTTTGACTAAACAAATGCAAAATTAATGTTTAAGAGTACTTTTATAGAATTTCATGATAGAGGATTTATCAATTATCAAACAATTTCATTTCAATTTCAATTGACGAGATTGATAGCCATAGATATGAATTATGTAGTATACTTTTATTATAAATGGGTAATACTATATGCAGTCCTTAATATACTTCCTTTTTTTTTTTTTAAGTATACTTCATTTTTTAGTATTAAGTTGGGAATTTATCACCAATTCATGAGTAAATCGGTATAATAAATTAATAAATGTTTATTTATCGTCAATATACTTAACAGCTGCATATATTATTATAAAAACTATGTTTAGTTGTGTAATTAAAGTGGTTTTGGGTACAGAGTACAGACATTTTTACTTCTGGGCTAGATCATGGGTTGGGCTATATGGGCTTTCTCATTCTTGTGTCGTAGTGATGATTTGGGTTGGACCACATATTTTTTTCTCTTTTTTGCAGGACATGATGTGTTGGGCTGCTTGAGCTCAATTCGATCCCTCAAAGCTGTCTAAGGTATTTTTTTCTAGTTATGTATGCCGGCCTTATCAACATATGTTTTGGGCCCATGTTGCATCTTGTGAATTAACGTGGCCCCATAATTTTGCTTCCTTTTACATCTAAGTTTGTCAACCAAGAAATTACTATGCATGTAACTAGAGTATACCCATGCTAATGCACAATATTGTTGGTTACAAGTGACTTACAACTTACATTCATCATTATTTTCTTCTTTCATTTTACATTTCAAATAAGATCGGTGGAAGTCATTATGTGATATATTTTGTGTAGTGCAATAGCCAATAGTTATATTGGATTATGAAAAAGAGGATAAGAGACGTTTTTGAGGGATTGAATGCAAATGCACCGTTAAAGTTTGCAGAAATTTGGAAACAAAATATGATCATATGTTTTGTTTTATATAAGACTAGAATGAATACATGACAATTCACAACAGAATTGTGAAACTTATGTCGTTTTTCCTTTGGTGTAAAAATGAATAATACATGTTTTATATTGTTTTGGACAAACCTTTTCTTTTATTTTCAGAATAGAATATTTAGAGTTGATAGGATGAGATTTTGTAGAGCTGATCAAATGTGGCTTGGCCCGATTTTGGGCAGAATTTTCCAGCACAAAATTGGGTCGGGCCGGTGTAGGGTAAATTTTTTATCAGGAAATCATTTTTATGCAAATGTAGTTGTTATAGCCCAGGCCAAATTTGGCCCGATCATTTTGAACGGGTTTGGGCATGAACTTTTTGGCCCCGGCCCAGCCCGAGAAACAGGCTGAATTTTTCGACATTGACCCAATCCAACCCATCCACTGATCACCTTTAAGATTTTGAAGAATTGCTGTGAAAAGTTGTATAGCATTTAACATTCCTTACACAAATTCTGCCAATAAAATCAAGTTTGGGCTCATTAGCTAGAAACAAGAGATTTTGAAGCATCAATACCTTATTTCTGTAGTTCAGTTCAGTTCAGCTCCAATCAGTTCAGTAAATATGAACACGCCCTTAGCAGAGTTTTAAATAGCACTATTTAGTGTGAAGACTAACCCACAAATTCAAAATAAGTTGCTTTATATTTCCATCCATTTCAACATATCATCCTCAACATAAATCAAAAGGAAGATAACAGTGAACATCTTAATTAAAATTATCGATTACATAAATTAAATTGAAGATCAAGAAAATTTTCCAAGAGTCTTGAAACCCAAAATCAAATGCCAAACAACCACTTTTTAAAAATGGTACGTAAGAAGGTAGAAGAGATAATAATTAACCTAGGCGCAAAGGAAACATCCCACCCATTACCCATACCTAACAATTAATTGTTTTGTCACTCTTCCTAAAAAGGAAAATTTAAGAAAATCAAAGTTATTTGTTTGTTGTAGCATGTCTTTGACAAAATGCCTTCAATCTCTCAAGTCCATCTTCAAGAGCTGTTGGCTCCAACGCAAAAGTTATGCGCAACCAATTCTTTGCTCCCATTGTCACACCTATTCAACGTCATAATAAATTAAATAACCGAAGATATTAATTACTTGGTCCAAAAATTAAATGTTGGGTACACGCCAAAATGTGTTATACACAGAGGTGATATGATGTTACTTCCGTTTAAAATAACTTTAATAGCGTGATAATTAATTTCGGATAAAAGTATAAATGTAAAATTTGAAATTTCTTACCTGGTAGGATGATCATCTTCTCCTCTTTGGCAAGCTTAATACAAAAATCAATGTCGTCAATAATTCCATCTAATTGAGACAAATCGAGTTTGACCTGCAACATGCATGCCATATAGCAGCCATAAGTCATACTACAGTAGTACATACTTAAAAGCATATTCTAGATTTTGTATTTGACTAGTATCAAGTTATACTGTTAAAACATTAATTAGTTTAGATTTTATATTTGACTAGTATCAAGTTAGACTGTTAAAAGTTGAAAACAACATCATCAAATGATGGCCCTCTTTAGTCGAAATTAGTGTATTTTATACTACCAACGTGACAACAACATTTCTATTATATATAATCATAAAAAAAAAATATATTGGTCGAAAGTTAAGGTGACCTAATGTATTTATTAGATGTAATCTCAATAATATATTTGAAGCGTGGAAACATGTTTTATGATTAAATTTGTTCCTTACCATCACAAACATGGATCCTTCTGGTTTATATGGGCAAATGAGGCATGGAATCTCCTGAAGTTTGTCATAGCAAATATCTGCATCATTCTTTAGAATGTTGATGACTCTTGAAAAGAATTCCTTGCTTGTTTTTTCAAGAATTTGAGGAACTGCCCCCTGAAAATTGTGGGAATAGAGACAAAGTTTAAGAATTTCTAAACAATGTGTGAAAATAGGATCTAAATGAGATAAAATATAATGTAACAAGTATTTGTTTCGTTACAAATATCGTTCCAATAATGTAGAAAATGTGTTACAAATAATGTATAAAATGCTCAAATGTGTAACCTGAATGAAGGAAGCAGGGTCAGCTGATATGCTTGCAATACGCTTAATGCTCTCCATGACCTAATACAACCAAAACCAAAGATAACCATGAGTACCTAGCTTAGTTTGAATAGTACAATTTCATTTTGGAGTACAATATAAAATTATCTACAAGTAATAATACATCTATGCAACATGGTACTGATATGTTGGTATGCGTAACTAATACGGAGTAAGTAATAACTCATGGGACAAAACGTATATAAACTCTAAGGAGTTCACTTGAGGGGTCCAATTCAAGGCGACCTTAATGATGAGATTCAATCCCACAACCACTTTTATATTTACATTCTTACGAAGAAATGAGAGTACAGAGTATGTAACGAAAAGAAGTTAATTGGTACACGTACCCCATATTTTTGCAAGATGCCATGAGTATCATTTGTGACAAGCCAACCAAGGCGCCAACCAGGAACTATCCATCGCTTGGATAATGACCCAACAGTGATGACTGGAACAATGTTTCCAAACACACCCATTGGTACAAATGGGTTGCTTCCAAAGGTAAGGTGACCATAAACTTCATCACTAATCACCAAAATCCCAAGTTTTTTCGCAACCTCTGCCACCTGTCAACGCAATGGATTAAACATTTGTTCACTTATATATTAGAGATTATTTTTGACAAGAAAGTCGATTTAATATAAATGTCTAGCACATTATTTCCGTATTATACCTTTTGTAAATGGTTATACGTGAAAACGTTACCACAAGGGTTTCCAGGGTTAACAATAACCATAGCCACGGTATTGGCATCAGCCAAAGCTTCAATAGAATCAAGATCGACTTCCCAACCATTTTTCGGGACAAGATCAAAGTGACGTGTTTCAAGTCCGATATGAGCCGAAAAAACTTCATAGTACGGGTAGCCGGGTCTAGGTAGCAATACATTAGCACCAGGAGAAGCAAGTGAAGTAAGTGCAATATCAATTGCTTGAGTACAACCTAGTGTAAGGACTACATCATTTGCGGAAAGATCATAGGGAAGATCATGAGAAAGGTACTCTGCCACAGCCCTGTTCAAGAACAACCAACAAATTTTGAGTAACACATCAAGGTAATATCAGAGAAATTAAATGCAACCTTTAAATGTGCAATTTGTACGTATGGTTGGATTAGTTAAGAGTAGGCAGCAAAATATTAGGAGGGACCAAAATTAAAGTATGCAAATATGGTCCCTAATTTAAGCATTAGAATTACTGACGACATTCTTTCACATATTTAATCGTGTAAACTACTCCATCAACTCCCCCTTACAAAACATGTGACATTAGGTACATTTTCGTCCACAAATACTAGTCGTGTATGCTATCAAGGTGAAAAATATTTCGTAATAAGAGTAATCTGACATAAAATCTTCGTAATACAGACAATTTAGAAATCTCTAGTTTAGACTTAAAAAAATGTAATGGTCTATATTGTTGGATTCGAATTTTCCAAATTCCAACATTAGTATGATATCGATTTGGATGTTAGGATCAGGATAGTGCGAGAGTGCTTCAACATTAGTATGATCTCTAGTTTAATCTTCTTGCAAAATCTTCCCATCAAAATTTTAATTCAATTCAATAATGAGAGATTGAGAAAATATGACAATTAAAACAAAGAGACTTCCTCAACAAAAAATTTACTTTAAAAAAATTTCTATGGCAAGTCATATTTAAGTATGTCTTCTTTCATTCACATATGTAAGACGCGACTAATCATTAAAATGATCAATTTGTTACTCAATGTTAGCATATTGCAATAAAATTTGTAAAGCAAATTCTTGTAATTGTTGTAAATAACAGGTTTAAAAGCCTTGAATCAATTTCTCCTTACGAGCTTTACAATGATCTTTTGATACTCATTTTCTAATTCTTGTAACATCACATTAATTGCCATCTTAATAAGCATATTGTAACATTTCTTTTTATGTTACAAAGTATTATTTCGTATTTCTCTTATCTTATCAGATAAATTCATAAACTTATAAGATACACACTAGAAATCGTATATTGAGCAAAAAATTTATGTGAATCAGTCTCTTATACTTGAGCCAGGAGCGCGATTGAATCTCAATTTCAAGGTTATATTTATTCCTCTTTGCAATTTCTCTACTCTATTAATTTATCCGTACGTGTTGATATACCCTTAATTCCAAGAGAATACTCTAGTCAACCAAGTCCAAATCTTGTTAGTTTTAAATTTGGGGGAGCGGGGTTCCGACCTTAATGTTCAATTCTCGTACAACTAATTAGCTAGTAATTAGTTAATTACTCAACGTGTTGACAGGACTATCATTAGACTACGTCAAGTAAGAATTTGGGAAATTTTCAAAGCATGATTATTCTGATTTTCTGCAATTAAACCTATTCAATAGCTGTTTTTTTGACAAAATCTTACCACTTGCAAAAACAAAACAGAAAAAATATTGTACGTACACTTATGTTATTCTAAAATTACTAATTACAATAACTCAAAGTGACTAATAATTTATTTAATTAATTATTAACAAAAAAAAAATCAAGAGAAGAGGAAACATACTTTCTAGCAGGAGGGAGGCCAACGGCGGTGCCATAGGAGTTAAACTGACCGGAGCTAAGAGCATCAACAACAGCAGCCTCGGCGTTTCGACAAGTCCGAAAACAGGGGAAAATAGAAGGATCACCATGAGCTAGAGCAAGCATTGGCCTTTGATCATGAGGGTTTAAATTCTCCATAATCATAGTCCTAGCTTCTCTAACCGTAACACCTCTACTCGTATTTTTCGTACCATTTGTATTCGTATTTTCGGCTTTTGCTATTACTGTGCACCCACCATTGTTGTGATTGTAACTATCTTCTTTACCCTTGAATCTCCATGTTTTGTTCACACCATTAACGTTTGTTGTTCCACCGTTTTCCATTTTTTTTTTTTACTCTCTTTTTCTTGTTTTCTCTCTTTTTTATTTTGTTCTTTTCTTTCGGTTTACTCGTTTATAATGTTGTCTCTCAACAAATGTGCCTTTTTATAGGAAATTCAAATCTTCTATTTTATGTCTATTTTATACCACAACATGCTTTTTTTGTTATTTTTTTTGGAAAAAATAATTCTTTTTATTGACTTGATATTTTTATAATGTTTGGTTGTTGGAAAGGAAATGAAATAATAAATATAAGGAAACTTTAGAGTAAATTTTCAATCGTACATTTTGCCTGATTTGTTACTAAATATGAAAATTTGTTTCTACATTGATTAAATTATTTTCCCTATTGCTGTTGATTTCAATTTGATTGACTAAAATCCCTTTTATTTCATTCTATCTTTTTTTTTTCCTTTCATTTACAATATAGATTCTAATCTTTAATTTATATTTACAAATTACAACTTATTACAAATTAATACACAGTAATTTTTTTAAAAAAATTTTTTACGTCGAAACGACTTTAGAATAGAGTGTAAAGTATTTAGTTAGTTTGTTTTATATTTCCACAAAGAAATAGAAAGTGATGTGTTTAATGTACGTACAATAATTTTTTCATACTTGTGCACGTGTTTGTGTTATAGAAAGGGACATTGTACTTGTGCAAAATATGATTGATAAAATTTATTTATTTCCTCTGAAAAAGGGTCTTAGGGAGATATAATTTAGAGAAATGACCGATATATATATGACACTGCTAATATAATGGTGTAGAATTTACTATTCTATACATTTGTACGTAATCATAGCTAACTTTAGTCTTTGTTAATTAAGACAAATAATATGACCATTGAATCAAAATAAACTTCACATGCCTATTTTAAAGAGTATAGTAAAAGAAGATATTGTCAAAATAAAGCAATTGGACATTCTATTTGGCTTAGTATACTCCAATAACATCAATAGATTAATTGTAAGTTACTATCAAAATAGTTGTAAGGTTGCCTAGTGCATGCCATTTCAAGAAGTGGTTTCTTAGTGCCAAGTCCATGCCGCACGTACGTAAGACCAGACAAATGATGACCTATATACGTACATAAGACATAGTACATATACAAGCTTGACAATTTTTCTTTAAAAATTAATCAAATTGAAGGAATTATTTTCTTGCAAACATTCACTATTTTAGTTTACTCACTAATTATTTTAGTATTTATTGAATTTTTAAAATATTGTTTTTTTTTAATGTGTTTAAATATCCATAAGGACCGATGATGGAATCGTACGTTCTTAGGATATCCTGCAAATTAGAGGAAAGTTTTAATCAACTGAGTTAACCCTCACTCTCAAAATATTCTGTAAGTCATTGTCTCTCACACTCAATAGTATATGTTGTCTGTACTTGTCTTAGGTTACAGTTGAATTCGAGTCGTCGAGAAACCACATTTCTGACTAGCTGCCCTAAGCAAGGAATTTTGTTGGACTTATAAGTCATATAGCAATCAAAACAATGGGTGTGATACGAAATCTAGCCTTTTAATGAACCAAAACAGACAGCCAATTTAAAATTAAGTAACACACCTTCTTCGATGGTACTTCTAACAACATTAATTAATCATATAATTAACGATTATTCCGGATTCAACGCCACCTTTGTTGATGCCAAGACCAAGGCGTATTGAATTGAAGACATTTAGATAGAAGATAGGATTAACAACATTAATTTGCGTTTTTTCCAAGTTTAGTTTAACTGTTTGAGACTTTGAGGCGGTGGTCTTTTACTTAGATTTGTGATGGTACGTAGTCATAATGTTATATACATAGGACTATGGGACGTTTGAGATAATTAGGGCATGTTCTCTTACGTTGAAATTTAGTTCAGTTCACTTCAGTTCAGTTCAGCTGAGTTCAGTCAATGAGAACAGACCCTTAGTAACCCTTATTATTATTATTATTATTATTTGTATTAGTGACTTTCTTCATATGAAAAGTTGGTCACTCTCGGATCAACTTCAAACACTAATATTTCTAAGGAAAAATTGTCAGGAACTACATGCTTAATAGGGGTATTTGGAAACAACTATCCACTAAAAAATTTTATCAAAAAAACTACCCCCTAAATTTAAAAAGTTAGAGTAGCACTACCCATTTGCATTTTCCGGCGAGAAAGTCCGACGTGTAGGGCCACTTTTTCAATTTTTCTTCTGAAAATTCCTAATTGAAGAAGTGAAAACAAGTAGGGTATGCAATTCATAGGTAATTCTTTTCTTTTAATCCATTAATTATGAATTTTGATGTTAGGGTGTAACGATTATTAGAAAAATTCGGGTTCTTAGAAATTGGGGATAATTTGAAATTAAATTGGTTGAATTTGTTGCTTTTAATTCAATTTGGTTATCTTAGGGTTACGAATTATGGTCCAATTTGCCATTGCATCGTGTCTTTTCAGAGAAAAATTGAAAAAGTGGGCCCATGCGCTGGACATTCTCGCCGGAAAATGCAAATGGGTAGTGGCGTAGTGCCACTCTAACTTTTAAAATTTAGGGGTAGTTTTTTTGATAAAATTTTTTAGTTGGTAGTTGTTTCCAAATACCCCTATTAAGCGTGTAGTTCCTGACAAATTTTTCTATTTCTAATTTTAGGATGTAGGTATATACTGATGTATGAGTAGCAAAATATAAGTGTTTTGCTTTAAAATTAGTGGATAAGCTATTAGCCTATTACTCCGTAATGTGTAAGAGGTGTTGATCAAAAGCCCCATTATTAAAAATTGAAAAAAAAAAAAACTACTTTAAATGTTCTTTATGTTCAAAACATAGTTTTCAATGCCACATTATTGCCGATCAGACATCAAAGGGAAGAGTCTTGTGTTGTCTTACTTGTCTAGCTAGGCCTTCTATTTCGCTATCCTTTTCATAGTGAACCACCATTGTTAGATTTGATTTGAAGCTTGTTGATCATGGTTGCTCATGAGACTAGCAATATAATTTACCTATTCAAGTCAAGCGCAAGCTAAGGTTGCTCATGAGACAGTGAGACTACCCACACTTTGTTTTTATTTTACCAAACTATTCAAAACACCAAAATTAAATTCTCTCATTTTGAAAATGCATAACTAATAATAGGTAATTGAAAATAAAAGCTCTATTAATATTTGCTAGGGATCTAATACTATAAGTACAATTGCTAGTTTAAATTTTAAAGAAGGTTTTTTTTCTCAATTTTCTTATTAATGTTAAACGCATGGGAATTTACAACTTTGACACTGTTTCAAATTACGTTGTTGATAGAATTTGTTACGTACATCCGGGTGTATGGTACACTCAGGTCACTTGCTCATTTAATCAACAAATGAGCAAATAATTATTTATTTCATTTGTTGATTTAATGAGTTAACTGACCCCGAGTGTACGGTACACCTGGGTGTACATAACAGGCTCTCTGTTGTTGAAGTATATCGTACCAAATAACACATGTAAATAAGTGTCTCATATTGGTTGAAGATGAGAGAGTTACTCACTTTATAAGGCTAAGAAGTTAGTCCTTCTATTGTCATATGATTTTGGGATGGAACCTTCTTTGATCACCAATATTATTTTCTTTTTCTTTTTTGTCATATGGATCAATTTTTTTTTTGCTAGCCGCATATGAGTCAGTTTATGATTAATTAATAATAGAGCTGTCAAAAGTTGACCCAACTCGAAATACCGACTCAGGTCACTTGGTTCAAATTCGCCTGGAAATAAAAATTGCCCAAATTAAAATGTTTCGTATGGTCCCTAATACCCTCCGAGAGTCCAATAGGCTGGGTGGAACCATCCAATTTGCCTTTAAACGACCAATTTACCGATTTACAACTTGCACCGATTTCATTAAATCAAGCCTACCACGAACATTTATGGCAACATATAATGATCATATATGGTTTCAAACGGCATTATATGACCCCGAGATGTATCCCCTAAAATCTCAAGGTTGTTTGACACCGTGCCCCGAAATCTCAAAAGTTTCTCAAAAAGCGTGGATATTAGCCTTCAATTTTGGAATTTTTTGACTTTTTTTCGCCCGAAAATAAAAATTATCGAAATGTTTACCATGGTTTTTAATGCCCTTCTGTAGTCCAATTAGGTGGGTGGAACCATCCAATTTGCATTTAAACAACCAATTTACTAATTTACAACTTGCACTTATTTTATTAACTCAAACCTACCACGAACATTTATGAAAACATATAATGGTCATTTATGGTTTCAAAAGTCATTATATGACCCCAAGATGTATCGAATAAAATCTCATTTCTTTTCTACACCTGGCCCCGAAACTTTCGAAATTTCTCAAAAAGCATGGATATTAGCCTTCAATTTAGGATTTTTTTAACTTTTTTTCGCCCGGAAATAAAAATTTCCGAAATGCTTACCAGACCATGATCCCAAATACCCTGTGGGGGTCCAATTGGGTGGGTGGAACCATCCAATTTGCCTTTAAACGACAAATTTAATTACCGGTTTACAACTTGCACCGATTTCATTAACTCAAGCCTACAACGAACATTTATGATAACAAATAATGACCACATATGGTTCCAAACGACATTATATGACCCCGATATTTATTCCCTATAATTTCGAGACTTTTAGACACCTGGCCCCGAAAACTCCAAAATTTCTCAAAAAACGTGGATTGGCCTTCAATTTTGGAATTTTTTGACTTTTTTCGCCTGAAAATAAAAATTGTCGAAATGTTTACCATGATCCCTAATACCCTCCGAGAGTCTAATTGGGTGTGTGGAACCATTCAATTTGCTTTTAAACGGCCAATTTACCCGTTTACAACTTGTTGTATCGATTTCATTAATTCAAGCCTACCATGAACATTTATGACAACAAATAATGATCATATATGGTTCCAAACGGCATTATATGACCCCGAGATGTATCCCATAAAATTTCAAGACTTTTCGACACCGGACCCGAAACCTCCGAATTTTCTCAAAAAGCATGGATATTAGCCTTCAGTTTTGGAATTTTTTGACTTTTTTTCGCCTGAAAATAAAAATTGCCGAAATGTTTACCATGGTCCCTAATACCCTCCGGGAGTCTAATTGGGTGTGTGGAATTCAATTTGCTTTTAAACGACCAATTTACTGGTTTACAACTTGCATCGATTTACCAGTTTACAACGGTCGATTTAATTAACTTGCACCGAACCCGACTTGAAATGAACCTGACTTGTTACTAACCTGACCCGAATTCAACCTGACTTATTACTAACCTGACCCGAATTCAACCCGACTAGAATTTTTAACCCAACCTGTTACAAATCCGACCCGAAATCAAACCGACTTGTTATTGACCTGACCCAAATTCAACCCGCCCCGAATTTTACCATACCTATTACTTACCCAACCCAAAAATTAAACCCGATCTGTTACTAATCCGACTCGAAATTAACACGACTTGTTATTGACCCGACCTAAATTCAACCCAATTTGTTCCTGACTTGATTTCTAATCACTTTCAATGCAATTTAGATCACCTTATTATTGTTGATCCAAGCATTTTGTCTAGGGAGACCAAGTCGGTCCAGGCAGCAAAAGAAATGAGCATCATCCTCAAATTTAAGAGTTAGGTATAGTATATATTTGTTGTATGGTCAAAGGAAATAATTAGCTTGATAAAAATGATAATTATCTATTTATAGTTAGTTGAACCCGAATATGACCTGACTTGAAAATGACTCGACTTGATTGTAACCAGCAAATTATTAACTTGAACACAACCCGACTTGAATCCGAGAATGACCCGACTTGAAAATGACCCAACCTGATTATAACCCGCAAATTATTGACTTGAACCGAACCCGACTTGAACCCGAGAATGACCCGACCTGATTATAATCCGCAAATTATTGACTTGATCCGAACCCGACTCAAACCCGAGGATGACCCGACTTGATTCTAACCTGCAAATTATTGACTTGAACCAAACCCGACTCGAACCCGAGAATCACCATAACCCGTTTTAACCCGAAATCAAACCGACTTGTTATTGACCTGACCCAAACCCGATAAGAAGTATGACCCGACTCAAGCATGACCCAACCCAAACCCGACCTGCATAGATTATGGAATTAATCTGAATTGACCTGATCCGAGTTGAGTCGACCCACTCTTAACCGATCCAAACTCGACCCGTTTACCCAAATTTACAACTATAAATTAATAAGTGATTTTTTGGTTCTTCTTTATTTAGAGAATTTCATATTCCTAAAATTTGGTCACCTCTAAGAAGAACAGCATGAAAGAAACAAGTAGATCGATCGTGATTCGTGTGGATAAAGCGCAACAACTTAACAAACAAGTAACGCATGACTCATGACAAACATGGAATCGAACGCACTAGATAAATTTAAATAGCTGAGTCATGGCGTGGAGTGTCTGGGATTTTAAGTATTAGTATAATAATATTAAATGACATCATTTAGTCATCTCAGGGGATGTAGCTCAGATGGTAGAGCGCTCGCTTAGCATGCGAGAGGTACGGGGATCGATGCCCCGCATCTCCATTTTTAATCCAAATACTCATACTCATAGTTTGATATTCTTAATTGTAACTTGTCATTACTTTTTTTAAAAAAAAATCCAAATGAAGATGTATACATCCAAAAGAAGAATGTCATTACTCCTTGTAAGGGCAATATTATTGATAAGGAATAAACTAAGGGCCTATTCTGATTTATTAAATTGAGCTGATTGAAACTCAACTGAATTTAGCTAATTAAAGCTGAACTGTATTGAGCTAAACTGAACTGTTTGTAAGAGAAGGAAATTGGAAACTAAACTAAATTGATGGGAGCTGAATTAAACTGAACTGAATTGAATTAAACTGAAATAAACTCAAGTGAACAAACCCTAAATAAATCTCTAACGAGTGATCGGGGTAGACGGTTTGAGTTAAATTCGAGGATTAGGCCATTTAGGGGTGGACGGGTGAAGGGAAAGGTAATGTTTGTACATGTAACTTTGTAAGCCAAAAATTTTATCCCACCTCTGGAAAAATACAAATTTCTAAGTTGTAACTTTCTCTCTGCAAAAGTGCAAACTCGCCGCCTCGATAAATCGTAGAGAAGGAAAAACTGAAAAAGAGTATGGGAAAAGAGAGTGAATTGTGGGATGATTCTGCTCTAATTAATGCTTTCGATGAAGCCATTTCCAAGTACAAGGTACGGAGTAAATAGTACTATTTTTCTCTCTACTATTTTTGCTCTAAATTTGCAATTCTTGATTTCTAATCCTTCATTTTTTTTGTGAAGCAGAAAATGCACAAAAAAGGGTACAAGGAAAATCCGAATACTTCTTCTGCAGATATCAAATGCAGCAGTTCTGATGCTCCCTCTGTAGTTGATGCTACTCAAGAACAGAACAGGTTTGGCTACCCTGCTTAATTTAATTTTTTAGGGTTTTATGTTTGTATTTTACTTTATTTGTGTAAAATAAGATTACCCATGATTTATAATTTGTTGGGTGAGGATTTTTTTATGAAAGTAGCAACTGGGATGATTTGTTTAGCAGGCTAGGTTAATGTTTTTAAGGAGTGATATTTTGTAGTTACATATATGGAGTGATTATTTGGGATGTTCGGAAAAAGTTGTCACCTTTCATAGAATAATCATCGTTTGTTGTTTCATAGATGCCCATATGGATGATTTGGGGAGTGTTGGAAGGATCCTATGACTAGGGTTTCATAGAAAGATTTATTTTGTATCTTTGATTATGAGGGTTTGGAATTTGATGACAATCATTTCTTGATGGAGGTAGAGTGAAGTAGTTATATAATGGACTAGAAAGAGCAGTGCTTATTGCCCTACTCTGTACTAGTGATCAGGTATCTTATTCTGTGTTACACTTTGGTTAGTGGTCTTGTCGTCTCCACTATGTGTAGCGAACACATGTATCAAGTATGTTGATTGAATTCTCTGTATTCTTTTCTGAAGAATTCGCATGTTCCCAAAGGATCCGATCCCAATTTTTGTGCACTCCCAAGTTATAATTTTGAGTATCTGACATAGGTGTTTCATGTTTGAGGTCAGATGGAAACTCTATGTAGCATAGCTGACAGGCTTGAGTCCTTTAACAAGGTGTCCAAAGGGTAAATATTGTCTATCATCAGGGAACTTTTAGCCGTATTTGTCATGTTTTGGAGGTTTCAAGTTGCCAATCTTTTGAAGCAATGGATTTCTAAATTTGATGCTCAAGCTTATGGAAAAAAATGATTGTATATTAATTTTCTGTAATAGTTTACTGGAATGTAATTACTTTCAGTTCCATGTTGTGTTCATCTCGTCTATGATTAAGATTTACAAACCACTTCCGTAAATTCTAGTTTCTGAAAGTAAGAATTATGCACAGGCTGATGCTCTTTAATACAATATTGGTGAAAGTAGAGCCAACATTAATGTAACGTAATACTTATACTTAATCTGAAGTATTAATATCAATCTTTTCAAACGAAAAAAGATAGTCTCTTGAAGCTTTTCATTGTGAATACTTGTAGGAAGTGCCGGAAGACTACCATTTCATGTAACTTGACCGTTATCATGCTTCATTACCTGCAAGCAACATAACTACTCTGATGGGATTATATTGATGCCATGGTGAATTGCTGATATCGAAGCGGTATTAGAATGATTAGGATTCTTTTTTATAATATTGCTTGATAGTAATTTTAAGTGGTTGGTTCATTTGTTTTGTATTTAAACTCTGTTACTCGCTCTAAATTTGCTACCACTTCTATTTTCGTGTAAAGTAATCCAGAAAAACTTGATGAGGGGAATGTTAATGGCCAACTTGCTACACCAGAAGTGGAAGAGACTGAAAGTCTGGAAACAGCTAAAGGAAATGAAAATGCAGATTCAAAAGTTCCTGAAGAACATGCACTTGGGTCCAGTAGTTTGCCCCTGCAGGATCAGTCTCAAAATCATTCTACCTCCCTAGACATGGATGAATACAATCAACTATATAAACAGTATTATGAAGTTGAGGAACAAAGGCAAAATATTCTACAGAAGCTGCAGAGCTTCAATAATTATTATTCTTATCCTAGTGAAGTGCCTGTTTCTGGCTTGGAGTGGGGCGCCAATTCTGTTACCCAAGAATATCAATCCTCTGCAAGTCAAGTGCCTTGTGGGACAATGGTTGTTTCTTGCTGCCCATATGCTGGTCAATGCAACATGGCTTCTTGCTCTTCAGTTCCCTGCCCTTTGGCTGGTGTTTCCACTAGTACTCTTTGTGTCAATTCTCCGGCAATAGAAGATAAGGGAAAGCATTCGACAGTTGAAGATGCTGATATTGTTAAGATGGCAATGGGAGCTGCTGAAAGAGCAATGTCCACATTGACGAATGGAACTTCTGGTATTTCGGTTTAATGAAAATGTTTATTGTGGTTTTGCGATGTTTTCTGTCATTTTCATCTATGCTAGTGTCAGTTATTGTTAGTTTCACCTTCATTGATACTAGCCAGTTATTGTTGTTTCACCCTCATCTAGGGCTCTAGGCTAGTGTCATTTATTCTTATATGAACCAGAGATAATTTCCCTGTATAGGATGTTAGTGTGCTAACTTGAAATCGGTTTTTTTCTTAAAGACATCATGAAGTTTGTTAATTCTCAGTTTCCTCACGTTTGCAACACTTGAAAATGACGCTCTTATAAAGAAAAGAGGAAGTAGAGGGTTTCACCTACTCTATATTTCCCATCCATCCTTGTTTACCCACCCACATTATGACATATTGCCAGGCATTTCTGGCATTCTGGTTAGTCAAACTTACTGAATGTTAAGTGCTGTAAATTTAAGGAAAAGGAGGAAGTATTTCTGCGTAAGTCCATTTCTTGTTGTAAATGATGTCTAGCTAGGCTTTGTCTTTTCCTTATAATGTGTGCATTCTTATTGATAGAGAGAATAGAGAAGGTATGGTGCTCACTGCTTAGTTTGCTTACACCTTATATATGGAATGCAGACTCAAAAGAGAACAAAATCAACGATGGAGCAGAACAAAGTGCTGCCTCTGGAACTGATCTAAGCACAGTCCTGAATGCGTGGTATTCTGCAGGGTTTTACACTGGAAAGTAAGTATATGATTATCTCCATTGTCACTTAAGTTTTGATTGTGAGTGAATAAGTAGCAAGAGAGTGTTGGATCTGTGAAAGATAAAAGGTTGATTCGATAGAGAGAAGGGGGGATCAGTTGTAAGCAAAGTAGGCAATACGAAGATAACTTCGAGACATCGGGATTGAGAGAGTGTATGATCAATATTGATTGTACACCAATGCATGTGTGTTTTTTGCAAGATGTTTTTTGCAAGAGAAGGGGGGATCAGTTGTAAGCAAAGTAGGCAATACGAAGATAACTTCGAGACATCGGGATTGAGAGAGTGTATGATCAATATTGATTGTACACCAATGCATCTGTGTTTTTTGCAAGATGTTTAGTATTGTTTACCCCCCAACATCATATGCCTGTTAGCAGCTCTATGTTATTTGCAGTATGTTACGTACTTCTTACTAATGAAAAACTTCAATTTATCGCAGGTATTTAACAGAACAGTCTCTAGCTAAGAAGCAACATGATTAGATGTTATTTGCATTCTTGTTGCAGCAAGCTATGTCGTCCAGTATGATTTAAACTTGAGAAAACATTTCTTCTATAGTGAATCATTCAAGTAGGCAGCCAACAAAGTGGAATTTCTTTTGTTTATTTCCAAATCCTCAATGATGAATGTGCCATTAAGCTTCTCCAAGCTTCAATATTTTTATGTCTAGCTGTGTTACTTTGTTGCCTTCCGTAATCGGATTTCCTATGAACTCGTGGTCTGTAAGCTTCTTACTTGGTTGAATGAAAATGACTGGCAATTTCCAAGTTTATTAGGGTTTTTTTGATGTGTATACAATTTATGAACAGAATTTGAAGGGGCGTCTTCGTGTTTGACATACATATCAGAAAGTATAATACAAACACAAGCACTTGAATATAACTTTTTTCTCTCGTGTTTCAACTGTTTACATTGCTTTATTTTTGTACTTGAAATATTTCATTATTATAAGTTTCTAGAAAATACGCATGAGAATGATTTGGTCGTTTAGACCTTCAACTGTGTACTTCTGAAATGCACGGATTTGCAACGCTTGCAGAGCTCACAGTTCTTCCAAACAGTAGCCTAGATTAAAACCCAACTAGGATTGAATAATTATTATATATAAGTTAGATTAAAACAGGCCTAGATTAAAACCCAACTAGGATACAAAAGAAATACAGGAATGACATGTAAGAAAAGGAGGCATAAAGTTTTACAGTATAAAAACCAAGGTGACATTTCTGGCATAAATTTAGCAGCCAAGAAATGACAAAAATTCATATAATTTCCTTTAGTTTTACAGTATGATTGATATACACATTAGTACATTACTATGAGGCCTAAGAAAGAGTATTGCTCATGGATTTACAAGCCTACAGTTCCATACTATAAACTCAGTATCTGGCAAATCCAGTGATGCAGAGACGTCATCAATTCAGTTGGTCACACTTTCACATTCTTTGCAGCTTGTTTAATTTGATCAATTGTAAAAATGCCGAACATGCCATCATCTCTGACAGCGTTAATTACTGCCAGTGCAACATCATCAACGTTGACAGGTGGTGCCAAAAGTAAGTCTGAAGCAGGAAGAAAATTTAAAGGTCTAACAAAGTTCTCCGTAGCATTCAGAATTTTCTCCCATGGCTCCCCAATCAAATCAAGAGGGATCTCAAAGCCATCTACCCTTCTCTTACCATATATGAAACCTGGCCTTAGTATAACCCCTGAGGAAATTCAGATTCAAAAAAGACATAAGCACAGCCTCCTTGATTAAAAGAAACGGACATATCCACATAGCATTACATGGAAAGGCCATACAGCTTAAAGCGTGTACAAGAACAAAACAATTTGAAGGGGTAAGATTGTAATGAGAGCAGTAACTCCCTTAGTTTAGAGAAAAAGATTATATATTAGTATGGTGTGCCTCCATTAGTTCTACCTGGAAATTTTATGGTCAACAAAACAAGTATGAACCCATTACTTGTTGATAAAGGAACTTCCAGAGAGAAAAAAGTGAATCAGAACTCAGAAGATGATCCCAACCACACAAGTTTATTGTTTTATTTCTAACCTTTTTAAGTTTCAAGATACTTCAACTGGTCAACATAGAAGCAACGAGCATCGACACATGAAAAGAAAATTATCAAGTGGTAGTTATTACCTGAATTGGGGTATCTAGAAAGAATCTCTGATTCAGCTTTCCTCTTTGCAGTAAAGTAACTAGATTCACGCAAGAAGGGTGGCAAATTGTAATCATGAACTGAGATCAAGATGAATTTAGGGACTCCTGCAAATAAAAGTAAGAGAGTAATGAATTAAATGGCCGCATATATCCTAATCTTCCATAAACAACAGGATCAAAATTAGTTGTCTCTATGGTTGTTTTAAAATAAATGGCATATATCTATCTGCATTCCTCCAGTCTGCAACTCTGCATATCCAGCATACATAGGATACGATTGACTTGTTACAGTCGTCCAAACTTTTGTTCTACCTCTAGCCCTATGACCTAGTGACAATGTTCACAATACAATCATGTCATTTTTGAAAAAAATAGTGTGGCATTCTTAGGGAACGCAATATAATTCAATGGCACATATATATTTTCACTGGGAAATTTGAAGAAAACTTGACAATTAAAACCATGTATTGTTACTATCTAAATGATTACCAAACTATTCAAAAGATCATATTCTAAACAAGACACCTTACACCATTAAAAACTGTCACTGAACTGATACACTCCCTGATTACATCCTGAATTTAAATTAGTGCCTTACATGTTAAAGTACAGATAAAATGATATATACTTATCTGTTTTTCCAGAAAATGGTTTCTCTTACTTTGACAAAATTTGGAACACGAACAATAAATAAAAGATTACTATTAATGATGCATAAAAGTGAAAATTATCAGATCAGGGATTACTTTCCTCACTGAAAACATATATAAAGTCACATAGACATTTACCATAATCTTTTGCAGCAGTTACCGCTGCAATATTAGCCTCGCCATTAATCCTTTTCAGCTGCTCCTCATTTCCAAAACCTCCCAAGGTTGAAGCAACAGCAGTGGCTCCAACAAGGATTTCATCCCAATTAGCATAAAATACATCCCCTGTGATATGGAAGATATTAGATACATGTTTCCATGAAAGACCACAGATCTTCACAATTACTATAGAACCTATGTGTCTCGACAAACCACTGTATGTGCATTGCTTTAAGACTGCAATCTCTTAATTGTAATCTAATTGATTAGGAACTATTATACAAGCATAAGAGGTGATAAACCATCCATGGAGCACATCAGCACAGGATAGCATTACAAGAAAGGTTGCTATCCCACGTGCCAGGTAACTATCAAGATAATATTCTGACCACAGAGAACCCAAAGAGACCACTATTTCCCATGCTTCTGCAGACGTGCAACTATCAACAAATCCACAGGTACCAGATTGAAGGAAAGCAATAGTCATTCTAAGGTTCTTGTAAACATTGTCTGACTTATCTGGTCTAAAAAGTATAATGTGTAACCCACATTCCACAACAAACTTCACCAGAGTTGCACAATAATTTTTTATTTCTTCCTTGTTGGAATATTTAATTTTTGGCTTTGAAGATTTGGTCAAGTTTTCTGCAGGAGCTCGCCTACACTAATCTGCAAAGAATAACCATGGCCCAACTAATCCTTTAAATTTAGCAAAAGAGTAAGTTTCATACATATCTTTTAGTCATATGCCTACTAGTTAGTTGCTAGATTCTGTGTGTATTCTGCTCCTCCTTATGTTGAGTATAGTAAATTCAGGACATATTCATGTTATATATAAAATTACCAGATTTACCACATTCAGCAAGATCTTTCATTATAAAGTACAAATAACTCTACAAAGCAATTTTGTTGAGTAACCGGATTTACCGGAAATATTCATTCAGATTTTGACAGGCAGCAACTTTGTTTGAAAAATTATTAAATTAGTAAATAGAATTTCAGAGAAATGCTACAACATTCATATTGATTTTCTCATTCATTAATCATTAGGCATTAATGGAAGGACAGTATAGATAGTTAGATACCAAGTAGACACAAGATCCAGTAGAATTTCCATTGATCAAGAACTTTAAAAAGTTAACAGTAAGATCAATGTGGTAAGATAGCATGAAAGTGACACATGCCTGGGATCCAAGAAACCTGATCTACCCAAGATTCTGAAATACGAGGCCGTCCTGACCTGCAAAAATTTCATTGAAGCTTCAAGTTCTGTACAGGCAACTAGTAACTTCATATATAAGAAATGGAGTACTAAAGGTATCAGCTATACAAGATTGTGCAAGGCAAGCAAGGAGGAAATTGTCAGTTGAGATGATGAAAAAGTCGCACCTGCTTAAACTTACAACCTCAATGCCTTCTGAAACTGCAGCCTTGCATATGGCAGATCCAACAAAACCACTGCCTCCCACAACAACTAACTATCGAGAAAAGCAGATCCAGAGAGCAAAAACGTTATATAAAGTAACTATCAGTTAAGGTAGAGAAAGAAGATTGATCTAACCCATTCAAATTCATACCTTTTCAGATTTAACATCAGCTGTAACATCTATTGTAGCAGAATTGGAGTTGTCTATGTTTGTTCCTGAATAACTACACTTGACATGACATCTCTTGAACCTGTGATGAGGTAACATGAAAAAAAACATTCTGAATAATTGTTCTATGGCTACTTCTATAAAGCTCAACCATTAATCTTAGTAATCCTTTTTACACATGACTAGAAAAATTGTCATATATAGGACCAAAACGACCAATCAACGAAAGATGTAAATAACTAAACCAAGTCCTTAAGTTTGGTGCATTGAAAAAAAGCCTACTGGGTTTTTGGAGCTACAGACTTTCTTGGTTAGCTTAAATGTAGCTCCTCTTTATAATTTTATATTACAGAGTACAATATATAATGAATTCTTAATCATTGAGAAAATTAAGAATACTATTTATATTACGTTTTCTCCTACTGCATTCTTATAAGCAAACCATGCCTTTACTAACATATCAAAAGGTCCCTCAGCAGTCAGCAGTCTCAGCACACACAATACTCGTTCTAGCATAATTCAGCTGAATAAAGATAACATCGTGAGGTTTGATTTGATCTATGAGGTCCCTTTTAAGATCGGGTAGGTTTATTTCCTTCGATTTCCAGCCCACCCGTCTACTTAACATCAAACCTGATAAACTGACGCCCAAGTTCTAATAACCCTAATCTTTCTCAACAACATTGCACCCAGCTAACAAGGATGTGTATAACTTGCATTTTCGCCTACATTTCATGATTATTGCCTATCATAAACCCACCCAGAAACACTTGCCTTTTCATTTTCTCTCCAGTAAACTAGAGCTTGTACTGCTAATTTGCTACATTTAATCTCCAATAATTTCATATTCATATAATTAACTACAATTCTACAAACCCCTTTAATGCACACAAATTAATCCACCTAAAATCATACAAACTCATAATATATCTGAAATCCCCCTTTTCCATATACTCAAAATTCAATCAAAATCCAAAAAAAAATCATCACCCACATGTACAATGACAACAAGAAAAACATACCCAACAAATTCAATTTTGAAAATAAATAACAAAAAGATAGTTTCAATCAACAGAAATTCACACCCACATGTAAATTTACAATAAGAAAAACATACCCAACAAATTCAATTATGAAAATAAATAACAAAAAGACAGTTTCAATCAACAGACATTCAGTACATTAAAGAGAAAATCATGCAAATGTATAAAAACAAATGGGTAGAGTTATAATTATTTGGGGAAGAGAGAGAAAGTACCGATTGTGAAGAGGCAAAAAAGCTTTAGAGGGGGGATGAGAGAGAAAGAGGAGTCTGCCACTGAAAGATGAACAAGGGGTAAGAGAAATGGTGGGTGAAGATACAACCGAGGACATTGACATCCTCGTCTTCTTTGTTGAGTAATCAAGATTTTGTGCTGAATTTCAGAGAAACAACTTTCAATCCTCTTAAATTTATGAAGAAATTTGGGTTTTTTTTGAGAATTGAATTTCCCACAAAATTTAAGTGGCAAGTGTGGGTTACACAGGTTTTGGTGAAAATAGACCTCTAATTTATTGGCCAAGTTTAAGAAAATTGCAATTTTGCATATTAATAATTTTTTTTTCCAATTTCCTCCTTAATAAATACAAGTAATTAATAAATACTATCATCTAGGTTTTCTAATTGCTTTTTCAATTCATTTTTGACAATTACTTTTTATTTATATACGGATAAGGCAATGAGGTCTTGGCCTAGTGGTTAAGATTTAGGTTATGTATATCACTTTGAAACATTTTCAGTCTTATCTAATTTTGTTGATATCATTTGGTATAGTTTAGATCATGCTCAATGATGGTACACCTCTAAGTCTCTACACCTACAATCTCCAATCAAAATAAAGAGTTCATCAACACCTACTTTATATCGACTATTATGTTCTTGTATAATAACATTTGAAAACCTTATAGTTATTAATTGTCTCCTTAGATCAATTCTTCAACCAATTTCATTTTCACTTCAATGTTATTGACTGATTGCTCTGGGTTCTTATATTTGGATTGAAAAGAATGATTTAGCCTCCTTATTTAGCTGCTTCCCATAATTTTTTCTAGCACTACTCTTTGATCATCTTATATCAAGTATTTTTAAAAGGTTAGTAGTTTTGAATTATATATAGTGTACCTATAAACCTTTTGTTAACCACCCTCGTGTCTTTTGCCTTTTTTTTTTCCTTTTTCCCACTAAACTTGTATATACTTTGAAAAATAATCTCATTATTTTTATCGAGTATAGATGAGAATTAATCCATAGATCCATTTCATCACCTTTCTAATCCTATTATTCACTGAGACAATTTTCATTATGTTTAAAACATAATCTTACTCGATAGTCTTATAGACCAAAGTCATTTAATTAACTGAAGGATAATGATACGCTATTAGGAAATTTATGACCTATTTGAGTAAGTTGTCTTCACATTACTTTCTTTGTAGCAATGGTGCATCCTTGTAATATTTTATGATACATGCATCACTCTTTAGCAATTTTAATGAATTGTACTCAAAATTAATCAAATAGTCATTGTAAGAAACACTTTCAATAATAGCAAACACAACAAACACATGTTTCATAAAATAAAAAATAATGAGTAATATCAATGAAGTGCAAGTAGCACAAACCCATCTAAACCCGATATGATGCACACCGGTAGTCCATGGTTCATGTAATGACACCAATGTTAAATTTTAGCACAAGCCTGATTGGTCCATCTATGCATCACATTACTTAATTTAGCATTGCACGTGGTTTGAGCTATGTGTATTTAGAAGACCACAAGAGACTAACACGACATTCTTAGCTCACTATAAACATAACTCACTTGAACACGAGACCCACTAACCTAACACATGAACTTGCACGACCATATCCATTCCAGTCAACCTTCATTATTTAGCTCATACATCCATTAAGTAACCCATTTTGTTTTAGATATGACATGCTCAATCACAAGAACCACTAACTTAACATAGACTTGCCTGCTTTGACCTGACCCGAGCCGGGCCAAGGGCCACCACCCCCACTTGACCCCATACCCCATTATTTGGTTGATTAATCATCAACCCTTGGACTTGATGTTTTTATTAAAGAAAAACGAATCTATCTATCCATCTCCTAGTCCTCCCACACCACCAGCTCAAGTAAATGGAAAAACGACAATACCAGAAAGAAACGTCATATCCGGTAACCCCAAAAGCCGTCATCGCCTAATCCTGCAACTTCCTCCCATTCCTTCAGACACCATATATACCTTTCTCTCTCCTCCTTTCACCTCTTTCTATTTTTTCTGCAACTCAAATTCACCAATCATCTTCTTCAATCTCCACGTTCTCTCTCCTCTTTCTCGCATTTTCTCTCTCTTCAATTTCCAGAAAACCATTAACAATGTTGGTGCTATCTTCCTCCACTCCTCCCGTTCTTGAGCTGCTCAAAGATAGGGTTTCTTCTTCGTCGGCGGCGTCTTCTTCGGCGTTTTCTGCGGTGGTTCTTCGTCGGAGTTTTTTCACTCGGAGTAACTCTGCGTTACTATGTTGCTGCTCTTCCAAGCTCAAATTAATGGCGGATGCTGCTGTTCCGTCGTCTTCTTCTGTTTCTGCTTCTGATTCTGATTCTTATTCTGCTGCTGAAGAGGATAATTGCAAGATTCCACTCAAGAATGATAATCAGAATCAATCTCTTCGTTCTCGCACTTACCTTGATGTTCGTTCTGCTGAAGGTGTATTATCTTTCTATTTTTATTTTATTTTCGTTTTACTACGTTTTATTGCTAGCAATGAAGAACTTCCACAAGTTATTTGCGTGTTATTTTGATTAGTTTATTGTTATAACTGAATGTCTGAAATGTAGATGACTGTTGAATTGATGTTTGAGCAATTTTGGTGTCCAATTTTGTATTAATTCGCTAATGAAAAAATCGTCGACAAGTTTCTGTTTAATTAATATGCAATATTTTGATATTTTTGTTTTCTATGATTTGATTAATATGTTACAGTGTAGAGTTTTCTTTGATAGGAAAATTTTGAGAAAGAACAATTAATTAGTGTCCAATTTAGTGTGTTTCTTTGCTAATGAAAAAATTGGAGACAATTTTCTGCTGGATTGATATGCAGTTTCTTGATTAATTTACAGTTATAAGCGGTTTCTTGAATGACGTAATATGCTAAAATGTATGAGTGTTTAATTTTTCTCTTAATCCGATTAGATTTTCTTTTGAGACGGATTAATCATTTTTAGTGTTTATTTGTTGATGAAGAAATCGGAGACAAGTTCTTTATCCTTTGCAGGATTCATATACTGATTGATAATTGAACATTTCTTTTCCTGCTCTGTTTGTTTACTTGTCTGATGTTTTGGTTGCATCTTCTTGACTGATGTACTGTAGTGATTACAGAATTTGAATCACATAACGAATAACAATGTGGAATTTGAGAAAGAGAGAGAAAGAGATAGATGTTCTTAGGATGAAATATTTTTGAATGCCTATGCGTGTTAGTTCATTATTTTTGAATCGGATAGCTCAAGATTGTTGCTGGCTTGCTGTTTTTCCCATGAAGCATATGATGGAGAGTAGATTCCTGCCTACTAATACAGTTCACAAGTTTCCCTTTCCTCTTTGAAATATCTAAATTGTTTCTAGTACTTTAACTTCTGAAAGTAGCATCACTCTAGGCTTTCTGTTGAAATGTGAAAGGATGAGTATCATACTAGAAAATAGAAACATCCCTACTTTACTTGGATAAGTAGTGACATTCTCTTTGGGAGTGACCACTGACTAATTGCTTAGGAAGTATGATATAGTGAAGATTTGCTAGAGTTCGTTTTAGCCAGCTCAATTGTTGATGAGCTCTTGTGATTTCACATGTACCAACACTTTATAAGTGGAGAGAGAAGGAAAAATTTGCAACTTGTATGGCTGTATGCATCTTCTTATATCATGCTTTTATTGCCTACATTTTATGAGCTGGTCTGGTACAATAGATTTATGGTTAATTGTAGTGAACAATATTTTTTCCTTTCCTTTCTTTTAAAATCTAATGGTGCTTCAATAAATAACCCAACAAATGGTCATTTTAATTTAAAGTTGAATCACAATTTAGAAAAGAAAGGCTAGGTTTGGGATGGATCATCTAAGACTTTACATTATGTTATTGCTGGGATTATGACGGTATATTCAATAGCTTTCAAGATGGTCTTAAGTAAAAGGGGATGCTTCTCTCTCTTAAGTACTGAGCTCAACCTTCAAAGCTCCAGGCTCCACATCTTTTCAGAATTGTTGTTCTTAACGACAGGTTATTAAGCTCTAGTTTTCTCTTTAATTCTCCAGAAAACTCTCTTCTTTTTTTTTCACTCCTGATAAAATTTCTGTCTAAGATGGAACTTGGATGTAATGATGACTTGACCGTGTTGTTGAATGTCAATGAAGTCTCTTTTACCGCTAAGTGCTTCTTTAGTTTTTGACTACCCATTTAAGGACTGTCTGGGAACCCAAGGCACTACCTGTGCAGTTTGAGAAAGGATTCCTACTTCCCTATGTAGGATGTTCTTAAGAGAGGTATTTTCAGGTTAAGATGACTCCGCTTTTGTTGCCTGTTCCGTTAAATGTATCTCTAAACTTAGCGTTTCATTTTCTTTCGTAGATGACAACCGTATGCAGTCAAGCATGCTTGAGCTCTGTAATGTCTAGTTGTTGACCTTTTTGTTGTAGGGTTGTGGACTAGAAGAGCAAGTGACAAGTTTATAATTGTTGTTCAGAGTTTCTTAACAGTTCCTCCCCCTTTCTTCCCAATGAAAATACTTTTAACCTTCGAATTGCTCAGTTGATTCCCATATTTTGCAAAGTGATTTTTGGTTCTATTGTTATATTATCATACAATGAAGAAATTTTATTAACCACTTTGTCATTGTGAAGTGTCTGCTACTCTGATGTTTTGACACATATGTATTGATAAAGTTTGTCAAAACCTTAAAATCGGCATTCTTAAGAGTTAAGACCAAGGAGTCTAGACCTTTTTTTTTAAAAACTTTTTCTCGGGTATTATGATATCTTCCCTTAATGATATGTATATCCCTGCAGAGCTGATTTCTGGAATAAAAAGAGAATCAGAAACTGGAAGATTGCCTAAAGGTGTTACTGCTGCAGTGGAGGAACTTTTTCACTACTACCGCAACGCAGTAAGTTATATTATTGATCATTTCATTTCCTGGAATGCTATCTGTAGCCATTTTTGGAAACTGGGTTATATTTCTTCAAACAAATGGAAAATTATGCTGTTTTGAATTTTTTTTTCTCTGATTGGATGTGAGCATATGTTGCATTACCCTATGTCCATCTTTCATCAGACAGTAAAGTACATGCTAAAGTTGTCTGAAGCTTGTCTCCTTGAAGCCCTGGGATTTCGTATCATTATTTACAATGTTTATCTAGTCCTTATCTTAGAAATTCTCTCCTGCTCCTCGAATATTTCTGGCAGACTCTAGTTTCCTTATCAATTCTATTTCACAATCAACCCAATTTGATTCCTGTTTCCCAACTTTGAAGTAGAAGTGCAAAATTGTTTTACATATTTTCTAGTCAAGACTTTGAATTCTCCTTTTGGATTTAAATCTGCCTTTTGCTATTTTACCAGTTGGAGAAAAGTATGCGATTATGTGAGGGCATGACTATTTTTGATATAACCTTCTTTATGTTCTTATCAGGGAGGAGGGTGCTTAATTGCTTATTGCTTTTAAGTTTTGTAGTGGACAAGACTCAAGAAACATTTGACATATTCGTATTTCCTTAATTCTAAAAATCTGAATATTGCACAATAAATGTCAAAATGGGGAAAATTTGGCACATTTAACAGCCTGTACTTATCTTTCTTGCAATAGCTTACACTAGTTGCTGAATATGTCAGCAGCCTCTCTGTTATCGCATAGACATGGCTGTGTACATCTTACTCCCTTTGCCTTGCCTGGACGAAAGATTCTTTAGAGAAATTTTTTTACTTTTTCCAAAATAAATACATTCTTATTGGGGAGACAGGAAAACCTGTTGGATGAACTAAATTTTCTTTTTTCTATACTTTCTGTTTGTAATTCTGATGATAGAGAGATTAGAGACTTATGTCCTGTAGCCTGTAGATTGGTTTGAGTATCTATTTAGAAATGTTGAGTTTTGACATCTGTCAACTGGTTTAACTTTTCAGGTCCTTACAAGTGGAATTTCTAATGCTGATGAACTAGTGTTGTCAAACATGAAAACTATGCTGTATTTTGTGTTAATGGATATGGAGGTATTTTTTTGCTCTAATTTACTCGTGATTGGTAGACATTAGTTGTTTATAACCTCCCAAAAAGTTTATCTATAAAACACTATAAAAATAACAATTTTATTATATGACGGGATTTATGCACCACTCAGCTGCTTATATGGTTAGTGGTTTTAATATATCCTACAGGACCCTTTTGTATTTCCACCGTATCACAAAGCTATTCGAGAGCCTATTGACTATTATTCCT
Source organism: Chenopodium album (assembly GCF_948465745.1). NCBI lineage: Eukaryota > Viridiplantae > Streptophyta > Magnoliopsida > Caryophyllales > Amaranthaceae > Chenopodium > Chenopodium album. Next base: position 5,835,448 of record NC_137835.1, read on the forward strand.
TTGGTCAAGATTACATCCGTCCATTGATTGATTTTGGGTGAGTTAACCTCCTGTCTTTCTTTTAGTGGCATCATTGTTTTATAACAGTACTTGACTTATGACATGAAAATAGTTCATATAATCTCTTCAACGTAATTTAACATAATTTTATTTAAAGAGAATGTTGCGCTTGTCTGATTCTCTAATGTATATTGCGCTTGTTTGATTCAAAAAATTTATAAATTATGATGTTGTGGTTATTACATAATGTGGCTGCTGTTTGATTCAATGGAACTTATTGATCAACATAATGCCTTTGAAGTTTGATTATTACTTATCAAATATGATTGAAAGCCTAAAAGTACAAGTTGCATTGTGCTTAAAGTGGAGGTACATTCTTGTCTTCTGGATATTGTTTAGGAAGAAAACACGTACTACTTTTGTAGAATATACTTCTGTGATGTTTGGCATACTTTTATGTGCTGTTTTAGTTTGTTTGATTCTTTGGGGGCTGGATTTGATTTTTAAAAAATCAGCACAAGCATGTCTAGCTTTGGGGTTTTTTGGCTCAACCAATTCTCGATCCTTATTGTCATTGTTTAATTTCAGAAATTCATACGTCGGCAATATCACCCTTTTTCATGAAATGGAGGAGAAGCTTCAGCAGGTATTTATTCTCACATCTCTTTGTTTCTCGGTTTTTTTAAAGCTGCTCTACCTGAGTGATTATTGATTAAGGTAGTAGATAGGAAGAAAGTGTTAAAAACTCCTAATCATATGGCCATTAATTGTTGGTGATTCTTTTTGGATGAATCTGAAAGGTACTATTTGGGCTAATGATGTGATTTAAGAGGAGGAAGTAATGTGCAATTTTATATTAGCCAATATCCTATGTGTAGAGATTTGACCAAGGATACCAGATTTGACCAAGGTACTATTTGGCAATAATGACGTTCTCAAGATATTATAAACAAGATTGTGTATGTGCCTTGATAGTGGGGAAATGTACCTGTAGGTTTTACTGTCATGTCTTTTAAAGATATATCTTTCTTCTTAGCAAGGAGGCCCTATATAACGCAGTGCTTGCTACATCTTATACCAGCAACTTGTGCATTTGATAAATTCCTAGTAAAGGTTCCCATAATGTTGCAGCTTCAATATCCTAGCATTAATGTGCAGGGGCATAACATTATCTTAATGTCCAACCATCAAACTGAAGCAGATCCCGCCGTGATTGCATTGCTTCTGGAGAAGACAAATTCACTCATCGCAGAAAATCTGGTGACATCAATATGCTATTTGTCAAATATGTAATTTGCACCCTTTGTTGTGCATTATTTTTTCAAAGCTTACATGGAAAGGGTGTAACTTTTATATGCTGCAGATCTACATAGCAGGCGATCGAGTTGTAACTGATCCTCTTTGCAAACCATTTAGCATGGGAAGGTGATCTGATATCCTCTATCTCTTGTTTAAGGAACCCTGTCTACTTTTTGATGTTTGGTTGTCATCTATTTTTTTTTGTTTCGGTTCAGGAATCTTCTTTGTGTTTACTCTAAGAAGCACATGCATGATGTTCCTGAGCTTGTTGATGCAAAGAAAAGAGCAAATACAAGGAGTTTGAAAGAGTTGGCCTTACTTTTAAGGTAATTAGTACAACTCTGGATTCAGCTTTATTGTTCATGAAACTAGTACTGCTATTTGTTATTTTGTTGATCTCTGGATGTAGCTTCAAATTGCGCATTAGTTCTTAATAGTGAAGGACTGAAGGGATTGCAAATTCTTATCCCATGTGGCCATGTTCTTTGTATTTCTTTCTTGCCCATGTTGACACATGGTTTCTGAAATGTTTGGAAGACCTGAAACAGTGAAAATTTGGGAGAAACTTGATTCATAAATGATCAACTATTTGAATATGGTTTGTTCATGGGGCTGTTAGCAGTTTATATTAAATAGAATGGTCATTGGGCTTGGTGCTTAGCTATATGATTATGCTTATAGATGCTTAAAGGTAACTCTGTAAACCAGGAAATCCGGATGAGCATTTAAACTTATATTAAAACCACCCAACAGGCTTTTTATGTGAAAGTGTGTTTGCACACTTTGCTGGCCTCTATGTGTGGGTGTTTTTTTTTGTTTTTTGTTTTTTTTTTTTAATTTTATTTATTTATTTTTTAAATTTTGTGTGTGTGTGGCTTGAAGTCTGAAATGTAGTTTTTTCCCGTTATTCTATTTTGAATATTTTCTCCTATCTTTTTCTCGTGCTGGGTCTTCTAAATGATATATCTACATCCAGAGAAGGTTCAAAAATAATCTGGATCGCACCCAGTGGTGGAAGAGATCGTCCAGATGCTGTCACTGGTGAATGGTACCCGGTAAGTTTTAATGTGACGTTAGATAGTAAAAATTTAGACCGTTGCATTTTCTTCTGACATCTGTACTTGCACTTTTCATAATTACATTTTGTGCTGATTGCTGTATACTTATTACTCATGGAATGGGAGATATTATGCTCCTAATGGATCTTTTGTTTTGTTTGACATCTTTTTATTTGTTTTTCATGTAGGAGGCATTATTTGTGCGTAACTTAGTTGCTATTCTTGCTATGATCTCCTTTCTGTATGTATAGAGAGTATAGACTAGTTCGACTGTGCAAGTGAATCATGAATCTTATTTCTTGCATTTCTTTTCTGCTATTTTACTATGCCATTTATATGATACTGATTGGAAGAGCATCAGGCAACTTTTGATGTCACATCAGTGGATAATATGAGAAGGCTTGTGGAACATTCCGGCGCACCAGGGCATATCTATCCAATGGCATTACTATGCTATGACATTATGCCTCCTCCAGCACAGGTATCTTTATGTTGTTTGAACAAGCCTGCTTGACTTTGAATTTCATTTATTTGAAAGCTTGCCTTTCCTTCTCTCTGTAGGTTGAAAAAGAAATTGGGGAGAAAAGAGTAATATCCTTTCATGGAGTTGGGTTATCTGTTGAACCGGAGATCAAATACTCTGATATTTCTTTTGGTTGTGAAAACGAGAAAGAGGTTGGTTATAGTTCAGAAACTCTTGCACTAAGTGGCTCACATAAGATCATAACATGGCAAGGTCCAAAATTGTGATTCTTGTGGTGATTTTATTGCAGGCTAAGGCGGCTTATGCACAAGCATTATATGCTTCTGTGAAAGAACAATATAAAGTCCTCAATGCTGCTATATATGAAGAACAAGGCTCAGGTGCATCAACAGTGGCTACTTCTCTGTCACAACCTTGGACCAGTTGACATCGGTGGCCTTTGCTTTCTTTTTAGGTAATCCTGCTTTATTTTCAGTCAGGAGAATGATAAAATGCCTCTTATAAGCTTGACCCCCCAATAATAAAACTGATTAGGTGGTTTAGAAAAAGTGTCTTCTTTGGCAAAACTATGTGCAACATCTTATGTGTATTGTTTGGAGGCGCCAAGGTTTTCTCTCTCTTTTTTGTTCAAATTAGTGGTCTTTTTCCTCAAGAGGGATTTTTTTTTTTATTATGTATTTTTTTAATTATTTTCTTTGAGATACTTTGTGGCATCGTGCTCACTGCTCTCCCTCAGTCCCTTTTCCCCTTAAAAGAATGACAAATCTGTTATGCACCAGGATGATACTACCTTGCTAACCATGTGTACCACTACTGCCTATACGATAATTAACATGCGCCTCTCATCTGAACTATATTACGGTGCTACAATGTATTGCAATTTGTTTCACTCTCCTCTTAATAACACTAACTAATTGTGATTGCAGCTATTAAGAGAACTCGTAGCTTCCCCTGTTGCTGTCCATCATTCTTACGCACCTTCAAGCGACGATTTTTAGTGTTCTATTGCTTGTGGAGGCAGCATGCTCAATTATTTTTCCTCGAGGGGATAGTAGGTGGGGAGGAGATTGTAGCTGTCAGCCTATCACTACTATTCCAATTTTTGCTAGGTTCCATTTTCTGAGAATTTTGGTCGTTACAGGAAAAGGTTTCAAACATTCATGACCTCTTAGGTGCTCTATTCAGTCTTTGTACAGCATTGTTCTTCCGTAAAATGTATATTTCCAAATCTTGTATTGTTTCTTAGGCGAAAAACGTTACGTTATATTACTCTAATTACTGAAATTTTGGTATCAAATTTTGACACATCTATAGTTCTATCAGCCTTCAAATGTGTTTTTGTCTTTTGTTATTTGTACAGTAACCCTTTGATATTTCCCCCCCCCCCTCCCTATTAGTTAATAAAGTGTTTTAACTTTCATTAACACCTGAAAACACCTACTGTGAATCATGCCTTTCATACAACTATACAAGTGCGTAGTATTGTAAGAAGTATTACTCATTATTATAAGAAAATTATGAATATGAAAGTATGAAATAAAAGCTAACTTAAATAATGAGAACATGCTTATAAAGAGTACAACCTTTTAATTAAATTAAAAACAACCAAACTTTGAGGAAAACAAAGCCAATCTTTAAAGAAACGATGCTAATCTAGATGTAACTAATAAAAGAATAGCAGTAGCAATATAATTAGTTGCATTAAACAACCCTAAATAACCCTTAAATTTCACTACCTTGTATTTAGGCATTTAGCTAATTAAGCTATAATAACTGCATTGTTAACAATTTTGAGGAAAACAAAGCCAATCTTTCTCTCTTGTCCAAACCTAAACGACCATAGCTGACCAACATCACCTAGTTTAAGACCAATTTTGTTAACCACATCCATCCAACCACCTTGCAGCACTAGATTCTTCTTCTCTTTCGTATTCTTTGGCCACATTGATAGATATAGCTCTCTCTCTTCTTTGTTTCGCAATAGTAAAGTCACATTAATATCGCCTCCTTCTTTCAATGTTTTTACTTCTTCACCTGTTAAAATAAGTCCATTATGCTCGCGCATGTCCCTCTTCGGAATCAATAATCGATTTTGTCGATCCCACACATCCGCATAAGGTATGTATTTTTGCATTACAAGCTTAGGCACTTCACCTCCCATACTTATTGCTTTCTCTACGAGTTCACTTGGAAGATTAGGGGGGTTAAATTTTGCCTTTTTCCTTTCTTCTTTGCTCGGCCCTGGATTTTTTTGCTTCTTTGCTATCTTTGATGACTTATTATGGCCTTGTTCCGAAGAACAACGTCTCTTTAGCACCCTTTTATTATTTTCTTGATGTATAACAGGAACAAGAGAATTATTATTAGTCATAACACTAGCATTACAATTATATGCTTCTTCAGGGATGATAGCCTTATTGACGTTGTCGTCATTATTTTTTCTTTTTGCATAAATCTTTTTACCAAAAAGTTTAATCATAGTAACTGTATCATTATTATTACTACTGCATGCTTCTTCAGGGTTGTTGACATTGTCATTACTATTTCCTTCTGCAAATATCTCTTTTCCAAAAAGCTTAATCGATTTCACCATTATTGCAACGGATGATCTTTGAAGTTAGAAGCTAGTTGAAAATATTATGAAAAGGTACGTAAGAAAGAAAATTATTGGTGTATGAAAATTGTAAGTGAAAAACTCAACTATTTGGGTCAGTATATATAATACTATTAACCGCTTTATGATTTATGGAAATAAGTTTGGGATAATGCTAATGCTAGTCCTAATTCTAATTAAAATGGGATAATGCTAATGCTAGTCCTAATTCTAATTAAAATGGGATAATGCTAATGCTAGTCCTAACTCTAATTAAAATGGGATAATGCTAATGCTAGTCCTAATTCTAATTAAAGTTGACACAAACTTTTTTTAAAAAAATATTTGTACAATTGTGTTGAAAAGTTGCCAAAATTATTAAACATTAGTTAGATTAAAACTACCCCAATATAATATAAGTTATCTATGTTTTATTAATATAAAGCTAAGTTATTTTTTAAAAACAAATAAGAATAATTAAATCTTGCATACTAATTACTAAGTAGTAAAACTTATCTCATTGTCTAACTATTCACATTAAAAGTTAATATTATTCCAAATTAGTTCAAAGTTACCCTACAACTGATTGATGCATGTACAAACTCTCTAATATCATTGTAAAACGAACTTAGTACACAAAAGTTTTCGTTAACATGATTGAGATCATCAAATCCAAATTAAAATTCCTCCTTCTCAAGTCTAAAAAAATAAGTTCCTTTTAAATTAAAATAGTCATTTTTTTTTTGACAAACAAAATAATTATACTTAGCTTGTACGGAACAAGAACTAATTAAAATAACGAAAGGGTTATAGTATTAGTATATATACTTGTATAAACTTTTAAGGGCTACATATAACAAAACCCTACAAAAATGGTATATTTGACTGGCGCTGGGAGATATCATACGGAGTATATAAAGAACGTTAGCGTCGTCGTAGTAGAGTCAAGATAGTTGCAGTACTCAATTCGTTATTATATTATTGATAAAGGATACCACTATAAGAAAACAAATAATGAGTTGTTTATTAAAGAGTTTCGTATGAATTTCTTCTAAAAAGAACATTATTTCATGTCGATTGAAGGATCTTGAATTTGATATCGAAATAAACTTGAGTAATAGAAAGCTAAAAACTAGAAAGCAAGTTGATTAAGTACGAACAATTAACTCCTAACTTATATTATTATTGAAGCATAGATTATTAGACTATTATTATTAAATTGGTTTTGGGTAGTATTTATTTAATATAAACTCAAGGGCCGTTTGATCTAATGCTTGGTCTTTCACTCTTTTGCTTAGTAATATGAAGTTTATATCGAAAATTTATTTTACAATAATTTTTTTTTTGTTTATTTTGTTAATATTGATAGAATGTGAACAAAAGCAAATTTAAACAACGAGAACATAGCTAAATCATAAGACTACAACCTTTTTTTTTAACATAAGATCGAATATGATAATAATAATCCTTCCTAAACAATATCTTAAACTAGATTAGATGAAGCCCTAACTTCATTAATCAACTAACCCTAATACGTAATAATTAGTAAAAAAGAGTTTCATGAAGCTACACTAAGCTAAGCATTATTTAATGTGTTGTTATCAAAAACTTTGAGGAAAACAAAGCCAAGATTTGCTCTATCTTGTCCAAACCTAAACGCCCATAATTGAGCAACGTCACCTCCTTTAAGATCAATTTTGTTAATCACTTCCAACCAGTCACTTTGAAGCACATAATTACGATTACTCTCATCAACTTCATTCTTCTTTGGCCACTTTGATAGTTTTAGCTTCACCTCTTCTTTGGTTTCCAATATAAGTGTCACCTTAATATCGCCGCCTTCATCCAATCCCCTCTTTTCTTGATCCGTTAACAACATACATCCATCAACCTTACGCATGTCAGTCTTGGGAATCAATAATCGTTTGTGTTGGTCACTAACATCTGTTACACTTATGTATTTTTGCATTACGAGTTTAGGGACTTCATCGGTCAAACCCTTGACTTTCTCTACCAATTCACTTGGAAGATTTGGGGGTTTAAAATCTGCCTTCTTCTTCTCTTCTTTGGTTGGCCTTGGATTTTTTTGCTTTTTCGGTGTTCTTTTGCTTTCTTCATTGCAATAACTACTTCTCTTAAGCTTTGGTACCCTTTCTTGATGCATTATAAGAGAACTATTATCAGTAGCGAATGTACCATTAGTACTTTTACTCGTACTATTAGCTTTTTCTTCATGATTCATATGAACAACCTTGTCTTGGTCGTAATTATAATAAATGTCTACACCAAAGAGTCTCATCTTTATTTTGATGAAAAAGGTATGTAACAAAAGAATACGAAGTATTATGTTGCAATAATGTAGTACTCCGTATTTTGATTGAGAGAGAGGAGGTTGTTTGGCTTTATATATAATACATGAATGTTAAACCGTTTTGTTTTATTTATGGGAATACACTTGAAATCCAAGTCTTCGAGGTATAATCCTAAACCTAAGCTAATCGTAAATGTCTAACCCTAACCCTAATCCTAATCCTAATCAGATAGGTTAACACCACTTTTGCAAATCCTTGTTCAAGTTAAACCTTTCAATTATTATTATTTTTTTTTTATTTGGATCAACAAAATAAAAAAACGGAAATATTATAATAAGTTGATATCAAATTGGAAGATTGAGTTGGATACGTTGTAATTTGACTTTAATTAAATTTAAAAGGATAGAAATCTGAAATCGGTTAGTCAATGTTCATATTTTCATTACCTCCTTAATTCGTTGTTTTTTTTTTTTTTTTTTTTTTTTTTTTTTTGAATAGGCCTTAATTCGTTGTTAAGTTTATTGAAACTGAAATTTGGGTTTTTTTTTTTTTTTTTTTTTTTTTTTTTTTTTTTTGAATTTTATTTCACCATTATTTTTTATGGCATATACGTACTGATGTAGTATGATGTTGTATTTGATGTTGGAAATGATATGTAGGGTCTGTTCTCATACGTTTATTTTCAATTCAGACCAGTTCAGATCAGTTCAATTCAGTTTAGCTCAGTTCAGTTTAGTTCAGCTCAGCTCAAATAAGTTTAGTTCAGTTCAGTTCGGTTCAGCTCCTAATTTCCTTCTCTTTTAAAATATTCATTTCAGTTCAATTCAGTTCGGCTCAGCTCAGCCCAGTTTAGTTCAATTTAGTTCAGTTCAGTCTATGAGAATAGGCTCATAGTCTACTGAATGATACTTCACCTTTTTTAATAGTTGAATTGTAAAGTTTTCACCATTATTTTTGGTGGCACGAAAAAATGCTCTCATAAAAATTAGTCAAACGAGAGCAAGTTAAGTAAAATAATACTAAGGCATTGTTCACTTCAGTTAAAAAAAGAAATTACTCACATTTAGTAAATATAAGTTCCTGAAAAAATACTCGCATTCCTAAGCCCATGAATATACGCAATAGAAAAAGAAACATGAGCAACATCAAACCAAACATGACCCCACACACACACACAAAAAAAAAAAAAAAAAAAAAAGGCGCTCCCGGACACCATGCACCGAGTTATTGTTTGCTTAAACACAATTTGATGTAACATGAGGTCTCACAATAGAAATTAGACTTGTTATGACTTAGACTTGAATGACAACCTTACCAGAATTGGAACTGGTAAAAAGTGAAGCAATGCTATCTAAAAAGCTTTCAATACCCTTGTTAGTTTTAAGTTTTGATCTTAGTTTTTGTTCCTTCAAATATCCACCCATTTCTGTTGCAAATTCCTTGAATTGATGAAGATATGACCGTAACATGAAGCCTTGCATGTGAACTTCCTTTCCCACCATATTCAATAGATTTCTCACCCCTTCTCTTTCTGTCCATACCTGTTTAAATCACAAACTTAAGAAATTAATTACATGTAATTATGCATGTAGAACTCTACAATTTTTACAGAAGTTGTATCAATTAGACATATAATTATAGCACCCCGTGCATAAATAGTTAGGCAAAATTTGTACATCGTGATTCACAACAACACGAGGTGATTTTAGCAACTAATAAATTAAAGACAGTTGCAAATCACCCTCGACTTATTTTCATTTCAGTTCAAGTTAATTAAAAGATCATAGTCGTCTAATGCTCTTTCCATTTACAAATTATATTTATAGAAAGTACGCCGTATATACCTTATTGTATTGGGAAATCATTCCACAAAGTGGAATACGCGCATATGTATTAACATGATTAAGAACAGCCTCAAGAGTTCTGCCTCCCACATTCTCGAAGTATATATCAATTCCATTAGGAAAGTACCTACATATTTAATTTAGAATAATTAAAAATCCTTAGTGAAAATGAAAAGATATTGTGTATATCTATATAATAATCCTCAAATTAATTACTTGCTTAAGGCAGCATCAAGATCTGTTTCTTTCTTGTAGTTGAATGCATCATCAAATCCAAATTCTTCCTTCAATAATCTCACCTATAAAAAATATGTTCGTTTAAATTAAGACTCGGTGCTACCAATAATAATCCGAGAGGGGAGACAGGATATACATACTTTCAAGAGCTACGTATAACAAAACCCAAATATAAAAACGTACCTTGTCATCAGATCCAGTGCTACCAATAACGCGACAACCTTTGAGTTTAGCCAATTGACCAGCAATCATCCCAACACCTCCAGCCGCGGCAGAAATGAACACATTCTCCCCTGCCATTGGCTTCCCTATTGCTTGAATTCCTACCCATGCTGCAAATCCTGGTACTCCTGTACATTTCCCCCATAATCTATATGCTTAGGCATTTTCACTCAATTTTATGACTTGCTCGTCTAAATGTACTCCTTCTGTCTTTTTAATTAAGAAGAAATGAACAAGTAGAACGATAGAGGGAACAATTAAGAATAAAATAATTATAAAACATAGAGACAGAGGGAGTACGTAGTATAAAATCATCGTACCAAGCACATTGAGATACTCCAAAGGGCTAACCCCTAAGGCAGGATCAATTTTAGTAGTCACAGCTTGAGAGGGTATTACACTATACTCAGCAAGTGGCATTTCTGGGCAAACCACCAAGTCACCCTCCTTATATTTGGCATCTTTCGACCTAATTATCTTCCCTACTCCATATGCTACGATAACCTGCATTTAAATTCCGTTTATCCAATTATTATTAATGTCAAAAGTAAGAAAAATGTTAAGCTAAGCTAGCGTAATAAATTAAACTGGAATTTTTTATAGAGAAGTTCAAAAGAACAAGGCCTAAGAAACTTAACGACACACTATAAACCAAAATGATATATATGATAGTGTTAGTTATTTTTTGCAATGAAGAAGTATAATGGCATTATTAATAGAAAGTCATACGACATTTGCTACTTGAATAACGAACCTGGTTAATGGGATACTGAGACACATTAAGACCATCCTCTTCCACACCAGTCATTCTTGAGCGCATATACGGATCAATTGAGATCCAAAGGCTCTGAATAGCAACATGATTGTCGGGGATGGAATCAACGGCTAAGGATAAGCTCACAGTTCTCAATTTAAGATGATCCGACGATGGTACACCGTCTCTAGCGTAGGCTGCCATGTACCATTCTTTGCTCTGTACTACCTCCATTTCTTTCAAAACTCGATCTCTCTAAACATACACAAAATAAGCACTAATTTATACTATCGTACTACGAGTAATAATAAGAGATATATGGTGATAACTGCACAGGTGAAAAAATGTGATTCCTTACTAATAAAGCGTAGATAATTTTTATTCGTATTATAGGGGTAACCTTTATTCATTTAAGGAGTAACTTTTGCTCATTTTAGGGTTTAAAACGGATGTACAATATTTTATTGTACATCCGATTTTTTTAAAAGTTTGTCAATAATAAGAGATATATGGTGATAATTATTGCACAGGTGAAAAAAATGGAAAAATGTCTTACTTTTGTGGTTACATAACCATTAGTAATGATTTGAAAATTTGAAATAAGTGCATCAAATTAGAACCACGCATATTGTTTCAAGGAAAAAGATAGTACATGTGAAAAACGATTGGCTTTTATGCTCCTGTGAGATGTAAAGTGTAATGACCTCTAAATTAGTCTAGAACTTGTAATGTATCACTGTATCAGTGCTATTTGATTTCATTGCATGCAATGCACTTATGCACCTTATGTGACCTTGATTTCGGGAGGTAATAAGTCGTGTAATGAATCATAAACAATGATGATGTTGGTGTTGGTGTTGGTGTTCGACTTATGATGTTGGACGATAGCGTGAAGGCTAATAGTAGTAGTCTCAAGATTGTTGTGATTAGAGCTATCAATTCGGGTATACGAGTCGGGTTTGGGTCGGAAAATAGTGGGTCGGGTCAACTCGGATCGGGTCAATTCGGATTAATTTCATAACCTATGCGGGTCAGGTTTGAGTTGGGTCATGCCTGAGTCCGGTCACGTCGGGTCATACTTCTTGTCGGGTTTAGGTCGGGTTACATTCGGGTCGGGTGGAACGACTTGGTCTCCCTAGACAAAATACTTTGATCAACAATAATAAGGTGGTCTAAATTGCATTTAAGGTCATTTGAATCAGGTCATGATCAATTTGGGTTGAATTTAGGTCGGGTCAATAACAAGTCGTGTTAATTTTGAGTCGGGTTAGTAACAAATCGGGTTGAATTTTTGGGTCAGATAAGTAATAGGTCTGATAAAATTCGGGTCGGGTCAATAACAAGTCGGGTTGAATTTGGGTCAGGTCAATAACAAGTCGGGTTGATCTGGGGTCGGGTTTGTAACAGGTCGGGTTAAATTCTGATCGGGTTAAATTCGGATCGGGTTAAGAATAGGTCGGGTTGAATTCGGGTTAGGTGTTAGTAACAAGTCGGGTTAAATTCGGGTTTTGACGGGTTAAAACGGGTTTGGGTCAATTTCGGATCAAGTAGGGTTCGGTGCAAGTTAATTAAATTGGCCGTTGTAAACCAATAAATCGGTGCAAGCTGTAAACCGGTAAATTGGCTGTTCAAAAGCGAATTGGACGATTCCACACACCCAATTGGACTCCCAGAGGGTATTAGGAAACCATGATAAACATTTCGGCAATTTTTATTTCCGGGCGAAAAAAGATAAAAAATTCCAAAATTGAAGGCTAATATGCACGCTTTTTGAGAAATTTTTGAGGTTTCAGGGTCCGGTGTCAAAAAGTCCTGAAATTCTATGAGATACATCTCGGGGTCATATAATGTCGTTTGGAACCATATATATATGATCATTATTTGTTGTCATAAATGTTCGTGGTAGGCTTGAATTAATGAAATCGGTGCAAGTTGTAAACCGGTAAATTGGTCGTTTAAAGGCAAATAGGATGGTTCCACCCACTCAATTTGACTTCTAGAGGGTGTAAGGGACCATGGTACAGATTTCAACAATTTTTAATTCCAGGTGAAAAAAAGTCTAAAAATCTTAAAATTGAAGGCTAATATCCACGCTTTTTGAGAAATTTAAGAGGTTTCGGGGCCCGGTGTAGAAAAGTCTTGATATTTTAGGGGATAAATCTAAGGGTCATATAATGCCATTTGGAACCATATACGATCATTATATGTTGTCATAAATGTTCGTAGTAGGCTTGAGTTAATGAAATTCGTGCAAGTTGTAAACCGGTAAATTGGCCGTTTAAAGGCAAATTGGATGGTTCCACCAACCCAATTGGACTCGCGGAGGTTATTAGGGACATGGTAAACATTTCGGCAATTTTTATTTTCGGACGAAAAAAAAAGTAAAATATTCCAAAATTGAAGTCTAATATCCACGCTTTTTGAGAAATTTTAAAGGTTTCGGGGTTCGGTGTCGAAAAATCTTGAAATTCTAGGGGATACATCTCGGGGTCATATATTTCCGTTTGGAACCATATATGATCATTATTTGTTGTTATGAATGTTCGTGGTAAGATTGAGTTAATGCAATCGGTGCAAGTTGTAAACCGGTAAATTGGTCATTTAAAGGAAAATTGGATGGTTCCACCCACCCAATGGGACTCCCGGACGGTAGTAGGGACCATGGTAAATGTTTCGACAATTTTTATTTCCGAGCGAAAATAAGTCAAAAATTTCAAAATTGAAGGCTAATATCCATGCTTTTTGAGAAATTTTGGAGGATTAGGGGCACGGTGTCGAAAAGCCTTGAGATTTTAGGGATTACATCTCGAGGTCAAATAATGTCGTTTGGAACCATATATATATGATCATTATATGTTGTCATAAATGTTCGTAGTAGGCTTGAGTTAATTAAATCGGTGCAAGTTGTAAACCGGTAAATTGGTCGTTTAAAGGCAAATAGGATGGTTCCACCCACCCAATTGGAATCCCGGAGGGTTTTAAGGACTACGGTAAATATTTCGGCAATTTTTATTTCCGGGCGAAGAAAAGTAAAAAAATTCCAAAATTAAAGGCTAATATCCATGCTTTTTGAGAAATTTTGAAGTTTTCAGAGCTCGGTGTCGAAAAGCCTTTAGATTTTAGGGGATACATTTCAGGGTCATATAATACTGTATGGAACCATATATAATCATTATATGTTGTCATAAATGTTCGTGATAGGCTTGAGTTAATGAAATCGGCGCAAGTTTTAAACCGATAAATTGGATGGTTCCACCCACCCAATTGGACTCCCGAAGGATATTAGGACCATGGTAAACATTTTGGCAATTTTTATATCCGGGCGAAAAAAAGTTAAAAAATTCAAAAATTGAAGGCTAATATCCACGCTTTTTAAGAAATTTCAAATGTTTCGGGGCCCGGTGCCGAAAAGCATTGAGATTTTAGGGGATGCATCTCGGGGTCATATAATGCCGTTTGGAAACGTATATGATCATTATATGTTGTCATAAATGTTCGTGGTAGGCTTGAGTTAATGAAATCGGTGCAAGTTGTAAACCAGTAAATTGGTCGTTTAAAGGCAAATTGGATGGTTCCATCCAGCCAATTGGACTCCCGGAGGGTATTAGGGACCATGGTAAAATATTTCGACAATTTTTATTTCTAGGTGAAAAAAAAGTCAAAAAATTCCAAAATTGAAAGGCTAATATCCACGCTTTTTTTGAGAAATTTTGAAGGTTTCAGGTAGAGCTGTCAATTCGGGTAAACGAGACTGGTTTGGGTCGGTAAGAGTTGGTCGGGTCAACTAGGGTCTGGTCAATTCGGATAAATTCCATAACCTATGCCGGTTGGGTTTGGGTTGGGTGGGTCATGCTTGAGTCGGGTCACTTCGGGTCATACTTCTTATCGGATTTGGGTCGGGTTTAGGTCGGGTTAATAACAGGTCGGGTTACATTCGAATCGGGTGAACAATAGGTCGGTTTTAATTCGGGTTTTCACGGGTTAAAACGTGTTAGGGTAATTCTCGAGTTCGAGTCGGGTTCAGTTCAAGTCAATAATTTGCGGGTTAGAATCAGGTCGAGTCATGCTCCTTTGACCATACAACAAATATATACTATATTTAACTTTTAAATTTGAGGATGATGCTCCTTTCTTTTGCTGGCAAGGACCGACTTGGTCTTCCTAAAAAAATGCTTTGATCAACAATAATAAGGTGGTCTAAATTGCATTTAAGGAGATTTGAAATTGGGTCAGGAACAATTTGGATTGAATTTAGGTCGGGTCAATAACAGGTCGTGTTGATTTCGAGTCGGGTTAGTAACAGACCGGGTTGATTTTTGGGTCGGGTAAGTAATAGGTCTGGTAAAATTCGGGTCGGGTCAATAACAAGTCGGGTTGAATTTTTGTCAGGTCAATAACAAGTCGGGTAGGTTGATTTCGGGTCGGGTTTGAACAGGTTGGGTTAAATTCTGGTCGGGTTAGGAACGGGTCGGGTAGAATTCAAGTCAGGTTAGTAACAAGTCGGGTTAAATTCGGGTTTTGACGGGTCAAAATGGGTTTGGGTCAATTTCGGTTCAAGCCGGGTTCGGTTCAGGTCAATAATTTACGGGTTACATTCGGGTCTGGTCATCTCCAGGTCAGTTTATGTTCGGGTTTGGGTCTCACATACTCGGGTCAACTCGGGCCTAGGGTTAGTTTCAGGTCGGGTTTGGGTCACCATTTTTTCGGGTTCAAATGGGTCAGTTAATAATCGGGTTTGAGTCGGTATTTCGGGTCGGATCAACTTTTGACAGCTCTAGTTGTGATACTCGTTTTCTTTAGTGTGCTTATTGATGCAGGAATACTTCACAAATCGAATTAGTTGTTAAAGCATTTCATAAAAATTTGAAAAATTTGTGGAGAGGGTCCTTTTAAGTGGTCGACCACTTAATTAAATTATATGAACTTTATTTTTCTTCTTTTTCCTCTCGATTTCCCTTTTTTCCCCTTCATTTTCCCTCTTTCCTTTTCCCCTTTTTCCCCTCAATATCTTTCTGAGATATTAGTTTGTCACTGGTTTAGACATGGCTTCAGTCTTAGGGCAAAGTCAGGGATGCTGCTAAACAACTGCTATTTTTGGCCGAGGGAAAAAGAGGGGAAAAAAAAAAAGTTCATTTTAGTGGTCATGTGCTGTGCATGTAACTATTTTTGTGGTTAGAAAAATTTGGTCAACGCCAAAAATTGGCCAAAGGACCCTCCCACAACCAAAACATGATATAAAGACCTTTTATGCCACTTTTTTTTTACAAAATGACTTTCCTTACAAGATCTACCTATTAAAAGTACCTTCCTTACAAATTTTCCTAAAATTTTCTTCTCAGATATATCAAATCATGCATATAGATTGAGGGGTCTTGAATTTGAGAATTCAAGTATTTAACGATTGATCTTTCGAGTTAAAGAACTTTAGATAATACGCTATATTGTATTTGTATACTACACACCAAGAAGGCAATCAAGAAGAGGGGGGGTGGAAAAACGGGTGTATATTAATGAAAGGAAAATTTGTAAATTGCAACCATTTAAAAAAAACTACAAATTGCAGCCTAAAAGTTCGTATAAATTGCAGCCCGATTCAACTTTTTCATCGGTTTACATGTCAAAAAATCTTCGGTTAAGGTTTTAGGGATCATTTTAGTCCTTAGGGTTCCGAATTGAGCTCGGAATTTGCAAAAAACATAGCGTAAGTGTTTCATTTTTATAGTTTCCCACAAATTGATACATTTTTGTTACACAAAACAAGCACTTGCGTTATTTTTTTCCTAATTCCGAGCTCAATTCGGACCCCTAAGAGCTAAAATGGCCCCTAAAACCTTGTGAAGAAAACCTCTAAGAGAGTAATAAGAGAGAGCCACAAAGAAAAGTGAGGAGCTTGAGATCATCTTTAATCTCAAGTTAGTTAGTGTTCCACAATTGTACTTTGTCAGAAAATATTGTTATCCATCCAATTTAGGTGAAGTCATATTGTAATCTACTATTCCCTCAGTCCCATAATTAAAGGCAAATATACCATTTTGGGTGTCCCAAAATATTCCTCCTATTACTAAAAATAACACCTAATCATTATTTACTTTTTTATCTTTCCCATATATTATAAATTACACACCTAAAAAATCATTACTTAATTTTTCTTTTTTTCATACAAAATACACACACACCTAACAAGTCATTACTTACTTTTTAACTTATCCATATAATATTCTCTACTTATTATTCCCATACAATATTCTTTACTTTAATTTTTATCTTTTCCAAACAATATTTTCTACTTTTTCCATCCTTCTTAAAAAAACCGAATTTTTAAGAGTTATATTTGCTTGTAATTATGGGACGGATGGGGTATTATATTATAGTGGAAGTTTTGGACTACTAGTCCCGCGGTTTTTTTTATTTTTATTATTATCATTATTGGGTTTTTCGTATTAACAAAAATCTCTTGTGTTACTTTGTTCTTTTTATTACTATTATTTTGTGTGAATGGTAATGTTATCTCCGTCTCAGCTACTAACACTTTAACGAAAAAGAAAAAACTCTCATAAAAATTAATCAAACGGAAGTAAGCTGAGTAAAATAAGACTAAGGTCTTATTCACTTTACCTTACAAAAATAAATACTCGCATTCATTAAAAATAAAGTATGCACGATGACCAAAAAAAAAAAAAAGAGAGCTGAAATCTAAGGAACGTACGACTATGGACGATGCGCCATGCACCAAGTTCGTATTGTTTGCTTAAACACAATTTAGTGTAACATGAAATCACACAATAGAAAGAGCATTTAGACTTGTTATGATTTAAACTTGAATGACAACTTTACCAGAATTGGAACTGGTAAAAAGTGAGGCCATGCTATCTAAAAAGCTTTCAATACCCTTGTTAATTTTAAGTTTTGAGCTTAGTTTTTGTTCCTTCAAATATCCACCCATTTCTGTTGCAAATTCCCCAAATCGATGAAAATATGACCGTAACATGAAGCCTTGCATGTGAACTTCCTTTCCAACCATATTCAATAGATTTCTCACCCCTTCCCTTTCTGTCCATACCTGTTCAAATGACATAATTAATAATTTACGTTTAATTTGACATATAACTATAATATTTCGTAAATAGGCAAACTTTTATATACAACGAATCACAATAGCAAAAAAGGTAATTCTATCTAAATTTTAGCAACTAACAAATTAACAACGTTTGTAGATCACCCTAGATAATAATACACTAAGGTGTTGTTTAACTGAACTTATTTTCACTTTAGTTCGATTTTATTTTTTCACTCCTTCCATATGCAAATCATGAATAAAAAGAAAGTACTCTATACATAGTTATACTCACCTTATTGTATTGAGAAATCATTCCACAAAGTGGAATACGTGCATATGTATTCACATGATTGAGAACAGCCTCAAGAGTTTTGCCACCCACATTCTCGAAGTATATATCAATTCCATTAGGGAAGTACCTGTAATTAATTTAGAATTCAAATCCATAATTAATGCTAATTTAGATAGGGGTTAAAATGAGAAGATATATATATATATATATTACTGCACAAATTACTTGCTTAGAGCAGCATCAACATCTGTTTCTTTCTTGTAGTTGAATGCATCATCGAATCCAAATTCCTCCTTCAATAATCTCACCTACATAAAAATAAGTTCCGTTTAAATTAAATTATAATAGACATCACGTTTGTATGAACTTAAAACTAATTAAAACGTGGAGGGGAGATGGGATCGATGTATACATGTACCATCTCTAGCGTAGTATTATATATACACCTCCAACTCTCCAAGGACTATGTATAACAAAACCCAATTATAAAAATGCACCTTGTCATCAGATCCAGTGCTACCAATGACGCGACAACCTTTGATTTTAGCCAATCGACCAGCAATCATCCCAACACCTCCAGCCGCGGCAGAAATGAACACATTCTCCCCTGCCTTTGGCTTCCCTATTACTTGAATTCCTACCCATGCTGCAAATCCTGGTATCCCTGCACATTTTTCCCATACATACTACTTTATATTACAAGGCTTTTCCACTTTGATTATATGACCAGCTCATCATCAAAACTGTACTCCCTCCGTCTTTTCAATTAATTAAGAAGCATTATATTGAACAAATAGAGCGATGGAGAGAACAATTAACAATAAAATAAAACATAGAGACAGAGGGAGTACGTAGTATCAAATTAAATCATCATCGTACCAAGCACATTGAGATACTCTGAAGGGCTGACCCCTAAAGCAGGATCAATTTTAGTAGTCACAGCTTGAGAGGGTATTACACTATACTCAGCAACTGGCATTTCTGAGCAGACCACCAAATCACCCTCCTTATATTTCACATCTTTTGATCTAATTATCTTCCCTACTCCATATGATACAATAACCTGCATTTAAATTCCGTTTATTCCAATTACAATTATTGTCGAAAGTAAGAAAAAGTGACCATAACTCTAAAGATCAGCATAAAATAAAATTCTGCAGAGAAGCTTAAAAGAACAAGGCCTAAGACACTTAAAGTAGCGACACTGTACTATAATATTTGATAAAACCAATGCAAATGTCTTTTTTATAGCAGCAAAGAAATTGAAATAAAATGGTGTTATTATTAATAGAAAGTCATACGACATTTGCAACAAAAAAAAAAACCTGGTTAATGGGATATTGGGACACATTAAGGCCATCCTCTTCAATACCAGTCATTCTTGAGCGCAAATAAGGATCAACTGAGATCCAAAGGATCTGAATAGCAACATGATTTTCGGGGATGGAATCAACGGCTAAGGATATGCTCACGGTTCTCAACTTAAGATGATCCGACGATGGTAGACCGTCTCTAGCGTAAGCTGCCATGTACCATTCTTTACTCTGTACCACCTCCATTTCTTTGATATCACTGTCTAAATCATACACAAAATGGTGATGATTGCAAAGATGGATAAATATCTTAATTTTGTGCTTTGATAACCATTAATTAGTAATGAGTTGAAATAATAAGTACATCAATTTAGAACCACGCATATTGTTCCACATCTTACCAAGTGTACTATCTTTATCAAGGAAAAGGATACAACATGAGAAAAACGTTTGGCCTTTAACTGCTCCTGTGGGGTGTAATGGCCTCTTTATTAATCTACAACTTGTACTGTATTATGTCACCTTATCTATACTTCGTATATGATAACTTTGATTTCGGGAGGTAATAAGTCGTGTAATGAATAATAATCGATTTATGATGTTAGCATTCGATTTATGATGGTCGTATATAGATTGAGGGGTCTTGAATTTGAGAATTCAAGTATTCAACAATTGATCTCTCTATTTAACAAACATTATATAATACTCCGTATTGTATTTGTATACTACTCACCGTGGGGGAAAAAATGTAGAAACAACGAAAAACGGTCGTATATTCATGAAACTAATGATATATACAGTACACTCTAACACAGGCTACACAGCTAACTGTGAAATCCTTTGGACTCCCAGAGTGAAAGACTAAAAGTACAAAGCAAGGCGCTTGGGAAAATATTTGTTCTTGTACAGTTCGCAACTGATTTGTCATCCGCGTATGAGTAGTGTATTACACATATAATACATTACTTAGATGTCTAATACAGTACTAGAATAACTAAACAAAACCCTATCTGAATAGTGTCAAGAACCATTCCATTGTCCCCTAGATTGCAGATTTGAATAGCTTTTCTTTGATTCCTCAACATTTTCCAAGGATCGCTGATCAAGCAAGCATCTACAACTAACAGTTTATGTTTCATAGAGTGGCAACGGCTCATGCTAAGTTGTGTTATGTAGGAACTTGAATTCCCTGTCAAGTTTATCACACAAAAAAGATTTGATTTCAGAGTCCATGAGCAAATACTTGTCAGACACAAGGAAATACTGTGCCCAACTTAAGTATTTGTTTCTTAACTAATATGAAGTATTGTGCTTAATAAAACCAACTGTCTAACAAGCGTTTAAAGAAGAGACGTACCTTATTGAGCTTCTTGTAAAAAATCAGTTCCACCTCTCGACGAAGAATTTCCACATCCTTTGCATAATCGCTTTGATCTTCCTCCTCCATTAACTGCTGCAGTTGCAGCCTCATTCTTTCCAATGCCTTGTCCAAAGCACAGAAGTCCTTCAAAGCAGAAGCATCAATCGTTCTAAGTTGTAGAAGACTCTTAATTGCAGCAAGTGCCTGTAAGAGAAAACAACATAATGTTCAATCAACAGCATAGATACAAACATGTTCATAACTATTTCACAGACCATCAACATCCAAGTTATACTCGACAATAGAGGGAGACAGAACAAACAGCTATGTTACATGCACTTGGATACTCATATCAGACACGGACACTAGACACTCCTATTTTAGATTGATTTTCCATTATTTTTCACCAAAATGAGGCGTCAGAATGAAATGCCCAATTGCCAAGGATCCAACAAGGGTAATTGGGCGAAATGAAATCCGAACAACGAAAAACATTAAGAAATTTGGGGTGTGAATGTTCAACAAGCACATTACCGATTCAGATTCACAACTAACAAAATTAAAAGGGTACCTTTTCCTGGAGATCAAGGTCATCTGACGATGTTAAATTAACTATCGCCTTCAGAAAAACATGATCTCTGAAAAAGGGAAGCTCTGCCTGATCAGCATTCTGTAATTGGGACTCTGCCAAATCACCAATAAGAAAGACGCATTTTCGGCGTAGTCTGATGTCAAAGGTAGAATTGCTCAGTATATCCTGCAAAGAAGAGAACATTAATGCAACTTTCAAGCCCTCTTAAAATTAAAGCTAAGCATGCCCTAATAATAGCCAAGGGAACCCAACTCTCTTTTAGTTCCATGTTTCCATCAATATGGCCTTTCTTTAGTATTTATCTTTATTTTTATGTTTCCAGAATAGGATGAGCAGATAATGATTAATGAAGGTGTTAGTTGGATAAGCCAGATACCACCAGAATTTATCCTAATTTACCTTAAGCGTCAAGTCTCCAGCTTCCGCATAAAAATTCTCCTGGCCATTTAAATTGTTTCTGACTAAGGCAGAAACTGCATACAATGCTTTGTTGGCCTCTTCCACAGCATCAGATTTCACCATCTCCAAGAGCTTCGCCAGTATACCAAAATCCAAAACCTGAAATCCACAAGTAAACTTATCACATAACATGAACAAACATCTTTTAGCCATTAGTGAGGTTCCCAGTTCATAATGCATTTTCGTGAATGTATAGTGAACACATACAGCTGTATCCTGCAGCAAAAATGCAGAACTACTTGTGAAGAAAAGATAAGCTAACCTGCTTCTGAACAACTGGATTGTTCTGACATGCTTTTCCAAGAACCCAAGCAGCAAGTTTCCTTACATCTGGCTCAGCATTGTCAAGCTGTCTTATAACAGCGGCAAGACCCCCAAGTTTGTTCAAATCTGTTGTAAAATGACGAAAGAAGTATTAACCACCTAGAAAGCCCTATCCAAAGTAAAATAAACAAAACCTTTTTGTCAACACACTATCACAATAAAACAATGCTGACTTATGTTGGAGCTAAAAATGGTTTTTTGGGGGACAAAATCAGAAGACCCCAAATTGGGGTGGGAGTGGGAAGGTGAGGAGAGTTTGCTAGAGATTAAAATGTCAAAAAAACATGCCGATGCAGCTCTAACAAATTCCACAGTCAATACAGAGAATATAAAGCGCTATTGTTGAGTATGTCCTGCAATCCTGGTCTTCAAGGTTCTAAAATATTACTTTAAAAGTTCAAAGAACTCTAACAGTCTAAACTGCAACAGGATAAAGATTGGTATAAATAGAGAGTTGGAACCCTAAAATTGCAATATTAAGCTTCTGTGTATAGGACATACCATTGGCATTATCAATAGGCTCAACAAGTGTCAACAGCTCTTCCAGAGCACGAAGGCGGTCTTCCAAAGAGAGAGAGGAATTATTCAAGTCATCTATTGCAATTTTCATCAGCTCTGCATCTGAAGGCATTTTTAACTTTTCCATTAATTCCTGGACACAAGACATACCCATGTTAGATCTAATAGCATTGCCAAAGATTCAGGTGTATTGCCACAAGAGAACAAATATTGGAATTTATAACTAGAACAGCAGAAGGATTTCTACTAAGTGAAATTATCTCGAGTGAACAGGAACATGTTGCACTAACGGGAAGGTTATAAAACTTATGATGAAAGCAGTGACATCTTAATTTGTCAAGTAAGTGTGTAAAATACTTCTTCACACCTATAATGTTTAGCACATCTTTAATTTGTCACTATCAGCAGATATAAGTAAATATGTTGCTGGGAGCAGGCATAAACACAAGATATTAGCTAAATTATAGACAATGTTCTTTTTCAAAAGATCTACAAGTAGCAAGGTAAGACAGTTGAACAAGGAGTAGCTTAAAGCAAGCTACATAAAATTTAAATTCTTCACCAAAGAAAACAAGAAGGCAAAAGTAATGATATAGAAAAGACCATTATGTTTTGTTTATAGCATTTTGAGTATTAAAAGATAAACACCTTAATTTCTATTTGACGCCTCTTCAGGTCATCATCAGACAGGCGCTGCACAGATTTTGCACCTTCCTTTAACTTTGCTGGATCAGAATGTCCTGTAACATCAATAAATGCAGAAATAGAGATGTCACTTCACAAGAAAAACATGTTGCACACAACATGCCTAGAATATACATTCAGTGAGGAGACTTGTGCAAACACTAATCATATGATAATTCAGATTGCTGTAATAAATGTCAAGTTATTTCCATATAAATCTGTGGGGTAAAATGATAATGCTTGGCAGCTAAAGGTGCACCAAAAGAATATATAAAATGTGGAGTATATCCCTTTTTTTTTTTTCTTCTTATTTTGAGTGGGGATGCATGAATAAACTCTTTGACAATGGAGATTCAAATAGGTGAGTAAATATGATTACACTGCCACAACGGGATATCTGACACAAAGGAATTCAAAAAATTTAAAGATAGATAAGAATTCCCTTTATATGAACCATGAAAGGGGAGCTCTAGCTACTACTCTCTCCTTTGAAGACAAAACCACTAAGCATTTAACAAACTTCCGGATATTTTTCTGCCACTTCATGGCACACTACTCATAGTGTAATCTAGCTAATGACTAATCAAACTATTTTGAATACTCCTGGCAACGTCTAGAATTCTCCCACTGGCTACTACACTATATAAAATACATGCCAGGGAATAAAACGCCTTAGCAAAAATCAAGGCCTGCTCCCTCTAACACCAAGTGACAAACCCAGATTTTGACTCTGTGTATCCTTAATTTCAATCAGGGTGATCCACCATTATGTGATTTACTGCATAGATAGCAGTCTAAATTTTATGATCCACCATGTCATCTAGTGTTAGCCTTACTTTCTAATAAAAAACAAGACAAGTTAGGGCCAGCAGTATTAATATAGAGTATATACTACAGTTAAGACTCAGATATGCAGTGTAGCGGTGCCATGATGCTAGAATATACAGTGACACCTATATGTCTTATGCAACAGTGTAGAATGGGGAAATATGTACAAGTACTTAGTGACTGAAATTAAGGTTTTACATATCAAATCAAGGCTGATATCCAGATAAGGAAAAAGACAATTCTAATGACATTAAATGACTTTAATAAAAATAACAGCAACCCAAAGATACTACTCAACAAAGCATAAAGAACGAAAAAGGGCGATACCTATTGCCCACTGTAACATCCCATCAAGAGAAGAGAAACCACCATCAAGCTCATCATTGTCATCCAATGCCTCAGGTTCTGCAGGTTGCGGATTCTTTAACAATTCTCCTTCTTCTTTACCAGTCGACCAAAACAACCCCAGAGCTGACTTGTTAACCCGGCCATCACTTGCCCATGCCATCGCAGCTGATATTACAACTACTACGGACAGAATAAGGCTCAATCTAACAACCCTCATCTTGTACAGTATCTAGAAAAAAAGAAAAAAAAAACATTTGCAAGAATTCCAAATGTCTGTCAGCTTACTAATCCTAAAAAACACAAAATCAAACTAGCATACATAATATACTTAACCATTCAATCAAAATCACCAACAGACTATTAACTTAATAAGTACTTGATCTGCACATAAAAACCTCCAATTCTTGAAAGCAATAACACACAATTATTTCCAGAATTTTCTATACCATATTTCAAAATTGAACCCAATTTGTAAAAATAGAAGGCTTTCTATAAACACCCATTATCAATCAAGCTTCCCTAGTCATAATCACAGTAATTTGTTCTTCCCATTTCTATCAAATCAAAGTTCTTTCATACAAGTTTCACTACATTTCTACTTCAACCAAACAAACAATTCCACAAAAATAAAACCCATCAAAATCAAAATTAATAAACCCTTGATTTAGCTAATCCCCATCAAGAAATTGACTTAAAATCCAAATTACAAACCTAAAATACACCAAGATTCAACTTTAAGTAAGATTAACAACAAGATTAATGGGCACGTAATTAATCTTCAACAAATCCAGAAGATTAAGCAAAATTAAGAATCTGGGTAATGATTTAAACAGCGAGAGAAAGGGTATTTTACAACAATCAGAGAAGAGAAAGAAAACATACTGATTATTAAACTCAGAAATTGAATTTCGTCGAAGAGAGATTTCACGGAGGTTTTTGGCTGAGGAAACTGTATACGAGTTTTTTTTTTTTTCCCCTGTGTAATAAAAGTTGAATTGAATTAAAATGGGGAAATTAAAGAAAATTGTTTAATGTATTTTCGACGTTTACATCAGCTAGCCAATGACATTGCAAGAGATCTGTTTGCACTTTATGTTTGGACACATAGGATGAAGTTTCTAGAGGCTTTTCTTTTACTTTTTTTCTGGATTTGCCAAAAAAAATGATCTGGAAGAGAGGAGGAAACGTAGGAAATGGGAACCTGTGTATTGGTTGTTGACTGGAGGAGGTTAGGGGCCTAGGGCTAGGGGGCGCTGGGGCGGTGTTGTTGATGAGCCGTGGCTAGATTGGGCAAATGACCCAGTTGTCCGGAAACTTGATAAATTGAGTTGATTTGAAGTAAAATTGGCCCGACTTATTTTTAGCATGATTGAATTTAGTAGATTTGAAAGTGATACGAGTTGGGTCTGTTCTCATTGACTGAACTTTGACCCAACTCAGCTGAACTGAACTGAAATGAATATTTTATAAAAGAAGAAAATTAGGAGTTGAACTGAACTGAACTGAACTGAATTTCAACGTATGAGAACAGGCCCTTAGCCTAAACTCTGTTATATGTCCCCTCTTGTGATCTCAAAGTTATAGTAGTGTTTGTCAAAGTTTTGCTTACTTTTATTAGACAATATGTATGTACTTTAGCTTTTTAGTATATAATTGCTGATTTTGCCGAACACTTATATTATTACCTCTTACTTTGATAGTAAACCTCTATCAATTATTAATTGACATCTACTAAAGCTACCCACTATTGTTAATTTTGCTGAAGAGCCAAATGGAACCGAAATTTAAAATTGGTGGGAGTAAAATGGAACATGGGCCCATTATTGTAGCCAATAAAAATATGACAAAGTAAGGTTGTATGTAGGGACCACATACAATAATTATATGTGTAGCCTTTACCAATATGTATCCACATTTTCATAGTTTCGTGATCCAAAAACTATAGGATTGCAGACCTATATTATAATTGGGCTTTGCTTGAAAGTGGGCTACCCTTTAAATGCAACTTAAATTCATCGAGTGTATTGCGTGTGCGTCCAATTGCTATTTGAGAACCCCTCTTGCAAATCTGCAATACGCCCATCCATATTACACATTTACACCAATAAGAATTTGGAATAGTAATAATAATCCAAGAAAAGTCAGAGATTCTTATAGTTATGTACTTCGTATATATCTCTCCACTAGGTTAAACCCCGTGCAAATGCACGATTGTTGAATAATTATGATAATAATATAATTATATAAAAATTAATGAATCGATTCATCAGGTATTAAAGTGCATGAAATATATTAAAACAATTAAAACATGTGAGAGAAAATATTTATAGTTATAATGTGACATGTGAGAGAAAATATTTATAGTTATAATGTGCAAGTTGATATTTTAGGAAGTTTATTTTAGATTTTATATAAAAAAAAAAAGTCATAATCTAAATGCAATCTTTATTTATATAATAACGATGTTATTTAGAAAGTAATTTTGGCGGGAATTTTTTTAATAATATGTTGCCAAGTGTTCCTACAGATTCGCTTTTAGTAGTATGTAATTGATTTTTAACCTTCTCATGGTTGTAAGTAATTTTATAGATTCTTATATTGATGTACAATTTTTGTCACATAATTGAGTGTTTATTTTTATTTTCAATAGTCAATATTTTATGTTGAAACAAATCTAACAATCTCATACGGAGGATATTTTATCTTGTAAAGTACTCCGTATGAAGTATTGTTTAGCAACCAGAAAATAACTACGGTCTACGAAGTAACAATTACTTATTTTTGTCAAGTATTTTTCCACAACCACAAAAGAGATGCGGAGTATTCTGTAGTATAACAATTAACCAAATCAACTAATACGACTAACTAAAAGCTAGCAACTATCTATTCATAGTCTCCTATCATTCAGCTTTGTTTATTTACGTGTATTTTATTTATTTATTTATTTATTTAATCATTGTTGGATTCCAAAACCAGAGCTAGACACAACGGACACATAGTAATCTTACTGAAAGACAAAGACATAAACAAGAAGACAATTACAGCAAATATAAAATGAATAAAACAATGTTTAATTTAGTGTTCCTCGACCCCCTGTAGTCTGTGGGATTGTACATTTGTTTCTTCAAAATTTCAAAAATGATGATTATATTTAATATAGTATTAACATGCACGAGGTATGAAATCCTTTTACACTTTTGAATTCAACATATCTCTTGGAATCTTAACCTTACTAAGCTTGAACTTAGTTAAGACAATTAACTTTTTAGTCATGCTTAAGCCCTTTAATGTGGTTGGTTGATTGTTTTATACTCCAACTTCATATAATTACGGAGTACTCAATCACTTTGGCTTGGGAGTATGGAAATTTCACCATTCACCATATGAATGGGAAAAGTGAAGAAACAAAACTAAAAGTATAATGCAAAGAGATATGATTGTATGTAGTTGGGGTATAAGATTGGCTTGTAAAATGTCTAGATTTGAGTAGAAAATTTTATTTGAGTTAGTCTATAAATGAGTGTGTGATGCTTATTATTACATATTTTTTTCAGAAAAATTAATTTTAAAGAATGTTTTAGATTAGATATAAACAGCTCAAATAAATAACAAAGTCTAATTAAAAAATGTCTGAAAATATTATACTGGAATAAAATAAAGCGCGACTTGATTCCTTAAGGTCTTGATCTTTTGGATTTCTTCTCAATTAAGATCAAGCCAATTCAGTTTAATTTTGTTCGTATTATTATTATGATGATTTATTCTTTTCAAATCTCTAACTTTTTCGACTCATTCAAATAAAACAAGTTCTACAAATTTGCAAGTTGCAATATGTAAATATTTCAGGTAGATAAGAATAAGTTGAAAAATACATTTGTATACTATAATTATTAGGATCGATAGAGTATATGGCTAATAGGCAAAGAAACAATAAAAGAAAATGCAATTTTTAGATTCCAAAAGAAGTAAAATACAACCAAAAAACATTGCATATCAATTATTCACGAGTTCATGACCTCTCAAGTCCCAAGTGACAAGTCAAAACTTAAATAAGATGGGTCATATATATGTATATTCATGGGCCATGTTTGGTAATTGGCTTTTTTGTTAGCTTTTGGCTTTTGGTTTTTTTAGGTGGTCAAACAGCCAAAAAATGTGTTTGGTAATTGGCTTTTTAGTCAGCGAAAAAGCTGGCTTTTAAGCCAAAATGAAAAAGCTGATTTGAGTAGCTTTTGGCTTGTTGGCCCACAAATTATCTAATAAACAGCCAACAACCAACAATTAATTTACCAAACACTTTTATAAACAGCCAGCTTAAACAGTCAATTTCAAAAGCCATTATGAACAGCCAAATATTCCAGCTAGTCAAACAAGCCAAGTGAACCAGCCAACAGCCAACCGCCAACAGCCATTTGCCAAACAAGGCCATAATGTTTAAGCCTATCCAACAAATATACACCAAAACAAACAAAATTATAAATGAGGCACAACTTATTACAATATCAATGAAGCTAATGCTAAGGCCCACGAAACACCAATATATGAAACAATTCTAAGTGTTTAATTGAGATAGACGAGACTTTTGACATTTTTTTGACAATTAAATTATAGAGAGTACTCTGTAATTTAATAAATCCAAAAAAAATTGGTTAAAAACTTTAAGGCTTAAATCCCAAGTGTCGGAGTTTGGTTAGACATAACTCTAATAGGGTAAAAAGATGAGGGTCCCTTTTTCATCTTCCTTTTTCAATCATAATGTTAAGCGTGCGGGTGCTATTTCTCAAGTGTGATTTTACAACTTTGACAACATATAATTCTTTAAAAATAAAGTGTACTTTTTTTTTGTTGATTAAAGATTTATATTCTTTTTCTTTTTAGGTACAAATTACTTTGATGCAAAGAATTGAAGAGAAAAACTTATCTTTCATGCATAATGAGGTTTGTAAGTGTCCTCTTATTTTCTAACAATTTTAACCTATGTGTTTACTTTAACAAGAAAAATTTGTTTAATTTCCATTGTGATTTAACATGCAATTATGTTGTCTTTAATTAGACTTAAAGTGGAATAATGTGAGTAAGGTGAAGAGAGTTGTGAGACATCAACAGTATAATGCTCTCAATCTCTTTTCTTAATTGTTTAACTATAAGGTTATTATGCACAATTTTTAAAAAATGAACTTTATATCTATGTGATTATCTAGAACTAATTATTTCTATAAGCAATAGTGTGTTAGGGCCTGTTCTCGTTGATTGAACTCAACTGAACTGAACTGAAATGAACTGAATTGAGCTGAACTGAACTGAACTGAACTGAACTGAACTGAGCTGAACTGAAATGAATATTTTATAGGAAAAATGTAAACTAATAATCCCACCTTTAGTCGGTCTTCCATAAACAATCCCACCTTTTGAAATTCCAGAAACAATCCCACCTTAGACCCCCATCTTCCCTTAACAATCCTTTACCGATTGGATTGTTTTGATAACCGGTTTTCATAGGTTATAAGACACGTGTCAGGTTTTAATAGGTTTAACCTTTTTTTTAAAAAATAAAAAAACAAACTAATAAAAAAATAATATATAAAAAAAAACAAAACCAAAACCCCCAGCCCAACCACCGTATCCCTTCCCCATCCCGCCACCGCATCCCCGCCCTTGCTTTCCCCGGCAACCCAACCTACCCCTTCAAGGCGCCGGAACCCTACCCTTGTAGCCCGAAATCAGCTCCTGCAGCCACCTAGCTTCCCCTAAAACCCAACCCAATTCGCAGCCCAGAACCCCTCTTTCTCCTTCTCCTTCTCCTGCTCTTTCTCTCTTCTCTTTGGTATGTTTCCCTCTCCTCTGAATTCATCAATTCATTCCCTTTCAATTCGATTTTTCAGATGATTGAAATAATAATTTGCGTTTAATTTCAAACCAAAAACCGAATTGGAGACGACGGGTGACGTTTTTCGGGGCCGGAGTAGAGTATTTCGTGGCTGGGGTGGAGTATTTCGTGGCTAAGGATTGAGTTTCAGCCTTTCAGGGGGGTGGGGTGGGGTTTTTCGTGGCAGTGGGTGGAGTTTTCGTGGTGGGGGTTGGGTTTTGGGGATGGTTATTGGATTTTCCGGCGTGGTTGGTGAGTTTCGTGGTGGCTTGGTGGTGGGGGTGGCGGTAAGGAGTGAGTGTTGGGTGGTGGTTGGACTGGTGGCTTGAGAATGAGTATAGTTAAAAAAAAAATAGATAAATAAATAAATAAAATAACCTGCTTAACAAGTTGTAGGTCAGTGGGATCGTTAGTGGAAGATGAGGATCAAAAGTGGGATTATTTCTGGAATTTCAAAACGTGGGATTGTTTATGGAAGACCGACTAAAGGTGGGATTATTAGATTACAATTTTCCTATTTTATAAGAGAAGGAAATTAGGAGCTGAACTGAACTGAACTGAGCTGAATTGAACTGAACTGAACTGAGCTGAACTGAACTGAATTGAATTTCAACGTAAGAGAACAAGCCCTTATTGAGTGATTTAAATTTTTACATGAAGAAGTAATGATGCAACACTTGTTTAATTGATGGATATGTAATATACAAGTAATGAGAAAAGTTATTAAAATATAGTCATACAAACAAAATATATAAAATTGAGCATTTACTATAGTTAGTAATAAGCAAGATGCAAAGTATCAATGAGCATTTAAATTGAATGCATAAGGAATTGGGGTCTGTTCTCATACGTTTATTTTCAGTTCAGTTCAATTCAACTCCTAATTTCTCTCTCTTATAAAATATTCATTTCATTTCAGTTCAATTCAGTTTAGTCAATGAGAACAGACCCTTAGTGTTAGGTTATGAATTTACGTACGATAGTAGCACCATAGCAAACCGAACTCTAAGCTCCCTACCCAATTTTGCTTATTAGTTTTATTACATGTGTGTTGTTGCAACTTTATTTGTAAGCCATTATAAATATTGTTGCACCACATGTTTCAAAGCATTCCAAAAACAAATAAGATTCAAGGAGATCCCAAAACAACTAAAAATTTTCAACCTCAAACTTCTCTCTTATCGTCAATAGGTAAAAGTATCCATCAATCTCTTCTTCCTCTCGGCCATTCGTGTTGCATCACGCTCACAAACTTCATTCTGCATGCACTTGGTTAATGCCCTCATTGCCAATAAACAAGTGCGTGCGCACACACATCTAATGTCAAAAATTATATACCATGATTGAGTCGATTTGTGTTAGGGTCTGTTCATATTTATTGAATTGAGCTGAACTGAACTGAACTGATTGGAGCTGAACTGAACTGAACTGAACTGATTGGAACTGAACTGAACTGAACTGAACTAAGCTGAAATGAATATTTTATGAGACAGGGAAATTAAGAGCTGAACTGAACTGATTGGAGCTAAACTGAACTGATTGGAGCTGAAGTGAACTAAAAATAAGTAAATATGAACATGCCCTTACTCAAAAATCAAATTGTTGCATGTATTGAAAAGAGAAAAGTTAAATCACAAGTAAAAGTAAAATGTAGATAAACTTTACTAAATATATAATAATATTGTTCTTAAATTAGGATTATTTTTTTACAACAGATTTTGTTACTTAATTAGTAGGGCAAGACAGCTAACGTTGTCCAGCTAGTGAAAGTAGTGAGATTAGACTCCAAAATGCATGTACCAGTACCACCTGTAGTTGCTTAAGTT
Source organism: Chenopodium album (assembly GCF_948465745.1). Lineage (NCBI taxonomy): Eukaryota > Viridiplantae > Streptophyta > Magnoliopsida > Caryophyllales > Amaranthaceae > Chenopodium > Chenopodium album. The sequence continues at coordinate 5,867,719 of NC_137835.1, forward strand.
TTACATTGATTGGGTAACATTATCTTAATGGTGAGAATAATAGTACTAATGACAGCTTAATTACAAACGTACTATCTGGCAAAAAAGAAAACAACGGCACTATATTGACAATATTGTAAGAAATTTGGTCAACTGACCGTTACCTTTGACTGAATCATGTTCTTAAGTTGGGGATTATTATGTACTAGTATTTTCACAATCTTCCCATGATTTTTCCTTTGGGTTATCCCTTCATCCATACTCATGATCATAGTTATATATATTAGTGTAATCATGCAAATGATTTACTACGTATATGATTTGCACACAAATTTAAATTTTGGTTTACATGGAAAGAGACATGAATAACAATGATGTAAAAGAAAATTTATCTCACGTAAATAACAAGTATTACAATTATCAATATGTTTTAAAAGACTTGGACTTGTACAATATATGACTATACGCTATACTTAGGACATGTGAGATTTTTATTTTACTTGTCACAGTTAAATACATAGTAAGATTTTTTTTTTTTTTAATTTGAATTTAGTTTTTATGAAATATGTAAAATAAGATGAACCAAACATGACCTAAAGTGGGAAAGAAAGTTTATGTTTTAAAAGAAAATAACTTAGATAGGTTACAATTTTATTTTTTTTTTAAAAAAAAAAAGTAATGTAGCTTGTTCAATTTACTTGTTAACATAAGAGAAGAAAAAAACAAAGCTTGGCTAATTAAAGGTAGTGAATATAAAAAAAAAAGTGATATAGAGTATGAAGTATTAGAGTTTGGTTTACAAAGATTTAATAAAAGTGAAATGAGTCTTCTATTTAAGCACATTTTTTTTAAAGATTTTATTTAGCACATGATTTTCTAACAAAATGGAATTTTCATTTGTAAATGAAGAGAGAATAGTTTAAAGCTTGCTCCCAAGAACAAACTAAGACAAAATTGAAAATTGACATGAAATATTGATGACCAAAAATAACTATTGGTCACTAATAATGCTACAAGTTCTAGCTAGTCAAAAGTTCAAAACAATAGAGTGAGTGAGTGACACCTAATAATAATCTTAATCAAAAGATCCAAAATTACAATTTGCTAAATCTAAAACCTATAGTCTATATACTTTATACTCTATAGTCTACAATTTCCAATTCCAATTTTGATTTTCTCCTTATCTTACACAAGTGCACAAATATAAAGTCCAATCAATAATAATTACTTTGATAATATTGTCCATTTTCCATATATTTTTTTTTCTTTTTTTTTCATCTTCCATAAAATGATGAAAACCCCTGCCCCCAACTTTGTCTTCTTCTTCCTTATCACATGCTTCATAAAACCATAAAATTTAAACAAATTTCTCTTTCTCTCTCTTCCTCTGTTACTTCTGACACAACAATGAAGTCATAAAACTCAGTTCTTAAGTTAACTTTTATTTTCCTCTTTCAATTTCTTTCTTCCCCATTTTTTCTTTTCTTTTAAAATCCTTTTTCACTTCCCCTTTCTCTCTCTAAAAATAATTGTGATGATCTTACACAGATTTAGCTAAACATCAGAGTACCAAACCTCTGTTTTCACACCCAAAAAAATTCCCATTTATTTATTTTTTCCTATTTTCTTCTTTTTAACATCACCTATTTCAATTTAAATTCAACCCTATTTTCCCCCTTCAAATTTAACCCAAATCCCAGAAAAAAGTTTCAATCTTTTTCCATTTTTCATTAATTTTTTCTGAAAAAAGATTAAACTTCATTTTAGGCTATAACCCTTCTTCAACCATTTTCACCAAATTTCTATCTTTTTTAGGCATTAAAATTAATTTTCAACTAAACCCAAAAAAATTTCTATTTTTGAAAAAAAACCCACCTCACTTAAACCCCCCATTTCCATCAACTTTCTACCTAAAACCCACCTCCCAAAAATCCCAACTTTCTCTCTCCTCCTCTGTTTTCCCCTGTTTTTAACCCCCAAAAAGTTAAAATCTTTACACTTTCCATCACTCTCCACATGCATTCATGAGTTGGACATTTTCTGATCTGCACCAAATTGGGGTGAAATGGGTTGTTGTTCAATGTCAAATTTGGCAGCTAAATTTGCTTTCTTTCCACCTTCTCCGGCAACTTATGAGGTAAAAAAGAGAGATTCCGACGGCAAGTTTGTGGCGGTTTCGACGGCTGCGGCAGTTCCAATTCCTCAAGGAGATGACCCACTTTTGAATGTTCATGTTATTGAAACTAAAAGAGGAAACAAGATTGTTGCTTTTTACTTGAAAAATCCTTATGCTAGACTTACTGTTCTTTACTCTCATGGCAATGCTGCTGACCTTGGTCAACTCTATGATCTCTTTGTTCAGCTTAAAATCAATCTTAGAGTCAACTTAATGGGGTCAGCTTTCTTTCTTCTCATCCTTTTTTATTTTTAATTTTATTATTCATTTTACAAAGTTTAATTGTTTGTTCTGTTTTTTGTTTTGTTTTTTGAGGGTTATGGGCATGTGGGATTGTGGGGTTCTTGAGATTGAGTATTTTTTGGGTTTGGAAGTTTAATTTAGTAGACGGGATTCGATCTGAGGTCTTAAGTAACAACTGACACCCCTGGAGAAAGTCGAGGATTTACCAACTAAGCTAGCTGACATCCATTTGAATTTGTTTTTTGTTGCATATTTTTATTATTACCACTTTGGTAGTGGTATGTGAATTTTGAGTGCTTGTAAATTTGCATGGTTAGATTTATGTTTCTGGGTTTGGCTGAAAGTTAAACAAAATAAACTTAATTTCTAATTAATTTTTTTTTTTTTTGATTTTGATGGGGATTGTTTACTCTTTACTTTCTGTGAGGGTAACAGTAAAGTTCTGTTTCACGTTGGCCATAATTTTTTGGTGAAAAGCTTTTGATTTTACTCACTGAAAGAGTGAAAGCATAGATTTTGGACTTACTTTTGTTAGAAAATGACATTTTTCTCCCTTGTGAGCTAATACTATCCAGCTTTTTTTCCCAAAAAATTTAACTTTTGGAATAAATAATGAGTATATTTTGATAATAATTGAAAACTACTTAACATAATACAATGGAAAAGGTTTTCTTTATTTTTTTTAAAAACTTTTACAAGGATAATTGTTTCATTATTTTGGCAAATTTGTGGTCACACCAATTTGTTAAAGCCCAACTTTTGATGCATTACATTTTCGATAACTTTGTGTGTAAAGACATGTATTTTTAGAGTTTTTCACGGGGGTAGTTTATGAGACAGAATCTGTTTTAGGCCTTTGTGCCTCTAGTTTAGCGTGGGATTATTCTTGGGAATTTGTCATTTTTTCATGTTAATAATTGTGATAAAATGCTCTTTTGGTTTTAGTAGTTCAATTTATTTTCGATTTTCTGTTTTCCCTCCAAATTTTCATCTTTTGATTGTATTCATTGTATGGATTTTTTTTTTAATTGTATTCATTGTATGGAATTGAATTAATTTGTTCTTCAATTATCTTGAATTTCGTATTGGATTGGGACGAGGTGTGTTAATTTGATTTGCTGTCATTTTTATCAATGGTTTCATTTGAAAAATCCTCATTGCAACCATAGTAGCGATCCTTATCATGTGTTACTCTTGAGTCTAATTGACTTATTCCTTACCCCCACCTATGCCGGAAGCCTCATAGATTGCATTATGGTACTCGTACTAGTCTATAATAGGTCGATATTGGTCCATTATCAAATTGTAAAAAAAGGTTGAAATTGGTCCACACTTGTTCTCTAATAGTTGATTTGTTTCTGTTGATTATTAAAATTGATTTTGTCCTTTCATTTTGTGAATTGTGTGCAAAATTATGTTCTCATAGAGGGAGTACCAAAGTAAATTTTGACGTGGGAAATTAACTGGCATTTCAAAGATTCACATGACTTTGGAGGGTTGGAGAAACTTGTTCTTAGGCGCACATAATAGGGTTTGAGTGCCGAGGTGTGGACACTTGGACTCTTCCATTTAGGCCGAATGTGCAAAAATATTTCAAAACAGATGGCTGAGACAATGATGTGTCATGTGTGTACTTGTGGTGAAAATTTTGTCACAACTCACAAGGGAACATGCATTGTAAATATGTAAATTGTAATGCATAAGGTTAGTAGGTAAGTTTTGATTTGCAAACTTAAAATAATTTGTAGGGTAGAAGTACTCTATTACGAGTATACTTGTTTTTGTTGATTTGCATGTTGTGTAAAATTTGGTTCCTCTTGAATCAAATATGTTAATTGGCTCAATGAAATTTACTTTTTTTCCCTTTGAAGCTTGAATCATACTTCGTATCAATTTTACTTAATATCATGTCATATTAATTCCGTCTTACTGAAGTACTGGTCCTTTCGCGAATTGTTATCTTTGTCATGTTATCATCCTATGAGGTGTTCATCTATTTTTTGTGTGCAAATCTGTAGGTATGATTACTCTGGGTATGGTGCGTCTACTGGTAAGGTAGGCTGTTACACTCATCAGCATAAATTTATGAATTTTCTTATTTCTTGAAGCATAATAGTTAATAGACACATTGTAGAATTTACAATTCTTGTAAATAGCAATGCTACAATGTTTTTTCCCCTTAAATTTGGAAATCACCTCTACACAACATTACACAATTAGTATCAAATTCTGCATAACCTTTTATATCAAGTCAAGTTAGCAATACCTCCACAATCCGTAAAAAGATGGTAACACCTTGAATAAGGTGAAAATTAAGGAGATACCATGCATTTATAGCCTGCTCGTCTTCTATATTTGAGACAGTCGAGTTAAGAAAAACTGGTCATCTGAATAATCACTTCGTTTCATTGCATTAAGTAGCTGATTAATTAGAGCTAATGTCACGACTCTCGAATCAAACTGTTTTCTTGCCCATGTTTTCTTAGAAACTTTCCCACCATGTTCCTTAACTTCTCATTACGTAGATTGTATAATATACAAACGTGTAAATATTGGTTGTATATACTTGACGGCCTCCAAATTGTCTGGCTAGAGGCTTTTTGTTATCCAACGCTTCTTAAAATCTTGGGTACTGACCTTTTCCTCGTGTTTTCTCTCTGGTCCAGCCAAGCGAGGCCAATACATATGCAGATATAGAGGCTGTTTATCAGTGTCTTCAGACTGAATACGGAGTTAGTCAAGAAGACTTAATTTTGTACGGACAGTCAGTTGGAAGTGGGCCCACACTGCACCTTGCAGCAAAACTGCCAAGATTGAGGGGGGTGGTTTTGCACAGTGCCATCCTCTCCGGGCTTCGTGTACTGTGCCATGTCAAATTCTCGTTCTGTTTCGATATTTATAGGGTGAGTGAGTTCTTTCCTCATAATCTTTGTTTTAATTAAAAGCATGGTATTATGGTGTATGTACATTCATCTGCGGTTTGCAAGATGCTTTTCATTTTACATTTATGCATGTATATCTGCCTCTGGCCTGGTGTGATGTGCAATCGAATGAATAGAAAAATTGAAGATGTAGTTAGTCAAGTTAGCTTGGTGCCTTCACAAATCCCTGCTTCGGTATATTTGTTATGGCTTTTTAAATTGTGAATCATGTAGGCTGGCCTTGTAATTACTTAAGTGTCGATCCCACTTCCATTTTCTATACCTAATCATATGACGCTTTGAATGCAGAATATAAGAAAAATACGGAAAGTGAAGTGCCCTGCTCTGGTGATACATGTAAGTTACCTTTTTCATGTATCAGAATGTGTACTTTTGCCTGCTGACTCCGTGTCATAATTTCATATAGCAAATTTCTAGTGTAAAGTGCGAATATCTAACAAGGTCATGAATATCGAAGTAATGAGCTTTCTATTTATTAGCCGCCATAAATTGCTTTTCTGCTGAGGGTTTGTTGGTGGTGGTAATGACTAGTGAAATAATTAGTGCTATATTAATTCACCTGTCTATTAGATCAGGATTAAATTGAGTGAGGGAAAGGGAATCTGACTTGCATGATTTATGTATTCTAATCACCTATTATGAAGGTTGAAATGAATGAATTGATCTGTAAATTACTCTTTCCTTTTACAAAAGTATCGCTTCATAAATGATGATTGCTCTTTACCCCGAGCATAACCAATCAACCCAATTCAATAAATGTAACGAAATAGCATTTTGCCTTTATGCAAATTTATGGCCCATAGCTAGAGTAAGTGACGGCTAAAAATGAAACTAATTAGTGAATCTTAAGAAGTCAGGTACCTTTCCTTTGAGAATCGAGGGGTTGAAAGAATAAAATAATTTTGTGTCTCTTTTGAAATCATGAAGAGTGAACGACTTATAGAGGCCCTCTAGGTGTCGAGTATAAAAAATGTATAGACTTTGAAATTATGATAAGTGTGGAATTTAGAGACCCTCTATGTACTTGTGTGTCGAATATTAAAAATTTATAGACTTTAAATATACGATAAGTGTGGAATTTAGGGTGTGGTTGTAGGAATTGTAATTTAAAATAGGAGGAAGTGGTCCTAGTACTTATAGTGTTGCATATTGATGTGAAGGATTTATGTATTAGATTGACGATATAGTCAGTGATTTTTTGGACAAGTACACCAGCCACCAGGGTCATGTTTTGAACTTTTTTGTTATGGTTGGAGGCTTAAGATATTTAGGATATCTTAGGATACGGGTGCTGTTGTATACTCATTTTCAGCTAGGGAGACTACTTTTGCAAGAAAACACCGCAATTTATCAATTATACTCATCCCGGCTGTAAATAGTTGTCACATGTCCTTAGGATGAAGTGGTGGAAGAGTATGGAAAAATCAAACAACTATTAAAGAGGGTATTTTAGTGACACCGCGGTAAATCCTTGATTATGAGGGCTTGGGCCTATGTGACATTCAACCAAAGGAGCATACCAACAACCCAGCATACCAGTTAGCATGTGCCAAACTTGTATCCGGAGAGCTAGGAACATTTGCTTTTTGAAATGGACTCGAGTATATATAACTGCAATTGCTTTCATGATTTTTAATCATCCGTGATCTTCCCTTTGCCATCAAATCAATTCCTACTTAGTTCTACTCTGAAACATTCATGATTCTTTATTTTATATTTCGTAGAAAGTAAGGGTGAAAGCATTCTGGTCTTTGCATCTTCACCTTTGTCATATCAATCTTACACAATGCAGGGTACAGAAGACGACGTAGTGAACTGGTTACATGGAAATGGATTATGGAAACGGGCCAGGGAGCCTTTTGAACCCCTATGGATAAAAGGCGGTGGGCACTGCAACTTGGAGCTTTACCCTGATTACATTCGCCACCTATGCCGCTTTGTTCATGAAATGGAGAACATGACCACGCAGACCCGGCTTAAGAAAATCCGAGATGTTCTCAACCTCCATCCAAAACCCCGTCATCCACCCACTAAAACAACCTGTAGCCGGTCTTGTAGCTGTTGGAACTGTTGTAGTTGTACCTGTAAGATGAAATGCTGGAAACCTCGATGGCCTAAATCTTGCTGCTCTTCGAGCTGCTGTTCTTGCTTCCAGTGCCCTAAATGCACGAACTGCTGCAGTTGTTTTGGATGGCCGAAATGCTTGAGCTGCAGTTGTTTTAAATTGCCTAAATGCTCTAACTGCTGCAGTTGTTTTGGATGGCCAAAATGCTCAAGTTGCTGCTGCATACCTAGTTGTTTAAAATGCTCAAAACCTAAATGCTCGGAGGGTTGCTGTTCGTGCAAAGGATGTTGTTCGTGGATTTGTTGTGGCTGCTGTTGTCCTACAACAGATCAAAGGCAGACAACGAATCAAAGGCAGACACCAAATCAAAGGCAGACAACGGATCAAAGGCCGACACCAAATCAAAGGCCGACAACGGATCAAAGGCAGATAACGAATCAAAGGCAGGAGAGTTAGAACATAAGGGGTGGTTTATAGTTGTTCTTTTCCATGTGAATGTGGGATTGTACAGATTCGCAAGCATACTAGCTAACCTCCCTGGTTCTCATTCTCCAATTTGTGCAGTTTAGCACCGTAAGTTATACAAATTGTGGTTCCTTCCTCTCCTCGCTTGCCCCCCCTTCCCTCAAATTCTTTGTCTTGTAAACTCTAATTCAGTTTTAGTATTAAAATTACTAGCCATCCTGAAAAGCTTTGGCTGTGAAACTATACGTGAATGATGTTGGATGTTTGACAGGCTGAGAAAAGCGAGAATTGATGCCCACAGTCAGCTGTATTTCTTGTAATATGTGGTAATCATCTGAGTAAAATCAGAGTTATTCAAGATCGAAGCCAGGATCTTTCAAATGTTTTCGAAATTATGCTTGATAGAATAGGAAACATTTTGTTTATATTATATATTATGTGAAGGTTATTAGCTAAGGAGGGATGGTTGTCCTTCCCCACCCCCCCCCCCCCCCCTCCTCCTCCTCCAAAGTGCTGGGGGTTCGATCCTCATCGACCCATTCTTGTAGTATAGGGTGGGGAACCCCTCCTTGTATCTTATCGGTAAGGACTTTGAAATACATAAAGGAATAAACAATTCCTAACCCAAAGAAAATTATGCGTTTTAGTCTTGATTTACTCTCCTTAAAAGTTCTCTCTGTTTGAACAGTGATTGTCTTACAAAAACAAAAGTAGTTGAAATAAGAACTTTTAAAGGACTAACAAATTAACACTGCACTATACCGTGCAACCAAGCCAGCGTAGCACTATTGTGATTTGTCATGACCAGATCGTACTTCAGAATAATGGTCATGTGGTATATGACTTATGTAGAGCAAGTTCTTCTACAAGCAAACACCCTAAAAACCATGTAAGTTACATCCAATGTTATCAATAATAAAGTTAAATTCAAATTTTAATTGATAAGGTGAGAATAATTAAAACTATAGCAAGTTAGAAATTGTAGTAAAGGTTTGCATTATTGGTGTAATTTAAAGAAATATTGTAAAGCCAAAGATTCCAACTTTAAAAGTTGTAACATAGTATTGGATTATTTGTAAAACTAAGGAACAAAAACATCCGATGAGATGTTGAATATGCGGCTTACGTAGGCCGCCATGAAATGATCATAGATTCTTATTTTCTTCAGTAATCACACTCTTGGTGCCAATTGCCCATATATTTTATTAAGTAGGCCCAATTTTAAGGAAAAAGGTTAGTAACTTGTATGCTAAAAGTTTTACATACCATCCTTGTCAATCCAACAAATAGGCATGCACAAGGCACGACCATAGAATGTTTCTTTAACTACATGCCCATCACGCCCATAATTCGATGTACTATCCAATGTGTCAAGTTTGACTCGAACTAACGATAAAAGGTCATATATGTATGTGAACATACTTATCCTTCTACTTACTTTTAGCGTATGTGACTCGTTAATGTTAAATCATGCGACCTATAAAACATGTTAGGTTATGTTTGAACGACTTTAGTGATGATTTCTTGATATGTAAGATTAGTGAAATTTCCGGCCTTTAGTAGACTTAATGTAATTGGAGGTAAAACTTATTATAGTCTACATCGATCTGAATCGTCATAGTATTAGAAAGTTATAGGCAAAATTACAATCACTGACACCAACTTTGTGAAGTTTTGCAATTATTGACATCAACTTATGTCAGTTGCTAATTTGACTCTAACTTGCTACAAAAATTACAAAATCTATATCTATACTTAGTATTTAAAAACACAAACCATAAATTTTTCACATGACACATGGCATCACAATTCACAAGTCACTAATTTAATCATCCCATATGCCACATGTCACCTACCTTAATATACGTAGTATATGTTTATGTCTTTATGCATTCTACAACTTGCAAATTCAAGTAAGAAAATGAAGTGTTTCATTTCTACCATAATAAAATAATGTTCAATTAATTAATACACATTACATAAATATATGAATTATTATAAAAATTGTCTTTTCATCTCCTAGACTTTAAATATAATTTAAACTAATACGGAGTATGTCATTTCATATCCCACATTCTTCATGTATATATATCTAACAAAATTCCTTCATGTTCATTCACATTTCTACCCTCACTCTTTTTTTCTTTTAAGTTTTAAAATGAAACAATTACTTTGTATAAAAGCATACCTATATATGAATATAATAAACCCAAGTAACAACCCGTGCATTGAACGGGCTAAAAAGCTAGTTAACATAAATTACCATTAACAACTAAATTTACGTAACTTTCAAGTTTCAACCCTTGTACAAGAATAAAATTTATTTTCAACAATCATTTGCTTCAAAAAGTACGAGTTCTTAATATGTTGGAAAGATAAGACTATATGTATCACTTTCCTTTAATAGTCGTATTTTATTATTTGCTCAATTTCCTTTTTTGGAAACCTTTCACATTATTTTAGTAATTTCTTCTCTTTCAGTGAACCTTAACTATCATACTTCAATATTTTCATAGGTGTCATATGTAAAGTATTATTGAATGTTTAGTGCCTTTAGTGTCGATTTTGTTCTTTTTTGAGCAAGTTGGTATTAATTTAACAAGTAACACAAGTTCGTGTCAATATTTGCAATATACATGTCAATGAGTGTAATATAATGTTATTAGAGTTATGTAGCTTAATTTGTATTATCTGTATTATTAGTTTATTATAAACATTTTTCACTATTGTATATTTATATTTTGTGGAGTATTATAACTAATATATAAAAGAAATTTAATTTTAAAAAGGTACTCGCGGGATATAACGATCAGTTCTGTATTGTAATTTGGGTGGTTTATTTTGCGTGTTAGATTTAATAAAGTAGACCGTTGAATGTACATGGCACAACTAGACTTGAATGTGAGAATATCAGAATAGTCATCAACAGCTAATATGTGTGAGTTTGTAAACTCTTATGTCCAGTTGCCTTTGAAAGCTTAACTTAAGCCGCGTTACATTTTTCAGCTTTTAAACTAATCATATTTATCAATTTATGTCATCATGTCATTACACAACCACATGCTAAATTAATTAACGTTTAAACTAATCATATCGTCATCTTATTTATGTATCTAAAAAAAACTCCTTCTTATTGAGGAGATTGTTATATACATCCGGATGCACCATACATTCATTAGTATTTTGTTTTCATTTTGATGATTATTTTTCATTTTTTTAATACATAAATAACCAGTGTATAAATACATAAATAACTCGTGTATAAATATTATTAAATTAATTAACTTACAATCAAATACATAAATAACCAATGGATAAATAAAATACATAATGATTAAAGTTATACGCTAACATATGTAAATATGAAAAAGAAATAAAGAACCATATTAAAGGAAGCATGTTATTTGACAATTTGACTATTTACAAAATTTTGGTATTGTATTAATCTTTAGCACTATTTAGTATTTACCTACTTCATTTTGACTATATGCCTAAGGAAAACAAAGTCATGTAATTTCATATTAGATTTTTAGGCATGCAATATCATGTTAGATTTAGGGCCTGTTCTCATACGTTGAATTGAATTTCAGTTCAGTTCAGTCCAGCTCCTAATTTCCTTCTCTTATAAAATATTAATTTCAGTTCAGTTCATTTCAGTTCAGCTCCTAATTTTCTTCTTTTATAAAATATTCATTTCAGTTCAGTTCAGTTCAGTTCAGCTCAGTTCAGCTCGTAATTTTCTTCTCTTATAAAATATTCATTTCAGTTCAGTTCAGTTCATTTCAGTTCAGCTCCTAATTTCCTTCTCTTATAAAATTTTCATTTCACTTCAGTTCAATTCAGCTCAGCTCAGCTCAGTTCAGTTCACTTCAGTTGAGTTCGGTCAATGAGAACAGACCCTTAGTTTTAGGGCCGGGCATGCAACATCATGTAAGATTTGTTTCCATATAATTATGCATACTCATATACCTTTAAACATACAATTATTTAGAGATATTAATTATTAAAAATTAATTGTTGAAAAATGAACAATGTCAAAATTAGTGTAGTACAAATGTATTGCATCATTCAGAAATACTTTATCAAGTAAAATGCATCATTCAAGAATACTTTGTCTTTGTAAAAAATAGGAATACTTTGTCATCAAGTAAATTGGTAAAGAAAGGAAAAATCTATAATTTTAGAAACATTTATTAGCCAGTGTATCATTTAATAGAATTACTTCATCACGAATACTTTGTCGAGTAAATTACTTTATTTCAATACATCTTGTTGCCAATATGTTTGACAAGATAATTGAAATTTGCTAATTTGTATTCAAGATCTCAAAACTTAACATCTTAAAAAATCCCAAATCCAAGGAAAAACAATTCAAACACCGAAATTAAGAAAGTTGACCTAGTTACTTGCTAAACTAATAAGAGTAAGAAAACTAAAAACATATTGAACATATAACTTTCAAACTCATAACCGAAAGTATAAACCAACCCAACCAAAAACTAATTTAATCCCAACATATTAATCCGAACACGACCAAACTAATCTGTTTAAAGTATTTACATATGTCTTAAAACTTTGAAAAATGTCCTAAAAATCTAAAATCATAGTTTGACTCCATTGTTCACATTTTTGGATATCCAAATAATATTGCAATTAAAGGGGGAGGATGTCCAAATTACAGCCGCGTTGAAGCCGTAAATTGTGTCTTTCTCCAAACATTCCTTTTCTTTCAATTTCTTCCCCACACCTTTTCTCAGCCGTCTTTTCTTGCTTACTTCCTCTTCACCCAACTCAATCACAAATTTCTTAATCAAACCTTTTTACTTATTTTAATCAATCACCCACAAATTATTTTTATAAATCATTCGATTATTTGTATAAAGATCGAAACTTTTAGTCAAATCAAAACAGAGTATTTTATATTTATTAAAGATCTGGCTAGTTTATAGAAGTGGGATAGTACTTGGTCTCATGTTTTAATTAGTTGGGACTAAGTCTAATTTCAAGTTAATTGTAATTAAGATTTCTTAATTTACTTGAATTTGAAGTAGTTGAAGACATTTGGGGTGCATGTCATGCAATTGAAAGCAACTAATTTGGGGGGTTTGAAGATTTCAGAGAGAAGAAGACACGCTTTCTAGAAGATATAAACTATATTATATACAATTTAATTTGTTGGAATATATAATTTCTGGGTTTTTTTTTTTTTTATATAATTAACAAAGGTTGCACCATAGTTGATCAGTCGTGGAGTTCAACCTTTGCAATTTACAGGTAATTATTTTCTCTCTCCTAATTTTAATGGGTTTTGGGTATTGACTGTTGCACGTTTTTGAGTTTATGGGGGTGTTAGGTGGGGCCTGCTTTGTTTAATTGCATAATATTTAGAATCATCTCAAGTAATGGGCAACATGTCTGAGTGTATTGAGTAGAAATTTGTAATGTGATGATTGATAAATTATTCTGTTTTTGGTATCATATATTATATGGTTTGATGTTTGTATAATATATGGTTGTGTTTCTTTGCTAGTTTATGAAAAAAAGAATAGCAATTGGGAGGGTTAGTGGGTGATTTTAATTGAGATTATTTTTATGATGGTTTCAATGGTGTTAGATTGTTGAGATTGTTAGAATTTGATTGAAATATTTGGTAATTAGCATTGTTTGGGGTGGAAGGGGGTGAGAGTTGAGATAGTTAGAAGATGTTTAAACCAAGTAGATCCAATTTGTCTGATTCATCTGATCTTCCTCCAGCGAGACCGATGCGTCAACCTCAGGTAACGTTCGCTAGGCGGACCGCTTCAGGCCGCTATGTTCATGATAATCTATCAAGAGATGATCTTGATAGTGAGCTTGGGAGTGTGGAGTTTATGAATTACACAGTTACTATACCTCCTACTCCTGATAATAATCCCATGGACCCTACTATCTCTCAAAGGGTGGAGGAGCAATATGTGTCGAATTCTCTATTTACGGGTGGTTTCAATAGTGCTACTCGTGCACATTTGATGGATAAGGTGACGGAGTCAGAGATAAGCCATCCTCAAATGGCAGGGGCTAAAGGGTCTTCTTGTCAAGTCCATGGTTGTGATGGGAAGGTGATGAGTGATGAAAGAGGTGCTGATATACTTCCGTGTGAATGTGACTTTAAGATCTGCCGGGATTGTTACATTGATGCTGTTAAGGGAGGTGATGCAATGTGCCCTGGGTGCAAAGAGGCTTACAAGCATACCGATTTGGATGAGAAGGCGGTGGATTCTGCTGGACGCCCTTTACCATTGCCACCCTCAAAGCAAGACAGACGGATGTCTTTGATGAAATCTACTAAGTCGGGGTATATGAGGAGCCAGACTGGTGGAGCAGAGTTTGATCATAACAGGTGGTTGTTTGAGACTAAGGGTACCTATGGTTATGGCAATGCTATCTGGCCAAAGGAAGGGGGATATGGAGATGGTGATGGTGGTGGTGATGGTGAGGGTCATGAGCCACTCGAGTTGCTTAACAAACCGTGGAGACCTCTTACTCGAAAGTTGAAGATACCAGCAGCAGTCATCAGCCCATATAGGTATGTAATATTTCTGCAAAGATTGTTTTCTTTTCTCTCTTGTTTTTTTTTTTTTCTTTTTTTTATTTTTTTTTATTTTTTGGGGGGGTGTGGGTCTGTGGTGGTGTTGGTGTTTAAATTATCCATGTCTGCAAATTTTGAATTAATTTTATACTATGATATTTTTCAAGTATGCAGTTGATTAAACCTTGTTTTGTGCCTTGAATTGTTGTGTAAGAGCAAATGTTGAATTGCTGCTGCATGATTACTAAATTTCAATCAGATAATGGAAATTTCCTCTGCCTTTTTAGCAAGTTGACATTCAGATGATGTGGTTTAGCCTTAATTTGAGATGTTCAAAAACCGGTCAAGACAAATAGCACAAGCTGACACTTTGTGAGGTTTATTATAAAAACACAAATAATTTGTAATAACTCATAAGAATATGTGTCGAATATGATAGTAACTAAAAACTCTGATTTATTATACCATTAGTAATTAAGTATAGGAGTAGATGGTTTGCTATTTCACTAGTATTGACTCTATTGTGTAATGATGATATGTTTTGCACTGAGTTACTGAATTTGGTACTCAAATTATAAGTTTAGTCTGGTTTTCTGGTAATGTGTTATTATTTGCTTCAATATCAGTGCAACCAGCTTATGCATTTTGATTTTTGAGACAACATTGATCATAAGATGGTTTTTGTGTTCTAATTAGCAAACCCTTTTCAGGCTTCTGGTGTTCATCAGATTGGTTGTTCTTGCATTGTTTCTCGCGTGGAGGGTAAAGAACCCTAACAATGATGCCTTGTGGCTGTGGGGCTTGTCTGTGGTTTGTGAAATCTGGTTTGCATTCTCTTGGGTCCTTGATCAACTCCCTAAGCTTAACCCAGTTAATCGTGTTACTGACCTTGATGTTTTGAAAGAGAAGTTTGAATTGCCCGGCCCCAACAATCCTACTGGAAAATCTGATCTTCCAGGTGTTGATATATTTGTTTCTACTGCTGATCCTGAAAAGGAACCTCCTCTTGTTACTGCAAATACGATTCTGTCTATTCTTGCGGCTGACTACCCAGTAGAGAAGCTTGCTTGCTATGTCTCTGACGATGGAGGTGCCCTTCTAACCTTTGAGGCAATGGCTGAAGCAGCTAGTTTTGCTAACTTGTGGATTCCATTTTGTCGGAAACATAATATTGAGCCAAGGAACCCTGATTCTTACTTCAGTCTGAAAAGAGATCCTTACAAGAACAAGGTCAAAGTAGATTTTGTCAAGGATCGCCGTCGTGTTAAGCGTGAGTATGATGAATTCAAGGTTCGTGTCAACGGTCTTCCTGATTCAATTCGACGACGTTCTGATGCTTACAATGCCCGAGAAGAGATTAAGGCTTTGAAGATGCAGAGAGAACAAGCAGGAGATCAACCGTTGGAACCTATAAAAATTCAAAAAGCTACTTGGATGGCTGATGGAACCCACTGGCCTGGTACTTGGCTGAATTCTGCACCTGATCACTCAAAGGGTGATCATGCTGGAATCATACAGGTACTGTATTTTGGTCTTGCATCTTTCATTTTCAACTTTTCCATTTACTTTAAAAATTGTTGTTATTGGAAGAACACTGTCACAATGAGTGGTGGTCGCTATAATATTGCTCTCCTATACAAGAACTACCACCACCACCCATTGTGACAGTGTTCTTCCTGGGCGGGGTTTAGGAACTGTCGGTTGTAGACATCCTCAACCGCATGTTTAGAAGGCTGTTTCTTCCTTGCACTCACACCCCTTTCCTGTTTAAAGAAAAATAATCCTTCACCTTTCGCATGAGAACTTTATATAATAGGCCACATGTATATATTAGGCCATGTCAAAATGATAGACCGATTTCTTGTTTAAATTTGTATTTTGACTTTCCATAGTACCCATAATGGCACCTTAAGTTTTAACTAAGAAGTTGAAAGAAAAGCAACTACTGCATGGTAGCTATTTAAATTCCTATATAATGAAGGAACATTATGGGGTTATACCTTATTTTCATAAGAATGACTTCCAACCAAATGAGACCTTTTTATTTAGAGATAGAGGGAGTAGTAAGCTTGTTCTCATTGGATTTGTACTCGAAAGTTCTTTGACTTCATTTTTGCATTGCCCTGCAGTTTTTGAGTCATAGACTGATCTTTCATTTTTATGTTACAGGTTATGTTGAAGCCTCCAAGTGATGAACCTCTTCAAGGATCAGTTGGTGATGATATTCCTTTTGACTATAGTGAAGTTGATATTCGACTTCCGATGCTGGTTTATGTTTCACGAGAAAAACGTCCAGGTTATGACCACAACAAGAAGGCTGGGGCTATGAATGCACTTGTTCGTGCCTCGGCAATCATGTCAAATGGACCTTTCATTCTTAATTTAGATTGTGATCACTATATCTACAACTCTGAAGCCATTAGAGAAGGCATGTGCTTCATGATGGATCGTGGTGGGGATCGTATTTGTTACGTCCAGTTCCCTCAGAGGTTTGAAGGCATTGACCCTTCTGATCGTTATGCCAACCACAACACTGTTTTCTTTGACATCAACATGCGTGCTCTTGACGGGCTTCAGGGCCCAGTTTATGTCGGAACTGGTTGCCTTTTCCGCAGGATTGCCCTGTATGGTTTTGATCCACCTAGAGCCAAGGAGCATGGTGGCTTTTGTGACTGCTGCTTTGGTCGCAAGAAGAAGAAGCGTGTTGCAATTGATGCTTCATCTGAAGAGAATCGAGCTCTAAGAATGGGAGATGATGACGAAGAAATGGACATCTCTTTGTTTCCCAAAAGATTTGGCAACTCAAGCTTTCTTGTTGATTCAATTCCAGTGGCAGAGTTCCAAGGCCGCCCACTCGCTGATCACCCATCTATCAGGAATGGCAGACCACCAGGTGCTCTAACCATCCCTCGGGACCTTTTGGACGCTTCTACAGTTGCTGAGGCCATAAGCGTCGTATCTTGTTGGTATGAAGATAAGACCGAATGGGGTGGTCGTATTGGTTGGATTTATGGATCTGTGACGGAAGATGTGGTCACAGGGTACAGAATGCACAATAGAGGTTGGAGATCAATCTATTGTGTTACCAAGAGGGATGCTTTCCGTGGTACTGCACCCATCAATCTTACAGATCGACTTCACCAAGTCCTTCGATGGGCCACAGGTTCAGTCGAGATTTTCTTCTCTAGAAACAACGCCTTCTTAGCCAGCCCCCGCATGAAGGTTCTCCAGAGAATCGCTTACCTTAATGTTGGTATCTACCCATTCACCTCAATTTTCTTGATTGTCTACTGCTTCCTTCCTGCGCTATCCCTATTTTCGGGCCAGTTCATTGTCCAAACCCTGAGCATAACCTTTCTCATATACCTCCTTGTTATATCCTTATCTCTCTGCCTGCTTGCACTTCTGGAGATCAAGTGGTCAGGCATCAACCTCGAAGAATGGTGGAGGAATGAACAGTTTTGGCTCATTGGAGGCACAAGCGCACATCTTGCTGCTGTGCTTCAGGGTCTGCTGAAGGTTGTTGCTGGTATCGAAATTTCTTTCACTTTGACATCAAAATCAGCTGGAGACGACCTCGATGATGAATATGCTGACTTGTACATTGTCAAGTGGACTTCTCTGATGATTCCTCCTCTTGTTATCATTATGATTAATTTGGTCGCTATTGCGGTTGGTTTTAGTCGTACTATCTACAGCACCATCCCACAGTGGAGCAAGCTGCTAGGAGGGGTGTTCTTTAGTTTCTGGGTGTTGGCTCATCTCTATCCTTTTGCCAAGGGGCTCATGGGAAGAAGAGGAAGAACACCCACCATCGTTTTCGTCTGGGCAGGTCTTATTTCCATCACAATTTCCCTCCTATGGGTTGCAATCAAACCCCCGGGTGGTGCTCAGAACGCCGACATTGGTGGGGGTTTTACTTTCCCTTAAACTTGACTACTAAACTTCTTTTGTTTATGGCATATACTGAAACTGTTAACCTTCAAAAAAAAACCTTTTATTTCCTCCGGCGATTCAAGAGTATTGCTTGGAATCCCATGAAATATACAGGGAAAATCAGATGGGGATGTGGATTTTTCTGGGAATGATTTTTCAATTCCCTTCTGTTTGATTTGGATGTTTATACTTTATACATGCGGGGAAAATTGAACAGGCAACCATACATTTACTGCACCCTTTACATTCTTTTGTAATTTATATTTTAGAGACAAAATAGCTGAAAAATCATCTGTAACATGATTCAAATCATGTAACATGTAATCATCACATTTGATTTATTTTCTATGAGCAATCAATTTTGTTATGTAGCTTGTTTTTAGCTTTCATACAGTATTTGTTGTTTAAATGATATCACCAAATAAAAAAAAAAAATAAAAAAAAAGATTAAAAAAAAAATCTATAAATCCTTTCATATTATGCCACAGTCGATTTAGGGCCGTTTTTAAGTTTTTATGTAAGAATTCTAATATACATTAGGCGTATCTGGGCAAAATCAATTTTAAGCTTGCAAAATCTTAAATGTGACCTATTATTTTGGAACGCGTTTATCGTAAGATTGTTGTTGGCTTTTGGATCAAAGACTATTTGCTCTGACCGACTGACCCCAAGGAGTAAGAAAATAAAAATATTTTGATAGATTTTGAGCTAGCCACGATTTTGATAATCAAAATGGAGAGATGCAGATTATATTAATAGACAGCAATCACAGTATGTATGCCAAATGAAAATTCTAAGGTGATCATCACTCAAAATTGCAAATTAATGTACTCCCTCCGTGTTTTTTTAAGTGATACATATTGACCGGCACATAGTTTTAGGCAATTTAATTGACTTAAATAAAATAAGAGGTAAGTGGGGTAGTGGAGTATTAAAAAATTGTTAAAGAAAGATAGTGGGGTTAATAGTTTATTGAAAAGTAATGAATGTGAGAGGAAAGATATAATGAAAAAGTAGTAGTGGGTTTGGGTGGGGGCCATGAGAGGAGAGAGATATAATATTTTAATGTATTGTTTTGCCAAAAAAGGAAATGTATCACTTAAAAAAACACGGCCGGAAATGGAAAATGTATCACTTAAAAAAACACGGAGGGAGTATGTTACATTCTGACATCAAAATGAACAAAATATGACAGGCTGAAAGTAATATTGTCTATAAATATAGGTTGGTAATGATGATACATGCCTGAAGCCCAGGTACACTACATCAACAAATTATAGGGGCTGCAATATCTTTTCAGTGTTGGATGCAACAAACCAAGGAGCTTGAGGCAAGCATTGAAAATTTATTTCATCAACTCACCTTTATTCATCATCATAGTCATCATACTCATCATCTGTTCCTCTAGCTGACGAAAACCTCAATATGTGGCGGCCATCTGGTAGCCTCTCTAAGAAATTCCCATCCTCTTTAGGCTCTTCTTTACGCATCCAAGATTCTGGGACTTGCAACTCATTCCATTTCGTAATGCTTCGAGTTCCAATATTTGGATGGATAAAAGTTGTTTCTCCCAAAACCGGCTCCTGTAATGCCTCTGAACTTAAATTCACCATTGCCTTACACACTAACCTGTATGTCACTGCCAAAGGTATTCCACTTGTCATGAGATACAAGGTAAGGGATTGCAATGAAGAAGAATCAGCCAAGGATTCCAAAAAGCCAGGGAAACAGTTGAAATAGAATGGACCCTGAAATAGATTACATTCAGCAAGTGCTAACAAAGAGTTTTCCCAGTTAAGGTGCCTAGCATCTCTAAGGAACACTACCACTGGAGCTCCTATCCCGTCTCTCAGTAGAGGCTTGATAGCTATTTGGACAAGACCCAAGTGCAAAAATTTATGTTTCTTCTTTAAGAAGCCTTCCAAGAAATCACTAGTAAATAAATTAATGGATACATCCTGGTTATTGGCTTTCAGGGTGATGATTTTTTCATAATCGGTTACAGCATAGCTTGGAAAAATCCTAAACATACGTTTCTTGTAAACTTGATCAATGGGGATTTTCGGAAATTTCCAACCATCAAGGTTCCTTTTGAACCGGGAGCTGCATTCACCTTCATTAGCAAGATTACTAGCCATTGATCTGACCTGAAATTTAATGACACAAAAGATTTATACTATACCCAGTAACACAGAAATATACAGAAACAATACCTAACAAACTGAAGTTTATTAATCCGTACGAATTTCAGAAATTACCAATTTGTGCGTACTGCTTGGCAAGAAATTTATAGAGAACAATTTTTAAAGGGCTGAATAATCAATCAAACAGAAGCTTCTGCATAAACATTTATAATTGGAAAAATAATTTTTAATGTTTCACCAAATACAAAATATTTTAGTGCAAAGATGCTTCTAATTATTGTCCTTGACATTGCTTAACTAGTTATCTTTCAGAAAATCGAGACGTTTGATCTTTCTTTCCCTGCCAATGTAATTATGTCGTAAAGTCATTGTGCTAGAATCCAACCTCTTTATTACGTATTCTTCTTTATTTTCCTTGTAATTCCCCTTTTGTAATGTCTCTTTAGTCTTTCTTTTTATTTTCTAGGCTCTAGGGAGAATTATTGTGTTACTGTCATTTCAACGTTCACTTGTAATTCTCTACTAATGCAATATAAAGCTCTTTAGGGAGCGCATGGTTATTCAATCTACGCTCTCTACCCCTTTGCTATTGCTTTAAGACTTGTGTGTTGTTTAAGCCTTTATAGATATTGTGCTTACCTTGTTTTAAAGCATCCCCACCAAACCAAGAGACCCTCAAAAGACGCCCTCATCTAGTCGGTTCCGCTTGTGCCCGCTTCGAAGTATCGGCCGTCACAAGCCCCGACTTAGCACCCGTGGTTGACGAGTGCTTTCTTAAGATACCTTGGTCCGTGTTGCTGTGTGCTTACGAACCTCACTTACTTTAGGCATGCGTCCTTGTCGCTAGTAGACAAGCGCGCGCCGCACGATCCGGTGTCAAAACTCTCGGACCGTGACAGTTGGTATCAAAGCCAAGTTGCTCGAAAATGTCGCTCGACGAGACGCCAGAATACTCATGGGAAGAACGACTTGCGTGGCTTGAAGGCAAGTCGGAAGAGTGGGCTATATTGGGAGAAAGGTTGCCCAAGCTCGAAGATATTGTGATAAAACAAGCCGAGCAAATAGAGAGGCTTACTTCGGCAATTGATGGGTTGACGGAGCAGCTTAATTTTGTGCAAGGCGTAGCTGACGAGGCACAAGATAAATGTGCAACCTTGATGCATGCTCAAAGAGGGCTCGGGGAACCGGAGGTGCTAGAATGAAACCTCCCAAACCTCGAACCTTCAATGGCACGAGAGATTCGAAGGAAGTGGATAACTTCATCTTTGACATGGAGCAGTATTTCCGTATCTGTCAGTTGGAGGACGGACTAAAAGTAGATACTGTCACGATGTATTTAGTGGACGACGCCAAACTCTGGTGGCGCACAAAGTACGCCGACATCCAAGCTAAGAGGACGTCGGTAGACACGTGGGAAGATCTAAAGAAAGAATTGATGGCTCAATTCTACCCGGAAAACACTGAGTTCGTTGCTCGCACCAAGCTTGCGACTCTGCAACACAAGACCTCCATTCGTGAATATGTAAAAGAATATTCGGCTTGCATGTTGGAGATCCATGACATGTCGGAGAAAGACCGTCTATTCAACTTTGTGCGAGGTCTAAAAGATTGGGCCCGAAGAGAGATATGGCGCCAGAAAATTGATACCTTGTCAGGTGCTATAGCTGCAGCTGAAAGGTTGATGGATTATTCATCAGAGAGGGTGCCTAACCAAAAGAAGGGAAACATGGGGTCAACTTCAAGTACTCCGAAGAGCACTAGTGGTAATTCTCAAACCAGCTCGAACAGTGTTGGGAACAGATATAGGAGTGGGGGAGAGGACTCACGGAAGGGCGGAGTCGCGGCATCGACAAACAGAGGTGGGTTCGCCGGCTCATCATCATCATGGAACAAACCCCTCACTTGCATACTCTGTCGCGGACCGCATAAATGGTTCGAGTGCCAGCACAAGGCGGAAATAGACAACCTCCAGAAGAAGTTGTCCTCGATGTCCTCAGAACCTACTAAGGGAGATGACAAAGAGGAGGACGTTGTCAGCGAAGAAGAACCCTCTAAGTTAGGGGCAGTGTATTATATGTGTGCAATGGAAAAAGAGACATCCGGGAACAAGAGCCGAGCCACCAGCTTGATGTACGTTGATGTCGTGATAAATGGGAAGAAAGCCCGGGCAATGGTTGATACGGGAGCTACCCACAATTTTGTCACCAAGCGGGAGGCAAACAGATTAGGCCTGAAGGCCGTGCATAGTGGAGGTCGAATGAAGACCGTTAACTCTGAAGCTCAGCCAACTTGTGGGGTGGCAAGGAACGTGAACACGAAGATTGGGGAGTGGAGTGGGACTCTGGATTTCACAGTGGCAACAATGGATGATTTTGAGCTGGTTCTCGGGATGGACTTCCTACACTCCAGTAAGGCTGTCCCGATGCCCCACCTAGGGTCCTTACTTGTGACAAGCCGCCAACCATGCCTCTTGCGGACACACACCCAAGCAGAAGAAGGGAAAGAATTGAAAGGCCCCCTCCTCTCGGCAATGCAACTCAAGAAGGGGATTAGGAGGAATGAGCCTACGTTCCTCGCTACTCTCTCAATGAAGGAGGAAGAGGAGGAGGGGGACATTCCCGAGGTCATTAGTGAGTTACTGAGGGAATATTCAGACATCCTCCTCAAGGAGCTCCCGAAATCTCTTCCCCCTCGAAGGGCCATAGATCACAGCATTGAGCTAGTGCCTGGTGCTAGACCACCCGCGAGAAGTCCCTATCGGATGACCCCTCCGGAGCTCGCAGAGTTGCGAAAACAATTAGATGGGCTGTTGGAAGCCGGATTTATCCGTCCTTCTAGAGCTCCCTATGGTGCGCCGGTCCTTTTCCAGAAGAAGCAGGATGGGAGTTTGAGATTGTGCATCGACTACAGAGCCTTAAACAAGCTAACGGTGAGGAATCACTATCCAATTCCTTTGGTGGCAGATTTGTTCGACCAGCTAGGAGATGCGGTGTACTTCACCAAGCTCGATCTAAGGTCTGGCTATCATCAGGTTCGAATTGCACAAGGAGATGAACCAAAGACGGCCTGCGTCACCAGGTACGGGGCGTTCGAGTGGTTGGTCATGCCATTCGGGTTAACAAATGCTCCTGCAACATTCTGTACGTTGATGAATCAAGTTTTCCACGACTACCTGGACAAGTTTGTGGCGGTCTACTTGGACGACATCGTAATCTTCAGCAACACCCTTGAAGATCACTTAGAACACTTGAAGAAAGTGTTTGAGAAATTGAGACAACATCACCTGTTCGTGAAGCGAGAGAAATGTGCCTTTGCGAAAAAAGAAGTAAGCTTTCTTGGACATTTCGTAGGAGGAGGCCGCATAAGGATGGATCCTAAGAAAATCCAAGCCATTAGTGATTGGCAAGCACCAAGGAACGTCTCGGAGCTAAGGTCGTTCTTGGGGTTAGCTAATTACTACCGACGCTTCATTCAAGAATACTCTGAGATAGCGAGCCCCTTGACGGAGTTGCTAAAGAAAGACAACAAGTGGGATTGGTTAGAGAAACAACAAGGGGCTTTCCTCAAGCTCAAAGAAGCAGTAATGAAGGAGCCGGTCCTAGCGCTCCCCAACATCAACAAGCCGTTTGAGGTTGAGACAGATGCATCTGATTATGCTTTGGGCGGGGTCTTACTCCAAGAAGGACACCCAATCGCTTACGAGAGCCGGAAGTTGAGTGATGCAGAAAGGAGATATGCAGCACAAGAAAAAGAGCTCTTAGCTATTGTTCACTGCTTGAAGGGGTGGAGACACTACTTGTTGGGCTCGAAGTTCATTGTCCGCACTATAACACGGCGGCTAGCTACTTCCTCACCCAACCAAAATTAACGGGAAAGCAGGCTCGTTGGCAGGAGGCCCTTGCCGACTTTAATGTGGAGTTAACTTACAGGCCGGGAGCAAGCAACAGAGTCGCCGACGCCCTGAGTAGGCGTGCGGATCTTGCCGCAACGTACAAGCTTGCCCCCATGACTTCAAGCAGTATTGCCACGGCAGTTAGGGATCAAGTTCGAGCTTACCTACCAGATAACCCGATGACAACAACCTTAACGAAGATGATTGAAGAAGGGAAGACCAGACGTTTTTGGATGGAAGATGGTCTCATCTTCACCAAAGGTACAAAACTTTTCATCCCTAAAGCAGGAGGATTAAGGAAGATGTTGTTGAAGGAATGCCACGACACTCTGTGGGCGGGACATCCAGGTTGGCAAAGGACTTTAAGCTTACTCTCCATGGGGTATTATTGGCCCGGGATGAAGGAAGACGTTATGCACTACACCCGGACTTGCTTGGTTTGTCAACAAGACAAGGTGGATCGTCAGAAACCTGGAGGCCTCCTAGATCCCCTCCCTGTTCCGTCACGTCCGTGGGAAAGCATATCGATGGACTTTATCAGTGGTCTCCCTAAAGTAGAGCAGTATTCAGCTGTGATGGTGGTGATCGACAGATTCTCAAAATATGCCACCTTTGTTCCCTTGCAGAAGGCCTGCGGTGCTGAGGAGACGGCGTCATTATTCTTCAAACACATTGTGAAGTATTGGGGGCTGCCGCAAAGCATCGTCAGCGATCGAGACACGAGATTCACGAGCATATTCTGGACGGAATTGTTTAAGCTAATGGGGTCCGACTTGAATATGTCTTCGAGCCACCACCCTCAATCTGATGGGCAAACAGAGAGATTCAACGGTCTCTTAGAGGAATACTTGAGACATTTTGTCAGCGCCAATCAGAAGGATTGGGTGAAACTCCTTGATGTTGCCCAACTTTGTTTGTTTTAACGCCCAGAAGAGCACAACATCCAACAGAAGCCCTTTTGAACTGGTGATGGGCCAGCAACCTCTCCTACCACACACGATAGCAACCTCCGAAGAGGGGAGAAGCCGCGAAGCACGAGAGTTCAAGCGAGAATGGCAGCAAAACATGGAAGTTGCTCGTGCTTACCTAGAGCGAGCATCGAAGAGAATGAAGAAGTGGGCAGACCAGAACAGAAGGCCGTTGGAATTTAGTGTGGGGGACATGGTGATGGTGAAAGTACTGCCAGAGCAACTCAAGTTTCTTCGAGGAAGGGATCGTCGACTGATCAGAAAATATGAAGGCCCCATTCGCATCACCAAACGGATTGGGAAGCGTGCGTACAAAGTTAAACCGCCTACGTGGATGAGGATACACCCAGTCTTCCACGTTAGTCGCCTCAAACCATATCATCCAGATGCAGAAGACGATAGCCGCAACAACAGCTCCCGTGCCAACATCAGAACCAGGACGAGAACCTCCCCAGCAACCGAAGGATGAAGCTGCTATTTCTTTTTCTTTTTGTGTGTAAGTTTGTTTGTGAGTCGACGAGGTCGTCGACGGCTTAAGTGGGGGAGGATGTTAGAATCCAACCTCTTTATTATGTATTCTTCTTTATTTTCCTTGTAATTCCCCTTTTGTAATGCCTCTTTAGTCTTTCTTTTTATTTTCTAGGCTCTAGGGAGAATTATTGTGTTACTGTCATTTCAACGTTCACTTGTAATTCTCTACTAATGCAATATAAAGCTCTTTAGGGAGCGCATGGTTATTCAATCTACGCTCTCTACCCCTTTGCTATTGCTTTAAGACTTGTGTGTTGTTTAAGCCTTTATAGATATTGTGCTTACCTTGTTTTAAAGCATCCCCACCAAACCAAGAGACCCTCAAAAGACGCCCTCATCTAGTCGGTTCCGCTTGTGCCCGCTTCGAAGTATCGGCCGTCACAAGCCCCGACTTAGCACCCGTGGTTGACGAGTGCTTTCTTAAGATACCTTGGTCCGTGTTGCTGTGTGCTTACGAACCTCACTTACTTTAGGCTTGCGTCCTTGTCGCTAGTAGACAAGCGCGCGCCGCACGATCCGGTGTCAAAACTCTCGGACCGTGACACATTGTCTTGGGTCTTCCTTAAGTCTACCCCCTTTGTTATCTTAGACCATGGAGGTAGACTTTCTCAATCATTTGTATATCACTCTACTAAATGCCAGATAACAGAAAACATTACTCTACTAGATGACACTGAGGTCGCATTTTTTTAAGAGAGATTCTTCAAGAAGAGTCTAACTTTCTCCAGGAGCATTAAATAAATAAGTTGACACAACAAACCCTTTCTATTCCATGAGAAGACACCTTTCAAGATAACTGAAATGAGAATAATTAAAATATAACTAACTTCATACTTGAATTTCGTCCCTATCTATATTTAGAAGGGTGGTTAGTAGCAGGGTAGAAGAGGAGCTAAAACTAAGAATAAGCTTTTTTTTTGTACAGTTACTCAGTCAGTTCTTAAGCTTTATATCTACTTTTGAGTTTTGACCACGGTATTTTTCCCACAGCATTACAAAGACTGAAAACGTTTGTCTCTTAACTCCACCTAAGCAGCAGCAGTTCTACATCTCATATTTGTGGATGTCTTGATGGTTCACACTTCACACACCATTCTTAGTCTAGTAGCGTGCTCTGATAAAACTAAACTATAAATACGATATACCCAAACTAGCTAAAATACAGGCTATACAGCTTGCTCACAATAATCCAAACTATGACAAAACTAAGTTCATGCTTTAGTGAACATCAATAAAAAGAAGCAAAAATAATAAAGTAGAAAACAGACTAAAATTCTAAAGAAAATTACGTTTAAAGTAGGTGATCAGTAAATGTATGTGCAAAATATCAGTTTAACAGCAAAAATCCAGTAAACTCACCAATTTGATCCAAGCAACAAACGAATCAAGCTTTAAGACTTCGATCATGAGAGAGCATTTGTGTAGTTCCACACTGATTTGGAGGCCCTGTCACCTCTTTCTGACTCCCCTATGATAGGAGCTCGTTATCCATCTGGACCATCTCCATCTTGTTCCAACAATTAATTTCCATCTTGGCCTATTCATGTGGCATGACAGGAAAATCATCTATCATCTTCTTTTGCTAGAGATAGCACATTGTAGACTGCGTTTGATGGTTTCAGACCTAAGCTCAACATCTCTTCAACTAGAATTTCAGCTTCTTTTAATTTCCTGTCTTTACACAGGGCGTGTATAGTTGAACAGTAGCTAGCAACATTTGGAATCATCCCCTTCTCCCTCATGTCTCTCAGTGACCGCAGTGCCCTGTAAGAACTCCCCTCTCGGCAGTAACCATTAATCATCATATTATAAATCACATCACTTGGATGTAAATGCATCATCTCCATAGAATTGAACAACTTCGATGCTTCTAACATCCTATCCTTGCTACACCATCCATTTATCAAGGCACCAATAGTGTAAACATCTGCTGCCATTCCGAGCTTCTCCATTGAATAATACATCGCCAATGCCTTCTCCATATCACCAGAACGAACAATTGCATCGATTAGAATTGTGTATGTCACTTTAGATGGGGTGATACCTCGCTCCCCCATCTCCCTGACTAAATTGGTAGCCCTTTTAAAATTTCCAGATTTTGAGAAACCTGAAATAAGAGTATTATACGTCACCAGAGTTGGCAGTTGACCATCCAACTTCATTTGTCCAAATAAACTCAGAGCCTTGCTCAACTTCCCAATGTTACAAAATCCATCAATTAGGGTATTATAGGTGATCAAATTTGGACTCAAGCCATAGTTTTTCATCTTTGTAACCAAATTCTCAGCCTCCCACGGGTTCTTCTCCTTGCACAGCCCACTGATCAATATATTGTAAGTCACAATGTTGCACGCCAAGCCTCTCTCAACCATTTCATCAAACAACAAGAAGGCTCTACCTAACAATCCGTCTTTACAATGCTCATTCATCATGCTATTGTAGGTATAAATATTAGGTAAAATTCCAGAACCCTTCATCTTCTCATAGAGTTGAAACCCTTCTTTCTTCAGCCCTTTTTTGAATAACCCATTCATCAAAACAGTGTAAGTATGCTGATTAGCAACCAATCCCAATTCCTCCATCCTGTTAAACAAATCCTTTGCTTTAGCAATATCACTATTTTTACAACACCCATCAATCAAAGTGGTATAAATAACAACATTTGGAGACATTCCCACATCATCCAATCCATCCAACACGTTAAAAGCCCTTTCCAAATCATTTCCTTGACAAAAACCCTTAATCATAATCCCAAAACTATACACATCCAATTCAACTTTACCCTTAAATTCATTAAAAACCCACCAACCCTTTTCAAGATTGTTGCTTTCTAATAGAAGAATCAACAATGAATTAAACAAATTCGACCTCGGTACTGAACCGTGATTAATCATCTCAATGAAGGACTTCAAAGCCTCTTCAGGCAATTTAGCTTCAACATATGCATTAAAGATGATTTCTTGGAGATGAACACAAATGGGGTGTGAAACTGGGTAATTCCTGGTGAAACTCTGAACAATTGACGCAGCATTCAAAGGTGAAGATGATTTAATTCTACCAGAAAGTAGTTGAAGGGTAAAAAACTGGGCTTGGGGCAAAACTTTGTAACTAATTAGGAAATTCAGAATCAAATAAATGGAATCATGGGTGTGCTCCATTTCATGTAAAACTGAAGATTTTAACAGAAAAAACGCTTTTACAGGAGGGTTTTTCACCAATTTTTGCATCAATATTAGACATTGGCTTCTTGTTGAAATTTTATGCATTTTAGCTCAAATTTGAAGAATTAACTTAACAACCCAGCAACAATTTCAACAAATTGATGATAATAATAATAACCCATTAAAGAAAAACATTCAAAATTACAAAATTTAATTCAAACCCAAAAAAATTGAGCTTATAAACAAGAAATCAAAGGAGTTAATTGGAGTACCTTCTGTTTGGAGGAGAGAGACTGCAAAGGCAAAATTGTGAACTCTCATGCTCAAGTATTAACGGGCCATTAAACGGGCTTATGGGTAAAGGTGGGCTTGGAAGGCCAAGTATCTATCAATCACTTGCCCAGGCCATGATTGTTCCACTTGGTGAAATGGTCTTACTGGCTAAGATTTCGGCCCATAGTTCAAGACCCAATGGCTTAAAAATTCTATTTAATTTTATTCGCAATAATTTTTCATTTATTGGTAAATATATTGATTTATTTTATATAGATATAAAGATTAGGGGAGGGATCCGGTGAGAATAGGTTCTTATGTGAGAATATTCCTAATATATGAGAACAAATCTAAGCCTTAGGATCAAACGATCTCAACGGCTCTAATAAAACCAAACTTTTCATCAATATACTTGTTAATCAGAAAAACAGAGTGAAGAAACTACGAGCTTCAATTTCAATGAGATTCAAGGATTTCGAACACAATTCCGTTCGATTTTTGTCAGATTTCAGCAATAGCAAGAATCAACAAGCTTCATAGATTATTCGGGTAAATAATCAACAAAAGTTCTGTTAGTTTTTTCCTTAATTTTTGTAAGTAATTTTCGAATTTCATGGTTTGAATGTTGGATTTTTGTTATGATTTTAGTAATGAGTGATCTTAATTTAGTATTTTCGTTAAAATTTAAAAATTTGATGTTCTAATTTTCGATTTTAGTGTTCTGGAAAATTTTAGTGTTCTTATGCGATTTTTCGATTTTTTGCTTCAATTTTTTGCTGCGATTTTGTTTGATTATGTTTGCTGCAATTTTAATTCTTATGATTTTGTTTGCTGCGATTTTGTTCGATTTTCGATTATGTTTGCTGCGATTTTGTTCGATTTTCGATTTTAATTCTTAGTATTTTTGCAGGTTCATTATATTAGGTTGACAATTATGGATGAACAAGCAAATAATGAAGCAGGTTTTTTTTTTTTAGAACATGTGTGTATAAAATTAGAACATGTGTGTATAAAATTAGAACATGTTGGTAGGAAAGCAACGGAAAGTAATAAATGAGAATGTTGATGAGTGAAATTTGATAAATAATTTGGATCATTTGATAAATAATTTAGAACAAATGAGTAAAATTTTGGAACATGTTTTGATTTTTCTAATGGGATGTCTAAAATCATGTGTTCTAAATATTTGATCATGTGTTCTAAAGTTTTAGTCTAATGTTCCAAATTATGCTGTAAATAATTAATTAAACTTTAGTCTTAAATCTATGCTCTAAATAATGTCTTATGTTCTGATTTAATCATGTGTTCTAAATATTAAATCATATGTTCTAAAATTTTGTTCATTTGTTCTAAATTTTTTTTAACTTGTTAAAATTACTTTTGTGCAGAAATAATAAACAACAATGAACAACTTGATAATGTTTCTAATGCCAATGCAAGTGTGCCAACTATTCCTACAGGTACCTATATTAACTCCCGGAGGAACAAAAGAATGGTTTCCTATGTGCCGCAATGAGTTAAAACCTGCAATAGGAATGAAATTTAATAGTGTTGATGAGGGTGTTGAATTTTATAAATCATATGCACTTGCTGCTGGTTTTAACACTAGGAAGTCTACCAGTAAAAGGCATACAAAGAAAAAATTGGCATTCCAATATCTTATGCAACAAACAGGGTTTCAAGGAGAAGAAAAAGCCTATTGTTGAGAGTATTCTAAATGATAAAGAAGGACAAAGCAAGGAAGGCAAGATTTCAATAACAAGAAAAAGATTAGTCACTCGTGTTGGGTGCAAAGCTTTTATGGTTCTAAAACATTGTGAAGATGAAAAGTATATAGTGACACAGTTCCACGAAGGACATACTCATCCCCTCTACACACCAAGTTGTAATCTATTTCAAAAAGAAGGAAGAAAGATGAACATTTTGCACAAAAAAATGATTGTTGATAACTCTAAGGTAACTCTTTCATAAATTTTTACAGTGCGTTCTAAAATTTTACTCATATGTTCTAAAATATTATTCACATGTTCCAAAAGTTTCTTAATATGTTCTAAAACTTTTTTGTGCCTATAATAGGTGAATATTGGCCCTGTAAAAACTTTTCGAATGATGAAGGAAATACTTGGAGGTTATGATAATGTTGGAGCTTCCAAGCAAGATTTTAAAAATTTTCACAGAGATTTAAAAACATTCATTCAAGGTTCCGATGCTCAAATGTTTGTAGACAATTTCACAAAGAAAAAGTTGATGTGGAGTGCTTTTTTTTTATTTTGAAGTTGATGATGATTCTTATCTTTCTAGAGCTCTTTGGGCGGACCCTATTTGTAAAAAAAATTATACTCTCTTCGGCGATATGATATCTTTTGACACCACTTACCAAACTAACAGGTGATTCATATAATTCATGTGTCTTATTTTCTGAATTATGTTTTGAATGTTCTAAAAATTGCTTCTACTGTTCTAAATTTTAAGTCTAATGTTCTAAATTATGTTTTATATGCTCATAAGATTTAGCAACTAACTTTTCATTCAAATGTTTTAATAGTAATTCTTATGTTCCAATTACAATTAAGTAAAATAATAATCTTGTGTTCTAAAATTTTAATCATACGTTCTAAATTTTTATTCACATGTTCTAAAATTTGCTTTTTATGTTATAAAGTTTAAGTCTAATGCTCTAACTTATGTGTTATAAACTCATAACCTTTATGCTCTTTTATGTGTTATAAACTTTAGTCTTAAATCTATGCTCTAAATAATTTCTTTTGTTCTGATTTAATCATGTGTTCTAAATATTTAATCACAAGTTCTAAATTTTTATTCATATGTTCTAAATTTTTATTCACATGTTCTAAAACGGTAGTGCTATATTTTGTATGTAATGAAATTTGATCTTCATGTTATAAACAGGTACAACATGGTATTTACTCCATTTACAGGGGTTGATCATCACAAGAGTTGTATCACTTTTGCGGCTGGTTTCATAGCAAAGGAAGATATTGAATCATTTGAGTGGCTTTTCAAAACATTTCTTAAGGCAATGGGCAGTAATGAACCTAATTGTCTTATCACAGATCAAGATCCAGCTATGAAAATTGCTGTTAGTAGAGTGTTTCAAAAATCTGAACATCGGTTCTGTATGTGGCATATAATGAAAAAGTTGCCAGATAAAGTAGGGCGAGCGATCACAAAGGAGGAAACAGGATTCCTGAAAAAAATATGTGCCTGTGTTTGGCATCTTGAAATTGAGCCAGCTGAGTTTGAAGAAAGGTGGAATAAGGTGATGGTTGAGTTTGAATTGGAAGGTAATGAGTGGTTGTGTTATATGTACGAGATAAGGGATAAGTGGATTCCGGCATATTTCAGAGATGTGTTCCTGGGAGGAATAATGCGTACCACGTCAAGATCAGAAAGTGAAAATAACTTTTTTTGCTCCTTTATCAATCCTCACGTTTCACTTGTTGAGTTTTATATGAGATATGAAGCTGCAATTGATGCCCAGAGACACGCTCAAGGTCAAAACGACAATGATTCAAAACACAAATACCCAGAGTGCAAGACACCACTAGGGATAGAAAAGTATGCCTCAACCATATACACTATTTCTGTTTTTTATGATTTCCAATATGAGGTAGAAATGGCTTGTTTTGCTTGTGGGTGTGAAGAGTTTAAGAGAGAAAATGGATTAGAAATTGCAAAAGTAAGTGAAGGGGGTCGGAGTAGAACATTTGATGTTGTGTTTAATCCGACTAACCAAGAGACAACATGTTCTTGCAAGTTGTTTTATAGGCAAGGCATTCCATGCAGGCACATGGTTTGGGTTTGGAAAGCAAAACGGTTTGAAATTATTCCTGAGCAATATATTCTAAACAGATGGACTACTATGGCAACGAAAAGACCAATATTTGACCTGGGAGGAAATCTGTTGGAACAATGTGCCAATATAATCGACAAGAAAAAGTTGTTGAATGAGTTGTGGTCAGAGATACATAATTGTGTTAGTTTGGCAGAGGGTGACGATGAAGATATTAAAGACCTTGTGATTAATCTTCGAGGTTGGATTTGGAAGCTAAAAGAAATGCAAGAAGTAATGGTGAAAGGAATGCTACTAACAAAGAAAAAGACATAGAACTATTAATTGGAGCTAGTGTTCCAAGTGAAATATCTATCAAACCTCCAAAAATTTCTAAGAACAAAGGTACAGGAGTTCATTTGTCAAATATTGAAACGAGATCTGTAGAGACTTCAAATAATGAAACAAGATCTGTAGAGACTTCAAATGTTGAAACAAGATCTGGAAGTGGGAAAAGACTAAAGGGGGACAAAGAAAAGGCGGTAGAACAAAATCAGAAAAAAAAAGAGGTTATGCAAAGGTTGTGGGGAATTGAGTCACCACGATATTCGAAATTGTCCAAAAAAAGTTAGATGATACTTAATAATTTTGGAACATTTTTTTTGAATTTGTGTATTGAATAACACTTTTTTCTATTATAGAAATGATTACAGTTTAGAACTTATGAGTTTAATTTAGAACATATGTATTAAAATTTAGAACATATGTATTAAAATTTAGAACATATGACTAAAATTTTAGAATATATGAGTTATAATTAGTAATCATGTGTGGTGTATGGTTCCAATGCGATTAAAATTAATCACTTAAATTCTTAGTTCTTAAATACATGAGTAATATTTTGACAATAGTATTTAGAGCATATGATTAAAACTTTAGAACATATGACTAAAAATTTAGAACATATGAATAAAAATTTAGAACATATGAATTATAATTAGTATTTAGAGCATATGACTAAATGTTTAGAACATATGAGTTATAATTAGTATTTTGATCACAAGAAAGACAAGTCAAGCTTATATATTCGAATACAACCTTTTAGAAAAATAGTTTGCGAGTGAAGGCTTACAATTTAAAGTACTATACAAAATTCTACATGCTATTTCTAAAATTATATTAGAAACTATTTTCTTTAGCCCATTTTCGTGATCTTGAAGTTATCTCATGATGTAGCTCATTTTCCTTGTGTGATAATATCTTAGCACAAAAATCCACCCTCAATTTCTTCATTTGATTGATCTGCAATATAATAAGATAAAATCATTAGACTTTGGTATCCGCTATCTCACTTTTTACATCATTATAAAAAAAAATAAATAAATAAAATTAAGATTTACACAATTTGGAACATATGTATGAAATTTTAGAACATATGTATAAAAATTTAGAACATATGTATAAAAATTTAGAACATATGAACATGAGTAATATTATAAAACAAACTTACATCATTCAATTTTATTCCGCATTCCCAATTGGTATCTTTCTCACCATGATAGGTTTCCATGTGTTTAAGCAAAAACACGCCGCAATCATCATTTTTTATCATTTGTCCTCCAACTCATTTTTAACGTCCTAGTTTTGAAACTAGAAACCTCTTGATCGCATTTTGATCTCTTGGTTGACAAGAACATGGCAAAAGCCCTCAACTAAAATTAAACATTAAAATAAGTATTAGAAAATATTAAGAATGTATAAGTACTATTTGGAACATGAAATTTTTTAAAAACATCTGATTTAGAACATATGAGTATAATTTTAGTACATCTGAGCTAAACTTTAGAACATTGAAATAAATGTTTAGAAAATCTAATTCTAAGCACAAGTAAATGAGACACATAGATATTACCAAATTCTTTGGTTTGTTTTTGTATTTGTGCCAAAAAGAATTTTTATATTCCAAATATCTGTTGTCAATGACGTCGAGAGTCTTGCTGAGAAAATTCACACAAAGCAGGTAATAATGTGATGAAGATACAACTGGAAAAAATACCTGCATATAATAATAGATCATGAAATCGAAATAAGAAAAAAAGAAGAAAGCTTATAAAGAAAAAAATCTATATTCAAATTCTTTTGGATTTCTTAATGTCTTACCAAGTGAACTCTATCAAAGTTTTGTACTTTAGAGTGCTTCATCTCTTTTTCCAACCTTTCAAATAAAGTATGATATCTATCTTGAATTTTCACAGTTGGAGAAAAGTGATAATTCGTACACAAAATTTCCTGAAATCATGTAAACATAAGTTATGAAATCTCAATTTATAAAATGAAAGAAGCCAAGTTCAATATTAAGAATCATACATAAGCTTGCGTTGAAAAAAACAATCTGTTTGTTGACCCTGGGGTTCGTCTTCTGTTTTCAATGTTCAATATGAATGACCAAGCATCAACAATGTTATTAAACACATGATTGTTCGCTGCAAGGCTTGACATCTCATCTCTACGGATTGTAGTTTGACCACCATCATATAAAATCTCACTAAAAACATAAAAACAAATAGCATTAAATGTTATAATATAAGATTAAACCTTATAATATATAAATACTAAGTTAGAATATATGAATACTAATTTAGAACATATGAATACTAATTTAGAACACATGAACACTAAGTTAGAACATATGAATACTAATTTAGAACATATGAATACTAATTTAGAACATGTGAACACTAATTTAGATCATGTGAATACTAATTTAGAACATATGAATACTAATTTAGAACATATGAATACTAATTTAGAACATATGAATACTTATTTAGAACATATGAATACTAATTTAGAACATATGAATACTAAGTTAGAACATATGAATACTAATTTAGAACATATGAATACTAATTTAGAACATATGATTAATAAATCAGAATACATGACTAATTATTTTAAAATTACTAAGTAAATTTAGAGCTTACTTAGGTAATCCATTGGCAAATGCATACTCTGCCATTCTCTTCTTGTGTCCATCAACCTTTTTGAATATGTTGTCATACTGAACCATAAAAGGCGAACGAATACAGTTTGGAAGGTTTTCGGGACATCTTTTCTCCCTTTTTCCTACATTTCCTTTCCTGTAAATATATAGGTGAACGAATACAAATATTTAATGAACAAAATATTTCAAAAAAATATACCACAAATTCTAAAATTATAAATGTTTATATATAATTAGTGTCCCAAAACAAACAAACTAATAATTAGTGTTCTTAAAAAATAAAATATTAATTCATCAATAATTAATAGTGTCCCTAATAAACATAACTACATTACCCCTCCATCTTATCATCTTCTTTCTCATCATTGTTCTTGTTCTTCTCTTCATTTGCTTGAATATTGTTCTTCTCTCCATGAACATATTGTTGGACTTTAGCACCCGAGCATGCTCCTCCTAAAATTGAAGTGGAAAACCCTTGAGTTTGAGGAGGAGGAGGAGGAGGAATCCCTTGAGTTTGAGAAGGAGGAGGAGGAGATAAACGAGGAGAAGGTCCTTGAGTTTGAGGATGAGGAAGAGGAGGAGAAGGTTCTTGAAATTGAGGAGGAGGAGGAGGAGGACGAGGAGGAAGAGGGGAAGAAGGCTCATGAGTTTGAGGAGGAGGACGAAGAGGGGAAGAAGGCTCATGAGTTTGAGGAGGAGGAGGAGTAGGTGTTTGAGAATGAGAAAACAAATCAAAACTCGGAGGAGTCATCTCTAAAGGTGTCTTTTTCTTCCCTTTGAACTTTTCCCATGATCTTTTCATAACATCATCTAACTCCTTAATGAAAGCTGGTTCGTCAAACAAATGCTTGTCTTGACTTAGAATGGAGGGGCTGTCCTTTTGTTTTTCTTCCTTTCTCATGGAATACTTATTCCAAATATTCTGAATAAAAGTGTTCATATCAGATGCTTCTTCTTTAGCGAATATTTCATTCGCCTTATCCAACATGGCATGCATCTCACTTAAATTCTCAGCAAGCTTCTTAGCCAATGTTTCGAATTTTTGAAGGAATTCCTAACAAACAAAAATTATATAAATTTAGAACAATTGAATAACCATGTAAAACATCTAATTTAAGTTTAGAACATCCACTTTATATATTTAGAACATATGACTAAATATTTAGAACATGTGGGTATATATTTAGAACATATAACTAACTATAATAAGACTTTAGTTTAAAACATGTTCCAAAAAATATGCATACCAGCATTTCATTAGAACCACTAACATCACTTCCACCAAGTTCGGGATCTCCAGCCACTTGTGATACATTGTTATCATGCCTATCAACTTCCATTCTATCAAGTACATGTCCCTTTCCAAATCCTCTTTTCATTTCCAATTTCATCCGTTCCTTGATCAAATCTTTCTTCCAAACAGAAAGGAGTGGGAATTGCCTTGGATTGCTTATTTTAGATCTTTGCAAACGATCAAAATAGCATATCTAATACAAATATACAAAAAAAAAAAATGCGTTAAACAAGGACAAATTTAGAAAAAGACAAATTAATATAAAAATGTACCATATATTAAAAAAAAAAAAAGAAATTACCATCAAGAAAGGCAATGGACCGGTGAAGAAAGCTGAACCACCTTGCCATTCCGATACAGACGACTTTAAACTCCTATAAACATATTCACACCAATCCAAACATTCGATCTTCTTTGCATCCATGCAACTATACAAGAACCTGTAATTTAATGATGGGTTGGCAGTGGATCTCATACAACAATTGACAACAGAAACTACAAAATGCCAAATGAATTCATCACACACAGGTTGCTTCTTTAACTCTTCAATTCGATTAATAATCACAGAGTTTGATGGACTTCCACAACTTAACCCAAAATAAAATCTCCATTGTCTAATAAAATCAACCCATTCTTTATCCTCCTCTTGCTGCTGCTCTTTAATAATTTCTCCTCCCATCGGCAATCCATAAACCAAATGTATGTCTACAGGTGTAATTTCAATCTCTTGGTTCCTCTCAAGAACTAAAGACACCCTATCACAGTCAAAACTCGACACAAGCTTAGAGCAAAATACAGATTTATGTGCATCTAAATCCAAATCTAAGAAACCTCCAAAGCCAATTTTTCTAATAGCCGCCTTATGAGATTTTGGCAAATCTTTAAGCACGGTGTTCATAAAATTCTTGGGAGTAATTCGTTGACTTAATGCTCTACATTCCATTTGATCTGCATGAACAACTTCAATATCATCATCAGAATCACTCTCATCAACCTTTCTTTTCCTTTTTTTCCCTCTGCCTTCCTTCTTTGGTTCTTTCTTCATTGCTTTGTTTTTCGGAACATCTTTAGCTCTAACTTTAAGTTTCCCCTTAATTTGATCACCTTCTTTATTATCTACATTGGTACTCTTGTTTGCATTTCCAGAAGATGTTGTAGCAAACTGATTAGAGGTTGTAGCACCATCAACACCAACAAGATTATCACTGCAAGTCATGACATAAAACATATATAAAGGTTAAAACCCAAGGGAATAATTAGAACAGAACATATGTGTAATAATTTAGAACATTTGTACAAAAATTTAGAACATGAGTAAAAAATATAGACATAAACTTGTAGCAAAAATTAACAATT
Organism: Chenopodium album; assembly: GCF_948465745.1. Taxonomy (NCBI): domain Eukaryota; kingdom Viridiplantae; phylum Streptophyta; class Magnoliopsida; order Caryophyllales; family Amaranthaceae; genus Chenopodium; species Chenopodium album. The sequence continues at coordinate 5,906,509 of NC_137835.1, forward strand.
GAACTGTAATGTATACATACTGCAATACTGAACAAAATTCAAGAGGAAAACATAAAATTGTGAGTAAAATAAGAGTTAAAATTAGAATTAAATTTAGAACATACAAGTAAAGTTTTAGAACATATGAGTAAAATTTTAGAACATATCTAACATGCATAAAAAATTAATCAATATCCATTGATGATTACAAACCTTTGAATGAGATCGTTGTTTATAGCTTCTAGTAAGGATGACTCCACAATTGGACTTCTAGGCCACTGCACATCATTTTTTACAGCTTCATCACCATCACTTTTTTTCTTTTTGACAAGTGCTTCATCACCATCACTATTCACAAAAAAAAAAAAAAAAAAAAAGAGTAAGTTAGAAGCTTAAAACATGCTAGAATTTATTTTTCAACTCCTGTATCCTCCTAATACTACTCTTCCAGGCCAGTTTCATATAAATTATCTCGTATATTCTCAATATATCATTTTTAATGTTTTTATCTGATTTGCTTGAAGATTACATAGCACTTTAAATTCACATTGAAGCTGCTGCTGCAGGTGGCTGCTGCTGCCAACCGAGGCTGCTCATGACAAGGCTGCAGCTGCTGCTGCCAGCCGAGGCTGCTCCTGGCAAGGCTGCAGCTGCTGCTGCCACCTGCAAAACTAGCAACAAATAATTAAGCTAATCACAATTATTAAAATTAATTGTAATGTTGATTATCACACCTAAGCTAGCAACATAGCATAACATTCATTCCATTAAACTAGTCAGACATTTCATCGAACGCTTAGTGTGCAATAGATTAAAGCAAATAAGAAATAAATTAACAAGAGATACAATAATTCCAATCGAATTCCTAGTAACTCAAATCGAATTTTATAACCTGGACAGTAAATCATGAAAGAACACAACAAAAATTGCAATTAAAAATACAGCACATGCAACAATCAAAATTCACAAAATTCACGAGAAGGCTCGACAAAAATCGCAACAAATTTGACACCAAAACCAATGGAAGTTAACTAATACTGTATATGCTTAAGAAATTCGAGCCAAACCCTCCCAAATCGAGCAAAACTGAGCCCTAATTTTTGTGTTCAAACATGATAATTAAAACATAAACCAAAATCAAATAATTAAACCCTAATAAAATCGCTACTTACTGATTTGATGGACAAATGGCTTGTATTGGAGATTTATCCATACATTGTGAATCGATTGATCTACAAAAAAATTAACGAAAATTAACAAAAAAAAAGAGGAGAAAAATTTGAAAAAATATAATCAAAATTCATAAACATAAACTTATTACATTCTTTCATAAGTAACAATTGGAGATGTTGGTAGAATTTGATTCGAATCCATATTCTGATTCACGAAGTAGCATGCATGAACTAGGATTTAGAGAGTGGATGGAATTTAGAGAGAGAAAAACCTAAATTTTAGAGAGAGAAAAAAATCAGTGAAAGTGAAAAAAGAGAAGGGGGTATATCAGCAAACAAAATTACAATTTTGCCATTACTGTAGAATGTTTTGGGCGGTTAGATTGAATCTAATCTACGGCTAAGATGTATTCTCATATAAGTGAGTTTCTCATATAAGACCTAAATTCTCATAAGAGCCTTCCCCTTGGTAAATATATTGATTTATTTTATATAGATATAAAGATTAAATATATATTAATTTCAATTTTGCTAACATTGCACGGTTCAATTTATCCATACATGTAGTAAGTTGGTTGTAGACGAAATGGTGATTCTATCGAAATAAAAGATATGGTAAAACAATGAATAATGATTTTGAATATAGATTATTGAAAATATTAAAAATTTATTTTTTTATATTAAAGATTTTATATAACAGATAAAATATCATATTTACAATTTATTTATATTTAATAAATTTAGTATAATTTACCGTAAAAAAATTTACATTACTAGCCTATCTGACGTTAAAGAAGCACATAATTTCATTAATTCAACTCAAGCTCCGCCAAGGTTAATATGGAGTAGTTCAAGGGGGAACACGTTCCTTTTCTAAAAAATGATAGTATTTGACCCTTTTTTTCTAAAAATGATCTTTAACATCAAAAGTATGGGATGAGATATTTGAAATATTATCGTAAATTTTAACAATGTAATCTCTTCATCTAGATAGAATTAATTCCATAAACCGATTATTTTTTTCTCAAGATCCACACCAAGATCTCATATGATCGTTTCAATAGATGAGTTACACCAATATATCCTCAATCGAAAAAAAATTAGTTAAGTGGTCAAATAAAATATACGGCGTAGTCACCCAACCCTGGTCCGGTGTCAAGTCCTAGAAAAGCAAAGTTATAACACCAGAAAAGAAATACACATACACATACACAATGGCGTCAATGGCTCTTCGGTGTTTGTCATCTTCGTCTTCTTCTACTTCCTTTTGCCCTACTTTTGCCCCTCCTCCTCGCTCGCTGCCTTGTCGCATCTCACTCCCTTTTTCCGTCGTAAGTCCTTTTTTTTTTTGTATTTTTTTTGTGTTGCGATTTATATGAATGTATCAATTCTGAAATCCAGAACTGTGGTTACATATCTGATTTCTGATGTTTTTTTCCGGTGTCAGTTTGGTATAATGCATGGTATATTTTTATATTTTTTTGAAGAATGTTATAATTCAACTTTATTATTTTGTGCGACTAAATTGATGATTAATTTCATTACTTATAAAATTTGCAGTTATGGAAGCTGATTGAATAATGTTTTTGTAATGTCTTTTATTTACGAGTATTTTTTTTTCAAAACAAATTCTTTATATTTTTAGTCTTTAATTAATGATTGAATTTTAATTTTACTGCTCTTATTTATTTCGACATATAGTGTAGTCTTTTAACTATTCGGAAAAAAAAAGTCAGTTTTCATATAATTTTACTGCTCTTATTTATTTCGACATATAGTGTAAGCACATTTACGTAGATGTAACTTTGACCGTTAATATATTTAATTATCAATTAGTAAAAATCAAAGTGATTGTTAATTGGAGTAGTAAAAATCAAAGTGATGCATTTAAAAAAAAACACGGAGGGAGTATCTGTTTGAAACAAGTTTTAGTTACCAAACATCGGTTATATGAGATTGAGTGGTGTGTAGTTTAGGCTCGAATCAAGTTTCTTATGATTTGGTTTTGTAATTTGTAACACTCTTGTAGAAATGTAATGGTTCAGAGCCGTTGGAGACAGTTAATGGACGACGATCTCTCCCTTTCCCAATCCTCGACGAGCATTCTCAGCCAAAGTCGAGACGTTTAGAGAATTCTGTAAATACGAGTGATACAAGGCTGAAACTGTTTTCAGGGACAGCAAATCTTGCTCTGGCTAAGGTCAGTTCGTAGTTTATATCATTGTGTTTGTGTTAATGTTGGTGTGTATAATCCCAATATTTGATTTGTCACTCTTTTGATGGTTGTTGTGTTCAGGAAGTTGCTTGGTACATGGGTATAGAGCTGGGAAAAGTGAAGATAAGTCGCTTTGCAGATGGCGAGATTAATGTGCAGCTGAAAGAGAGTGTGAGAGGGTGTGATGTATTTATCATTCAACCCACAAGCCCTCCGGTAAATGAAAATCTAATGGAGCTTTTTTTAATGATAGATGCTTGTCGTAGAGCATCAGCCAAAACTATCACTGCAGTCATTCCATATTTTGGATATGCCAGAGCAGATAGGAAGGCAAGTAATTCTTGATTTTCCTATTTTGTCTTTTGGTATTTGTAAGTTGGAGTTACTAGTGTCAAATTATTATTTACTTGACTTAGGGCCTGTTCTCATTGACTGAACTCAAATTGTAGAGCTGAAAACGTATGAGAATACGTTACTATATGTGTCATTATGTTTATGTCACATCTATTCAGGTTCTTACCTCATAATTTGTGATTTTGAAAACCATATCGTCTGAATCTACTTGTTTATTTCAGACTCAGGGCCGTGAATCCCTTGCTGCCAAACTAGTTGCAAATCAAATTACAGCGGCAGGTGCTACAAGGGTGCTGGCATGTGATCTCCATTCTGGGCAATCAATGGGTTACTTTGATATTCCTATAGATCATTTATACTGTCAGGTAACGATTGATGGTTTTGAATACATGCACTGATGAATGTTGGTGACATCTAGAGATGATCATTTGCAACTTCTGATGCTTTCATTATTATACATGCAGCCTGTGATACTTGATTATCTAGCAAGAAAGGGTATTGCTTCAAGTGACTTGGTTGTAGTTTCCCCCGATGTTGGAGGAGTTGCAAGGGCCCGTGCTTTTGCCAAAAACCTGTCTGATGCACCTTTAGCCATTGTGGATAAAAGACGGCATGCTCACAATGTAGCTGAGGTGATTTTCTTATAAATAGTTTGTTAGGAATTTGAATAATCTGGCATATCGATCAGTAAAGGAATTTGAGTTATCCTTTTGTTATTGCCAAGTACGTGCTTAATATTCTTTCTGTTAAGGGAAAACACTATTATTCCAAGGCTTTAGATGATTGAATCATCTTCAAATATAAAAATCTGTGCCTCCTTCACGGGCTTAATCCAATACATGCTATTAAAAAATATGAAGTCATACTTGGTTCATCCTTATGCATATCACAATCTGCTTGTTATTATAATTTTTATTTGTCTTTTAATAATGTTTATCTTGTTTGGTATTCATTAAGGTAAAGTAACTTACGGCGCTTAAACCTGAATTTTTGTGGCGCAGGTGATGAATCTTATTGGTGATGTGAAAGGAAAAGTTGCTGTTATGTTGGATGACATGATAGACACTGCTGGTAAGTTGTTTTGTAAAACGATATATATAGCTATCTACATGGTTTTATTCATGGCTGGAAGTAGTATACATGATAACTTTCAGCTTTTACCGTTGTGACAAGTTTTCTTTTGCTGAGTAATAAGTTCAAGTCTTGCAAATCTTTTGACTTATTTTTTCTTGGAGCTCAGAAGACTGCTTATAGGAATTCAATGCTCATTTTTTCCTTAAATGTTTTTATATGGAGGGCTTTGTTTCCATGTCCTTTTATCATTTTATCCACCTAATATAATACGGATTAGTAATCTATGTCCAGCCTGTTTCATTAGTAAATGTCTGCACCATTTGCCCTGCCCATGCCATGGTTCAGGGGATCTGTATGAGCAATTGGACAATGCTATACAGCGGGTTAGTCTTTTGATTTTGGGTGTTTGAGCGTGCTAAATTATTTTGACATTTCTAAAAATTTGGTTGTCAAAGTATTGTGTATGTAAATAATATGATAACTAATGAAAAATTTGACTGTAGGTACTATTACAAAAGGTGCAGAACTGCTGCATGAAGAGGGGGCTAGAGAAGTCTATGCATGTTGCACTCATGCTGTCTTTAGGTATAAATTTTTTATATTTTAAATTTAAGTTTCTGTTTTGTGAAGAGGTTTTAAAGTGTGAGTTGTAAAACAACCTCACGACTAATTTCTAGTCCCGGAAAAGGCCTGTTACATTAAGAAAGTTGGCTGCATACGATCACTCCTTTACCTTGCACCAAGTTGTAGCCTCTTTGGAGATGCAAGTTTTAACATTGATGTGTTGTTAATCTGTGAAGAGGTTCACTGAAATGCCTTTTCTCTTATTAGCTTGTTCTTTTACTCCGTGAGTGTTGGTTAGTAATTATACTACGACTTATAATCAAGTACTGTACTAGATGATGTATGCAAACTCTGTAAATTAGCACCTTTTATTACTCGGGACACACTAGAGTTGGTTTGGCTCCTCCCTCCATGATTATTTTCCATTGCATCTCCTTCGGTGTTCTCTTGACAGGACTATTAGATCTTTTGGCTCCTCCATTTTCAAGGCTTTATATTCATCAGAAAACTTGTGCCAGGATCACTTTAAAATGTGTTTGTTCCGGTACTTGGCATTTGAGTTGCAAAATGATTACGTTCAGTGCTTTGAGAAACACTCATGGTCTTACTAGTTTGGGCCATCGTATAGTAAACTACACGACCACTTAACCAGTTGCTAATCTTATTTATTGATGTTTGTTTTGCAGTCCACCAGCAATTGAGAGATTGTCCAGTGGTTGTTTCCAGGAAGTGATCGTAACAAACACAATTCCGATGGCAGTAAAGAACTTGTTCCCCCAGCTGACTGTCCTTTCGACAGCAAACCTTTTGGGGGAAACCATTTGGAGGATTCATGACGACGACTCCGTTAGTAGTATGTTTCAGTGAAATTAGTCAGTCCACCAGTAGCGTATCCTATAGAGCCAAATCTTTTGTAGGTTTCTTTGGTGTCCTCGTTAGTTTCTTGCCTTCATAACCATACAGAATACAGATACATGCTTTATTTAAGTTAGTACGAATAGTTATTATCCGATGTAGTACAAAGAGTAGCATATATTTTTAGTGTCGCTTACAGTTAAATTCAAGATTTGAGTTGAAGCCCAAGGTTTACTATTTCTTGTTGCATTTTTTTTTTTTTTTTAAACAAATTTCTTGTTGCATTTTGAATAATTTGTGACGCTCAGATCAATTTTATCTATTTTTCAAAAATAGAGCTAAATAAAACTTAGCAGCAAAAGATTTCTAATGGGCTTCTACAATATTCAATATGGATTACGTATGGCCTATATCTGGGCCAATGACAAGCTAACTAACTAAGCTGAAACTAATTAAGTGATCCATCAGCCCAAATATGACCTGATTCAATTCAAGTGATTTAGTTGCTACAAATATTTTGTATTCGAAGTTTGCTTTACATTATAATGGAACAACCCTAATTCCAAGGACTTTAATTCGGTTCATCAAGGGCATTGTATTTAGAGACTGCTCAAATAAAGTCTACACAAGAGCTGAGAGTTAAATCTTCCAATAATGTTTGTAAAGAAACTAACCAATGAGCTGGAAATGTGAGTGACTTTATTTAGTCAAGATCATATTCAAGGTACGTTCGCGTACGTACTTGGTAATTATTTAAGTGAATAGAAGCATGCTAGACTTTGATTAATTAATCAAAGGTAGTATCATGATAGGTATTGTTGAAATAGTTGGTTGGATTTGTGTTGGTGAATGATTTAAGTATGGATTATTTATGGTGAATTGATGATTGGAAATAATTATGTTGGCATGATGAATATAAACCACACTTTTATCATTGATATGATAGAGAACATGTTTCATTAAACTATATGTTTAATCGAGTTTGGAATATTAAAAGAGAATTTTCGTATGGTTCATATTATTGATGCTATAAGCATGGAAAATGAGCTATATATTTAAGTGTCTATGTACACTCTACACGAGGATAAAATTATATTTTGGTGGCTAAGTGCACTTAAAGGATAGGATTTGTGGCGCATTAATTATGCGTTTAAGGTGTCTTTGACACCGAGATAGATTAAAAAAGGGATCAATATTAAAGGTTATGTTCTCACTAATTATTCAAGAATTAAATTGATATGTTTGATTGCTCGAATGATTATAATGATTGATTATGTAATGATTTGAGAGTCATCACCAAGTCTAAAAAGATATGTAAACAACGTAAGGTGAAAGAGCTTACGCACTAAAAATCTTCGAACGTATGTATATACATTGAGTATGAACATATGGGGGGAGTTATGTGGTTTTATGTACATTGAGTATGGATGTTGTACATTCCTTTTTATTATGTGCAGGAATTCCGCCACTTATGAGTGTTTATTTATACTGGCACAGTTAGCTCCAATGTTAATATCCCTTTATAGGGCAGGTTAGGCAGGAAACCCGCCCGTTTGATGCGTTAGCTGTATGTAATAGTTGGTCATGTTGTATGCTTGTAAAGGTTAAAATTTTCAATAGTTAATGAATTTGAGGATCATGCCCATATATTTAGTGGTCAAATAACATTAAACTTAGGGAGTACGTATTAAAAGAAAAGTAGTTTGTACTACTAGACTTTTAATAAGCACTACCTTTTCTTAATTTGGAGGGAATTGAATAGTATAATAACACGTACTTCTTGACCTTTTGCTCTCTAATTTGCATTAATTATGTTGGTTTAATTAAAATATAACTACTCGCAAGTTGCAACAAATCCGATGAATATAGAGTCAATAGACAATTACTTGAACATAGCCACTTAGTAGGTCAGTAGGTGTATCCGTGAATAGCAAATTTTGTTCACAGAAGTTTTAAGTAAGCTACTTTTTTCCTTACTTTTTGTTTAAGTAATGACGCATGAGTGCATGGTAATGTGAAGAAAAAAAAAGAGAGAACAATGTGTTTAAATAAGAGTAGATCAATCTTGACTCGATCTAGTTAGAATCTTCCATTTATATATAGTATAGTTTGGATCGGACTGGCTCAAGTCGATCTCAAATTTGGAGTTAGGGAAAAACTTCTCGACTTATAATCAACTATTTTTTGGAACTGGAATCCGATCCATGATCAACTCTAGTATTAACTAACTGAAACTCGTATATAGTATATGTAGCCAGATGCTCAATTATTTTAGACAAACTTATTTTAAGGGCTTGGGTTGGAAAAGTCAACGAGTCATGAAGGAATATATGCGGACAATTAACAACCGCGCCACCTAGCTAGCTAATGAATGTAATACGGATTACTTTTTAAGGGAAGAGCTACATTACAAAAGTTTGCCTGAAATAGTTGCATGCTATACAGCTTGGCCGGTCGATGGAATAATAAGAAGCTCACCCAACCAGGTTAAGAACATGGCAACTCTAACTACCACCTTCAATTAATTAATCTAATACGAGTAATACATTAATGTATACATTATTTTTGTACAATATCCCCCGTTGCCTTAGCAGTGGTTTTCAATATCGCTGGGGTTGGCCTCAATAATCGATGCGTATGATCTTTACAAGATTCGAACATGCAACCTCAAACTCTTATATTAAATGTTTCACCAATAAGCTATGACATATTTTATGTATTCTTTGTCAAACAATATTTATATATCTAGTGTTGAAAAGGCTTTTCGTATCGATTTTTAGGATTTAGTGGCGAATGTAAACGATACGATTTCTCAAAATTATATAAATGTGTAAAAATAGTGTGGATATATATTATTATGCTTTCCGTATTGATTTTATATGGGAAAACCATGGCGATTGTAAAATGATACGACTTCCTTAATTATTTCACAAACAGACTTAGCTTGCAAATATGTACAATCGCTACGAAAAGACATTTTTCTTGTAGTGGTATGGTGTTTTTAAATTTTTACTATGAAGAATAATGGGTGACCAAAGCAACAACGTAACTTTAACAAAATGATGGTAGAATGAATATATATATATATATATATATATATATATATATATATATATATATATATATATATATATATATATATATATATATATATATATATTGCAAATGAGTATCATTAATTAGCAACCATTAAACTTTTAATCTCCAAATAAGAAATGATCATAAATTCATTCTCCGTAATTTCTAATGGATGGTTGTCATGCATGCAATGGGTAACTTTAGAGAACACTACATTACTTATTTTTTTTCAATTAATTAAATTTTGGAATGTCAAAAAAAAAAAGTATGAAGTACTCTTAAGCTCATCAATCATCACACATTGAAGTCATTAATCTAGTTGATTTACCTAATATGTCGGCTATCTTCATGGCTTCATTACTAAGATATCCGTTAAAAAGGATTATTAATATTTTGTCTATCTTTTACAAGTCCAAATCTAGGTACAATATTATAAATCATATCCTTTCTTTTTCTTAATATACTAGTTTAATCAGGCTAAACTACTAATATTTTTGGAAGCGAAATTATCCCGCTAATTAAACTTAAGCATATATCAATAAGATAATGTCGTCACTTTTGCTAGCAAAATCTTTATGTTTTAAGACTTTATTGTATGAAAATATGATATACACTTCCTTAAAGCACAATCTGTTAAACTTGTTGTAAACATATCAATTCTAATTTGCGGCATGATTTTAGATATCGAATACAAAAGTAATAACATGTGAACTTTCTGTTTACTAAATTGTTCTATTCTACGTGCGATTAGTGGCATTTTCCATCTAAATTCTAATTGGTCACTGGGTTCACAAGTGCAATAGTAAGTTGAACTATTAAGTTATATTCTTTCTATTCTTTTTATGCAATTTTTGAATTTTTTTTTTCAGTGAATTCGTTATCAATTAACTTGTGAGATACTTAAGTTGTAAGCAATTTTTTCAACGGTATTTTATTAGGCCTAGTAATTGGAAAGATACAAAGTATCGCCTTTGCTTAGCTTATTATATGACACTATTTTGGTTGTACATTTGTACTTTTTGAAGTAGAGATTGACTATGTATACTCAACATTTATTTCTTTATACATTTAAGTTACTACTACAGAGTACATATTTGTACTATTAGGATCACACACATCCTATTTACTCCAATTCATCGTAACAACTTTTTGAATTTCTCAATTTTGGTAGTATTTTTGTGTTGTTCTGAGGGTATACAAATAGATGTTTTGAGATTCTCCTGACTTTTGTAATTAAGGAAGTGATTTCGGAATAAACAAATGTTATATTCTTATATCGTATAAGTGTAATTAATGCTATAACTTGATCAGTTCAAGCGAGATTAGCAAATTTTAAGCCATAGTATGCATTGTAGGAAGGATGTGCTTGCCTTGATTTCTAAGTTATCTTAGCTCTTTATACATAGTAGCTAGTAATTGTCAATACACAAATGTACTTTCAATTTCTTATGAATCAAATCGATAATTATGCATTGATTGATAAGGTAATTCAATTAGTAAAATATATAGATCTTTTTTTTTTTGGTCATATCATAATAACTTCAAGAATTAATAAAAGAATAGAAAGAATCATGTTTATATATGTGTAAAATGTACTATGCTTCCACATAATTAACTCTTTATCATTTATATTAACCCAAAACAACCCCAAAAGAATAAATCACATATATATATATATATTCACTCACAATCACCCTCATCACCTAATTTCTTTTTAATTTACATCAATAAACCCAATATTATTACATCACAAACTCACATATTAGCTTGTAATTCCTTAGACTCAACATTGTTAATTTGCTTCCTTCCACGACCTCTCCTCCTCCTTTGCCTCTTAGGAATAGACCCGAACTTGAGCCTTCCCGTCTCCTTGAACCTCTCTTGCTCGGACGCCACGATCACACACTCCGGTGGTGGGACCGGGTATCGGAGCGTGTCATAACAATATGAGTAGTACATGTACTTCTCCCTAAACCACTTCATGGCCTTTTGTCCCCTAAGAGTAATTTGTGAATACTCCTTATTTTCGATTTCTTCCTTCTTAGCGTTACAGTCCGAAGAGCTTGTTGTGCCCGCTACTTGTTCAATAGGGTCTACAGCACACCCGTCTAGCACAAAGTCGGTGAACTCGGACACGTAGGGCTCAAACTCGTACTTGACCTTGTATCTACCACCCGCGGTGGCCCAGCTCGAGGCGTCCCATATGGTGGCGTAGAGGGACATTGGCTTAGATGGGTAGTCTGATCCCATTGCTTCATTGCGGACTATTTCTCTGATTGGGACGTTGTCTACGTAAAATCTGCATTGCATGAAAATATCTAACGGTTTAGTACGATACAAGTTAAGAATATCTACTGTTGATAGTTCTAAGTCATCACAAAATGATTAAAAATTAAGAGTGATCAACTATAAAATACGTAAAGACCATACTATTACATACATGCTTCATACAATATATATCGCACAATCTTTGTTTTTTTTAAGCCATTTAATGTCGATACAAGTTGTCAAGAAATATAATACGTCATCTTCAAGACTTTAGCAGTTAAACTAACGGATATTTATATATAGTATCTTATGGTTGTTATAGCCAATAACCATATAAGAACTTTATTACAAGTACAATATAAATTTAAGTATTGAAATTGTCTTTATCCAAATAATAAAAAAATCAAATAGTGGAAAAGAGTAGTTGGTTAAAAAAATTTATGACAAATGTGCCCCCATAAAAAAAAATATATTATTAATTGCATAGGAGCTAAAATGAATTTTAAAAACGAAACTCTATAAATGTATAAATAATGATTGAAGGCAAAGAAGCGTGCAAATTCAAAACATTTATTTCATTCATTGCAAAAGAAATGAATGAAACATCATCACTTTAAAAAATTAAACCTCACAAAATAATAAATGAATTTGTGTAGGAATTGTAGTAACCAACATATATAAAAGTTGAATGATTATTTTACTTGAGAATTTAAAATAAGTAGTATCACCTAAATAAGGTTTACAGTTAGGCAAGCTGCTTTGTTGAAAATGACCCATATAATAGTGCACCACAGCTGGGATATATTCCATACTTCAATTCCATGTTTGTGGTACAAATTCAATTAGTCAAAATTTATTTAATCATCACTTATAATTCACACCTTATTCAAATTATCAATAAGTTTATTAATTGGACGGAACCTCACACTATAACAATACCTTCTTAAGGATAACTTTTATAGATTTATTAGTTATGTTATGGTCTTAAAAACATTTTGAATGTATGGGTAAGTAGGGACTAGACTATTAAATATTAATGGCCCATGATATCTATACCAGTAGCACTTTTATACCTATTAATGAAGCGAATATATAAAACATCATGAGACATCATATTTTTCCCGGAAGCAATGATATATTCATATTGGTATGGAGATATTGAACATCCTAATTGCTTTGAAATATTTTAAGATGTCAAATCATTAATTATTTTGAATAATTTTTTTTAATATTTGCAATATTATGAAATAAATAAGGAAAAAATCATACTTAAATGAAACAATATTATATGCTTAGCTAGCAAATATTAACTTTATGTTAGCTAGCAACGATTACACCTTAATGGCTAAGATTTGTTGATTACTATGGACACGGGAGTACTTTATTTTTTTGTATTATTATTTTTTTTAATAGCGGAGTACTTTATTTTATAATTATGAAAATAAATCACTAAATTATAAAGTAGTAAATTGGGCACCATATAAACCCAATTTATAAAATTCCCATAAAATAGGAAAGCTCTCCAATAATAGATTAGATATATTAAGCAAGAAAAGATTTTTATGATTCTATCCAAAGAAAGTATAATTTTAGCATCAAAATATAGAAAAAAAGAAGACGTCAAAATTGGAATACTAGCCAATATGAAAAGTTACCTAAGAATAGAGAAAAAAAAAGAGACGCATGAAACTAAAAATATAAAATATGGTCAAAAAACAACCAAAGGAAGAAAATAAATTCTTTGGCGTTGAAACGCTCTCCTCCATTAATACATTCACCACAAATCTCTCGTCTTTTTTTTTTTTTCAAAATTCCGCGTTACAAAAAGGTGTTGCCTAGGTGGTTAAAGCCAAAACCCAGCTACTAAAAGTCTCCCTTAACCCACCTAACGTGTCAAAACATATGTTCCACTCGAACGAACACGAATACAATTAAAAATATATGTAACGTTCATTCTAATGACCAAACACAAACACAGATACGATATTGACATAACCTAAAATAGCTTAATTATAACATGTCAGCATATGAAAACGTTTTTACCTATACGAACACGACACGAATACGGATACAGTATAGATACAGATACGATACAAACACGAAATAAAATATGTTTAAAGGATTTAGAAGAGGGAAAAGGAACATACATGATGTTTTTACGGGTCCAAAGAATGCTATATTGATGAAATTCTTTAGTAGGATCAAACCATAAACGATATCTCTCTTCTCTTCCTCTACTTGTGCTTCCATTTCCATACATGTTAGTTTGAAATCTCCATGGCTTCCCCTTCAAGTTTCCCAAGAATTCGATGTCCAACTCGTCGTGATTCTTCTCCCATACATCTCCATTTGACGTCTGTATAATATAATTCAAATTCAAATCAATATCAAAATTACTGTAATCTACGACTGTTTTATTTATTACTGCCTACCAAATGGAAAAACGCGTTATAATAATAGAAGGTGTGCTTACATAGAAGGCTACCACGACTCCAGCCGTGTAATTACCGGGCAGCTTAATTCTTGAGCTAAAAAATCCATAATCGTAATATTGTGATGAAATAAATCCTGACCCTGAAAATCATAACCATAACATTAATATTAATTAGATAACACATAAAATAAATATTAATGCCAATTTCCAAGGGTATGTTACAAATTTTCGTTTCACATGACAACATGGCACGAACCAAACCCAAACTTAAGGTGAGAAAATTTAAAATAAAACACGACACGATAACACAACACGAACAAAAAAGAAACGTACCGGCATAGCGATTGAGGTGGAGGTTAGCGCTGCGGCCGTCTTCGGACTTTTTAATATTAAAATCAGCGAAAAGAGGGGTGTATCCGTCGTCGAAGGAGATGGTGGGAAGATTAAACGAAGCGTTTGAAACGACGGTAAAGAAGGAGAGGAGGGAGAGAGTAATAGAAAGGAGGAGATTATTATTTCTTCTTCTTCCTCCTGACATTTTTTTTGGTTTTTTTTTTTTTTTTTTTTTTTTTTCTTATATTTTTGTGATAAAATAAATAAATAAAATGGGGGAGTTTTATTTTCTCTCTCTAATTTTAAAAATTTTCTGTTACGTATTGTACAAGGTTATACAGAAGTAAGCGAGATATAAGGAAGAAGAGGAGAGAGAAAGAAAATGAGAGGAAGAGAAGAAAGATGGCTAGCTATTTGGAATGTGTATGTATGTTGTCTTTATATGCTGATTTTTATTTGTTTTTTAATGACAATTATGCCATTATTATTTTTTGTTTATTACGGTTTTGCCACTGTTTTAACTAGGATGTTGGGTGATTAGGGTCAGTATTAATTATTTCATGAAGGTTTTTTTTTTTTTTTCAATTTAAAAATTATATTAATGGTATAGATATGAGTACAAGTACTAATATATACTCATATTTTCTTTTTTTTTTAGATGAGATACTTTTATTTTCACTATATTTACCACGAGGCGTACTATCTATATTCTCAAATTTTCGTAATTTTATAAGAAAAAAATTATGGAATTTTGTTAAGATCATCTCAATAATACATATGTGTGTTTTCAAAGAAATATTTTTATATAAAGTATTTTTTGTTATTAAAAAATATAAATATTAATAGTTAAAATTATGATTTGATAAGTGTACGCGTAACTGAAGGAAGTATTTGATAATGAACGTAATTATGTGAATTGTATTGTAACCTATACAGAGCAAGTGAGCAACCGAGCATGTGTGATTTATGTACCTAATAGTTTGGTTTTATTGCTAGGTTAAGATGTCATAGACATTTCATTATTGCAATATAACTTTATTAAATTTTGTGTCTTTTTTCCTATTTGATGACTCTTAAAGAAAATATAAACTAATTATTCATTTATTATTATTATTTTCATATATGTATCTAATAATTTTACAAAAAAATTCCCAAAAATACCCTTTAAAAAAGTACATGTGAATGGTATATATCTCATACTCGGAGTTGTCTTACGAGTTGACAACAAATACCAAAAGAGCGTTACCTAAAAATAAAACAAAAACAAAAAGAGTAGACCTTTGGAAAACAATAATTGCATTAAGGGGCCAACTGTTTAGAACTTTAGAATAAAGTTGGGGAGGTGGAGGCCAAATAATTAATTTTAGAGGGGTCTTTCAAATAATTACCTAAAATATAGTAATTATATTATTTAATTTAATTATTTCATACTCTATTTAGTAGTCATCCATATAATCATATCCTCCATAATATGGATTGGCTAATAAGCAACTTTCCTAGGCCATGTGCTTATAATAATAGTACTAATCATCCTTTTTGTTTTGCCTTGTTATAAAAAATTAAAACCACAAATATAATTTTAATGATAAGGTTGGTTGAGCCTCCCTCCTAACATTAATTATTTAACATGTAATTAATATTAATAATATAATTAATAGTTTAATTTTAAGCATCATATTCCACCTAAAATATTTGGCACCTTCTTTCTAATTAACAAATAGTGTATGGTCACCATATACTAAATTAAACAAAATACTAATTATATCTTCTATTTGAATATTAACAAGTGGGAATTGAAAAGACTAGTTGCAACAGTTTATATGAATTTAGTCCAACATATTTAGTCTCTGTCTTACTATATTGTAGTCACAAAATTAGTAGACAAATCAAATTATTGGATGAATGATTTTTATTCTAATAATTTAGGTGTTTCTTGAATAATGTATGAGAGTTATTCTCCTAAAGTTTATGATTTTGTATTACTATGTTGTATATTTATACATATGGAATCAATCCTTTTTTTCAACTTTGGTATTCTCCTTCTTCAAGCAATCTATGTATGTGAAAGTTACGTATATGACTCAGTATAACTTAACACTAGTACTCTTCAAATTTATTCTAGTTACGATGATGGTAACACGGGATGACATAGTCTTACATATTTTCCCACGAAATATAATTTGTCAGATCAATTGATCCGGTCTCACTTTAAACATATAATACGTTCTTATAAAATTAATTAAATTGAGCCCAGAAAATAATTACATTTTCTTTTGACCACAAGCGCTATATACTAGTATACTACAAGTCTACAAGTATAATATTGTACGTGCTAATAATTTGCCACGTGCTGATTAGTTGTTTGTTATTTAAGTCTTGTTGTCTTAAATATTGTGACTCTATATAATGTCAAAAGTCGAAATATTTAATTCAAATTGTAAAACAATCTAACTAGTATTGTTATTAGAAATATCTCCGATCAATCCCATAAATCGAAACCAAAAATTAAAATTGCTCTCTAAGCTAGGCTCTACTGCACTGCTATTCACAAAATAAAGCAGTCGATAGAGTTGAACTTAATACCTCTTGGCTAAGATTCAAATCTCCTTTGTTGTAAGCTAGGTATATTTACCAATTATCATACTATTACTTCTTTAAGGTATTCATGGGATGCAAAGTCAAAAAGCAGAGATACTTAGTCACTTTATTTATGCTCCATGCAATCAAAGTTGGCATCAATTTATAAATTATTGCAAGAATATTAGCAAAAAAATAATAGATGAAAGCTAAGTCTTTTCGATAAAAAAAAAAAAAAAAAAAAATGATTGATGATTTTGTTATGTAACAATGTAATTTTTCACTAGGTTAAATTGAAATAAAATGTATGTATTCTTATTATTGCATGCCCACCTACCGTACTATAAAATAATTAAGACTTTAAATATAAAGTATAATCGTATAATAATATAATATATATACATCAAACAACCAATAATAATATCTAAAAATACGTAGTTGTATAAGTTTATAGCTACCCTGCATTCGACAACATTACAAGCTGGTTATTCACGTAACTAGTGATTATGACTACTTATAATTATGAGAACAAATTAGCACTTATCCTCTATAATCTTCCATATTCATATTTATTGATTTATTGAATAACGTAAGTGGTGACAATTGAAAGATTAATACATGGTAACTAATGATGGATATACAACAATCATACTAGTCTTTATTTTCTCCAAATTCATTAAATTGGACCCTACATCTTGACATTAATTTCATATACTCCGTATATTACTCTATATTTCATATCAAATACAGTCGTTAATGCATAACATAGAATAATAATGGTATCTTTAATCATAAAGTATTGGGTGTAACTAACCATTAGTGAGATGCAAATTTTTTGAGCTCAAATAATATCATCCATCAAATTAATTATGTTAAATTATGATATCACTCCGGCCAATACTTAATATTACACATATCACCGAGATTTTCAAACTAGTCCTTATTAAATGTCAATTTTCAAATGCAATCAACTCTAATGAATTGAAAAATCCTTGGTATTTATATACACTATATATGGAGTAATACTTTCAAAATAAAAATCTTTGTGAAAAGACCTCTAATCCAAGGGTATTTTAGGAATTATAACAATTGTTTTGCCACCTTTTATGACAAAAATAAATAAGCTAACACGACTAAAAGATTACATTAATTTGTTGTAATTAATGCCTAAAGACTTTAATCTAGAATTCTTGACAAGATAAAATGTGAGTTGCATGCTTTACCCAAAATAGCCTTGGATGAAATTGATTCTAAACACTCCGTAATAAGTATATATACACAATACACATGCAATTTAATTTATTTTTATTTTTATTTTGATTATTTAAAAAATAGGAGTATCTTATGATGGAGTGCAATAATTAGTACTCCATACTAGATAGATGTTGATGTTAAAGGTATAAATGTCCTTTTAGGGGTTGTTTTTGTTACAATAAATGATCTAGCGAGAATGTCAAATTGTTGTACTGCGTTTTGCAACTGACAACTCATATGAGTAAAGATCACTCCATGTCCATACAATTACAATTATACTTCATAATAACCTTTTTATTACTTATATTATTGTGGGGATCTTAGGAATTTTGCTAGGATATACTTGGTATATCAGATAATGCCTACAGGTCAGCTTAAATTTTGGATGGACTATACAATTCCTTCCTCCGTCGTCCTCCCCACTCTACAACTTTTTATGTTTTGAAGTTCGTCTCTCATAATTACTGGAGTACGTCATTTCTAATGTAATCTAGCTCGATATAGCATGTGAGTAAGAGAATACATAACATCATTTTGTGTGATCTCGTGAATATATATTATTTAACTATTCAAAAGTTTAGTATCCAATTAAATTTGTTCTTAAGTTGCATCCGTGCACATTTATGCATGTCATGTGTGTACATGTAAACAATTTGACATGTTAAACTATCATAGAAAGTAAAGCGAGTAATTAAATAAGTCATCGTTACTAGTTTGGCTTTCCATTTTGAACAATATGTTAAAAATGCAAGCATCACACCTAATAAATGAATGAAGAGACAAAAGAAGTATAGAAGAATGAGGTATAACAAAAAGTTGTATATGAAAAAAAAAGTGGATGTCAAAAAAATCACGGAAATGCATGCGGGTAGAAATGACCCGATGGCGACTGAAGAATTTGGATAATCCAAGTAAACAAGTGATATTGCATGTTATTAACAACCCGAATTTAATGGCATTACAAATAAAATGGATAAGATTGGAAATAAAAACAAATTTATTTGGTTGGCTATGACCAGATTCAACAGTTGTCTGCTTAACGACTTTATGTGTTTGATGTTGCCACCCAATTGTAATATGGACCCCCCAACCCTAAACTTTGATTTTTGATGTGATTTGTACCACTAAATGCTTATACTATAAACTTTTTATGAGTTTATATAAAACAATACGAGTAAGGTTTTTGGACAAATTTGCTATTATTGTGAAATGTGATAATGTTGATCTCTTATAATTGGGGAGTATTTGTTTTTTGAAAATCGTCTTATGGGGGTGTTTATATATCATTAAATTGTGTGTATAATTTATTATAATTGACTAACAGAGTAAATTTAAAATATATAACTGAATATTAATACAGTTACGCGATTTAGTATTGCATTGCCATTAACATACTAATAGAGAATATCATCTAAATTATTGTTGACAAGGTAATGGACACTTTTTATAGATTGAATAAACAAAGTTTTTGTTGATATTTTACATCAAATCTCATCTAAACTTGGGTTGACTAATTATAGCAAGTAATGAGCTAAATAAAATTGATAAAGTACCAAATCCGTCTACTATAATTTAAATGTATCATGTCCTCAAACTTCTTTTTGAGATCACAATGACCTACTTTAATTCTTACATACTTCGTACTTATATTCTTGCAAAATACTACCTTAATAACATTGATTCAACAATAAAGTTGATGTAATACTGATCTTCCTTCGAAAGTTCTAATCTTATACATACTCGGAGTAAATCATATTGTATCTATAATTATGACTTGAGTGAAATGTGATATTAACGAAATCCACCACTGGCTTTCAGTTATTGGGCTCGAGGTCGAATCCTCATTCCTTCCTCCCCCAAGAGTTGTACCTCCCGGAAAAAAAAAAAAAAAAAAAAAAAAAAAAAATCCTCTGTTGTGTAATTTCATTGAGAATTTTAATATACAAGGAAAACAACCAATATGGGTTAGCTCTCTACAAATTTATATGACGAAAATGAACAATACAACTTTTTTTCAGCTATTAACAAAACTGTACTTGGATTCAGCATAGTCTTCTGCATCCCACAAAAATGAACCAAACGCGACTGCTTCTAAAATTAGCATCGTCAGTCCAGAGAAAGTAATCGAAATAATCTCATCATTCTGTGTCTCCAACACACCCCCATCGGTAATCCTGATATCTGGTCGACCAAACAAGGCTTGGGTCTGCTTTTCAATCAACGACATTGCTTCCCTAGATCTTATGGTTGCATAGCTCTGAAGAGTTTCAGGATCCAAGTACATGACATATGACCTCAGTTTGTAGTTCTCACCATCACCAATATCCATAGGTTCCTCGTAAGGGACATAATTTGTTATATCTCCATCAGCTGGGATTTGGATTAGTGAATCTGGATCCCATAGTGGGTTTTGAGGTAATGAATCCTGAAGCCTGGTTGGATTTTTGCCAAAGTCTTCTGGAAGAGTTTTCATAGCTCTTTCAAGTTGGTATCTCCGATCAACTCTTCGAAGAAAATACCCATACATTATGGAGGCAGCATACAACTTACCAAGTTTTACTTTGCTCATCTCAACAAGAGTCTGCAAGGGACCCAGACCCGCAAGGCGCTCGCCTAGTACAAGGGACAAGTGGCTTTGTATCATTTCTAACGCTTCCACAGAGTGTACAGATTCGAGTTTCTGTTCTTGGTTTGGCCAGAAATCCACCCTGCCAGTTGGATCTGAACTCGGGGATATATTTGGGATCATAGAGATGTTTGTTTCCACGAATCTGTGTACAATTAAGCAGTATATAATGTCCTCTAAAGCTTTTCGCCTTTCCTTCTCTCTTACTTCAGCTATTCTCCTGTAATCATCATACTACAAAACTCAGGTTACTTTTGTCTAGTCAGATCAGCTGGATGGATACATCAACATTTGCATGAATAGCGTGTCAAGTTGTCAACTGCTCCGGTGCAACAAAGCCTTACTCGGTTACTCCCAAAATGCTTAGGGGCAAAAAAAAAAAAAAAAAAAAAAAAGAAGAAGAAGAAGAAGCAGGGCAGACTTTCTGAATGAAGAATGAACAAGTGCTTCAGATGTCTAGTGTACAATTTTGTTCATTCATCTGAAAGCATCAGACATTGGCCTAAGAAAAAGACCAGTAATAAAAAAAAAAAAAAAAAAAAAAAAAAAAAAAAAAAAAAAAAAAATGTCTAAACTAAGCTTGTTGAAGACTGATGTGTGAATGGTACCAGATTGTTGGTTCTTGAATTTAAAATCGGTTAACTTATAAGAAAAAGTACACTCATGGAGTCAAGTTAAAGTTTGCATGAAACACTAGAAGAGTGACAAAGGAATGAAGAAAAAGTAAGGAAATCCCACTCAAGAATATTATACTTTGTAATAAACTAGTACTGCAAGCAGAAAAGCCATATTGATTTATTACAACATTTTATACAAGTATATATCTAAACATTAGTGCTGCACACGGAGTTCAATAGTATCAATGCTCCTATAACTGAAATGATGTTACGGAGTAGAAATTCTGAACTGTTAAAATTCTACATCTTGAGTAGTCAAAACCAAGAGAGATCGTCCAAAGATTCAAACGCTAAATATATCGCTTTTACATACCATTTTTGGTAGCTGGTTATAGAAATGGTGATGAGAATTAATTTAAGTGCAATTTGACAAGAAAAGTAACCTTACCCCCAAATATTACCCCCCAAATGGTAATGGATGGTTAAGAAAATTAGTGAACAAAAAGAGATAATTTGGGGTGAACTGCCATTAGTATATGGACATTGATTTCTCAAACAAATCTATTTACAAATTCATACCATTACTACCATTTACTACCACTTACCAAACGGGCTGAGAGTAGGCCAGTTTGGATTTCAAAGGAAAGTGAATAAAGCAAGATGAAAGGCAATAGATACTCCTTTGGTGTTTATGAGGATGCTGTCGCCTCCTTTTCATCAACCAAAGATGATAGGAAGAAAAGGACGGAAACACTAATGAACAATGAAGAGTGCACATTAAAAAAATGATAGGCACGGAGAAATCTACCTGTATAGGGAGAGGTCTTCAGTTGATGATGGAGCTTCTTCCTTTTGGGCATCTCTGTCATTTTGCAGGTTCTCAAGCTGCTGGTCAATAGCTGCAGGGAGGAGATGTGGGTGTGTTTGCAGTATTTGTGTCAGCAGTTGCCCAGCTGGAGACTCCAAGTGAACAGGGGCAATAGGTGCCAAATTTTCTCCTGAATGATCAGATGCTCTCACCAAAAATCCCCTCGACTTGTTCTTGTCCAGTCCTGTGGCAAGTTTTCCAATGTAAAACGAACTACAACCCTGCAAATAAAGATTCAAAAATTGATGAATTCGGAGTCACTGAGTGACTAATATTTACTCAGATAAGCCCCACAATTTAGAATTATGGGCATCCAAGCAAGAAAGAAAAAAAAAAGGGACGGCCTACAAAGTTGCTACAAGCTAAGCTTATCTAAGCTAGATAGAAATCAACTTTCTAGTGTTGCATATAATCATGCAATTCAGACTGCTTCCTCCACAATCACTCAGCCAACAAAATGTCAATGCACTAGCGAACTACAGAGATAAGCTTAGGCCCAATAAAGGTGATGACTTCTTTTATTTTTTTTCAATTTATTAAATATTGCATTTGTTATACTTAGCGCAAATAGCCAAATACTAACAACTTTTTTTTAGAGATTAGCAAATATTTATAACTTAGCTATCTACTATCAGAATTCACAGCCAGACAAAGAAGACTTGCATATTCTTCGGAAATCAGATAACCCTTCATAAAGGTCTATAAATCTATCAAAACAAATTCTATTCTTCCCATAAAGAAAATAGATCATCACATCAAAGGAGGATTGGAATCAAAATGTATACTTCATCACTAATTTACAAGTTTCTTATATTACAACTTTAAAGCACATCAAATAAAGTGGACAACGTGTGTCATGAATAAAGCAAGACTTTACAATCAGATTCATTAGTGCAAATTGTGAACCAGTACCAAATCTCATACTAGCGAATTAGGAAACACTGGCCCATTTGCAACTACATAGTGTTACATACAATCTTCATCTCTCTCGTAACACACAAGGTGAACAAAGTCACTTCCAATGAAAAGGGAAATTGAATGTATTTTTTATTCATAATCTCCAAAGCAACCAAGGATCTTATACGATCCAGAAACACTACAACTTTATTTCAACACAATGTACCCTCAATTCTCTGCCTCTCCCTTTAATCATAGGCAAGATTCATAGTTGGCCAGTTGTTAGACCAATCACAGTCTCCAACAAGATACAAGTTTCTTTATTCATAGACTTGTAGCAAAGGTTCTCCACAAAATTACTACTTTTGCTCCTTTGAGTTGGTTACAGTTACTATTTTAACAAGAATTAGGGAGGATACGAGAGAGAGAGAGAGTATAGCAAGTGAGTTGGATACGAGAGAGAGAGAGTATAGTAACAAAGTTACTATTTTCGCCTGTTCCTTTGAGTTGGATACGAGAGAGAGAGAGAGTATAGCAAGTGAGTCCCATGTAAAAAAGTGTTGTAAGGGGGGTTGCAAGTAGTAAAGAGAGAGTTGCATGTAGAGTAGGGAAGGGTAAAAGTGTAAAATAACTTTACAAAAATGGATGAGAGAGGAAGGGTAACCAACTCAAAGGAACAGGCGAAAATAGAACACTAACCCAACTTAAAGGAACCGGGGAAGTAAATAGTAGCAATTAAACTTTGCAGCAAAATTGGAACATTAACTAGCCTCTAGAAAACGAGACTCGGAAATATGGTTTTGCGGCATTGCTAGGGTTTAAGAAAACAGAAGATACGGATTTGGAAGTATCCTAACCAATAAACTAGAGTAAGTAGAAGCTAATTTAGATTGCTAGAAAGCATGGGGCCACAATTACATGCAATCCATCAGCAACTGGCTTAATGACTTTAAAATCACAAGTCATGCTTATTACAAGCAAATCATAAAGATATATAATGACAAAGAACAGAAAGTAGAGGTGGCAAACAAATTCTAGATAACTAAGACCATACAGACACACTTTTGTATAGTAAAGAACAAAAAGAGTTTTGTTACAGACACTTGACATGGTGAATTGTTGGCAGACTGGCAGCTATTACTTCCTCATTTCTCTACAATTCTACATTCCTATTGACATGGTGAAAATCAAGAGTTTTCACTATGGCAATCTAAGAATTGGGGTAGGCAAATGGGTGCTCTAAAAGTTATTATATACGGAGTACTTCAAAACTTCATCAAAGATTCATAAAAACTAACTCTAATCAAGTAACTTTGATCAGGTATCATTTTTCAATTCATTAAAAGATCCCCAAAGTAAAAAACGAGAAAAACTCTAGAGAACACCAATACCATGATTTGTCTAAACAAGAAAATGCACCAAACCATGCACCCTAGTTTCCATGTACAACTAGTCTCTAAGATAATGATTTTATACTCTAAAATCAAAACCCTTTACACAAATCTACTCCATAACAAGTTCTCCTCCACTCATCGCTCATCTTAATTGCAAGTTAGATTGTGCGAATAAGCTTCAATCAGCCAAGTTATATTCCCTACCTCTATACACTTCAATGCTACTACAAAGATATCATACTATCCAGTATCCATTGCTTTCAAATTCTTTATCGGTGCTCTTATCAACTACAATAAGGATAAAAATTAGCTAACATTATCAAATTTGTAATTTCTAAAGTCCACTAGATAATAGATAGTTACTTGCAGAATCATCTTACTTTTCTATTGCTAGGTTTAAAAGAAGTCCTAAAAAGAACAGAACAATAATTGAGATATGTAACTATTCAATACCAAAAATACTACCACCCGTTTCATACCAAAACTAAAGAACCAGTAATACTACCATCAGAGTCATGATACATAACCCCTTTGCACATTCTAGCTTCTACACATATATCCCAATTCCCAAATAGGGCAAATAGTCCCTTGGTCCGAAATCAATAGTCACGTCGATAATGTAATTTGAACTCGTAATGTCACAACTAAATCTTGACGAGACGGAGGGAGTAAATAAAATCACAAAAGCAAAGATAAAAACATTGTTCAATTTTTCAATTCAGTAAATATATCCGCTTAACTATTTACGCATACAGGTGGCATTAACAAACAACAATACCCTGAATTCAACAAATTAAACCTAAAATTACAGGCAGAATTACAAAAACCCCAATTTTTCTTCTCTTTTAACGATGGAAAATTCGAATAAAGGATTAATCTTTCTATGTGTTAAACCTAGAAATGATAAATTAAAGATAAGCATGGAGATTAAGAAGAAAGAACAATTAAATGGCATCTGATTAAACTTATTTGTAATTCAATTAAAAAAAACATACTTTGATAGAATTAGCAGAAGTAGGAAGAAAGGAATAGTTGAAAAAATTCTTGAATTCAGGAGACCGATAAGAAGCAGTTGATGGTATGGCTACTAAAACGTCGCTAATTGCACCTGAAACCAGCATCTTTCTTGCAGAAGAGAGAGAAAAGCGTCAGATTTTTTTGGGGTGTCCAAAATTCTACGAGTATAATTTTTGGTTTTATTGTTCTACGCAGTATCTTTTGTGCAAGATTTTCTTCTACCAGCGCAAATATTTGCATATAGCCCCAAAAGAAATCGGAGTATAATTGTTAATCATACTTCCTCTGTTCTTTATTACTTGACCCTTTGACCGTCTTTTGTGAATAATATGTAAGGAAAAATATTTTCATGTATAATCTTTTTGGATTCGTCTCAATAAGTACTATCATAATATATAACTTTTATAATTTTTTACTTATGGAGAATATAAGTTATTGATCGTTAAAGTTTTGCATTGGCATGCGTGATAAAAGAAACAGGTCAAGTAAAAAAGTGTTAATATAAGGAAGAATATCTTAGGGAATATATTTGATATATATGTGTTTATATTATGATATCTTTAGGTAGGATAATATTTACTAAGATAAGATAGATATGAATTAGATTCCTACGTTGATTAGGTTTCTAAGATATGTCTATAAATATTTGATGAATGATGAATGAGAAGAACAAGACTTTGAGATTAATTTATCATGGTATCAAAAGCCAGGGTAAGAATACAATTTTTTTTCGCCTTGAGTAAAATCTGAAATTAAACACACAATTTAATCGAACCGTAGTTGAAGCAGACCAAAGATGGGTGAAAAAACTCCGGTGGATTTGACGTATTATCTGGGATCAAGTGATGGTCTGGGTAATATCATTACGCCTATACAATTGCGTGGTGAAAATTATGATGAACGGGCTCAAGCGATGTGAAGGTCTTTACTGGCTAAGCGTAAATTCGGCTTTGTAGATGGTACTATTGCAATGCCAAAGACGGATGCAAAGAAGATGGAGGATTGGATTGCTGTTCAGTCCATGTTAGTTTCTTGGATAACTAATACTCTTGACTCGAAGGTTCGATCGACCATTGGAGATTATGATGATGCGAGTGTCCTATGGCAAAATCTTAAGAACCGATTTTGTGTAGTTAGTGGCACCCGTGTTTGTCAACTGAAGACTGCTTTGGGAGCGTGTCAACAGTCTTCTACAGAGTCCGTAGCAGATTATTTCGGCAGGCTCTCGAAGATTTGGAAGGAGCTCTTGAATTATGTTCGGGTTCCTAAATGCGGATGTGGGAAGTGTGAGTGTAACATTGTTACACAGGTAGAAAGTATTAGAGAAGAAGACTACCTGCATTATTTTTTGATAGGCTTGGACGCACACTACGCAGCGATTCGGGCTCAACTACTTGCACAATCACCTTTGCCAAGTGTGGATGTTGCTTACCAAAATGTAGCAATGGCGGAAAGAATGCGAGATGGGAGTATGAAGGTAGAGAATGCTGTGGCGTTTAAGGTGGACAAGGCAAAGACAAAATATGAGGATAATAGTGACAAGTTTTGCAATCATTGTAATCGCATAGGCCATGACGAGAGTGGGTGTTTTCATATCATTGGTTACCCCGAGTGGTGGGGGGACCGTGGTCGTGGAGGAAGAGGCAGAGGTCGTGGTGGCCGGGGAGGAGCACGCAATTCTGGCAGCAACTCGGCATCTACTTCATTTATTTATTGAAAAATAAAACAGAGGTCGAATTAATGTTTTTGAATTTTGTTGCAATGGTAAAAAGACAATTTGATCATGTTATTAAAATTGTTAGGAGTGATAATGGCACAGAATTTAATAACTTGAAGGATTATTTTCATCATAATGGCATGATTTTCGAAACTTCTTGTGTGGGAACCCCGCAACAAAATGGGAGAGTAGAGAAAAAACATCAACATATATTGAATGTAGCCCGGGCTTTGAGATTTCAAGGGAATTTGCCATTAAAATTTTGGGGTGAGTGTGTTTTAGCGGCATGTCATTTAATTAATAGAACTCTAACTCCTTTACTTGATAACAAAACCCCTTTTGAAATATTATTCAATAAACCACCGACGTATGAATATATTAAAGTATTTGGTTGTTTGTGTTATGCTCACAATCAAAAGACCAAGGGAGATAAATTTGCAAGTTGTAGTAGACGGTGTGTTTTTTTGGGATATCCATTTGGTAAAAAGGGTTGGAGAGTTCTAGATTTGGAAAACGGGGAGATATTTGTGTCCCGTGATGTGAGATTTTTTTAGAGTACTTTCCCATATATAGAAGATTTGGTGAAGGAAAAATCGGGGGTACATGAGCACTTACAGTTTGGGGCACTAGAGGATGTTTGTAGTGATGACGAGGGGTGGAGTGCAGCACATGAGGAGCCCGGGGTGCAGCACCAACAGCCCGTAGCCCAGCACCGGCCAGAGGGTGCTGGAGATGCCGCACAGCCCCAGGACAACGTTGACCAGCCTACAGCAACACCAGCGGACGCTGGCAGGGAGTATGGGAGTGACGGGCAGCAGCCAGGCACTGAGCAGCAGCGGTAGTGTCATGAGGGGCGTGCCGAGCCCGTGCAGCATCGTGTGGAGGGGAGTGTTGAGGACTTGGGGAAAGGTAAACGACCAAAGATACCAAACACTAAATATCGAGATTTTGTCACTCACACAATACGGAAATACAGTCCATCATCAAGTACATCGACTCCTATATTATCTTCCTCAGGTACTCCTTATCCTCTCACATATTTTGTTGATTGCTCACGTTTTTCTGAGAAACATAAAAAGTATATTGCAGCTATAACAGCAGGGAACGAGCCTAGATCTTTCAAAGAGGCAATGAAACATGCAGGTTGGCGAGATGCGATGGCTGCAGAGATAAGAGCTCTAGAAGAGCAAGGCACTTGGGTACTTCAGAAACTTCCACCAGGGAAGAAAGCCTTGGGAAGTAAGTGGGTGTATACAGAGAAACGTGATGAGCATGGGAACTTGTTAAGATTGAAAGCACGATTGGTGATACTAGGCAATCATCAGGTGGAAGGTCTTGATTACAATGAGACATTTGCGCCAGTTGCAAAGATGACTACAGTTCGAACATTCCTAGCAGTAGCAGCAGTGAAGAATTGGGAAGTACATCAGATGGATGTGCACAATGCCTTTTTACATGGAGACTTGGAGGAGGAAATTTACATGAAAATTCCTCCAGGTTTCAATAAAAATAACTCTGATTATGTGTGCAGGATGAAAAAATCATTGTATGGTTTGAAACAGGCTCCCAGATGTTGGTTTGCAAAATTAACTGCAGCTCTGAAGAAGTACGGATTTAAGCAATCCTACTCAAATTATTCTTTGTTCACATTCACCAAAGGAAAATTGCAGTTGAATGTGTTGATATATGTTGATGACTTGATTGTTGCAGGGAGCAATAAAGAAGCCTTATCAAAATTTAAGGCATACTTAGGAGATTGTTTTAAGATGAAGGACTTGGGAGTATTAAAATACTTCCTAGGACTTGAGGTTGCGAGAAGTAAGCAGGGAATTTATATTTGTCAACGGAAATATGCATTAGACATTATTTCTGAAACTGGTTTGTTGGGAGCTAAGCCTGCAGATTTTCCGATGGAACAAAATCATAAATTGGCTCTTGCGGAAGGCAGAGTATTGGAGGATGTGGAGAAATATAGACGGCTTGTTGGTCGTCTGATTTATTTATGTGTAACTAGGCCGGATCTAGCATATTCTGTTCATATTTTATCTCAGTTTATGCAGAATCCGAAGGAAGCACATTGGGAGGCCGCACTTAGAGTGGTGCGTTATTTGAAGAAACATCCAGGGCAAGGAATACTTCTTCGCTCGGATAGTGGATTGCAACTTGAAGGTTGGTGTGATTCTGATTGGGCTAGTTGTCCTTTGTCTAGGAGGTCTTTGACGGGTTGGTTTGTGTTACTTGGTTTCTCCCCAATATCATGGCGGACCAAGAAACAACCCACAGTTGCTACATCGTCTGCAGATGCGGAATACAGGTCAATGGCGGCTACGACATGTGAACTAAAGTGGTTGAAACAACTACTACGAGCTTTGGGTGTACAACATCCGCAGGGTATGAAATTATTTTGTGATATCCAGTCAGCTTTGTACATTGCTAAAAATCCAGTATTTCATGAAAGAACGAAACATATTGAAATTGATTTGCATTTTGTAAGAGATGCAATTCAGGAGGGACTGATTTCACCTTCGTATGTACCTACGAAGGAGCAGCTAGCAGACATTTTTACCAAAGCCTTGGGGAAGGCTCAGTTCGAGACTCTACTTTCCAAGTTGGGCATTCGTGACCTCCATGCTCCAACTTGAGGGGGGATGTTAAGATAAGGAAGAATATCTTAGGGAATATATTTGATATATTTGTGTTTATATTATGATATCTTTAGGTAGGATAATATTTACTAAGATAAGATAGATATGAATTAGATTCCTACGTTGATTAGGTTTCTAAGATATGTGTATAAATATTTGATGAATGATGAATGAGAAGAACAAGACTTTGAGATTAATTTATCAAAAAGAACAGAGAAGTATTTCATATTATTTGTAACAATTAGACATTTTTCCTCTCTAGTTTATATCAAATCGTTGCAAATAATATGAAACGGGCGGAGGTAATACTAACTGAATAGGCGAGTAACTCCGACTGACTAAATTACCCTTAATCGACTGAGTAACCTTTGACTAAGTAATTCCTGACCGAATAACCCTAATTGATCGAGTAAGGGTCTGTTCTGATTGACTGAACTGAGCTGAACTTATTGGAGCTGAACTGAACTGAAATGTATTGAAAATTAAGATAAGAACTTAACTTAACTTAATTTATTGGAGTTGAATTGAACTGAAAATAAGTTGAAAAGAACAGACCCTAAATAAATAATCCCTGCCACAATTTGTGATTCTCAATTGAAAAATATTTTGACACTTTTGCAAGAAAGATGCTGGTTTCATGTGCAATAACAATAATAATTCACACTCCGGGTTTAAAATTTCTTAATTTTGTGATCTTAATTCTATCGACGGACCTAGCAACAAGTGATACGAGTTATGATTTATCGGATTTTAAAAAGCAAATCGAAATCTCAACAAAACGTTAGAGTGGTACTACACCAATCCCGTACTGTTAAAAAAACACTTTAACCAAACATCTCTGAATGGTACAATGCCCTGTAATCCTGTAATAAGTTTTTAGCTGATCACTAAATTAAAAATAAAATCATGCATAAAAATGTGTACAAACAAGCTAATAACAAGTGCTTGCTATATACCAATATGGCACTCTGCAGTTTTAAATAAAATTTATAAAGTGGTTTCTACTTTTACTCTAAGTTTCAAACTACATATGAACAGTTAATCCATTCCTATATAGAAGATTTATCACTCAACTTTCAGACATTCTGCTTGAGATTGAATCCTCATTCCTTCGTGCCCAGGTGCTGCAACTCCTCAAACTTCAATGTACAAGAAATCAAAGAATATGTGTTAGTTTTGTGCAGTTTTATATGATGAAGCATACACATTTCTCAACTATCAACTCTATAGCATTTCGAGTTGACATAGTGTTATGCATCCCACAAAAATGAACCAAATGTAAGTGCTTCCAAAATCAGCAATTTCAATCCAAGGGGAGTAACCGAAACAACTTCATCATCATTTTTTGTCAGCAACTTTTTTTTTACCCACGTCAGGAAGCCTGATATCTGGTAGATCAAACAAGGCTTGCATCTGACTTTCGACCAATGGCATAACTTCTTTTGACATTGACTCTGCATAGTTAATAAGAGTTACTTGATTAATGTGTTTGACATATGAACTTAGATCTTTATAACATGGCTCTTCACCTAAGTATTCAATGAGTGTATCTTTATCCCATGTAGAGCTATCAGGAAGTTTTAGCGATGATCTCTCAAGTCGGAATTTGTGTTCAACAGTTCGAAAAACATACCCATTGACAATGGAATCAGCCCCATTATGTCCACTACAGTTCTCCTTTTCTTCTCAGTTCTTTCAATTATTATCCTGAAATCATCATAATACAAAATTCAGTTTAATCATGTGTAAGAAAACATTGTCACAAGGGCTTAAAAAATTGTTTAAATTAAACCTGTTGAAGACTTAAGTGTGAATGCTGCCACATGTACATGTTAGTGTACTAAAATCGGTTTAATGTATTAACCCTCATGGTACATTCTATATATCAATCAAATAATGCAAGTTTCCTTATATACCCACGACATGAATTCAATACCAAGAAAGAAAAACCAGTAATACTACCCAGTTTCCTGTACCCACCATAATTGTTAGGGTTGGTGAGTGCACAACGAAAGTGAAGATGTGTATTGTTTGAGAAATATGAATGTAAATGGTAACTGGCAAGATAATTAATATAAACGAACACACGATTTATATAACGACGAGCACTTTTATTCCACTATATAATAAAATAGGAGAGTACAATTTTTTCCTTTTGGGTTTGTATTACAATATGACTCTCTCTGTATTTATTCACAAAGGAGTATTACAATTAGAGTATAGTGGATTTGGTAGAATTGTAAATTTGGCGGAGGTTTACAATAAGGGTATTTGTATACAACCTCTGGTCCAAATTACTCGGAACAATTTGGACCGGAAGTAGTATTTGTGTGTGGCTCTTTCTGTATGTGTTGCTTCTTGTCTTGTTTTTGTGTTGCTTTCTTGACAATATGTGCCTAAGTCACACATATATATACTTGTATATGGCGGTTGAATATGGCGGTGATGTAATGATATTTTGTGTCAAGAATCCTCTTTTGTGTTCCGATCGATGAAATTAGCTGGAAAGCTTCTCTGTAATATAAAGCTGCTCTTTCTACAACAGAAGCTGAGTATGTAGCAGCAACCGAAGGTATAAAGGAGGCAACATGGCTGCGAAGTCTTGTCACGGATCTTGGTGTACCACAAAGAGTCACTGTTGTGTGTTGTGTATTCTGATAGTTAGAGTGTTATCTTTCTCATCAAGAATGATGCTTATCATCATAAGACCAAGCATATTTCAGTCAAATTCACTACGTCAAAAACACAAGTGCTGAAGGAGAAATTGCTGTCAAGAAGATTCACACTTCAGAGAATCCTGCAGACATGCTCACAAAACCACTTCCTACCACTAAGTTTGATCATTATTTGAACTTAATGGGAGTTCATTCTTTCTAAGCCCTTCGGGGCTCATATGACGAGTTACCATGGAATTTGGTCCAAGGTAGAGATTGTTAAATGTGGCCCAAATTTCATTAGGCGTAAGTCTTTGACCCAATTAAAAGACTTCTCTAGAGATTGAAGGATCATGCATAAGTCGGTGAATACATAGGTTTAGTAAGTTTGACGGGTTAATCTTCACATTTCTAGAAGCTTATCAAGATTTCATTAACCGACATAATGCTAGTATATATATATAGACGATGATGGGCATAAATTTGGGCATCTACAAAAAGTCAACCACATTTTTGCATACATTACTAATCTCCTAAAATTAATCTCCTCTTTGTAATCATTCCACTATTTCCTTTACTCTTTTAAGACACTCTATATAAATTGGGGTTACTTTGTAATCTCATATTATAGTGAAATTATTTTGGTGCTCGTCAATAGAGGTTTTTCACGTTAAATATTGTGTTCCTTTTATTGCTTATCTTGCGTTTTATCTTTATAATTTCTCGATTTGTTTTACGTTTTTGTTACGTGTTCATACCCTTACAATAATCATGATACAAACATTTGCACAATCTAGCTATGAAAATATATTCCAACATTCCCTCGATACGAAATCAATTGTCACGTCAAGTGTAATATTCTAACATTTTCAATTATTATTATTATTTTTTTTTTTTTTTTTGGTGTTTAGAGAGCCACAAGGGCGGGGGTGAGAATCGATCCCAAGATTTCCTGGAATCGGGAGGGAAGCTCTAACCACTTGAGCTATCCCTCACTCTCACATTTTCAATCAAAAAATAGAAATAATTCTTTTGAACTACATTACAGTGCCAAAAATGCCAAATAAAGACAATTTTAACAAACATCAACTTAATATATAACAGGAAGAAATAATTACAAAAAATTATCACAAAGTTTTAATAATTTCATATAATAGAAAGAAAACCCAGAAAAGATTATGTTAAACATACCTAAATATTAACATTAACAACAACTAAATGCCATCAAATTACATTAAAATGGGTAGTTGATTAAGTACAAAAATTCTATAAAAACTTACTTCGTTAGAATTTGCAGAAATAGGAAGAAAGGAATGCTTGTATTATGACATTTTCTTAACTTCAAATGAATAATGAGAAGCAGGTGATGCTAAATCTATCAAAACGTTGTCAATTGCAACAAAAACCGCCATTTTTCTTGAAAGAGAGAAAGCGTCGGAATTTGTAAAGATTTTGTCGGAGTGTCGAAAATTCCTAAGTGATGGATTTTTGGGTGAGAATCTCTTTTTTGTTTTTGTTTTCCTTTTGTTTTTGTTTTTAAGGGGAAAAGAAAATGTCTTTTATATGCAATGATATTTGCGAATTTGCTTATTACACATATACTTAGATAACACATTGCGCATTTGCACGTAACTTTATCACAATTTCATAAAGAGTAAGCAAAACATATGTTATACTTACCTCCATTTTTTTAGTAACTTTTAGAAGTTGACACATTTTCTTTTTAGGTTAATTTTATACTTCTTACTTGCTTTTTAAGTGTACCCCACTTGCTTTATCATTCTCTCTCCTCTCCTTAATATATGTGCCTAAATGGAACGTGACAACTAAATAGAAACGGAGGTAATTATAACATTTAAGTATTATCTAAAGATTTATGATTATTATTAATAGAAAAATGAAAATAATTTATTTGACATTGACTTCTTAGTTGATCTGAAAAATATTTGAAGTAAATATGTAATAACAAACCGTGTTAAGTGAATAAAGATCACGTGACCTCACATGTTTCAATTCACTTTATTTTATTTACTAAGTTAAAATTGTGTCGAGATAGTTGAGAGGAAGGTTTCCCTAATGTTATTCAATATTATAATGGAAATATGACGCATATAAAAAAATATACACTTTATATGATAGCGGATCTAGGAATTTAAAAAATAGTGTTAAGTATTTTCACTTAAGAAAGTATTGCAATTTTTTAAAAAATAAAATAAAATAAACACCTTAGGTAAAGAGATGGTATTGACTTTTAAGAGTGAGTGTTTTATTTATTTATTATTTTTTTATAGGTATAGAGAAGGACTTAAACAGGTTGAAATCTCTCACATGTCCACCTACAAGCTAAGCCCTTTAGAAATGAGAGGAAGGACAGGGGAATCCCCACCCCCAAAGTTAGAGGTTGGGGGTTCATGACTTCATGTTCAGATATAATATTGGTAACTGGTAAGCTGTCCAGGTTAACCCATCCCATCCCACCCCACCCACAAAAAAAAATAAATAAATAAATAAAATAAAAATCAGTAAACAAGACATAATGTCAAAAACCATTCATATACTGCCATAAATTGCCACAAATAATAGCAGCAAAGGTGAAAAGTTGAAGCTATAACTATTTAATCCTAGAGAAGAAGAATCATGCCCTTTAAACTAATACGGGCATGGCAAACAAGACAGAAAAAAATCTTCCATATACAGCTACATTAATGGTACATTATCTTCCTCAGAATTATATTCTCTGTAAGCCGCATTTAGGGCAATCAACTCTTGCAGTATCGCTATTACTACGTCTTCTACCACGATACAAATGGGAACCTCGGCATGCCACAATATCAACAACTGCATTATGATCCCAAAAATTTGAGATTTGCCAAATAGGATGTTATAAATGATCTGTAACAAAAAGGACAGATTTTGGCATGACTGTATGCAGACTGCAGAGGTATGCTAATGACTTCAAGTAACTACTATGTTAGCTTATGCTTCATAAAACTTTGCTGAAGCAGAAGGGCAATGACTCAGATCTTAACGACCACTCTAAACTTGATCTGTTTTGCTGCTCTCCTTAGTTTCACTAATCATATGATGTTCAGCTCGATTAGATCCTAAATCTTCTGGATTTTCACCAAGTCTCTCCTGCAGAAGGGAAAAGATTATTATTTCCTTTAAAAGCATATACTAAAGATAGGCAGGGGGAAGTAAACAGGTTTACATGGTTCCAAGTTATCATATTTTTTTATGATGATTTCCAAAAGTCAACTTCTAAAAATCATGGCATAGACAATGAAAGAGAGCATGCACAAAGCCACATGACTGTCAAAGTGTCAAAACAGCACTTCAAACCAAAAAACATAGATTGACCAACCCGGCCATCAAAAAACCACAAATAGCACATAAACAAAGAAATCAATCCAATCCCAGCGAAATATAAGTGGAAATATCGGTACATGAGCTTTCTCAAAAAAAAAAAAAAAGGTACATGAGATCATTTTTTTTTTAAAATGACCTATCCCATTAACCTTTTCCTAGTGTCTTAACCACAACTGATACAACATCTTTGGTACTTTAGCTTGGGTACCTGTTACACGGGCAAGTGTTAAAAGTGTGCAACTCGGCTAATTTATAAATATCCCATTAAATTGGCCCAAAATGAAGTGTCTAAATAACCAGACCCATATTGCAGTGTCGAGGATCTGATCAGTTATTTGAGGTGAGATGAAAAGTCAAAATAACATATTAATATTAAAGAGCATAACATGTCAGCTTTGCTTCAACAGATAATTGGCATCTGTAAAATGATCATTTCATTCTACAAAAAAAAGGGAGAAAATCTCTTGAAATTGAAGTCCAAAGTGGTCTTCTTATTCAAGTGGATAGTCTCCCTACTAGCCAAATTACTAATTACTAAATACAACCATCTATTTGGCACTAGGATTATACTTGGTGCAAGTAAACCTCACACTCAAAAATGATCAGGCTACAAATTTCTGGAAGATGAACTATGTCAATTAATTCAGCTCAAGTACAATTTCTTCCAGTCACTAGATATAACATAATGAACCATGTCGTATAAAGGAGGTTCAAGAAGATGAACTAATATGCCTCAACAATGCCAGCAGCAAAAGAAAAAAAAAGAAAAAAAAAACATGGAAAGTGATCTAAAAGTGTTCCCCGCTTTTTAAGAAAGTTCCTTGAAGTTGAAACAAGAGAAGACAAATACACGTTATACAATTGATCACCTTGACAATACACATGCAAGAATGATGACAAAAAGACACGATCTCCATACTGAAATCACAGTGACACACAGTCACACCCCATTCATGACTTAATAATTGATATACTAAAAAATATTATCAACTAATCACTAGGAAACATATGAGAATGACATATCACCTTAAGTGCAGTATTTTCAGCCAGGAGCTGCTCATAATCACTCCTGATGCGATTAAGTTCTGATCTAAGATTAGCATTTTCTTCTTTCAATCCTTCAGCACGCTGGGCCAACTCATCACATTCAGCCTGAATTCCAATTTCAAGAAAAAGAAAAAAAGGAACAATATTGTAAGATTTGAAACCGTTATAACCATCATGAAAGAAACTGGGCCATTTGCCCATTTCACTATAAAAAATGATGAGCAATGCCCTTGCCTGCTTACGCAGCCTGGATCTACGAGCAGATTCCCTATTAGACTGCTTACGTCTCTGCCTCTTTAGTTCCCTCTCATCCTACAAGAAAAAAACAACAATTTAGGTAAGAGCTCATGAGCTCAACAGTTAAACAACAGAGTCGATTAAATAAATAAAAAGAGACAACAAAAATACTAGTAACAGCCATTACAGCAGCAGAATGGACAGTGA
The DNA here is from genome assembly GCF_948465745.1 of Chenopodium album. Classification (NCBI taxonomy): domain Eukaryota; kingdom Viridiplantae; phylum Streptophyta; class Magnoliopsida; order Caryophyllales; family Amaranthaceae; genus Chenopodium; species Chenopodium album. The sequence continues at coordinate 5,943,961 of NC_137835.1, forward strand.
TAAAAGAGATGTAAATTTGGGCATCGTTAGATAAATAGCAGAACTCCAGGATACTTCGAACACCCATAGACAAGCAGGTATAAAGTAGTTCAGCTTAAGTCATGGCATCCCACAAGGAAACAGAGATACCCTTATGCAAAACAACCCCCTTTCCCTAAAGGCAATACCAATACAATGTTAACATACCATCACAATCTAGTGAAGGCCAAACATGAAGGAAAAAAAATAGTCTAAATCACTGTAAGTTATTAAGACCCAGTATCAGAAAAGTCAACCATCCATTCTATTATGCTCCATAGTCCATCCAACAATTCAATTATGTTACTGTCATCAAAATCACTAGGTCTCTTAGGTTTAAGCACAAAAGCCAAATAAAGTCATAGAGAAAAGCAGAAACTAAAATACCAGACACCAGCTCTACGAAATAATATCCCTGAAAACAAATCCTAATATATGTAAATGAGATAATAGCTCTATTCCCAAACAAAAATCTTACTACACAAGCAGGCTGAATTTTCCTTCCTCTAGAAAAAAGATCCAAAGTTCTCTCTCACAGTCAAGAATATATTAAAAACCTAAATGCGGAAACAACAATTCGATTTTATTACCTATTAATATGAGATTCTTTAGCAATTTGATTATACCTTTACAAATAAGGAAGTATAACTTCTTTTTTCCTATATATAGCTCCAACAGGGGCAGGAAACAGGAAAACAAACTTTCAAGAAACTTGTACAGCATGGATTTGGCAAAGATGATTAAAATATATTAACTCTAAATACAGTGTTATAATCCAAACAAGTAGTTACAAATAACAGCCAGACATGTCAACAAAATCCCAGAAAAACACTATTCAATAAAACAAGATCTGATTTTTCTAGATTTATTAAGCAATTGTTGTATTAGTTGTCTCTTGGACTCTGGGCGACCACATTGAGCAGCTGTTAGAGATTAAAAAAAATAAAAATAAAAAGTTGCTCTTTTAATTCCCAAGCCCTTGCTCTAAATTTGGATTTTATTTCAATTTTTCTGGGATGAAATTTCAAAATAAAATTGGAGGACGCCAATTTACCATACTTCATGATTCAAAAATGTCACCAGGTAGAGTTTGAACGGTATGACTGACAGTAGCCACTAATTTCAAGATGTCTTGGGGACAATCCCCAAGCATATCCAACACAAAAGACCAAAACAAAAGGTGCCCGCACTTCAAATACTTTACTTGAAGAGATTACAGAAAATACTTGGCCATTATGAGACTTCACACTTCAAGTTTGAAAAGGCCTTTTGAATGGATCCAAAGAAGATAAAGACTTTGGAAACACAGAAGACGTATTTCTAGTAAATGGAAAAGAGGCAGCTTACCGTTTGGCAAGGCATATTAAGCTAGTGAAATGAAATACTATCAATTAACTTTAGAACAATCTATCTATAAACAACAAGTAAAAGAAAAAAAATACAAGCAACTAGGCAAGTTACAAAGTAGCAGAAAATCAGATCACAATCTACAATATCAAAGAAAATACAATCCCTGCAAATACAAAATGATATCATCTCTAATTGTATGACATAACTGTGCACTGAGCAGGTTGTTTAAAAAAAGATATTAAGGGCAAATTCCCATTGCTTCCTTGGTATTATTAATTCAAATTCAATATAGGAGAACCTGCGATCTTATACTTTTCAAGATATAATCTGTTGGGATTTTCTTTGCGCAAGTCAACAAGCCTTGGGGTTTTCCTGTGGCTATAGCAAAATAATGCCAAGCCTCACTATAATAACCAAAGCAAAATGCAAGGGTAGCTAGTACAATTGTTGTTAGCCTTTAAAGATAGTATTCAAGCTCTTGAACAAGCTAACAGAGCAAGGAGGCTAAGAGACAAAAAACACACTGCTTTTTGATGGTCCAACTCTCTTAACTGCATAAATATACATATTTTAAGATAAACAAGTCAAAGTAGGAACCCTTGAACATCCAAACATTGCCTACAATTCTTTATTTAACAGTGCTGTGATAGTAAGTTAGTAGCAATTATCAGAACATGTATTGGCAGGTAAGGGCTCGTTCGTCAAAGTCGTTGGTTGATTTTTTGTTATTGGTTTTCAAAATAATGATGATTCTAATAATTCAACAAATTTGTTAATCTTTTTTTATGAAATATATATCATGACTTTAAAAAAAAATAATAATAAAAAAAAAAAAAAAAAAAACTAAACCACAGTGATGCCGAACGGACCCTAAAAAACAAAATATAACAGTAATACTAGCAAGCAATAACAATAACCTAAACCTGCAACCAAAGCTGTGACTGTAAGTTATCCCGTGATCCAGCTGGAACAATTCCTGTAGCAACTGGAGCTGAAGGAACCTTTCCTCGCATAGCTGGAACTGGAGAAGAAGCAGCACCCCAATAATCCATTCCAATATTTAAATTCGTAGCAGGTCCTGGAACAGGCGCTGGAGCACCAGGTGCTGTCATAGGCACCATAGCCAATGCGTGATTCACCATTGTATGAGGCGCATTTAATACACCATTCTGAGCAGCAACAGAAGAAATTCCACTTTGAGATGCATCAGCTGCAGAAAAAAGGCAAGAAAATAGAACATTTTTTTTAATAACAAAGAACTAGCATGCATCAAACTAAACAATCAAACTGTGGCTACGTTTTACACTTTTACCTTCTTGAGCTTCTTGTCTTTCTCCAGAGTCCTGTAAAAAGTAAAATAGCCTGGTTAGGAATAGTGATTGGAAAGACGCTAATGACAAAGAAAGAATTAAATACAAAGTTGTGGACTAATATTCTCATTTTTTTTTCAGCTCGCCTAAAAGAATATTGGGTTTTTTTTTATTCTTGTATGTGATTGGTGTACAAATTGAAAAATACGGCAGCTAAAAGTTAAAATACGGGCCCAAAAACCATATCGTAATAGGAAATTAGGAATAATTAAGTTACACAGTAAATAAATCCTCGAATAAAGAAGCATCAAAGATCCACACAAAAAACTTGCAATACATTGATGAATTAAGAAAAAACCTCATATGAGGAAACATAAATGACAATAACCAAGGTCAATTATTTATTACCATGTTTTATAAATATTTTGCATCTTTGAATAATTCACTAGGCTTAAAATGAATAAAGAAAGGCACACATATAGTCTCAGGTCATAGAAAAGGAAACAGAAAGCCTAAAATAAGTTTCCTAATATATGATACTTAATATACCTATACAGGCAATAAATGAGTACCATCAAGAAGAGGCACAGATGTATGACCAGACATGAACAAAAAAAAAGATATCAAAGAGGCCAATACAAAAACAGGCCACAGTTGACCCCCTATTACTGCATTAAAGCAAAATACACCAACATTCATGAAGATACCAATTTTCATTTGAAAAATACAACCATGTTTACTCACTGACTTTGATGATCTTCATGAAGAGTGAAGAGATAAACACTGGATTATATGCTACCTGACATTCAATAGTGTCAGACATGGAGACAGTATCACAGTGTCTGGCCAGGATAAATCTAGGAGCACACCCATGTACGACACAGATACACCAAAATATGTTAAGCATCCAAGTAACATAGCAGGTATCAACAAAGATAAAACAGTCTATTGGAAAAAATAAGACCATACAGTTTATTGGAAAAATAAGACCATATTCTTCCGTGATTTATAGGACAAATACAAGAAAATAAGTATGTCCATCAAAATCAGAAACTATAATACAAGTCCCAAAAAAAAAAGGTATATAAGACCATAAATCTATGCAGCCCCACAAGACATAGCTATATGCCTATTTTTATCTTGTTTTCAGGAAAAAGTTCAGAATCAAAAGTTAGTGTGAAGATGAAAGTTCACATAACACTTGTCAGGACTCCGGACTAAGTAAAATTTTCAAGACAAGTAAGAAGATACTCATTATATCTCAACAAAAAGGCTGAAGTAAGCAAACCATACATCAAGTAAAACAAATTCCATTTTCTAATCATATTTCACAAATACTAAAATCAAAAGTAACAGCCCCACAGCAATTATATGGATTTAGACAGTAAAAAGCCAGGCCATAATGATTCCATTGGATATGCATCAAGTAACTGTGCATTAAATAACAGCCACACCTTAATTTGACAAAGATGTATATTAAAAGTTACTACTTAGTATTTATATGTGAAGGTAATGCAGCACATTCAAAAGTATTTACTCTGTTGCAAAAAATCAGTTTTTTAATATCTCTAAATCTGCTCCATGCAAGATAGCTATCTATTTTAATTGTCAATAAAAGAGCTTAAAGTGTGCATCTTGCATGGTAAGAAATACAAAGGATCTATTACATTTTGCGAATTTGCGTCACTTCCTTCACTTGAACCATCACTTGCACTCTCTGCACTGCAATTCCATACACATTTATAGTTAGCTGAAGTCACTATTCAGGCAGTGCTGTCATGCACAAAGTGATCAATACATGAATTAAAACAATGAAACAAATAGAAAGTCACCAGGAAATCTTGTTAGTTAATGGCTATGGTTTATATTTTTCTCAAACACTAAAAACCTCTGCAGCAGGAAAAAATGGAAGAAGAAAAAGAAGAATAAGACAGACAAGCTAAATGAGTGTAGCCTCTGATCTTTCAAGGAATTAAAGACAAACAATGAGAGCTGATAAAGGTTACTTCCAAGATACCATCACAAAAATAGGTAAAGAAGAAGGCAAGAGAGGAAAAGGCAAAATGATCAGAAGACGAAATTTTTGAAGAAAGTTAAAGGTGCTAAGGCTAGATGATCCATACCTTTTTGAACAGGCACCATTACCAGCAGGGCCTGTTGATTTACCTTCTTCGTTATTTTTTCCTGTGATCATATTTAGACTGCCCAGGCTACCTTTTGATCTTTTGATTGGCAACTTCTCTTTACCCTCGGTGTGTTTACCATCCACTTCAACACTTGCAGGAGTATTACCCTACAAAAGAAACATCCTTTTAATTCTTACCCAATCAAGAGCACCGTGCATTAAGAGAACATACTTGCAGCATATAATCAAAAATGCTAAAAACTCACAGGAGCCTCAGCCACACCATTGGGGGACGGCATTGCAAATGGGCTAAAAGGATAAGAACCCTGAGGTACAAAACTAAGTTACAGCCAAATACTTAAATGTCAAAGCCATAAATGTAGATGTGGAGAGAATAAACATAAACCATAGTTACCGGAGGCATAGATGGGTGAGCATATAAGCCCCCGTGAGGATACATGGCCATATAGGGATGCGGTGGAGTACCATATGGAGGCATCATGTGCTACAAAAAGTGAATTGTACAAACAATATTAGAATCTCGGCTATAACAAATTAACAAGCATATAAGAAAAATTTAAAACAATAAGATTCTCAGCCAGTCAATATGATCTTTTACATATTTCAATACAGCTCAGACCCCTGACCCAGAACTTAAAAGAAAGGAAAAAAAAAAAACTTTCAGATCAAAGTAGACCTCCAACAAACAACAGCAATTGCAAAAGCAACATAAAAGAGAAAAAAAGGTTTAGGCATGACAGCAAATAACATATAACTGATATAAGACCCAACAATTAAAAATTGGAATTGATCGGAATACCTGTACACCCCACATGTAGGGGTGAGCTTGGGGACTAGATGCCAAGAAGCCAGGTGGTGGTGGGATAGGTGAGTACGCCTGTATAACAACAATAATAAAACAACGGCTTCTTCAGCTAACAAGCGATCAAGATAAAAAAACTAGTGTTACTCAAAATCAACATTCCACACAAAACCCATGTCACTCAAACTCAACTACAAGTGTTGGACAAGATTATGCGTTCAGGTGTCAAATTTAGCAATATTTCATGGATATTCTACACATTTAATAATCCAAACAAAATATGAAGTAACCATTTCCATGCCATAATTTCCAAGATCCAACACAGGAAAATTAGATGAAATAGTATCCAACAAGACAAGGAGTGTAGCAACATCATATCAGTACAAACAGATAACAAGATGAGCTACAAGATAAATTCATAACTCAAGTTTCAGCATCTCTCGATTAATCAAATTCCAAAATAATCAATTGAATACAAAACGGGGAAATAACCCGAAAAAGGGAGGCACATTCTATGATTCTATAACACACCTGAAACCCGGACCACTCGGGATTCACAGCCGCGGTACTCGTAGCCGAAGTCTGCTCCTATATCAACAATTAAATAGGACAATCAATTGGGAAATTAAGTAAGGTCTGAAACAGCATTGTAAGCTTCACAACAACATCCCACATTACACACAAACAAAAACCACCACCAAGATCCAAAAATTAACAGGAAAATCTTACTTGCGAGCTAACCGCAACCGGCGTTTTCGGCTCCTTGGCTGGTTTATCCGTTTCACTTTCACCCATGATTCACAATTATAATACCAAACTCCACAATTTCATTCTATAAACGCAAAATTAATCAAATTAACACCAAAAAAACAAAATTAAACTCAATTTTCAGAAAAATTGACAGCAACAAATTAAGAAACTTACCCAAAAATCAGCTGAGCTCGTCGGAAGAATCAAACCAAACAAATCAACTCAGCTAGACAAAAAAAGAATAACAAATTTTAATTTAAAATCAAAAACCAAATTAGGTATAATTATGAATTGGGCAATTAATTCAATGTGAATTCTGTGTAGGAATATCGAATTGAGAGAATCAATAAGATCAAATAAAAAAAGGGGGAAAATTGATTGAATTAATTGAAATTAGGGCTCGGTTTCTGACAGAAATTGGGGGAGACGCAGACGGGAGTCAATCAAGTTTTTGTCGTTGTGGCAAGTCGTTGTCGCGTAAGTTTTTTAGAGAGAGAAAAATTAACTCCTCCTTCGGCCCATTTCTATCATCCAAAAGCCCAATTTAGCCCATATTACGCCATGGTCCTAGCCCAATTTGTTTTGACGATAGTTACGATATGTTTCCAAAAATACTTCTTTCGTTATATATTAGTTGTATCCTTTGAATTTTTTATATGTCATAAATAATATCCTATCAGGTGTAACTAGCATAGTGCCCGTGCAATGCACGGATTATAAACCAAATTATTAAACCTGTAGGAAAAATAAAAATAAAAACAAAGATAATTCATTTACTATTAAAGGACTTGTACTAATGGTCAATAAAAATTAAAGGAACGTTATTTGAATAGTATTTTATGTTATTTGAATTTATTTTAATTTTTTATAATGTTATTTTATTAATTGAAAAATAATTGAATAATACTTCACATAGCTATATAAGAAGTGGACTAATTTATTTATATCTCCCGTTGAGAAAAAACTAAAATTTTCTTATCATACCATCCGCATCAGTAGCTACAATCAATCTAATATATACATAAGCCAATGAGAGAGTGACATTTGTCATCCTCACATTGAGGCGCTTGTCTTTTAGTATAATATATTGATTGATTGATTGATTGATTGATGGAAGAAGTAAGTAACTTCGTCAGTCTTCAAATTCACCTCAATTTTATTTATTTGATCTAATTTGATTCAAATTTGACCTTTTATGTATGCTAATCTATCAGAAAAAATATATCAAATTTGTTGTAATAATGTATTTTATGATCTATAACAACTGCACCTAAAATAATAAATCAGGTTCAAAACTTTCAAATTTGAACTTATTTTTGGGTTTTTTTTTTTAAAAAAATACATTTAGCATCAATATGGAGTTACACTTGTCTTTACAACATTTCTTGCAATCATACCATGTTATCTCACGAATCAATTACCGACAAAGTGTTGACTCACTTGTTAAGGTTCTTATCTCATATCCTAGAGGTTTAGGTTCGAATCATGATGCCCTAAAGAGAGGCCAAAAAAAGGGAGGAAAAATAAAAGTAAATAAAGGAGGGCGGGAATTGAGAGCACTGCAGCCCCCAATCTAAACTGCAAATGGAGAGCAACAATGGCGGAGGAAGTGCGGCACTAATAGGAAGTTCTGGAACTATCATTCTCTCTCCTCCTCAACAACAACTACCAACAGTAGATGTTCATCAACTTCCATGTTGCATCAAATCCAATGGTCCTTCCGACGTCTCTGATTATTTCAAACCCAAATCTTCCGGTAATTTCTACTTTTCCCCAATTTTTTTTTTTTATTATTTTTTTTTATCATTATTATTTTTTTTTAATTTGGACTATCCTTATTGTTTTTCGGTTAATTTAATTTCAATTTTTAATGGGTTTTTCTTGGATTTTTCAGGGGTTGAAGTTGATTGTGGTTTAGAATTGAAAGAAGCATTTTATAGGGGCAGAAATTTGCAAGGGGTTACTATTCCTCTTCCTGAGGGTTATTCTGGTAATTTTCTCGCTCTTCCTACCTTCAATCTTTACCTTTTAATTTCATTAATTTGATGATAATGTTAAAAGTATAGTCTTTTTTGATAAATTGCCAAATTGGTGGTATCAAAATCTGCATATAATTGAGTTGAGATATCTCAAATTGGACCCTTTTTTATGTAAAATTTATAGTTGTGAGATTATTTATACTATGTAACATTATACTTGTTATTGATATGACTCGTGTTTAGGGAGTTCTCATGCTTCGTTGTGGAAGTCTTTGGCTACTTTATACCAAACCATTTTTTGGTTGGGAAAGTTGTTATTCTAGTTAAGTGCATAGCTTAAAATGGTTCAATTTTGAATAATTTTTCGTGGCATAAAATTCAAGTAACCAACAATGATAATCTTACATGTATTGCTCTCTGTAATTACCATGGTGGAAGTAAGACTATTACTATACGGGATCGGTCTTGTCTTGCTTGCATTCACCGAAGGACAACCTCAATTGACTGATTCGTGTACCACTGACCACACAAAATCGATTTTTAAGATTAGACCACAATAACTGAGAATCATCATACTCTCCAATAGTAGCCCTCACTGAAGGATCGAGAGTGTTTTTAATCCAAGCAACCAACATCAAATCTTTTAGAGTGCTTGATTAGAACTATTATCCATCACCTTATTTGGTATGTTTAAGTGAGGATAATTTATTATGGGTTTTGCTTGTAGAAGAGTTACTATTGTAGAGATTTTTTTTTTATTTGATAATGTATGTTATATGATTGATCTTCAGGCTTTATAATAGGAAAGAAGAACTCTAATAAAGATAAGACTAAGAAAACAGCGGGAACAGGGAAAGCTCCTGAAATTTCTTCCAACAGCAGTGAAAACCATTGGGAGACGCTAGCTAAATGTGGGAATATGACATTTTGGAATCATGATAGTCTTCCTTCCCAAGATGATGCCTCTATGCGTGTGTTTCATTGTTTTGCTGTTGCTAAGGCGGTAAGTTCATTGTTTGCAAATGTCTTTCTAGATTAAGCTTCTCACATTGTAAGATGATTGTATTTGCCTTCTTTGTTTAAGTTATTTTGCATACAAGTATTTCTTTATTGAAATTTTCAGCTCTACTTAAGGTAAGAAACAACATTAAATGTGTGGCTCGTAAGCAATTAGATTACAATTCTAAGAGCAGATACACTGTTTTGCACCTTTTGGCGGTCTGAGGTTATATGGTGATAGCTTTGCCCAGACTAGACGTGAGACATAAGATTTCCGTGTGCTAAGAAGAATGCTGTAATTTTAACTGCTGATAGAACTATCGGTTGAAACTTTTTGAGTGACATGACAGTATCTTTTATTTGCGTGGATGTTGCTTTTGTGCTGCAAAGGAATGTTGTGTCAAATGCTAGAACCAGTTATTAACCTTACTACCAGTATCACTCGTTTGATTTACATGTTTAAAACCGTGTTTGCTTCAATTGTTCTACTGGTTGGTCTTTGCCGCTATGGATTGTGGTTTCAAACATGACGACTTCTCAATTTATGATTTAGTAAATATATGTTCACTTATTACTTCTCAATTTATGACTTCATACATGGTTCCAATTTAACACGTCTTTTTGCACTTGCAGCTGCATGAACCAGTGAGCGCTGAAGAACTGACTTGATCTGCCATCTGTTACTGAAGCTCTGAAATTATGATACAGTAGAAGAGAAGTGAAGCAATGTGCAATTTGGTCTGCAACTTTCATTACAAATATCAAGTTCCTGAATCTCTGAAGAATCTTCTGATACATAGAAAATATTTTCCATGTATCATCTTGGCAAATTGTTATATTTGGGAGGCTTCACAATTTAACATTGTACTTATATGTATCTTAGCTCTTGCTAACTCTTACATTAGGCTGATGTCTTCTTGTAAAATCTAGCTGAATGTTATGTAAGCAGACTTCTTCACTTGTTTATCTTGTGGTGGAATGTAATGTGAAATATAAGCGAGAGAATTGTACAAGATATGCCCAAGACAGGTGTATTTGCCCCCTCCCCCCTTCCTTTTTTCAAGTTTGTAATACGATATGCCCATGTTTCTAGCTTAGAGGTTAAGCTTACTTCGCTTGATTCTGATCAGGACTTCTGATATTAACCATACTGCTATTGTACTATATACATAACTGCTAACAGTGATCATCTTCTTTGGCGGGTTAAGAACTCTGCGCATCTTCCTCTTTATTTTTGTTAATGGTCTCCCAATTTTCCTGTTTATTTCTCAAAATTAAGTGTCAATCCCATTTTTGTAATGCATAACACTCCTCAATATGCCTTCATGTTTTGGTCAAAACCAAACCACTACTTTGCTGATCTCACACTTATCATACATTACATGTGATTGAACTCTTTGATTAGTCATCGAGATCAAAACAAAAATTGAAAAGCTTGGTGTAGTGTCAAGGGCTTTCAAAACAAATTCTCAAGATATAAGATTAAATCTCGTTTACATTATTGCATTTACATATGAGATTGAATGAATCTCATTTACAAGATGCAAAAGTTTATTAATTTATTAGTGGATGTCAAATTGTTAATTATAAGTAGTTTATTTGTTAAAATTTTAAAATAATATTCAAGATATGAGATTGAATCTCGTTTACATCATTTGTAACTCTCCTTACGCCAATACTATACAAATTTATTACATAACTATTTTTCTATACTATATTTATTTTTAAATTATTACTCGTGTCAATTGTCAAGGAGAAAATTAAAAATTGATTGAGATTGCTGGTTTTCTTTCTTCCCCCAAAAAAAAAGTAAAAAAAAAAAATGCCGGTTCTTCTTTGAGTTCTTTCACCTAAAATAAACAAAATTTTCCACCTCTAAGAAAAACAAGAAACCCCTTCATAAACCACTTTAATTTCTAAAAAAAAAAAAAAAAACCCTTAATTTCCTCAAAAATTCATCATCCTTCTTCAATCAGCAGCAGCAGCAGCAACAAGGTAAAGTTGAAATCCCCCACTACTCTCTCTTTAGATTAACAAGAAATAATTTTGAGCGTCCATTTTTCAATCATATAATAATTATATTTATGCCTATATTCTAAAGTTATATATAATTGAATTGAATTGAATTGTGGGCAGGTAAGAATTTCAGCAAATTAAGCAAGATGGTAAGTGGGTTGATTAATGCAAATCCTACGGTTTACGAGAAGTCAGAACGTCGGGTTCGCAACCAACCATCTGATGCCGGAGATGAATATGCGGTTGAACCTATTGATGAGCTTGAGATTTTTGATATCCTTTTATTTATTTTTGTTGGGAAATTTAAAGTTTGGAACTTGGAATTAAATTTGCCCATTATGCTAGATTAGGTTAAAATCATGGGGTTTTAGTTGATTTTTATGATTTTTTTAGGTTTTAAATTGAGGTGGGTATTGCCAATTATTGGTCTTGAGCACCTTGAGCTTGTTGATTTTGCTGTTGAGATTGCTAGTTTAATTGTATACTTGGTTTTTTGTTCATGATGCTATATTGGTGTCAAAATTGTGGGTTTCGTTGATTCAACAGTTTTGAGTTATATAATTAAGCTGTTACATATTGCTACATTTGTATACTAGTAATTTAGTAAGTGTACTTTGTAAATCTACGCAAATTTGTGCACCCGGGTCCATAGTCTAGGCGTTGATCTAATACGCAAATCTTAAGGATTGACAAGTTGGCAATGATTGATATCATATTAGTTAAACTTAACTGTAATTTTACATCATATTAGAGACATTAAAGATCCAGAGCATCCATATTCGCTGGAAGAGCTGAAAGTGCTAACAGAAGAATCGGTTGAAATAGATGATAAACGCAGTCATGTTCGGTAAGGATGAATACATATTTTTTGTTTAACTACTGCTTGAGTTGTCTTATTTTTTCAATTAAATGACTTGGTTCTATATTCATCTTCTTTTTGCAGAGTAACATTCACACCAACAGTTGAACATTGTAGTATGGCAACAGTTATTGGTCTCTGCTTGAGGGTGAAACTTATGCGCAGTTTGCCTTCACGTTACAAGGTATGAGCATATGCACGTGTCGATTATTATTTCTGGCATTTGTGGTCATTTTTCTTAGGTGCTTCTTGATCAAGCCTGTAATATCAGAGAAACTTTTATTTTATGTGATTTTGTATAAGATGGATAGTGAACTAAAATAGTAAAATATGAATGGTATGTTAGTTATTTTTTTAACACACTATTAAGAAAATCATGAATTTGAACATGTTAAAAAGGGTTTCTTAGTGGGGAACAAATTACATGGTATGAGGTTGGGGTGCAAATATACAGATTGAGAATAGGAAAATCCAGGATCTGTGCTGGTAAGGACTGAAACAGGAGTAAGTCAATTTAATAAATCTCATCATGCCATGGCGCAATATACACAATATGTGATCCCATTTGAGGCATGGCATATGCTCTAACTCTCCAAGGCTTATGGAGAAATACTTGAAACATAATAACTATATTGCTATAAAAGCACACCGAATCAAGATCCCTGACTGAAATGTAACTATTAAATTACATATCACCCTTTGTACTTTTTTCTCCTAATGTTTGTTTATCTCATTACTATCTAACTAATCTAAGCAATTGTGGCTTCTTGGATGGTGTGTTTTATTTCTTCGACCCTAATCCTCAAATCACACACCGTGATCGTAGGTTTGTAGTTATCAATATAGTTTGATATATCTGAAAATTTAATGAATGTTTAATTGTCAGTTGTATAGGATACAATTGGTTTTCACACGTTCTGTGCAGAATCATGTATTATAAACTTAATCGACCAAGGAAGTACTAGTAGAGACATAGGTTGTGACAGAGCTCTCTTCCAATATTTAGAGCTCTCAGCTAGTGGGACCTGAGTAGACCGTCATAGGATCAGAATCTTATCTGTACAGCTGTACTGCAGCTAATATAACCACATTTGCGCAATTTAGCTTAAACAATTGTCAACTAAGCTTCCCCTACTCCAATGGCATGGATAAGACCTGTGAGGTTGTGATACCTGCTAGTTAGAAGTAGAAGGGCTAATCAAGAAGTGAAGTAATTGGTCTGGTAGCTATAAGTTTGACTTGATGGAATCTTTCTTTATTTCTTCATGTTCAAAAAAATAAAATTGTTTAGATCGTCTCGTCAAAATCTTTCGCTGAATAAGGGAGGAGTTGTTTACCACGTGTTGTTGACGTAGTAATCATGCTTGTGAGTTGGAAAAAGGTCCTTAGGCTGAATTGCTGAAATTTCTATATTCCTTAACCGTAAATTTGAAAAAAAAAAAAAAAAACCACCAATATGTTTCTCTAGTATTATTTCCAAGAGTTAGTGAGAGTTAATTCTTTGTAGTTGCGATTTTGTGAGAATGTGGTACAAGAAGTTCAAGGACAGGTGTAATTGTGTAAAAATATAGTAATCTGCTGTGATGAGTGACCTGAATTTATCCAATATACGGAAGGATTTGGTTTCATTGGGATGGAGGCAAGGAGATCTAAACCACTTTGGATTGTGTGCTTACTTTCTTCAGGATTTAGTGTTGTCAGCCTACTTTGATTAAAAATGCATGAATAAAATAGCATGTTCGGTTGGCAAAGGGGACATATTGATTAGTGGCTTTATATTTCTAGTTGGCATCATAGATGTTTATGATTTGCCCCTTCCCTTTTCCAGGGATACCCATGGACTGTAATATCAATGTATCATAGATAGCCTACTCTAGGTCCTTTTGCTGAAATTTGATGGCATGCATAGGAAATATAGATACTCTGTGTTTGGTGGTCTTCTGAATGTATCAGTCCAACGTACAAATGTATACCTACATACTTATAAATTTATAATTAGGTGGTCATTTCAAACTGGTGGAGAAAATCGATGAAGTCCTACGATTAAAGGGTTAGTTAGGCCATTCGATCTCTGATTGTATCAATTTTGAACTCCAAACTCTAATGTAGGCTTAGATTTTCCTGTGTTGGTTTCAAAATATTCATGATCATGTATTAGTATCATTTCCCAATTCTTTCTTTTGTCGTTAGTTTTTTAAGGAGATATAATATCCTTTTGTCGATGCATTCTTTTCTTTTCCGGCGTTTGCGAGGGTGATGAGGTCAGATGCTCCTGTATTTGTCTTTATTTGAAATTGCATCTCCTGTTAGTCATTTATACGTTTGACTTATGTCAATTGCCAGGTGGACATTAGAGTTGCTCCAGGAACCCATGCCACTGAAGCTGCAGGTATGTACTGTATTAGAGATTGGTGATTTTGTTACCAACTTAAATCATTTGGGGAATTGGGGGTACGTTTGAAACTTTGAATGTCCTTTCATGACATCCGGATGATAGATTGAAATTTGCAGAGCCACCACACTTCCTCACAGATTTTTGTTCCTTGGGTTGGTTGCATACTCTGTAACACTATTGCTTCTTTTTTTGCAGTTAATAAACAGCTGAATGACAAGGAGCGTGTAGCAGCTGCTTTGGAAAATCCAAACCTTGTAGATATGGTTGATGAGTGTCTAGCTCCATCATACGCCTGAAGCCATATTGTGTAGTACTGTGGAATGTTTTGCCTTGTACTAGTTGTAAATTTCTCCAAAATTTTGATTTTTTGGTAGTTTCCTTCTAGAGTTGCCTTCAGTTGATGCATTTGTTTTACTGAGAATGCTTCAGTGCTCATTATTCCTTTTGAGCCTTCTATTTGTGCTACAATCAAATCTATTTTATTATTTGAAACAACTATTCTCTGAAGAGACATGTACCATACTGATATTCTTTTAGAATTCACGAAAATGTAGAGAGACATGTATAATACAGTCATACTAATATGCTTTAAACAAATGCCTTTGCTCTTTAACAAAATTGGCCTGTGCAGCATCATTTATAGAGGTAAGTTTTTCTAATACGAAGTCACTATTTTTAATGTAAACTTATATTAGTAATATTTGGCCAAGCAAAAGTAAAACTGCTATCCTTGTCACCTTGTGTTAATGTTTGAAAAAGCGTGCCTAAGGCACTGAGCGGCTGAGGGCATTAGAGGTCATGCACTTTTTATGGTCTAGGCAATGCGACTTTGTTGGGGCGCAGCTAAGGCGCACAAACAAAAGGGCGCACCAAGGCACAGCTTAAGGCGCACCCCTGAGGCGCACAGTTTTTTCAGAGTTTTTTTTATTGCTTATTATATGCGCCTTCAATGAGGCGCACCTTAGGCTCAAGGTACTCCAAAACGCCTTGGTGCGCCTTGAGTCTTATTATACATAGCCTTGTGTTGTTTCTGGATTTAGCGCTTTAATAACTGAATACAAGCAACATATTTTGTAATAGAATTCCTATGCTCACAATGCATTACATTCTTGAGTATTAATTCAAAGCAAGTTAGCAAGAAAGAGGAAAAACAAAATTGTCTAAAAACAGTACCCCTTGTATTATACTCTGTAATAAAAATATTCACTACTCGTATTACACTTGAATTCTTGAATATTGAAAACGTGAAATTCATATTATCTATCAAAATTTCACAGAGCAGAAATATTTTGACAGTATGAACATTCCCACTTCCTTTTTATAGAAGCTACACAGAAAATTTTACCCCATCATCGTCAGTAGAAGTTCCTTTAAATATTGCAAGCTTTCCTTTGTTTTCTAGAACCTTCAGAGCTCGCATCAGAACGGTGCGGTCAATCCCATGAAGCTCTGACAAAGAGATCAAAAGAATTGCTCAAAATTTTGTCTTAAAAGCAAAGAAAATGAGATTTATGACCCAAACAATTTTGCAAACTGTCATTATGATCAAATAAACTTGTTCTAGCAAGGTCAGCCTAGAATTTGTGATCATTCAAAGAACTATAGTATAATTTTTATTTTATCTTTTTGACGGGAAAGAACTATAGTATAATTGAGTTCACTAATGTGGTTCATCCCCTATGAGCAAAAATAGAAAATCAAGCATTCTTTACCAGTTCCCCTAGATTCAACACCGCTACGCAGCTCTTCAACAGTCATGACACTATCCTCCAACCCATTATCCTTAACCTGAAATAAAAGGAAGCACATAATGTTTACAAAATTTGAAGAAAAGGAGTAGATAAACAGAGAGAAAATAACGAAAAAGTTTACTGACAAAATTTAGGATTATGTCTGCCCAATCCTGAATCCTGTGCCAAAGAACAAGACATTTTTTATGACCTTTGTCCATCCATTCAACGCGTCCTATAAAGTAAGATGTAAAACTTGAGATACATCAGTAAACACTCACTCAAAACAGTTATTATTTTAATAAAGCATCGGTAGTAGAACCTTCGGCAACTAATGCTGACAAAAATGCTTCCTTAGCTTCATGGCTGAGAGATCCTGCACAAACAAATAAATGAGAATTAGTAATTTTTATTTGTTAATGTTAGACCAAATTTGGAAGAAACATAATGAGGTGAGCTCACCAAATCATGAAGTAAGGATTATTAAATTGACATAAAAGAGCAATTTGGAATATTTACATTTACATGGACAAGAAGCAAAATGCTAAGCAAAAGAGAGTGTTAATTAAGCTCTATAAAAAAAATTATACTAGTCTCTCATTGTTATGCCTCAAGGAAAATAAGCCTTTCTCAGCAGCATGCCCAGGATACAAAATCAAACAAGGAAATTACCTCATGTTCTCAACACTGAGCAATCACATATTCATCATAATTAATACGAAGTAGTGTCAAATGATTCAACCAAATAATCAAAATGGATGAAGAAACAAAGCAAAATAAGCAATTTATTAACTTTCATATGGCAAAATAACATGTAAAGCAGACAAGAAAAATAAAGGGTTATCATAGCAAAATAACATGTAAAGCAGGCAAGAAAATAAAAGGTTATTATGGAAACAAGTTAATAAATAAAGGGCATAGAAAGCTTGAGAAAGTCTCAGAAAGAAGTGAATAAAAGTAATGAGCAGTGTACTCTAGAAACTCAAAATACTGAAGAACTAGAACTGTGGCAACCACAACCCACAATCTTAAAATCAAGAAAAAGAAAAAGAAAGAAAGAATGTAGCAAAAGAGGACCAGAGGACCTTACTCTCAATAGTTGGATTTGAGAATAAAGGGAAGTCTTCTTCAAGAGAGATAACAAATATCTTCTGACTTCTGCAAAATTCAAGAATTAGCTCCTTCCAGAGTTGTATCTGCTTCTCTCGAGTGTCCCTAACTGGCTGCAATCTAGAATAATCCAACAAACATATGTAAGAAAGCCTTTTAAAAATTATTACAAGGTTGTAAACATTAGTTAGAAGAGAAATAGTAGGACTTTATACAGTGGGCATGCTTGAAATAGATAATTCAAAAGGACTTGGGAGAAGAAATTACGTGAAGTATGGTGGGTAATTGAAGAAGTTCGGAAGCTTGAAATCCCCCAACTTCTGCATCTCTACCAAAGTAAATAGAGTATGTGTACTAATTAATTTCCCCAAAATCAGCAATGTGTGTACCTGGGAAAGGGAACAGTTGAGAACCCTCCTTTACTCCTTATATAAATGAAGTTATCATAAACTTGAAGCTAAAACTTCCCAAATTTGACAAAGATGTAATTCATAAATGGATTAGGCTAAACAAGCAATTGACAATAGAAAACTAAAAGCACTTACCATTCAAAGATTTAAATCATTTGATAATCTTGGAACAAACACAGACAAGTAAAGGTGTTACTAATGTTGAAGCCACACACAATAAGAAAAAATGTGATAAACTTAACGGTATTATTTTCTTTAAAGGGAAAAGAGCACAATTCTTATTATACTAAAAAACTCGATTATTTATTTTATACCTCAACATTCTCAAAATTGTGCACAACACATGAACATCATATTTCAAGCTGAAACAAAGATCATTCTGTCCTGCACTCTTGCTAACCTACAGTAGAAACCAGGAATTGTTGGAAGATTTACTCATCCAAATTTTTAACCACCAGTTGAAAAGAATATAACAGACCTTCATTCAAATTCTGTCCTTCTACATGTGAAAAACTATATCCTCTTCCAAATCCACCACGAGCAAATGAAATACAGTATAAAGTTTCTTCCATCCCAAAGCAAATACTGATTATAATATATTTTAACATTCAGTGACTTACAAATTGTGACATTATTCTGTAATTTAAATAGCCCATCGCCAACTTTGCCTAAAAAGCAGACAAGATTAAGCATAAACTATTCAACACTTGAACAAAGAATATCAACTTAAGATAAAATTCTAATTTCCAATGAGATTTGAGTATCAAAAGGTGAAAAAGTTCCACAATTGCCAAATACAACCCAATACTAGTTACTACCATTCACACAAGAATGGCATTGCATTAGATCACAAAATAACTTCATTTTCTCTGACAAATTGTGAGTAAATCCGGTGGGAGTGAAGCAGGATCAAGCTCCCAACAACAGCCAGAAATATTAGGAGCCTCCTCTTCAGAAAGCTTTCTAGCAGGAATCTGATGTGAGAAGAGCCTGAAGTCACCTTTGTCAAGCCATCTAATAGCATGACACCCAATCTCTCGCCTCTTAAAAACTGCTCTAAAACCATTAACCTTTTCAAGGTATGCCATACTTAATCCATGAACTTCACTGTAACTTGTTAAAAACACAACAATGTCATAACATCGCTTATCCTTACTAAAAGATTCCTTGCCCCCTACATCCAATGCCCTTTCATTATAAAGAGCCCAAATCGAACCCTTTGTAGGGTATATCCTGTACAGCTTTTTGGCTGCTCTTTCACATTTAACTAAATGTGAGAAGATATTCAATAAATTTGTAGTATCCTCCCTAGCCACCACAAAGACTCCACAAGATATATGAAATCCCATTTTCTCCCAAGATGTCAGCCTCTCATCTCCATTATTCTGGAAGTCCAACCAGCTCATTTTCACCTCAAATGGATTCAATGAGACAACCTCATCTATCACCCCATAGTGCCTAGGCATCCCATCATCATCATCATATATTGCCCAAACTTGGCCCTTCTTGAAGCTCCTTTCAACTCTATCCTCATCAAAATCATAAAAGTCTGAATCCTCAACAGTCATTACTTCCATATCCCGATTCTCAATTAACATTAGCTGCCTCTTCTTCTTCTCTTCCAACACCGCTCTCTCCTCCCTAATATTAACTTTCTTCTTCCCTTTCAACTTCTTCTTCAATGCCCCCATTTTAATCTCAGCCAAAGTCAGTTCCGTCTCTGATTCTTCTGAAACCCCACTCCTATGTTGTTTTCTACAACCCCTTTTTGACTTCTCTCCATCCAGTTCCTCCACTACACCACTCTTTCCTCGTTTCCTGTCATCAATTTTTGACTCACCACCAATTGACACCACAACTCCCCTAGACTTCTCCCTCCCCAAAACCTCACTTAAGCTACCCATCTTCCTCTTTGATTCCGAAATTCCCTTCTTCTGTCCATTCATCGATCTTCCCTCAACCATATCCACGTCTACTTTCTTTCGTATTGTGACCTGCCCCAATTGAGTTGGGTGAGGATAAATACATACACCATACTACATTTTAAACACATGGTATACAATGACTGAAAAAAGAAATCCATCAAGCACAAATTCCTCGAACTTAAAGCGATGGCAGGTGAGACGCACACGGAACCAAGCTTATTTTACTGAATCATCATAGCCAAGCTAAATTACTGAATTATCATAGCCAAGCTAAATTACTGAATTATCATAGCCAAACTAAATTACAGAATTATCATAGCCAAGCTAAATTACTTTTATCAATCACAACCCGAACCTTGAATGGGTGATAGCAAATACATTCATACACATTGAATGATCAATGCATTACATCAATACGAACAAATAATGAATGCATCAAACATTAAGGGACCTAAATTAGGAAAGAAAAATCAAAATCAAAAACATATTCAACCATCAAATTGTTCAAATTCGTCAATGCTCAAAACTCAGGGTAATCGCAACAATAGAACTAACTTTAATTTCATAAATTCACAATTAAAACTGCAATTTGAATAGAAAATGTAAAGTAGCTTAGATTAGGGTTTTGCTATATTTAAGAGTAAGTAGAGTGAATGATGTTGAAATACCTACAAAACAAATATGCCGCCGCCGCCGTAAACGTCGAACTGCCGGAAAAAGGATTGCCGTGATAATGGAGTGAAAAGGCGAAACCGTGGAATTAAAGCTGCCTAGTTTTCAATCTTGAAAATTTGATTAGAAGACTTCAACTTCATTTTTATTTATTTATTTATTTATTTGAGGGGGCTTCAACTTTTAATTTGCTTAGTGATCAATTTTTTTATTATTATTATTATATTTGTTTAATTAATGAAAAATAAACTTTCGTGTCAAAAAAAAAATAATAAGAAATATAAAAAAATTATAATATAAGTCTTCACAACAATCACGGATCTAGCAAATTATTATCCTATGGTGTATAATTTGGATAAGTTGGTAAGAAGCTTACAAAATAGAGTAGAATAAAATAGATGTGTATTGTGTAGTAATATTATTTGGAAGGAAATAAGTAATCCGTAATTATCTTACTTACCCAGTTTTTTTAAGAAAAATAAATAAATGTGAATTTAGTAAATTTTTTTTTGATTCGAATGAGGAACTAGTCCAAAAAAAAAGGAAGAGTACAAAAACAGAACAAAGCAGAAAACTAGCAGCTAAAAAGAAAACAAGCACCTAGCTACGGAGGGACAAACCGTGGTAAAGCCACTCCTCTTGTGTCCTCCTCTAAAATACGATTAAGTTCTAACGGGATATCATTAAAGTAAACTAATTGAGAGTCTTGAATGACTCCGCGGTTGGCCAACCAATCCGCCGCTCGGTTTCCTTCCCGGTAAACATGAGCCACCTTCACTTCCCACCTCGAATCATTGAGCATGTTACGGCAATATATGATGTCCTGTATGTTTTCCCCTCTAGGCACTTCAGCCTTCTGCAAAGCTTGAATACAAGCCAAGTTATCCATCTGGACTTCCAGTTTTGGAATATGCAAGTTCATAGCCATCTCCAGCCCTCTTGTTAACGCCATAACTTCTGCCCTGAATGCAGTACAATAGCCAAAATTGCTCGCAAATGCTGTAACGCGCTGACCTGAGTAGTCTCTGATTATAGCACCTCCTCCTGCAGGGCCAGGACATCCCTTTGCATCCCCATCGCAGTTCAAAGCATACCACCCAAACCCAGGACTGATCCAACTGACATTGGTTTCAACTCTCTGTTGGCAGCTGGTATTACTTTCCTCAAGGTTACTAACCAATGCTCTTCTTGCTTCTTCATGACGAACTTGTAGAAAGGCACAAAAATCAAACGGTAGCTCATCCCTTTTGTTGAAAACATAAGCGTTGCGCCAACGCCATATCCACCATAAGGTCACCCCAAAATAAATTACCCAACTTTCAGCATCATTCTGATCAGGGTCTTTCATGTTCTTGACTATCCACTCTTTGATGTTGCCACTGTAAAATTGATGTCTAATTGAAGGGGTAAGCGTTTTCCTCCAAACAACTCTTGCTGCAGGACAATCCCTCAGAATGTGGAGGTTAGTCTCTTCTTCAGCGCCACAGATAAAACACTTCGAATCAGGGGCAAGCTTCCTCTTATATCTATTTAAATTACCAAGCAAACGTTCATGACAGGTAAGCCACATAAACGCCCTTATTCTTTGCTGTACCGGAGCCTTCCACACCACATTCCAGCATTCCTCATCTATGATGTCAGTCCCATGCTTCATAATTCTAATAGCCGATTTAATTGTAAATCGACCCTTCAAACCATCCTTCTAATAAACCAGATCACCTAAATTGGGATCTTTTCGCACAACATGACTTTGAATGAATTTCAAAGTGTCAGCATCCAAATAAGGGGAAAAAATATCCCAACGCCAACCTGAATCCTCTTCCCACATCTCATTGACAGTAGCACCAGCAATCTCATCAGGTAAAGGCTGCGTGATTAGATCAGACAGGGGTTTATCCGTGCACCATCGATGATCCCAAAACAGAGTACGAGTACCATCCCCAATTGCAATACGTGTACCCTCACCAATAACCTTAGCATTATCTGTTATGCCACTCCACACATTCGACATTCCCACCTTGGGCTCAAACATGTCAATGTCACACCTCCCTTTGCAATACTTTGCTCTTAATACTCTTGCCCATAACGCATTAGGTTCTGCTAAGACACGCCACCCAAGTTTTGTCAAAAAAGCTGCGTTGGCTTGTTTAGCCGAAACAATGCCAATACCTCCTTGATCAACAGGTTTTTGTAACATTTCCCAAGATAACAGGTGAACCTTTCTATACTCTTCATTACCACTCTTTCTATCAATTTTGTCACAAATTCCCCGAGGAATTTTGGCCGTTTGCATCGAATACATAGCCATGGTTGAGATGGTAGTTTTAGCAAGAGTAATACGACCCGCTAGAGATAGGTATTTTGATTTCCATCCCGCTAGCCTCCGATCAATATTTTCACAAAGATGGTTGTAAGTATCTAATGTTACACGGCTAGTCAAGGTTGGCATGCCCAAATACATCCCCAAGTCTTCAGTTTTTTCCATGTGTAAGGCATCACTAATCGACTGCTGGGAAGCAATATCAACATTGTTTGAAAAGTACACTCGTGACTTTGCCAAACTGACCTTCTGTCTTGAGGCTTGGCAGAAACGGTCTAATCAGTGGTGAATGATAGCTGCTTGATCCTCACTTGCTTCTGCGAAAAGAATTATGTCATCCGCAAAGAACAAGTTTGATAGAAGAGGACCATTGCGACTTGCCCGAATCGGTTTCCACTTTCCTTGGATAATGGACTCCTCAATTGTTTGGTAGAATCTCTCCATACACATAACAAAGAGAAAGGGGGAAAGGGGATCGCCTTGGCGAATCCCTCTACTCGGTTTAAAACTCTTTGACGGTTCCCCATTCCACAATACTTGAAGTGAAGCCGTAGTCACACATTCCATGATTAATTCAATCATGAATATAGGCAAGTTCATTTGAACCAACGTATCACGAATAAAAGACCAACGCAATCTATCATACGCCTTCTCAAAATCGATCTTAATAGCCATATAACCCTTTCCACTTTGTTTTCTCCGCATAGTGTGTATAACCTCTTGGACTATCACAATGTTATCTGTAATTTGTCGCCCCGGGACGAAACTTGCTTGAGTATTCGAGATAACATGTGGTAAAACAGGTTTTAGACGATTAACAAGGACCTTCGTAACCACCTTATAGGCCACATTGCACAAACCTAAAGGTCTGAATTGTGATGCAAGTTTCGGCTGCTCAATTTTGGGGATCAAGGCTATAAAGGTGTCATTAAGATGCTCCGGTAAACCTTTGCCTTCCAAAATAGGGATGATGGTATTATACACCGTTTCAGCCACATCTTCCCAATTTTTTTGGTAAAAAAGTGCCTGGAAACCATCTGGGCCTGGGGCCTTTAACGCACCCATTTCCTTGATAACTTTTTCAATTTCTACTCTCGAATATGGCAGAGTGAGAGCTTTCCAGTCTTGCAATGAGAGTTCCGGAAAAATGTCTTGGGGTAAATCATAGCAATCCGGTTCTCCCTCCTCAGTAAAAAGGTTTGAGAAGTAATTGACTATGTGGTCTTTAATCTCATTCTTGTCCTGTGTCCACGTATCATTAGGACCTTTAAGAGATTCAATTTTGTTCTTCCACCGTTTCACTATCGTACTAAGGTGAAAAAATCTAGTATTGCGATCACCATGCTTCAACCAATCAATTCGAGCCTTTTGATACCATAGGATCTCTTCTCTTTCAAGAATTTCATCAAGCTCGCGTCTCAACCGTGCTTCCAATTTTATAAGACCCCTATCCACCTTAATTGCAAGTTTCTTCTGAATTCCAGCTATGCGGGCATGAAGGTTTCTTTTCAGCTTAAAAATGTTGCCAAACACATCTCTATTCCAATGTTGAAGGTCTGTCGAAAGCTTGCTCAAAGAATTCATTAAATCCCCTTGCGCATCCCACTTTTCAGCCACAAATTCTTTAAATTTTTCGTGGGTGAGCCAGGTAGCCTGAAACCGAAAAGGTCTATGCAATGCTTGCATGGGAACAAAGCCATTAGGGGAGATAAAAAGGGGGCAATGGTCTGAATGAATCGCAGGTAAATGCTTCATAGCAGCCTTATCGAATCGAACTGCCCAATCACCATTGCAGAGAGCTCTGTCGAGGCGAGCACTCTGCCTAGTCTCAAGAGTTTTCCCCCTTGTCCAAGTGTGAAGAGCACCAGAAAATTCAACCTCTAACAAATCCATTTCTTCCACCCACTCATTAAACAACCTCGACCTTCGATTAGTCTCATTGCAAGATTTGTTTCTCTCAGACGGAAAACGAGTATCATTGAAATCTCCGGCCATAAGCCAAGGTTTATTATGAGTTGTAGCAAATTCTTGAAGATCCTTCCAAAGTTCTTGTCGTTTAGAAGGGTCAGGACTAGCATAGATCGCTGAAAAATACCAAGGTGTTGCACCCACCCGAGTTATTTCCATTGTGATATGCTGTTTGTGTTGGATGATGGGGTTGACAGTAACAAGTTCCTTCTTCCAATATACCCAGATGCCTCCGCTAAATCCAACCGCATCCACCCTTGAGTGACCATTATAACCTAAAATCGAGGCTATCTTGGTGGCTTGTTCTCCACCCATGTGCGTTTCAACTAATGCAAGCACATCGGGTTTATTCGTGCATACAACATCTTTAAGTGTTGAGATAAAATTCCTATTCCCCGCTCCTTGTACGTTCCATACCATACAAGTTATGGGTAACGAGTCCGGATTTAAATTGGGAATACTATCTTCCATAAAAACTGGGATGTTTGGAAGGGAGGAGACATAAGCTTGTCTTAGCAAAGTCAGCAAGCGTTGAAGCTCATTGGGTATTTTCAGCGTAGCCACCAGTTCCGAAGGGTTCGAAATTGGTGGTAGCATCGATTCCAATTGTACCTCCATCACGTGGATCATGGGGCACATTGACACTAGGTACGGTTGATCCCTCAAGGTCCCTATACATATTATCTTCTCCTGGGGAATTTGCAAAAGAATTGGATAAGGAGTTCGAGACATGTGTTAGGCTGGGATCTAGCTTCTTGATGGCTTGGTGTGTCTGTTCGATAGCTTCTTTTGGCTTGTTGATTGCTTTGGAAGAATGCACGAGGTTAGCTTTGGGGTTCACTTCAGATTGTTGTACAATATGGGAGTGAGAAATACCACTTTCCTTAACTTGTTCAGCCCTATTGTTCGTGATATCTGCTAAGGGAGTCGCATTATTTTGCACAACTTTCTTAATTTTCTCTTGATAGACCTTCGAAGCTACCTTTTTGGGCTTGAATTTCTGAGAATTCAAAGAGGTATTTTTGTCATGGCCAATAACAAAAGAATCTTTTTTTTGAATATTTTGTTGAGATATATCCCCTAAGTTAATTGTGGAAATATTATTTCCATCATTATCATCTTCTATCTCAATAAAATCTTCTCCCATATTTTCAGCTTCCAAATTTATCTCCTTAATTCCCTCAACTTGCTCATTCAAGATATCGAATCTTGAACCACTCCCTTGAATTACTCCAGCATGATTATTAGGAATATTCTTTCCTAAAATAGCTCCTCCACTCCCATCCACCGTATCTCGGTGTTCAGCCACCTTGTGCACCCCTTCATTAGCTTTCACACCACCTCCCTCAGGCTTGTCAATGCGTGGTTTCCTTTTCCTCGATGGCTTTTTAACCAACATCCACGATCCAAAGTCTTCTTTCTCTTCAGGTTTAGGATTATGGTCATGTAAAGGGTTATCATGGACATTGATGAAAGAATTTTCACCCTCTACCCGAGCCAAAGGACATTCATCTTCCACATGTCCCAATTTACCGCACTTGAAGCAGACCATCCTTATTCCCTCATATTGTACTCTCCAAATTCGCCCTTTAAGCCAGAATTTCGAGAGTAAAGGCTTAGACAAATCAATTTCAACACTTAGCCTTGTGAATTGTCCTCTCTCAGCTTGAGCAGTTGTTTTGTCTACTCTAAGTACCTTTCCCACCTTCGAACCAATTTTATTGAGAAAATTGATATCAAAATACTCCACTGGAAGATTTGGAATACGCACCCACGCAGTTAAAACCTTGATTGGAGATTCATCTAGGACAAAGTTGGGAACCCACTTCCTTATTGTCAAGTAATTGTCATCCAAAAGCCAAGGGCCTTGAGTAAGGACATAGTTATAATCTGCATGACTAGAAAATCTTGCTATGTAGTAGTTACACCCTATGTCAGTGAGGGTGAGTTCCCCTTTAATGTTCCATTTCTTTTTCAGCCTCCGTATCAATCCCATATACCCCATTCTTCCACTAAACATCTTAATGATTAAAGATGTTTTCCATGGTTCCCTTAGTTGTCTTTTCTCTTCTTTAGTTAGTTGGATTACCGGACATCTTTCATCATTAAGGATTTCCTCAGGAACGTCTTCATCATCAGAAATTTCTTCCTCCTCGCCATCTCCTTCAAAGTTCATTGGGAAGGACGATTCCTGCCTCGAATCCATTTTCGTCAGATCTCTAAATGACAATCCCATGTTGTGATTGTTCAAATTCATTCCCATATACTCTCCCCTATTTGCAGCATAAATAGGGTTTTGTTTCTCTCTAGGGGCTTCAGCCATTTGTTCATCTTCATTAGGATCTCTATAAAAGATGAATTGCGTGATTTTTCTTTTCGGCTTTTTATTAGACCGGATCAATTGATCCCTTTCTTCAGTTGAGTTCGAGGTTTCCTTAGGGTTCGAAGGGTTTCTTGGAGAGAGCATTTTTTCCTAGATTGATGTATCTGAACCGTGTGATTTGAGCTTTTTTTATGTGAATTTAGTAATTGATTGTTTGCCTATATGATGTGAATTTGAACTTTGTACAAATATTTTTCATGATCAATCATACAAAATCATGTAATATCATAGTATGGGTACTTTTTAGATTTTTGACCTTTTCTATAGTAAATTACTTCTAAAATGGTGTAGGGTATTTACACTTCCAAGTTACTTAAAACAAGCAATACAAGAAGTTCAAGCCAATAGTGAAGAGATGTTTCCAGAAAAAAAAAAAAAAAAAAAAAAAAGGACAATAATGAATGAGAAAAATAAAGAGATAGAGAGACTACAAATTTTTGAAAGAGAGTAAATACAAGAGCGTTGTAAAGCCATTAAAAAAAAGCCTAAAAATTGTTAATATGACAAGTCTAATGATAGGCAAGAACCCACGACAAATTGTGCCCTGGTGTTCAAACGAATTAACAATTTTTTTTATTTTTTTTTTTTTGTATCAAATACGTATGTAAGTCAGTAGGTGTGTCCTCTATGATGATGTATTTGTGCTTTATCAGATATTCTTTTGAAATAAAAATTTTCCACAATGACACTAGTTACTATAATGAGAAGTGCCTAGTACAAATATGTCAATATGTCATTAAACCTTAGTCAAACTCTCCCAATTCACATAATAAAAAAAATTATTTTTTTTCTTCGACTCTCCTTCTCTTCTCGTGAAATATAGGGCTGAGCAAAACTACCCGAAAACTCGAAAACCCGTTCCGTTACCGTTCCGAAAATTAGGGTACCCGATCCGATAACCATAACGGTTCGGGTATCCGTTCCGATAATTTGTTATCGGGTATGGTTTTTGGGTATCATTTTAAAATTAACGGGTACCCGTTCCGTTCCGATAAGCAATTATTTTGTTTTTTTTCCTACTTAAATCTATCTTTTCAATATTTAAACTCTTACATTACTTCATAATCACTATAAATATCAATAATTAGTAATGTTATTAATAATTTGGTCAAGATCATGTGGTATTGTTGTTAATTAGTGTTAAAAAATATCATAATAACTAATTTTTTAAGTTTAATTATCACTATTGGATACTTTATAGGGTACCCGATAACCGTTCCGAAAATTCGGGTACCCGAAGTCCGGGTACCCGAACTTATCGGTTCGGGTTATGGATATCACTTTTAGTGATATTGGTTATCGGGTACCCGAACCGTTATTACTAACGGTACGGGTACCCGTCCCATGCTCATACGGGTACCCGTCCCATGCTCACCCCTAGTGAAATATCCCTAGTCCCCCCAAATTTCAATTAAATAAGAACAGAATAACTTGAATTGTGTTTTCTCATGACTAGCCTAAAGCTAAACGTCTTAAACTCTATTATCAATGTCATATGTGGTTGTGAATTGTGACTTGTAATTTATGAATTCCCCTGTGATGCAAAAATCAAATCCAAGTAAGACATAGCCTTTGCTTTCAAGTTTTAAATAGATGGCCCAAGCAACAAAATGACTTGATACTAAACTTTTTTAGGCCTCATCACCGCCTCAATTATTTCCTTATTATCCAAAAATACTATTTCAATTTTTTTCAATAATAGGTGATGGGAGTGATGTGATAGGAACAATGGGTGATAAATTCATTTTTTTTTTAAGGTCAGCTAAAATAATGCATTTTAGGAATTATTGTGGTTAGAATATTAGTCGTAGATTTGAAAAGAAATAACCTCAAATCAGTCCCTTATCCTAAACGGATATGTTTACATTAAATAATCGGAGATATAAGTTCGATGGTTACATTCTTATAGTAAACATGCAAATCCTCTGGTTAACACCGAGAAAGATATATTATCGACTATATAGTTATGAGTACAAAAAACCTCCTATAAGTCTAATATAGATTACTAAAATTTTATGATTCCATCCCAAATCTAATTGACAATAAGTGCAAATATAATGTCTTGCCGACATAATTTGAAGTCAGTTATCCTCAACGGTTAGCTTTACTCGCAAAGAAATATAGGCATGTGCTTCAATTCAATTGATGACAAGAATAAGGCCTCCAAAGACAGTCTTTCCTCTATAGTACTTCTTAAAAATAACAAAATTAGAGGAAATGGACCGACAATAATTATCCCTATTCAAAGGACAATCATTTACATGTTAAAATGTTATTCACTGGTAGCAAAATTTCAACAAATTATAAATATCTCTTGCACTTGCAGCAAATTAATGGTTCATATGCATGAGTGCATCAACCACATAAATTATAAGCTAAGGAATACCCCACTTTCGTACAACATTGTCCATAGTGCTAACTGTATTATATTGATGGTGACGCGATATCATCATGAATACATCATGGTAAAAAATTAGGACACTGGTAAATTTCCCTTTGCTATGCAAAATGAAATTTACAAAAGCCATCACACATACTTGGAGCTGCAAGCATAAGCCACTCTCTCCGGGTTGCGTCGCTGTAACTGCAAGCAATCAGCGAGTTATAAGCCACTCTCAACATGTTGTTTGCGTCCATGCAACAGCAAGCAATCAGCGAGTTACAAAACAATAAGCATTAGTTACAAAACAATAAGCATTACCTAAAGCATGAGTAATGGACCACTATGTTTGGTAAAAATGGTGGAAAAAAGAGTACACACCAAATTTCCTTTTTTTCTTAAATTTACAAGGACTTTTTAGTTTCATATGTACACAGGCTTACCATGTTACCTTTGGCTAGTGCAATCCAGTACAAGTGTACAACGACTCAACCGAAAGGGCCGAGGATGAATTGCAACAGGTAAAATCTGAAAAGATTAACAACTCCTTGCTCTGAAAATTCTTCAAGCCTGTGTTGGGCTATTTGGCCAATCAATTAGGCAAATAACTGAAGATTTGGCTAAACCAAATTCCTGGTCCCCCACTATGATATTCAGGAGGGCAACAAACTCGGAGGAGAGGACATTGTTAATTCCCCTGTCATCGCTTGATATAGCAACGACATTATCCCTTTCATGCATTAATAGACAGGCTGCATATCATTCACAAAAATGAAATATCATCAAAATCTGCCAGGAACCAGAAAATGTTAATGGAAATATCCAGTAATCTCGTATGTATTCTACGAAGAGATTGAAAAAACAGGATTCACACACAATGGAACCAGACTTTTCAGTATATTCTCTGGAAAAAGCATTCTAAAGTTGGTTTATGTCCATAAGTGTTCTTCAGGTGATCAATATCCTATCAGTCTAACATTGACTGATCTTAAAATTTATGAAACTAAAATTCCTACAGGATGTATTATAACAAGAAAGCAGCATATTATATACATTAAAAAATAAAACATAAAAAATAGTAAAAAAATACAGGATATTACAAGAAAGCAAGGTAACACAGAAAAGCTAACAGGTACCAGTGACATGTTTATCATGAACATCAAACAGTTTTTGTTTTTAACTTGGTAACACATACTCAGAAAAGCTAACAGGTACCAGTGACATGTTTATCATGAACATCAAACAGTTTTTGTTTTTAACTTGGTAACACATACTTGTATGTTCTACTATAGACATCATACTCAGTATCACCACTTCCATAAATTTAAATTTCATACCTTAATTAAGGATACACGTTAGTACTATGTATTTCTCAGTGGCCACTTTACCTATAAAAGGAAAATACTTCGT
This sequence comes from Chenopodium album, assembly GCF_948465745.1. Taxonomy (NCBI): domain Eukaryota; kingdom Viridiplantae; phylum Streptophyta; class Magnoliopsida; order Caryophyllales; family Amaranthaceae; genus Chenopodium; species Chenopodium album. The sequence continues at coordinate 5,974,893 of NC_137835.1, forward strand.
AGTTTACAAAATAAGCAAACCCAGAAAAGGGGATATGCAAAAGAGTAATGATTCAGCTACTAAACCTAGAGAAACACGCTTTTGTAACTGATAGATCTCCTTGTGAAATACAAAATATAACATTTATGTTCTAGGAAAATATAAGATGGATTCAGGAGCTTTAACCTTCCATTAACATGATAGATAGACGGATCAATGAGCTCCAAGAAACAGTCCTTTTCTCAATTAATTTGCTAAACCTAAACTTTCACCTACATCATATGCATATGGTTGAAGGCATTGCGAAATGGGTCCCCGGGCGAAAACACGTCAATTTACTAAAGATAAACCTTATGATTCAAGGTGGACATAATTTGACAAGGAATTGATTTTACAACACAAAAGCTAGATATTCTTGCACTGCTTTATGCTATCCAAACAAGTAAGCAAATTAGCCACAGTTGAGAAAGACATGATATTGGTCCCCACTACGATATTTCTTCAAAACCAACAGAAATGAGAGAGAGGACATTGTTTCTCAACATGTCAATTGTCATATTTAGTGCAGTTGGGAATAATTGAGCAGATGAAAAATGCATGAATAAGGAACTTTAGGGAGAAAAAAAGCTCAACTATACTTCCACATTATAAAAGCTCTATGAACACAAGTGAGTTTCTCATCCTTGGAAGGGACAGCTCTCTCTAATTTTATTTTATTTTAAAAAAAAAAAAAAAAAAATCTTAAGAAGTTACATTCACCCTGATGGATTCTTTTTCTTCTTCCTTCCTCTCATCAATACCACATACAAAGGTCCCTAATGTTCTAATTAGACACCCATCATCACCCCCTCGAATTTACATCTCTTCGGTGCGAATCGAAGATAAGCCTCAGGGAGCCATAAATTCATCACCTACACCCACCATCCCGTCCTCATTACCAACATCCCAAAATACCAAAGCTCCAAAATCATCATCTCCTTCACCTACCACTGAAACTCAGCCTAAAAGCACCCCCTTGCCAACAGCCACAGAAAGGAGGTATAAAACACAACAATCACTCCCATCAACATTTTTAAATACACTAGATGACATTATCAATCAGTTCATTGATCCTCCCACGCGACCATCAGTTGACCCGAGGTTTATCCTCTCAGATAATTTTGCTCCGGTGGAAGAGCTCCCTCCTACAGAATGTGAGATTGAAGAGGGTGCCCTGCCCTCGTGCCTTGATGGGGCCTACATCCGCAATGGCCCCAACCCACAGTTTCTTCCCCGTGGGCCCTATCACCTGTTTGACGGGGATGGAATGCTCCATAGCATTCGCATTTCTAATGGCAAGGCCATCTTGTGTAGTAGATATGTCAAGACATACAAGTATGAAATTGAGCGAGAAGCAGGATCCAGTATTTTACCCAATGTCTTCTCAGGGTTCAATGGCCTTATAGGATCTGCAGCTCGGGGATCACTAGCTGCTGCAAGAATGATTGCTGGGCAATATAACCCAAGCAACGGAATTGGGTTAGCCAACACTAGCCTAGCCTTCTTTGGCAACAAGCTCTATGCTCTGGGTGAATCAGACCTCCCATATGAGGTCAAATTGACTCCAAATGGAGACATTCAAACTGTTGGCCGCAACGATTTTGAAGGAAAGCTCTTCATGAGCATGACTGCTCACCCTAAGGTTGATTTAGAGACAGGAGAGGCATTTGCCTTCCGTTATGGTCCTATGCCACCATTTCTCACCTACTTCCGATTTGATTCCAAGGGAAACAAACAAGCTGATGTGCCCATCTATTCAATGACGAGTCCCTCATTCCTTCACGACTTTACTATTACAAAAAAGTATGCAATATTTCCAGATATCCAAATTACAATGAACCCTTCTGAAATGATCCTAGGAGGTGGATCACCAGTGGGTTTGGACCCAACGAAGGTATCAAGAATTGGAGTGATTCCAAGGTATGCCAATGATGAGAGGGATATGAGATGGTTTGATGTGCCAGGATTAAATCTTATACATGCCACCAATGCATGGGATGAGGTCAATGAGGATGGAAACGAAGCCATTGTCATAGTGGCTCCAAACATAATATCTGCTGAACACACGTTAGAACGAATGGATCTTGTCCATGCATTAGTTGAGATGATCAGGATTGATCTCAAGACAGGGGTGGTCTCCAGGCAGCCAATGTCAGCTAGAAACCTTGACTTTACAGTCATTAATCCTAACTATTTGGGGAAGAAGAACAAGTATGTTTATGCAGCAATTGGAGATCCAATGCCAAAGATAACAGGAGTAGTGAAGATGGATGTGTCGGTGGCACAAGATCGACGGGAATGTATAGTGGCAAGCCGGATATTTGGTCCAAGATGCTATGGAGGTGAGCCATTTTTTGTGGCAACCAATCCAGATGATCCCAAAGCGGATGAGGACGAAGGATACCTTATCTCATATGTTCATGATGAAACTACAGGAGAGTCAAGGTTCCTAGTCATGGATGCAAAGTCACCTAATCTTGATGTTGTTGCCTCAGTGAAGCTACCCCAGCGTGTGCCCTATGGGTTCCATGGCTTGTTTGTAAGGGACAAGGATCTTTAAGATACAATAGTCCTATAGGTCTCATTTCATAAGCATTCTAGCCACAACCACACCATGTCTTACCCCGCCCCAAAAAAATATCTAATGAGCTTATATGCTGTAGTCGTACATGTATATACTAGGACTAGCAAGTTGCAGCTGAAAGGAAAAACAAAAACTTGTAAAATATTATATAAGCAATTTGAGTACACAGTTTTCTTTCAAATTTATGGGTTTTGAATTTTGATATTGAAATAACAATTTGCATGCTTCCTGTACTCAGAAAGGAAAAAGAAAATAAAAAACTTGATCTTCATGGCATGCAAAGGGAATCTGTTTAGTTCTGCAGTAATTGAAGTCTAAGTTCCCAGATTATACCTCTACATGCAAATACTACTCCTAGGTTATTAATGTCTAAACTTTATGCCTATCTAATTACAGTATAGATAACAGATCCAACACTTTTAGAGAGAGAGAGAGAGAGAGAGGGGATAAATAAAATATTCACAGCGCAAGTTCAGCTTGGAGACATTTGGCTAGAGTGACTATGACTTTTGGATACAAATAACAGGGTTTCAAGGGGAAAAAAACTCTTTCCAGATGACATAGTAATGTAGCAATAGCATCTACTAAAGATGAGGTTGACAAAATCATGTGGAAGCTCAAACGTTACCATAAAAGAAAATTGAACAGATTTCCAATTCAAAGCAAGTAGATGACACAGCCTACTAATGAAATAGCCACAACCTAGACTCGAAATCACTGTAGGCTGAATATAGAACCCTTTTTCCTGCCCTCATTTTTAGCCATAACAATACTAGTCTTAAGCTCATTGACTTGGCCCTTTTTTCCCTGTACCCTATTTACTATCATCAGTTCGTCACATATCAGATATTCAGACCGATAACATTCAAGCAACTTTAACTCACTAAAAATATGTACAGGGTTCAATCTCAAGCCAAAATACGAATAAGTAAGAACAATATATCATTAGAAGGAGGTTGATAAATAAAGGAGGAGAAAACTATATAAGACTTGTTATTGGCCTTATTGCACTCTTTTAGCACATACTGCAAAACACTTCTCAACTCCTTGAGCAGTAGTAGGTAACATAAGTAATGAATAACATACTCATTACCGTCAAACACATATACAACTTGGTTAGCACGACTACTCATCTTTAACTTCCCTTCCCTCTTCGGCTCTTCCTAACTTCCTAAGTTGGCCAGCAAACCCCAATTGTATAAGTTGACTATCAGCAGATGTTTGGGCATGGAGCACACTAGTCCAAGGAGAAATTCCATAATACACCATTTTTATTAAAACTTTCATATCGGTGTCTGACTATGACCTAGATTGTCAACAAAGACAAACTCTCAAAACAGCCAATTCTACTCTATGGAATAAATGTCACCTAAACCCCCAAGATTAGCATGTAAATAAACCCGATCAACCAAAAAAAGGAACCACGATCAACAGCTACGTGGAAACCAATCTCCAATAACGATTCAAATTACCATCTATGACAAATATTTTGTTGCAAAATCAAGTAATTGAAGCTGGGCATTGCTCTACACCTCTACCTATATCCTCTTACCCAAGTTGACTCAAATTCATCGTCAAATTCAAGAGTATTCGAACTACTTGTTACAAAATAAAATAAATTAAAATGTTCCCCAAATATTCCTAACTCAGAATCTCCATCAATTTCACTTAAATTCACACAAATGTCAGTAATTTGGAATTCCCAGAAATTAAAGCTAGGTTCTGCTATGAATTTAGCTATAATATAGAGAAAATCAGGAAATCATAATGACAGAATTGAAAAGAAGCATTACATCAAATCTATCTCAATTACAAATTAGCAGCAATTTGAAACACAGAATATTTGAATGTACACAAATTGAACGATAGGATTCATAGATTGATCAAAAGAAATAAACAACAAAATTAAAGAGAGAGAAAGAGTGAGAAACCAACGTTTGGTGGATTGAGGAAGGTAAGCTGCCATGAAAGATGTACAAGAGATTCCAATTCGTTGGAATGAATGAATGTGAGAATGTCCGCTATATGATTCGAAACCTGGCAAACGTGGCAACATGGCTTCCGCCGAATCCGACCACCTAACTTGGCTACTGTGCGTTTATGACTTTGATACAGTACTCTGTGGTCCGTACATTTGAAAACTCTTTGGGAAAGAAAAATTGTCAAATCGTAAAAATTAAAAAGATATAAATAAAATACATACTACTCCGAATAAGGTAGCCGATTGGTTAGCAAACTTTTGGTTATTTGTTTTCTCTTCTTGAATAGGGCTTGGCGGCTTGTCCCTCGGCTTCACCAAAAAAAAATAAACATAATACTCCATAATACAAAGTTTGGTCAATTGACCAGATTGGTAAATAAAAAAGACCCTTAACGACAATTTGGTAAAAAAATTTACTCCGGCGACAAATTGGTAAAAAAAACTAAACTTAAGCGACAATTTGGTAAATAAATTAATCTCAGGCGACACTTAACCAAAAAATAAAAAAAAATTCGATAAATTACTCGCGAATGCTTAATATAGTTTGTTTTTCTTGTTATTTTACCAACCCTTTTTTTACGGAAATAACAATTTGAAGAAAAAAACGTTAAGTATCAATTTTCACTTAAGTTTCATACCCCTTGTTAACGAAATTTTTTTAAAAAGGGGTTGGAAATAAAAAGGAATGACATGTAAATTCAATATTGTAAATGGAAAAAATAAATTTAAGAACACAAAACAAATTAAAATAGGATTTTTAAAGAGTTTGTCGGGAAAAAAAATAGATTTTTTGGTCAAAAATGTCGCCAGAGTTTATTATTTTTACCAAATTGTCGCATATTGTTAGCTTTTTTTACCAAACTGTCGCCGGAGTAAGTTTTTTTACCAAATTATCGCTAAAAGTCTTTTTTATTTACCAATCTGGTCAATTGGCCTACAAAGTTTCAAATATTAACATTTTACTATATGATTTATATATATTTTTATTGAATGTATTACTAATATATAAGTTAAAGTTACTTAAATTAATACACAGAAATGTGTACCTTCAGAGTTAAGTTGGCAATGATGTTGTGTTGTGTCATGTTCGTGTTCAAAATTAAACAAGCTAAGGAGCCTCAGCACTAAAGAATCGTTTAGTTAGGGGTATTTAATAGGGGTGAGCAAAACCGGGTACCCGATCAAAATTTTAGGACCCGGACCCGGAATTGGTTGAAACCGGGTCCTAAAATCCGGAACCGGAATTGGAATTGGTTTAACCGGGTCCTAAACTTTAACTTGGAATTGGAACCACCGGGTAACGGTTCCGGTTCCAGGTACCCACAAACGTAAATAATTATTAAAATATAATATAAATTATAATACTTATTTAAGTTTATTTTAATTTTTAGCGTTTAACACTTGTATTTATACGTGCATTAAGATATTTTATTTATATTAGGTATTAAAAATATATTTTTTTATTTTACTAACTAGATACATTTAACATAATTTTATATTAAAAAACTTATTTAGAGTATCATGTGTTGGGTAACCGGGTACCCAACCGGTTCCGGGTCCCAAAAATCAAGAATTGGAATTGGAACCGGTTACAACCGGTTCCTAAATTTATTACCCGGAATTGGAACCATCGGGTCCATACTGGTTCCAATTCCAATTCCGGGTACCCGAAAATTTTGCTCACCCCTAGTATTTAACAAAGGATATGAGAATCAAGTGTGCTTATTCCTTTTGATTTGATGATGTTTGTTAGACCTTTTTTGTTATTTGTATTTCATTCTCCTTCCCCATTCCCCCAAAATTAAAGTCTTCCATATTGCTTACCCATCCTCTAAGGATTTTCCATTCCTTTTTCCTAAGCCACTACCACACCACCATACCATCACCCCCATCTACCCCTATCCCAACCCACCGAACCACCCAGCCATCCCCACCTCATTTGTCAATCGACCCTCCTTTACCCTTGTCCCTAGACCCTATGGGTTTTAGGGGTGGGAGAGGTTTTGTTTTGTTTTGTTTTTTATTTTTTATTTTATTTTTTAGAGAGATTTTCAGGGAGAGGAAGGGGGTTTCGGTAAGGGAGATGCCAAAGAGTAGGGAGGTGGTTGGGTGGTGGGATTTTCGCAGTGGATAGAGAAAAAGAGAGAGAAGTGAATTGGTGTTTTCGTGGCTTTGATTTCTTTTTATTGTTTAAAAAATTAAAACAAACATTATTGTAAGTCATTCCCTTTTTCTAATATGAACCAATTAACCAAACAACTCCTAACTAAACCCATTTAATAAACATGTCGTGTTATATTGACCCTTTTAATGAAACTTGTTGGAAACTCTTGACACTAACCCTTTTTTCCATGCCTGGTTTGTGTAATCTTGTCGTATTATCTGAAAAATTATTAGCCTCGTTCATTATATTTATTAATAATTCCACTTTGTTTTTCCATTGGTAGATTGATTTGTGTAATTTCATGTTGGGATTTTCAACACTAACTTGTTCCAGTAAATGTGTCGTGTCATGTTGACCTGCTAGTTAAAATCTAAAAAAAAAACCTTAACACTAACGAGTAAAGACTATCCCAAATTTTCGTTTCGAATTTTGCCCACTCTAGATTAAAGTGGAACATTAATCCAAAAGAGAGGGACCGAGGGAGTAATAAAAATTGTGCACGGTCGATCTCACGGGGAGCTCGTGGGCGTAGAAAGTTAGAAACATAGGCGTAGAAAGTTAGAAACATAGTCAAATATTTTGAGCTTCAAAATCAAAAGGAGAAAGTCTAAAATATTTTGATTGGTGACTGGTGAGTGATTCAATCTACTCTGCTCCAATTCCAACGCCTGCCAGAACTTAACGCCGCTCATCCGCCATTGTTGTTGGTAATGCTACACCTCTTATTGCTTCTTAATTGATTCTGTATGTTTGAGTTAATTTACAAGCTTAATTTTATTATGATTTACTGGTATTTGCCAAGTTCAATTGCTTGAATGTTAACTGTGATTTGATTACATATTGTATTTTGCATTTCTGATTCTTGATTTTCTGTACATTGATCATCGATTATAAGGTTTGAGTTGATGAATAATGTTTGGAAAAGCATAGATTTAGTTTAAGAAATTAAGCAAATGAGTAGATTAACTGAATTTCGAACAATTTCGGAGTATATTTGATACGATGAATAAGATAATTAAGGTACAAAGGGAATATACTGGCGGTGTAATCGTCTTCGAGTTCGATTTCTTGACCAAGTGCAGCTTCTTCCTTTCTCAATTTGTCACAAAATCATTGAAAACAACCCATTTAATAGTCAATCTAAATTAACCCTGAAAAAACCCAGAAATGATCAAGAATAAAAAACCGAAAATCAATAAAATTATATTTTTAGGATTTTCAAACAAAAGCTCTTTGCCTTCTAAGCTTTTTCAGTAGAGATACTCACTCAGTCACTCCTCAGATGAATGATCCTCCATTCGTTACTATCGTTTTGTTGATGATTCGATTATGTACATTATAGGATTGAGAAGTAATCAAATTCGTTGTAATTTGCAATTTGGACTGTGGGATTGGATTTTGCTTTTTTGATTGAATTCTATGAATCTGCCTCTGATTAATGGTGATTATCTTAGCAGACAAATTATCAACCCTTGTTGCAAAAGTCGAGAAGCTCAACAACATTATGGAAGTGTAAGTGATTTTCTATTATAATTTACATTGTTTTACTTGCACCATCTGAGATAATTCATGCTTTTCATTAGAGTCAGTCAGTTACTATGATGGATTAATGGGTTGATTTCTTAGTGTGTGCTAAATCTTGATTGGAACTACGGGTAAATTAATTGACATTATCATTTTGTTAATTGTGGTTATATGATTGATGTCTTTGTAATATACAGAGTTGCTTCTGCGCCTGGGAAAGTTTTGATGACCGGGGGCTATCTTGTTTTGGAGAGACCAAATGCCGGACTGGTGCTGAGTACTAATGCTCGGTTTTATGCTATTGTGAAGCCTATCTATGATGAAGTTAAATCTGATAGTTGGGCATGGGTATGTGGAATCTGTTCATATTAGTACTTGGTTGACTATGTGGTGGCTGGATTACGTGTTTTGTTTGTCCTATTTTCTTATGAATATTGGATATGTAGGAAGGAGTAGGACTGTTGGTGAGTGTCGAACTCGTCTTTTATAATTATAATTTTTTTTTTTTTTTTTTTGCCGTCTGAGTTTTTTATAATCCAATTTATATGAAAAATGGAGTGTTAATAGCAATGTTGGAGTGTCAACTGTTGTGTACCTAAACAAAAATAGTAAAGTGAAATGAAGAGTTCTTATAACACTGGCTGTCTTTTATATATATTTTTTTAATTTTTTTTTTTCATAAATTTTCCTTCAATTGACAAATTAATGGAGAATTTTATCCTGTTCTCCAAGTTCGTATTGTTGTCTATTCTAGTTTTATACTCTAGGGACAGCCCTGCGCGGGGGGTGGGGGGGGGGTGTTCATTAACTATGGTAGCTGAAGATTCATGTGATATTCTTTTAATACGTAGTAGTATATACAGCAATACAGTGTACTGTTTATGAGAGGGTTTTTGTTCTAGTTTTTCAATACCAGTGAGTTTATGCATTCTTCAATCTTAATGTTAAAAGTCAGAAAATTGCATACTGAAGAGCTTGTCATGTCTTTTCTATGAAAATTTGTTACCTTGCTGGATTGAGGAATGATTTAATTATTTCTTTTATTGTCAAACTTACCAGTTTTTCCTTGCCCCTTTTCAGTCATGGATGGATGTGAAGCTAACAGCTCCTCAACTTGCAAGGGAAACGATGTATAAATTTTCAATGAAGAAGTTAACTCTCCATTGTGTTTCATCAAGGCAAGTATTCTTTTGGATTGCTATGGATTTCACATCATGTTGGTAGTAGTTCCTTGTTTTTAGCGCTTCAGATTTATATTACTAGTGCTTAATCTGTTTATGCATTTTTTCATCTACTTCACAGTTCATTGTGCCATGCTTCTTCAATTGTTGAGCTATAGCTTACGTGCACAGTTCCATTCCCGATACTGGCTTATGTTTTGTAAAATAGCTATTAGCTAATAGCCTAATATTGAGGAAGATAACTTTTTGGGAACCAATGTAGTATCTCTCTCACAGCTTCACTAAGAAAACTACAATAAAGCCAGTTGAGAAGGTTATGTGGGATAGGTTTGCTTTAATTTGCTGTTGTGCAGTCATTTTGACTAGATAGAAGACATATTACTTCACACTTGATTCTGATATTATTATGGCATCATAGAATGAATGAATGATGGGAGGTGTCCCAATCAAATAGTAAAACTGAGAATACTAGCATGCAGTGCAGCCAAAAATATACTGCTCAACACTTTATTCTGGCCTCGTTTAACGAGAATATACCATATGAAAGCTTCTGAAAGATGACAGAATCATTGTTCAGGCTTCAAATGTTGAATTATTTACTAGTGTTAGTGTATGAAATATGATCATTGATGTGATGGGCCAGGTGCAGAGGTGAATCATTTTGTTGAACCAATTTTTACTGATTTAGTTTGGCCGATTTTACCAGCAATCTCTTTTTTCTGAAGGTGTAATAGGTGTCCGTATGTGTGTATGTCGGTTGATGTATGTGCTTTCATTTTAGGGTAGCACCTTATCTATACTATAAACTAAAGTAATCACCAGAGTTATCCCTTAAGTACACATGTCACATTCACAACAAAAATTTTCCCGCCCAAATATTTTTTAGCTTTTTTTTTAAATTTCTTTTTTCCCTTAAAAAATAACATGATAAAAAAATTTAATGAATAAAAACTTACAATAATTTATAAAATATTTTAAATAATATATCTAACATGAGAATTTTAAGGATAGACATAATATGAATTCAAATTCAAAAATAAAAAATGTTACATATAAGCCATTTCATTTAAACTAACTCCATTTTAATTGACTTTTTTTTTTTAATTTTCAAGTCTTATTATTATAAATCCGTGCATTTGCACGAGGATAAAACTAGTTTTTAATAAATTCAAAATCTAGAAGATATCCGGATGAATTTATATCCATAAGAGTTGTATTTGTTTTGACAATTTTTTTTATATTCTTCTCTGATAAGTTTTCAAAACACAATTTTTTTTTATATTCTTCTCTGATAATTTTTCAAAACAAGATTTTTTATATTGTGCCAGAGAATTTCCTTAATGAGATTTGGCTGTTTCTTTTGCCATATTAAGTGCCAGTGGAAGCAGATTATAACTAACAATGATATGATGTTCACTGGATAAATTTATCATTCATTTATTTCAGTGATGCAAGAAACCCTTTTGTGGAACAAGCTGTGCAGTATGTTATAGCAGCTGCCCATGCTAGGATTGGCCAAGATAAAAAGGATATACTGCAGAAACGCCTTTTACAAGGTGATAAATAGTTTTCAATATTTGATTATACTTTATTAAAATAAAGCTGGGGCTTCCTGAATGTGATGTCTTAAGTGGCTTAGTGATGCAGGTCTTGATATCACAATTATGGGTGCCAATGAGTTTTATTCATATCGGGATCAGGTATAGTAAATCTTTCTATCAAGTTCTCCTCTTTTGTTTTGACTTCTTGGTACGATCATACATCCCCAAGTATGTCATGATTAGCAGTAATGATTTTAAAGTAAGAATCAAACTTGAGTGCATAATGTTGTTATCTAGAAAAGTGACATAGTGCATTGTTTGGCCAAGAAGTGACGGCTTTCCATTTACTTCTAAATTGGGGACCATGTTAAAGCAGATCTGGGCAAGAAACCAGCTGATAGTGTCATACGCAGGAAACCAGGCTGATCTGGGCAAGAGGATTTAACTATCAAGAACAAGTAGCTAAGATTTTATGTCAGATTTAATGTAGAGAACGGGGGAAAAAAAATAAAAAAAAATCTCCAGCAGAAGTCCAGCAACCATATCATTTGTACTCTGTGGGAGACTGAGAGTCTTATTAGGTTAATCACAATTACCTGAAAAGTTATACTCTTCACATTCAATGAGACAGCTGTTTTTGCATCTTACAAATGTTTCTGAGCTGGTTTTTTAGTTATGGTTTCTAATGTTCCTTTTTCTATGCATACTGATTGACTATATAAAGAAGTTGAAGCTGCTAAATCTCAATATTCTAGCAAATTGCATTAGGAAATTCTTTGTTTGATGCTGTGAACACTAGCTATTAGCTGAACATTGTGTTGATGTGAGCAGACATTAAGAGATAGGTGTAATGTAGTGAATCCTGTACTGTCAATGTCTGATATATCGGATGGGCTAATAGGAGAGATAAATAAAAGTACAGCTTAAGTACCGTAGTTGCTTTGTTCCACATTCTAGTACTCCTTATCATCTTTTACTCATGACCCATGGCAGAATCAAATGTTTCTATTTTGGACCAAATTGTTCCCAATGAAATGGATAACAATGAAATAATTTGAAAAGAATATTCATTTTTTATCAGAGCATTGACTTCCATTCAAGCTTTGGCTTGTCTTTAGATGCAGACCTATAAAGTGAATGTCATGAGATAAGGCTACCTATCATTTTGCTTAGCTGATGTCTTAGTGTGTGGGGGGTGCTAAATCTCATCTGATTCTTTTTTTATGCATGTGTCATTGCATTTACCTAGCAAAAGCTGATTGTTTAACTCTTGAGGCATAGATAAAGTAGATGAGTCATCCTAATACTCCACTTTGTCTGACAGTTAGAAGCTCGTGGACTGCCTCTCACCCCGGAATCATTGTCTGTACTACCTCCTTTTTCTTCAATTACTTTCAATGCAAACGATGCAAATGGTGCACATTGCAAACCTGAAGTTGCTAAAACTGGATTGGGTTCATCTGCAGCAATGACGACTGCAGTGGTTGCTGCTCTCCTTCATTATCTTGGTGTATGTCATCTTCAGGAAAGTAATAATGCTGATCTTGATCTAGTGCACATGATAGCTCAAACTTCTCATTGCATTGCCCAAGGGAAAGTTGGCAGTGGGTTTGATGTTAGCTGTGCAGTTTATGGCAGTCAACGTTATGTCCGCTTTTCACCAGAAGTTCTATCATCTGCTCAGGTCCCTTTTTGCTCTCTCATACTCTCCTTTCTTGGATTAGTAGTTATTAATTTATTTGATAATTATTAGATGTTAGTAATTGGTAGATAGGATTTGCTATTGGTTGAGAACCTGAGATGTATGTTGATTATTGAGACTTCTAGAGGACAAATTTGTTGATGAAAGTGTATTCTGTTTTGGACAGATATGGCTTGAACTTTTCTTAATAGACATTCATTGAGTGTATGTGCTATTCCTTGCATGAATTAGCTGTATACAATATGACTGCCTCTTTGAACTATACTAGATTACTAGACTCATAGCGAACGCTTGTACTAAGGCAGGTTGTCATTAGCAATTTAAAGTGACATATTTCTGTTTGGCAAGTGAGAATTTCAAGATTAGCTCTTCCAAACGCCCCTTAAAACAGGGACTATTAAATGGGCAGATCATAAGAATGTGAGTTTGATATTTTATGTTCTCCATAGATTCTTGTATGTAGTAGGTAAAAGTATCTTATCGGTTTGGAGTAGCAAAATATAAATCGAGTGCTCATTTGTAAATAAATGTGCTGAGGTTCTATATGCATGCAATCTTTTTCTCTAATGGAATTATATATCTTGATCCACCTGTGTCATAGGTATTTTGATCCTAGATAAAAGGGAAAATGGAGAAATGACAGTGTCTGCATGAATCTTTAGGTTGCAGGGATAGGAGCACTACTTCATGAAGTCATTGTTGATGTCATGGAAGGAAAGTGGGATCATGAGATGACTAGGTTTGCTTTGCCACCAAGAATGACTCTTGTAAGTAGAGACTTCATCTCTTAGCATGGCAGATTTGTTGATTAAAACTTTAAGCAAAAACGTCATTTTCTGTTTCATTTCTTTTCACTATCATGTTGTAGATTTTACCATTAATAAATTGATTCACCCATTATCGCATTCATTCCACCTCTTTGAGACATTTGATTTTTTTATCAGGTTCCTGTACATTGTGAACTAATAGCTAGTTTTGATTCCTCAAGATACATGATTTTATGCATATACGGCAATTACTGTCCCTAGTTTTTGTTTTGGTAGGAAACCAATGGTCATATAGCACATTGTATTATTTTGATCTGTATATAGATAGATGTTATGCTATTGTGTGGTCTCCCTTTGGGTGTGTAGGGGAAGTACTTTTCTTACTAGTGGCTGTCTTTGGCCTAGTCTACCCGCACTTATTATATACTTCGTACTTTCTAATCCTTTTTCTTTTGTAAGCTCAAGGTTGACATATACCAAAAGAGAATGTTTAAACTCATATTTAACGCTTTTCTGTCTTCCAAATGTTTTTCTGCTCTAACTTTTTCCTCCTTAGACCCATACACATCCTCCCACTTTTTTATCCCTGCTTTTTTACCCTCCTTAATCTCTGTTCCCCCACCCCAGCTATTAAGCATTAAATGAGTTCTAAATTAATTGTGTTTTAACTATACATTAGTGTTTCTGCTTTTGTACTATTTAGTCATTTTTTAGGTTGTGATTAGACAATGACACCCTAAACATACTAAATAAGGGTTGATGTGCTTTGCTTCTTTTTTTTGTTCCTAATATGGGCTGAAGTGCTGAACAAGTAGCTTCTTCCATTATTTTGATTTCCCCTTCCAACCCTTATGAGCGTGCAAACCCTCCGGTTTCTCTATTAAACTTCTTTCTAGTGAAGGCTGGTCCCCATTGCTAATTGGGTAGCTCAACTCTTTTATTTGTTTATAAGCTACTACTGGATCTTGTCTTCAAACGGGATCAGATGATAGATTTATTTTGCACCTGTGATATGTTGTATTTTACTGGAGACCTATCCATTGCCATTTTCCTTGTGAGATGCTCGATAACATCAGCTCAATCCTCTCATACTAGTATAAAATAAGTAAATAACATCAGTTTAAAGAAGGACTACATGAATAAGGGCTTGAAGAAACTGATATCCATTTAGACTTCATATTCGATAAAATAAATCATGAAAAACATTTGATATGAAGAGTGTCTCTGTCAATTTGTTTATGGAGGCCTGCAGTCTCTTGCCTTAACTGAGACATTTATGGACTTGCTTCCTCAATTATCGCCGGGCGTTCTTAGTGGCTGTTGACTGGCCTTGGCTTGCATTTTTCCATGAGTCACCAGCCAATCTGTACCAAGTGATTTCCGTGCTCCACACAAACTCTTGCATCTAAAGCTCTCACAGGTGACTTCAACCTCATCTTCATTAAACCTAAACCTATATTTAGTTAGCCAAAAGCTCTAATGGAAGAGGAATTGTGTGGAGACTCTGGACAGCTGGAGGCATACTATACAATATTAAGCTTTATGTTGTTCTCTTCTTGATTATTATTGTCATTTGCAGTTGCTTGGAGAGCCAGGAAGTGGTGGATCTTCCACACCATCAATGGTTGGTGCTGTTAAGAGGTGGCAGAAATCTGAACCTGAAAAATCTCTTCACACATTCACAAAATTGTCAGAAGCAAATTCAATGCTTGAGAAACAATTAAATAAGTTGAAGAAACTAGCAGAGGAAGAACGTATGGCATATGACAGCATCATTGATAGATGTTGCCAGCATAAATCAGAAAAGGTAACCCCTGGTGAATATTTAATGATTGCTGAGTGGTGCAGAAGTCCATGGGTTCACATTAGTTCCAATAGAGACTTTTCGTAGTGGATATCTGTTGTTCATGGTTATGAGCCTTATGGAGTACTTCTTCTCATAGAGTCATAGGTTTTTTCCGTGAATCAATTGGTTAGACATGCTTCTATAAGATTGGTTGTATAGGAATTAATAGTGCACGGAATATGGATTTGTTATCTATTATGTTGTTTTCTGCATCTCTCTTATCTTTGCATATCAAACCTTTTTTGCTTCAATACTGTGAATTTTCCATTGAGTTTGCTTTCTACCCAAAAAGAAAAGAATCTAACAGTTTCTGAACACAGTGGATGGAACAATCAGTTGCCCCAAGTGAGCAAGCAGTCGTTGAAGCACTACTAGGAGCTAGGAATGCTATGCTGGACATTAGAGGTCATATGCGTCAGATGGGAGAAGCTGCTGGTGTTCCGGTGAGGATTTTATCTAGTTATTCATTTTTTATGTGTAGCATTTTTCCCTCCTTGCTCTGCCTCTCAGATGTGTAAGTGAACCAATAAGTGTTAATTGACTATCATGATCTTATGTTTACTTTTAGTCTTTTATTGACATGCCTTCAGTACATTATATATCGCCTTGATTGCTAAATGAGAAGCCCCATGTCCCTCGGGGTAAATCGAGTTAGATGGACAAAGGGCTCTCATTCCCTTAAAATTCTCTTTAAATGTTGTTCCGGTTGCATACAAAGCCACTCAATGAAAGAAACATATAAAATTTCAGTCATATTGGTTATATAGTACACCTATTTATATAATTCTTCTTATTACAGATTGAACCAGATTCACAAACTCAGCTTTTGGATACTACCATGGATATGGAGGGTGTCTTGTTGGCTGGAATTCCTGGAGCAGGTGGATTTGATGCAGTTTTTGCAGTAACATTAAGTGATATAAGCAGCAAAGTTGCAAATGCATGGAGCTCACTCAATGTTTTGGCTCTTCCAATTAGAGAAGATCCTCATGGCGTGAGTTTGGAAAATGGTGATCCACGGTTGCAGGAGATCACATCAAGAATTTCTTCAGCAAATATCAACTAAATCTTAACATGAACAGAATTTGGGTTTGTGCTCGATGGTGAAATCCGTTCTTATGTACTCGAATTTCGCTACTTGTGATGCTCTGTGTATTAAATTTGATTGCTTATAATACCACAAATAAAGAGTACGGAGTAGAATATTGCTAGAATGAATAATACATTATTGTTTATTAAATTTCAAAATAAATATGCAGTGGTATTAATTTAGTGATATATTAGTTGTTTTATGAATATGGATCATATAGTATAATCTTAAGCACTTCAGATCTAACCGCAAATTTTCCCATAAAAGAGTGTGGTGCAGGGTGCAATTCCATAAACTTGAAGTTATATTTGTTGGGATGATGTTTGTGAATACAGAATATGTGAACAGGGCGTCAGGGCCTAAGTGTGTTTTGAATTGTCTAAGAGTGTGTTTTGTAGAGTGTGGCGTTGGTGGGAACTCACCTTGTGATCTTGAGGTCACGAGTTTCAGCTCCACTAGCTACAAAATGCTTGAGAGTAGGAGGATTCCTTATCTCTTCCCCTCTACTCTCAAATTAACATAATGAGTTACTCCATACCCATATAAATTTGGGAACTATACTATTCTCTCTGTCCCAAAATTTAATATATTTGATTTTTATTCACAATTCATGAGTACTACTTTTAATCATAAATTTTTGATAATGTATTAAACCTATTTCTTTTTCTTTTTTTTCATACTCAAATAAAGGTCGAAAGCAACTAGATCTTTCACTATACTTGGACAAACCCAAACTCTTATCGAGAATTCCAGAGGGTTAAGGTAAGCCATAGCATAAGCAGCACTATTCACGTCTTTAAGCATGACAAAACATAAAATTTTCATGTTTCAAAAAAAAAAAAACATAAAATTTTCAAAGTAACTAAAATAGAAATAGAAATAGAAAAAATCTCTCGTATTGTTAGATGATATTAATGCTAAGTTTTAAAATATTACGGAGTAGTAACTTCTTTTTTAATTATTGTTTACTCGTAATTTATATAGGAGTAATTAAGTTACAGTAATATAAGTGTATCAAAATAGATGTAAAGGTTAACGGTGTCAATTATTTTAAGACAGAGGGAGTATAACAAGGGTATAAAATCCAAGTGACGTAAGCAATGAATTGGCAAACTCAATTAAATCTACCTTCACCTTTCAAGGAGTAAAATACAAATAGTTGTAGAATCTTCTAAATTTCTCCCACCAAAACATCATTAACAATACAATTCTCTCTCTATTTTCTTTCTCTCCAAGCTTCATTTCTTGCGATCTAATCCATTCATTTCTTCTTCTTCGAAAATCAACCCAGAAAAAACTCAAAAATGGATTATGAGCTTCGAAGAGCAAGACAAAAGTTGCAGAAAGAGCAAAATGAGAGGAAAGAGATGGCCAAATTGAAGCTTCAAAGAGAAAGGAAGGCTAAGGAGGAAGCTTCTAGACAACGCCAAGCCATTGAAGAAGTTCAGCGAGCTCGTCGTCTTGATGCTGCTGAAGCTCAGATTAAGGTTTGTGTTTTGCGCTAATTTCATTTTTATTCGGATTTTTGAAGTTATTTGTATGCGATTTTGATGAAGAAATTGTGGATTGTTTGAATCAATTAAATTCAATTTTAATTGATTATTAGTTTAAAGGAAAATTTGAGAATGTGTTTGTTAGGTATGGAATTTTGTTATAAAAGAACGAAAGGAATCAATTCAGGCATTTTTATCAATGAGTAGAAATGATTTGTGTTTTCGGTGTGAGAAATCTGTGAATAGTGTAGTATATGAAGCTGGATGTTTCTAGAGTGTTTCCTTGCTTGTGTTGATGCCATCAGCTTTGATGAAGAATGATATTTGAGAAGGATACCATTGAATTTCGTCATTCGTTTGTCAATCTAGGGATTAGTTAGCTTGTAATCTCGTGTGCCGCCTCCTCGGATTTTTGATTAGGTTTTAGGTTGTGAAGATTCCGTAGAATTAGCCATATGTTTATCAATTTAGGGGTCGGTTAGCTTATAATCTCGAACATCGCCTCCATTGAATTTTAGTCAGGTTTCAAGGTTTGAAGATACAGTGGAATTTGCCATCAGTTTGTCAATCTAGGGGTTTGTATCCCCAGCATTTGAACCTTTTCTTGTTACAAGTTTTGATTTTGTGGATGGGATGTTATTAATTGCCATTGCTCATTGTTGTGCCTATACATTGCTAATGATGCTATTCAATATTTTAGTGTACTGGCACGAAGTTGGAAATTTTCGAAAATCATGTGTTTCTGTAAAACTGTTGAATCATTGCTACTCGGTCTATGAAAACTGTGCTGCACATATTCTTTGGGCTAAATTTTGCTGTTTAGACTTTTTATCCATCCATCCCAATATGTTATGTTGCTCCACATTTTTTTTTACAAACAAGTCTTCAACTATGCATGATGATTGAAAGTTTACTTTGTATTGATAATCAAGAAAATAGATGAATTGTGAAACAACCAATAGAAAGGTCCAGCATTTCAGTATCCTACTATGTATTGATTGTATGGTGATTTAGATGATGCAGATCACATTATAAACTCTCAATTAGTCATAATTGCATTAAACTATCCTCTCTGAATTTTAAACCTGGACTTAGGGGGTTTGTGGGTTGAAGACCTTGAAGTTGAGAAATATATACAGTAAACTCCCTCTATTCCACAATGATTTTTTTCATATACCGCACATGGATGTCCCAATGAGTTTGCCGCATTGCTTTAATAGTATATTTTACTCCTTAACCCATGTGCAACCACAAAAAGATAGGAAAAAGGAAATCTACATGCTTTCAATTGGGCAAACTTTTGAAAAAGCAAACTAAAGAGTATGAGGCAATCTTAGCAGGACAGAGAAAGTAGAAGCTCGGGCATCAAAATGCTTCAGAACCTTGTTTGGAAAAAGTGGATTATTTGTAATTAAGATTTATAAAGATGAATAGATGATATGTGTTAATGTTTGCTGATGAATTAAATTATCAAAAGTTAATTTAACCGATGTGATTACAAGCTTTCACTATGAAGCAAACCTTTCACTTCGTCTACTGGCTACTCTGCAGAGATTCTACTCTGTCCTTTCTTCTCTTTTTAGTGTTTGATTGACATGAAGATATTTATATCAAACTCTATCTAATTATGTATTGTAGGCAGATGAGCAAATAGCTGAAAATATATTGTCTGGAGGAGGAATCATGTTTCATCGCATCTTAGAAGCCATTCTTTATCCAGGTGTTGGAGATAAGATTAAGCTGCCTCCATCCTGCTTCACTGGACTGTCTGATCAAGGCGCTTTTGACAAAGGGCCTGTATACTTCCGGTTGTCCATTGCTGGTCAAGAGAGTTCCTCTGAAACTTCTGCTAATAGCGAGAGTCATGGAGTGACACATTCAGGTGTGTTGGAGTTTACAGCAGAAGAAGGGTTTGTTGCTCTTCCTCCACATGTATGGAGTAATTTATTTCCCTCAGAAGCACCAGATCACCCATTGATCGAGATCCAGTATGTTAGGTTGTCAAAAGGATCATATGCAAAACTTCAACCAGAGGATATTAGCTTTTTGGACATACCAAATCACAAGGCTGTCCTTGAAACAAGCCTACGCCAGCATGCTACCCTTTCTCAAGATGAGGTGATTACAGTTAGACATGGAGAGCTTACATTCAAGCTACGTGTCCTTGAATTAAAGCCCTCCCCAAGTGTTTCTGTCTTGGAGACAGATATTGAGGTTGACATTGTCAATCCTGACGCTGGCTCTGAGAAGAGTAACCAAAGGGTCCTGATACCACTCACTTTTGGAGCACCAGAATCTGGAGTTGTTGAGGAAGGGGTATATATGTATTACAAATTCTCGCTTGACAATGATATGTGGAGCACAATTGCATCTGGCAATGCCAGAATAGAAGTAAAGTTGGAGGCAGATACAGACTCTGGGGATACTGATCTTTACATATCCAAACATCCGCTGATGTTTCCCACACACCATCAGCACCACTGGTCTTCTCATGATATGGGTTCCAAGACTTTGATTCTTAACTCTCAGGATCAGAATCTCGGGTTGGGTACTTATAGTGTTGGTATTTATGGCTTCAAGGGAACAACAAAGTACAAGGTTTTGGTGAATATTCAGGATAATATTAACCGTGGTCAGCAAGCTGGGTTGTCCACGTCATCTATTGATGTGGACTCTGTAGAATGTGGAAATTGCAAGCACTATATACCTAGTAGAAGTATAGCTTTGCATGAAGCTTATTGCCGTAGACACAATGTTGCGTGCCAGTATGCAGGCTGCGGTGTCATTCTAAGATTGGAGGATGCTAAGAACCACGTGCATTGCAATAGATGTGGAAAGGCTTTTCAACAAGCAGAGATGGAGAAGCACATGATCGTGTTCCATGAGCCCCTTCATTGTTCATGCGGCGTAATTCTTGAAAAGGAAGAAATGGTGAGTAAAATTTCAAAATGCAGTTATTACTATATTAGTAAATTTACCAGTGAATTCGACAGATTATGGCAGTATTATTAAACCACTACTTTAGAAGTAAACTTCTGATATCCCTGAGTAAAAACTTTTTAAATGCCTAGTATCGAAATATTATCTTCTATCTCAAATGTTTTACATGTAATTAAAACATTAATTCCATATTCCATATAGATATATTGACCATAGCTTTTTCAGTACTACTTCCTATTATTTATGTAACGCTAGTATAAACTAATAGGTTGAGTATTGAACACTCTGCTGGGTGGTTCACTTGTGTGCGTGTTCTCTGATTCGCTGCACCTGTGATTGATCTTTTTGGTGCAGGTTCAACATCAATCCTCAGACTGTCCTATGCGGATGATTACTTGCCGGTTCTGCGGAGACATTGTTCAAGCTGGGAGTTCCCCTATGGATATGCGAGATAGGTTTAGAGGACTTACAGAGCATGAGAGTATTTGTGGTTCTAGAACTGCTCCATGTGATTCCTGTGGCCGTTCAGTTATGCGGAAAGAGATGGACATTCACCAAGTTGCTGTTCACCCAAATAATTAATAACTGCTTCCTCATGTGCGTGGTCTATTCTTAATTTTTTTTTTAATAACAATGTGCGTTTCTATTCTGGTCCAACTTCATATTGTAGATGCTGAAAATTGGCTGCTTTAGCAGACCACGGGCCAATGCAGTAGTAATTCTAGATATGTATATGTGTAAACAGTAGCATTACAATGCTGGCGAAAATCAGTGTATTTGCTTCTTTTGTTGTGGGCACTGAAACTCGATTGGTTATAGCATTTGAATTCTTGAATTGGAAGACCTGAATTTGTAGTTCTAGGATTCATATTTCCTTCATACTTTTGAATTGAAAATATAGTACTTGTATTTTGAAAAGCTTTGGCGGTCATTTGAGCCCTTTTTTCTCCGCCATATACAGCTTTAGGAGGGGTTCAAATTGCATAATGCCCCTAAATATCCCTTATGTTGTATCGTTTCTTCTTTTTACTCGATTTTTATACCCCTAAAACTCATCCGACTGTTTAGCGCTTAATGAAACACTCTACTGTCCAATTAGCCAAAAAATTTAAATTTTACATTTCCTCTATTAGTCTATCTTCTGTCTATTGAGCTACTGTTGATCCTAATTTTTAAAGATTGATGCAATCCATTCCATTGTCTTTTTTGTTTATTTCATATCATTGGAAATTAAAGCTCATAGAAGAAAAAGTTGAGAAGAAATGAAGATTTATTTACCAGTAATCTCTACAAGAGCAATTTCCATCTTTAAAATGGTGGAAACGATTTCGATCCCTTACAATTATTTTGCGGTTATAGACAACAGAGACGAACTTTGTGTATGTGTGAGTATCTCTACACATCCTTACATTTCTTACTATTCTGATAGTTGTATGTTCAGGTGTAAGTAGAAGTGCAAAAGCAAGGGCCAACTTTTGACTATGATATCTCAACCTTTGTTTCTTCTCTTCTTCATCTACATTGTGAAGAACTTCTGAAGTATCTGCCACATACCCTTCGAATTTCAATTGCCATTCCATTTGGTGGATCATCTCATAGATTTCTTTCCAATTGCTTCGCGATCTGTCCTGTGATACAAATCTGTACATCTTTCTTTTTACCTCGACCAAACTCAATCCAGCAGCTTGATCCAATCCCCTGTTTGACACCATACTTCGAACAGAAGCTGCATCTGTCCATTTCTGAGCTCGAGCATACAAATTTGACATCATTACATAATCTCCAGCGTTGTCTGAGCCTAGTTGTATCAGAATTTTTGCTACTTTGTCTCCTACTTCCAGGTTACAATGAATTCTAGCAGCACTTAAGAGACTTCGCCAAACTACTTCATTGGGCGGCATTGACATTTTCTCAATCAGGTCAAAAGCTTCATCAAACATGGCAGCTCGGCCTAAGAGATCCAAGATGCAACCATAATGTTGAATGGTTGGCTGTATTTTATTCTCATGCCTCAATTTCTCGAATAATTCTAGACCCTCTTCTACAAGGCCAGCATGCCTACAAGCACTTAGCACACCTAAATACACAACATCATCTGGCTCAATCCCTTGATCAAGCATTTCCGAGAACAGCAGAAGTGCCTCATGACCATTCCCATGCATCGCTAGGCCTGAAATCATCACACTGTAAGACAATCGGTTCTTTGTCTTCATCTTATCGAAAAGGCCAAGCCCTTTCTGTATAGAGCCACATTTTATGTACATGTCAATCAAAGAGGTTTCAACTACAACATTTAGGCCACTCAAGTTTCTCATCAAGTACCCATGTATCGACGTTCCCAAATCGAGGGCACCCAGATGAGTACAAGCAGAAATCACACTAACCAAAGTGCTCTCTTCTGCTCTCCAACTTCCCATCTCCATCATATCCCCAAAAATCTCTAGACACTCCCACCACATACCCAAATTAGCATGAGCTGCAACAAGAGCACTCCAAGTCGCGACGCTTTTCTGCTCCATTCCCTTAAACACAGCACAAGAGTCCACTATATTCCCACATTTCCCATACATATTGATCAGACTGTTCTGCACAAACAAATCATCAGAAAACCCAAATTTACAAACTTGCCCATGAATGTTTCTTCCTAACTTCATCAAACCCAAACCAGCACATGCCTTAAACACAAAAGGGTAAGTAAAATTATCAGGTGAATTCCCTCTTTCAAGCATTTCATCATACAGTTTAAGTGCACTTTCAAAATCACTATCTTTAGAATGCCCTCTAATCATGGTGTTGAATTCAAATGTACCTGGATCATCAATTTGGCTAAAAACTAATGAAGCATAATCCATACTTCCCCAATTTGAGATAGCACAAGTAGCTAGCAAATTACTAACACAAAATGAATCACAAAACAATCCCAATTTGTACATTTGCCCATGAATTTGCTTCAAATCTTCCATGGCTCTGCATTTCTTCAACAAGGAAACACATTCTTTCACTCTCCTCTTTAAATTGCAATCTGAAATTTGTGGGCAATCTTCTAATGGCAATAACATGTGGGGTTGATGAAGAATTGGTAGTTTAATCATCCTTATTTTTTAATCACATTTTGAAGCAAGAACAAATTGCTTATGTAGCAAAGACTGAATTTTTTCTATGCAAAAAGCCAATAATTTATAAATGAATGGAGAAGAAGTTGACTAAAATCACTTTCAAGTTTCAAGTGAATTTAATTTTTCAAAAAACAAAATTCTCCATGAAAAAAGGTTGGAAAATGAAGATTGAATGTGATCCATAAGAATTAGGAGGGAGAATTTGAGCCAGAGAAATGATGTCAATTAACAGGACATGTGTAAAATTAGATAGGATAATGTTTTCTGGGTTTGGTTTTGGGTTTACATACCCCTTTCAAGTTGGTTTCCCACAGCCCATGCCCACATATGGGCTGCTGTATAATTATATGATACTTTGGTCATTATACGGTATTGTTATCCAACGTATAGAGTACATCCGAGTGTATAACTATAATATCGTATATTCTCATTTTTTAAAACAAATAGAGTGAAAAATAACACAAGCGTGTAAAATTATATATCGAGTTTAAGCCGACAATAAGTATCATTTAACAATAAAAACAATGAAGCATAATTAATGATGTTGATTTTATTATTCAATACAATGATAAGAGCCCATGGAAAAATATAATCCCACTCCAATTGGACTAATGAGGTGTTATAATTTATATTATCGTTTGTTATTGAGTTAAGTTCTACCTATCAAACTCAAAATGAGGATGTAGTACTTAGAAATATTTACTTCAGAAATAGCCAATATTTTAATTGTTTAGCTCATTGATTTAATTCCAACTCTAAACACAATTGTCCATAATCTTGATAATACAAAAAACTCAAACCATCAAACTCACCAAAATGTTGAGTTGAACTTAGCTTTGTGGGCTTGTGGCCTAGTCTTGGTAGTAAGTCTCAAATCCACTAGCTAATCCACTACAAACTAGTATAAAACATACCACACTTTGTATTACACTCCTAATCCGTATTTATTCACATATTGAATTACATATACACTTTAAAAAAAAAAAAAAAAAAAAAATTTACAAACAAAAGTCTATCCTAAAAAATCTAACACAAATGAGGTACACAATTACATGAAATTATATTTCTTTCTTTTTGGTGAAAAAATTAAAATTGAAAATGACTAAGTATCCAAAGTAACAACATAAGAAATCTAAAGTGAGAAGTTTGCTAATGGAGTAGAAAGTCAAACTCCCACCAATTAATCATCATCATATGGAGTAGTTTGGGTTTACATACCCTTTTCAAGTTGGTTTCCCACAGCCCATGCCCATATATGGACTGCTCTACAATTATTTGATGCTTGGGTCATGACAGGGTATCGCAAATTCGCAATATACCTTATAGAGTACGTACATCCGAGTGTACAATTACAACATCATATATTCTTTTTTTTTTTTAAAAAAAAAACATATAGAGTGAATAATAACACTAGTGTGTAAAATTATGTATTGAGATTAAGCCAATGATAAATTAACATTTCACCGTAAAAAACAATGAAGCATGGTTAAGGTTAGAATATTTATAATTGATGATATTGATTTTATTATTCAATACAATGATAAAAGCCCGTGGAAAATATATTTCCACTCCAATTGGACTACTCAGGTGTCATAGTTTATATCTATTCAAAAAAAAAAAAAAAGATGTTATAGTTTATATTATTGTTTGTTGTTGAGTCAAGTTCTACTTTTCAAACTCAAAATCAAGATGGAGTATTTAGAAATATTTACTTGAGTAATAGTCAATATTTTAATTGTTTTTTATTAGTTCAATAATTTAATTCCAACTCTAAACATAGTTGTCCATAATCTTGATAATAAGAATAACTCAAACCATCAAACTCGTCAAAGTGGTAGTAAATCACAAAACTACTACCTAATCCACTGCAAAACTAGAAAACATACCACACTTTGTATTAGACACTCCTAAACCTGTATTTATTCACATCTTGAATTACATATATAGTTTTCAATTTATATTTTCTTACAAACAAAAGTCTATCCTACAAAATCTAACATATTTATTACAGTGTAATTTTTCAGCTATAACACAAATGAGGTACACAATTACACAAATTACATTTCTTTCTTTTTGGTGCAAAAATTAAAATTGAAAATGACTAAGTATCCAAAGTGATTATCACTAACAAGTAACAACATAAGAAATCCAAAGTGAGTAGTTTGTTAATGGAGTAGAAAGTCAAACTCCCACCAATTACTACTAATAACAGTCATTGTCTTAATTAATAATCATCATCATGCTCCTTCTCTCAGCTACCAACCCAAACCCAACCCATCATCTTCTTTCTCTCTCTTTCTTCTCGTGGGTTTTGTGGGCCCAGATAATTACCTCCTTTTTTTTTCTTAACAGTTAATTTCCACAAAAAGATAAAAGGAAAAAAAAAAAAAAACTCCATATTTCTGCATTTGCTTTGTTTTCAGCATACTGTATTATATACACATTCATCTTCTTGTCTTTTTCTTCATCTTCATGTTAAAAAGATTTGATGTTTTTTGGGTTCATAAAAAAATTTAATCTTTGAGTTGGTAAGATGAAAAAGCATGAAACTTTCTAATTCTCAAAGTCTGATGAAATTAGATTCGTTTTGTGAACAATATCAACACAAATATGTCCCTTTCACTAGGTATTTTGACTCTCTTTCTCTCTCTACTTTCTCTCTCTACAAAAGGGGGGTTTGCGGATTTTTACCTAAAAGGAAATTTCGTTTTATTCTTTTTTTTTTTTTGCACTGAACCCACTTTTGCTGCTGTGTAGTTAAATTTCTGGAAAATAAATTGGTTGGATTGGAATTTCCCCTTTTTTTTATTTGTTGTGTTCTTATTTGACCCAGCAAAATTCCAACTACCCAGAAGTCCCTTTTTCTATTTCCAGCATTTAATTGTTAAAATATTAGCAATTTTTGTTTTCAGGAGGTGTTCATAGTTGATTTGAATTTCTGGGTTTGACCTTTAATTCAGTTTCTTTAATTGGGTTTGAGGCGGGGTAATTGTGTAGAAGAAGAATTGGTCAACTTTGAATTTTTTGCCTCACAATTTGAATTGGATTGAATTAGATTGCTAAAATGTTGCTTTGTGTGTAGTTTGGAAAGATGAAGCTTGCTAAGGTGTGGACAGAACAATGGTGATGATCCTATTACGACACGGCGGCGGCTAGGTGAAGTAATTTCTGATTGCATTTGCTCAGCACTCATCATCTGATCTAGGTTTTCAGTTAGTGGTCAAAATTTTCTCCTTATTTTGTTGATTTTGAAGGATAATTTGGTACTTTTGTGTTCATTATTTGTGGATTGTTTGTGGTTGTCAACTAGAGAAATATTGGTGTGGACTTTACTTTCATAGGGGTAGACATTTGGAAAAGTCTTCTTTTGGTTGATGGTGAATATCCTATCCTATTGGAATATGACATTGGTTTTAGTCTTAAATTGATGTTAAAGAACTTTGAGTAATATAAGGACATATTGTGGATTATTGAAGTAAATTTGATCTAGGAATTGGTTGGTGGAGAGGATGGAGGATAACAATGGAGATGATTGGAAGCAGATGCTTAGGAAGATGCTTCCGCCGGGTGCATCATTGCCTCAGGGAGTAGATAATCCAGATTATTCAATAGCTATAGAGTATAAAGGTCCAGCAGTTTCTCAAGAAGTTCCTAGAGTTGAACCTTTGGATGTAAGTGCACGGTTAATTCCAACTGCGTCCATTGCAGAACCACTTTCGGAGTCACAGAGACAACTCTTTGATTCCGATCCTCCGGTCATTGAGCCAATCCCTTTACCCGTGTCTCGTATTGCAAGGGCTGTGGATTCACTCCCTGAAAGTCCTAGAGTATCATTAAGCTCAGAATCGGTTGTGTCTGTCCTGCAGAATCCTGATTATTCTTCAGCTTCTCCTTCTCGTTCTCCTAGTTCTGCTCATAACGCTGAAAGTAATAATGTGAATCAGAGTTATCAGACAGCTAATGAAGGGAGAAGGGTCTCCGTGGTCACCTTTAATACTGTTGATAGATCTGAAAGTAAAGACCTTGATGCTGAACCTCCCGTTTATCCCGAGTATGTTGGATTTTCTACAGAAAAGAAGAAAAAGCAAAATGTAAAGGTTTGTTATCGATGTGGAAAGGGGAAGTGGGAAACAAAAGAGGCCTGTTTGGTGTGTGATGCCAAGTTTTGTAGTAACTGTGTGCTTCGAGCTATGGGCTCTATGCCTGAGGGGCGTAAATGTGTTACTTGCATTGGTAAGCCAATTGATGAATGGAAGCGGCCAAAACTTGGAAAGAATTCTAGGGTACTTTCTCGGTTATTGAGTCCTTTGGAAGTTAAGCAGATAATGATAGCTGAGAGGGAATGTTCCGCCAATCAGCTACGACCAGAGCAGCTGGTTGTCAATGGATATCCTTTGAAGCCAGATGAAATGTCTGAGCTACTTGGCTGTCCATTGCCACCTCAAAAGTTGAAGCCTGGGAAATATTGGTATGACAAAGAGTCTGGCCTCTGGGGAAAGGTCAGTTTTTTTTTTTTTTTTTTCTCTCTTGGAGATGTTTACATTATTACACGCACCATAGCAATATTGTAATTTCACTGAGCATGCTTTTATCATGCAACAGGAGGGAGAGAAGCCTGACAGAATCATAAGTTCAAACTTGAGTTTCAGTGGAAAATTGAGTCCTGATGCAAGCAGAGGAAACACCGGAGTTTACATAAATGGCCGTGAGATTACAAAGCTTGAGCTAAGAGTGCTAAAGGTGAGGCATTGAAGCTAATTTTAAACTTTTAATGTCAATCTGATTGTTTAGTACGTTGTGTGATTTAGTCTCTGGAATCTTGCTCTTTTTGAGAAAACATGAAACACCATAATATACTCTTGGAACGAAACATGTAAGAAAACCCTATAATGCTCTTGATATTGAACTTGCTGGCTGTTTTTGTACCACTCTGATCGTCTGCCAATATATTGTTTCTGAGACTAAATGGGCACGTATAGTAAGATTAGTAACTGCCTCAATTTTCTCTTTTATGATTAGTTTGCAGAGAAAGTGAATGTTCTCACTGTTCACTTCATCATAGACTTTTAGTATATCATGAAAAATCAGTGTCTTCTTCCGAATTTGAGACTATCTATTTGGATTAAATTTTGCCACAATGAACGCAATGCTGATACGAGGATACCTCAGAAAGAAAATAACAGGGGTATGGATTGTACAGTTAAGAGTGACAGATGGGTTAGCCTTATATTGAAAACCGAAAACATACACTGCCAAAAAATGAACGGATGGAGTAGAGGTGATCTCTACCAGTTGAATGGACAAAATGATGGCTAGTGCCTTGGTGGTGCAATGGGTATAACTGCAAAGTCTTTGTCAGAAAATAGCTTGAATATACTCTAGATCAAGCTAGGAGAAAATTTTTAATGTTTGTGCGTGTTGGCTGCATAAATTGGGATTGGGTGATTTCTCAGATTTTAGGTTTGTTCTATCCTCATTTAGTTTGCACTTTGCAGACATTATTATATATGGCTCCTTGGACTCATCAGATATCTGTTTTTGAGGTGTTTTGTAAGTTGGTTAGTATTGGTTCATGTGTGAGAGAAACATAGAGCTTAAAAGAGGGACTGGAAATAGTTGGATCAGGATTTCCACGTTGTTTAGATGGAATGCACTTAATAAGATGGACTAAATCTGGAGAGATTTAAAGAGGATTAGAGGATATTCATATGAATTTGATTATCTAATAAATTGGGGGATGTCTATGAGTGAAGTTAATCTAGAATCCTGAGTAAAGGAAGAAAACTTAGTGTGTGAGCCTTGGCATGCAAAAAAGAAGTGCCCATATAGAGACTTATGTTCTTTTGGTGATGGCTGGTTCTTGCTAACTTCTCTCTTAGATTCTTTTACCCCTTCCTCTAACGTGATCATAACTTTCTTCCTATATTCCCTATGGTGCTAAAGGCCTTTCGAACTTGTTTGCATATGTTCTGTTTACTATTATGTTTTGTTGCTTTGTGTTAGTAAGTGTTGCATTCGCATTGTATCTGGCGAATGTATTATTTAATTTTTCTTGATTAGTGCAAAGAGTTTTCACCTTTTATTTGCTTTTCCTTGTAAAATCACTATGCCTTGAATCTGACAGAAGTTTCTTAACGTTATCAACACAGTTGGCCAATGTCCAGTGCCCCCGTGAAACTCATTTTTGGGTATATGATGATGGTCGCTATGAGGAGGAAGGTCAAAACAATATCAGGGGAAATATTTGGGAGAAGGTATGGATCGTCATTTGTCTTTTTTCTTGGTCCATACAATATCAAATCTCAAAACAAAAGTTTATTTACTAATTCATTCTGATACAGGCATCAACTCGCTTTGTCTGTGCATTGTTCTCTTTGCCATTTCCCCAAGGTCAATCTGGAGTGAGGGATGAGGCAAGCAATTATGCTACTGTTGTGCCAACTTATTTTGAACAGAAAAGAGTGCAGAAGCTTCTTCTTCTCGGACTTGAGGGTTCTGGAACTAGCACAATCTTCAAGCAGGTATTTACGAGTGATTCGTTCTCTTTATCCGGAGGAAGTTTTTCTGTTTGGTTGCACGTGACACCTGTAAATTTAGTCTTTTGATTTTGTGGACTATTGATATATCAGTGCTTCACATGTGTTTTGTTGCAATTTGTTTGAGTTATTGCCTTAATTGTAGCATTTGCATGAGTTTGGCATAAACTGACTTTCCTTTTAATTTTTTTTTATTCTTTTCTTATTTTATATATATATATATATATATATATATATATATATATACTTCCTCTGTTCTTTATTACTTGACCCGCTTTGACTTTTACACTATTCACCACCCCTCTTTTGACTGTATTTTGTGAATAACATGTAAGGAAAAATATATTCATGTATGATCTTTTTGGATTCGTCTCAATTAGTACTATCATAATATATATAACTTTTATAATTTTTACTTTTGGAGAATTTAAGTTATTGATTGTTAAAGTTTTGCATTGGCAAACGTGATAAAAGAAACAGGTCAAGTAAAAAAGAACAGAGAAAAGAGATTTTGGGGTGCAAGATTTTTTTCCCCTTCACCTTGCCTCTGCCCCTTCATTTTCTACTGCTACTTATGCTCCCCCTCCTTCCCACACTCCTACCTGTGCTTTCACCTTCAATCCTGACAATATAACCTTCCAAGGCTTTCTATAGCCTCTTGTAGACATTGGCCTTCACTCCCCCCCCCCCCCCCCCCCCAACCACCACTATCAAACTCGTGAGTCAAGAAGAGCTTTTTCTTTATGGCTGTTTTGGTTGGAAAAAAGTAGTGGTTGTAGGGCTAATTTATTATGATATATCTTCTATTTTGCTGTTATCTGTAATATATTAGTACTAATACTTCACCGCTTATGCTATATTGCTATGATGGATGACTTGCTGAAGTAAAATTTTTGTATATATGTATGGATGAAACATGTAGGCTTATTAAGATAATTTTGCAATTTGTCTATGTCTGTTGGTTGTCTATGTCTGCTGAGCTCATGTTACTCTGCATGACAGGCCAAGTTTTTGTATGGGAACACATTCACTGCAGAAGAACTGCAAGATATCAAATTGATGATTCAGAGCAATATGTATAAATATCTAAGTATATTGCTTGATGCAAGAGAGCGGTTTGAGGAAGAAGACATAGCAAAGATGCAGACACAAGGGGCACATGACAAAAATAATGAAGCAGGTAATACCCTAATACGGAGTAACAATTAGCTGTTTGCTTCCTTCCGTTATCTTGTGAAGTATGGATGAAATATATAACTTTTTTTCACTCTTTATTCAAATCATGTTCTTCGAAATATTTCTATGAATTTTGTAATTTTTTAAACGAAAATGTTCTATATCAATGCCAATAATGATAAGAAAAAAAAAACTTTTAAACCATAACTAGTGATTTAAGCTTAATACCTATCAGATTAGGAAACCAGCCAGAAAGCTCTAGGGTGCTCAGCAGATTTGTTTCAGATAGTTAGCCTCAAGGCCTGAAGATCTCCAAAAGGCAGAATTTCTTTTGCACCTCTTCTTCAACATCTAACAATTATAGGCGGGGAATCTCCAAGATTGGAGTTTGTTTTTCTTCTAATAATCTGAAGATAGTACAGTGAATCCTAGCTAAATTTCCCTTTGATCAAGATGATGACATTTTGCCACCTAGATTTTTTTTTTATTTTTTTAATGATTTTGTGATTTACTTGTTTTTGCTTTTAGATTCTAGTTCAGAGAGCAAGTCTTGTAGGCAATGCTACTGCAGCTCTTTTGCCTTGCATTTTTCTCTTTTCTGAAGCTATATATAGCTCTAAACAGATTCCTTTATGTCAATGTATTGATTTTTTTTTTTAAAATAAAAAATATTAATGTTAATGTAGGCAGGTAATATCTCAGTTGCCTGGCACTATCGCCTAAATTCCTATGTTAATGGAGGCGGTAGTGCCAGGCAACTGAGATATTACCTGTCTGATAAGCCCATTAACACTACTAACACTTTTGTAGCTTGAAATTAGGAACAAGGATGAGTTTATTATAGAGTAGCTCTTCATGTAGTGATATGTTCTGCTTATGTTTTCAGGTGGGACTTCAGAATTAGATTCCACTGGGACTAGTCAAAGCATCTATTCTATCAACCCTAAAATCAAGCATTTTTCTGACTGGCTATTGGACATCATTGCAACTGGTGATTTGGATGCGTTTTTCCCTGCTGCAACACGGGAGTATGCTCCTTTAGTTGAAGAAGTTTGGAAGGATCCTGCTATTCAAGAAACATATAAAAGAAAGGATGGGCTCCACTTTCTTCCGGATGTTGCTGATTACTTCTTAAGCCGGGTACAAATCTAAAATTTTCTGTCTATCTTTATACAACTGGAAATGTGATTGTACTAAGACTTCCTTTCTGTCTCTTTCATGCTCCGGAGGATTTGAAATATATGAGAATTCACTATATAGTACGAAACTATGAACACTCTATGACTTTATGAGCACTAGTGCCTTGTCTGGTGGGTTATGGTGGGGTTCTAATTATCCGCAGCTATATCAATTCAGATGCTGTTTCCTTTTGATATAGCTCTGAGCTGTAAAAGAAAACACTTGTTATAGCTTTGAGCTGTAAAAGAAAACAATTGAAAAGGGAGAAAGTTAGACATTTTTTGTATAGATGAAAGATAGATCACTGATTTTCTTACATGTTTGTATGTATAGATGAAAGTTTCAATCCCTTTTTTTGTAGATTTTGCAAAGATCATATCTTCTGTCTACGTACTTATATATATTAGGTTATAGATTTCCTGTGTTCCCTCATTGGAATTTTAAGCTAATTTGAAACTCAATTGTCAAGACTCATACATAGTTGTTGGTCTTACTCTTACATGTTTGTATTTAATTTATTGCTCATTGTTGGACCATGATTGTGACATGAGACATGGCCTCTTTTTAGAAAATTCTGTGGTATTGGTTGTAATCTTTGTATTGTTTGGTGTTGCATCTAGCTCATGTGATCAACCTTTCAGGCTGTTGAGGTGTCAAGCAATGAATACGAACCTTCAGAGAGAGACATTTTGTATGCAGAAGGTGTGACTCAAGGAAATGGTTTGGCTTTTCTTGAATTCTCCCTTGATGACCGTAGCCCAATGTCTGAGTCTTATACAGAGAATCTGGATGCACCTCCGCCTTTGACCAAGTAAATGCTCTAACCTAGAATTCTGATTTCAGTTTATGACTATGATTGGTTAGCCTTATTTGCAATAGCTTTTGGGATGAATCCTACTTGAATTCTGGCAGCTAGTTATTGAGCCTCAGTTTTGTTGAGCATAAGAACATTCTGCATCAGTTTCATGATACAGATAAGGAGGTTTTGTATTTGAAATAAAGGAGAATGATTTCCTCTGACTCTACCTTTTCAAATTTCCTACAAATGCTACAATTGGAGCAATTTCATGTATAGTTATCATTTTATGAGCATGATAAACAAGCGCTCAACTATAAATTTTATCTCCTTCATTTATGCTTAATAAATTAAGTTTGAAAATGCATAGCCTATTCTATGACTAAGCCTGATAAGCCTATCCTACTCTACATATGATTTGTGAGCTACTTGAGCGTGGCTATGTCAAAGTTTGGTTAAAGCTCACGCTTGGTTAGCTATTACAGTGTCCTTTGCTTCTAATTATTCAAGTGTTCTAGCTTATTTTAGGAGTGGGTAAAGATTTATCACAGAATGCAAGTGTTTTATCTTTTGCACTCTCACATTTGTGTGCGTGGTGCAATGAGCAAATGCTTACTTCTGTGTCTCATCATACAGAATTCCTGCAAAACATGATGCTGACGTCTTTCTCATATAATTTGTTCATTACTACCTTTGCATTACAAGTGTTGTTTTTATAAAATTTGGATTGTCTTATTGAGCTTGTAAAAAACGATTATTGTCTTATCTAAGTCTTTACCCTCATTGTCTTCTTTTAGTCATGTAATTACTGTGAGGTGAAATACGATTCTAATCATGCTACATACAGGTATCAGTTGATCAGGTTGAATGCTAAAGGGATGAGCGAGGGATGCAAATGGGTGGAAATGTTTGAAGATGTGCGTGCAGTGGTCTTCTGTGTGGCTTTGAGTGACTATGACCAAACATGGATTGCTCCAGATGCTACTGGCAGTGGAACTCTCCTTCAAAATAAAATAATACAAAGCAAAGAGCTCTTTGAGAAGATGATTATACACCCATGCTTCAGGGATACCCCTTTTATTCTGGTATTGAACAAATATGACCTCTTTGAGGAAAAGATTGGCAGGGTGCCCTTGCGTACATGTGAATGGTTTAATGACTTCTGCCCTGTTCGAACTAGCCATTCTAACCAGTCGTTGGCTAACCAGGCTTACTTTTACATGGCAATGAAGTTCAAGGACCTTTATGCATCAGTTACTGGTCGGAAGCTTTTTGTATGGCAATCAAAGGCAAGGGATCGTGTGAACGTGGATGAGGCCTTTAAATATGTAAGGGAGATTCTGAGGTGGGATGAAGAAAAGGATGAGAACTATTTTGGCGGGGCTGAAGATTCCTTTTATAGCACTGACATGAGTTCTTCTCCTTATGTTGTTAGGCAAGAATGAATCATGTGTATGTAACATTGTGTAAATGTATGTCTGTCTGTGAGGTATGCGAAGCCCAGAAAGCTTAATAGGCTAAAGGCTGATTTGGTTACTGCTTATCAATGTCGATTAAATCAGTTCTTTTTGTATTTTAACTTCTCATTTGTAAAGGCTTGTTGATATTTGTTGAGTTTCATGTAGGAAGGCTTGGTTAGCTACACTAAATTTTCAAGTTTTACTGTCATGATTAGTGAGAAGTTACAAAATCTTCAATCATGAGAGAACACACATAGTAGGTGTGGGTAATGAAAAAAATCATTTCGACAAGTAGACTCAAGAACCTACCCTAATGTGTGATCTTAATTCTTTAAATGCTTCAATATATTGAAATAAAGCAAGTAAATTGCCAGCTTATGAATTACAAAGAGCCTACCCTAATGGGTGAACCTACCCTAATGGGCAATGCATACATTATTATTATTATTACTCCGTTACAGAAAAAGCTGCCCGGGCAATATGTTACAAAGGGATGCAGCTAGTGAGAGCTAAATTACACGATATAACTAATCTTTAAGGCACTGCATACGTTACCATTACCTGCCAAAGAAAAGGCTGCCCAGGCAAATATGTTACATTGTTACAAAGGAACACTAGGATCAAATAGCGGAAACATATGATGCAACTAATCTCATGCCAAATTCTGAGTGCTTCACTGATTTTATCAACATGACAGTCAGAGATGGCTTGAATAGGCAAATTTGGGTGGGAGGGTTAGAAGAGGTTCTTTGTCAGTAAGCTTCTGGGATGCCATCCCTAAAGCATAACCTAAGGCCTTAGCAACTGGAATAGCTACTGCGTTTCCCACTTGCCGGTACCTGTTGGAAACATAGAATATTGGTTAAAAACATAATTACTTGAAATATTCTCTACTAAATCGCTCTACGGAAGTTTATATGCATGACAGAAGGGGATAATTTATCATAGGGCCAAAATGATCTATCCTGCATTCCTAACCTCCTCACGCGGTCACACCCTCAACCCCCAAAAAAGGGTGAGAAGACACAGAGGGAATTAAAGAAGTAGCTAATAAAAGAATAGTCCAATTGTTCACCAGGCAGACAAGGACACATCCAAAATGATGAAAATCAGTGAATTTCGGGGGAAAAAAAAAAGGAAACTATCAAGTTGAGCACATTAATTAGGAACTTAGAATTAAGCACATGTGGATTGGGTGGGGGTTAATGATATTATGATTATCAAAACCACCTGACAACTGCAAACCTCAGACTCACGAGTTCCGAGTCTTCCAAGGAAATTTGGGGAGGTGGGGGAATTAGAGAGAGCATTGAGCTTGCAAAATCGTATCATAGAGAGGGGACCCCAAAGGGCCCAGGTGTAGCCTAAATCCCCCTCCCTCCCCAATCCCCACACAACAAAATCATATACAGGTTTTCCATATATTTAACTCGTTACTTGTAGATATACTAGCACCTGGTACACAACTTGTGTTTATTTATCAGTAAAATCCACACATCTTGGTCGAGAGAATAAATTCCAATTGAGAAATTGGCTTTAACATGATGATGATTATTTAAACATTTTTATCAAATAAATTACTCCGTATTACACAGCAGTCTCACCTTTTCTTGACAGTACCACAGAAGCGATAATTATCAGGAAAACCTTGCAGCCTTGCACACTCACGTACTGTAAGCACTCTATCTTGCTCGGGATGTAGTACTGCCTGTAATTTTTATTTGTCACAAGAATGCCACAATGATATTGCATGTAAGAACAGGGGAGAAGAAGGTACCTGGCTGTGGCAATTGGGGTAAGTGACTATAGTTGGCATTGTCTCATCCCACCAAAGTCTCGCAAATGGTCTGCAGATACAGCCAAACAGTTTTTGAGGTGCTACACAAATTCATATTTACAACAAGATATATTAGAGTAGACGAGCCAAACACGTCCACAAGAGACATATCTCACCTTTTAGATTTTCCTTGCTCAAATGTGAACGCATACTCTGGAACCTAGAACAGTACAAAAGAATCAAAATTATAGCTCAGTGTCTTCTAGCAAATTTATCAGATATACAAAATATCTCAGTTATAGCTCAGTATCTTCTTGCAAATTTATCAGATAATATCTCAGTTATAGCTCAGTATCTTCTTGCAAATTTATCAGATAATATCTCAGTTATAGCTCAGTATCTTCTTGCAAATTTATCAGATACATATTTCTTTTTTTTCTTTTTTATGCCATATCTACATTATCAGAATATATTTAAACTTTAATATTTTCCATTAATCTCTTTAATCTATTGTAAAAAAAACTTGGTAACCCTCATTACTGTTACTTTTATGGTCAAATGAACAAGCCTAAACTAGATGAGCACTTATCATAAACGAAGAAAACAGTTTATCTACCATTGGCCTTCCTGAAGGCAACATCACAGTTTCTAGCATTGGATCTCGCCGAACCACATTGTCATCTTCCACAATTACGCCAGGGAGATCCCTAAAATTTGCTCCCTAATGAAGATGATTGTTAGAAACTAGAAGCATTACAGATCATGACAATCTTAATATGGTTTAAAGCTAATAGTAAATGAGATCAAACCTTTCTTCGTGGAATATGGCATACTCGTATATAGTCATCCTCAAATAACTGATGGGGTCGATGATCATAGAGTAAAGCTTCTTCTGCTTTTGATGCAGAACAAATCATATCTAAACCCAAAAAAAAAAAAAAAAAAAAAAAAAAAAAAAAAAGGAGTACCAAGAAAAAAAGAAAACTAATTTAGGGAAAACCTTTTCCAAACGCTAAGCACATACTTTATATATATAAAAATATATGTATACACACAATATTGAAACTCCAAAAAGGTTATACAGAACAAGGACAAGGTGTCCTCACAAAGAAACTCAATAGAAACTACATACGGAGTATCTCTTTATGAAAAAACAGAAAACTGAGTGTCGGTGAAGGTAAAACATAGTCTGAGAGATTCAAAATAAGCAGAATGTTACCATATTTTGTTGACCTTATATACTTCTGAAACTCGGTCTCTGGAGGCCTACTATATGGCATTTCATCTGAAGATTCATAGTTTGTAACCTGCAATATCCAATTGTGGCAATCATTATTCGGTATTGAAGCTATCATCAAAATCCAAGATATAAACTACAAGAATAATATAAAAAATACAGAAATGAAATGAATTACTTACTGTAGGAAGATCTGAGATGGCATCACCCAGGAAAACAGCATCTTCTAGTTCAGGAGGTTGGGCACCCTCATCATAAGCTACAACATTCCGCTGCAATGTATTTTTTAGGATTTAAAACCTTATGCACTCCAACAATAATAGTCCAAGCTAAGTGAAATAATGATACCTCAAATTCTAATGGAGGCCAATATCTGACAACAACATCATGCGTAGGGAGTGGAAACTGCGGAAGTTCCTGCAAAAAGAAAAGCTTTTTCAGGACAGGACCAAACCAATCTGCTGTTATCGCATTTCTATAGCACTGTTTAAGTAGTAGAAAACATCTGGTACAGCAAATCAGATTCTCTTTTAAAAAAAGATTCCATGAAGATCGATGTTATAATGCTTAAATAGTTTACCTCACTAGGAAGAGCACCCCAAAAGAAGACACGCAAGCGAAATTGAGGAAGACCATAACTACCCGCAGCAATAATGCCAACTCTAGCTTGATAATTCATATGCACCAAACGACTTAATGCGTATCTTCCAAGTGAACCTTTGTCAAATCTTAAGATGTCCATCACATTTTCCATAAGAA
Source organism: Chenopodium album (assembly GCF_948465745.1). NCBI lineage: Eukaryota > Viridiplantae > Streptophyta > Magnoliopsida > Caryophyllales > Amaranthaceae > Chenopodium > Chenopodium album. The sequence goes on from NC_137835.1 coordinate 6,013,760, forward strand.
CAAACTTAGGCTTAAGATATTCAACTATGTCCATAAAAACAACTAGTTGACGATTTCTCTCATCAGTTAATGGGGCATCGACACTTCTGAATCGATTATACCCACTAACACCTTGACATGGAGGCCCTCCACATATGACATCTACATCACCCTGGCACACATTATGTCATAAAAAAATTAGGATATAAGAGTAAAACTTTTCAAACAATGGGTGAAAGAACGACATTTAGATGCTTTGATAAACAACTTACTGGGAGAGGCAATATTTTATTTTTGAACCCGTTTATGACAAATTCTTGTATTAACTCCTGACAATTACTGAAGAAATATACATAAATAAGTCGTGTGCATCTCAAAGTCATACCCAAACAACTTTCAAACTCAAACATGGTCATGAAGATACCTCAATCCCTCAATTGGTTCCCATGTATCATCACTTGGACCAAATCCTTTCCAACGCACCTAGAATAATAAAAGGAAAAACACCATTTTAAAAAATGTATAGCTATAAATAAAAGCTTGTCAGGTTAATCTGTGGACTGTACAGGGAACTCTTTTAGGCTCATTCATCTAATGATTTAAAAATTCTCCATGCCATCTTGCATATAAATTTCAAGAAAAAGATAAAACAATGATATTTAATAGCAATGTCTAATTAAATTAGATTCTAGAGCTGACTCATCATTCAAGAGTTGAGAGAAAATTGACAAGCTGTGCAGATGTTTCTGAATAAGGATATCAGTAACTTTATCCCACAAAATGATGTTTCTAAATGCTTGAATAGCGGAAACCTTGGTACAGCCTCAATTCTTCTTATTTACATATTTAATATACCATGATGAGTATTTAAAAGCCTTAATATCATTATCATTTACCTTAAATTTCAGCCCCTGCTTTCCTGATCCATCAGCATCGCCATAACTAATATCAACCAAGCTTAAAACCTCCAATTCATCAGCTGCATTGTCACTGTCTGGTTGAGCATCCGAATGGACTTCAGCTAATTCTGAAACCTCTTGTGCAGAAGGAAATGATTTTTGTGTCCCTTCAATGACAAACTTTTTGCACAGGCTCTCCCAGTGCTTTAACAACTCCAGAAAGTCATCAGCTGTTTCATTCTTAACCTATTTACAAGAAGAAACATGTCAATAACTACATCACGTAGGCACTTTAGCAGCCATATTTCTGGCAGTGGAATCACAATCTGCTTACTTGTACATTAGAATGATTTAATTTCAAGCTTTCGCAGGCTAGGCTGTCAGCATCAATCGCCCATCTCTGATTCAAAACACAAAGTTCAGCAATATCAATGCCTAAGTAAGGAATAAATATTTAGTCATTTTCAACCTTTCATACTAAAGTGTTTTTCCCTATTTATTCTTCATTAAAAAAAAAATTCTCTCTTTCTTAAATATGCTGATTAATTACCGTTACGAGATTAACACCAGAAAGTCCAGCGCCAATGCATAGCCCAGTCGACATTGCCCCACAACCAGCATAAAGATCTAACATGGATAATTCACCACTGTATGTTTCACAAATAGACGTATTCTCCACTACAGGGGAGCTGGTAAGGGAGAGGGCGGATTCATTGCAGCCAAGTGGCTGTAATACACAGCCCTCAATAAAATTTTCTGAAACAACACAATATAACTGATCAGCAACTCAGTGTCATTTGAACCAAATGGCATTCCAACAGATTCTAGCAATGATCAATAGCTATTACTTCAGGAATACGACTATAGGACAAAGAAAATAAGTTACCAGCAAAATAAGGTATGTGCAAAGTGACAATCAGAACTCGGTTTCTGTTTTTTTTTTTTTTTTGGAGAGAGAGAGATCCATAGGGTTTCTGGAGTCTTGATGCGTTGTAGATATTCCCCTTAACAAACTGAGTTTTAAAACATTGTCAAAGTAAAGGTCATAACTTCTTGGTTCTTGTTTATTAATTGATATAGGTAATTAGGTATATACAACAAGTCAGAAAAAAATTTGTTACGGTGAGCACAAAACTGAACTATGGTAATCACATGTTCACATCAGACAGAAACTGCAATTTAGAGTTAAAGAATCATATAAATCAATAAATAGAATCCATTAGAGCAATGTTCCCCCAAAGTAAAAAGAAAAAACAGATAAGCCAATAATACAACTTTCTACAATCACCAGCCCTAGTTATGACCTGAGAGACACAAAGAGGCATTGGGCATTCGGTACAATATGGAAAGAAGAAATCAGCTATTAATAATTAACCTGGTATAAGTTGTGATAGAAACTTAAATTAAGAAATATGACCACAAAGAGTATCTTACCTCTAGGCAAGTTGCGGAAAGTTGAGTACTCCAAACAGTATTCCATATCATAATAGAAGTCCGATGGTTCAACAGAACTTGAATTCAAGTTTAACTACAAAGCCATAGAAAAGTAAAGGGGTAAATGTAAGATTTAACATTGAGAAGTAGAAACACGAGAAACTTGTGTTGAGGAACAATTATATTGGCAAATGAAACTCTACCGATAATTAAATACTATTCCCTGCGTCCCATAATATAGTTCCTCTTTTCCTATTTTGGAGAACCACAATGTTGTTCCTGTTTCCATTTTTGAATAGTATGTAAAGACTATTATACCCTCACCTTTTTAACTTTATTCATTGTACTTCCTAATTTACCCTTGAATTTTGCACATGTCTGTACTTTTTTCCTCTTTCTCTCTCTAACTTTTGTGTATGATTGTACTTTTCACTTTTATTAATGTACTTTATCCACTTTCTTCTTCTATTTCTTATATAGCGTGAAAAAACACAAATAAGAACTATAATATGGGACGGAGGGAGTACAATACTCCTTTAGTTTTTTCCAGTTTGTTCAGTTTGACTTTCACAATGGCTAACACACAACTTTGACCATAAAATAATTTAATTATCTATAATAAAAATATTATAAATAGTTGATTCTTTGAAAGTAATATATATAAACTCTAATAAGATCCCATACGACTACAATAATCACAAACGAAAGTCGAAGGACGAAGGGGTGTGTGAATAGTGCCAAAACGAACACTGAGTTAAATAAAAATAAAGGTAGTAAAATACGGAGTACTTTATTAAGTATAAGTAAGTAAATAAAAAAGGAGATGATGATAACCTGAGATGACACTTGTATCACTTTCAATTTAGAGATTATACAAGCTAACACATTGTCATTCATAATACATGAATAAAATATGCGCTTCTTGTCATGGAATTTAGCGGCTTCATTCATCACCTGGAACAGATACCGAGATCAGATGGTTTGTACTTTACACCAAAAAAAATACTTATAAAAAATATGAACACCAAAATGATTGTAATATCCACCGTATCCTCAGGTTTGTAGAACCACTGGGCCCTGAAATATTCTTCTCCTTCTGTTGTTTGAAATAATTCCACAATCCTTCCAATATGTTTTTGTGTTCCCTCACCCTGAAATAGGTCCAACATGTACACAATTTATCGATACCACATGACATAATTACATGAATTACCAGAAACTTGTTTCCTTCCTCAGAAAATTCTGATTGCTCACACAGAGTACGATGATTTGCACAGATTTCCTAAAATAAATAAATGTTAACCTTATTCTTTGCACAATGTATATCCAAATTTAGATTGCAAGTTTCGATGTCTTAGTGCACAATAATCTGACAAAAAGCATAATTGTGGAAATTGCAATTCAAGATTATTGAACTTTCCTATTCTAAAGACCCTTTTGTCTCATAACTCCTATAGATTAGTTTGGTTTGCTAAAAACAAACAATTGAGTTTTACAACACCCACACTCCTCATTCATTATATATGCAACAATGCAAAGATGGCAGTCTCACTCCCACCTAAGGGTGAAATCATTTAAGTTCATTCAAGAGGGGGTGCTATTACATAAGTCATAATACCCATTTGAGATGTCCCATATTAAGTGGTATTCCTCTCTAAATTTTCTCTATAGTTGGACACCACACCCACCAACTAATTTCTCTCAACTACTGCAATCTCCGCATCATTTCTCTACGTAACATTTATTTAAGGGATGACATTGGTAACTGTTTAATCAACTCCTAGGGGTGTGGCAATTGGATTAACAAAATTTTGCCTAGGAGCACTAGGACTAATTCTAAAAAACATGCAGTTTGGAATAAATTTATCCAAATTGAAGGTGGTTTTTAGCTTGATCTTGCACGTTTTCAGCCACAGAAGAAAGGTGAACAGTCAAAGTGAATGATCTAATTAAGTTTAAGCATAACAAATTTCTGTTGTGCAAACAGTCAATTTTTTATTTATTGATTGCATCTGTGAAATACCCTCTGACCTCTGGTAGAATAGCCTGTGTTCAAAAGAGCAGGAATAGAAGAGAAAAAAAAGAAAACATATTAGCCAGAAGCTCACCCTTATTAAAGCACAATCTCCTAGTCGAAATATGCACCCTTTTATCTGTGCTTGGGTATAATGACATTTCACTTCTAGCATTGGTTCATCCTCTTCCGTATCGCTGCAGGGATCAACAAAATTAGAGGATATCATCATCAAAAAGATCATTACATATTGAGCATAGAAGCACAAAAGTTAATGCAACCACAGAATACAAGAAAACAGGAGACTGTAATCACAGAAACAAGTATAAATAGTCACGCACTTTCCTGTAAAACTTCGGCTGTTAATTCTTCTATTCTGCATAGCTTCAAAGCATCCAAATTTTAGAACTGGGTGCAAATGCTAAATATGAATAAACATGAAAAGCAAATAAAGCATCTACTTGGATTATGCACAATTGCACAACTTAATTTTATCACTGAATTAAACAATTAGAGGTTTACTCTAGACAAGTAGAGAGGTTGTATACTTTGTCATAATAAGCTAAGATAGAAGAAGGATTCTCACAAACTTATCAAAAACGAGGTATCTTTACTTTTAAGAAGCAAACTGATGATAGAATGACAAGAATCTCCATTGTGTCAAGGTACTTAGCCCCCCAGTTAATCATCAGAATTCTTACTCTAGGAACACATTGCTAAGCTAATAACCCTGCTCACCCAAACCAAAAGAAATAGAAAGGTGAAAGGGAGAAATATAGCAACAAGTGGAACGAGGAGTGAACATTTCAGCTGCATGCAAACCCTGCCACAGAGTTATTGCACCAGAGAAAGGGCAACCTATTCACTGGTTTATAATTTATATATTTAATATCGGATTGTGTGTTAAGCTAAAAAGTCAACTTGGTATTAACACGGTTAAATTATATAGGTCTATCTTCAACCTTTACTTTTAGTGAACCAACTGGTCACCAAGCCATGATCACATGCTCTGCACAGCACCATGTTGGCATTCTGGGAAAAGGAGTGGAGCTAAACTTTATGAGCCTTATTCTCCTCTAACAAAGATATACACAGCATGATACGATGCAAAGTAAAGGATCCGCTCCCATTAATCACCAATCCAAATTCAATTACTAGAATAGGGTTGGAGTAAAGTTTCGGGTTTTTAATGATTTTAAACTAATACAATCCATGATCCAAATTAAAATAATACTATATATTTATAAAATTATTGGAATAGAATTTACTAGATTATTAACGTTTTATGATTTTTACTTGGATAATTGAACATGTTAAAAGTTGGAGTTGTGCTTAGATGATTGAACATGTTAAAAGTTAGAGTTGTGTGTTGGTAAGCGTGAAACTTCAATTGTTGCAATAATTAAAAAACGGAGGAGGTATATAACTTATAACCTAACTCATATACCTATAAGGCTATAATCTTGAAGACTAGGTATAATTTGCACCCCATCTCGTTTAGCTATACTTTGAAGAATTGGATATACTATTTGAGTCAAAAAAGTCATCAAAAATTAGGGGTATTATGGTAAAATATGAGTTGAATTTTGAAAAAAAAAACAAATTTTGACATGTAAATTGAACCAAAATATCCCAATTAAAGGTTGGATGACTAAATCCAACTCTAAACATTAAAGGGTTTTTTACTTTCCTTTGAGGGTTTAGAGAACTACAAATGGCATTGATGCATCCCAATTATAGGAAATTGGTTATTGTTTAGCTGGACCACGATGCATGAACACTTAGTGTACATAGAATATTCTCTTTCTTCTAATGTTGTAGGACTAATATCCCATTAGCGGGAAATCTATGGTAAAGTCAAGAGATACACTAGATAAGGAAAATATTCTACATATATATAACTTTGGTCCATGTTAAACTCAAAAGATTCTTAAAGCAAGCCATTAGAATCATGCAAGTAAAAAAAAGCAAGAGAAATAGATAATGAGTGAAGATGACCTTCAATTTGTAACGCCAGCCCCATTTCTCAAGAGCCTCCTCCTCAGAAACCGGCTCCCCGACGAAGAAGCAATCCTCCCTTCTTCCACACACTTTAACTTTAACTTGACTCGCCTTCGGCTCTTCTTTTGGTGCTTTGTTCTTCTTTTTCTTTGCCTTCTTTAAAGAAAACCCAAATTCAAATTCATCACATTCATCATCTACCGCCAAAGAAGATGGCAATCCTCTCGGCGAACGTCCCAAAACCCTATCTTCCTCCATTTTCCCCAAATTCTCCGGCGATACTAAGCTCGGAGATTCCGTCCCCAACTCTCCTTCATTTTCCTCACATTCCACCGATTTTATCAGCTTCAATGGCGTCTTTTTCCCCAATTTCACTTCAATTCCAACGATTATCTCCGATTCTGAACCCAAAAACCTAGGTGATCGTCTCATCACCTGATCGTCCTTAATTTTCCCCAATTTTTCCACGCTTGGAGATTTCACCTCCGATTTTCTGTCACTTAATACTGATTTCACTAGCTTTAATGCCGCTTTCTTCCCTGATTTACCTCCAATTTCGACGACTTCCTCCGAATTCGAAGCTGAAACCCTAGGTGATCGTCTCAACACTTTATCTTCCTCAATTTCCCCCAAATTTCCCGGCAATAGCAACAATCTCGGAGATTCAATCAGCTTCAATGGCGACTTTTTCCCTAATTTCACATCAATTTTAACGCTCAACTCCGATTTCGAAGCCGAAAACCTCGGCGACCGCCTCACAGACTCTCGATCAACCAACTCACGCTTCCTCTTACCACCATTAACAGCTGAATCAGAGCTCAAACTCAAAGCTAACTTCCTCGATTCCGGACTTCTCATCGTCTTTCCATTGGATTTTGACGACAATGTAGAAGCAGAACCATTACAATTCCCAGATTGAACAACACCATTGAACCTCGGTGACCGTCTTACAGGCGAAGAAGACGGAGATTTCAGCAAGAGAAGCTTAGTAGTTTTAGGGTGATGAACTTTGAGAGGTTGAGGAGTATAATGTGAGTCATTGTCGAGTGATTCAAGAACAGGGTCTGATCTAGAATTATCATGCAATGTGAGAGCTAGTTGATGGGATTTGGGAGGAGAGAGAAAAAGTCTGGGAGATCTTCTTCTGAGAGATTCATGCATTTTGAAGTTTTTTCTGGGGAAGATTTGGAGGAAGGAAGAAGATGGAGATGGAGGAGAGAGAGTGGGGTTTAAGGAGGGAGGTTGGAAATTTGAAATGGGTGATACACTGATACTGGTAATTGGTAATTGGTAATTGGTAAATGGTAAATGGTTTAGGTGAAAGAGAGTGATGAGTGCAGAGATTTTGTCTGCCACTGAGCAAGAACTAAGGCATGGGAGTTGAGTTGAGCTTTCTTGTTTCCAAGATATTGCAAGGTGTATCTTAGACAAAAGATGATGAGCTATTAGACTAGAGCCGTAGAGGTGACCAAAAATTATCATATTTCATTATTTTGTGTCTAAACTCTAAAGTCACAAAAAAAAAAAAAAAAAGCGGGCTTGTTGGGCCAAAGGTGCCTTTTGGAGTCAGATTCGGGTTTTATACTAATAATGTGTTTCTAGATTTGTCCAAACTCGCCCTATTTTCGGGTCAGGCTGATGTTGATCATCTCTATATTAGAGTGTGTTACATTGAAACATTTGGTATGAAGGATAGAGATAAAAAAAAAAAAAAAAAAAAATAAGGATAGAGAATTTTATTGAATGAGATAAGGATAAAATTAGGTGTAGGATAACTAACAAGATAACTAATATACCCTTAATAACTATTCTTTTTTTCATTAAGGTCTTGATATGTTGTTTCAATTATAGTTTCTATCCTTCCCCTCTAGGTATAGAATTTGAGAGATTGGTTTTTTTTTTTTTTTCATCCCGCTCTATACTTGTTTGTTGTTTCTGTGATTACATTCTCATGTTTTCTTGTAGTATGTGGTTGCATTAACTTTTGTGCTTCTATGCTCAATATGTAATTTGTAGTATAATCCTTATCTCTCTCCTTTTATTCCTCTAAGCAAACATGTTGCATAAGTACAACAAATCTGGTATTTTTATTATTAATTATTATTATTATTATTATTATTATTATTATTATTATGTTATGAAATATTTGTGGATATCCATTATTCCGGAACAATCTAGATCTAGGGTTTATATTCTTATCCAATTAAACCCTAATATATTGTATGTATATATACACCTTATCATATGGAATAATATACACAGATTAATTCTCTCTCAATCTCTCATCTTTTTCCCCATTATTTCACAACACGTTATCAGCACCATAGATCTCTCTCAAAGTGACAAATTGAATGGAATATAAATCCAAATTTTGTGATTTGCATCTTGCGTGCAATTATGTTACTTGAATTATAGTTTTGTTTAATTTCAAAATTCACAACAAGATTAATGGTTGGACCATATTCTTGTTGGAATTACATGATCTGTGTTCGACCATATTCCTTTAATGGAATTAAGTGGGTTGCGGTCTCCTCGTGGCGTATGTGAGATGTGACTAATCTAGAAAGTGAACATATTAAGAATAGAGAATCCTCAATTGCTACAACGAGATCCGTATCAGGAAAGTTTTTCCTCTACTTATTATTTTCGTAACCATATTGTATATACTGTATATGTTAATTATGTTACGAAAGTTTCGTATTTTATTCGTTGTTTTGTTTTGCAATGTCGAAATTAAATTAGTACTCCTAAATGCTTGCCACATAAACTGTCGAATAATATACCCATATCAGTGAAACAAGTCTGGCATGACACTAATTGGTTTAATATTGTTTGACTTGTTATATATATGTAGTATGTTGTAGAGTATTATCTATAGTGCTTATAAGACAAATTCTCATCACTCTATTATCCCCTAATAATGGTGGTTTTGGTTAAGACTTCATTCATAATTTATGATGGGAATATTATATATATTTTTTGATGGAGTAAAGTACTTGTTTGATTTTCCTCGTTAATTGCACCACGACAAATTATTTCCGATTAGAATAAAATTATTCTTGAACATATAATCTAAGTGATTTGATAAATTTCTTTTATGTACCCGATTGAATTGTGTTAATCTACTATGAGAATCAGATCCGTTTTAAATGAGTATTATACTATTATCACATGTTTAGCATCATGGATACAATTATGTGAAGTTATATATCGTTTGATTTGATTTGCAAAATATTTCAATAGCATGAATTTTTTACGTATTATATGATTTTGTAATGAATTGTTTATTAATTATGGATCACCAAAGCTCTAAGCACCAATCAAATTACTGTTAAAATTAAGCTAAGAAAAGCCGATTAAAATCTACTATGCGATTAGTGTATTAGCGGTGTTGGTTGAGTTTTGACAGGAGGTATCATGAAGTCATTATGTTTAACAGGGAAGTTCCTTATTTCATTTATTATATTGAATTTATTTTCACAAAATATACAAGTACTTATTATGGCCTTTTAATACATGTTACTTCGTATATATTTATGACGTACTCCGTATTGTTTTGTTATGTTATGTGGGGTTTGATAATTTGATTATGGGTTTGACCGTATGATTATAATTAAAAAATAGTAACTCACCTTGGTGAGTGTGTTCTATGATAGCTTATTTGTTTGTGGTACTTGTTGATTTACAGTTCCTTTGATTCTTCTAATACTTATTTAACTGCATCAACTATATGTCTCCCCATTGATGTTGAGTTATTGATTTGCTGAAGAGAACAAATTATGAAAAATAGATCTAATAATAACTACACACATATGGGTTAGAAACCTTCTGGAACAATCTAAAAATGTCTAATGGTTTTGAAAGTATGTTGACTGGATTATTCTCCGTTCACAAAACTAATGTGTTCCTATATATGTCATGAAATCTCTTGATTATTGAAGAATTAACAAGTATATATTTTTTATATATATATAAAATTCATGGTAAAGTTCATAATTATTTGAGCAAAGAATAGTGTTATGAGTTCAAGAAATTAATTAAACATGCTATTTTGAGCAAATTACTTGAAGAATGTTTTATGCCCATAGTTTACCGAATTTTCAACATAAAGATGAATATAATTGGGCAGGAGAAACAAGTAAGAGTTTTATAAGAATATTTTTCTTTGCTTGATACATGACATTACCAAAAGGATTTATGGTTTGAGTGCAAGGGATTTCAAGGTTGTTGGATAATTAAGATTTATTTCATATCCCCATATGCAACGATTAGGGGGAGATATTATTCATTTCGTTATTATATATAATCCTTGCACATGAATTGTATGATATATTGATGGTCAGTATTGCATACATTTGCTTTAATATCAATGTCAATAATTTATTTAATAAAAGCGACCATACCATCCCGAAGATGGATGTAAATAAATGAATGCCATTAATCATTACTGGTTGTAAATGCTCCAATTAAAATTATTGTCCCAGAAGGACAACATCTGTTAATAATGAAACCTAAAGCACGTCTGAAGCATTGTAGTCCAATAGATTAAAAATAAATAAATAAATAAATACGAACCTTCAGAAAAGGAATGGAGCAACTATTGACAATGACAATTTGAGGAAAAGATAAATCCCATTACATTTCTAGAATAAAATTATTTTTAGTAAAATCAATATGTGAGATTAGTTGATTGTCTTGCTAATTGTATAAAGAAACACATGTTGGTGTTCTAATATTATATCACATTCATAGTCATGCAAAATTTGATAAAATGATCACTAGTGTTAAAAAACTGACCAGAGTTCAAATTTAGAGAAGTGATTGGATGTGATAATTAAATTAGGCCATCAGGGTTTAAAAATTACCCGTTATGGAAACCTGAAGTTTCGTTTGATAATGTGCTGACGCTCTCTCAATGACAAATATATGAAATGAATTGAATGGCAAGACATAACATTGAGATTGAGCTATATTTGGATTCTGATTCATATTAATTTGTATAAATGAAAATTTCAAGGGTTAATAAGTTTTGATTTTTTTTATATAAAAGAGTAATAGGTGACCAGAAGTTCACCAAAATATCGTATATATCATTGTAAACTATCAGAGAACTAGAAGCTCACCAAATACATTATTTAAGGCTTTAAAGATCCAGAAGATCACCAAATACATTATTTAAGGCTTTAAAGATCCAGAAGATCACCAAATACATTATTTAAGGCTTTAAAGATCCAGAAGATCACCATCTAGTAGAATTACAAGCAAGTGATCTATGCTTGTATAACAATTCTTTTGATTGGGGCTATTATATGTCAGCACATAAGAAATTGGAAAATAATAGAAAACGTACAACTGCACAACACATGTCTCCCCATTGACATTGTTTTCCAGAAGATATTATGAAAAAGGTAATATATAATAAATACACCTGTAATGTAAAATTAACGAAGAAATGATTCTTCATTGAAGTTGTTCTCCAGAAGAGATGAAACTTGTTGAATACAAATCTTCTGAGAAATAAATTTTGATTGTGATCCTCCTAATGAAATGAGTTTTATTGGAACTTTGTATACTAAGTTGGTGAAGAACTGTGATGCCCTTACATATGAGATATTTTACCAACTTAGGGGGAGAATTGGAGTAAGTTGGCAAAAAAAAAAAAAAACAAACAAAAAAAAACTGATGATCCCTATATAAATAATGGTAATTTGAAATGTTTTCTAGCCAACTTTCATCCATATGCTATCAAGATATGTTGCACATTTATGATTTGATTTGTATTCAGTTATGACTCATTTTGCATAGCGTTGAAGATACATTTTGGTCACATTAATTATGTGTATACATTGAGATAAAATCTTGCCAATTGTACTTGAATCACTACACCTGAAGTGTAGGTTGTATATGATCGGTTCCAACAAAATAAAGATATGTTTAATAGATATGATATTTGGCAAGATAGTGCAGTTGACACTAATAGTGTAATAGTATATACCATAGTGTATGAAATACCCTAAAAGTGGTATAAATATCTGAATTATTATAATAGATGGCCTATTATGTAAGAAAATTCGTGATGGTAACAAATGAGAAATGTATTCAGATATCATAGTAAAATAGCATGCGGAATGTAAATTAAAGGAATTTTATGATACCGGTACATAATGAAACCGATGAATAATATGCATACGCATAATGGAATGGACTAATGAGTAAGGGATCTGAAATATATGTACATTTTGATATCGACATAATGATAATGATCATAAGTTTATCATGGACCCGAAGTCCAATGAAATATGGATTTTTAAATCCACACTGTACAGTGTCTTACATTATTTCGAGTACTATGTATGTTCATATGCATGTGTGAGTCATAGGTTACTAGATTATTCATTGCATATGTTCGAAGTTGTTATATGCATTACTCATTGTATAATTTGTTTAATAGTTATCATGTTTTATATATCTCATATTGCATGGATTAATTTCTCACAATGGTTGTGGTGTATATGAATGTTCATTCAAAGTATAGTAAGACATATTTACAACTTTGATGAAAAATTAGAAAGAGATATTTATATTCCAATGGGCTTATAATTGTAATGAAATTATTGATGACACTTATTTAATTGCACGTTATGAATCATGTAAAAAGAGTTCCTGAAGAACTTATATACGACGAATTTAAATATCCATCCCTTGAAAAGTCTATGTGACTAAATCATTGACATCTCAACCTGAAGCTTGAGCATATAAGTGTTAGTAATGAGAATTACTATTTGTATATGAAAGAGAACTATTGTGTTAATTATAAATATTCTAAAGAATCAATAAGATACTTATGCGTGATACTGTTTTATCATGGTCCAGAAGAACCATGATCAATGTATATAATTACATGTGCTATATTATTATTTCATACAAGATTGAAAAATCAACATTAATAATATCATAGGTTACCATATTATTATTAAGGAATGTTTAATCAAATTATAATGATCATCAATTTCGATTATTCACGACCTCCGGAAGAAGGCATAAGTATAATAGTTAAGGCAACTTTGAACAGAGATTTTGAATGAAATGTGGACAAACACATGTATTATGGTTATAGGTTTGGTGATATGAAGACTCACTTGTTTGAGTAAAAAAATTTGAAGATTTGGAAGACTCGAAATTAAAATCAAGGAATGATACTATTCTGCGTCATGTGTGAGGACACTCAACTATATTGGATTCATTGCATTAGAAGACCTCAAGCTATGTATTCATCAGGGGGAGAAATTACACGCTGCACTCTTTTTCCCTTAACCATGGTTTTTGTCCCATATTGGGTTTTTCCTGGTAAGGTTTTTAACGAGGCAGCATTTCGAGCGTATTACGAAGAATGTTGTACTCTTTTTTCCTTCATGAGGTTTTTATCCCACAGGGTTTTTCCTAATAAGGTTTTAATGAGGCACAGTCTTCGATAATGGACATCCAAGGGGGAATGTTATGAAATATTTGTGGATATCCATTATTCCGGAACAATCTAGATCTAGGGTTTATATTCTTATCCAATTAAATCCTAATATATTGTATGTATATATACACCTTATCATATGGAATAATATACACAGATTAATTCTCTCTCAATCTCTCATCTTTTTCCCCATTATTTCACAACATATTATTATTATTATTATTATCATTTTACATCTAGTTGATACTACAAATTAATGAAATGTAATCACGCCATATGACAATTGGATAAAATTGGAATATTAGATCATTGTGAAATCTATTAGTGTGAGTTACATTTTAAAAAAAAAAAAAGGTCTTTAGTTAACAATGGGTAAAGACTTGAGAATTCACAAAAAGTCTGCTTACCTTTTAAATTGAAGTTTCATAAATCATATTCCATGTGTAAACTCTTTACTCACTCTTACTTCAATTCATGTGTTTATCCACAATGATTTTTGTAAAATGTTCAAACTCAAACTTATCTTTGAGAGGAATGATAGTTCCATGCTATTTAGGAAATAACTACAACGATCAATTCTAGAATAAAGGTCCAATTCAATTGAGAACAATAAACAAAGTATAGGTCCAATTCATTTTAAATAAAGTACATGTCAAATTCCAATTTTAATCAACTCAAATCAATTAGTATTAGTATAATGAAATTGTAAAAATGTAGTGCGAGTAACTTTTTAACAATGTGATTGGCGAGGAAAAGTAAGAAAAAGTGTAGAATAGAAATCATAGATTTTCCCATGTTTGTTTAATAGGTGAGGAAATAATAAGAATATTTGCAAATTGCAGCCATTTAAAACTTGTATTTTGCAAATTGTAGCCATTTAAAAAATATGAGGCCATGTGGACGCATGTTTGCACAATTGCACATGTTATTGACGAAACATGTTAATGATCAACCTTAATCGGTATTTGTATGTTCAAAACTTCGAACTATCAAAGAAACACGAAACAAACAAAAAGCTAAAAGGAGCATATAAAGAAACCGCCTCTGACGAGCTTTCACCGCCAACCAGTGAGCAATTTCAACCTAATCACGAAAAACCTTACATATTTAAGAAGCCGAAAATTCAGAAATAGTAAAATGAATATCCGAAACAAGCCAACACATGTGTTCAAACTATAGAGTTTAAAATCTTCAAAGTTCAAACTATAATTTAAAACTTAAATTAAAAAAAAAAAAATCAAACTCAAAAAATACGTAATTTATTTATTTATGCCATAAAATTGAGTTCATAATTGGATAAAGGAACACAAGTTGGGAGACACGATCGCAACAAACATTTAGTTGGCGCTTACAACTTGAGCCATCTACGCATCCTCCACGCCTATCCACGCCCACAATCCAATTTCGAAAGTCGAAAGTCGAAAGTCGAAAGGAAGAAGAAGAGAGACAATGAGCCGTTCTCTCCTCTCTCACCTCTTCGCACTTCCCAACTCCTCTCCTCGCTTCACTTCTTCACTGTATAATATTCTCTCTCCTCTTTCTCAAATTCTTTCTATTTTGATTTATTTTTGTAATTAATTTGTTTTTGTTTTTGTTTTTTGGTTGGGGCAGCTCTTATTCTGGTCCTATTTTGAAGCGCAATTCTCAATGCACCTTCCGTTGTTTCTGTAGCGCCGTCGTTTCACAGCCTCAAACCTCGTCGCCTTCGCCGCCTCCGCTCAAGTAATCTCCGCCTTCCCTTTATCGATTTGTCATTAGAATTTTATTTATTGGAGCCGAATTGAACTGCACTGAATATTTTATGATTAAAAGAAATTAAGAACGGAACTGAACTTATTGGAGCTGAACTCAACTAAAAATAAGCCGTAGAGAACAGGCCCTAATGTAGTTATAAAAGCATACTTTCCTTGTGCTGGTGCCATCATCATAAGTAAGGTATTTAAGTAGGATGATGTTGTAGTTTATGGTGGACTTGTTTAACTCTTTGTTTGATTATATCTAGTGTATATTGAGGACCATATCGATGTCGATGTTAGTACTAGAGGGATCAAATTTAGGCAACTTCACCCCCAATACCCCATATAAACAAAATGCAATAGTTCCTCCTGACCGAGTAATTGTTAAACCATTATAAAACGGCCATCTATAAATTCACAAAAAGTAACTTTGTAATTGTAACAAGTACATATTGTTCAAATATGAGCTGGTCTGTTGTAATCGATAGTTGATGAACATTGGAATTTATTTTGGTTTGTTGTTCCAAAGAATACTACAAGAAGGGGGGTTGAATTGTAGTATGAGAATTTAGCCAAACTTTTTGCGGAATTAAAATTAAGTTAGCTAAAAGAACTGAAAGATTAACTAAAGGAACTAAAGAATGCAAGAGAGATTTTACGTGGAAAACTCCTTGGCCCTAACAAGGAGAAAAACCACGACCACTTGGGATTTTGGGAAAAAAAATCTTCACTATAATAGGGCAAATTATCCTATTACAAGTTAAAGACTCAAACTCAAGTTCCTCTACGAACTCGAGACCCTAGACCCTGAGGAACGAGTCACCCAACTTGTTACTCTTCTCTTTCTCTCTTCTCACTTCTCTGTTCTCTCTTCTCTTTCTCTTCTCTTTCTCTTCTCTTCCTCACTTCTCTTTCTCATACACAAACGTTCACTCGAACTTCCCCATTCCCCAAATTACAACTCGAAAGAAAAACAAACTCTAGTATAAGAACATTAAGAACACTCTAATGAACTTGTGTGGAATTGACACTTGACTCGATTTGAAGCTTGAAAACTTATGTGAGCAAGGGTGAGTTTTTCCAACAGAAATCAATGGCTATTTATAGATCAACAAATGCTTTGGAAAATTCTCTTTGTGCAGCAACACCATTACGCCACTACTCATACCCACTAAGAAGATCATGTTCCTAGTATTAAGGAACCATGAACTCCTCAATGTGCAGACCCATGACTGACATAGAACATGGGAGAGTAAGCCGTAAGTTTTGGAAAACATGGTGATTTTATTTTTTCAGAAGATATTTTCGAAAATAAGAAAATAAAATAAAATCTTTTTGCACAAGATATTTTCGGAATTCAGAATAAAATCCCTTTCAAAAGATAAACGTTTTAGAAAGCAACCGTTTTCCTAAAAACTAGCATGCACAATTTTATCTTTTTAGACCAATTCCACATAGATTTTTTCGAGTGCCATTTAATATCTTATACTTACATAAATCCTAAAATATAAAAATATATTTAGTCTTCATGTTCTCTAATGAAGCTTCTACTCCGACGCTTCTGTTCCTTGGAAGGAGCTTCTCTTCTCTGATGAGGCTTCTTCTCTGAAGCTTCTGTTCCTTGAGGGAACCTTCTCTTCTCCAGTCTTCATTTCTGAAGCGCCAGTTCCTGTGAGGGAACTCTTCTATATGGTTAGCTCTGCTTCTGGCCTTCTTGTTCCTCATGGTATATTTACAAGACACTTCATTCTCCTAGTCTTTGTAACTGAGTACACACTTAAACAATCAAGCACTTATTAGTTAGTAAGTAAGTGAGGTTGTGTCATCATCAAAATCATTAAGTCCAACATGGTTTATTAGTGTTGCTCTTTCTAGGTTTATGGACTACTCTTGTGACTTCAATCTTCATGTGGTTGGTGTATAGACTATTGGATATTAGATTGAGTTCACATTAATTCATACTTCACCTAATGAACTTGTTGCACAGCAGGAAGCGAGTTGTCTCTGGAGTCCAGCCAACCGGAGCTCTACATCTAGGAAATTATCTTGGTGCCATAAAAAATTGGATTTCACTTCAGGTGGGTTTTGTCGATTCCATTTATTTATCTCTACATTTATTTTATTCTTTTTAATCCTTTGTTTGTTGTTATGGGCTAGCAAGCTCTTATTATTGTATGCCATTAGTTCTCAAGAGTAAAACAACGTGGTCCGACTCTTCTGACACTTTCCTGTTGTTATTTGCAGGACACTTATGAAACATTTTTCTTCATTGTTGATCTTCATGCGGTATATTTTCAGTACATTTCCTTATTGAAAGGGCAAATGATTAGCATTAGCATTTCAAGATGTAGTATATATCTTGTGCTTAGCATTATTTGTAGGGAAACGCATTCTTCATTGATAAGCCATAGATAGCATGCATTTACCTGATTAGATTTCCCTAATACATCTGTTAATGATCTAAATACAAATTGGATTATGCAATTCAGCTTGTCTTTTCTTTATTGATGGATATCCTTGGTTCATAATTGAAACAAATATAGTTTTCAAGGTTTATCATTTGTGTGTTGGTTATGAATTTGGATTTACTGATTGGAATGTTTCATTCCTTTATGCTGTTTGCCCTTCTCTCTAAGGTTTATGTTGATCCTGATTGGGATGAAGCATTATTTTTGCTGATAATATATAGTTTTAGGGAAATGCTTGGAGCCATGTTTCCTCATTTTAAGCTTGCTAATGTGTTCAATTTCATCTCTCCAAAACTCGACAAATTTTATTAATTTTACATTCTATGATAAGTGATTTAGTTACAAAAAATAAAATTATGTTCTGTTATCATCCATTTTGAAACTAGTGACTTGGTCTATATTACTCTTTGATTAGTTGAAGTGTATTTTGGAAATATCATTCATTTTGATATGACTCCTAGATATTTGTTCAAAAGTGATTTTTTTCACACAAATTGGGCAGACACACTGATCCATCCAATATTGATTCTATTTGAGATTAGATTTCTTTAACTTACAGGTAACATTGCCCTATGAAACTAAGGATTTATCCAAAGCAACAAAGGATACAGCAGCTATTTATTTGGCATGTGGCGTTGACATTTCAAAGGTGAAGAACTAGTTCTAGACGCTAAAACTTTTGATTTAGTGCCCTATCTTTTATTAAGTTAAGAAACAGCTGCTCAAACTTGTGGACACAGGCTTCAGTTTTTGTACAATCTCATGTCCGAGCACATGCAGAACTTATGTGGTTGCTGAGTTCTACCACACCCATTGGCTGGCTTAATAGAATGATACAATTTAAGGAGAAATCACGTAAAGCGGTATACTTTCTCTTCCAAACTTTCTCTGTTCCTCTTTATTGGCATCTAGTGCAAGGTGCTGTATCCTTAAGCCCTCATCTTATGTAGTTAAACAATCTTGTGAACTAGGATAGTATTGACATTCATTAAGGTTACGAACTTTGAAACTTTGATACTCCATATAGTACCCTATTGTACAGTTGTGAAAGTATAAAATCCACTGATCTACATATAATAATGACTCAGGTTTTATACAATATCAGCTGCACAAATATGGTTTCTTAAGTATCTATTTTAAAAGCAACTAGAACAATTTTTTCATGTCTTCTCTGGTAACTGTTTCTCTTAATGATACTACTACGTTTGCTTGCTGTGATCTATTTGATTTTTTTTTTCCCCTGCAGGGTGATGAAAATGTTGGGGTTGCACTTTTGACGTATCCTGTTCTCATGGCTGCTGATATTTTATTATATCAGGTGAGGATTTTATATTTCTGTTTTTATATGTCAAGTTGAAATTCATTATAGTTTGTCTTCATGAAGAGTGTTTTGGGCATAACCAATGAAAGTGATTAGATCCATCCTTCAAGTTCCTCGCTAGTGGGCTAGATCTGCTTGGAGCTTTAACCTCCTACAGTCCTGTTCCTTAAACATGCATATACTAGCTCTTGGAATTGTTATGGGAACATAGAGGAGTCGGGAGGGTACCACACCAGGGCATGGGTGAATGATTTGGGTGATACTGCTAACTATATCCTAGTTTGTTGTAGTGTGCCTACATTTCATATGATTTAGGAAACTTTGATCTCAATAAGTGAAATTTCTCCACTGCCTCAGTTATGCTTTATGCTGAGTATTGCATTTGTGAACTGTGAACCCTGTGATATATTATGTTAGTTTTCTCAAGTTCTTGTTATTTTACTTAGGACTTTAGTGTGTTCTATTAGCCTGAACTGGCATAATTCTTATGCTATGGCAGCCTACCTTTGCAGTCAGATTTTGTACCAGTTGGAGATGACCAGAAGCAACATCTTGAGTTGACAAGACAGCTAGCTGAGCGTGTGAATAATTTGTACGGAGGAAGGAAATGGAAGAAAATGGGAGGGTAAATATTTTTTCATGATCACTACATCTTGCTGTGAAGTTTTGTAAATCATCTCTATTGAGTTGGTTAGTCCATTGACGTCTCACAAATCTTATATATTTTGGATGTAGGAGAGGGGGCTCAATCTTTAAGGTGAATGTTTGGTTAAATTCAAAGCTTCTTACTTCATTTGAATGTTTTGGTAGTTTATCATGCCATGTTGACATATAATTTTTTTGACCAGATACCTGAACCACTTATTCCACCAACTGGAGCTCGGGTGATGTCTTTGACAGATGGTCTTTCAAAGGTGATTGCTATTTGATTACAATTAGTCCTCCTGACTAGCTCTATCCTTGATTGCATTTTTTTGAAATTTAATCACAAGTTATTGGGATTGTGGGCGAGATGTGGCCAATTGCTTATGTCTTGCCAGCTTAAACATCTTTCTGTTCCTTTCTATCTCTTGTCTTCCTTTTTATAAGGTAATGACATCTCCAAATTTTCATAGCATAGATCAAATTAGCAGAGAACAAAGCCATACCATATTGTTTGTAATATACTAGCAAATTAGCAATATTTTTTCTGTTCTGTCTTTATTCATCTCAAAGATTCAGGTTTTCTTGTTCCATAGACAATTATTCTGAGATGATTTACTTGATTGGGTTTTTCAGAGGCTCCCCAGAAGCCTCCAAGGATTCCTATTACCTTCTTAATTAATAAGATAGATTCTAAAAGTGTACTTGTGTAGTTGTAATACACGAACTATTACAAATTTATTTCTTCTGCTAAGAGTTTCTACATTTTAGTAGTCTGAAAAGTCGTTGTTGTTAAAGAAAGATCCTCCTCTTGTCTTGTTGAAGCTATTCATTACATGTTTGGACTATTAATTCTCAACAAGATGTACAATCCATTAATGTTTGAGATTTTTATGTGTCATTTGTCTTATTGCTGCTGCTTATCTTTACTGGAATGCTGGAGCTTAATTGTTCTAATGAATTGTCTCTCTTGCTATGTAGATGTCTAAATCTGCTCCTTCCGATCAGTCTCGAATTAATCTGTTGGACCCAAAGGATGTGAGTATTGTTTATAATCTTGCCTACTCTGTGTTTACATGTTTCTTAATATGACTGTCTCAATTGTAGTTGATAATTGCTGAGTTAATATGTTCCGTGTTCCTACTCTGTGATACACATGTAA
The DNA here is from genome assembly GCF_948465745.1 of Chenopodium album. Taxonomy (NCBI): domain Eukaryota; kingdom Viridiplantae; phylum Streptophyta; class Magnoliopsida; order Caryophyllales; family Amaranthaceae; genus Chenopodium; species Chenopodium album. The sequence goes on from NC_137835.1 coordinate 6,034,881, forward strand.
TTTAAAATTTTGATGTCTCAAAGCAGTCCTTCCAATTGGAGGTTGGAATGCAATGTTTATCATTGATCTTTGTGCTATTTCATGTGACATAAAAATATATATGTAAACAATAAATTATATTATCTTGATTTTTTTTTTTAAATTATGCTTTTCTTCTCCCCCAGTATATGAAATTATCCTCTCATTCTCAATTTGACTTAACTCTCGTGTTCATACATGCAGGTTATTGCAAATAAGATCAAACGTTGCAAAACTGATTCATTTACATGGTATGTTTCTGCACATACCCATCCCCCCCCCCCCCCCCCCCCCCCCCAAAAAAAAAAAAAAAAAAAAAAAAGGTTGAAGATGAATGCATTTTAGTGGCTTCTGTAAGTAAATTTTTTTCATTCATAATGCAGGCTGGAATTTGACAACCCTGACAGACCTGAATGCAATAACCTTCTCTGCATTTATCAACTTGTATCAGGCAAAACAAAGGAGGTAATACAATAATCAATAGACCATCACAAATACAAAAATAGCGTATAAAGAGGACGAGGAGTTAGGTTACAGACATCAGCCTAAAATGTACCATGGACCATATTTGTCGTCTAGGCAGAGGTTTGGCAGGTGTTCTATCCATAAGGTGCAACGGGAAAAAAAATCCAACCAGCACATGATCGTAACTGTGGGCCCTGTGGCTAACTCTAGTTTATCGTCATTTAATAATGTCTAGTTATTTTGTTGGTTATGCTCATCAAAAAAGAAAAGAGGATGAAAGACTGCTACCTAGGGCAGGGTAAGGGGATTTTAGATGTATGGAGTTTTCATTAGACCTGTGATTTAAATGCAAATCCTCAACTCTATAAATTAAAAGTCAAGGACAATTTAGTGGCACATTTGATCCTGGCCATATATTTTTTTAAATTTCGATATATTGGTTGTAAGTGGCTATTAATAAAGTAATTCTAATGAAGACTTTTTTGCCCAATGCCTAAAGTGATTTCTAGGACACTTCATTCCATATTAGATTCATGGGTTGTAAGTGTTGCTTTATTTTAGAAAATTCTAGGGTTTCTCCAACCAAACACCTGCTATGTCCACAACTTTCTAATATGACACAGATGGTGCAATGTTACTTCTTTAAGTTTGTGTTTGAACAGCAGCAGTTATAGGGAAGGGGAGGGGAGAAAAGGGGAGGAAATAGCTGGTAGCATTAGTTGCAACTTTGTTATATATTCATACTTTAAGCAGTCTCCATTGGCGTGCTTTTGTTAGACAGGTCTTGTGATACTATATATTCAATGTCAATGTTATCTGAAGTACACCAGCCCAGCTAATCTAATTGGTTTATTTTAATTTTGCAGGAGGTTGCCCAAGAATGTCAGAGTATGAGCTGGGGAACATTCAAACCACTTATTACAGACGCAGTAATTGATCATTTACAACCCATTCAGGTTAGTGTAGTTTAAATTATTTCCTTGTAAGAATAATTGGACAATATGGCAAGCTTGTTGGAGTGTTGGACTGTATGTGTTTATGAAGCCTTCATCATAAGGACTCATTTGCTTGTCACCATTCCAGGCACGTTATGAGGAAATCATGTCTGAGCCTAGTTATTTGGATGGAGTTCTAGCAGAGGGTGCAGCTAAAGCTACGGATATAGCAGATACTACTCTTAATAATGTCTACCAGGCGATGGGGTTTCTTCGAAGATGAGCTTAATTGGTGGTGCATGCAATTTTTTCCATGCAGCCTTTTCAGATGACATACTGTTTAATTGTAAATCAAATCTACTTGTTTTGGAACATTCATTAGGCTTTTATTTTTTGCTATCCCCATTAGTTTCTAAGGAAAAATTGCACTCGGTAGAAAATAGGAACTGGACTCATATTCAACCTCCGGCGCATTCATTCTTTTTACAACATTATAGAATTTAGAATTTTAATAATTTATACATACAGCTTGAAGTGACATGACTCGTGCAATGTACGTCTGATTTAAAATACTGGTATGTTTAAATTTTAATGATGCTGAGAAAGAGTAAGTATAGCTTGTGGTATAACTTATAGAGCACATAGGGAGTGACTTGTATTCTACTCCCCTACTCTCAGAATCAGTTGTGACATTTTCTTAAAGTCTTGTAAGTTGTAACTAAGATAAACGACATATGTGTATGTCGTGACATGAATTTATGAATATCCTTTATAATAATTGTATTATTCCTGTATCTGTAATTCAAATGCTTATACAAATATCATTCATAAAGAAAAAATATTTTAGGAAAGGTGAAAAGTAATTGGAGTACATGAATGTAGACTTTGTTGATGGAGGGAACACTTTCTTGTTTTACGGATGAACTTAGACTTCTCTTCATTGACTAGATATATAAACATGCTAGATCAGAACAAGTTAATCAGTCTTGCTCTTGCAAGTTCCATACTGTGTTCAACGAAATCAACTCATAGTTTAGGTTCTCAATAATATCCTGTTCAAAGATGCATATCTAGCTTGAGCATTCTGCATCATATAGCCCCATCTGCTGGCAAACTTTAGCTTTCCATAATGATTTCTGTAATAGAAGGCAAAGGTGAAATGTCACAGTTTATCACAGCGGTCTTCAGACCTTTCTTCAGACCTTCAGGGCTGTCTTACCAGAAATCATGAATTTATTATGTCATCGCGATGAGCCTCTTCAATTGATATTTCTCTCACCAATTATCTAAGCTGAAGTTTTCCATTTGAGACCACAGTCCATACAATGATCAACCGTGAGGCAGAACACATACTTCGACAATTGAAGACATGATCACTACCCTACCCAAGGAATTAAAGCAAAGAAACTCCAAGTTTGTTATTGTGATTTGTGGATGTCACGCAAGTTTTGCACACAGCCCACGCAACCCATACATGCCACCCTATTAATCCTCAAAAGGTTCCAACATTGTCCTCTTATATCCCAAGATCCTCAAGATAATCCTGGAAATGCATAGTGCAATGAGCTCTCAAGAGAACAAATTGAGTACATAAACCCCCCATAAAAGTCAACATGGTAGAGGTTTCAGAATCTTCTGCTTGTCTAACTTTGCATTGATGCTCCTTTCTGTTTAGTATTCACTGTCCTGTTTCTTAATCTTGAACAGCCTCTTGCAAGGCAAATCCCTGTAGGCATGTACTTAAGTTTCTGGAAGACACAACAAAACAGTGGTTTGGATTGCAGATATTCCTTATTCCATGTAAGACTCAACCATTGTTAAGGAACAAATAATCTTCTCTGTAAACAATCTATTGACTGGTTTGAGCATACTACATCTTCTTCCAGATTTGTAATGACAAATATATCCTTCAATAATTTGTATATCTCCTTGGATCGAGGATGGGAATCATCTGCAGCTGAAAATTCATGGAAGTCACCGTCCACCTCTATGAAGCTATGTCCCGGAGTCTTTCTAATACCTTTTCCTCTCATCATACTTCTAACATTCCTTACCTCACCCCATCTTTTCTCCGTAGCGCATAGATTTGCTAAAAGTACATAAGTACCACTATCTTCCGGATTTAGGTCTATCAACTTGTCAGCTGCAAATTTTCCAAGATCAGCATATCCATGCATCCTACATGCATTCAGCAAAGCACCCCATGCGGCTTCATCGGGTTCCATAGGCATTTTTCTGATCATGTCATACGCTTCTCCTATCAATCCAACACGGCCAAGTAAATCAATCATGCAGGCATAGTGTTCTGCTTTAGGCTCCAATCCAAATTTGTGCTGCATGCCAGCAAAGTGCTCCCGCCCTTTGGCAACTAAACCAGCATGACTACAAGCTGATAGAATGCCGATAAAAGTAATATGATCAGGCTTAATACACTGATCTTTCATTCTCTCAAACAGCATTAGAGCCATGTTAGCATTCCCATGATCTGCATACCCAATAATCAAGGAGTTCCATGATACCAAGTCTCTCTTTGGCATCTCATGAAACAGTTCCTCGGCCATATCAATCCTACCACACTTCGCATACATGTCTATCAACGCGTTTCCCACAGATACACCAAATTCAATTCGCTTCTGGTGTATATAATGGTGATGAATCCATTGCCCCAAATCCAGGCAACCTGATTGAGCACAAGCAGAAAGTACAGGCACCAAAGTAGCTTCCTCAATGGGAACCAAACCTCCCTTCACCATACCTTGAAACAAATCCAAGGCATCCTCCGGCTTATTATTCTGAGAATAACCAGCAATCATTGCATTCCAAGACACCACATTTTTCACAGGCATCTCATCAAAATACTTCCTAGCCATATCTAATTCACCCTGTTTTGCAAAACCATTTACCATACTAGTCCATGAGAATACATCCCTACACTCCATCTCTTCAAAAATTCTTCTCGCAGTCATTAAACAACCACACTTAACATACATATCTAACAAGGCATTCATCAGATTCAAAGTATACTTCACATCATATTTCTCTATATAACAGTGCATCCTCCTTCCCAAGTCCAAATCCCCCTTAAGAGCACACGCCGAGAGCAGTGTGATCATAGTAACTTCATTAGGCACTGTCTCACCACCACACACCATCAAATCAAAAACCCTCAAAGCTTCATCAGGAGAATCTCTCTGCACATAACCATCAATCATCGCGGTCCAAGTCACCACATCTTTCACAGGACAATCATCAAACACTTGGCGTGCACAACTCAAAAACCCACCATCAGCATAAAAATGAAGCAACCCATTTTGCACCAACACACTTGATTCAAAACCCACTTTACATATCCTACAATGAACTGCCCTACCCTCTCGAAAACCCGAAAACAGTCCGAAAGCCTTAAGCGCGAAAACAAAGCTTCTCCCATCCATTTCAACCCCATCTCTAACCATTTTGCGGAAAATTGAAAGACCCATTAAAGGATTCTTAGCTCTAGAATAACCCCTAATCATGGTATTCCATATATAAACATTTGGATTTGATATATGATCAAAAATCAAACGAGCATAATTCATGTCACCATAATTAGAAAGAGCACAAAAAGCTATGATTCTACTTACAGGAAAGACATGAAAGATTAGACCTTTGCGCATCATTTGAGCTTGAATTTGCTTGAGTTCTGCCATGGAGGAGCAATTTTCCATTGAAATGAGAATTGGGTTTGTAATGTTGACGTTGCTGGTGCTTGTATTCCATCTGGGTAGAGTGGAAAATAGTTGGAATTTAGGAGAGAGAAAATTAGGGGAAATGAAGCAAGAATTTAGCAACAGAGGAATAACACCCAATTTTTTCATGTGATGGGAAATTGTCAAATTGGGAATCAGTATGCTACATTCAAGATTGCAACTTTGCAACAAATACACTCGTTCAATGAATTAAGTACTTGCATTTCTTCTTTCTTCTTCGTCATATTTGAAACTATTTCACTTTTTTTTTTTTTTTTTTTTTTCTTCTTCCTATTAATACTAGTTTAATTAGATTAGTTAATGAGAACACAGTTGTGATCATTGTATGTACAATGTGTCCAGAAGAAATAAAACACTTAATAAAGTCGCAAAGAGTAATCAACAAAAAGAACAAAAAAGTATTCTCTGTGTTTCAAAATAAATGTCTCAATTTGATCAGCATATTTGTTTGAAGTTTCTGAACTTTGATCATTGATACAATATTCTTTTATCACAAAGTAATAAGTATAAATTACGAAGTATAAAAATTGTGCATTTGAAATGATTGTAACAAGTATTTACATGACTATATTTAGGTTATGTATAAAACACCAACTAACGTAGGTCAAAATAAGACGGGAGAGAATATACTTGATAAAAATATACTCCGTAGTTACCGGGGGAATCACCGAACCTTAAATCTACTCCATAGCTTAATTTGCTATTTTTTCAACAAAGTATTAAGGTTGAAGTAGAGGCTCGAAAATAGGGGCATGATTGTTTGTTTGGAAGCCACTTCATGATGCAATCGGTGTGAAATACATGGTTGCAAATTGAACATGTATTATTATTTTTATGACTTGAAAGCCACTCGACTAACTCCCCTTGTTGCATCGACTATTGTTGGTTTAATCTTGAAAAAACTCTGATGTACGATATCTTTGAATTCCGGGCTACCTCGATGAGATGCATTCATATAATATGACCCAAGGACGTCGAAGTCATATATATCGAGGGCGGCTAATTCAGGGGTGTTGTCATCCATATCCATATTCACTGATTCATTATTGCCATTGTCATCACCATCGTCAATATTATCATTGCCATTGTCCTCAAACCAGCCTATAAGGAAAATCCGCAGCAAGATAACAGAAAAGGAGAAACAACTGTTGAAGTAATCCGAGATCTGTTGAGCAAGCAAATCTCTAAATTTGGAGTGTATAAATGGTGGTATTACTCGTTCAGCTAGATTATAAAAGGCGCCTTTAAAAATAGCAGACAATTTAAAAGGCGTAATCAAGGGTTGTACATTTAATGAACCCAAGCTTACGATGAACAATCCGCGGCATGCATAGGGTAGATCAGGGGATATATGATGGACTCAGAACACTCTTAAATCAAGTAGCTTTGCTCCGTATGACATGATCGTGATCGTGGAAACTAAAAACAAATAAACTTTTGGAGAATATGTGTGATTCTAAAATAAAAAATAAGCTTTGTCAAAAAAATAAAATAAGCAAGGTATATATAGAGAGAGTTAGCGTAGACTTTAGGAAATTGTTTCAAAAATAAAAACAAAAGGTAGGATTAGGAAATAAGGAAAGTAGTTATTATTATTATTTTTTAAATCGGAGATTTAGATATGATTACTTTCTTTATATCTGGTTATTATCCTAAATTCTATACTAATCCAGTAAAAATAATTTAAGTTCAGCAAATATAATTTTGTTTTAGTAAAAATAATTTCAGTTCAGCAAAAATAAGGTGAAGTGAATGGCTTAACTATTTCACTTATTTTTCTTCTTATCAAAACTAGTTTAATTAGATGAGTTTAAGCTAATGAGAACATTGCTGTATCATTGTATGTAAGCTGTATTCGGGAGAAATAGAACACTTATTAAAAGTTGCAAGGAGTATAGCAACAACATACAACAAAAGATAATACCCTCTATGTTTCATAATAAATGCCTCAATTTGACTAGCATATTTGTCAATGCTAAACTTTGATCATTAATACTATATTATTCTATCAGACTAATAAGTACTCCCTCCGTCTCAAAAAGAACGACCCATTTGGCCAAAACTTTGTCCCAAAAAGAATGACCCATTTGCATTAAAACACCACCAATTTGCAACAATATTTGTGCAAAATTAGCTTTCCCATATAAAAATTTGATTTTTCATGTTATTTTATTACTTTCTCTCTCTATTTTTTTACAAATACCATGTAAATTTATCTTTCCAATATACTTTTACTTCTTTTTACTTAACTTCCTTAATACCCGCGTAATCAACCCAAATGGGTCGTTCTTTTTGGGACGGAGGGAGTATAAATTATGAAGTATAAAAGTTTGATATTTGAAAATTGGATTTTGAAGTGATTGTTATAAGTATTCACATGACTATATTTTTGCTTATGTATAAAATACCAATGTAGGTCAAAATAGGGCAAGAAGGAATAGTTCATGAAAATATAGATACTAGGGATATCACCGAACCTTAAATCTTTTCCGTAGCTTAATTTTTTATTAGAAAGGTAAATTTAACTCATCCCTAAGTAAAGTTTGCTATTTTTTTTTAATAAAAAATATGATAAGGCTAATTGGGCCTTGCCGAAAGCTCCTATCACTAGACACGTGGCTGACAATGCCTAGGGGGTAAGGGAAGAGAGGCTCGAACCTCTCAGGCTCGCACCCGCAAGGATTCGAGGCGACCCCTGAGCCATTGCACCTGAAGGTCTTCCTCGGGTAGAGTTTGCTAATTGAACTTGGGTTAGAGCACCATATTACATAAAATATACAGGCCCATTTAAAACCCAGAAAGAACACACAAACCCAAACAGCCATGAGTCCATAACCAGCAAATTCAAGCACAAACCATCGATAGGTTTTAGCAGTGAGGAGAGAGAAAGTGTGCTGAAATACTGTAGGCAAACTAAGATCAATTACAATGCAGAGATGGTGTTCCAAGCTTCGAACTTTGGCTCATCTCCCAACAACAATTAGAGCTTCTTCTTCATCTTCTTCTTCTCTTTCAATTCATCGCTTTTACTACCAGTCTTCCTCCAATTTTCAGCGCCCATTTTCACCATTTTCAACAATTTCTTCCCAATTACACTCCCATTTTAATGCTCCTGCTTCTCTGCCGATTCCTACGAATGGGGTTTCCTTTTTGCTCTCTCCTCCTCCAGTAAGTTTTCTTTTTTTTTTTTTTTTTTGGGTTAATTTGTGATTTAGCTTGTTGATTTTGGGGAAGTTGTGATTTTTAAATGTTGGGGTTTTTATTTAATGTTTTATTTATTAATCTATGTTGAGGAATGATAGGAAATCCTATGTGGGGTTTTTGCAATTTTGATCTAAGACTAATTTTTGAGATGATTGATTGTGAATTGAGGGAAAGCACATGAAATTTGATGAGGGTTTTCTTTTAAATTGGTTTGTGTTTATGAATATTAAATTTTACATTTGAGAATCTTCTGGTTTTAATTATGCTTTCTTGTTAATGGATAAGAATTTGATTTGAGTTTTATTTGTATGTCATATTATGTGGAATATAGTATGTGCAAGTGAGGAGTTTTTCGGCTAAATCCAAGGAGAAGAAGTGGAAGAAGCTTACACCTGCTACTTCAAGAGTCAAGAAGATCAAGATTAAGGGTTATTCGTAGGTTAACCTTGTCTAGTGTTCTTTCTTGTTTTCCTTTTGTGGATAATATGTTTAAGATTATTGCAATGATGATTTATGAATGGTCTTGATTTGATTAGATCTTTCAAGAGAAGATTCAAGACTTTGAATGACGGGACAATAAGGCGATGGAGGGAAGGCAAGCGGCATAATGCACATTTGAAGGTATGGCTGTACCCTTATGGGTGGTTATTTGGTTAAGCTATTAACTTCAGCTTATATGCATAAGAAAATGAGCTTGATAATTGTGTGATGCAGCTCTATCTAATGTATGCCTCCCTGACTATGGGTTGTTCACGATTCGTAAAAATTTGTCGTCTATTTTTTTTATTGCTCGACAATTGTTGCTGAAAACTGATGTTGCTAGGGATTTTTCATGTATTGAATAGAATTGTCAGCCGGCCCCATAGAGAACAAGATAGACTATAGAGAATTGTAGCCATTGAATAGGTATAGTAAATGTTTAGATTCGAATCCTTGGAAGTGAAATACACATGGTGTTTAAGAATAGAGGATTTAGAAGTACAGTTGTTGTAGCCTTATAAAGAAGAGACTTCTTGAGTTTAGGTAAGGCTCATAGATGATTCTAGATATGTCTTGCACAAAATGGACTGTATTCTAAAGCCAGAATAGGTTTGCCAATGTTTTCCTTTTTTTTTTTATAGCGATTGTGTAGGGAGTTGTGATCCAAGACTATTTAAGCCAGCCCTCGTACCTACTATCTAGGGTTTAAGCTTGTCATATGAACTTGATATATCTGCGAATGGACACAAATCAGTTGGTCCCAGTGCTATATACCAAGAACAAGTACTAGAAGCATAGACAGGGGACGATTGACTTTTCCAAAAATGGCTGAAAGGATCAATTTTAGTGGTCTCTTGTTGCCTGCTGTAAGATGCTCTTCGCAGGAAAAATATGATTTCAACGAAGTTCTATTTCCTAGCAAGTGTAACAACTGTTTGGTTGATTGTAGAAAGTAAGGCCTTCCCAAGAACTTCTAAGAACTGGTAGTTCTTGTGTTATGTCAACCAACTTAGAGTTTTCCACTTCTTAGGAACTTGTACTTTCTGATTTATATTTTTTGTCAACCAAAACATGCACAGATTATATCACTGCTTGATACATGTGTTGCAGTGTATGGATATGTGAGGGAGGAAAGAGAAGTGGAATGATTTTAAAAGGGGATTTTGTGTTAATACTTTGTCAATGGCTCAATTGCTACTTACTGACAGGGAAAGCATCTGTTTGCACAATTATTTAATTTACAAGTATCAGATAACTGAACCAACATGGTTAGCCTATGAAAGGGGTCTCAAAGATATATAGAAGACTATGTATGAAAATAATGATATACTCTCTTTATCCTCTAGTCGATGACAGAGAGTGAAATTCTCAATTTTGAATTTTGATATGTACTCTGTAGCGCACAACCTGTATCTTAATCCTGAACAAGCTCTGCATAGTGCATCTATGTTTTAAGCTAGACTCTAGCTGGGTACTAAGATTTGTATGTATGCAGTTCAAGCATGCAAGTCCATGTAAGATCTCCCCCCCCCCCCCCTCTCTCTCTCTCTCTCTCTCTCTCTCTTCTCTTGAGATTTGAAATTGATTTTTTTTCGACTTTTTTCTGCTAAGGTTTTGTTTCTCTTAAATTAATGCTTTTATTTAGAAAGTCTTTTAAGTGGGAAAGCCTTGACATTATAAAAATGCTTCAATATGCTTTCAGCTGGATCATTCGACTGAGAGTAGCTGATTCTTGATTAGACTGTTAGGTTTTAGTTTTTGCAGTTGAATCGTTATTAAGTTTCTACTTTTTGAAGAATGATTCATCAAGCCTTGGTCTTGGCAATCGTCATACGATAAATTGGGAGAAAACTGGGAAGTGTCATAACTGCAATAGTTTGATTGCATTTTCTTTCTCTAATGCTTTTATGACTTCTTTCTTTGGTTCTCATGAGGGTTGTCAACCATAAAGATCAGCTAAACATTTTGCCTATTTCCTGGCCAGGTTTCTTTTTGCGAATTGACTACTAGGATAGATTATTTTGCTGGTCCACTATCCTAAACAGAAGTCTATCTTATGTTATGGATTAAGCCTAGACAGCTAAACTTGGGGTATTACTGCTTGGTTGCTTGGTAGCAAATGGTTGTAATATTATGAGCTCTTACTTTAGCCATTTTACTCTCGATCTTTCTAACCTGGAATGTCGATTAATAAGTTGGAAAAAAAAAATGAAAAGAAAAAGAAAAGCAAATCCTTTCTCACATCACCATATGCACTTTGGGCTCTAGTTTTTCTTACTACATTTTCATTCTTAATCACATCAACTGTTTTTGCAGTACAATTTTAACAAGTCCTAATAATTTTTCTCTTGCCGTTCACTTTCATTTTTCCTAGTATTTAAAGCTAACAAGATTTATTAGGATGGATAGGCTAAAGAGTAAGAAAAAATATGCTAATTCTGAAATAGTTTGTATTTTATGATCCACTTTGTAGTCATTCACTATTACCTATTCTGCAATTTTGAGCTGTTGCATGTAGTAGTTATATAATCTGAATACAAAACATACTTAAATGAGTTTCTTGCTTAATGCAGTCAAAGAAGTCCAAGAGAAGACTTAGAAAACCCGAGATTGTGCCTGCAGCTTATGCAAAAGTCATGAAGAAGCTGAACTTTTGTTCAAATTTCTGAATCAATCAAGCGGAAAAAAGAGTTTTTGTTAACCACTGCCTTCTTTTTTGGTGATGAAGTTCCCCTTCAGGCTTCAATATTGGATTTTACGCATTTCTTCAATATCAAAGATCCTAGTTGCTCTTGTCCCGTTAGACACCATTTACCTTTGCTGCTATTGATTTATGCATGAACTATAAACCTACATAGAATCTTGGAATGTATTTATGTCTTGTTGCAAATTACAATTCCTACCTAATAAGAACACTTTTTTCCGAGACATTTGTTTGTTGTCTTGATTTTTTATTTTATTTTTTTTGTTTTTGTTTTTTTTTTTTCCTTTTTTCAAATTGTTTTATATCTTTGGTTCCCCTCTCATCTTAATCCTCTGACTGAAAATATCATGAATCAAATAATTAATTGGCTCGAAAATGACCCGTATGCGCAATGGGTATGAAGCGTACGATTATGACTTCTATCATCTTCCATTATTGCAAGTGTTCAAAGGTATCAATATGATACTATCCACTCTTGCAACTTCTGCAAGTGTACAAGCTTACAAAAGATAAAGTAGAGGTGATCAACTCCAATTCGGCTTAAAAATAGGACGGGTTTCAGCATAGCTAAAAACACTATAAACCTAAATACGGGCCCGAAAGCCCACTACTTTTTTTGTGGATTTGGACACGAAATACTTACAATACAGCTCAAGCTCGAACTTCTGGTGAGCTCTAAGTTAAAGGTAGGCCTACATTAGTAGATTCCGTACATCACTTGACCTAATTTCAGATTAACCCTAAACTATTAATGCCAAATTATACCAATTACCTCCAAAATTCCTTGAAAAATTTCCACAAAATTGAACTCAAGCAAGTAAACTAGCTATGTCAATATTGCAGAAGATTGAAAGTGCATCTGATTCATCCAACACCGTGACTCTTCCAGACCATCTCGTAATTGATCATATTCTCCCAAGACTTCCGGTAAAAACCCTAATTCGCTTCAAATCAGTTTCCAAATTATGGCTTTCTACAATTTCTAATCGTCAATTTGCTGAATCTCATCTCAATTTTTCTTCATCATCTTCCTACGGTCAATTCATATTATTAATTAGAATTAATCGTGAATCATTCAAATTATTGTTATTGCCTTACGATGAGTTCAATAATCTGAAAAGCCCTTTAGATTTAGGTTCTTCTCTATGTTTTAGTCGAAATTTGCGGGATTTTGATATTGTGGGTAGTTCTAATGGCCTTGTTTGCTTGCATATTGTTATGCTCGAGGAACACGAAAAGGCCTGTTCTTCATTTTCAGTGTGTAATCCTGCTACAAAAGAGTATTGCGAGATTAATAATCCTGATTGTCAACAAGGCTTTTCGCGTCAATGTTGGTTCACAAATATTTAATAACATCCGAATTAGTGTAAATCGGGTTGGGCAACTTTAATTTTCTCTCTCTTACCTCAACTCTAAGCAATGGAGTCACTACCGAAATCAGTCGTACCACCGCCGAATCAGCCACACCACTGCCACCACCACCTCAAACTCCCACACAACTCTACTACAATAGGAGTAATGAATTAACCTTCCCGTCATCAATGGCGGAGCTTAAGAATCAAAGCTTAAACATAATATTTTGCTTTTATGCATCAGGTTCTTCAACATTAACATTATCAAGCATATTAACATGCACATGCAATTCATTTTTGTTGATTTGTGATGTTGATCTTTATTATTTTGATTTGTTTGAGTGATTGTGCTGTTTTTCAATGACTATTGTTAATTTTGTGTTTATTTTTGTTGATTTAATACTCTGTTTTTGTGAAAAAAAAGGGTAATTTTTATGAAAAAAAAGTCACTTTTATGAAAAAAAAAAAAGGGGGTCACTTTTGTGAAAATATGGTCACTTTTGTAAAAAAAAAAAAAAGGGTCACTTTTGTGAAAATATGGGTCACTTTTGTAAAGAAAAAGGGTCACGTTTCGCAAAAATGTTCGATGTACAATAAAATTATTGTAAACCGGGGCATGCAAAAGTTTTTGATGTTGGTTTGGCTACATACCGTCTATAGACGACTACAGGATTGTCGCTTCGTTTAATTTTTACAGTTGCAATGATCGGTTTTATGACTATCGTCAACGTTATTATGTGTTTTATTTGAGGATTGGGAAGTGGAAAATTATTGATGGTCTTGGTGAGAATCCCTATCGTGTGTATGGTAGATTGGTTAACGCGACAATGGTTATTGATGATGTTTTGTATTGGTCTTTTCAAAAATATTGCTATGCGGGGAAACCTGATCGCATTATTGGTTTTGATTTAGCTAATGAGCAATTGAAAGTAGTTCCATTGATGGATTGGTTGAATCAGTATGATGTTGCAAATTTTTTTTGTAATGAAAGGATGTTTGTCATTGCTTTGTTATTCTGGTCAAATGCTTGATGTTTGGACGTTGAGTAAACATGATGATTGTAGTTCTTGGGAGAAATTGATTTATTTTCATGATGAAGGCAAGAAGATTATTTTCACTGTCACTTCCACCGGAAAGCTCTTGTTGGGACACTTGAAAGTTGATAGCCAGCAGTTTACGATAATTGGCTCTACTAAGGATACTCGAGAACTATCCCAAAGAGATGCTTACATTACAAAGGAAAGAATATGATAGAGTATATAACATATTCCTGGGCCTCAACCATCAGCTTAAGCTTTTGGTTGAGTTGGTCCTCTAACATGGTATTAGAGCCAACGTGACATAGAGGTCACGGGTTCGAATCTCATCCACCCCTCCTTTAAAGTGGAATTAATTATGTTGAATCTGGAATTGTTTTCAATTTTACCAGTATGGCTAGCTCATGTCAATGTTGGTTGTTAATCCCCTCCCCCCTAGTAATGTTGCTACTCTATTGTCTCGGATGTAGTTCATGTATAAATTCACTCCTATTACTGTGTACTTGTGTAGCTGGTTGACGCTTGACCGGACCATCATGGTTGGTACTTGATAGTTTCCCAAATGCTGCAGTCTGCTTCTGAACAGATTTTGTAGGAGTTATCTAGCTATGTTTCATAGCAATTGTAAACAATTGTTTGGTTGCTCAGTAACAAATGGGTGGGGAAGTTCTGAACTCGTATGTCCTTTTACCCTAGATCTTTCTTTTCTCGTAACCTGATTGATTAGATCTCGGAATCACATCTATGTGCTTCCTCCTATAATACATTGTGAACTTCACATTGGGGACACCAAGTTTTTTTGCTCGTTCGTGCACGTCATTGCTATCTTTCAAGTCTCGAGTGTATAGTTTTCTAGCAACAATACATTGTGTTCAAAGAGTTCATCATCTTCCCTGCTGAGCAATCTTGAGTTGTGTAATGCTATATATTCATACCAGTTCCAAAACAATCGCCTTGTTAAATAATTAGATTTTCCTGAACGATATTCCAGTTAATAAATTGAGAATCTGAAAAGTAAAATCCTTTCTCATATGCACTTTGGGCCCTATTTTCTCTTACTACTAATTCATTCCTATTCTACCGTTTTTGGGCTGTTGCACAACATTCATAGTAGTTGATCTGAATATTAAGCATAGTTAAAAGATTACCTTGCATAATGCAGTCGAAAAAGTTCCAAGAGAAAACTCAGAAAACCCGAGAAATTTGTTTGCTGTCTTGAGCTTTTTGTTTTTCAAATTGATTTATCTTCTCTGGCTTATCTCCCCTCTCTTTGTATGGATTGATACTCTCCTTCTTGGGTTTTGAAGACGGTGCACTAAACTACTAAAGTCATGAGAGAATTGAATTCTCAAACTGAGGAAGTGAGGAGTAAGGGATTATATTTTTTTTAATGTAAGTTTATTTTGATTTAATAATAACGCACTAACCGTTTTTCAAAAAAAATATTGATATGTATAGTCACACAAGTAGTAGGATAGTTAATTAGTTATACTATTAACCCCAGTTGGACCCGTTTTAGGTAGATATGAGACTCGATATACCCAGTATATCTAGATCTATCTGGGATTGATTTATTTAGACCAAGTGGATTTGGGTCGTATCTGAATCCAGATATACTCGGTAATAATTAAAAATCTATATATACATCGTCAAGGCTCTTTATTGAGGGGAAGCCATATTTTCCCAAACACTTGTACATGGTATCAAGAGCTCTAGGTTCTAACAAGGAAAGGAAATAAAAATCATTTCCTTGGATTCTATTTTTTTCCCCAATTTTTTTTTTTTTTTTTTTTTTTTTTTTTTTTGTAGTATCAATATGTAATTAATTTATAACAAATTAAATTGTAGTTTATTTTGCAATTATTTAGAGGTAACATTATTTTAGAGTAAATTAACTAATTAAGTATGGGGGCGCTACATTTTGTAGGGAAAATTTAAGTAAGAAGGTTACACGTATGAAAAATTTTATAATAATGACATGTAAGGGTGATACATAGTAATGATGTGGTGCCAAATCAAATCGTGTGTGACACTTGGCGTAGTGGCATTAGTATGTTGTCCTAAATTGTTTTAATAATATTATAAATTTTAAATTATAGATATTGTCATGTTGATATCTATATTTATATCTATATCTATACTTAGTATTTAAAAACACAAACCATAATTTTTCATATGACACATGTCATCACAAGTCACTCACTACCACACATGACACATGTCACCCCTTTTAATCTTTTAGTTTAAGTTTTTATACATTCTGTAACTTGCAAATTCAATTAAGAAAATGAAGTGTTTCATTTACATCATAATAAAATAAAGTTAAACCAATTAATATACATCACATAAACATATGAATTGAATTATATAAAAATTGTCTTTTCAACTAATAGACTTAAAATATAACTTAAACCAATATGTCATTTCATATCCTATAGTCTTCATGTATATATATGTAACTAAATTCTTTTATCTTTTTCCCCAGTTCTACCCTCATTCTTTTTTTCCTTTTAAGTTTTAGCAATGAAACAATTAGTTCGTATTTCATATCACAAGTTTCAACTACTGAAAAACATACCTACATATGAAATAACCTAAATATGAACCCGTACATCGAACGGGCCAAAATGCTAGTTAATATTGATTAACAAGGTTTTTCATTTTCATTTTCATTTTAATTTTTACTAGCCTTCTGGCCCATGCAATGCACGGGTTATTCATAAAAAAATTGCATTGAACGATGAATGAGGAAATATCAATAAGTCATTATAGTTATAATGTGTAATCGAAAACATGATTGAAGAAATTTAATTTTTGGAACTTTGATTGAAAATGAGGGTTAAATAAAGAAGGTGGAGGGCTAAAATTAAAGAGAGAAACGGAAAAGGGTAAATTGATGAGGGGAGATGAAGATAACGTGTGCATGGAAGATGAAGTGTGCATGGAAGATGAAGTTTAAATTTAATGAAAAAATTAAAGAAAAATAGTGTAATAAAAAAAATAATTATACATAAGAAGACATGTGGCATTTGGGTTGAAGGGAGAAGAAGATAAAGAAGTGTAATATGATAGAGACATGTGTTTTTTTTTGTTAGAGTTTTTAAATACTAAGTATAGATTTTTAACAGCTGCAAATCAATAAAACAGTCTTGACCCTAAATACTGACATATATACTTGCCTGCTTCATTTCGCTTCCTTCCACCTTCATCATAGTGTCATGCATGTAATTTTTGTTATCTAAGCAAGTTATGGTAATGCTTTAAACAACAACACTTGCATCCATGAGACTACTTTGAATTATAATTAGTTATTTTACATTTTTTAAAAAAAATCTAACAAAATTAATAAATATACACACTATTTTTATTAGGGAAAAAATATAAATATTCCGTTGAAGTAAATTAAAATATGTTGCAATTATGTTTGATAAAAAGTCCCTCTCCTAGGGTTTGTACGTCCCTCGTCTAGGGTTTGTACGAACATTGGTAATCTTTCTCGAATTTCTCAATTTTATTACGCACAATCCCATTGATCAATTCTGCAATCATTGAACAATATGGCTGACGACTTACTGAACGATTTTGAGAAATTCAAACTGACAAAAGAGGAATCGAAAGTCATAGGTGAGAATGCGAATAGTGTTGATGATGATGGAACAAAAAATCAAATTGCTCTTTCATTCACTGGTAGGGAAATTACTCACGACAAAGCCCTTTAATGTAGAAGCGATGAAACGCACTCTTACTTCAGTATGGAAGCTTCAGGGTAATGTGATTATCAAGATGGTTGAGATGAACCTTTTTGTCTTCCAGTTTTTCAACGAGGCAGATAAAGAGAAAGTAGTTGACGGTTGCCCATGGATCTTTGATGGTAAATTGCTTGTACTCAAGGAGATCAAGGGAGATGAACAACCATCGGAGGTGGAATTTAAATTCGCTCCAATGTGGGTAAGACTACTCGATGTACCTTTTAACAAGCGAAATAAGAAAACAATGACAAAAATTGGAGATTTTTTGGGGTGTTTTTTAGAGGCGGATGATTCAGATCCTCTTGGATGGGGGGAATTTCTGCGAATTAAGGTCATGATCGATATAGCGAAGCCACTTCGAAGGGGGCTCTTTCTTGCTACTGGCCAGTCCTCCTCGAAATGGGTTGCTCTGAAGTATGAGCGGTTGGATGAATTTTGCTTCTTTTGTGGTCGTTTAGATCATACAGAGATGGGGTGCCCTTTCAAGGATGAAGCAAAGGCGGTTAATGCTGATATTGTTTATCAATATGGCCCTTGGTTACGAGCTTCCCCAAGAAAGCAAATACGAAAATCAGAGGCTGAGATTGAAAAAGAGAAGAGTTTGAGGGAAGGGTTGTACACAATGAAGAAACTCCGAACTCCAAGCTACTATGACTCGGATGCTGTGAAGCTGGGACCTCCGGGAGTAGCTCGTAGGTTGAAGTTCCCACCCCCTCGTGCAAAGGAAGCTGCTCTTGTCAAGGTTATTGATGTTGCAAGCTCCAAAACTGTTCTGAGAATTCAAAGTTTGGCAGGGGAAGAGGTCTTCGATGAGTGTGCCCTGGGAGTGTCAAACAAGTCGAGTAATGAGGGGGGAAAGGGGAATGCTAATATTTGTGCTGATATTATGATGAGTGGGACTAGTATTGCTGTGGGGAAGGCTGGGTTAGAAGGGGGTAAGGGAAACAATTCTATTGAAGCAGGGGAAACAAGAAAGGGTGGGGATATTGTACAAACAGAGATAGGGGTATGGGATGTGTGGGGTCGTGGGAAGGAAAAAGAAGGGGGCAAGACATGGAAGAGGCATGATCGGATGATAGAGGGATATGGTGGTATGTCAGGGGGGAATGTCGTAGAAACAGGAAAGGTGAAAAAAGAAAGAGGCTTATGAATGATGATGAGGTGTGTGGGATTGCTGATATTGGCAGGGGAATGGAAAAAAGAGGGAGGGGTGATGTTTCATATATTACTGGTGACAGTCAAAATCAAGTAGAGGGTGTTGGTGTTGACCAAACCCTCGAACAACAATGAAACTTCTAAGCTGGAATGTCCAGGGGGTTGGCAGCCCCGGGACGGAACGCACTCTCCGTGAATGGTGTCGGAGAGATAGGCCAGAGGTAGTTTTTTTTATGGAAACCATGATTGATTCGGGGGTGTTGGAGAGGATAAAAAGAAGATGTGGGTTTGTAAATGGTATGTGCATTAGTAGTAATGGGAGGTCGGGTGGTATGGGATTTTGGTGGAGGAACATTGATGTATCGATAGTGTCTTTTTCCCCTCACCATTTTGTTGTGGATATTCTTAGTAGTGATGGATCATCGAGTTGGCGGGCCATTAGGGTGTATGGTTGGCCGAAAACTGAAAATAAATACAAAACTTGGGAAATGATGAAAACGCTTAAGAATGAGTGCTCCACCCCTTGCATTATGTTTGGTGATTTCAATGAGATCGTTAGTATGGCGGAAAAAGATGGGGGAGTGGTAAGAAGGGAAAGTCTAATGGATGTTTTTAGGGAAGCTATTGATGCGTGTGCCATTCGGGACTTGGGCTTTAAGGGGAATATTTTTACATGGCAAAGGGGAAGAACGACACAAACAGTAGTACGGGAGCGACTGGATCGTTTCATGGCTGACAATGAGTGGTGTATAATGTTCCCGAATTACAGTGTTCGACATTCACCCAGGCTTAACTCAGACCATGTACCCATTTTGTTGGATAATCTAAACTACTATGAGAGGGGAAGGAAAAACAAATTATTTCGATTTGAGGCGTTATGGCTCTCTAGAGATGAATGTGCATCGGTGGTCTCAAGGGCGTGGAATGAGGGAAGAGGGTATGCTCCGCATATGCGTGTGGCTCTATGTGCTGAAAAACTCAAGAAGTGGGCATCGAAAACTTTCGGTGATGTGAAGAAGAAAATCCGCAGCTTGGAGAGTGAATTGCTAGAGGCTCAAAGCTAAGTGGCAGTGTTGATGCAAATATGCTACAAAATTGCGAGCGGATTTCGAGTGAACTTGGGGAATTGCATCGTCTTGAGGAATCATATTGGTATGCTAGGTCGAGAGCAAACGAAATGAGGGATGGGGATAAAATTACATCATACTTTCATCGAATGGCAAGTCAACGCAACAAGAAAAATATGATCAATGGGCTTTTTGATAAAAATGGTGTATGGCGTGAAGGGGAAGATGATATTTGCTCTATTGTCAAAGAGTATTTTTCAGAGCTATTTACTACGGGTACACCGACGGGTATGGAGGAAGCAGTTACAGGTTTGGAGCACAGTGTTACGGAGGATATGAACGACATTTTAAATGCTGAGCCGACTGGGGAGGAGATAAGAAATGCTTTGTTCCAAATGCACCCAAACAAAGCCCCTGGTATCGATGGTATGCATGCGTTATTTTTTCAGAAATTCTGGTATATTGTTGGTCCTGATATTATTGTGTTGGTGAAAAATTGGTGGAATGGGAATGTGGATTTATTTGAGATCAATAGAACTTGCATTGTATTAATTCCGAAATGTAATGACCCTAAGATGATGACAGAGTTTAGGCCAATAAGTTGTTGTAATGTCATATATAAAATAATATCTAAAGTAATGGCAAACAAATTGAAGTCATTCCTGGATGATATTATCTCTGTGAATCAGAGTGCTTTTGTACCGGGTCGTTTAATTACGGATAATGCTCTTATTGCGTTTGAAATTTTCCATTCAATGAAGAGGGGGGAGAAGGGAGACATGGTTCTGTAGCTCTGAAACTAGATATGAGCAAAGCATATGATAGAGTGGAGTGGTCATTTCTGGAGAAGGTAATGAGAAAGATGGGATTTTGTGATGCCTGGATTAATAGGGTGCTAGACTGCTTGCGAAGTGTGTCTTTCTCTTTCAAGGTGAATGGTGAGATTGCAGAATCTGTGTTGCCTAGTCGAGGTCTGCGTCAAGGTGACCCTATTTCTCCGTATTTATTTCTTCTATGTGCTGATGCTTTTTCGTCGCTTCTTTCGAAGGCTGCTTCGGAAAAATGTATTAGTGGGGCTAAAATCTGTAATGGGGCGCAAAGGGTTTCACATTTGTTTTTTGCCGATGATAGTATCCTTTTTGCAAAAGCTACTCTGCGGGAATGTTCGAAAATTGCTGAAATTATCAGTTTATATGAAAGAGCATCTGGTCAGAAAGTCAATTTGAGTAAGACAGAGGTAGCTTTTAGCAAAAATGTGACAGGAGATAGGAGGCAAGAAATTATAGAGGCTCTTGGTGTTCGTGAAGTTGATAGACACGAGAAGTACTTGGGGCTCCCGACTATTATTGGTAAATCGAAAAAAGCTGTCTTTGCGGTTCTCAAGGAGAGGATATGGAAGAAGCTAAATGGGTGGAAAGAACGTTTGTTATCAAAACCGGGGAAGGAGGTCCTAATTAAGGCAGTTGCTCAAGCTATCCCGACTTATATGATGAGTATCTTTAAGGTGCCGGAGGGCCTTATTGTTGAAATTCACTCTTTACTTAGCCGATTTTGGTGGGGGTCAAGAGAGAACGAAAGGAAAATGCATTGGCAAAGTTGGGATAAATTATGTCAACCAAAGTCTAGAGGGGTAATGGGTTTCCGGGATATTAAATGCTTCAATCTAGCTCTTCTGGCTAAGCAATATTGGAGGCTACATACAACAAAAAATACGTTGCTTCATAAAATTCTCAAGGCAAGATATTTTAAGCACTCGGATGTATTGGATGCTAATAGAGGTCATGACCCTAGCTTCTCATGGAGGAGTATGTGGGGTGCAAAATCTTTTCTTAGAGACGGCTTATTATGGAGAGTGGGCAACGGTGCAAATATCAGAATATGGGAGGATAATTGGTTAGTCAAGGAGGGAAATATTGTAACCCCCCCAAGACCGAATGTAGCTGATGAAAATATGCTTGTTTGCAACATTATACAGGATGATTGCAGGGAGTGGGATAAGTAGTTGGTAGGGAGCTTGGTTGATGAAGAGGTAATGAGTGTCATTTTAGCAGTACCATTGGCTCAAAGACAGCAGAATGATGTTCAATTTTGGCGATTTACAAAGAATGGCATCTACACAGTTCGATCTGGATATTGGCTAGCAAAGTTAGGCTCTGCTAATGTGAGTGATGTTGTTGCAGAGGAGGAAGTATGGCGTGCTGTGTGGAACATTAAGGGCCCCCCAAAATTAAAGCATTTCATTTGGAATGCAGTAAAGGGTAATATGGCAGTGAAGGAAAGGCTTATGCAGTGCCATATCACAAATGATGTTGTATGTCAACTTTATGGAGGGTATGAGTCCATTGACCATGCGCTTTTTGACTGTGTGATCGCAAGAGAAATATGGCAGCACAGTGATCTCAAAGCCCACCTGGATGATGCCCCTAGGGAGACTTTTGCTGAACTATGGCTGTGGCTCTGCAAAAAATACGATGCAGGGGTCGTGTGTACTATGGCTGCTCTTATGTGGGCTGCGTGGAAAGGGAGAAACCTAAAGCTATTCCAAGGTGAGAACCCAAATGCTGTAATGCTGGATGCTGGATACGTGCGATTTGTGTCTGATTACAATACATATGCAAAAAAGGTTCTGCCCAGCCCTCCCTCTGGTGGGCAAATTTCTTTGAGTATTGCATCACAGTGGCAGAAACCTAGTCAAGGATGGATTAAGATTAATTCAGATGCTCATGTGCTTGAGGGAAGAAAGGTGGGGCTTGGTGTTGTAATTCGCAATGAGGAGGGTCGAATTCTTGCTGCTGGTGCCAGGGTATCACATTATACTTCCCCAGAGGTGGCTGAAGCTATGGCAATAAGGTACGCGCTGCAGGGGGCTAGAAGGCTTGGGTATGATCGAATTGAGGTGGAAAGTGATGCTCTGAATGCCATTCATGCTGTGAAGTCTGATGCTGGTGGGATGTCTCCTATTCACTTGGTCAATGATGATATTAGAAAAGATAGCTTAATGTTTGTTGGATGTAATTTTGCTCACATAAAAAGACCTTGTAATACGGTTGCTCACCTAGTTGCAAGGTGGGATACCGGTAATAACTCTGAGCTTGTTTGTTTAGGTCTGTTCCCTCAAAGTATTCTTACTTTGGCGGAGTTGGATCTCGGTTAGTTTTCAATACATGGCTATCTTTTCTTTCAAAAAAAAAAATTAAAATATGTTGCAAATTATATTAATACTAGGTTAAGTCCCGTGCCATGCACGGTTATAATTAAACTATACAACAAAAATTATAAAGAATGGTTTTTATTTATTTATTTACTTATTTATTATTTTTATTTTTGAGGGGAATAAAGAATGGTCGTTAATTTAACAATTTATTCAAAAAAAATATTTGTCACAAAATAACTTGAATTTTAATTTATACCAAATGCGTAAAGGTTATTGTTTTGAATTTTAAAAAAAAATAATTTATTAATAGAAATTTAGAAGCTATTAGGTTTTATATAAGAAAACGAAAATATAAGCTTAGGTTAGTACCCGTATATGTCTTCAAAAAAAAAAAGGGGGGAAAAAAAGGTTAGTACCCGTATATGAACTCATATACATTTGTCCTTTATATTTTTGTTGCCACACTTTGACCGGCATTAAATGAAAATTTAGTTGATTTATATTACTTTAGGATAATTAGTATTCCATAATCAACTTTTTTAAAATGTATTTATAGTGAGTAGTAGCGGTTTTTATTTTGATTTTAATAATCACATTGCATAACGATTAATGTTGGAGCTTGGAAGAAAAAATTGATACTCCTTAATATTATAATAATCTTGGACAATGATATATTTAATACCTTATTTTTAATCCATGTTTGTATACTTGTAACTAAAAGATTAAAGTATATAGAATACTAGGTTAAGTCCCGTGCCATGCACAGTAATTTTTAATACTTAATATTTATCATTAGTTTTACACTATTATTTAATTATTAAAAATTAAACCTAAAATAGGATGAAAGTTCTATAATTACAAAATACAATTTTAAAAATTTATCACACTAAAGAAAACAGAGACAATAATATATGCACGACTCATAAAAATAACTATGAATTACATTACAAAGTTATAAACTATTATTGCATATTATTGTATAAAAAAATAATATCATTGTTTAAATGAGTACAAATAGAATATACTTATCAAATAGGAAATAAAATATTATTGCATAGTTTGTATTAAAAACTTCTCTAAGAAGCTTTGGCAAAAAAAAAAACATAAAAAAAAAATAAAAAAAACTTTTAGAGGGAATATTTTTAACCAGGAAATGACATGTGTCATTCCTGGTTTCGCCTTTAGTATAAAGTTATAGATTATAGATATGTTAAAAAAATATTAATTGGTATGATTGGATTAGATATGTTGTCAAAATAGATATAAGTATTATTGTAGCTTATAAAATGGAAGTCATTTAAATTTGGTTAAAAAAAAAAAAAAAAAAAAAAGGAAAGTGCAAAAAGGAGGGAAAATTATTAATGACATCGTGACAAATGTCATCTTAAATTCGCTTTTAGTATAAGAAAATATTTTCTACTATAATCATAAATGTTTGTGTGGAGAGGTATATCAAATCTTTTTTATTTATAGTAATTATCTTTGTTATTAACTTATATACGAAATTATTTTGTACTACCTCTGATTTTTTTTTAGTTGCAACTTTGGGATATTATTAGAGAGATATAAAATATTCCAAAGTTACAACTAAAAAAAATCGGAGGTGGTATAAGATTTTATACTACAATTAAATTTAAAAAAAAAATTAATTAAGGGCACACTAGGAGATGACACGTGTCATTGCTGGTGTGTCTTTTAGTATATAGTTATTGATGATTGATTATTAACTAGTTTTAATTAGGATAAACTTTTTGACTTGATGTTCATTAATACGGTCATGTGATCCCTTTTGATAATGCATGATATCTAGACATACTACATCTTATCACTTATTTATAGAATAACTAGCCTTCTATCCCGTGCAATGCACGGTATGTATATAGGTGTATAAATTTTTATTTTATGATATACTACATATTTTAATTGGAAAATGAATATTTTATATAAAAGAAGAAAGAGTGACAATTGGATGTTGTTGTATAAGATATTAAGTTAGAAGAAAGTGAATCAAATACTTGTCATACATATATTCAATTCAAGCTAATGTTTTTTTTTATTTTTTTATTTTTTATTTTTTATTTTTTATTTTTAAGAAAAAGGAGATTAATTAATGAAAAGGAGATGCAACATGTAGCATTGGTCAAAAATAAAGTTTACATGTGACATTGGTTTGTGTTTTTAAATACTAAAGTATAGATATAGAATTAATTACTTTTTGTAGTTTTGTTTGTAAATAAATAAATAATATATCTCTTATTATTGATATATTGATATTGAACTTAAATTATTTAATTTGTACAAAATTAATTACCAAAACTTATTTTTACTAATTCTCTATTATTTTGTTAACAAAATTAGATACATTATAAACTAGGTTAAGTCCCGTGCCATACACGGTCATAATTAAATTTTACAACAAAAACTATAAAGAATGGTGTTAATTCATTTATCCAAAAAATATATTTGTATAACAAAATAACTTGAATTTTAATTTATACCAATACCAAATACATAAAGGTTAATGAATTGATTTTTAATAGAATTTTAGAAGATATAAGTGTTTATATAAGAAAATGAAAACATTAGCTTAGGTTAGTTCATATATAAACTGATATATGTTTGTCCTTAAACTTTGTTGACACACTTTGACCGGCGCAATATGAAAATCTAGTTGATTTTATATTACTTTAGGATAGTTAGTATTCTGTAATCAACTTCTTTAAAATATAATTTAATTTTAGTGAGTAGTAGGAGTTTTTATGTTAATTTTAATAACCACATTGCATAAATGGTGTAGAGTAATTAGATTTATATTTTTCAATATATGATATGTACTCTTTTTGTTTTTTATAAGCAAGAGTTGAAATTTTACACTATTCATATGTTATTATTGACTTAATTTTATTTATTTATTTATTTATTTTTTTATTTATTTTTTTTTTTACCAATAAACAATAGGAAAAATGGAAAAGAAAAATCCAACCTTTGCACTTTTTCCTTATAAAAATCCAACCTTCATTTTATTCCTCAAAAATCCAACCTTCATACCCCATCTTCTCCGACAGATCCATTACCTGTTAATGACCGGTTTTTCTAAGTTGTATGACACGTGTCAGCTACTAATAGGTTAATTATTTTTTTAATTAGTAAAAAACAAAATTAATTAAAATTAAAGAAAATGAAAAAAAAACAAAAAAAAATTAAGAAACCCCCTTTTCCACCACCTTCCCCTGCCACCACCACGGCACCACCACCTTCCCCTGCCATTACTCCCTCTCCCCCGCCCTCCCCTGCCACCACTCCCTCTCCCCCGCCCTCCCCTGCGCGCCCACCGGAACCCAACGCACACCACCACCACCTTCATTCCATTGCCACCAACATACACGCCCAACCACCAATGAAAACACCCAGCCACCAACTCCACTGCCCCGCCACCAACACACACGCCCAACCACCAAATCCACTGCCCAGCCACCAACTCCAAACCTAAACCCCGCTAATCGCCCAGCCCCCGCAACTCCAAAGCAGAAAACCTCCATTAATTTCCGTCACTGCACCTCCGATCATCTTTTTTGGTCACGTCAACTACCGTCGAATCCCTTAACCCCTCGAAATTCTCCCTACCTAAGCCTAGCCCCTAAATACCTCCCTCATTTGCCATGAAACACAGCCCAATTTTCTGATTTCTTCGATATCGCTGGAGCCGAGTGCATGTGAGGGTTGATCCATGGAGGAGGAGGTGAGAGAGAGATAGAGATGGAGTATGAGAGTGGGGGAGGGGAGGAGAGGAAAGGTGAAATAGCGGTGATGAGTGGTGGTGGTGGTGGCGGAGGTGGGGTTGGTGGTTTTTGAGGAGAGGGGAAAGGGAAAGAAGAGGAGTGAGAAGGGAAAATTAGAAAAAAAAAAAATTTTACATGTTTATCAGGTCACAGGTAAAATGGATCTGTTGGAAAAGGTGAGGTATAAAGGTTGGATTTTTGAGAAATAAAATGAAGGTTGGATTTTTGTAAGGAAAAAGTGCAAAGGTTGGATTTTTCTTTTCCATTTTTCCTAAACAATATTAAAATATGAGTATATTATATGTTGTTGGATAATTGTCATAATATCTGTTTTTATAAAATTTTTTCATAATTTTTAATATTCTCAAATTCAAAATATTGTTGGTCAAGGTTGTCTCTTGACAAATGTGCAAATCCAACTCTAACTTATAAAAAAACGGAGGGAGTATAATATATAAAATGATTTTGTTTCGTTTTTCTTATAAACGTTATGTATAATTGTAAGATTTATACAAAGTATTCTACCAAAACGATGTTTCTATTTTTAATTAAAAATAACTTTTATTGTCAAATGATAAAAGTTGAAGGAAAAAAAATTATTGATAATATTGTAATAATCTTGGAAGATGATATATTTAAATGCCTTAGTTTTAATCAAGGTTAGTATATTTAATTTGTAACTAAAACATTCCTAGTATATAGAATATATATTAAAATAAATAATAATAATAATAATAATAATAATAATAATAATAATAATAATAATAATAATAATAATAATAATAATAATAATAATAATAATAATAATAATAAAATTAATTGAGTATGATTGGATCAAATGTGTTGTCAAAATAGAAATAAGTATTATTGCAGGTTATAAAATAGAAGTCATTAAAATTTGGAAAAAAAAAAAAAAAAAGACGGGAAATTTTTTAATGACATCGTGACAAGTATTACTTTAGGTTTGCTTTTAGTATTGGTTAATTGATTGATTGATCTTATTTTAAAGAACTTTTTGAAATGAATTTTATGATGGAATTAAAATATTAAAAGTATGATAATGAAACTCTATACGATATTTTATATTAAAAAATCTATCTAAAAATCGCTTATTACTTAGCATCATAGGGGTCGCAATAATACCTATTTGTCGCCTACGTGACACGTCACTTGACGAAAAACTGTAATACTAATTGTCGCTGTTTCATAGCCTGACCGCGAGACCGACTTTATATATTTAGTGATATGATTTGCAATAACCGCACAATTTTTAGCCACTAGAGTTTACCCGTGCAAAATGCACGGGATATATATTATATTAGAAAGATATTAAATATATACTATAAGAAAAAATTTACTTAGAATACGGGAAGTTGATTTTAATGTTGTAACTTAGACCCTGTTCTTTTGAGCTATTGTGGACTTGTGTTTTGGTCTGCTCTGCTGAACTCTACTTACATCTGCTCTATTGAATATTATTAAATTGTTGACACTTGGTTTTCCCTGCTAATTGCTATGCTGAAATCTTATGTTCTTTGTCCTGCTCAAAACCTTAAAAGAACAGGATCTACTCTTATATGTCGGTGGCCACGCAATGTGGCAAGTAATTATGGGGTTTACCTTGTCAAAGCTATAGAGGTTACCGGGGTAACTTGGTTCAGTGATGTAGGAGTTACTCTGTTCTTTTGCAAACAGTTTTTCGATGAGACTAGTTTCGCAAAAAACGTGTTGTATATATTTTTTTTTTGTTTTGGTTATTAGAGAAGTTGAAGTTGTTTGGAGGCCGGGTATGTATTCCCTAAAAAATTACATATAATCGAATGGTTGGGGATTTTGAGTGTTATGGTGAATTGATGATAAATGAACTATATAGTCGTGGCACTGCATGTCATCTATTATACTACGTTAAAAAAAAATAGTAACACAAAGTGAAATGTTATTAGTGTACTTAAAAAAAAGTGTAATATTAGTAATATTCCCTTGTAAAAAATACAAAAAAAAAAGAAATTAAAAAAAAAATAGTGGGATGGTAGTTATGATAATTGATGATGTACAAAATTCAGATTAAAACTTGCCTACATTTAGCTGATAGCTGATGTAAAAAAAATCAGATTAAGACGCATTCCTATGTGTGTACTTATCAATCATGACCTCTATAACCAGTTTTTCAGTTAGTAAGAACAACTAGTAATACTTCCTTTAGGATAGAAAACATCTTATTCTATATTATCCAAATGTCAATGACATAGTACAACATGGTTAAAAGCTTTGAATACCTATCAGCAAAAGAGAATTAAATGTAAAACGTTCTTTTAAACCTCTGATCTCCCCAAACTGTCACCAAAGCTAATTTTCTACTACTGGAAACACATCACCAGTGCAATCTAAGAACTGGATGGTGAGAACGAGAATGACTGGCAGGCTAGTCTTGATTATTTTCTGCTTCAACATCGTTATCCTCAAGCAGCAGCCCTGACTTGGTCTTATCTTCCAATGAAACCAGACTTTCCATGTACGCAAAAACTCCATAACATTTTAAACCGTACTTAAAACCAACAAGATTCTTTAATTCATGTGAACTGGGATCAATTAGGACTAGCTCACCATCTCTAGATTCCAACAAGAGGCAGTTATCATTCCAATGACCAACTGGATTCCAAATATGTGGAAGAGGTCCCATTGTATATTGCTTGGTCCAAGATCCTTCTTTAAATGTCCAAATATCAAGAACTTTCTCGGTATCATGGAGAGACAAAAGAGAAAGAGAACCATCATATATTGCAAGACACTCAGAACTTGGCTGAGCATAGTCAGGAACATCTATCTCTTCACATACATTTGTAGCCATGTCAAATGAAATTATCACAGCTTCAGGGCCAAAATTAGGGTATAAGCCCAACCAATAACAACATCCATTCACATACATGTAACATTCATTGATTTTCAAATTGTAAGCTCTAGCCAGATCTCCGCAATATCTCCACGAATCAGTCCTTAACGAGTAGGCAAGGATGGATGAAGGGTGATCGACACCACCAAAAGAACCACTTTCATCACAAGTTTTTCTCCAATAATTTTTTATAACAACCACTTTATAGTCTTTAGTAATAGGATCTAGCCCAAAACCAAAAACTTCGAAAGGAGCATAAGTGATATCAGACGGAAGATCAGGCTTAAAAACCAATTCAGGTAAGGGTTTGCTCTCATTGATGGCCGGATTCCACAAAGCACGAAGGCTGTTATTGTAGCTGAACAAATAATATAATCCATCACAAGGACCACATATAGTGGAGCCACGCATTGTGTCATGGATGGTAGACAGCTGATCATAGGCTAACACTTGAGGAGTTTCATCAAGCAACAGCTCACACAAGATGAGTTCGGCATTGGTTATTTGATAATGAGCCAAAAGACAACCACGCCAAGTATCATTGTTGTTATAGTAGTTATTCAAATGTTTGGATACGAAATCACGACTCGA
The DNA here is from genome assembly GCF_948465745.1 of Chenopodium album. Classification (NCBI taxonomy): domain Eukaryota; kingdom Viridiplantae; phylum Streptophyta; class Magnoliopsida; order Caryophyllales; family Amaranthaceae; genus Chenopodium; species Chenopodium album. The sequence goes on from NC_137835.1 coordinate 6,065,210, forward strand.
GATAATAGCATACCATGATTTGCATACGCTCTTGAACTGTAACAAATCTTTCACAGGCAGCCACGACAAAATCTCAATAATAAGACATTCAGGCAAACAAACTTCCACTTGGATTGGAATCAGAGCTGACCTCTCTCGTTCAATCTTGCTTCTAAAAATTCAACAAAATTATTACTATAAGAAATTTGAATTTACAATCATTAGAGTAATCCTCAAAGATGAAAAATCACCTTTCTTTCAAGAGTCGAGCTAGATGGGGGCCCGGTTTTGGCCAAGCGTAACGTTCCAAAGAAAGAGCCATTGCTGCAACTTAAACCGGAAACGCTAATCAACATCCGAATTAATAATTACTAGCTTTTAAAAAAAATTTGGATCAATTCAGAATTGAAAACTGGATTCAAATAAAACAATTTAATGGCAAGATTAGCAGATTAACGAAGGAATAATCAAAGAACGGAGTCATTTGAGATTGATCAACTAGTATTGATTTGTATTAGTTCAAAAGACTGAAATTGGGAATTCAAGAAAAGGAAATTAAAAAAAAAAACATTTAGCAGAAAACAGAGAGGAATAATCAAAGGAGTAATTCGAAATTGATCAACATTTGTATTAGTTCAAAAGTAATGAAATTGGGAATTCAAGAAAAGGGTTATAAAAAAAATACCTTTGGCAGAAAACAAAGAGGAGAGATTGATGAATCCTTTAGGGTTCTAAAAAACAACGTTACCCCAAAAACTTACAAACACGAAATAATAATTCAGAATTGAAAACTGAATTAGGGGGTTTAGATTAAATACAATTTATTCCAAATGCAGATTAAAGAAGGAATAATTAAAGGATCAATTTGAAACTGATCAACATTTGTATTGATAAATAAAAGTAATGAAATTGAGAATTTAAGAAATGGGAAATCTCCAAAAATAAAAAATAAATACCTGGGTGGTTGAAATGCAGAAAACAGAGAGAAGATTGTTGAAACTTTTCGATTGATTACTATGAGTTAGAGAGATTGGGATAAATTATGCCAAAAAAAAATGGGGATTTAGGGTTCTACCAAACAACACCTCCCAAAACTCACTTTTTTTTTTTTTTTTTTTTTTTTGAGGGGACTCATTTTTATTTTATAATAAAAATTAATATCTTTTTTTTATGTCCATTACAATATCATGTCAATTATTATATAAATATTTTTACACTAAATCCATTGTGTTTAGAATATTTACCAAATCATGATATGATTTTTATTTTTTGGTGAACGATATAATATTTTCAATGTCAATTACTATATAAAGATTATTACACCTGATTCATTGTAAAAAGACTTGCGTAGACCTGGTCTACAATAATATTATTGTGGACCCGAGGTCTATACACACACAACTGACTTTATATTGAACATAGTGACCATTATTTTTAACATAGTAACCTTATTTTTAACCTAGTAACCTTTATTAAAACTACTACAACGTTTAATAATATTTTGAACTTGAAATACGATGTTATTACCCTAATTTTAACATAGTGGCCTTTATTATTCATATTGATCAGTATATAAAATATTTCATTACAAAAATAACCACTTAGGCCTATATATTACCAAAATGATTTTTATTTCAATATAGTGAACTTTTTTTAATTATAGTGACCCTTTTTTTTTATTAATAAAACAACCCTACTTTCTCTAATGTTAGTGGTCCACAATAAATTAGTGTGAACCAGGTCCAATTAAGAATTTGTAGATTCATTGTATAGAGTATTTACCAAATCATGATATAATTTAGAAAATTTAAATTTACCAAAGTATGGAAAGAATATTGAGCATTTTTTTGAATAAATACTATTGAATAAGTTTCATTTTTCCTTAAAATAAAAGAATATGTTTCATTTCACATTATATAACAAATTATATGTAAAAAAAGTTGTGATTCAAACATTGTAATGGCTACAAAATTGTTAAGAATATCAATTATCATACATATATATTTATAAATATCCAAGGCTGGTACTTACCCAAGTCTTGGCCCCCTTTATATCCAGATTTTGATATCATATGAATAAAAAATCTTGTACAAAAATTAAAGTTTTATAGTAAGTATAGTTGGTTAGTTACTTGTTGCATATATATTTGAAAGGTCAAGGGTTCAATTCCCCTTGTATACATGCACATTTTATATATCCAGACAATTAAATTTTTTGAATTGCAACGGGTATTTTGTAACAGACATTTGTTGAACTCTCCAAACTTCAATACCTTCTGAGTACTATTATTGTGTCAGCAATTTTATTTTCCTTGTTTATTTTGGCAAATCTTAACCGATTGTAGAAGGTTAAAACTTGTTTCAGTTTTCTACTTGCTTCACTTAGATTTGTCAGTTTCTGACCCAAATTGTTAAACCCGATTGTTTCAAACCGATCTAAAAAGGAATTGAATCGTTAAAATTTCATTTTTTTGAAACCGAGAACCGACCCTACCTAATTTTTTCCAACCGAAACTAAATTGAACTAAATTCATGCGAACCGTTACTAACCCGACCCATTATCAAGCCAAATCGTTACAACCCGAAACTAAAAACAACCCACACTGATTACGTCTGAACCCGATAGCTATTAACCGACCCATTTTAAACCGAAAATTGTTTACACCCGGCAAAAATCCGATAAACCTGAGCTGTCCCAACTTATACCCGTTGTGATCGAACCGTTTATAACACGTAACCTGTTGTGACCGAACCGTTTTCAACCCATAACCCGTTGAAACCAAACTGTTTACGACCCATAACCCGTTGAAACCAAACTGTTTACGGCTCGTAACCCATTGAGACCGAACCGTTTACGACCCTAACTCGTTATGGCTGAATCTTTTACAACCCATAACTCAATATGTTTATGATGTTATCCGTTTCAACCCATTACTCAATAAACCCAACTTATTTATGACTTAATTGTACTTGATTATAACATGACTTGTTCGGCTGTTCCTACCCATTATCTGATCAAGTTCAATCCAAACCGAATATAACTTGAACCGATAATGACCGAACCAAATTTCACCCGATCTATTTTGAACCGAAACCCATTTTAAAACTTAACTCAAACTGATTATGGTCCGATCCAATTACAACCCGACCTGATTAGGACCCAAACTATTTTGAACCGAAACCTGCTTTAAATTGGCTAAACCTATTTTCAAACCGACCTGGCTTAACCCAAACTGATTATGAACTGAACCGACTACAACCTGACCAGATTAGACCCAACCCGAATTGAAACCGCAATAAAAAAAAGAAACCAAATCGTAGTAATCCGATAATTTTCAAAATTGACTCGCTAATCATTTCAACTCGGTAAAAATCAACCCGCTAATCATTTCAACCCGGTATAAATCAACCCGCTAATCATTTCAACCCGGTATAAACTAACTCTTTATAACCTGAATTGAAATTGATAAACCCAACCCAAACCCGAATGGTTTATCCGAATCAACACCCATGCCTTCACTCCAAACATTACTACTTCATTTGCAACAAAATCCAAAGTTTGGTACGAGTATCTTTTATTTTACTTCACTCTAAAAGCATGCTAATACTTTACAAAAGAAAGTTAAAAAAAAAAAAAAAAAAAAAAAAAAAAAAAAATACAAAAGAATTCTTTGAGTTTTCATACTTTAAAAGCATGCTAATACATTACTACTTCAATAAATCTACTGTATAATTCTATTGCAAAAAATCAATATTACACATAAAACAGGCAAAAAAATCAATATTACACATAAAACAAATATCCCAAAAGAAAAAATAAGGGTGGCAGGAATCGAAGGACCTACCAAAGTGCTAGACTTTCATATTTGATTATTTGCCTCACAAACCTTTTTTTTTTTTTAATTAAAAACCCTACGAGTACCAATTTCCTCAAAAAAAAAAAAAAAATCCCATCAAAATTTCCCAAATTTTAACTCCGCAAGTAAGCTATGTCTATGTCGAAATTAGAGGAAATCAAAATTGCAGCAGATTCATCCAACCCCGTGAATGTTCCAGAACATCTCATTTTAGATCAAATTCTCCCAAGACTTCCGGTAAAAACCCTAATTCGGTTCAAATCAGTTTCCAAATTATGGCTTTCTACAATTTCTAATCGTCAATTTGCTAAATCCCATCTCAATTTATCTTCATCGTCTTCCTCCGGTCAATTCCTATTATTGATTGCAAATGAAATTAATCATGAATTATTGTTATTGCCTTATGATGAGCTCAACAATCTTAAAACCCCTTTAGATTTAGGTTATTCTCTATATTTTGATCGAAATGTGGAGGCAGTACAAATTGTGGGTAGTTCTAATGGTCTGGTTTGCTTGCATATACTTATGAGCGATGAATGCATCAAGTTTCGTTCCTTTTTCTGTGTGTGTAATCCTGCTACAAAAGAGTGTTGTGAGATTAAAAATCCTGGTAGGCAACAAGTCATGTCGCTTAGTTATTGGTTTGGCTACATACCGTCTATAGATGACTACATGATTGTTTTCGCTTCATGTAGGCCTAATGGTCAAGGGTTTCTTTTTCATCGTTTTTATTTGTATTCTTTGCGGAATGGGAAGTGGAAAATTATTAATGATCTTGAAGGGAATTGTGATTGGTTGTATGATAGATTGTTTGACTCGACAACGGTCTTTGATGATGTTTTGTATTGGTCTCCTACAAAACCTCACTCTTTGGGGAGACCCAAGCGTATTATTGGGTTTGATTTAGTTAATGAGAAAGTGAAAGAAGTTCCATTCATGGATTGGTTGATACAGTATGATGCTGCAAATTTTTTTGTAATGAATGGGTGTTTGTCATTGCTTTGCTGTTCTTCTTGTCAAAAGCGTGATGTTTGGACGATGAGAAAACATGACGATTGGAGTTCTTGGGAGAAATCGTTTTCTTTTCCTGCTGAAGATGAGTTTATTAATACTGTCACTCCCACCGGAAAGTTCTTGTTGGTACGTCGTCATAGCCAGCAGTATAAGATAATTGGCTTTAATAAGGATACTCAAGAACTATCCCAGGGAGATGCTTACATTCCTAAGGAAAAAAAGTTACTTGCAAGTGCAGCATGTTATGTTGAGAGTCTCATTTCGCCTTTTGGAACAATGGAGTCAAACGAGGAGGAAGATCATAAGGTTTGATCGTGTGATATCAAACATTTTGGGTGGAGATTTTTGCAAAATGGTGTTCCTGTCAGAAGCAATCTTAAACGTCGTGGGATTGTTGACTGTGATGTGTGTCATGTTTGTGGGGATGCTCCTGAAACTCTGTTTCACTCTCTTTTTCTTTGCTCTCATGCTAATGCAGTTTAGTATGCTTGTCCCCTTCGATTGGTGCTGGAAATCCAGAATGTGGTAATCAACTTTCTTCTTTTGCCTTGGATTTTATCCCTTCACAGTTCCTATGATAATAATATTTGGTGGGATACTTTTTGGGCCCTCCTTTGGGGAATTTGGATTAGTAGAAATGCTTGGTGCTTTGATAAGAAAAGGGTGCCTGTGGAAGCCACAATTCAGAGGGCAGTCAGCATTGTTGGGGTATTTGAGAAAGCTAATGCTCTTTTCCCTTCTGTGCTGCTCTGCTGGATAGACAGGTTACAATCCATAAGTGGGCTGCTCCCCCTTCAGGCTTCTACAAGCTAACTTCTTGCTGTGGGGATGGTGTTACAGATTTGGGTGGAGTTGTTCGTGACTGTGTAGACGTGCATGACTGTGCAAGGTGAGATGTGTGCTGATGTTGCAGAAGCTATGTCTGCTAGACATGCTTTGTCTATTGCTATCAAGTCGGGTATAACAAAAATCATCCTTGAGTCTGATTGTTTGAAGCTGATCCACAATCATAAGTGTAAGAAAAGATAAAACTCTGATTTTGGCCGCATAACCAATGATATTCTCAATCTGTCTAATAGATGCACCTCCATTGATTATGCTCATGTTGGTAGAAAGGGCAATGGTGTCGCCCATAGGCTTGCTTTTATAAGCAGAAACTATAGTGAGATTTGGGGTGACCCGTGGGTTCCGACTCTGCCTAACTTTAGGCCTCATCCTTTACAGCAGAGACAGGACAGCCACCCGGCTGTGGTCAGTGAGCTTATCAGCAATGAAGCGTGGGATATGGAGGCCCTTGTCACTCATTTTAGCAGTTGGCAAATTGAGGAAATCACCAAAATTCCCCTTGGCAGGTTCTGCACTTCTGATTTTGGGTCCTGGCACCACTTGAAGAATGGCCTTTTTTCTGTTAGAAGTGTGTATTATGTGGAATTAAATGCTATAAAATCTGATCATCCTTCTTCTTCTATGAACTCTTGTTCTTCACATTGAGGCAGGTTGTGGAATGCGAAAATGTTGAGACTATTATGCATGCTCTTTTCCTGTGCTCAGATGCTAAATGTGTGTGGTGTGCTTACCCGCTCCGTTTTGATTCATCGTGTGGGGAGGCTATGGCTCTTTTTGGTGTATTTTGTGGGGGATATGGCTGAAACGCAACGCTTGGTTGTTTGAGAAAAAAAAGCACTCTTGTTGAAGAGGTGTTACTGAAGGCGGTATCGTTTGTGGGTGAGTACGCTAAAGCAAATGATCCTTCCCCTTCTGCGCTGAATACTACGGAGGCAAGCACTGCTGTTTGGACTCCCCCGCTTTCTGGTTTTGTCAAAATTAACTCAGATGCTGCCTGTTTCAATGATGGTGTGGTTGGTTGTGGTGGTGTTATGCGTGGCTAGGAAGGTGATTTATTGGCTGCAACTTGCTGTACTTTCAAGGGGCCTGTTGACGTCATTATTGCTGAGGCAATGGCAGCTAGACATGCTGTTACAATGGTCATGGAGGCAGGCTTCTCGCATTTGATACTGGAGGTGGACAACCTGAACCTCTATCATAAATTGAAGAAAGGCAAACGTGACAACTCGAGGCTCGGAATCATCGTGAATGACATTCTTTTTCTAGCTAATTTATGTTTGTCTTTTGATTATGCTTTTGTGGGGAGAAGAGGGAATGGGGTGGCTCATAAACTAGCCAACATTAGTGGAGAGTATGATGGTTTAAGGGTGTGGACCGAAGAGGTTCCCCCTAGCATTGTAGCTGCTGTTATTTTTGACACTCTCTAACTTTCTCTTAATATAGTTTGGTTCCTTTTTCTCGTAAAAAAAAAAATGTTTATTCAAAAAAGTTTGTTTTCTTTTTCAAATGTCGTTGATAAAATGTGGAACCACCCGAAAAGATTAGCAAATATACGCCATTTTTGGCGATGATGAGGAGCACCTTTGGACTTCTTTTTTAAAAAGATGATAATGAAAATGTTCTTGACAAAGTTGGTGGACCACATCGCTAATTCATTGCCACTATAGCAATTTCAGTTTTTATTTAGAAAAACATGAGTATAATTTTGAATTTTTTGAAAGTATATTGGAGGCCAAAGATGTTGATATTGATCCCAAGTCTTGAATAAAACTTTTATGATTTTTATCAAATACTCCTTTTTTTTTTATAGTTTTTTTTTTTTTTGTTTTTTTTTTTTTTTTTGTTTTTTGGGTGTTTAGAGAGTCATAACTCATAAGGGCGGTTGATAAAAATCGATCCTCGGGTCAGTTAAATTCGAGAGAAAAGCTTTAACCACTTGAATTATCCCTTAGTCTAGGAAAAAAAAAAAATAAACATAATGAATCAAAATAATTATCAATTTATCAGTACTTAAATGGGGATATTAGGCTATTGTGACACCCCAATCAGAAAAATACGAGTATCAGAAAAATGGGTAATTAATTACTGTATTAAATAATTGAAACATGATAAATGGCTACTCTCCTTGCAATCTCAAATTAATCCATCATTTCCCACTAATCTCTAGTTAAGTTAAAAAAAATGGAACAAATAATTATACCGTACTTGGTATGTGTTATTAAATTATTGGTTCATTATGAAATTAACAATGAGTAAAACAGGGTCTCTAATTGCTGTATTGCATGTGAGGGGCAATTAACCGAATTTTTTTGCAAGTGCACGTCAATTATGACAGGAAAGAAAAGAACAACAAACAAATTGTGAAACAAAATATAAAAATATTATGAATTGAAATTGGAATCCTAAAGAATCCCTTCTTTTTAGTACTTCCCCTTAATTACGCGTCCTTCTTTTTCTCTTCCTATCTTATCCTTCTTTGTAATATTTTATGGTAGTAATAGTCGTTTTGGACAATTTGAATCCCCCATTTTTGTCCTAGAAATAGACGAAGTAAAAGACCGATCGTAAATGATGGCAATATTGATAAAGACTTACAATTACTATCCGATAGATCGTGATTAATTATTCTATATGGATTAGAACTCCCATAAAAGATTATAATGTTTAGAAAAAAAGTTTAGAAAATGTGACAACCTTTTTTATTCCGAGCATATTCAATTTGTTTACTTATGTGGCTATACTGAACTTGAATTGCTCTATGGAGTAGAATATCATAGCATGTGATGAACAGGAAAGACACCAAGGACTAGGTAAGAAAGAGTGCACTAAACATCTACAAAAAGGATGGGAATGTAAAATTGGATAATATATTCCCTCTTGCTTCTTCTGCCCATAATCTTGTCGCTTCTTTTGTCTTCCTTCTATGATGGTATTGGGATCCTCCAATTACGTCTTGCAAAGGATTAATAACACCCTCTTTATAATTAATTAGCTTCAAAAGTACCCCTTAAATGTTATTTTATGTTACATTTTTTTTATTGCATTCACCTATATACACTTATTTAGTAATACTAGCAAAATTGAACCGTGTTTAATTAATTGGTCCAATATATGAAGTAAAATTTAGTCAAGTTCATTAGTTTACTCTTAATCTCTGCTGATACAAGGAATCTATGTGTCAATTTGAGTGTCCAGATCAGGTTCGATAAAGTCAGATAGGGTGGAATTTGACACCTTGGGGCTGGGGTGTAAGGGTGTAACCATTTGGATCATCTTTGGGTTGTTAAAAATAACTGTCATACACAAAATTGAATTAGTTAGGGTTGAAGTTGGACTCACAATCCACCGTACAAAGTGTCCGTGCAACCTAGTATAAACAACCAATTTCATTATGCCCCTTGATCTCTTGGTCACCCCAAGATAAAAGTTTGCCTCTTTAATTCTTTATCGAAAAAATCGTCACATTTTTTGTTAATCAAATCAAACAACAATTTCATACAACATCCATATATTATTAGTTGCAACTTTAAAAAACTTACTCCGAATATAGTAATACTAGTACAACGAAATACACATACTTCCTCCGTTTTCTTATACTTGCAACAGTTTGACTTTTACACTATTCATGTACTCTACTTTGACTAGCTTTGACGATTTACAGCTAAGAAAAAATATAGTCATGTGGGATCTTGTTAGATTCGTCTCGGTTTATACTATTTTAATATCTAACATTTATAATTTTTTCATATTGATAATTAAAGATATAAATGATTGAAATAATGCATCGACAAGCGTGAAAAGAGAAGTGTTGCAAGTAAATAAAAACAGAGGAAGTATATGAGTAATACTTAAAAGTTAAAACCGTCACTTCTAGTCGAGTCTCACTAACATACTCCGTAAGTCCGTAACTACACCCCTCTCACACGAGGTCGATGTCTATCTATCAATCCTTCACGGGTTTCATTAGTGTTTTTGTCAATGGATGGAGTAATAATGACTACTCATCATATAAAAAATTGACACCCTTTGAAAAAAAAAAAAAACACCAAAAACCATATTCTTTCCCTTCTGTATCTGTTTTACTCCCTCAACAGCTTGTCTCCATCTTTCCAAATTCCTGCGACTTCCAAAAAAAAAAAAACACACCCAAAAATTAAAAGAAGCCTTCTTTTTTCACTTTCCTTTTCTCCAAATCTCTCTATCACTTTTTTCACCTCTTTTTCAATCTGTTACGATAATTAGCAAACCAAGCTTCATTTATTCCTCCACCATCATAAGATATTTATACAAGAATTGCCTTGAGCCACAAGGACTAAAGTCTATCTAACTTAGGAAGTTTATCATACTTACCTAAGATAATACTAACAATATAGCAATTATTTATCTTTGCCAATTAATAAGATATTACTAAGATATTATATTATCTTTTCCTAATACCCCCCCTCAAGTTGGAGCACTTGGGTCAAAGATGCCCAACTTGCTAAGTAGGTAATCAAATTGTTGTTTTCCTAGTGCCTTAGTAAATAAATCGGCCAATTGCTCGTTTGTACGCACATGATGAGGAACAATCAAACCTTCTTGAATTGCATCCCGAACAAAATGACAATCCACTTCGATATGTTTTGTGCGTTCATGAAATACGGGGTTTTGAGCAATATGTATAGCCGCTTGACTATCACAATATATTGGTATAGCACGAGGATGTTGCACACCCAAACTCAAAAGTAGACCCCGTAGCCACTTCAGTTCCATAGTGATGGCGCACATAGACCGATACTCCGATTCACCTGATGAGGTTGCCACCGTAGGCTGCTTCTTACACTTCCACGCAATAGGTGAATGACCCAAAAAAACAAGCCAACCCGAGACTGAACGACGCGTTAAAGGACACGCTGCCCAGTCCGCATCACACCACCCTTCGAGCGTGAGGTTGCTGTCCGCACTCAGCAATATCCCTTGTCCCGGTGTACTCTTCAAGTAACGCACAACCCGGATCGCAGCATCCCAATGAGCTTGTTGAGGAGCTTGCATAAATTGAGAAAGGACATGAACGGAATATGTTAAATCAGGCCTCGTCACTGCCAAATACACTAGACGACCAACCAAGCGTCTATAAGGCTCCGGATCTTCGAGGATAGGGCCATTTGCTCGGCCTAATTGATGATTTTGCTCCATAGGGGTTGCTGCCGGTTTTGACCCTAAGAGTCCTGTCTCCGAGACGATGTCAAGTGCATATTTGCGTTGACATAAGAACAAGCCGAAACTACTTCTTGCTACCTCAATGCCAAGAAAATATTTTAGCACACCCAAGTCCTTCATATGGAAGCAAGAACTTAAGTAATTTTTGAACAATTTCAAAGCTGTAGAATTGTTCCCTGCAACAATAAGATCATCCACATAAACAAGAACATTGAGGTGAACAGATCCATTTGTGTAAGTGAAGAGAGAATAATCCGAGTAAGACTGCATAAAACCATATTTTTTTAATGCCGCAGTCAATTTGGCAAACCAACATCTAGGAGCTTGCTTGAGGCCATATAGAGACTTTCGAAGACGACAAACAAGGCCCGGTTCATCGGTAGAAAAACCCGGAGGAAGCTTCATGTAAACTTCTTCATCTAAATCACCATGTAGGAACGCATTGTGAACATCCATTTGATGGAGCTCCCAATTTTTGGAGGCGGCAATGGCGAGAAATGCACGAACTGTGGTCATCTTAACAACCGGGGCAAAAGTTTCATCATAGTCAATGCCTTCGGTTTGGTGGTTACCAAAAACAACCAATCTTGCTTTCAATCTTTCAATGCTTCCATCAGAGTTATATTTAATTTTGTACAACCATTGACTCCCAAGAGCCTTCTTTCCGGGAGGAAGCTTCTCTAGTGTCCATGTGCCATTGGCTTCTAGAGCACTCATTTCCTCTTTCATGGCCATCTTCCAACCATGATCTTGCATTGCCTCTTTGAATGATCGAGGCTCCTTCCCTCCTGTAATAGCTGCAACAAAATTTCGGTGTTTTGCAGAAAACTTATCACAACTAACATAATGTGCTATAGGATACGGCATACCTGAGGGAGGAGTAGCAATTGGATTAAGTGAAGCTTCGGATGGACTATTTCGCGCCACATGAGTATGAGTTACAAAATCACGGTATTTGGTGTTGGCATATTTAGGACGATGACCACGCCCCATTAACTCGGGGGCCGTGGTGTCCTCACGCTGATCAGCCCCTGCTGCTGCCGAGGTGGGGGAGGCAGCCGTGGCAGGGCTGTGGTGTTGCGCAGCCACCTGCTGCGGTGAGGGAGGGGTGGCTGGGTCCGTAGGCTGCTGCCTAGGCTGCCCCTCCTCACTGTCGAATATGGGTGGGATATTGTCACAATTTTCCCCCATATTTATTGTAGCTTGTATGCCATCCGTAGTAGTATCAATGTTGGTGCTTTCGGCATCCAAATAAGGGTAAACGTCCTCAAAAAAACGCACATCACGTGACACAAAAAATTCCTTTTTATCTAAATCAAATAAATACCATCCCTTCTTCCCAAAGGGATACCCAACAAAAACACACTTCCTACTACGGCTTGCAAATTTATTCCCTTTCGCCTTTTGATTATGAGCAAAACACAAGGAGCCAAACACACGCAATTCACTAAATAGAGGTGGGGTTCCAAACAACAATTCATAAGGTGTTTTATTGTCTAAAAGCACAGAAGGTGTACGATTAATAATATGAGCTGCCGCAAGAGCACACTCTCCCCAAAAATATATTGGTAACCCCCCCTGAAATCTAAGAGCACGAGCAACATTGAGAATGTGTTGGTGTTTTCTCTCTACCCTCCCGTTTTGTTGAGGAGTGCCTACACATGAGGTTTGGAATATAATACCCTGGGCAAGGAAATAATTTTTCATGCAAAAAAATTCGGTACCATTATCACTCCGGACAATTTTTATTTTCTGAGAAAATTGTCTATCAACCATGGCAATAAATGACATAAACATCTTAAACACCTCAGTTTTATCAAGTAGCAAATATATCCAAACGGCACGAGAAAAATCATCTACCAAGGTTAAAAAATAATGTGCACCACACGAGGAGGGTTCATCATAGGGTCCCCATAAATCACAATGTACTACTTCAAAAATACGAGAAGCTTTATTATCACTTAAAGGAAATTTGTCTCTAGTGTGCTTAGAACGATGACACACTTCACAATCTTTATTTAAATGACCACTAGAATTGCTTAAAAAAGGAAGTAGCTTTACAACTTTTTCGGAAGGGTGGCCCAACCGCTTATGCCAAAGTTTTAGGGTATCTTCAACTGAAATAGCCGCAATCGATTCCTCCTCCCGAAGATAGTATAGTCCATCCTTAAGATCACCCGTTCCAATCACCTCCCTCGTGCGTTGGTCCTGTATAGTACATGTTAGAGAGTTAGTTGTGACTTCACAATTATTAGTAGAGCATAATTGTGAAACCGAAATTAAGTTACAATTTAATTTAGGAACATAAAGCACATTGAAAAGAGTAATTTTTTCCGTTATTTTCACAATTCCTTCTTTCATGGCTACTACGTTTTGACCATCTGGTAAGCCAACATTGCATGAAGGAACATCGTGCACATCCAACAAACAAGATAGATCACCGGTGACATGATGAGAACACCCAGTGTCGATAATCCACTTACCGTTCACTCGATGAGATGGTGTTGAATTATTACCCATGACTGCCATGACAGCCTGCCACTGCTCGGCAGTGAGGTTCGGGAAAGGAGCAGCAGCACGATATGGTGGAGGTGGTGGGGTGTCCCCCATTGTTTAAGGTATGATTGAAAAAAAAAAAAAAAATTTTAGTTAACCCGCTCCGATACCATGTTACGATAATTAGCAAACCAAGCTTCATTTATTCCTCCACCATCATAAGATATTTATACAAGAATTGCCTTGAGCCACAAGGACTAAAGTCTATCTAACTTAGGAAGTTTATCATACTTACCTAAGATAATACTAACAATATAGCAATTATTTATCTTTGCCAATTAATAAGATATTACTAAGATATTATATTATCTTTTCCTAATACAATCTCTTCTTCTTGTTCTGAAGCTTGAAACAAACAACAATGGCTACACTTTCAGACATTTCAGTTTCAGCATTCATAAACATAATCACTGCTTTTGCTTTCTTGCTTGCATTTGCTCTTCTCAGAATTCAACCCATAAATGACAGGGTTTACTTCCCTAAATGGTATTTTAAAGGCCAAAGAAAAGACCCTGCTTCTACTAATTTTGTGGGTAAATTTGTTAATCTTAATTTCAAAACTTATTTTACTTTTCTCAATTGGATGCCTGAGGCTCTCAGATTGTCTGAAACTGCGCTTATTCAACATGCTGGCCTTGATTCTGCTGTTTTTCTCCGGATTTATACTCTTGGGTACTATTTAATTTCTCTATTTTTGCACAATTTTACTTATTTATTTAATTATGATTTTATTTATTTTTTTATTTTTTTATTTTTTTTTTGTGTGTGTGTGTATGTTTTGACTTAACTTGAGATTTATAGTAGTGGGTGTGATTCAATTTTGCTCAAAAAAATGGAATTTGACTACAGTGATTCATGGGTGTGTAATTTTCCCGAAATTGAATAAGTGATGCTTGTTTCTGGGTTTTAATGTAATTCCAGTAGCAAGATTGAATTTTGTTTTTGCAATTAGTACTCGACTAATTTTCTGCTTGATAAATTTTGTATTTTTTTAAATTTTTGGTGGGGTGCGGTTTTTTTTTTTTTTTTTTTTACTTGTTTATTAATGTTTATTTTATTTTTGTGGGATTGTAATTGACTACTGAGAAAGGGATTACATTTTTGATGAAATAAAGATTGATTACTGTATTGTTTTACCCAAGGGTGACTTAAATTTCCACCCAAAATAAAAAGTTAGATTAATTCAGACATTTTTTCCTGGTGTTTCGGCTTAAGTGTTAGTTTAGACTTTTGGGTATGTATAGCTTCAATTTGTTGCTTGTTTTGCATTGGAAAAGTGACAATGGCTGAATTTTGGAGTGACTGGCATTTTATACTGTTGACTTGTTGAGAACTTTGGAAGTATGAAATTTGGTGTTTCGAGTATAATGTGTAAATTTCTGTTTTTGTTGGGATTGTAATGTTAGTTTTAGACCTTTTCAAATTTCTAGGGAGTAAATGGTTATGTCTCCGAATACAATATGATTTGTGTCAAACCAATTAATTTATATTACAATGATCAACTCAGTTCTTAAATCCTTTGATTAGACTTTTTTCACGGTGCTGCCAACTATTCTGTGTTATAACGATTAACCAAGATCGTGTTTATCAAGCTAATATTGTTCCTGTTCTTTCCTCCGCAGCTTGAAAATTTTTCTGCCTATGATGATTTTAGCACTTGTGGTACTTGTACCAGTCAATGTATCGGGAGGAACATTGTTTTTTCTGCGGAAAGAATTGGTCACGAGTGATATTGACAAGCTTTCAATATCAAATGTGCCTCCTAGATCATATAGGTGAGTGTTCATTACTGTCAATTTGTTGCCTGATGTGAATCTTAGCCTTGCCCAAATCAATTTAGTGGACTAACGACCTGAAAATCATGATTATAACTAAAAGATGATAATATGCTTCTGTTGATGCAATTGTTTAATACTTTAATGAGTAAAGTGAGCTGATCTACTGAAATGACAAGAGCTGTAATTTTGTAAATTCCAGGTTCTTTGTGCATATTGCAATGCAATATCTGTTTACATTTTGGACTTGCTTCATGCTTTACAAGGAATATGATACAGTTGCATCTATGAGATTACAATTTTTGGCTTCCCAGCAAAGGCGTGCAGAGCAATATACGGTATTATTTGCCTCATCCTTTGCTAGCATTTTAGTGACAAACACATCTTTTGTAACCCATTACTATGTGCTGCTTCCACTAAGTGTCTTTTTTAGATCCCTCTTGACTAAAGCTGCAATAGTTTGGATTTTTAAGTATTATTGTATACTGGTGAAATATCTTTATTATTCATTATTTATGTATTCTGGTTAGCCCACCATTTCTCTCCTCCGAAAGAGAGAAAATTTATGAAATCATGCCAATACCTTGCATTATGCTGGTAAATTTCTCTGTATTATTGAATTGATGTCAATATCTCGCATTATGCCAATCTTATGAAATTTTGAGGCCTTGAGCAATATGTCACTAGTTTAGATTGTTAACATGTGAAAAAGATAGAAAAGTTGCTTGTTAATTTGTTTTAGGCTCATTGTGTAACTACCAACCTAAATGGCTTATTATTTTTTATTAATTGAGTTTATGTAGGTAGTTGCTACGAAATTGAAGCAGTTTGTAAACTTTGCAGACACTTCATCTCCCTGCATGCAGCAAGTCAAATCACTTATTGCTAATTCTCTTTTTGGATTTTTGTTTTTTGTATTATACTTCTATTTGGTCTGGACCTTTATTCTTTGATGAGTACTGCTATTTTGTTCGTCAGTGTTTGTATATTCTTTGTGTGGGTTACATCCTGTTTTTTTTTTTTTTTTTTTTTTAA
The DNA here is from genome assembly GCF_948465745.1 of Chenopodium album. Taxonomy (NCBI): domain Eukaryota; kingdom Viridiplantae; phylum Streptophyta; class Magnoliopsida; order Caryophyllales; family Amaranthaceae; genus Chenopodium; species Chenopodium album. Next base: position 6,081,470 of record NC_137835.1, read on the forward strand.
CAAAACCCTGTATACCAAGCAGTTTTAGTATTAGTTCTTTTGACCGTTTCTCATGAACAAGCTTGTAGAGAAACATAATTCAATTCAGTGGTCTTATGGTTACAATCTAATTGAATTGGTTTATTGTGTTCGTTCAGGTATTAGTCAGAAATGTGCCACGTGCTTCAGACCGTTCAATCTCAGATTCCGTTGATAGTTTTTTCAAGAAAAATCACCGAAATACCTACCTCTGCCACCAGGTTAAACTTATTGCCTTGCTCATTTGATGCTGCTCAATGAGTAACACACCTTTTCTTTGTTATATGACATATTGATGTATCACATATTTAAATTCACCTTTTTTTTTTTGCTGATTTGTGAAAAAATGCTATCAGTGCACTCTTATTTAATGGTTTCTATTGTTGTTAGGCTGTATACAATGCAAACAAATTTGCCAAACTTGTGAGGCAACGGGATAAACTAAAAAATTGGCTGGACTACAACCAGCTTAAGTTTGAAAGAAAGCCAGAAAAAAGGCCAACAACCAAGGTAAAAAGCGATTATGCCATATTAATTAAGAGTTCATGGTTGAGCTTGGTATTGATATGTATATGCTGCCTGAATTACACATGTTTATGCCTTGAACCTAATAAAGTTGATTGTGCCTATACATTCAGACAGGATTTCTTGGTCTTTGGGGAGAAAAAGTTGATTCCATTGACTATTACAAAGAGAAATTGAAGCAGTTAGAGAAAAAAGTGAGTCATTGCAACATTCATTGTGATTTACCTAGCTCTTCTAATGCATGTATGAGAATGGCGATAGTTTTTTAAAAAATTTACCTTCGCAATGTGTTATCTATTACATGTACTTTCTTTGGAATAAAATTTGTCCTCACAAGTATGAAGTTGGAATATATATACGTGCCAGTTATTGACATATGTATAGGACCCTTGTAATGGTTAAAATTGATCTAAATGGCTGTGAAATGCTTGAAATATATTCATATTTTGTTCTAATAATTTTGTAGATGACAATGGAGCGTCAGAGAATTCTCGATCATCAAAAGTCTGTCTTGCCAGTTGCTTTTGTTTCTTTCAATTCACGGTGGGGTGCAGCTGTATGTGCACAGACAGAACAGAGTAAAAATCCTACATTGTGGTTGACTAGCTGGGCTCCTGAACCTCGTGATGTTTATTGGCGCAACCTAGCCATACCATTTGTTTCTCTCACAATTCGTAAACTTGTGATTGGGATAGTTGTTTTTGCCTTGGTTTTTTTCTACATGATACCCATTGCTTTTGTGCAATCTCTTGCAAATCTTGAAGCTCTGGAAAGAGTTGTTCCTTTCCTGAGGCCTGTCATAGAAATGTAAGTGTATGATATTGAGGGTTTTTTTTTAGCAACAAGTCTTGGCATATACTTACCTCGTTCTGTATCTATGCATTTCTATTTCTTCACAAGGTTATTCATATTCTTGTTCCATGACTTCTATGCTTTCTGTCCTAGTTCCCTACCCCTTTGAGAGCTTACTTTATGAATTGTTTTTATTGTTTACTTGTTTGTAACCTTAGTCATTTTCATCAAATGCAGGAAAATCATCAAGTCTTTTCTACAGGGTTTCGTTCCTGGTCTAGCACTTAAGATCTTCTTGTACATTCTTCCAGCTCTTTTGATGCTTATGTCAAAGATAGAAGGACACGTGGCTTACTCTAAACTAGAGCGTAGAGCTGCAGCAAAGTACTACTATTTCATGTTGGTGAATGTATTTTTGGGAAGCATAGTGACTGGAACAGCTTTCGGGCAACTTGATGCTTTCATCCACCAACCACCTAGCCAGTAATACTTTCCTTCTTTGAATCCCCTTGGCTCATTCATATTGTATTAGTCATTGTAGACTTGACTGCTCATTATCATCTACGCCTAGCAACATTTAGCTACATGACGAAAAAGAAGATGTGTATACATATCATACTTTGATGCTAAATATTTACACTTAGGTTGTTCACACCATATGTGTTTCATTCTTCAGGATTCCAAGAAATATTGGCGTATCAATACCAATGAAGGCTACCTTTTTCATTACATATATAATGGTGGATGGTTGGGCTGGCATTGCCAGTGAGATTCTCCGATTGAAGCCACTTGTCATTTTCCATTTGAAAAACATGTTTATAGTTAAAACTGAGCGAGATAAAGATAGGGCCATGGATCCTGGTAGTATCGATATTCCAGAGACTCTTCCGACCCTGCAGCTTTACTTCCTTCTTGGTGTTGTCTACGCTGTGGTTACTCCTATACTACTGCCATTTATAATCGTGTTCTTTCTCTTTGCTTTCCTCGTATACCGTCATCAGGTAAATACACTTCTCTCTTTTTATGATATAATTCTCACAGATGGTTATTTTGTCCATTAGTTGTGGGTTTAACATATCATTTATCATGTCTAATCTATTAAATTGTTATGACTAGTTGCACATATAATATCTAATGTTATGTCATTGTCCAGATAATCAATGTGTATAATCAACGATATGAAAGTGCTGGTGCATTTTGGCCACATGTTCACACCCGCATTATTGCTAGCCTTTTGATATCACAGTTGCTTTTGATGGGTCTTCTCAGCACAAAAAAGGCTGCGAATTCAACTCCATTTCTTATCATTCTACCTATAATGACCTTTGCATTCCACAGATATTGCAAGAGTCGTTTTGAGCCCGCATTTAACAAATACCCTCTTGAGGTAAGATTATTTGGTTGAGTTAAAAACGACAATTTACATAGCTTTTTCGGACTGATTTACTACTATTCAGTGTTATAGTAGCAGGGCCAATCCTTCATCTTTCTAAGGAAATTCGAAAATGGATTCATGTGTATAAAGGATGTTGACCAATTACCGAAAATTATTAATTAATACTTCATTTTATAATGATTTACTGGGATAACTTGGTGTCTATAAAACTCTTTTGTGGGTTGATTGTCCTGTTTTAGTTTGATTATTAAGCATCCATTATCATTTACTCCACTCTATAAGAGTGTACTCATTATTTACTGTACTTGATTTTGTGGGTTCTTTTGATTGATGATTGAAATGCCGACATGAATGACTTTTTTTTTTTTTAATTATTTTGTTTAAGTATTTTTAATTAAATGTCTGTACAGGAAGCGACAGAAAAGGACGAGCAAGAGCACACTGAAGGAGCTGAACAAGCCCTAAAGCCCTACCTCGCCGATGCCTATTTGCATCCAATCTTCCATTCCTTTGAGGAAGTTGAGTTTGACGAGGTCAAAGTTGATGAAGTTCGGGTTGACAAGCACCAAGCACAAGTCTCAAGCCCCCCGACTCAAGTAGAAGAAATCTCTGCTTCCTCTCCTCCACAACCGCCTCAATATTACAGTTACGATCATGATTTTCATTCTTATAATTATTACCATCATCATGAGGTGCAGTCTTCCCAGTACGAGTATCACTATCAGGGTTAATCCCAGAAAGCTGCTTAACCAAGAGAGCACTAACCATTCAATTTTAGCTCTTAGTTTCAACTAAGGTTTTATTAATGCATTTTCGCCTTCCTCACTCGGCGTAGCTTTGTAGATTCTGATCTAGTTACCAATAGTGTACATACTTTTTAGTAATGGTCATTCACTAAGGCTTGAACCCTTTATGTATGACTTCAACCATTAATACGAGTGCTTATTTAGCAAGGTTTCAAATTTCCTATGCGGCTTTATTTAGCAATAAAAGATGTGGTGGATCTAACTAGCTACTTCTTCCGTCACTTTTTAATCATTACATTTGATATCTTCTAATTCCTCCGTTTCTTTATAGTTGCAACACTTCCCTAAAATGAAAATGTCATAATAGTTGCAACACACTATAATTGGAAAGTATTTTATGTCAAAAATTGTACTATCACCCTTATTATAATCTCATGGCCCACTAAATTATACTTTTAACAATCTCTCTCCTCTATTTTAAGTGGTTTAAATCACATGAGACCCACTTTTCTTGAATACGTTGAAAAAGGGTGTGTTGCAAGTATTAAAAACGGAGGAAGTATAATTTGAACTGTTGTACTATAATACTTGGTATATGAGTATTGGGTACTTGGGTAGGGACTAGCTCAAGCTCAATAATTTGAATTCCCTTAAAATCAATAAAACGATTTTTCTGTATTGTGGGCTCAGAAATTAATTACATTTCTAGTTAATTGGAGTTATCAAATGTTAAAATATATCTTTTCATATCTGACAAATCTCATACATTATGAGGTTGGTTAGATATGGAAAGTATTTTCCAATAAATTGCTCCATTATTCAAATACAAATAAATAAAAATAAAGAGGTGTTTCTTATTAATTTAAAATCTTGACATGAGGCCTTAGAAACAAGAAACTTAAATGCATCAATAATGCAATACCATTATGGAGTACATTTATAAATGTTGCTGAAGTAGGATTACTATTATGACAATTTTTTTTATTTTACAAAAACAATTGAGCATGTGTGTGAATTTCTAAATGAAGATGGAATAGAGATATAGAATAAGCAGGATCCACCAATTGACCAAGCGAAGGAGGGGGAGGAGGGAATTAAATGGTGGGTCCAATTTACGTTAGTGTCATTTAAATACCACTAGCATTTTGGCCCGTTTAATGCACGGGTTATAACTTATGTTATTTTATATAAATGTATGTTTTTCAATAGTTGAAACTACGAAGTTATTGTTACATGACTTTTGAGGTGAATGCTTTGAAAACTTATTAAAAAAAAAAAAAAAAAAGTGAGGGTGGAATTGTGGAAGAATATGAAAGAATTTAGTTAAGTATATATACATGAATATTGTAGAATATGAAATGACATACTTCGTATTAGTTTAAGCTATATTTTAAGTTTAAGAGATAAAAAGACTATTTTTATTATACTTCAATTCATATGTTTATGTAATAGTTAATTCAACTTTATTCTATCATGGTAGAAATGAAACACTTCATTTTCTTACTTAAATGTGCAAGTTACGCAAAGAGACTTTAACGTTATATAATGTTTTTAATTTAATTTTTTTAATATTAAAAAGGTAAGGGGAGTAACATGTGGCATATGAGTGAAGTTGTGAGAACATGTGGCACATGAATAAGATGTGATGACATGTGGCATATGAATGATTGTGGTTTGAGTTTTTAAATACTAAGTATAGATAGATTTGAGTATGTTCTCTTCATTTGAACTTAACTTCTTAGATTTAAATAATCTCACTTTTCAACTCATATTAACCCTTAATACACATACTTCGTATCAGGGCCGACCCTTACCATGTGCAGCCTGAACATTGGTTATAAATGATTATATTCTTTTTAGTCGGCTAGAATTATTCATAAGGTTGGTTAGCTCATTGGTTATGGACTTGTCATTGTTGCTAGAGGTTTTAAGTTCAATTATTAGGAAAGGACTTTTTTATATTTTATTCCGGAAAAAAATTTGTACATTCAAATATTGTAATTTTGTATGATAAAGTATATTTAGTTAAAGTATTAAGGGTGGAGATACGGTACATAAGACGTGGGATGAATTTGCATTTATATATCATATTCTCTAGTAACTATCCTACACTAGTATTTTTCTATGTTTAATATTTTCATTTTGAAACAATGAATAAAAAGGAAGATCTAATCATATCTTAATTGCACAGGGCCTTTGTAATGGTTGGAACGGCCTTGCTCCATATTAGACTAAGTCGTCTTCATACTATCATAATTGGGGTACGTTGGTGATATACTCCATACTAATTAGACTAACTCGTATTTCATAATATCATAATTGCAGCGTAAGTTGATGATCTTAATTAATAAGGAGTAATCCGCTAGGCAACTATAAAATCGAGTTGCACGGGAGAATACTATATACAAGCTAACTACTTAACTAGCAAAGCATCGCACAAGTACTAGTCTACTACTCTTAGTATCTAAAGACTATAAAGAATGAACAAATTATATAATAGTGAGGTTTAGATCCTTGAATTTGGGGTTAGTGATTCATGTTGGTAGAAAAGTTTATTACGCAATAGTTTTGACTTTTAAAGGGTCAACAACGTAACATATATATCATGCATCATCATTCTTATTGAGTTCTTCACATGCCGCAAAGCCAGCTAAATTATACACTTTAATTTACTAGTTTTTCTTTGCAAGACTTGGAGATGATGCTTCCACCTTCCGTCAACCTAAATTAATCACATTTATTTCAGATTTTTAGATGCTTGAAGTGCGGTGCACTATTTCATTCTTGTTTCCAACCACCTATGCTTTGATACTCACTAGCTAGTTGGTTTGCACGCCTTACTGTTTCCGATTAATTGCAACATTCATCTTTCGAATTATATATGACTGTTTTTGTCCTTGATTTTTATACAAATCAAGTATGGAATCGTACGTGTGATGTTAGGATATACTCGTATGATATGCGATTTACAAAAAAATAAAAAAAAATAATAATGATAGTTGTTTTCTGCCAATATTTTGATGTAAGACAAATTTTCTTGTCAAACATGAGAAATTCTTGCATCGTAGACATACAGTAAAACAGAAATTGAGTGAGGATTTTGTCCTGTATTGTAATTCATCACATCAAAAATTTTGACCCGTGCAAACCTTATAATAAAAACTATCCCAACTAACTCTATTCAATTTGGCCGAAAAAAATGATTAAGATTTTGACTCATAAGACACAATAATTTAACATGACTCAACATTGAAATAAATCCTACTGAACTTACAAAATGCGACCTAAATACCCGAATAGACACCCATGAGGCGACTACTTGTACAATTGAAAGTTGGACGTATAAATTTATACAGTGACATGAATCACGTTTAATATGGCATAGCAGTCATACCCATCAATTTATTAGGAGTGCTTCCCAGAGTTCCAACATATTGAGAAGCTAGACTGGCAACACCCCATTTACACTTTATATTCCACTCTGTTTTTACACAAATTTAATGCATTACTAGCACCATAGAAATATTTACATGAGTATGAATTATGGTGAACTTGCAAAAAATTCTCATTCTTAAATTATGGAGTATAACATTAGACATCTATGATTTAAATTTTTCAGTAATCGAATTTCGTTTGATGGTTGAACATCAAGATTTTTATTTTTATTTTTTTTTATTTTTTTTTAAAAAAAGCGATAAGTATTTATGATTCAAAATAGTAAATTGTTTGATGAAGCATTCCATATTAATCCCTTAAAATATTTTTTACCTGGAGATGCGAAATAATTATTGCTATAGATAATGATGTCGTATGACAATCTATTAACAATTAAAGATTAATCACTATCTCTCACAGATAAAAATTACATAGGTATCAATTAAGAGTTTGTTCTCATACGTTGAAATTCAGTTCATTTTAGTTCAGTTCCTAATTTCCTTCTCTTATAAAAATATTCAGTTCAGTTCAGTTGAGTTCAGTCAATGAGAACATGCCCTAAGTACTCCGTATTTTATATAAACTCGTTAAATGTATTCGTTGATATTGAAATAAATCGGCGTCATTTTCTCACTATACACCAAAATCCAACAAAAATGTTTCAAAAAAGAGTCATAAAAGTAATAAATTTTGCCGTTGAATTCAAAGGCAACATAGGCAAGGTTGAATCCCTCGCAACCTTGTTACTCATTTTAGTCAATAGTCAATACATCCACTTGGTACTAATTGTGCACCCCTCACATTCTTCAAGAAGGATTACAATTAACGTGAGTCTGCCAAATTATAAATGTGATGAGTATAAATGTCAACTGAACAAACATTTTTGGCTACTGAGTATTTTTTTTTTTGTTTAATATCAGGGTAATCACTAATCAGTAGTTAATTAAAAATTAATCAGAGCCTATTAGACTAAACTCGATTCAACTAATCCGAATTCGATCCGAGTCAGGCTAAAATCGCGGGGGCGAAGGCATTTATTAGGCCTCACAACTCTTTAAAAACACTCAAAACATCCCACATTCCAAACATTGCATCCTCCCAACAAAAATTTTAGTTTTTTTTTTTTTATTTTTCTGACAACAGAAAAAAAAAAAATAAAAAAAAAATGGCAGAAACCATCAGCACTCATCATCAAACCATCAAAAACCCAGAAATTCAATACTACAGTTCTTGGTTTTCCCCAGAAACAGGAATTTACAGCAGTAAACACCCCAAAATTAATCTCCCAAAAACCCCATTTCTTGACATTGCTTCTCACATTTTCTCTTACCATAAAAATGGCATCAGCAACTCTGTTCTTGCTGATTCTTCATCTGGGTATTCAATCCCATATTCTCAACTTTTTCCTCTTGTTAAATCCATGGCATGTGGGCTCCGCCAAATGGGGATTTCTAAGGGTGATGTTGTATTAATTTTCTTACCAAATTCAATTTATTTTCCAATAATTTTTCTGGGTATTGTTTATCTGGGTGCCATTGTTACACCCGTGAATCCTCTGTCTTCTTTCTCTGAGGCAAAAAAACAAACACTTAGCAGTCATGCAAAATTAGCCTTTACTCTACCTGGAAATGCAGAAAAGTTATCATCTTTAGGCCTAAAAATCATTCAAGTTCCTACAAATATCCTTATTAGAGAAGAAACCCAGAATTTTCCTGAGTTTTCTAACCTCATTTTTGGTAAAAATCATGAAAAGACTCCATTTTTACCCCCTAAAATCAACCAAGATGATACAGCAGCAATACTGTATTCTTCCGGTACAAGTGGTGCAAGCAAAGGTGTTATGCTTACACACAGAAATCTGATTGCAACAGTGGAGTTATTTGTAAGATTTGAAGCATCACAATATAAAGAAAACATGGATCATGAAAAAAACGTATATTTGGCTGTTGTGCCAATGTTTCATATATATGGGCTTGCATTATTTGGAGTTGGTTTGATTTCTTTGGGAACTAATATAGTAGTGATGACAAAATTTGATTTAAATGAGGTTGTTAAAGTGATTGATAAGTTTAAGGTGACACATTTTCCTCTTGTTCCACCAATTTTGGGAGCATTGACAGCAAAAGCTAAGAGTTTAGGTGGTGTTTTTGGGGTTAGTCAGTTGTGCAGTTTGAAGCAGGTTTCTTGTGGTGCTGCCCCTTTAACTACTAAAATTCTTGCTGATTTCTTGCACACTTTCCCTACTGTTGATTTTATTCAGGTAAGTAAACTTTATTACTAGTACATATTTGATTCATATGGGCCACTATCACATTTATTTATACTACTAGTAGTATTCAACTATTGATTGTTCTACTCACTTTTCATTGCGTATTTTATTTCTTCTAGTTTTGTATGACGTGATGATAAAGCTATCTCTCTAGGACAGGGCAATGAGAATTTTACTCCAAAGGGTATTTTTTTTTAAAAAAAAATGAAAAATTAGTGACATATATGAGGGCATTTTGGGGATTTTGTGACGTAATAAGGGTAACATTAGGTGTTTGTCTCTTAGGGCCTGTTCTCATACGATTATTTTCAGTTTAGTTCAGCTCTAATAAGTTCAGTTTAGTTCAGTTCAGCTCCTAATTTCATTCTCTTATTCAGTTCAGTCAATGAGAACATGCCCTTAGATATGAGTGGGGGGTGAGTAGGGGTGCTCTTGGATCATGAAAAGAAAAGTGATTTTAATTCAAATTAGCTCTAGCTAAAAGTTAGGGTCTTGATACTTTAATATTTTTCCATTCATAATCCAAAAATATTAACTAAAAGCTAGGGTCTTAATTAATACTTTTGAATTACTTAATAATGTAAAGATTTGACTCATAAATTGACTGAAAACGATCCAATATTAAACCTTTATTATCATACCAACCTATTTGACAGGTTCATTTGGTAAAGGGATCTTGCAACTCTATTCATACACGAAAGAATGTATCATGAACACTGAATCTTGATTAACTCATTAATAATTAATTAATTAATTAATTTTTGTAACCTATTTTGGGGTTAATTATGATTTTCAAATGGATTCCTAAATTAGTTTTTCAATTACTATTGTAATAAACTTATGACTTGAGGTGCAAATAAATAATCTAGTGAATAACATTATGCAGGGTTATGGCATGACTGAGACAACAGCAGTAGGAACTCGTGGGTTCAATGCACCAGGAAAAACTCACAAGTACACTTCAATAGGCCTCTTGGCTCCAAATATGGAAGCTAAAGTGGTTAATTGCACTACTGGTTCATCCATGCCACCCGGGAAGGCCGGAGAACTGTTACTCCGCGGACCTTGTATAATGAAAGGTACGTGACATGTACACCGCCATTCTTCTAGTGTACATTACATAGAGTCATAGACACTAGTTGCTAATGTACATAATTTTGGACACGAACATTTGGAATTCTAGTGTACATAATTCCACCAAACGAACATTTGGAATTTTAAACTTTGGACATGTATGTACATACCTATGTTCAACACGAGTACCTGAGGCACGTATGTATCATAGGTGTTGATTATACGGAATTAAGCACGTACATTCCTTACACGATCATAACAAGCTAAGCCTGCTGTGAATGACAGGATATTTCAACAACACAGAGGCTACAAGACGAACAATCGACGAAAATGGTTGGCTGCTTACTGGGGACATAGTGTATTTTGACAATGATGGTTACATATACGTTATTGATCGGTTGAAGGATATCATCAAGTATAAAGGCTTCCAGGTATATATGTACTGTAAAAAAAAAAAATCTATACCATACTCTTAACTAGGAGCAATTTTACTGTGTGTCAAATTTAAGTCTAACAGAAATTCGGGTTTCTTTCAAATTCCCATCAACAGATTGCTCCTGCTGATCTAGAAACTATACTGATGTCTCATCCCGAAATAGCTGATGTTGCCGTTACTGGGTATGTTCTATACACTAAACTACTATGAAGTACAGAGTATTATTCACTTACAAAAGTGTTATCTCAATTCTCAAAAATAGTACTAGAGTAACAACATACTATCAGTACTTTTACTGTCATTTTTATAATCTACGACATTATCAAAAACAAACAAAGCATCTGAATTATAACGTATCTGCACTCGATCCAGTGTTGCTGATGACAAAGCTGGGGAGATACCGGTGGCGTTTGTCGTGAAGAAGCCCGGGAGCTTACTGTCTAGGAACGACATTGTCAAATACGTTGCAGACATGGTTACACTCTTACCTGAAAAATCAATTTCGACGAATATATATAGGGGAACATTAAGGTGATGCTAATTGTGTTACATTGTTGCAGGTAGCGCCACACAAGAAAGTGAGGGAAGTGGTGTTTGTGAAGTCGATACCGAAATCAGTAGCAGGGAAAGTACTAAGGAGAAATTTGAAGAGCTTACTGCCTTCCAATAGTTCCAAACTCTAGCATTTCTATCTTAATTTATGTAAATTAGAATGATATGAAAGATACTGTCATCATTTTTGGTTTTGTGTCATATTTGCTTGATTTAGCTCAAGTGTAATTTGATCCTCATTTTTCAGAAAACAGTGTCTTGTATGATGTTCATATACAGAGTGTGTAATCAACATTTGATTACCAAATTGCGCTAAAAGTTGTATGTTTTTTTTAAGTCCACCAAGCCAACCGACACAATTGCGGATGCGAAATTTCGATATTATACTCCGTATTATTTCATAAAAAGTTGATATTCGAAAATAACTCGCATATTTGTAAATGCAAAATTTCGACATAGGCATATTTCATTTCATAAAAGTTGATATTCGAAAAATACACATTAAGACTATTTTAACAAGTACTACCTGCGTTACAGGTTATGTGCAACGATTTGACATAAAGCAGATAGGGAAAAATGTCTAATCGTTGCACATAACCTGTAACGGATGTAGTATATAAATCGCAATCCCTGATCAAAGTAGTGTAGGAGCATAGCTGAAAAAAAGTGAAGGGCACTTAAAAAAAAAAAAAAAAGCATAGAATGAGTAGATGATTAAAGCTTTGTAAAGATATAATTGTGTTTTACCAAAACCATTATAATGTCAAAATACAATTTGTCTAATTAATTTTAATTCGCAAAAATTGAAGTAATTAAAAATATTTAATGGTGTAAGACAACCGACGTTGTTGATTACATTGCTCACAAGACTAAAAATTGAGGGTTAAATTTGTTGGGCAACCTTCCCAAAACATTGCAAATTTGTTTGCATGCCTACACTGGGCCATCATGCATTGGGCCAGCCAGTCACATCTTAGTCACTTGCTTTTCTTACAGCACTTCAGAGTTCAGACACATGCAAATGAATCTTGTTTTGTCAGTATCTTGCATGTACTGTTACTTGCAAACTTACATTCCAATAATGGTCCCACAATCAATACTACCGAATAAAACGATCATGAGCCTATTATGTACATCCGGATTCAGAGTCATTTACTTATTTAATCAATAAATGAGGAAAAATATTATGAGTATTTGCTCATTTTTTGATTAAATGAGCAAACGATTTCGGTGTACGGTATATCCAGGTGCATATAACATATTTTACTCTTCGTCTCTCATTTAGTTTCTCTATCTCACATTTTAGTTCATGTTTATGATTGATTATGAGATGGTGAACTGGGGACTTGAGGCGAGACAGCTCCAAATTAAAGTAGATTTGAGGATGGCTACATGGGCCTAAATTCACATCTTACATAGTAGCCTCACTGATCCAATAAGGCCCTTCTTGGATTAGCATAAGGTCCATTGGATCTCTAGTGGTCCAATGGGCTGACTTCATAGTAATAGACTAGTTTTGTTCTTTTTTTTGTTTTTTTGAAGCAGTAGACTAGTAAAATAAAATAAAATTAGCTTAACAATCTATCTCGACTATTTGATCTAATAGCCGCGTAAAATTTTGACTGCAAAGTAATATGGAGTACTCAATTCTACTCGTATGAAGTATGTTATCTGAGTAACATTTAATTAAATTATTTATTTTATATAAAATCCGGCTTTTCTCCATTATGTATTCATAGCTATATAATACTCTGTAAGATAAGAGTAACACATTTTCTATAAGTGCTATACCTACTTCATACGAGTATTTGATTACAAAGGATTTGCCATAAACCTAAAATGGTAGATATTATTTGATTACAAAGATTTTGCATTGATATACTTTCCTAAATCACTCTCATAAATATTTATTCTTAAGAAAGTGGATATGACCACTTTTCTAGTTAAAATTCTATTTCGTCTAAGCTATAGGCAGAAATGTAGAATTCAAAGATAATTATAATTATAAATAAATTAAAAATTGTATATTTTCACACTAATATTTCAAAGTTGTTGGAGTTTCATTATTTTTCAGCAATGCACTGCTCTCCAGTCCTTTCTATCAATTTTTCGAGGTTGATGTTACATAGAGTAGCATTTCAAGCACAAATGAAGACAATGATTCCAAGATTCTTAATTGATAAGGTACAATTCTATACTTCTATTTATAATTTCTCAATTTTGATTTACCAATAATTGAATCATCGTTCATATAATTTTCCAATAAGCAATATGTTTATGGGTGGCAATCTATATATTCCTAATAATATTCTCTTTATAGGGTTCATTATAATCTCTATTGATATAGAAAAGCCACTTAACCAAATCCCAAAAGTTTGTTTATATGTCCTTTTGTGGATGTACAATTAAGGCTCCTTTTATAAAGGCTAATAAGTTTTTAAAAAATATAATATAAAGGCTAATAAGTTTAGCTCAGATAATTCAGTGTTGTTAAGTTCTAGAAAATGATAAAGATAATGTAAAGATTGATAATAACTAGTTAGGGTATGTTCTCATTGACTGAACTGAACTGAACTGAGCTGAGCTGAATTGAACTGAATTGAGCTGAACTGAACTGAGTTGAACTGAGCTGAGCTGAGCTGAACTGAACTGAACTAAACTGAGCTGAGCTGAACTGAACTGAATTTCAACGTAAGAGAACAGACCCTTAGATTAAAGAAAAAAAAAGGTGTACTAAACACTACCTTGCTTGCTTAATGTGACTATGTTAGTATGACGATAATAAGGTAGATCATTAGGATTTGGCCTCAGGTTGGTCACACAATGACGCAACACACAAATAAAGTTTAGTTTTAATCAACTTTTATTTAATCCGAAATTATTAATATCCGATCAACATTTTATTAATGCCGAGAGGGACACCAAGGGGGGAGTAGGGGACCCTTGCCCTTTATTCCCAAGATAAAAACAAGTGAGATAACCTCTTGAATGATCATCATTCACACATTCAACTAATCAAAGCCACACTCAGAAATTTCTCCGGGAGATTACCCCTTCTTAGCTCTTTGATAAGAACGGCCATTTTGTATCCATACAAACAGTTTAAAGGCCCCCACAAAACCAAAATAATTTGAGAATTTCAGCCAAAAAATATGCCACAAAAACCCCACCAAAATCACAATTTTCGTTACCCTCAAACTAACTCTCTCAATACTATCATCCTATACTACCATGGCAGTTGCAACAACTAATCTGTCTATTAGCCCTTTGACTAATCGCAAAATGATGAACACAAAACTTGTTAGGGGAAAATCCCAGGTTTCCTTTAATGTAGGTGTTAATCCCATTAAATGTCAATCAAATAATGAAAAATCAGGGGTACCCATTAAATTTGTTGGTTCTGGGTATCGATTTTTGCAACTGGGTCCTCATAAAACTCATTCAAATCGATCAATTTTGGCAAAATCACTTGGTTCTAGTTCTAAAGATGGTGTTACTTCCTCAATCTTTCAAACTGTGAGTATCAACTTTCTTTTACCAATGTATTCATAATATCATGGTTGCATTGTGCCATTGTGACAATTTAGCTATTGGGTGGATTATTGTTTACCAATGTATTCATAATATCGTGTTGTTTACAATACACCCGTTGTATACAAGTATATAAGAGTAAGAACTATTGATCTGCTATACATATTATTATTTATGTATTGATTTGATTGAAATTGAGGTGGGTTATTGTAAAAGCCCAAATTTTGATTGCCATAATGTGTTTTGTTGATGTAATTAGGTATTTTGTATAATTTTCATGTTGATTGAATGTTAGTTTTTGGCGGGTTGTTGTTAGAATGGCTTACTAGCTTAGAAAATGATGGTGATTTGGTGTTCATTGATATAATCAGGTGGTGGGTGTACTGCATTTGGTTGTTTCACTGGGGATTATATTGGCAATGGATAAGTTGCTGAAGCAGGCTTTTGTAGCTGCATCAATTCAATTCCCAAGTGCATTATTTGGAATGTTTTGTACATTTTCAGTTCTAACAATCCTTGATACTATAGTTCCGGCTGCTGCAGCGGGTTTGATGAGCTTTTTTGAGCCAGCCCTTTTGTTCATTCAAAGATGGCTTCCATTGTTCTATGTTCCTTCACTGGTAATTTTGCCTCTTGCTGTTAGAGATATACCCGCGGCTTCTGGATTGAAGATTGTTGGCATTTTAGGTATTTTCACTTATTGCATCCTTTGGTATCACTGGGTTGCCAAAACATGTCTTTGTTCCTTTTGTTAAAGATTATTTATCTCACCAGAGTTACTACTGAAGATATAGAAGATCATGTGACATAGATCATGTCAACTGTAATATATAGGTTCCCGCAGTATGGACTTAAAACCAGTACATAATAACCAAGTGTCATCAGCTATAATTAGAGGCATTGGACTTTTGTAAATAGTAAAATGGTTTTTTGAGTGCAATGTACTTGGTGAAAACATCCCCAACGCCATCACTACTAACCATATTGTTAAATGATTAATTCAAGTTGGATTGTGTGACATATCTTCTTTACTATATACAGGGCACAATTATTTTTCCTGTAGCAAGTAGGCATATGGCTCTCATGCAGTCATGCCTTATTAGAGCACTAATTTAATGTCTGTATTCCTATCATGTGTTCCTTGTAGCTGGTGGGTGGCTAGCTTCTCTTTGTGTTGCTGCATATACAGCTATAGCTGTGAGGAACCTCGTCAAGACAGAAATGATACCTGCTGAGCCTATGGCAAAACCACCTCCCTTTTCTGCTACTGAAGTGTGGGCTTGGAGTGGCATTTTCATTGCATCATTTGCTGGCGCATACCTATACCCAACAATACTGGGAACTGCTGCTCGCACCTGTCTTCCATTCTTGCTTTCAGCGACAGTACTAGGCTACATGATTGGCTCTGGGTATGCTTTTGCTTTCACAGCTCTGAATTCTCTTACTGAAAAATGACTAGAACCTTGTTAATTTTTTAAAAACTTATCCTTCTTTTCTTTTGCATTTAGGTTACCTTCTGCTCTAAAGATGCTGTTTCATCCAATTATCTGTTGTGCACTTTCAGCGGATTTGGCAGCCTTTGCCTTTGGGTACATCTCAAAATCTGGAATGGATCCTGTTTTAGGTTTGCAACTAACTTTGCTCAGAGTCTATAGTAATATGATTCTTTGGCTTTAGTCATGCCAGGTGAAATTAAAAACCTGAAATCGGAGTGTATCTTTGTGACGGTGACTCAATGTGTGTTTAATCACATCTTCCCCCTTAAGCCTCTTTCGTATACATGAGGTTGTTAGAGTACAAGGAAATCTAATTGATAGCTCTTTTTGCAAAATAAGCAGGATAGGCTTTGCTTATCTCTTCCTAGGCTAATGCTAATACACTATGACTGTGGTGTCTGTGAAGGATATTATTTAACCAAGGTGTCAACAAACCCTGGAGCTGGTGACATTTTGATGGGATTCTTGGGATCAGTTATCATTTCCTTTGCCTTTTCGATGTTCAAACAGAGAAAGGTAATGAAATAAATTCCTCTCCCACCAGTTTTTATCATTGCTGCTAAAATTATTGTCTTAATATTAAGCTCTTGACCTGTAACCTCTGGTGTTTAATACTTCTCAGCTCGTGAAGAGGCATGCAGCAGAGATCTTTACTTCTATCATTGTCGCAACACTATTCTCTTTGTATTCAACTGCTCTTGTAGGGCGTCTTGTTGGGCTTGAACGATCTTTGACTATCTCGATTTTACCACGGTGTATCACTGTGGCTTTGGCCCTCAGCATTGTCTCTTTATTTGAAGGTAAAAGCTCTATGCATTGTACTGTAAGCTTGACAAATAGGAACTAGTCTTTTTTGTTCCAAGCATTCTTTAACTGGTGCTGGAAGTGGAAAGCTTGATAAACCTCTGCTTATTTAGGTACAAATTCATCCCTTACTGCTGCTGTGGTGGTGCTGACTGGTCTTGTTGGGGCCAACTTTGTGCAATTTGTGCTTGATAAGCTACAGTTCCGTGATCCCATAGCTCGAGGAATAGCTACAGCATCTAGGTGAGAAACTTATACAAAACTCCCTTTGTTCCATACATTAGTCATTCTTGCTAATTTCTTTTGGTCAAATTATAAGCCTTACACTAAGCTTATGCATTATCAAATGTTGTTTCACAATACCAATATAACTTGAAGCCTAATTGCAATATCATTACAATAATAAATGTTACTTTACCAATACATATTAACGAACTTTACAAACTTCTTAATGTATGTAGTTCAAGGCCTTTTCATGGTCAAGATTTATTGATTTCAGACTTTCAGTGGTTCAGTTTTGCTTTTATTCTCTCAATATAGCTCATCGGAAGATCTAACACCACTGCGCTTTTGCTCATTTTACTAATTCTAAAAGTACATTTTTGGTGTTCAATATAGTGCTCATGGGTTAGGAACAGCAGCTTTGTCAGCAAAGGAACCGGAGGCACTCCCATTCTGTGCAATTGCGTATGCACTCACTGGAATATTTGGCTCCCTTCTATGCTCAGTTCCTGCTGTCCGCCAAAGTCTGCTTGCTGTGGTTGGTTGATTTTTTCTTGCTTCATTCGTTGTAAATTTTTTCCAGATATTACGAAGTAACATAAACTTCCTATGTACATTGACGCATTGTACATATTGTGGCAAAGTATTTTCTTTTTCTTTGTAGATAATAAGAGTTTCAACCTATTTTTTGTGCATGGTCTATTTTAAGTTGTCCTCAAAAATGTTTATCGAAGAATATCTTTGTCTCTTTGATGGACTCTTTCACAACCAGGCGACGAAATTGAAGGGAGAATGTAAACATTTGCTGAATGCCTGATATATACTTGTAACTCTCATTAGCACCAATAATGCATTAGTGGTGAGATACTGAGTCTGTTAACTTATTTTAAACCCGTCTATGCTGCCCTTTTGCTGTAAGATCATCGTTCTATACAATCATATATCTGATTGGATGTGAACAGAGATATATGAGGAACTCAAGTAAACTTTTGTAAGATTGATAGTTCAACTGATTTTAGGTGAGATCAGGTTATGGCTTTACCTAATTTATGAGAGTGAGGGATAGCTCAAATGGTTAGAGCCCCTTCCAAGAGATTTTGGGATCGATTCTCATCACCCGTCCTTGCTCTCTAAATACCAAAATAAAAAAAATTCACTATCACCCTTAGATCATGTTTATCCAGGAGATAAACTTAATTTTTCTTTAATAGTAAGGGGACTGATTGAGTGGATCAACGATGCATAGCCGCCATAGCATGATGTTGTACTACTAGTGCACAAATTTTATTGGATAACCAATAATTGATATGATTACCATTACGGAGTGCTTGTAAAAACAAAAGGTCCTGACTTCAAAGGGAAAGATGTAATTTGGTATCCCATAAAACTAGTGCAATCAACCCTTTTTTTTTTTTTTTTGGGTTGGTAACTTAACATTTCAAGGTTCAAACTATAAATAGTGGCTACTCTAGAAAAAGAAAAATTACTAGAAAATTTCATCACACTTACTTTATCTTAATCAATACTGTATTTAGGTTAACATTTAAAAATGAAATAAAAAATTGACCTTTTCTTATAATGGAAGGTAAGATGGATTACATTACATAACATAATGGAGTGTATCAAGTTTCAACATACTACATTGCTACCCTTCTCGATCCTTTTTCTTCTTCCTGTTGGTGATTAGGAAGGTTTAAAAAGTCATTCCCAATTGAAATCTTGTAAATAAATTTACCTCAAATTTTATTTTGTGAATATGCCAAATTTATGACCATTATTTCATCTTTTATATTACGATATTTCACTAATTGAATTTCTCAATGCGTGATTTCAATTCTTTATAATCAACTTAATCTTTCACTAATTGAATTGGGAATAATTCATGTCTATAACTTCAGTTGCTTCTTTCTCGTCAAAATTCAATGAGCATAGATGGTCGAAGGGGGAGGACAATAGGAATTAGTAATTTTTCATTACGGTGTCCTTTTTTTTGAAATAAGTATTTTTTTTTTTGTTAGAATGGGTCAAAGTCAAAGGTAACTTATTGACTAAAAACGTTTATTCAGACCGTCTCACTTAAATTTAGGAGTCAAAATAAAAAACATAATTTTAAAAAATCACCCAAATGAACGAAAATACAAATTTGTTGAATGTGGGTCCATAAATCCGTCAAAAGATGTCAGGCAGCAGCAACACCCACTACTCTCCTCTCGTCTCCCTTCTTCCCCTAAATTGTTTACTCTTTTGCTCTTAGATTCGTTCATTTCCCGAGTGAAGCCTAACATCTCCCTATTTTTTTCATTAATTCATCCATATTATGCTTCTTTTCTACCATTTTTGCTGAAATCAGCTTGTAAAGTTCACATTTTTTGAGCTTGGAACCTTCAATTTCAACTTCTGGATAACTGGATTTGGGTAACTTTCATAATCCCTTCATTTTATTTTTTCCGTGTCTTTTTTTTTTAAAAAAAATATCAAATTTTAGCTTCTGGGTACCTCGGTTTTGTAGCTTCTGATTTATTTTGAGTTGTTTCTTTTGAGTTTATGCTTAAAATGTGGCAATTTGCTGTTTCCATTTTCTGTGGATTTTGGGTTATTTCATATGTTTTGATTTAGTAGTTTTTTATTAATATTTGCTGCTTTTTGTGGATTTAATTTTGTGGGATTTCTAATAAGTATATGCAAGTTTAAAGGGTTGTTTGAAAATTGTTCGTTGCATGTGTACCTCCCCCCTTTTCAATTAGTACAAATTGGTTCAGTTAGGTTTCTTATTTGTTTGTTGCTGTGAACATGAATGATTCTTTGTATTGCTTAGGATTTGGGTGTTAGTTGACTTTTTTTTTTAATTATCTTGGCTTTATTAGTTGTTGATTCCTTTAGGAATTCTATCATCTTGACATCCATTTTTAGTATATGGGGGCAATTTTAGTGGTACGGAGGGAGTAATTAGGCTAGTATGTAGAGGATATTAGAGTCCATTGTTGCTTGAAATGTTGGTTTTATCTATGAAGGGTGAATATAGTTGTAGTTGGAGGTATATTCGCGCAATCGGTTTCTGTATCCTAGACTGTTTTCAACCAAGTTGATGTTAGTTTCCCATTGAAATCCTTCTTTCAAGGGTTTTCCGGAGATAAAGTTATGTAGAATGAGTAGGGTGTTTTGTGTAGCTTCCTGATTGTTTGATAGCTGTATTCAGTTGATCAATTGTGTTTCATTTCTGAAAAGAAGGTTGAACCTAGTTTGCTTTTTGTTTGCCCTGTTGCTAGGTGCTATAGTTTCCTGCCTGCAACATCGATGATTGATGTGTAGAACACCGCTTTCAGCATACCTTCAAGTTTCGGATTTAGCTGTTTCCTCTTGTTAAGTAGTGGTTTGTTAGATTGAAGATGGGGACATTTCGCTCAAACTACCCCATTATACCTGAAGGAAACAGAAGCAGATCTGTCCCGCACTTTTCATGGTTTCACCCGGGAAATTATCTAGCTGCGACAAGAAATGGATTCAATCCATTCCAAGGAACTCAACACAACCCGGAAGGAGCATTGTCAGCTATGCCCATTCGATGCATGCCTATAAATGAGGCTGCCAATATTGTTGTGGATGATGAGCCTCAGCCCTCTAAGCCTGCTAAGAAGCCAAAGACATCAAAGAAAACCTCTGATGATGCTGCACCAAAGGAACCTAAACCGAAAATTAAAAAGTCAAAGGCTAAAAGTGGTTCTTCAGCAGCAAAGCGTGAGAGGAAAAGCCTGAATTCCCGCAGCAATGAGTCATCTACAGATGCTTCTGGAATCCCAGCACCAGTTTGCTCTTGTACAGGTGCTGCTCGGCAGTGCTACCGATGGGGTTCAGGGGGGTGGCAATCGTCTTGTTGCACAACTAACATATCCGAGTATCCACTTCCTATGAGTGCCACAAGGCCTGGTTCACGCACTGCTGGAAGGAAAATGAGCCATGGGGCTTATGATAAACTTTTTCAAAGACTTGCTGCTGAGGGCTATGACTTCACTCTTCCGATTGACCTTAAGGATCATTGGGCTAAGCATGGTACCAATAAGTTTGTGACGATCAAGTAAATGGCCTAGTTTCTCTATGGAGATGCTTCTGTTTCCTGTTTCTTCTTTACAGTATCTGCATCATTTTCCAAGTAGGCATAAAATCTTTATGTCTATCTAAGCAGTTCAATGTTTTAGGTACGGGTATGTAGAATTTTAAACTTGTTTAAGTTCTTTAGTGTATGGAAATATTTATTATCCCTTTATTAAGTCCGAAATTGGTTTGTTGCTCTTAAATTTTCCCAACTTCCCGTCTTTGTTCTTGAAGGAATAGACAACCATTAAAATTTATTGGTTTCTCTTTGCATCTTCTATGTTGGTTAAATTATATAGATCAAAGGTGAAGTGTTAGTGACCAGATATTCTTGATGCGTGAAATCTGAATTAAGATATTTACACAACCTAGGAGTTTATTCCTAATCTTTTATATCCTTCAATACTTCAATTGCAATGAAGAACTTTTATCAAGAGAGATTTACAAGAAGTTTTTTCTGATGGAAGCTATACGATGTGATTGACAGACAAGAAAAGAAACGTGTGAAGTATGTTTGATGCTTGAATCCTCTTGAACCGCATTTTTCATATCTTGCTTTAATTGATGTCTATTAACAGCAGAATATCAGAATACTCTACAAAAACAACTTATACAAGAAGAATAGGTAGTGGAAATTACAAATGAAGAGAGGAGGAAAAATTTGAGATTCAAAGTGGCATATTCATATATTATCATCTATAAACTCAAGCTTTTTAGGCCTTAGCAGCTGCAGCAGGAGCCGCAGACCTGTTGGCAACGATCTGCTCGAACAGGTCTCTGATCTTCAATCCAATGATAGTTTGGAAGAAACCAGTTCCATTGTTGCTTCCAGGGAAGTCTTGGTGCTTCAACATTTGTTGGGTGACTTCACCATAGAACTTGGTTGATAGGTTGCTCAAATGACTCTCGACATAGATTAGTTCGTCTAATCTGTCAAACTGCCCATCCATCTCTACCACAGTCACCTACAAAATCATACAGAATGTCATGATACGGCATAAACATCATTTGAAACCACTACCGGAAATATAGATTGAAGAGGATGATACCTCATTGTCATAGAAGGTGTCGGGGCCGTAGGAAAACTTGATGCCAGGGTAAGAACATGTTAGTTTCCTGCCACAGGGAATCCAGGAAATAGTAGATCCTTCATCAAACAAGTAAACAGGGTTGAAGTACTTGACTCCTTCCTTTTGAATCATCTTAACTCTCAAGACTTTGCCTTCATCATCATCAGGAATGAGTTGGGTTGGTAATACTTCAATCACCACATCAGCATACTGTTTTTGTGGATCTACACTCATAATAGCACATCATCAGTTTTAATCCTTTCAAGCTTGAAACAATTAGTGGCGCGAAAATAAAATTTTGAAAAATGTTTTATAAACTCTAAGAGTAATTACGCGACTAATAATTAGCCAAATGAGGAAAATTGTATAGTAAATTACCAATGTAAGCATCAAAATCTGGCTTTCTGGCTTCAATACTAGCTTTGATGCTTTCAAGACTGTGTCCTCTCTCTTTCATATCCCTCTGATACATTATTTACAATCAATTAATTAGTAAAAACAAGATATAATACTATGTACAAAATAATTCACATATGAATATAAGATCATAATATAATTGAAATTTTTAATTATTTTTTTTACCTGAATTTTCCAGGCAAATTTAACTTCATTGCTAATATCCAAGTAGATACTGAAGTCCAATAATTCCCTCACACGTGCATCATACCTTCATATAAATTTTAGAAAAAAAATTAGCATTACAAGCGTTTGTAGTCCAACGGTTAGGATAATTGCCTTCCAAGCAATAGACCCGGGTTCGACTCCCGGCAAACGCATTTTGTAATTTTTATTATTTTATTAATATTTACAAATTACATGACATTATCTTCCTTCTAGTATATGACCACAAAGTTTTTTTTTTTTTTTTTTTTTTTTGACGGGATGACTACAAAGAATTTGCAAACATACCATTCAAATCACATATGGACCCGCATGTTTATACATTTTTATGAAATAAAATATCACTTTTTTTCCAAATTAAAATAAATAAATACGGAGTAAATAAATGTAAGAAAATCAAAATAAAAATAAAGAGTGTTGGTTGATAAAGACAGTAGCTTAACCTCAGCCAACCGTTTTTAGGATTTTATCTCCTTATCAACATTTGGGGATACATCAGCCAACCATAATGTTCATATGATCCCTCTCTCAAATTTGTGCATAGTTATAAAAACCAAATATATAATACTATGTATTAATTTGAAAAAGATGGAATCAGCTACAAAAGTAGGTTATTTAATATTCATTTACAAGAAAGAATCAGCAAAATTAAACATAATCACGAGTAAAAGCCACTAGTAAAAGAAAATTATATCATCAATAGTCACATGTTGTATGTAAGTAACACGTACGACTAGAAAAACAATATTGTACATAATAATATCAATTAATTATGAGCTAACTAGTATTTAAACCCGTGCAATGCATGAATCAGTTAGGGCGAGAAGGATGGATACTTACATGGGGTGTAACCCTTCAATGACCAAGATCTTAGGAGGTTGAATAAGCTCAGGAGGGTCCAACAAACCACTAACATGATTATAAATAGGCTTATCAACAGGTTTACCCTCTTTCAAAGCTTTAACTTGTTCATACATAAGATCAAAGTCATTAGCTCTAGGGTCTAAAGCAGTAACACCTTTCTCCTTTCTACCAGTTCTATCAAGTGAATGGAAATCATCCAAACAAATAACAGTAGTTGTGTCACTAATTAAGGTGTTGGAATCAGGGTTTCCTCCTTTTGGGGGTTCTGCTGCTCCTCCAAACACACTTGTTAATCTTCTCATGAAAGTACTCTTACCACACCCTGAGTCTGCTGCTAGACCAATCACAATTGTCTGTGACTCACCTGCTGAGCATGTTATCACATATGGTCTGCTCACACTTGTCAGTATGTTATTGGATGATGGAAATGATGATGATCTTTTGTAGTTGAAGAATACTTGTTTGTTTTGGTTGAATGATCCTCCTAAGTGGGTTGTTGTTGGAATTGTGTATACTGTGCACACTGCCATTTTTTGATTTTTTTTTTCTCTCTCTAAAAAAAATTAAGAGAGAGAAGGAGGGAATGTATATGGTAGAAAATTGAAGTGGGTGTTTGAGATTTTTGATTATTTGGATTGAGGAAGTTATGTCTTCAAATGGGTTTTTTTCTTTTGGTGGAAAAAGAATTGAATTTGGACCAGACTTTTGGATAATGGAAATAAAAGGATTGATGATTTAAGACAAATGAAAGAAAGTTATGCAATTTTTGATGATTGGTAGGAAAAAATTTGTGATTTTTATTATCGAATTTCCAATATTGCCCCTTGCATCGATGAAATGTGGTAGCTGCTAAAAGGTCGAACTGAGGTTTAAAGAGGGGATATCGAGGGATATTAAGTTTTATGGGTGAGGATGTTATAGTCTTTTTAAGGAATTTCTATTTTTGTATATTGTATTATTCTTTTGTTTTTGAAGAAATAAAAAAGGGTGAGATCTTGTTGATGAGGCTCTGTAGGTGTATGTGATGGACAAAGTTTGCATGGAGGTAATCTAATGCAGTTTGGATATTTGCATTGCCACGTGGCACTCAGAAATTGGCTGGTTGAAGATGAGGGTTTTAGGGTGTGGAGTGGAAGAAGGGTTAATTCTATATCATTCATTTCAAGTTTTTGGACTACTGTCCTAACTCCTAAGTATTTCCTTTGGCTTTGTGTTTAGGGCCATAATTTTCATGGTTTTTGAAGAAGGATAATGCTGAATTGCTGATGATTTCATACCATCATTTTTACTTATGTATAGAATACAATATGCTTTACTTGCTTAGAAAATACCAAAATACTTATTATATAATCCAACTATGTACTCAGTATTTGCTAATTAACTGTATTTGTAAAAAGTATTTGTACAGAACAAGGACAGGGATATGACAGAAAAAAAATAATAATAAAAAAAAAAATATATGATGTGTTAAAAATGGTGTTGAGATATACTACCTCCGTTACAGGCTATGTGCAACATTTGCCAAATAAGGTTAATACATATTATGTGCACCTGCAGCAAACTTAAAATTTCCTAATATAATTGATTATTCACTACAAAAGATCAAACAAGGAGTTCTCCCTAATCAAATTTGTACTTTGGAGTGCATACATCTCATCTGATTTATATACAGTAGCAAACATAAAGTCGCATATGAATATGTGCTATTGGTATCAATTTTGGCTTAAAACAGTACTAAATTTGTCAAAGTGATACAAAAGGCAAGGGTTTTTTTTACCAGAAAAGGCAACAAAAAGTATTTAGAACTCTAAATGATGAATTACAATGTTCAACATTCAGTAGTTCAACAATTTATTTGAACAGAGTTTACACAATAACATAGTTTACTCTTTGTCAAATTCTGGTCTCGAGCTCTGCCAAATAAATATGAGGCTACACCGTAATGTTTGGAGAACACTAGCTCCAGCACCAAATCAAAATAAACACAACCCAACCTCGAAACATACTTGACCATATCCCTCTATATATAAGAACAAAAAACTCCTAGGCATTTCCCAGGCATAGAAAGACCAGAGTTCTAAAGATATTCTGAATTAGCACGCCAATTAATCAGCTGCCATAAATGGATCTAATTCTCCTAAATCCACAGTTATAGGTTCTAATGAATCTTCATCTTCGTCTTCTGGTGAAAAGTAAGTCGGGAAAGGAAGCGTTGAGACATCAGGTTTCTCATAAAAGGCATCTTTTACAAACACAAAATTTCCTTCAGCACCAGGGACCTAGAAACATAGCCAACGAGTTAAACAACCATCTCATAGAAACGAAAAAGAGAGTTCTGGATATTCCAAGTGTCCAAATTTGTTAAGAGTTTGGAATGTCTGAATTAATGATGTAAGCAGAACAAATGGCTCTTTAAAAAGAGTCAAAAGAGAAAGAAGATAGTTGAAAAGGGGTACATACTTGGCCTCTAACCCACATTAAGTTCCTCTTGGGGTCTATTTTATAAACCCAAACATTTTTCACTGTCCGCTGTTTGCCACCCATGCGCCCAGCCATCTTTCTGCCTTTGAAAACCTACCAGGATACAAAGCATACAATCACAACTTAGAAGAACAGAAGAAAGCATAGATAATTTCCAAGCTGTATTTAACCATGTAATGACTAATGCTGAAGCATAACATATTAACATAAAGATGGTACAGAAATTTTGATATTCAACCATGTAATGACTAATGTTGAAGCACAGCTTAAAAAGCAACAGATTCTGAAACAACAAAGGCACTATCTTAGTCAGCAGTCATAATACTGTAGACAGAAATTAGAGGTGTTACTTCCCAGAGAGAAAGAATAGTTCAAACTTCAAGGTACTATTGGATATACGCCCTCTACCCGAGGTTAGTTCACACATATGGTTAAGGACACGAGTACATGACGCAGTGTCAATTATAATAAATTGAACCAATTTTCATCCTCCTCCCCCCTCCTCTCACTTGATTTTAGTAATGGCATATTGGGAAGTGGAAAATTCTAATTATACAGTAGTATTACACAGTACTACATTTGGAAATGTGACGGGTTCCAAAAAGATGATATTACCAGCCCAAGGACTGAGCTATAATAGCCCCAAAAATTGGGGATTAGTGAACAACATGATTCCTGCATCAAAATCTTCATCTGCCCCTTCACCACTCGTAATGAAGCTGGAAAAGGCTCAGATAGATAAACTCCTATAAATTTGAGTAAAAGATAATTATAGAAAAGGGAATAATAAAATGAAGCATACAAAAATTGCTCCAGTATCAGAATGCTAAAGTCATGAAAAGAGGCATGTAAAGATATCATGAGGATGAGCTTTTGGCTAACCAATAATGGAAAAGAATACAGCCTAACTACTATGTACAAAGGGGAATTCATTCATGTGTATGCATCTGAATTCCAATAACTTCATAAGAGTGTAGAACAGTAGCCAACAATGTGCAGAGTTCATACAGAGGGGAAAAAAAACTATTGGATGATTCATAACTAGACTTTATGACCAATGCATATCAAAAAGAAACAGTAAAGATCATAGAAAAGATGAAGAAGGAAATTAAAATACATTTAATGGGTCCCTTTCTTCCAAAGACAACTCCTCCCCCTTTTCTCATTTTCCCTATATTTTCCCTATTGCAAGGGAACTGGTGGAACTTTACAAGAAATACTTCTGAGGTGACATTTTCACATGCAATGGATAAGAGGAAAATTAAACACTAATTGGCAATCATAGAAAATGATATTCTATATCAATTTCAGTAAAAAGAAACAATAGAATAAAATGGCAAGCAGTCATCACTTTGCACATGAACTTACTTTTCCAGGAGCATCCCTTTGACCTGTGGAACCACCACTCCGATGGGCCTTTGAAACACCATGTGATGCTGGCAACCCCGGAAAATGATGCCTTTTCATTACACCCTGTACACATGAAGTAATTTGGTCAGCAAACAGAGTTATTTTGGCATCTACTTAACAGATGCCAGCCCTTTGACATAATTCTTGCTATGTTTCAGTGTCCATGTGCATATAAAACTACAACCAAGCAAAACTATAATTAAGCATAGTTTGATAAGAAAAATAAATATAATCCCATAAAATATCAACTCAAATAGAGAACAGCATAACTCCATAGCATAATATTATCATTTCCTTAATCTAATTACAAGAATAAATGAGACAGAGGATCTCTTACATTCAATTTTACGACGATCCACGTTCCAACAAAGTAATTTGAGTGAATTATAAGTATTTCAGTAGCTTAGTTGAGAATTAAGTGTGGAATAGTCCATGATGCATTTGAAGGTTAGGTTATGAATTAGAGGACAGTTGGACGCATAAGAATCTCACAATGTACATAAGACTATAATCAATCAAAGCCTTAATCCCATAAGTGGGGGGTCGGCTACATGAACCAAAAGTGATTATTCCATATAGTCATCCACAAAAATCTTCCTCCTCCATCCATACATAAGACAATAAGATTTGTGAAAATTAGATCGTTCATACAAAACCCCAAGGGTCAAGTACACAGAGGCATTGAGATGAGCTATAATTACTCTACAAATCTTTTGAAAAAGAAACTGCTTGAGATGAAATCAGAGTCTATGTTTTACAACACAAGATCATTTGCCAAAAAAATAGACATGTATTGAAGAAGTAGATCTGAGGGAGCTTAACAAGCTCACATCCATGAAGGCTGATGCTGCAATAATTAACACAAGCTCCTAGTGTCTGGCACTTTGGCAGCCATGAGGTCAGGCCTGAACAAAAGATTGAATTCTACAGTCCATTCGTTTTGTAAACAACCGAGCCATCCAATTTGTAAATCAACGACAGATTTTAAGAGGGGTCACTAGGGTTTAGTTATCGAAATGTAGTCACCTTATATATATGTATCTAATTATCTACTATTTAGAACTTTCATTAGCTTATGTCGATAAACAGAAACTGACTGTGGCTCCTCTTTGTAACTTCGTGTCAAAACTCGTTAAAGAATCACTTCAATTTGTATACCAAGGGCCAATACTAAGTAGCTTCGTTAATATATAAAGTGTGTACTTACGTCAAGAGCTTCAATAGCTTATGTGCATAAATAGAATGAGTGAGAAACTGAGATATCTTCTCTTTAACTTAACATCAAGACTCTTTTTTGTGAATCAATCTCATTTAATAAGCTTAGTGTCTACACTTAGCTTCATTAATCCTAAAATGGGGTTGATATTTTTCATTTGTTCATAGATTAGCGGCGCATTGTACTCAACAACCCTGACCTAAGCCCAAATCTCATTAATTTACCTACAAATGACCCTCAAACATTCATCTTTATGGTGAGATACTAACAGACATCACTAAAATAGGCCAACTATAATTTCTGGGAGAGAAAGATGAAAGCTCTTTGTCAAGCGCACGGTAGGAGCCTATTAGGAAACTAGGAACATTGTAGATAAAGAAGCCAAGGTCCTTAATAATTTACACCACTGGGGCACTGGATCTGCCAACAGTGCCATCAGTCAATAATTATTCGCCATTAAAAGAAAGAAACTTATGTAAAGGACAAGTATGACAAGGTGGATAAACTAGATAAACAGAGTTCTAGTATCATCAGCATGGAATTCAATACAGCACAGATAAATAAATTGCATATGCCTCAAATTCAAGTTGCAGCATTGCCTTGCACGCCTCCTTCAAGGCCTTAACTGTGATTTTCCTACCCTATTACTTTATAAGGAATTTAGGATAGTTTCTTTATTTTCAAACAGAGAAATATCTAAGATAGTTTAAATAATATAAGTATCAATATCAAAGCTTTGCAAGGATATAACACCATAAGATAAAGAAATTCACCTGAAATCCCTTCCCTTTTGTGATCCCAGTGATATCCACGTGTTGTCCAGGAACGAAATGCCGTACATTAATTGATGTACCAACAGGAAGAAGTGCATCTTCTGTCACCGGAAACTCCTTCAACTTCCTCATCATAGGAACCCCTTGCGCTCTAAAGTGACCTACTTCAGGTTTTGTCAAATGTTTCTCCTTCTTATGCGAGCAACCAACCTAACTAACACCACATCCAAAGAGATCCCCAAACAATTAACTTCACAAACAACAAAACTCTTCAACATCTTAATTTTGCAACAATTACAAATCTCTACTAAAATATAAATCAACCAAAATAAAAAGAAAAAATAAAATATAGGGGCAATTAAGATTTAAGAATCCACATCGAAATCAAACTTGGCCAGATAAATGCACAGCCTCAAACAACTAACTTAACTATCACCACATTCAAATCATACCCAAACAATTACATTGCAAATAATGAGCCCCCAAAACCTAAAATTGTAAAATCTCAAACATCTGGACATTGAAACATTTACAAATATGTAGCACTAACTAACACATAACCCCAATTTAAAAAGAGAAATGGGCAATTATGAAAGCACTTTAAAACTTCGACATCGAACTCAATCAGATAAATGCACAGCATTAAGCAACCTACCTAGCATCACGTTTTAATCATCCCCAAACAACTACATTTCAAACAATAAAACCCTTCAATCCTAATTTCTTACATTTCACCATTCTCAACAACTCACCAAAAACATCTCAACATTCCATCTTCAATGCTAAACCCAATCAAATAAAAGCACAATCACAAGCAAATCAAACACACCCACTTCAAAATATCTACCAAAAATGAGATCTAAACATGAAATAATAATAACAAAAATGTAGTTAAGCATGAAACAGTACCTGTAGAGCAAAGAAGCCTTCTTTCTCAACAGTTTTAACTTGGGAAACAATATTATCATCAAACCAAAGAACAGAAATAGGAACACGAGCACCCCATTTATCCCAAAGCGCAGTCATCCCACATTTAATAGCAATTGCCCCAGTTCTTTTAGATTGTTTGGTCATAACACCAGGTTTTGGTTCAATGATTCTGGGTCGAATAACTTCATTCTGAGGTATTAGAATCTCAGAGCTGAAATTTCTGAACTGGGTTAGTGTTCTTTGTGGGATTAACACCGTTTTCAGCCGAGAGATGAGGCCTCTAGATGCGGCAGACATGATGATAATTAATCAAAACTTCGATCAACAAGATGAAGAAAATGGGGGGTTTTGTGATTTAGGGTTCTTTTAATTTGGGGGTTATGATTGAGATGAAGACATATTGTTATCAATGAGTGCAGAAAATCGAGTGATTTGAGGATTGCAGGGGGGAAGAAATGGGAGAAGGGTTTTAGGGTCGAAGGGGTTTTGCGGCTGTGTGATTTGTGAAGTGGGGTTAATTTTACTTTATTTTTTATTATTATTTATTTTTTACAAACCCAACCCAAAGGTTCAAACCATGAAATGTTAATGATTTAGGGGTTCAACCATTATTCTCCATTTTTCTTCAAAAAAAAAGGGGTTCAACTATTAAGATCGCGCTTGATTTTTAGCCGGTTAGCCTTTTTCGAGTTAAAGATAACCGGATATAGTAGTTGAATTTGGCTCAAATCTTAGGTCTAAAATAAAAAATTTATCCATGTTTTATAAAAATCAGCTTTATCCCCTCAAATACATTCTTTAACCTTTAAAGTACTGACTTTTTAGAAATCAACTTTATCCCCTCAAATGCGTTTTCACAACCCTTGTCTTCTATAATACTTTACCCCCCTTCCCTCGGAGCCATTTTATAAAAATCAACTTTACCCTCTCAAATATAAATTCCTAACCTCTAAAGTCCCTGACTTTATAAAAATCAACTTTATCTCCCCAAATATGTTTCCACAATATCTATCTCCTACGCTACTTTACCCTTTTTAAAATGTTGTATAAAAATCAACTTTACCCCTCAAATACATTTTTCTAATCCTTAAAGTCCCCTGGCAAAAAAGTAAATAACTTTACCCCCTCAAATACATTTCCACAATCCCTATCTCATATACAAGTACTACTTTACCCCCCTCAAAGACATTCTATAATAATCAACTTTACCCCCCTCTAAAGCATTTCCCTAACCCCTAAAGCCCCCTGATTTTATAGTAGTCAACTTTATTCCCTCAAATGCGTTTCCACAACCCCTATCTCCTATATTATTTTACGTCCTCAAAGACGTTTTATAAAAAAAACAACTTTCCCCTCCAATATGCTTCCCCTACACCCTAAACTCCTTAATGACGTTGCTTTATTATTATTATTATTATTATATCTCTTATCTTTCAATAAGTAAATGATTTCTAATGGGAGGGTTTTCATCTAGCTCTTGATAGTTCTTCTTCTACTTCAAAGTTGACTCTTGATCCTTTTTTCTTTGCACATTTCGGTGGCTACCAAAGAGATTGATAATTTCGAAAAAGAATTAGATGTTCTCAGTAACCCATGTACAAAAGGTAGAGGAAAACGATTATGAGGAGGATGGGAGCAGAGGCTCAGCTTCAACTGCCAATTTGTTGGTAAAATCCATAATAGTCGCAATGTTAACTCTAATGCATTAATTTCGCCCATGAATAAAATCTTCAACCCTAAGCATAGATGTGAGGCAAATGTAATCTCGACATTTATTTTGAAATATAGGGAGCGTATATTCCAAGCCTGTTATGAGCTCAAAACTTGAAAAGTAAGAAGTCATAAGACATTTTGTCTAACCCATTAACTCAGATCGGGTTAACCTTTCATCTTACCTCCAACCCAAAAAAAAAAAAATAAAAAAAAAAAAACCCTATTTATCCAATCTCTAATTAATAATTTACCCAAATTAAACCGACTCGACTACACAACCTGACATAACACAATTAATGTCTGTCTAAACTCTAAAGCAGCTGTTGACCCGAACCAATCCGACTCGACTGTCCAACCGGCAGATTGTAACCCACCACCGATTCATGCTATTCGACATCCCGCGTATCTGATTTGCATTGACAGATATTTATACCTTAAAATATTTTTCTATTTCCGTATTTTCCCTCGTTCTCATTTTCTCTCTCTTCACACTCTCCTCTTCTCTTCACTCTCACTCATAATTTGCTGCATTTTTCATTTTCAAACTCTCTACTTCTTCCCAATTTTTGTCGCTTCAATTTCAATCAAATTACCAACTTATCAATGAGTTCTCAGCCGGAAAACGTCAATCCATTCGCTGTAATTTTTCCCTAAATTCTCTCGATTTTTTTTTTTAAATTTGTTTTTTCTGCTCAATTCTCTATATTTAGATCTATTTCTCCGTTTTTTTCGCATTTAATTTCATAGTTTTTTCGTTGTAATCTATATAAATAATGTTGATATTTATTTGATTAAGTCGGTTTGTTAACCGTGTTTGATTTTGGTTGCTATTGCTTGATCTGGATCTGAAACCCTAACTTAATATATGTGCATTTCAGAATTCAGCTTTAAATTTATAATGTATTGATTTCGTTTCAGTTTCAATTTGATTTTTTGTTTTTAATGTTGTTAATTATTTCTGGAATTTATAACCACCGACAAGCTGATGCTTAGGAAGAAGATTGATTGCCACCAATAATCTTCCTAAAATGAACGCAACACTTTGAAGATATCAGGACGTAATCTAATACTAATGCGTAGTAAAATATATGCTACCTTTGTCCAAAATTAGCTAGTTGCGTTCGAGTTTAGTTGTGAAAGAACCCTTTGATTGATCATTTATGGGTGAAAGTTTTAGCTTTCTTCTACATTTAGTTTATGAAATGTTTGCATAAAATTACAATTTTAGTATATGTATTAAATAATAATAGATAGTATTCCGTATTAATCATCAAGGTTGGCTAGGTTGACGTCTGAAATCATGTATTACCTATTTTATTGAATGGAGTTTCAGTGTAGAGTTTTAGACATTCTAGACAATATAGGCCGTGTGGCAAAGTAAGGAAAAAAGGATTAAAGGTAGTATGGGAATATCAAGATTGACACTGTTGTAGCCTTGTACAGTTATGGCCTAAATGAAATTGTGACATATATACAACAACAATAGTAATAAAACAACAACAACATCAAAGCCTGATTCCTAAAATGTTTTGGAGTCTGCGAGTCGTGACATATATTGAAGTATAGGGA
The DNA here is from genome assembly GCF_948465745.1 of Chenopodium album. Classification (NCBI taxonomy): domain Eukaryota; kingdom Viridiplantae; phylum Streptophyta; class Magnoliopsida; order Caryophyllales; family Amaranthaceae; genus Chenopodium; species Chenopodium album. The sequence goes on from NC_137835.1 coordinate 6,115,502, forward strand.
GCATATATTCCACAGGATGTTCTATGTTCAAAATATGCTTACTGAAGGTTGAAAATTTGAAAGTAAGAAACCATAAATTTTATTGATGGGAAGTTTTGTAGAGTCCTCTGAATCGGTAGAATGGTAGCAGCTTACAGCATTAAGCATGAAGTGTCAGAATTGTTTTGTCAGTAACATCAGATATTTTTCTTATTAAATGTGTTTTTGGAAGTATTGTGTATAACTATGCTCATTTCACTTATAGTTCATGGGAGTGGAGTGGTGGTTCTCTTAAATAACCATATGCTATAGAGATCAAGGTTTAGACCCACTTTATGTTTTCCTAGTGCTTTTTTTTTTTTTTTATTGATTACGAGGCGTTTTCTAATTCCAAGTAATTCCAAGCTCAAGGTTGCTATAAAACCAAATGTATAAAGGATTCTGTTGGCCTAGGATACTTTAGGATTTTTGGCACTTAGCTATCTATTTCTGCCCGCTTCAGAGATATATACCTACTGCTGATTGATTATGCAAGATTTTAATCTTAGTCACTTACAGGTAGTTAACTTGCTTACTCAGGAGAGTCCCTCTAGATATAATGCAAGCCAAATTCCATGACTGTACTTTGAATGCTCAAATTTTGTAATAAACATCAAGTACTCAAGCTTGGAGTTATCGTGTATATATTTTGTACAAGAGATTTGGACTGAAGAAAATAATCCTAAATATTATGTATGTAGTGTTAGTGTTTAATGATTTTGCATGGTTGGGACTTGTGTATTTGACTAAGTTTTCACAAATCTTGATTTAGAGTATAGTTAATACAATACATGTGGTGTACTCCTTGTTTTGGCTAGAATATTTCATGTTCAAAGACGAGGCACAGTGAGTGTTGTCATTAATGAACTCAACCTTGTTAAGATTTCAAAGGGATAGAAATTTTGTTACCTTGTTAGTTGTTACTGAATGCTATATGTTACAGTGTATTTATAAGGGCAATTGGAACATAAACTACACTGGCAAAGCTGATCTGTTGCCTTATTTTTCCTGTTTTGTGCATGTCCAAATTTAAGTTCCTTTGACTTGAAGTTATACTTGCTTTGTTAGTGATAACGTGTTCCCCTCATTGCTAATGCTTGTGTCATATTTCACAGAATGGCTCAGGTGATACTGGCTCAAAGTTTCGCCTCCCTAACTTTGGTTTTGGTCAGAAGCATGATGCCACTGATGATGTACCATTGGAGACCAGGAATGTATGAAAACTTTAACACTTAACTGCTTGCTTTTGGATTATTATACTTAAAAAGGTTGTCAAAGGTATTTATCTATGATTTTATGCAGGATCCTAACAAACAGAAAGAACTTTCTGATTGGGAGGCAGATCTCAGAAGAAGAGAGCTGGTTAGTTTTACCATTGTTTAAGTGGAGATGGAATGATTCCTAATTATTTTTGAACTTGATACTGTAAACTATGATCCTATCTTAATGGATCAAAATATTGATATTCTCATCTTAGGTCTCTTTTTTTATTATTATTTTTTGTTGAATCATTTGCAATTTTCCTGTCGCAGGACATAAAGCGGAGAGAAGATGCTGTTGCTGGAGGTTCGGTGAATTGGAGCTTGATCTTGAATGCTTAATATTCCCGTTTTGGGACTTTTCCATGACTGTTATTCTCTATGATGCTCTAATTAATTGTTTGTTCTTATGTTCTTTTCCAATCCATTGCTAATTGCTTACTAACCAGTATTTTAATGCAGCTGGTGTTGTTGAAGATGATAGGAACTGGCCACCTTTCTTCCCAATCATACACCATGATATTGCCAATGAAATTCCCGTTCATGCTCAGAAGTTGCAGTATATGGCATTTGCAAGTTGGCTAGGTAAGAGTTTTTCTCCTTCAAAGTTCTCTATTGAGGTTCAATCATGAGATGAAATGTATGGAGCCATGGGATAGAAGCCATTATATTACTATTGTTGTTTTGATATTTATGTTTTTTATTCACATGGGAAATGACTTGATGTTGGTGAAACCATGGAATATTATCATGTACCTGCAAAAAATTTTATTTTAAAATTAAGCTAGGCAGTTCATCTTGTGAAGTTATGAAATATTCCATTGCAGTGTAGCTGGGCATTTCAATTAAATCATGTCTTTTATCTAGATTTGCTCAAAGTTTAATTTCTGAACGTATTTTCATCATTAGATCTAAGCAACGTTGTAACATATGCGTTGCAGCATGTCATGTTGATCTTTGTTTTTAAATGGAAATGAAGGAAGTTGAGTAAATATTATAATATTCATTTGTAGTTTTTGCTTCATGCTACTCTCTTTGAAAACTGGGTCTTGAGCATGCCATATATTTAATTTTAATGTTTGACCTTATTTAGGTTGGTTTTTGTTGATTGAAGTCAATGTCCTCTATCTTGGTCTAATTGCTCAACTTTGTTATTTTATCTTAACAGGTATAGTTCTTTGTCTCGTATACAACATAGTTGCAATAATTGTCTGTTGGATTAAGGGAGGAGGTAAGCACTTTGTTCCGTTTCCCGAATTATCAGTCTTCTGCTACGTCGTTTCATAAAAAAATCTGATCTCATTTTGTATTTCAGGTGCCAAAATTTTTTTCCTTGCATCAATTTATGCTTTACTGGGTGTTCCACTGTCATATGTGCTGTGGTATCGACCACTTTATCGTGCGATGAGGTAGTTGAATGTGCCTTGTCTCTTCCCTCTCCCTCAATGATTTGCGCTGAAGGAGATATTCAACATTGATGTTTGCCTTATTTTTCTCTTTCAGGACAGATAGTGCCTTCAAGTTCGGCTGGTTTTTCTTGCTCTACCTGGTGAGTTAACACTCAATATATCTGTAGTACCGTTTTTTGCGTGTGTGTGTTGGCGCGGGGGGGGGGGGGGGGGGTAATATCTTACCCTCTTTTCTCATCTTTCTGTGTCCTGATTAAATATTTTTATCCTCATGCAGATCCATATTCTTTTTTGCGTGTTTGCTGCAATTGCTCCTCCAATTGTTTTTCATGGACAGTCTCTCACGTAAGTTTTTTGCTCCTGTTTCACATTGACTCCTATCCCAGCCAATATATTTTTTGAGAAAATATAAGCTTTGATTGGGTGTCATCCGTTCTCACAAATTCACTGAGGTTCATCAGGGAAAGAAAAACCAGAGGAATAATTTATTTAATTATAGTCGTGATGACTGTTGATAGTGATGTGAACCTTGTGTATATGGTTATACAAAAACATTTTGAAGGCTTAAACAAAATTTGGAACTATTATTTAAATGGTGCCAAAAGACCCAAAATTAATGATTTGTTGTTGTTTCTTAAGAGGTGAAATTAATACTCTGCTTTTTCTGCATAGATAAGAACATAAATTACAAATTTACAATATAGAGTTGTAATCTTTTAGTATCTGTTGGTGATGCTGAATGAGTGAATGATACTCATGAAATTGGTCAACTAACATGAGGAGTTTCTGTTAAGACATTAAGTTGTGGGACTCTAATGCTGATTTCTAAATTATGTTATGGATGTTTCTCTTCTATTGAAATACATGAATATTAAATGATTTCTCCTGGTCAAAACTCTCCGAAGTTTTTTTTTTTTTAAGGATTTAACCCCCCCCCCCCCTCTCCCCCTCTTTAGACTGCTAGTTTTGTTTCAAATAATTATGGATGAAGGGAATTTGTAGATGATAAGCCAGCAAATGCTTACTAGATAGGAGTCGCAATTCATTAATTTTTCTTGTTCATGTTTGTAATTCATTTTACATGCATGGTAAATCGTAAAGTCTACCTGTTCATATTGAACTCATCCTACATCTTCATCTGCATCTATTATGCCATCATATTGCTGTCAGATTTGCAGTCTTGTTAATTTGGTTTTTGGCATCAGTTATTTCTGTTTTAGGACAACTTGTGCCAAAGTCATGGTAAGGCACCGGTCAATGATACGTCATTATCCTGGTGGAAGGTCCACATGGCGTAGTTTTTGGATAGTATATATGTCAATATGTCATTTCTAATAATTATTCCTATATATGTATGGTTTACTTATTAATTTATATCTTGCTACTAACTCTTATTGACACCTAAATTTCTGAATATCCAGGGGCATCCTTGCAGCAATTGATGTTTTTCCTCACAGTGTTCTTGTTGGGGTAAGTTTGTTAGATATTAATGTCATGTCTTGGCCAGGAAATTATTTTTCAGTATTTCTGAAGTTAACAAATAACACATTGCATCACATCAATGGGAAAAGATGTCTTGTTTAATCATTTGATCCCGTTCAGTGAATTTTATCAGAAATGTCATTTAGTCATAGATGTAGTTCTGTAATATGTTTTCCTGAATTATGGAGTAGTGAATTCAGTGTCAAGTTTTCCATAACCTGAACATTATCGTTTCTGTTGTTTAATATGGTAATCCATTTGTAAGTCTTATAGTTTTGACATCGTGTTTATAGTGTCAAGTTGGATCCAATTATTTTCTGATCTAACACAGTAAGTGATGGAACTTTAGTGTGTGTAATATGTTTCTTGAGAGTTTATTATATCCATTCAGCTCATGTATTTGTTTTTTGTTTTTATTTTCATCCTTCATCCTTGTATTTTAGGAAAAAAACTCCTGACTTTGTTTGCGTATGCTCTCTATGCAGGTTTTTTACCTAGTTGGGTTTGGGTTGTTTTGCCTGGAATCACTCCTGAGCTTGTGGGTTCTTCAGGTGAGAATGATTTCACTTTCATATATTTGTCCATCACTATTGCGTGCCAACGCTAGGAAGGACATCTCAGTTTTGTACTCCCTCCCTTTTTGTTGACTCTTGTTCTGTAAGAGTTTGAAAAGGATGAGTGGTTGTAGGTGTAAGTAAAAGGTGAATAAAATAATATAGATAGAATCAAACGTCAAACAAAGTGCTTTTGGAGACTAATTTATGGCTAAATGACATTTCTAATCCATTTTGTTTGCTGTTCTGCAGAAAATTTACATGTATTTCAGGGGGCACAAGTAGTATTCTCTAAGTATACAAGTGCTTCATTTGGTTTGTATAACCTTCCGTACCTTCCAACCCTGCAAAGAGTTCAGAATTTTTTCTCGGGTCTGCGTGCTATTCTAGTAGACAAACCTTAGTTTTAGTTTGTGCATACCTTGTAAAAATGTTAAGGGCAGTCCATATCCCTTATTCATTTTATAATTTCATCTTTAAAGTTTTTTTTAATTGTGATTCCTATAGTCAATCTTGTACGATTTCTTGTCACTCTGACACTCTAGGCTTGTAGCAGATGTTAAATGAGTTATGAATATTTCATGATGTTGTTGGCCTTGTGGCCGTGCACTAGATGTTTCGAAGTGCTACGATTAAATTGAGTTTTTTAGCGTTTACTTATTACTGTTCTGTTAATCTGTGAGGGCTTGATGATTTTCTGCTTGACATCATATTTCAGGAGAAAAGCTCAATAACGGAGCTGATGATGAGGTATTTCCTCTCTTGTTCCTTTTCGATTTACTACCCTCAACCGGAAAATCTTTCACCTTCAGATAAAAATGTTTTCCTTCACTCATTCATTCCATCGGTTATGAATTAACAATTGTAAAAAAACAAATATTGATTCATTGGTGTTGAATAACAAAAACACCATCAATACAGCATATTAGTACATAAGTATGTACTACCTATGATTCTAAATGTTCTTGTTTTGACTCTGCATGTTTGTCAATGCAATACTTTGACTATAAATATCTTAAATGCAGTCCATATCCCTTAGTATATCCTTCTATTTTGGACATTATTTTTACTTTTCTGAACCTGGAAAAGAGGACAAATGAAGAGGCCATTTGAGTGATCGGAACCATCCATTTTGAATTTAAGCATTCAATGTTTGTTGTTTACGCACACGCCTCCTTTCATTGTCTCAAGGCAAGCCCCATGTTAATGGTCATATATAGGTTCAAACAACATTAAAGCCTTTATTTTTTGGATTTTTTTTTTTTTTTTTTTTTTTAAAACTTTTCTGGACTCATAAAAAAAGAGATTAGGGTTTTTCCCATGAACTTCATAAAAACCCCGAGAGTCCATTTGAGTGATTGAAATAGTCCAATTTTGTGTTAACTCAAGATCAAACTTCATAAAAACCTCCTTTCATTAACTCAAGATCATCATGAGCCTTTGTGTTAATGAAAAAAATGATTGTATATGGTTCCAAATAATATTATATGACCCCGGGATACATCTTTTGCCCTCCCGAAAGTTAAAGTTTCGAAATTGGTGTCATTTTGTGTATTATAACCTTTAGTTTTTGAAGAAAAAAAATGACACTTCTGATCTTATAAAGAAAATAAATTGGAGTGCTTTCCATGTGCACAGGACATTTTGAGAGACCATTTGGGTGGTTGAAACCGTCCACTTTGATTTTAAAATGTCAATTTAGCTATTTACATTTATGCCTTCATTAACCCACCCACCCACACCCGAGAGACCATTTGAGTGGTTAGAGTTGTCCGGTTTTACTTTTTAAAGGTCGGAAAAAAATAATAATAAATAAATAAATAAAAAATCTCGCGGAAATATCTGCCAAGCATTTAACTGCCGAAACCTAACTGAAAAGTTCTTTTGGACGAAAACTGAAAGTGTAGTCGCCCCCCAATACGATATCCCCCTCTTAAACCCTAAACTCTGCCTCTTTCTCTTTCAATTTTTCCTGAATCTCCTTTTAATTTTGCAATCATCTTCATCAATTCTCTAACATGGGTAAAAAAATCAAGGATCTCACTAGTTCAGGCGGCGATGAAGATCGAAAAATCAAGCGAAAGAGAAAGCTTGAAGAAGAAGCTCAAATTAATGGCGAAGTGATAGAAACCCCAGAAATTTCAGCTTCTAAAAAGTCCGATAAGAAGAAGAAAAAGAAGGAGAAGAAAAATGGGAAGGAAGAGGAAAATACCCAGTTGGAAAACGGGTCTGAATTGAGTGAAGGGTTTAATGGGGAAAGTGGGAAGAAGAAGAAGAAGAAAGAGGAGAAGAGAGATGGTGAAGTAGGTGAAGAAGAGAAGAAGAGTTATGGTGGTGTGGTGGTTTCTGGGAAGAATTCGGGTGATTCAAAGTATGCACCTTTGAGTTCATTTGCTGATTCAAAGCTTCCTGATAATGTGCTTGAATGCTGCAAAGGTTTTGCTAAACCTTCTCCAATTCAAGCCCATGCTTGGCCTTTCCTTTTGGATAACCGCGATTTGATTGGGATTGCTCAAACTGGGTCAGGTATTTGTTATTCTATTGGATTTTGAATTGGTGCATTTGATTTTATATGTAGTTGGGTATCTTTTAGTGTGTAGGTAATGTATGGCATGAGAATGTTTGAGAATAGTTTGATTTGTGATGTATGAAATTCTAACTTTTTATAGTGAATTAGTGTAAGTTTGTCTGAGGCAATCTTATTGGAGGACTTGGATCGGTTTGTAATGAAATTTGATGTTAATGTTGTGATCAGGTAAGACCTTGGCATTTGGAATTCCAGCAATTATGCATGTTTTGGGCAAAAGAAAAGATGAGAAGTCTAGAAGGGTGAACCCACTTTGCCTTTTTTTGTCACCTACAAGGGAGCTTGCACAACAAGTATGTATTCTTCATTTGGTTTTGTGTAGTGTGTTTTTGAGCAAGGAGTTGTGTTATTAAGGGTATATGTACTTGTTTGTCTTGTGTTGGTAGATTGCGGATGTCCTTTGCGATGCTGGGAAGTCTTGTGGCATAAAAACTGCTTGCTTTTATGGAGGAACCTCAAAAGGACCTCAATTATCTGCTCTGAAGTCTGGTATTGTAAGTTTGTTACTTAATACTCATTGCTTCACCTAATTCCCATGGGTGCTAACTAGATTAATAGAAATGAAGAATAAAAAAAGAAAAGTAGAACAAACTTAGCCAGGGACTGAAAATGGTTATCATAACTTTCTTGAAAGCTTGAACTTGAGTTGCGATTTTATGGCGACTCCTCTTTCTTTCTGTTCCAAAATTATAATATATAATATTTATATGTGACCGGCTGCTTTTGAAGCTGTAAGACTAAACTGTCTCAGACTGTTGGATATACCAGTATACCACACAGGTTTTACTTGAGTGCAAAGAACCATAAAGAGCTACCATTTTTATGGGAAAGTACCATTGGTCTGTCACACTTCAATCATTCTAGTGTTGGATTCAGTTGTTGCTACTTGCCTGCATTCCTTGCTATTGCTTTTCTTTCGTTACCCGAGTTGTCATTATATGTGCTCTTCTTATCCATAACAAGAAAACATTAGATCTTTTAAGTTATCCTCTATATCTTTTTATTATCTTGCCTTAGGGCTGTCCCTATCTGTTTGTGTAGCTCTCAGCATCTCGTATGAATCGTGAGGATATATATGCATTTCCTTGTATTGAACATCCTTAATTTTTTGTGACTTCAGGACATAGCCATTGGGACTCCAGGACGTTTGAAGGATTTGATTGAAATGGGTGCATGCCGTCTGCAAGATGTATCATTTGTGGTAAGCATGAAGTAAAGTACATCTCTTGTCAAGTGTGGCACCTTTAACCTTTTAGTGAACATCTTTAGATCTTTCATGTATTCTGGCATATGAGGGTCGCAGCCTAGCCTTGCAGGTAGTCATCATTATTCACAAGAAGACAGATCATCTTAATGCTATCTCCTAGAGTCATGCTTTTTGTCCGCAACAATTTAGGGAACAGAAAATGACACAGCTGACCGGCTGAGTAACAGTTTGATTTATCTGCCAACCAAGACTACCCTTCCTTTGCTTTGCTAAGCATCAGAGCTTTGATCCAGCTCTGTCATGGCCGAGAGCACAAAAAGCGATACAAGTATTTGCTCTTGAATAGTGTCGATTGTTACGATAAAAATAGTATTGATTGAAATTTGAAAATTCTTTGGGGTTGAGAAAAACAGTGTAGTATCTGAAGTTGATGCCTGAAACACTTCTCATTGTTTTGTGTCCTGTCTTCAGAGGGTGTTTTGGATTGAGAAAGAGAGGAGACCAATAGAGATATTAAATTGAATTAATTTGACATCCTCTTCCTCGGCTTAAATTTTCCTTGTTAATGTTGATAAGTTTCTCAACATCAGTACCTTAACTTTTCTTGTTGCATGCTTTGTGTGTCCTTTATGTTAAATTGATTCTTCTAATCTTTATTATGGAATACGACAGAATAGAAGCATTGCTAGGTGTTATTTACACATTATTTTTACTTTAACCATGATGGATCATTTCTTGTATTAGCGATAGAAGAAAATGCGTGTTTCCTTCCCCTGTTTAGTATGCATCTTGTACTGCATTTTTCCGTTCTTACATTCATCTCCAATATTGTTTTCTGAATTTGGCCCAAGAATTTATGGATCCTGGCAGGCTTAACTAAATATTACTCCATTTTTAAATAATATGCTGTGCTAGATTCTTGTAGTTCTGATCTTAATTGCTGCTTGATTTATGTCTACTCTGCAGGTTTTGGATGAAGCGGATCGTATGCTTGACATGGGGTTTGAACAAGATGTTCGTTCTATATTGAGCAAAACAAACTCTGGTATGTTAAGATTTCTTCTATGCTTAAAACTCTATGCTTCTTGTTTACAAGTCCGTAATATTCTTTTTCTAGAGCCCTGCAAATATGATGGAAAAAAGAATTAGAGGAAAATAGAAGCATCAAGTTTATTAGAACCAAACATGTCCTTTGTTTATAGGTATTAATAATTCAGTGTATAGCAATTTGCTTCTGATATCATAAATTTGGATGTCATTCAACTTTACATGTCTAGAACAGTATTGTAGAAATGTAAAATTGGGTATGGAAGTAACTTACTGTGCAATTTTCTTTTTGTTTTCCCTTCATTCTTTTTGCCCAGAGTTAAGTTTGCTTGGGGAAAGCACAGGGTAAAAAGATCAATGACTATAATTAAGAGTCCTTGACAAAATTAGCAGCATTTAGTAATGACTCTGCTGGCACTATTGTAAATAAAAATTGCTTATATGTAATCATTGACTTGAAGTTAGAAGGCCATTATGAGCTCAACCCCCTTCCCCCCCCCCCCCCCCCTCCTTTTTTAATTAATTTTTTATATATCTTTTATTTAATAATTAACTTTTTAATCTGGTCTAAACTTTGACCTATATTCCTTTGATGTAAGGATCTTTTCTTACCATCTCTTTGTTCTTTCTTTGTGGTTTATCTAACCTTTGAATTTATATGCTATTTTATAGGCTTTAACATTTTCATAGCTGATTTGATAATTAGAGATTGGATGGGCAGTCTTTCTTGAAGTTTCTTTAGTCCTCCGACCTCTTTGTCATAGTTGAATTACTTTATTGATTGAAGGTGGTCTTCCTTGTTTTATGAATTGTGATTGTCTTATCTTCTTACAATTATGTTGCTTTCAGCTCGGCAAATGGTGATGTTTAGTGCTACTTGGCCTATGGAGGTTCATCAACTGGCCCAAGAATTTATGGATCCAAACCCTATAAAGGTAAGAACAAATTGATATTATTGGCTCGTTGCTATGTAATTGGTATTATGGTCATATTCCTAAGTTGTTTCTGTTTTTAGGTAGTGGTCGGTTCAGAAGATTTGGCTGCCAATCACGACGTTATGCAGATAGTAGAGGTCTGGCTTGTTTTGTTAGATAATGTTAATATAGGTTCTGGTGTATACAGCTCTTGATTTTGCTCTCTTCTGTAGGTCTTGGAAGAGAATACACGGGATAGACGCCTTGTGGCTCTGCTCGACAAATACCATGAGTCTCAGAAGTATGTTCTTCATGTTAGGACTGAACAGTTTGCCTCTCAATCATTCTTTTATCTGCTTAGCTGTTAAATAGATAGGCAAAGTTGAAATAAAACAAAACGAGTAATTAATGGAATCAGCACTTTTGATATCACCGTTGATATCAAGACAGAAAAAAAAGTTTGCCTCTTAATCAGCTTTGATATCACCTTCAATACTTCAAGCCTTTGATTAGGCTTTATAATCAACATGGACAAGGAGGCTTTTTTAAAAGTGCAAAGAAGCTATTTCTGATACCCTGGGTTCGGACGTCACCTGATGCCTCTACTACCTCACCGCATATAGGGGCAACTCAATAAGACATTTTGATTTAGTACATTGTAGTCCTACGTTTAAGCTTTGACTGTCACTCTTTCAGATACTCTTTTATCTCTGTTGAAAATAGGCACGGTAGAAGTACGTTATCATTAAGAAAATGACATGTTTAATATTGTCAAAATGTGAAGCTTCTTATGTGGGGTCCAGAAAACATGGTAAATAACTAAATATATTATGATAAGGGGTGTCAGACTGTGTCGAAGACACTATATGCACAAAGTCCTCTATTAGCGTTCAACAAATCATTTGGGTGGGACATTGGCTATCTGCTTGACATCTATTAATGTTTTAAATTTAGGCGAGACACTGTTTATGTACTTCTATCTCTGATTGTTTATAGGTGTAGATTCCTCACTTTCAGTGTGAATGTGTGGATCTATGTCCTGTTTGTCTTCTGGTGTTGATGCATTGTTCTGAACTCTTTTTATTCTCTTGTACAGGAATAGAGTTATAGTCTTTGTCCTGTATCAGAAGGAAGGAGACCGAGTAGAGAGGATGCTGCAAGGAAGGTAGCTTTATAATCTCGTTTTTTCCTGTATATTTTTGTCCTTCTCCTAGACATTATTGAAGTTGTTTCCAATATTTTGTGCTTTTTAGGGGTTGGAATGTTGTTGCTATACATGCTGGTAAACCACAATCTACACGGACAAAATCACTGGCCTTGTTCAAGAGTGGAACTTGTCCATTATTGGTACGTAATTTGTGCATTAGTGTTTATAGTATAAGCAATTTTAGCTTGCTGAAAATTTGTACTCTTTTAAAAAGTGTTGTTTTGCAAGATGAAATTATGAATTTAGTTACAATTTACCTAAGATGATTCTGTATCAAATTTTAACAATTAGTTATCGTTATACTTAAACTAGCTATTAAACGGTTTTTCATGAATGTTTTTTTTTTTTTTTAAAATTTATTTATTGTTATTTTTTTTTATAAATATTTTTTAAATAGGGTCCTTAAGGGCCATTTACTATATTTAGCTAGTAAATCTAGTAATTTTCCATTTCAAGGCACCATTTTTTTTGTTAGGTTGTAGTGCAACTATATCTGAGGTAGCTGTGTCATTGGACGGTACTATAACTATGAGCTTAGTGTATGAGTCTTTAATTTAGTTTGGAGTTAAATTTGGAACAACTGCTTTTACAGATAGCAACTGATGTAGCCGCGCGAGGTTTGGATATCCCAGATGTTGAAGTAGTTATCAACTACAGTTTTCCGCTCACTACAGAAGATTATGTCCACAGGATAGGGAGAACCGGACGAGCTGGTAAAAAGGGAGTTGCTCACACATTTTTTACGAAAGAGAACAAGGTAAGACTTCATCTAGTCAACTATATTATTATTATTATTCCATTTTAGAATTGCCTTAGTAATAAAGTTTACACCATTCCACAGGGTCTTGCTGGGGAACTGGTGAATGTTCTCCGAGAAGCTAACCAGCATATACCTCCAGATCTTGTAAAATTTGGTACTCATGTAAAGAAAAAAGTAAGCATCTTGAATTGCTCCTTGTCGACTTGTTTTAATCCACCCCTACTCCCTCTTATGTAAATTTCTTTTTGTGGAAATTAGTTCTGGTTGTAAAATTTGTGATGCTTTTCACTTGTAGGAGTCCAAGCTCTATGGTGCTCATTTCAGAGAGATCACAGCGGATGCTCCCAAAGCTACAAAGATAACATTTGCCGACTCTGATGATGAATGATTTCGAAGGTAATTGCAATTGTTAATCTGGGTGTGTGTCTCAGCGAATGCGAGATTATGAAATTGAAAAAAGGATCTTGATTAAAGCTCAGTATTGAGCTCTGGCAGTGCTATTTGATCCTTAAGTCATATTGTAAATGTCGTCCTACTGAAGCTCTTGGTTGAAGCTCCATGGCACTTCTCCTCACGATGCCATTTGCATGAAACTTGAAGATATTCAGGAAGTAGTCAGAAGAGATATGTACACTTGAAGTTTTGAAAGCGCGTATTTAGTTGGGGACTTGGGGGTTACTAAAATTATGTCTAGTATTATGCATTTTGGTAGAGTTTAATTAGGATATTATAGTTATTCTTCCTATCTTGTTTTATATTCAAGTCCCAGTTTTGTGTTTCCTTTGCTATAACAAGATGAGTTGAATAAATGAATTATCAGATTTATTTGAATTATAATTCTGGTGGTTGATGATGTCTACTTGTTGTCCGAGGAAATTAAAATAACTTAAATAAACATCGTGAAAACTCAAAATTACAATGCAGATGAACCCTAATGCTAATGATGCTTTTGCTCCCTATTCATTTGACGATGATGATGAACTTAACACCGTAGTAGTACCACAAGATGTGATGCTTTTGCGATCTATTCATTTGACAATGATGATGAACTTACACTTTGTTTGGATAGGAAGAAATGGAAGGAAAAGAAGAGAAGAGAAATGGAGGGGGATAAAATCTCTTGTTTGGGTAAAAGATTGGGGGAAGGAAGGGGAAGGAGAGGGAGGGATCCATTTTCCCTCTCTCTTTAATAACCATAATCTCTCTAAAATTGGAGAGATTTGGAGGGAAAATGGAGCTCACCTCCCCCTCCCTTTCTTTTCCCTTCCCTTCCCTTCCTCCATTTTCCCTCCCCTTCTTTTCCTTCCTTCTTTGCTATCCAAACAAAGCGTTAATGATGATGATTCTCCATTAATCGAAGAATCTTGGTTGGTTTGAATTATGATGAGTGTAGTGTTAAATAAATCAGCAAATTCTGCCAATGATAACAATCAGTTTGATTAGGGTTTATTTGGCATCATTTTTGGTTTTCAGTTTCCTTTTTTTTGAAAACCAAAAACCAAAAACAGGAAACAAGAAAAAGGTGTTTCCAATTTTCTGTTGTCAGTTTTCAAAATTATTATAATTTTAATATGTTTAAATAATTTTTGATTCATTATGGGACATATATCCTATACTTTTAAAAAACAAAAAACCAAAAAACAAAAAACCACAGCAATGCCAAACGAACCCTTAGTAAGTAAAGTACTCCATTTCAACATACTCCATAGGTTGAAATGGAGGGAGTACTTTATTGAGGGAAATCGCTCGTGATAAAATTAGTAACTTTTATGAATTTTTTTACTATCAATTTACGGAGTAGGAGCTTGTCCCAATTTATCAATTGATAATTTGTTTATCGAATGCTATGTTTAACTATAATTTAAAAAAAATATATATTGATTTATTTACAAAAATTATCCTATATTATACAAAGTTGTTTATATTTTTAGTGTTTAGAGAGCCACAAAAGTCAAAACCTTCAAAATTTCTAAAAAAACGTGGATAATAGCCTTCAATTTTGAAATTTTTTGACTTTTTTTCACCCGAAAATAAAAATTGCCGAAATGTTTACCATGGTCCCTAATACCCTCCGGGGGTCAAATTGGCTTGGTGGAACCATCCAATTTGCATTTAAACAATCAATTTACCGGTTTACAACTTGCACCGATTTCATTAATTCAAGCTTACCACGAACATTTATGACAACATATAATGATCATATATGGATCCAAATGACATTATATGACCCCGAGATGTATCCCTTAAAATCTTAACGCTTTTCGACACCGGGCCCCGAAACATTCGAAATTTCTCAAAAAGCGTGGATATTAAGCCTTCAATTTTGGAATTATTTGACTTTTTTTCGCCCGAATATAGAAATTGCCGAAATGTTTACCATGGTCCCAAATACCCTCCGGGAAACCAATTAGGTGGGTGGAACCATCCAATTTGCCTTTAAACGACCAACTTACCGGTTTACAACTTGCGCCGATTTCATTAATTAAAGCCTACCATGATCATTTATGACAACAAATAATGATCATATATGGTTCCAAACGGCATTAAATGTCCCAGAGATGTATCCCCTAAAATCTCATTTCTTTTCGACACCGGCCCCAAAACCTTCAAAATTTCTCAAAAATCATGGATATAGCCTTCAATTTTGGATTTTTTTTTTTACTTTTTTTCGACCGGAATTAAAAAATGCCGAAATGTTTACCATAATCCCTAATACTCTCTGGGAGACCAATTGGATGGTTGGAACCATCCTATTTGCCTTTAAACGGCCAATTTACCGGTTTACAACATGCACCAGTTTCATTATCTCAAGCCTACTGCGAACATTTATGACAACATATAATGATCATAAATGGTTCCAAACGACATTATAAGACCCCGAGATGTATCCCCTAAAATCTCAAAACTTTTAGACACCGGGCCTCGATACATCCCAAATTTCTCAAAAAGGCGTGGATTTCAATTATGGAATTTTTTTTACTTTTATTTTCCCGGAAATAAAAATTGCCGAAATATTTATAATGAACCTAATACCCTCTGAGAGTCCAATTGGGTGGGTGGAACAATCCAATTTGCCTTTAAACAGCCTATTTACCGATTTACAACTTGCAACGATTTCATTAATTATTCAAGCCTACCACGAACATTTATGACAATATATAATTATCATTTATGGTTCCAAACGGCATTATATGACCCCGAGATGTATCCCCTCAAATATCAAGCTTTTTCGACACAGGACCCCGAAACCTCAAAAATTTCTCAAAAAGCATGGATATTAGCCTTCAATTTTGGAATTTTTTAACTTTTTTTCGCCTGAAAATAAAAATTGCCGAAATGTTTACCATAGTCCCTAATACCCTCCGAGAGTCCAATTGGTTAGGTGGAACCATCCAATTTGTCTTTAAACGGCCAATTTACCTGTTTACAACTTGCACCGATTTCATTAACTCAAGCATACCACGAACATTTATGACAACTTATAATGAATATTTATGGTTCGAGACAACATTATATGACCCCGAGATGTATCCCCTAAAATCTCAAGCCTTTTCGACACCGGGCCCCGAAATCTCAAAATTTTCTCAAAAAGCAAGGATATTAGCCTTTAATTTTGGAATTTTTAAACTTTTTTTCGCCTAAAAATAAAAATTGCCGAAATGTTTACCATGGTCCCTAATACCCTCCGGGAGTCCAATTGGGTAGGTAAAACCATTCAATTTGTCTTTAAACGGCCAATTTACCGGTTTACAACTTGCACCGATTTCATTAACTCAAGCAACCACGAATATTTATGACAACTTATAATGAATATTTATGGTTCCAGACGAAAATAAATGACCCCAAAATGTATTCCCTAAAATATCAATCCTTTCGACACCAGGCCCCGAAACCTCAAAAATTTCTCAAAAAGCGTGAATAATAGCCTTCAATTTTGGATTTTTTTTTACTTTTTTTCGCCCTAAAATAAAAATTGCCGAAATGTTTACCATGGTCCCTAATACCCTCCGAGAGTCCAATTGGTTAGGTGGAACCATCCAATTTGTCTTTAAACGACCAATTTACTGGTTTACAACTTGCACCGATTTCATTAACTCAAGCATACCACGAACATTTATGACAACTTATAATGAATATTTATGGTTCCAGACGACATTATATGACTCGAGATGTATTCCCTAAAATCTCAATCCTTTTCGACACCAGGCCTCGAAAACTCCAAAATTTCTCAAAAGTGTCGATATTAGCCTTCAATTTTGGAATTTTTTGACATTTTTTCACACGGAAATAAAAATTGCTGAAATGTTTACCATGTTCCCTAATACCCCCCGGGAGTCCAATTGGGTGGATGGAACCATCCAATTTGCCTTTGAACGACCAATTTACCGATTTACAACTTGCACCAATTTCATTAATTCAAGCATACCACGAACATTTATGACAACATTAATGATCATATATGGTTCCAAACGGCATTATAAGACCCCCGAGATATATTCGCTAAAATAACAAGTCCTTTCGACCCGGGCCCCGAAACCTCCAAAATTTCTCAAAAAGTGTGGATATTAGCCTTCAATTTTGGAATTTTTATTGACTTTATTCGTCAAGAAATAAAAATTGCTGAAGTGTTTACCATGGTCCCTTATACCCTCTAGGTTTCCAATTGGGTGGGTGGAACCATCCAATTTGCCTTTAATTGGTCAATTTACTGATTTAAAACTTGCACCGAATTCAGGCCTACCACGAACATTTATGACAACATAAAATGATCATATATGGTTCCAAACGGCATTATATGACCCCGAGATTTATCCCCTAAAATCTCAAGCCTTTTCGACACCGGGCCCCGAAACCTCAAAAAATTCTCAAAAAGCATGGATATTAGCCTTCAATTTTGGAATTTTTTAAATTTTTTTCACTTGGAAATAAAAATTGTCGAAATGTTTATAATGAACCTGATACCCTCTAAGATTCCAATTGGGTGGGTGGAACCATCCAATTTGCCTTTCTATAGCCTATTTACCGATTTACAACTTGCACCGATTTCATTAATTCAAGCCTACCATGAACATTTATGACAACATTAATGATCATATATGGTTCCAAACGGCATTATAAGACCCCCGAGATGTATCCGCTAAAACCACACGTCTTTTCGACACCGGGTCCTGAAACCTCCAAATATCTCAAAAACAGGGATAATTAGCCTTCAATTTTGGAATTTTTTGACTTTTTTCGCCCATAAATAAAAATTGCCTAAGTGTCTACCATGGTCCCTTATACCCTATAAATGTCAAATTGGGTAGGTGAAACTATCCAATTTGCCTTTAATTGGCCAATTTACTGATTTAAAACTTGCTACCATGGAGCCTAGTTTTCAAAAGCGTTTTGAGGACCAGGATGCCTACTCAATAATGCAAGAACTCAAAGCTTTGTTTAAGAAACAAGCTAGAGTTGAAAGGTATGAGCTCCATCGTGAGATTCAGGATTGTAGGATGGAGAAGAGAGCCACAGTTCATGATCATGTTTTCAAAATGATCGGCCTAATTCAAAGTATGGAAAAACTGGGGCATCCATACAGTGATGATTTGGAAACAGACATTATTCTCCATTTACTACCAGAAAGTTTCAACCAGTTTATCATTAATTTTAACATGACTGCCACTGCAAAGACTATGAATCAATTGCATGCAATGTTGGTTAGTGCTGAGAAACAAATCCCTAAGGAACCTAAGAAGGAAGTTCTTATGATTCAAAAGGGAAAGGGGTTCAAGAAGAAGGGGCAAAAGGCTAGTGCCAAGAGCAAGGGCAAGCAAGTTTCCAAGGCTCTTGAAAAGCCTAAGACGACTCCAAAGCCCAAGGCTGCAAGTGAAAGTGAATGCTTTTACTGCAAGAAGAAGGGGCATTGGAAGCGAAATTGCCAGAAATACCATGACTTCCTCAAGAAGAATGGAGCATCAACCTCAGGTATAATGTTATAAACATTTTAACTTTCACTTAGGTATGAGATACCAAGTTGCAGTGCTTAACATAGTGATGTTGCGCAGGAACTGCAAACAAGTGAAGCTAGCAAGGAAATGGAGCTTGAAGGTGCTCTAGAAGTATTTGAATGGCCAGAGATAGCTTCATAGTTTTAAATTTTTGATTAGTTTATCATGATTTTAGAACAATTTCCAGTTTTGATGAGACAATATTTCGGTTTTCTTGTTTTGAATACTGAATTTGGTTTACTTGGCTTGGACAAGTGTTGATCAATGACCAAGGTAATAAATTGTTTTCATTTTGCTAGATATGAGTTAATTTTGTTTTATGACATTGATATAAGTAGATCACAAAAGTAAATTTAGATGATTCAAGGTACACTTACTTATAACAAAGTAAGGTTGGGTCACATAAACCATTTGCACATCCAAAGTTTTGGATGGACTCTCATTCTTATATGATTATGAATCACTTGAGAATTAGAATTCATGCTTGATAAAAGTTAAAATGACCAAGTTGCCTTTTAGTAGAAAGGGTAAAAGAAGTTAAAATGGCCTTTTGGTACTCATACATATGATGTATGTGAATCAATAAGTTCAAAATTAGCAAAAAGATTTAACTATTTCATCGCTTTTACTAACGATTTAAGTAAATATATCGATAATTACTTAATGAAGTAAAGATTGGAATAATTGAAAAGTTCAAAATTCCTAAAATGAAATGTAAAATCAGTTTGAGATAAACAATTTAACACCACAATATGATTGTTGTGATAAATATTTAGCTCAAAAGGAATGATCATCTAAAGGGAATTGTTGAATTAATTCACAATCCAGAAACATTACAATTAAAATGTATGAAGAAGGAATCAAACTTTGCTTGCCATTGTTCGATCCAAAATTTAATGATTTACAAATATCGTTTTGAGGATATGCATTAGAACAACAACAATTGCGAATTTACTAAACAAGAAACTTGACCAAAGCAGTAGAAAAGATGTCATAAGAGTTATGATTTGGAAATGTTCCAAAAGTTATCTTTTCTAAACAAGATTAAGGGTTATCAAATCAATGTAAAATGTTTACTAAGATGACATAATACACCCTAAATCAGAAATGTAGTTTTTCATGGGTCTTCTCATGGAAACTAAGAGGTATTATTCCTACAATCGCGTAGAAACAAAGTGTTTGTTGCTCGCGATAGTGTCTTTATAGAAAGAATGTCTTCCTACAAAGCCAAGCGGGAGTAAAGATCTCTCGATGAGATTCGAGACGAGCAACAAATGGATGTGGATAACACTACATCAGAGATGAAGGCATATGAAATCAGCTAATTTGATAAACCATGTGTCAAAGCAAGCTAATTCCACTAGCGAGGCTTCTATCGTCCCACTAGAATGAAAGACTTCAAAGAGTTGAAGAGAATAATTCTATTGTTGCTCATACCTATCGTATGTTACTTGGGATCAAAACAAACAGTTTGTTGAAATTCTGAGAAAAGGTGGATTATAAGATTTTCCTATTGGAATGGTTAGAATCCATGGCCTACAAGCAAGCTTTGGATAAGTGCAAACTCAGGAAATGGATTAAAACCATGAAATCCAGTATGGACTCCATGTTTGTAAAAATGTGTTAGTCCATAATAGTCTTACAAATAGGGTCAAAACCTATTAGTTGGGTAAGCCTATTCGGATTATTCTAGTAATGGATATCAAAATCACTTTCATGAAATGTTTTTGATGGTGAGAATGTATATGATACATCCTAAGAGTTTTGAAATCCAGGAATTCCTAGAAAGTTTTGCAAACTTCTGAAATTCATTTATGGATTGAAGTAAGCATCAAGGAGTTGGAACATTCGTTTTGATTAGGCAATCAAACAGTTTGATTTCCTCGGTAGAACGAAAGAATTCTTGTAGAGACAAGAAGTTTAGTGGGAGCAATTGGTATTTTAGCCTAGTATGTAGTTGACATACAGTTCATATGAAATGATATATCAATGCTTGAATAAGTCAAGCAGTGGTTAGAAAGATTGTTTCAATATGATAGACTTAGGAGATGTTGAGTACATATTGGGAATTAAGATCCATGAAGTGAATCTTGAAGAATGATTGGAATGAATCGAGAGACTTATGTTGATAAGGATCTTGACAAGTTCATGAAGCAAGACTCTAAGATAGGATATCTTCCCATGTTTCATGGTAATACACTTAGTAAGACTCAGTGCCTTCAAAAGCTAATAGAGTTGAGTTGTATGGTTAGTGTACCTTATGCTTTTGCAAAAGGTTCATTATATATGCCATGAAATGTACAAAGCAAGATGTTGCATATGACTAGTGCATGTGTAGCAGAATTCAAGCAAATTCAGAATAAGCATACGGAGAATTACCAAGAAAAGTCCTTGAGTGCTTGAGAAGCACTAAAAGGAATTCTTCTAGCTATTGTGTTAAATGGTAATTTAAGAAAATTGTCAAAAGGTTACACAAATGCAAGTTTCCAAACAAGCAAGATGATTCTAGATGGTGATCTAAATGCATATTTGTATCTGGATGGTAAAGGACAGTGAGCTTGAAGAGTTCAAAGCAAAGCACTGCTGCATACTCAATGTCATAATTTACAGAGGAAGTTTGGATTAAAATGTCATGTGACTAAAAGGTCACCTTTGCCCAAAAACAAAGGAGCCAGAGTCACATCACAAATCCAAACAAAAGGATATGAGATATCACCTCAATTATGAGATCATTGACCAGCGTAAGGTCGTGTTCTGCAAAGTTTTATTATGAGTGAGAAATCACTAAAACCCTTTCCATGGACTAAGATATGAGAGTCATATTAAAGTCTTAGGATTGAAGCAAGTTATGTAATTTAAGTTGTATATGTTTTGAGAAAGCATATTACATGAGAAATGCATCAATTTGCAGAATTATGTTTAAGATAGAAATTAGTATTTCTCTTATTTAATTATGGTTTTGGAAATTAAATAAAATGTCCAAAATAATTATGAATTGATGGGCTCATCAGGTTGATGACCTGGTGAATTGAAACCCCACAGGTGAACAAAATTCATACATTATTTAAAGTTCCTAGTTCGAGATCATTAAAGTGGACATAAATGATTTCAATAAATGAACTAGCATGTAAGATTGATTGGATAGCGCAGTTTCATGGGCTATAGGGGCATAGTGATGCTCGGTCAATCACTTGGATATGCATGAATGATGCATGATCGAACTGTTGACCTACTTTGAAGTTCAAGTATAGAGCTTCCGTATATATTAGTGGATTCCTTTGACATGAGTGGAACATTGATTTCATTCAATGGATGTTGTGACTGTGGTACACTCAAACGTCTAGCCGTAACTGGAGATTATAAAGGGTGTTTCCCGGTTATTTCAGAAGTTGAGTGGGAGTCATGTTACCACAAGATTGGATAGAGTCTACCTATTAAATTAGGAAATGTGTCATGGCCGCTTGAAGAGGGAGAATTCAGAAAATACGTGGCCGCGTTCAAATGCATTACACAGTAATCATTTGGTTTTGTAATTCTAACTCGGATTTCAAGAAACGATTTGTAGATTAATATGATCTCGACATGTGATGCAATCATATTATCAAATCGACACATATATTGACTTAAGGAATTTGAATATTGCACCCTTGTCTCAGACAAGTGGGAGATTGAAGGAGTTATGTCTTCGCCGTGTGCAATTACTAGATATATAATTGGATCAAATTATGGAGATAATTAAGTTCGTACATTTGGGTCGTCGTTTTTCCATAGCTAGAGGTACTAACGATCTTTGGACTAGTAAAATAGCCCAAAGCCCAATTGGACGGATCCTATAAGGTCACACAAAGGGGCTAGATCGAGCATTAGAGGACGAGGCCCAACATGGGCCTCATCACTCTAGGTGGTCGCCCATATGGAGTGGACAAGGGAGTTTTTGGGCTTCGTGCCCTAGTCTAATTATAATAAGATTATAAATAGACTAGGTGCCTAGGTTTGCAGTAAGTAAGTAATTAACTGATCAGTGTGATCAAACCCTAATTAGCAAATACGAAACCCAACCCTCTCAAATTCCTCTCTCTCACACGGCTCTCTCCTCCTCCATTGGCGCCGGTGGTGTCTCGTGGTGGTGGTGGTTCGTGCGGTGGTTGGTTGTCCGTAAAGGTGGTGATCGCGGTTCTCCTCAATCACTCGACCAATCTAGTATTGGTGGACGGCTCGTTCGAATCTCGTGGACTAAGTAGAGGAGCAACGCTTGGGGCTCTATTCTCTCCCTGATTTGCCTGTCGAATAGCTTCGTGGAATTCACGCGTCAAAGGTATGATTATGTGTCTTGTGTGTTATGCATGTGATTCTTGGTATTGGTACTAGATTGAATATGATTCATGTTTTTCCGTTGCGTAGTACCTATAAACTCCTACACAATCTTATTTGTCTTTAAACGACCAATTTACCGGTTTACAACTTGCACCAATTTCATTAACTCAAGCCTACCACGGAAATTTATGACAACATATAATGATCATTTATGGTTCCAAACGGCATTATATGACTTTGTGAAGTATCCCCTAAAATCTCATTTCTTTTCGACTTCGGTCCCTAAAATCTTCCAAATTTCTTAAAAAGCATGGATATTAGCATTCAATTTTGAATTTTTTTTTTAACTTTTGTTCGCACGAATTGCTCAAATGTTTACCATGTTCCCTAATACCCCCCGGGAGTCCAATTGGGTAGGTGGAACCATCCAATTTGTCTTTGAACGACCAATTTACCAATTTACAACTTGCACCGATTTCATTAATTCAAGCCTACCACGAACATTTATGACAACATTAATGATCATATATGGTTCGAAACGGCATCATAAGACCCCCGAGATGTATTGGATAAAATAACAAGTCTTTTCGACACCAGACCCCGAAACCTCCAAAATTTCTCAAAAAGTGTGGATATTAGCTTTCAATTTTGGAATTTTTTGACTTTTTTTCGCCCAGAAATAAAAATTGCCGAAGTGTTTGCCATGGTCGTCGCTTATACCCTCTAGGTGTCCAATTGGGTAGGTGGAACCATCCAATTTGCCTTTAATTGGCCAATTTACTGATTTAAATCTTGCACCGATTTCATTAATTAAAGCCTACCACGAACAATTATGACAATATATAATGATCAAATATAGTTCCAAACGGCATTATATGACCCCAAGATGTATCCCCTAAAATCTCAAGCCTTTTCGACACCGGGCCCCGAAACCTCCAAAATTTCTAAAAAAAGACGGATATTAGCCTTCAATTTTGGAATTTTTTGACTTTTTTTCGCCTGAAAATAAAAATTGTCGAAATGTTTATCATGGTCCCTAATACCCTCCGAGAGTCCAATTGGGTAGGTAGAACCATTCAATTTGTCTTTAAATGGACAGTTTACCGGTTTACAACTTGCACTGATTTCATTAACTCAAGCATACCACGAACATTTATGACAACTTATAATGAATATTTTTGGTTCCATACTTCCAGACGACATTATATGACCCCATGATGTATTCCCTAAAATCTCAATATTTTTCGACACCATGCCCCGAAACTTCCAAATTTCCCAAAAAACGTGGATATTAGCCTTCAATTTTGGAAATTTTGACTTTTTTTCGCCTGAAAATAAAAATTGCCGAAATGTTTACCATGGTCCCTAATACCCTCCGAGAGTCCAATTGGATAGGTAGAACCATTCAATTTGCCTTTGAACGACCAATTTACCGATTTACAACTTGCACCGATTTCATTAATTCAAGCCTACCACGAACATTTATGACAACATTAATGATCATATATGGTTCCAAACGACATTATAAGAACCCCGTGATGTATCCGCTAAAATCACAAGTCCTTTTGACACGGGCCCCGAAACCTCCAAAATTTCTC
Organism: Chenopodium album; assembly: GCF_948465745.1. NCBI lineage: Eukaryota > Viridiplantae > Streptophyta > Magnoliopsida > Caryophyllales > Amaranthaceae > Chenopodium > Chenopodium album. Next base: position 6,139,848 of record NC_137835.1, read on the forward strand.
AAAAAGTGTGGATATTAGCCTTCAATTTTGGAATTTTTTTTGACTTTTTTCGTCAAAAAATAAAAATTGCCAAAATGTTTACCATGGTCCCTTATACCCTCTAGGTGTCCAATTGGGTGGGTGGAACCATCCAATTGGCCTTTAATTGGCCAATTTACTGATTTAAAACTTGCACCGATTTTATTTATTCAAGCCTACCACGAACACTTATGACAACATAAAATGATCATATATAGTTCCAAACGGCATTATATGACCCCGAGATGTATCCCCTAAAATCTCAAACCTTTTCGACACCGGGGCCCGAAACCTCAAAAATTTCTCAAAAAGCATGGATATTAGCCTTCAATTTTGGAATTTTTTTTACATTTTTTCGCCTAAAAATAAAAATTGCAGAAATGTTTACTATGGTCCCTAATACCCTTCGAGAGTCCAATTGGTTAGGTGGAACCATCCAATTTGTCTTTAAATGGCCAATTTACCGGTTTACAACTTGCATTGATTTCATTAACTCAAGCATACCACGAACATTTATGACAACTTATAATGAATATTTATTGTTCCAGACGACATTATATGACCCCGAGATGTATTCCCTAAAATCTCAATCCTTTTCGACACCAGGCCCCGAAAACTCCAAAATTAAATTTCTCAAAAAGCGTGGATATTAGCCTTCAATTTTGGAATTTTTTGACATTTTTTCGCCCAAAAATAAAAATTACTAAAATTTTTACTATGGTCCCTAATACCCTCTGAGAGTCCAATGGGGTAAGTGGAAATATCAAATTTGTCTTTAATTGACCAATTTACCGGTTTACAACTTGCACCAATATCATTAAGTCAAGCCTACCACGAACATTTATGACAACATATAATGATAATTTATGGTTCCAAACGGCATTATATGACTCTGTGAAGTATCCCCTAAAATCTCAATTCTTTTCGACATCGATCCCTGAAATCTTTGAAATTTCTTAAAAACCATGGATATTAGCATTCAATTTTTAATTTTTTGTATTTTTTCGCACGGAAATAAAAATTGCTGAAATATTTACCATGTTTCCTAATACCCCTCGGGAGTCCAATAGGGTGGGTGGAACCATCCTATTTGTCTTTGAACGACCAATTTACCGATTTACAACTTGCACCGATTTTATTAATTCAAGCCTACCACGAATATTTATGACAACATTAATGATCAAATATGGTGTGAAACGGCATTATAAGACCCCCGAGATGTATCCGACAAAATCACAAGTCTTTTCGACACCGGGCCCCGAAACCTCCAAAATTTCTCGAAAAGTGTGGATATTAGCCTTCAATTTTGGAATTTTTTGACTTTTTTTCGCTTGAAAATAAAAATTGCCGAAATATTTAACATGGTCCCTAATACCCTCCGAGATTCCAATTGGGTAGGTGGAACCCTCCAATTTGCCTTTAAACGGCCAATTTACCGGTTTATAACTTGCACCGATTTCATTAATTCAAGCCTACCACGAATATTTATGACAACATATAATGATCATATATGGTTCCAAACGGCATTATATGACCCCGAAATGTATCCTCTAAAATCTTAAGGCTTTTCAACAACGAGCCCCGAAACCTCCAAAATTTCTCAAAAAGCGTTGATATTAGCCTTCAATTTCTTAATTTTTTGACTTTTTTCATCCTTAAGTAAAAATTGCCGAAATATTTACCATGGTCGCTAATACCCTCCGAAATTCCAATTGGGTAGGTGGAACCATCCAATTTGTCTTTAAACGGCCAATTTACCAATTTACAACTTGCACCGATTTCATTAACTCAAGCCTACACTAGTAGAAAAATACAATAAGGCACCCCCATAAAGGCACCGGTTCAGGCCAAACCGGTGCCCTAAACCGGCCCAAATTTGGGCGCCATTTTACATAAATATAAAAGGCACCGGTTCAGACCAAACCGGTGCCAAAAACTAAAAGGGCACCGGTTTGAACCGGTGCCAATTGAACCGCTCCTTAATTAAAAAAAAAACCGGTTTAACATTATTATTATAAAAAAAAACCCTCCCATATATAAACCCCCCAAACCCTAAAACTCATTTCGCCGCTTCTCCTCTCCTCTTCTCTCCTTCTCTTTCTCTCTCCTCTTCTCCTCTCCTCCTCTTTCGCTCATCATTCACCAGTCTTTCTCATCTTCTCCTTCCCTTTCTCATCTCCTCCTTCTCCCTCAAGACTAAGCTACAACGTCTCCTTATCCTTCAAGCCCACCACGAAGACCACCACGGAGACCACCACGAACACCACCACGGAGACCACCACGAGCACATGCAACACCACGAACCAGTTTGATTTTGATTTATTTTTTTCGATTTTGATTTTAATACATTTTGTTTTCGATTTTGATTTTTTGTTTTTCGATTTCTGGGTTATTTTTTTTCCGTTTTCAATTTTGATTTTTTTTTCGATTTTTGTTTATTCGATTTTAATATATTTTGTTTTCGATTTTGATTTTTTATTTTTCGATTTCTGTAATATTTTTTTTCTTATGTTTGATTTTGAATTTTTTTTCGATTTTTGTTTTTGTTTATTCGATTTTAATTTATTTTGTTTTTTGTTTTTCGATTTCTAGGTTTTTTAATTTTTATTTTTTATCTGGGTTTTTTCGATTTCAAATTTTTTTCGATTTCAATTTATTTCCATTTCTGGTTTTTTTTTTTTTTTTTTTTATTTCTGGGTATTTTTCGATTTAATTTTTTTGCGATTTTAATTTTTTTCTGGGTTTGAATCTTAATTTTTTTTTCTGGGTTTGAATTTCAATTTTTTTTCTGGGTTTGAATCTTAATTTTCGTAATTTTAGTTTACAGTGAATTTTTATTAATGTCGGTGTTTTAATTGATGTAGGTGAAGAATCAAGGTGTTGATTTTGGAATTTTGATTTCAATGTTGTAATTTTTTTTTTCTTCGATGTGTAATTTTTTTTTTCTTCAATGTTATAATTTTTTTTTTTCTGGATTTTGATGTTGTAATTTATTTTATTTTTTTGTATTGTAAAATAACAATTTAATCATCAATATATTTCGTATTCAAGCTTGTTATATGTTTCTGATTATATTTCTTATTTAATAATCAATTTTGATCAATATATATTTGATTGTGTCTAAGTGGATAAAGCAAACTAAAAAAAATAAAAAAAAAAAAAAAAAACATGAATTGGCGCCGGTTAACCGGTGCCTATTTGACCCTATGGCACCGGTTTTGAACCGGTGCTAAAAATTGGGTTTTTGGCACCCCCACATTGGCACCGGTTCAAACCGGGTTTGAACCGGTGCCAAATTCGTTTTTTCACGTAGTGCTACCACAATTATTTATGACAACATATAATTATAATTTAAGGTTACAAATGGCATTAAATGACCCTGAGATGTTTCCCCTAAAATCTCATTTCTTTTCGACACCGGTCCCCGAAATTTTAAAAATTTCTTAAAAAGCTAGGATATTAGCCTTCAATTTTGGAGTTTTTAACTTTTTTTAGCATGGAAATAAAAATTGCTGAAATTTTTACCATGTTCCCTAATACCCCCCGGGAGTCCAATTGGGTGGGTGGAACCATCTAATTTGCCTTTAAACGACCAATTTACCGATTTACAACGTAACTTGCACATATTTCATTAATTCAAGCCTACCACGAACATTTATAACAATGTATAATGATCATATATGGTTCCAAACGGAATTATATGACTCCGAGATTTATCCTCAAAATTTTTAAGGCTTTTCGACAGCTAACTCGACCCGAAACCTACAAAATTTCTCAAAAAGTGTGGATATAAGTCTTCAAGCTAAGTTTTGAATTTTTTGACTTTTTTTTTCGTCCGAATGTAAAAATTTCCGAAATGTTTACCATGGTCCCAAATATCCTCCGAGAGTCCAATTGGGTGGGTGGAACCATCCAATTTTCCTTTAAACGATCAATTTACCGGTTTACAACTTACACCGATTTCATTAATTCAAGCCTACCACGAACATTTATGACAACAAATAATGATCATATATGGTTCCAAACAACAGTATGACCCCGAGAAATAAAAATAGCCGAAATGTTTACCATGGTCTTTAACTTTATAAAAAAGCATGGATATTAGTCTTTAACTTTGAAATTTTTTGACTTTTTTTCGCCCAGAAATAAAAATTGCCGAAATGTTTACCATGGTCCCTAATAACTTTTGGGAGTCCAATTGGGTTGGTTGAACCATCCATTTTGCTTTTAAACGACCAATTTAATTACCGATTTACAACTTGCACGGATTTCATTAACTTTAGCTTACTAAGAACATTTATGACAACATATAATGGTCATATTTGGTTCCAAATGGCATTATATGACCCCGAGATGTATCCCCTGATAAAATATTAATACTTTTATAAACCGGGCCCCGAAACCTCCAAAATTTTTCAAAAAGCGTGGATATTAGGCTTCAATTTTGGATTTTTTTTTTCGCCGGGAAATAGAAATTGCCGAAATGTTTACCATGGTCCCTAATACCCTCCGGGGGTCCAATTGGGTGGGGGGAACCATCCAATTTGCCTTTAAACGACTAATTTACCGGTTTACAACTTGCACTGATTTCATTAATTCAAGTCTACCACGAACATTTATGACAACAAATAATTATCATATATGGTTCTAAACGACATTATATGACCTCGAGATGTATCCCATAGAATTTCAAGGCTTTTTGACACCGGGCTTCGAAACCTCCAAATTTTCTCAAAAACCGTGGATATTAGCTAGCCTTCAATTTTGGAATTTTTTTACTTTTTTTCGCACGGAAATAAAAATTGCTGAAATGTTTACCATGTTCCCTAATACCCTCTGGGAGTCCAATTGGTTGTGTGGAACCATTCAATTTGCTTTTAAACGGCCAATTTACCGGTTGACAACTTGCACCGATTACCGGTTTACCACGGCCATTTTAATTAACTTGCACCGAACCCGACTTGAACCGAAATTGACTAAAACCCGTTTTTACCCGTCAAAATCAGAATTTAACCCGACTTGTTACTAACCTGACGTGAATTCAATCCGACCCGTTCTTAACCCGACCCGAATTGAACCGAATTTGTTACAAACCCGACGCGAAATCAACCCGATTTGTTATTGACCTGACCCAAATTCAACCCGACTTGTTATTGGCCCGACTCGAATTTTACCATACCTATTATTTACCCAACCCAAAAATTCAACCCAATTTGTTACTAATCCGACTCGAAATTAACACGACTTGTTATTGACCCGACCTAAATTCAACCCAAATTGTTCCTGACCCGATTTCAAATCACCTTAAATGCAATTTAGACCACCTTATTATTGTTAATCAAAGTATTTTGGCTTGGGAGACCAAGTCGGTCCAGGCCAGCAAAAGAAAGGAGCATCATCCTCAAATTTAAGTGTCAAATATAGTATATATTGTTGTATGGTCAAAGGAGATAATTATCTTCCTAAATTATAGACTATAGTTCCCTAATATATTGTCATATATATTATAGTCAAAGGAAATAGGAAAATATTTAGCTCGATTAAAATGATAATTATCTATTTATAGTCAGTTGAACCCGAATATGACTTGACTTGGAAATGATCTGACCTGATTGTAACCTGCAAATTATTGACTTGAACATAACCCGACTTGAATCCGAGAATGACCCGACTTGGAAATGACCCAATCTGATTATGACACGTAAATTATTGACTTGAACCGAACCCGACTTGAACCCGAGAATGACCTGACTTGAAAATGACCCAACCTGATTATAATCTGCAATTTATTGACTTGAACCGAACCCGACTCAAACCCGAGAATGACCCGGCTTTAGTCTAACCCGCAAATTATTGACTTGAACTGAACCCGACTCGAACTTGAGAATTACCCTAACCTGTTTTAACCCGTGAAAACCTGAATTAAACCCGACCTATTGTTCACCCGACCTAAACCCGACATAAACCTGACCCAAACCCGATAAGAAGTATGACCCGACGTGACCCGACTCAAGCATGACCCAACCCAAATCCGACCCGCATAGGTTATGGAATTAATCTATATTGACCCGACCCGAGTTGACCCGACTCACTCTTACCAGACCCTTTTACCATATGACCCAACCCAAATCCGACCCGCATAGGTTATGGAATTAATCTATATTGACCCGACCCGAGTTGACCCGACCCACTCTTACCAGACCCTTTTACCCGAATTGACAGCTCTAGCCACAAGGGCGGGATGAGAATCAATTCCAGAATCTCTTGAAATCGGGAGAGAAGCTCTAACCACTTGTGATGTCCCTTACAAAATTTGTTTATTGCTATAATAGAAAGTGTGGTTTATTTAAGTGTTGTTTCAAAGCAGAGTATCTCAATATAATTATATAAAGTACAACATTTTATTTGGAAAACCATAATTAAACTTGTTTATAAATTGAAATAACAATCATAGTACATAATGAATTGACCATTGAAACCCTCAGTTTTTTATATTTCAGCTGACAGTTATAAGCTTACTCGAACTTGAAACCCTCAATTGAAGATGGAGCAATCCATCTTTAAGAATTTGGTGTCTCCTTTTAGTCCCTTTCGCATCAAAGGTACAACAAGAACAATCAAATATCATAGAAATCAAGTATTTCCTTTCACTCTTCAAAAAATTACTCTTCTTTTCCTCTTCCTCTTCCTCTTCCGCGCCACGTATGATGCAAGTTTTATGGTTAATGTCAAACGTAAAATCCTCCATTCCTGGAGTGTCTACAAGAATGTGTAAAACATTGATTGAACCACCATCCGTATTCACAAATTTCTTAATAATACAAGATCTTGTCGAACCAATCATTAGTGGATTTATTTCACAATTTGATGGAGTCAAAGGGTCTGAAAGAAATACAAATATCATATTAGAAATATAATATATATAAATAAATCAAATTAAAAAAAAAAAAAAATCAAAGTAATTTTACTTACTTTCATCAAGACTTGTAGAATCCAATTTACCTAAAATGAAAATATGGATCAATAAACACTTATTTTTAAATAATTACTCTAACGACCTGTTCACAATTACTAAACTGAATTAAAATGAATATTTTATGGGAAAAGCAAATTAGGAGCTGAACTTAACTAATTGTAGCCGAACTAAATTAAGCTGAAATAAATAGGCCCTAATTTGAAGAAAAAAAAAAATTATGTATGTATTCTATTTTCTTACCAAAAATTAGATGATCATCAAATTGATCGACAGCTTTCCCACCTTATAATTAGAAAAAAGAAAATTAAATTAAATTTAGAGTTTATATATGTTGTAAATAGAATGAAATAAAGCACAATAATACCTCTATATTTGAGGATTTGAAGACTCCCTTGTGTCTTAGGAAAGACAAACCTCAAAGAGCCATTAACAAGAGAATGCTTCATTTGAATATCACCCAAATTTGTATCAAGATTTATAACACTTGCATATGCTCTTATGCGTTCAGGAAACTCTTTTATTGATGGAACTTTACCACAAAAACGAATTTGATTTTTCTCCAAATCTTGAGTTATTGTTAACCCATTTTTCGAAACACCGGGCATATCAATTCGAACATGATAGTCTGTATCGATTTGTTTCTCTTCGTAGGCGCCTTTAGGTGAATCATCGTTCACTACTTGGAATGGATGGTTTGGCACTTTAAAACAAAAATAAAACTCGCATGAATTTAGGATAAAGAAAAAACGACAATGAAAATGGAGAAAAAACCTAAAAAAAAAAAAAAAGAATTTTATTGAACCGAACTTATTTTTACTGAACTGAAATTATTTTTACTAAACTGAAATTAATTTTACTGAACTGAATTATTTTTACTGAACTGAAATTATTTTTACTAAATATTATTTTTTTTAAGGTGAAGAGAACAGGGCCTTAGTTTAATTTATTTATTTCTAAAAATTAAGTCATAATTTTAAAAGTATGCCATTTTAAAAAGATAGAGCTTTGGCTTTGTTTCAAAAATAAAAATAAAAAATAAATAAATAGAGCTTTTGACTTTTTTTACAAAATAAATAAATAGATCTTTGACTGATCAGTATCAAACTAATTGATAGATTGAGTTAACAAATTAGCTACAATTTATAACTAACATAAAACAAAGAGGGATATATATCTATATCCTTAAGAATAGGGAGGAAAACCATTTACAAGGAAATCAACAAAAATGTAATTAGTTAAGTATGATATGCATTACAATAAACCAATGTTCGTTCTTATTATTATATTGCATCGTACACTCAAGTTTAATTTTTACCAAATATGGAGTAGTAACGTACATTTCTTTTCTTATGAAATATACACCATTAATTTTTAGAAACTCAAGCACCTGGAAAACAGTTACAAAGTACTACTAACATATTCATGGAAACTAGTCAAAGACCATATCAACACATCAAAGCATAAACCAATTGAAAGAATAATCCACCAAATTAAAACCTATTAATTCATCACAAATTCAGAATAATTAATTGTAAATAAAAATTGTTGAGCAAAATGAATGAATTATTACCTTGGTTATCTGAAGGAGGAATTAGAGTCTTGTTAGTGTTACTGTCATGAGACATGTTGAATCACTGAATTTCTTTTTTAGGGTTTTGACTCTTTATACGGTTATATATTACGCTTTTTATAGATTACAGATACTCTGAATAATAAAAGATATACACAATATTTATTTTATCTTTAATTTTTTTAATAGCGATATACGCCAGTTTTGAAATGCACAATTTTTTGTTGTTGTTGTTGTTTTTAAATTGAAAACGTAACAATATAATCTATATCAAATTCGAAATTTCCTATAATTTAGGGTTAGTTGTTCATTAAATTATTAAAAATTATAGAATATTTTACTAGTGATATTAGGGTAATACAACAAATTTATATATTTGGGTTGAGTTCGAACCGATAGATGTTGGGTTTAATAATTTTGGGTGGGATTCGTATTACGTAAGTTGTTGTATCAGTCGGATTAGAAATACTCAAATATTTAACATGGCTATATATTTTTCTTACTATAGTATAAACTTTATCAAATTCTAAAAGTAAATATTAATTAAAAGAGTTAAGCACACAATTAGGTACTCAATTCTTAAAAATTTCACATTTTAGGTACTCAATTATTTTTATTTTGCTTTTGGGTACTGAGTTAAGAATTCAGGTGAAAAAAATTAAATCAACCAAAGAATTGAGTACCTTGGGTTAAAGAATTTAGTACCCTTGGTTAAGTATGTGGGCCCCACCCGATTAAAAAATTCGCGGGTCAACCCATTTTTTTTCCCTTTCTATTTCTTTATTCCCCTTTTTGCGAGTTAATTTTTTCCCTTTTCTGGAAATTTGTTGCGCACTCCATGACTGTCGAAGAACAACGACACCAGAAGCTTTCTTTGTGCTCGAATCTGGTGAAAACGACACCAAAAGCCGCCATTTTTTTGAGGTAAGCTCAATTTCTCATCATTTATGTGTGAATTTTATATAAATTTTGGATTTTTTGCCCCTTCAATTGGTGCTTGTAATGCAGAAGATCATGCCATGTTTTTTTGCCTCAAATATGCGTATGATGCTGGGCTTAGGAGATTGAAGGCCTCTTCGGATTGCCTTCATCTAATCAACTTGTTGCTGTCTGTTTGATGTTCTAAGCATGGCTAGTTTGTTTGATGTTTGTTGCTTTTCTTTTCAGTCTAGAACTTGTAATAAGGTAGCTGTGGATGATATTCTAAGCAAAACTTTCCCTCAATTTGATTGAGGAGCAGCTGTGGATGGAGGACTGCCCATCTGTTTCTTTTAATCGAATGCCTGCAGGTTTACACTAAGAAAATTTTTTGATGAATTTTCTTACTGTTTTTAATGAATTTTCTGTCAGGTTCATGCCTCTTTAAATAGAGAAACCAACGGCTAGTTTCTTAGTCTAATTTAATACAATTTTTTTTTATAAATATTAATTTTTTAATCAGGTGGGGCCCACATACTTGACCAAGGGTACTAAATTCTTTAACTCAAGGTACTCAATTCTTTGGCTGATTTAATTTTTTTGGCCTGAATTCTTAACTCAGTACCCAAAAGCAAAATAAAAATAATTGAGTACCTAAAAGGTGAAATTTTAAAGAATTGAGTACCTAATTGTGTGCTTAACTCTAATTAAAATAATCAATTGTTTAATACTTTGTTGATAATAACCTTTTGATTAACTTAGAATAAGCTCAAGGTCCCCAACAATACATTTGATTATGAACTTAGAATAACCCCACTTTTTTTTCTATTTTTTTTTTCACATTATTCTTATTAACAACGATGTAAAATCCCATGTATCTTAGTTTACTCCAACAATACATTTGATTATGTCTTACAGCTTAATTTATTGGGAAATTCTCACTAGTAACCACTAACTTTTATTTTTTCTCAGTGGTAAATTGTAAAACTTTTGATTATTAATGGTAATCACCAATTAATAATACTAAACAAATGGTAACATTAATGATAATAAAACATCATTAAACAATTAACTATGGTTAATCTTAGGTTAAGTTACAATAGATTTACATTAATACCCTTCAAATTATTTTAAAAAAAAAACAAAAAAAAATTCCAAACCCCTCCCATCCACCAGCCAACCGCCAGCTCCCCTCCTTTGCCGGCGCTCAGCTCGGCTCGGCTGACGGTGTCTCGACACCTTCCCCCATCGGAGACTCCACCACCGACACCTGAATCCCAAAACGAGCACCCCTCCCCCTGTTCTCGACCCACCCTCTTTCTCCTCTCATCACCACCAAAACCGCTTCTCAGGGACGCCGGAATCAGCCACCTTCCTTGCTCGATTCCCTCTGAAATCCTTCCCCGATTCCCTTTCTTTCCCCGATTCCATCTCCTTCGCCGATTCCCTCACTTTCCCCCGATTTTTGGTTGAAATTTCAATGGTTTTGGGGTGAAATTACCAGCTATTCGAATCGTTATTTGCATAATTGAGGGTATTTTAGGGGGTTTTGGGTCGATTTTGCTCGAAAAGAGGGGTTATGGCTTAGATTTGCTCGAATATGGGGGGTTTTGGCTTACATTTGCTAAAAAAATGAGGTGTTTATGCTTAGATTTGCTCTAGAATAGGGGTTTTTGCTTGGTTTTGCCGTTCGTGTTGGCCGTCCGGAGGTGGGGCAGGCTCAACGCCGATCGACAGAGGGAGGAGGTGGCTGGTGGCTGGATGAGTGGGGGGAGGAGGTCCGTTGGGGCGGGGGATGCGGCGGCTGCTGGCCGGAGGTGTAGCGGGGAGGAGGAAAGATTAAGGAAGAAGAAAGGTTTTCAAAAAATAGGATGAAGAAAAAATTGGTTAGGGGTAACTGTGTCTTTTTGCATCTAATATCTAAACCATAGTTAAGGAATTAACAAATTGCTTAAGTTAAGTTACCATTTGCTTAATAATATTAATTGGAGATTACCATTGATAATCAAAAGTTTCAGACTTTACCACTGAGAAAAAATAAAAGTTGGAGGTTACCAGAGAGAATTTCCCTAATTTATTTTATTGGGCACTTATTAATTTTTTTAGCATGTAAAAAAATTCCTCTCTTCTACAAACACCTCCCCACTTTGGCACTTTCCTATCTCTTCATCACAATTTCACGAGGATAAAAGATTACTATTTTATCTTTTTTTACGGTTGTGGAAAAAGCTTTTTATATATATAAAAAAAATCAAATAAATGTCCTAATATCCTTCGATTTATGAAATAATTCTTAAACTAATCACTTACACTTTCCTAATTAACCCACTTTAAATTTACAAATTACACCCTAATTACACTCCTTAATACAATACAATTTCAATAACTCTATACTTCTCATGCAAATAATAATCAAACTCCTATACATAAACGGATAAACCATATTGTACGTATGTATATATAGACTTTCACCTCTATTTACTTTCGTTCTTACAATTTCATTAAAAAATAATAAAAACTGTTTTTGCAAATTCAAATTCAAAGAATGGAGAATAATAATGATGACTTGTTAACCAAAGAAGAATATAGAGATATAAGGAAAATGGAGAATAATTTAAGTTCATTGGATTTGTTAGCATTGGTTGCTGAGAAAGCTTCTCAAAAATTAGAAAGAAAAGAAAAAAAGGATTGTATTTGTGAAACTTGTATTAGAAAACACCAGCAACCCCTTAGCGACTCCGTCAACGTTGCCTCCTCTTCCTCTGTCCATACTAAACAAGAACACGAAGCGGGTGGTCCTTCAAAGCGGACAACAAGATTAACTATTCGATGTTCACTACCACCAACACGCGATGAATAATTTTATGTGATGATGTAGTTGGGGTGGCTATGCCACGTTTTATTCCCCTTAGTTTTTATTTGCTTGTTTTATTTTTGTTTCTCGGGGCTTCCATGAATAATACGGATAGTTTTTTTAAATTACGTGAGGTACAAGTTCCTTAATTTGTCCTAATTTCCTAAACAAAGACATTCATTTGGTTTCTTAATTTTTTTCTATTTGTTTTGTCGTTGGTTCATATAATTAACATTTAATTATTATTTTTTTTAAAAAATATTTTTGATTTCATTATACCTCTTATATGTTATTAGAGCTTGCAATCTCTGACACGACATGATAACACGATCGAAACTAACACGAACAAGAAGTTACTATGAGAAAAAACGAAGTCGACACGACACAAAACCAACCCAAATACGACCCGTTTAGATAAAGTTGGTCAAATTATTCAATCATCTTACCTTTTACATAGTTTTTAATAGCTCATATTTTGTGAACAAAACGAAATTGACACGACACCAAACGCGAACAAGACATGACTTTTTATTGCCATATAACGCTATAAATTTTTAATCTATATGTCAAATTTTAAAATATATTGTTGATACAAAATTAGTTAGGAATTGATATACTTTTATGACGATTTGCTATCTAGTATGCATGTAATGACTAATAATAATTTTGGTGGAAATGTTTGATTTAATACATTAAAAAATTAAAAATTAGCAAAAAAATAAATTAAATATAATAAATGTTCAAACCCCGTTGGGATGACCTGAACCCAAAACTTTGGGCTAGGGTTGAACATTTCTTGACTCGTAACCTCAAGTGACCCAATCCGAGATGACTCATGACCAGACCCTAATTGACAGGTCTAGTTAGTAAAAAAAATTCTATTAGATTGTGAAGTATACGTAGTATTATTTTAACCGATTAATTTATACGAAGTATTATGAATGGATGTTTTATGTTTGAGCTACTTCCATAAAACTCTAAAGTAACAATTTTATCCTAAACTATTTATATCTATCCAACGTAGTACGACACTGGAACAACGCAAGTCATAACCTCATAACCCAGTACCTAAAAGCACTATTATAATAACAAAGTAAATAAACAAATAAAAAAAACTTTTCGGAAACAAAATTTAATGATATGCAATTTCCAAAAAGTTAACAGCCTTTTACTTTTACAGATCATAATGATATCTAGATGCAGACATGATGTAGATCAGTACATGTGTTACAGAAAGCCACACCAAAGCAAGTTTTACTGTACTCTTGCTTTGTGCATGAAATACGAGTGACTCGGTACAAGATCAGGTGGCTTGATTTATAATTGTATAGTTGTATTACGCTAAAAATATAATACAGAGTACATTGACATTGTCTTGCGCGATGCACTTGTTCATGATCATGCAATAATGTGATGATTCCAACGAGGCAATTTTCGATCAATAAATCTGTCTTCAAGTGCCAAAATTGCTGGAATGAGCTTCCACAGGGAATCCAGCACTTTAAATATGCGCTGTTGAATGTTAGTAGTCTATAAAGAGTTCAGGGAGACCAAGCCTTTTACCATACTGAATTCCTAACCAGCTGACAATCGAAAAGTATGCCATAAGGAAAAATATCCGAGAAAAAATCACCCGATGTATCAGTGAGGTTACCATTACTACTGCAGCTCTAGGAATCAAACATAACAATCTACTACAGAGAGTAAACAAGGCAAAGGAAATCATGGCGCTGAGAAAACCACTAATGACACCTAGTATCACTCCCCATCTCATTAGCTTAGTTTTTAGTTGACCAGATAACCAGGACTGCATCATCTTTGTCAGCCTGTGGTGACAAGAAACGTAGAAGATAAATCAGTATCCACAATTAAAACAACTAAACAAGTCCACGACTGAAAACAAGTCCCAAAAACAAAATAATGTCATGTTATTGTCAGTGGTATACTGGTATGTTGAGAAACCATATAGATTTAATGGTAGATCATAAATAGGTTCATGAAATTGGAATGTCACATCCAAAATCAACTATAGTCAACCAACATATTACTGGTGAAATCATAGGATAGCAGAATCATTGTTATACTGAGAGTAGTACAGATGAAACTAAAAGAAATCAAAGTTTAAATTTAGAAAATCAAGGAATATACTCACAGTATGGAGTATCTTCTCATCATCTCAAACAAAGATGGATCCTTTGCTTGGCAACCAAAGTGACTGTCTTGAAATATCTCAACTTTTGATCGCCCGGAGGTATACCAGCAGTCATAGGTTTTATTCACCTAATCCACCACATAAGAATAGAAATTTATTACAAATCAATGTGCAATATGGATAGTTATTGTTTCCAGTACTCAGTCAGCCTAATGTAAAACATTTGGCCTTTAGGTCTATAGGAACTGGCATAAGCATCCATATAACCTCAAATGAGGCCATATCTTAAAATTGCTTCAGACCATATATTCAAGCAAGTTCATCTGCTTCACATTTTTATTCCACTGTTTTCCAATGCTCATTCTTTGTCTTGCTACTCATTTACATTTCCGAAGTGATAAGCAATCAGAATGTAAAATTCTTGCAAATAACCAAGGAGTCAATCTAGGAACCTTCCACTTTAGGACTCCAAGTCTCCAACAGTACAGTCTCCAAAGTTGAGGCCATTTTTCCAAATGTAGTAATAAAGAAGTGCTCAGAGTATTTTGTCATGACACCTTTTCATCTTCATAATATAAGAAAATAATGCCAAATTTCTCCTTAGTCCCTTTCATCTAGATGATCATTTGCTAATAAATATCAAGTCATTTCCTACATTTTTAATCCACACATAATAAAAAGGGCCATTGCTTTATAGGAACGGGTTAATCTAAGCTTGATGACAAACCATAAAAATCAAGATTATTCCAGTAAAACCAATAATGAATTATGTAGGATTGTAGGTAGATATAAATTCAAGCATTGAAAAAATGGTTGTAGGAGAGAACCAACTATCATATAGGCTTATAAAAGACAGCTGAACCAGAAACCAATAGCAATTACCTTCAGCAAATGCTTAGTCAGCCAAGCAGTAGAAAAATTAGGCCGACAATCACTAGGGAGAGCTTCCTGCGGAGCTTCTGCCAGACCAAGTAACGTCTGACCTGAGAACTGGTCTTTGTATTCCACCTATTATAATGAAGCCGGATTATTGATAGAGAAATACAAATAACTGAATTGGTGAAACATAACTGATCAGTTAAACAATGAAAGTGAAGTATACAATAACTTTCCCGCTACCTCAAGTTCTAAATGGAGTAGCTGTTCTGACAGTTAAATGATTGTCAGAAGATCTACAAGTAAGTTCCATCAAATCAGTTAGCCATGTAGTATCAGCAAATTTACTTACTATACTATTTCAATTCTCCGCCATTTTCCAAGGGGTAAAATAAGGTGACATCACACAGCCAGACAATAAAGCATCAGCGTTTAAAAGTAAGTACAAAGCATAATCATCATATTCATCAACAATTCTATAACTCTAGTCTCTATCCCTGCACAAGAATTCTGGTACTCAAACGGCCAAAATTTCAAGTTTTTAACCCACAGCACCAGCTAGAAGTCCTGTTCTAGTGATAATTATAAATCTGCAAGAGATCCCTATGCAATTATCTATTCTATCCAACCAACTATGATTAATGCAGCATTGCTATTAATCATACCGCTTTCAAGTACAATTTCAAAATTTCCTTCCTCGGTATAGTTGCATCTCATATTGTCACCTTATATAGCTATTGCATAAACCTTTTCTTTATTCTCCTTTTCTCAACCCCAATGAATATATGTGGCCTTCTCTCATCCCAAAAAAGGCAGTAAACAGGATTACAGGAAGCATAAAACAGAAAGGCCCTTATTCTATATTTATCATCCTCTTTCTCTGGAATCTGCGTGGTTGGAAAAGATAGGCAGAACAGATACAACTGCAACCATACAGACTACTTCAGGGAACAACATAAAGGTGGTCTCACAATTCACAAGCTCATCGGGTATGACAACCACGGAAGATAGTGCTTCCCCCGATCATTTAGATATGTAAAGGTGAATGATGATCTACTACTACTAGTAGTCATCATAGGACCTAGATGTAAAAGCTCACACAGCACACTAGCATAAGCACAGAGCAGTTTGGCGAAAGTACCAGTTTAATAATTTATGGAGATTCACCTTAGGAATTAGAAGAAAAGGCAAGCAAGCAGTTGGTTAAAGATTCATTCCAAAACTTGAAGAGTCAACTCTGGAACTGCTGCAAAAACCAAGCAAGCAGTGATTTTAAAGTCAATGTGGGATATCGTCTGAATACCTCATATTAATAGTCACAGACTCACAGGTTATGTCCACGCGGTAGTAAGAACCTTGTTAGAATGCAAGAACCGACTCATACACAGAAGAGCTATGTTAGTTTGACTCACAAAGACTGTCAGACTGGTACTCCATTTAACATGGTTAAGGCAAGGACACAACAAGTTAGGTGAAAATTCCAAGATATATAGCTAACAAGTTACAAGACCATCTCAATTTATTTGCTTTGAGAAGTCACTGATGACTAACAGAACAATGATTTGGATAATAATAAGGACACAGAAGGTTCAACACAAATTGCGAAATGTTTCAGAAAGTAACAAGACCTTAAAAATAGAAGCCCAGTAGTAATCATAACGGCAACGAAATTTCCTTCTTTCAGATGGGTAAAATACTCGCTTGGCCTTATAATTTAGTAGCCCAAGTTCACATATTTTTGATGATCTCAAGTCAACACCTGCAAAAATAACTTAACACATCAATCTGCTCACACATTCAAAGATAACTGCAAACACATAGTACATCAGATTTATTTATTTAATTAATCACCTCAACCACGTCTTAACAAAGCATTTCACTTTCCAGCGATTTTATTAACATAGTTAACAGCCGTACAGCTCAGACACGACATTTCCGCTAACAAATTCTGTTCCTCCATCTCTATTGTTACTAGTTTACTTTTAGTTCCATTTCACTTTATTTTCTCAAAGCATATATATTATGAAAGATGGGTTCCCTTGAGCGGCCCTGAAGATTTGCTAAAGAGGATTATCGACAAGTAGAATGGCCATTTAGCAATGCACTTTGAGCCTAGGTATCTCTCTCTTCCTCTCTAAAAAGCAATCCACCTCAAAATACTTACAATTCACATCAAACATAAAAGTTACTTTTACTACCGGTACAATGTAAGTTCAAACCTTAGACTGACTCTACTATTAAGTATGAAATTTTCCAATAGCTAATCAATTATCATGAGAGAAACCTCAAGACAATCATCAATTACATTTCATATTCTTTACAGGTGTAAAGCACACACTAGTACATTACAACCAGGACAATGGCACCACACCAAGCAACGCAATAATCCACAGTAGCAATTGACTTGAGTTAGGTCTAACTTGCTAATATATAAGCATGTAAACACCCCCGAATCCCAACTCACCCTCCAATAAATCATCATACAACAACCAACAAGTAACGATCACAGAGAGCAATATCCATTATGGTCCTTATTCCACCTCATCAACCTTTAACTTCACACAAATAATCTTTAGATTTTCAGTAATGCAAAAGTTACTCAACCTTTTTTTTTAAACAAAAAACTCTTGCGCTTATATTGACTAGTTAGCCTTGAATTGGACTTTTTCAGAACAAACTTGTCCAATAATTAACTTATCTACTCGTATATATCTTCAACTGAACTTATTAAAATCCGAACTTATCGGCCCTGAAATGAACTTTGTCACCTTATTAAGCCCGAAACTCCATTTACAATGTGAACAAATATGGCCTTAACTTCTATTAAGCACCAACACGATCCCAATCCAAGAAATCCGGGCAATTCGAAACTCCACAACATATAGAATCCTCAAAATCATAATTTCAAAAAAAATAGTCAAGCCTAATTCAGCAATTTCACCAACAATCCATAATTCTGACTAGTAGTATACATCTATATTACAGAAATTTCAAACATGAAAATGAATTATACACATAATTAGTATACTACTTCAACCTAAAATCACTGAAACTTGAGATTTCAGCAAATCACTAGCAATCAAAAGATATACACTAACCTAACTTAACCTATATCACAAAAATTAATAATTGCACAAATTCATAAACAAATTAAAGCTAAAATCACAGAAACAAACATGATGAAAACCCTAAATTACTGGTGGAAAGTTTGAACTTACTGGTGGAAACGATTTTGCATTGAGAAGGAACAGAAATAGGAGGAGGAATTGAGAAATTGGAGAAGAGTAAAGCGAAGAAGCCGAAGGTATAGGAGAGAGAAAATATGCAGATGAACAGAAACCCTAATGCTATTGAACACCGTACTAGTACCATATGATGTGATGCTTTTGCTCTGGATTCATTTGATGATGTTGATTGTGATTCAGATGATGGTATTGTTGATGATGATGATGATGTTAATGGTGATTCGGATGATGTTGATGATGATGATGATGGTGAATCAGAGGATGATGAGGATGAAGATGAATCCATTAATGGAGAATTTTGGTTGGTCTGAATTACGATGAGTGGTGTTTAAAGGAACAACATTCAACAAATGCTGCAGATTATACCACTGCTAACTTACACTAGTACAGTACGAGTTGCTTTTTGGGGGTAAACTAGCTTTTTGGGAAAAATCAAGTTACAAATGATTTTGGCGCACCAATAAATGATTTCGGGACTTTTCTTGTTCTGATTGATTGAATTTAACTTATTAGAGCTGAATTGAACTAAACCGAACTAAATATTTTATGAGAGAAGGAAATTAAGATAAGAACTTAACAGAAATGAACTTATTGGAACTGAACTGAACTGAAGTGAACTTAAAATAAGTTGAAGAGAACATGCCCTTAGAACTTGTTCTCTTCAGCTGAAACAAGTAGATCTGGTATGATTTTATTAAGGTCTGGTTTGTTTTGGTCTGAAATTTTATTATCTAGTCTGATATGAACTGATTTAAGAATTTGACTAAACTTTAACTTTATTTTAATACTAATCTATAAATATGAACTAATTTTTTAAATATGGAAATTTCATAATATTTTTTTAGTACGCAATTAACGATATTTAACAATAAGTAAATGATAATTAAATGTTCTGATAATGTTTTTGGTCTGGTTTAATCTGATATGAATTTACTAAAGAATAAGTAATAAGTATTTTTAATAAACTGAAGAGAACAAATTTTTATTGTGAAAAAGCACGGTTTTATATGCACTTTGGATCACATGAAGGTGTGATCTGTGTATGCTCTGAGGGGTCCTTTTGATTCTACTCCATAATTAACAATTTTAGGGATTTTTTTTTTTTTTTCTCAAAAATGGTCTTGATTGGCTTATAGTGTAACATGTCTTGTTTTTGGTTAATTATAACTAAAAAATTTTAATCATCCACCACTCTAAACAACCACCCCACCTGATCCCTCTAGACTCCATTCTCTTTATTTTACAACAATAATTCATTTGACTTAAAATAATTGATATAGTCAAACTAAACACCCATAAATTTACTGTATGATTTCTATCGTTATTAATTGGTTATTAAAAGAAGCCTCACTTTTGACTTTTTATTATTCAAGCCTAGATTTTACTTTCGAACAAGTTTTGAATCAATCAAACAATTATAATATACAGGACTAAAGCAACTTATAATGAAGAGATGATGTCAACTACTTTTTAATTAAAGTTAATTAGTTGAATTTGGATAGTTGATTGATATAGCAGAGATGCTAACAATAGTATAATAATATGATTAGATTACAATTAGTAGTGAAGCCCACGTATAATGTACTATAATCTCGCTGACTAGTTAAATAAGGAGATCCTTAATTATATAATTGTACGTGTTGATATAATTTAAATGTCTAATAACTTGCATTAGTGTTATCACTACAAGAGAGATCGTGAAGAAGGAAGACATTTAGAGAGAAATGGGACGTGAAATGATTATTATGAGATCATCAAGCTTCAATTGTCTTTTGGTGGTGGTTTTAACAATGACAATCGCGATGAGTTTAACGTTTGTGGATGGATACTACGGATACAACGACTACAGTGCGCTGCCAAGTGCACCGCCGGGTGCACCAGTCTACAAGCCATCGACGGATTGGAATTACGCTCATGCTACGTTTTATGGGGATGAATCTGTCTCTGAGACAATGGGTTAGCTTTGCTTCTATATACTACAATATACTATTTTCCGTATCATACTCTGTGTTAATTAAAATTAACTGTGGATAATTCTCCTTTAGTATTAAATTTTACGTAGCTTAATTAGTTTCATCATCATCAAATCCATATTAATACATACCGAAATAAACTAAACAAAATCCCAATTCTTATTAGATATAATACAACTATTCTTGCTAATTTCAATTCGTCGAGGTTAAAGTAAGTAGATTAGCACCTTCTTCGATATTATTATTTTATTTACAAATCACATTAAGTAGTGTCATATTTATGTTTTTGAAGAACTTACACTAGTATATGGTCCATATTTATACATGTATGCAATTTCACATTTGAAATTTGAAATTAAAGCAAATTATTGTTAAACGGATGAATTGTCATGATCAATACCATCAAGAAAAAAAGGCAATGAAATAATACTACTCCGTATATTAATGTTGTTATTAGGTTAGTGATTACATATCCATAGTTAACATTTTAGGTCATTGATGATAAATTTAGACCATTATTTTTTTTGAATAGAATTTAGACCATTATTTTTTTTTAATAGAATTTAGACCATTATTTAAGTAAAACATATCAATCAACAATTTTTTTTCATAGGAAAATATAGCTAGTGATCGATCTTTTTCTTTTTTATTTTTGAATGAAGAATTAATTTAAACTGTTAAATTTATAAAAACAGGAGGAGCTTGTGGATACGGAAACTTGCATGATAACGGATATGGAATAGCAACAGCAGCAGTTAGCTCAGTGATGTTCAATAATGGAGAAATTTGTGGAGCTTGTTATGAGATAAAGTGTATCGAGTCAAAGTGGTGCTACAAAGATGGACCTATCATTAAGATTACGGCCACCAACCTCTGCCCTCCTAACTGGTACCAGTCCGCCGATGATGGTGGGTGGTGCAACCCGCCTCGCTCCCATTTCGATCTGTCTAAGCTTATGTTCATGAAGATTGCTGAATGGACTGCCGGCATTGTTCCCGTCCAATATAGAAGGTACAACCCGTTCCTCTATTCTTTTCACCTTAAATTAATTTGTTGAACTGCATTGCTAAAGTGAAACTTTTACTGAATTTTATTATTATTATTTTAAGGCCAGGTGAAGAAAGACCTAAGTGCGATTAAACTCTAACGACCTAATTAAGCTATTCCTCACTTCAAATACGTACAGTCTGATTTACTGTATTACTACCTCCGTTTTTTATTAGTTGACACGTTTTGACTTTAGCACTATTCAATTCACACACCTCCCTTTGACTATGTTTTGTGATTTCTATGTAAGGAAAAATATAGTCAAGTGGGATCTTGTTAGATTCGTCACTATGTACATTTTCATAATATCAACTTTTTATAATTTTTGCTTATCGGCAATTAAAGATGTTAATGATTTAATTTGTGCATTGACAAACGTGACTAAAGAAACGTGTCAAGTAAAAAGAAACGGAGGAAGTATATGTTATTGGTTTATTAATTATTGGTTCATTTAACGTTTTTGTAGGGTGCCATGTGTTAGGCAAGGAGGTATTAGATATCAATTCCAAGGGAACCCATATTGGCTACTAGTGTACGTTATGAACGTTGGAGGAAGTGGAGATGTAGAGAAAATGTGGGTAAAAGGGTCAAAAAGCACTGATTGGATTTGCATGACTCGTAACTGGGGAGCTTCTTTCCAAGTATTCTCCGAATTAGGAGGTCAATCTCTCTCTTTCAAGGTTAAGAATGGAGCTGGCCATACTCTTGTGGATTACGATGTCGCACCCGCTTACTGGTCTACGAGCCAAACTTACGAGGGAAAAATCAACTTTTATTAACCAACAGAACGTACGACTACTACATGATTTGGGATCGCCAAGTTATTTAAATTTTCAAGTAGTTATAAATTACTCATATAATTTAACAACATATATAGTGTTGTTGATTGCATGTTTTCTTTCCTCAAAATGCAATCAAAATTATATGTAATACTAAGTGTTACAAGAGGAGAATCCATCATGGGTTTGCAATTATATTCATGATGAATGAAATTGAGAAACGAAATTGTAAATGATGTGTTTCCTTATTACATCAAAAGTGATTAGGGTTGAGTTTGATTCATACAATTTTGACTTATTTGAAAGTATTTGAATTTATCATATCAACTCTGAACTAATTTTAACATTGCTTAAATAACTATCTAAACTTATTGCATTATTTGAAAATTAATGTAGCGATAATAATTTAACTAATTACTTAAGAACTTGTTTAACTACTGCGTAACCTGGACTTGTCGAACTTGTTTTAACTAACTTGAGCTTGTCAACAGTTTTTGCTCATATTATCACTTATCACTTATCCAACTTTTCCAAAATGCCTCATTTAAATTAATTTAAATGATCGATTACATTTAATCGATCAGAAGTTAAGTTGCTAACAATTCCAAAACGATTCAAATATTATTATGAGCATTTTGATGTAAAATCATTCACTTAATTGCCGCAAGGCACATCTATCTCTTTTGTCACACATTTGGTCGAGTAAATAATAATGCACCCATTTTTAATTGGTGTGTGCGTGCTACAATGATATTGAAATACAAAGTATTTCCTTTGTCGCCTAATATTTTTTTAATAATCAAAGAAAAAATAAAGAATGAAATTCAAAAGTAATTACCGGTTCCTTCTAGACTCTTCTCATAATGTATCCCGTTTTGAGAATCACCTTTTAAGATTTTAACCACGGTAATTCAAGCAAGTTGATCAATATCACCTTAATTATTACTTGTACATAATACTTAATTGTATAATTAGTTGACTTAGCAATTTGTATACGTTTTCAAACAGTTAAGTATACATGACATCCCAGCACGACGCAAAGAGTTAAGGTCGCTATCCATAGGACTGTCACCGGCCGATTGATTCAAAATTTCCACAAAATCTACATTTTAGACGGCTAAATTATACCTTCTCAATCAAGTGCATTGATAATTGATATCAACAATCGACCAAATTTAGTGGGGTTCATATTTCTTACAAAAATTATTATTATTATTATTTTTTTTTTTTTTTTTTTTTGAGGAAACAAAAATTATTATCTAGTTGCTTCTAATATACTACGTAGGTTTTTTAAAAAAAATTAATTTTATTTTTTATGAAGTCATCATTAGCCTTTTGTCTAATTTGTCGTTGTAATTAAAAATAACTCTAAATGTATCATTAATTAATAACCATATTATATTGATGAAGTGGAATAATTAAGGTACTTTTAACAGTTTAAGCCTTTATAAGTTCTAAATAAATAGATTTATCATTTATATGACATGTTCTGTTCACGTTATTTTCACTTATTTTAGGTCAGTTAAGTTCAGTTTATTAGGAAGAAAAATTAGTTCTGGTAAGGTTACCCACTTACCCTAATTCAAATTACAAGTAAAATAAGTTTTAATAAGTTTAGATAAGTTCAGGTAATTCAGATAAATAAAAAATCGTGTGAAAAGAACACACCCTAATTATTGCAAGATGTTACGTAATAATAGTGTCATAAGACTACAGAGTTCACACGAAGTATTAAAAATGAATGTAAAGATACGTGTAATTTTGTGTTGACTAAAAAAAAAATGTTATTTTCTGCGTAAAAAAAAAAAAATGTTATTCCAAGTTGTGAAGGTCACGTATAATGTACAAGCTTGTCGACCATTAAGAGTTAAGGAGCTCCTTATATATAAGCGTCCATGAAGTTTGACATTTATAACTAATAACGAGTTGTATAAGTGTAGCACTACTATTTTAGAGGAAAGATAAATAAAAAATACAAATGGGTCGTCAGATAAACTTCGTGGTGGTGGTGGTGATAGTAGCAACCATGACGATGAGATCGACAAACGCGGGTTACGGAGCGTACACGCCATCGACCTCCTACACGCCGTCGACCTCCTATTCACCAACAGAAATATGGCAATCAGGGCATGCTACGTTTTATGGGGATGAAAGTGGCTCTGAGACCATGGGTTAGTCTTATTTTTAACAACGTATTATTAAGCTTTCGTATTAAAACGTATATTGTATATTTGGTACAATTTTATTCGTCCAATAAAATGTTTGAGTTTATTGAAGATTTATCTCATACAATCATACAAACACGTAATTAATTATTGTATATATAATGTTATAAACATACTACGTATATAGATACACATATATAGTCGCATACATTAGTAGTATGGATCGCTCCTCACCTCATGTAAATGTGGCCTAAGCAATATTAATATAAATAAATGGGTGCTTTTTAAAAAAAAAAATATATATATATATCAACACTTTTACATTGTCAAATTTTGCATGATTCTATGAATAATAAAATGATGACCAAGAGCTAATTAATAATTTGGAGTATTGCAATAATGTTGATTAGTATATTTTGGTAAAGAATGAATGAATTGAGTAAAAGATGGTGATAAACAGGAGGAGCGTGTGGGTACGGAAACTTGCATGACAGCGGGTACGGATTCGAAACGGCAGCACTTAGCACGGTGTTGTTCAACAATGGTAACGCTTGTGGAACGTGTTACGAAATCAAGTGTGTCGAGTCAAAATGGTGCTTCACCAATGCACCTTCGATAAAGATCACGGCCACTAACCTCTGCCCTCCTAACTGGTACCAGGCTAGCGATGCCGGCGGGTGGTGCAACCCACCTCGCTCCCATTTCGACTTGTCTAAGCCCATGTTCATGAAGATTGCTGAATGGACTGCTGGCATCGTTCCCGTCAGCTATAGAAAGTATGTTTTCAATTCCTCCATTTCATATTATTTTTTCTTCATTTTTTATTTATTTCATACAACGTGTTCATGTGGCCGGCTAACACATATCAAAACACTAACCGGGTAACTCCTGACCAACTGACCAAGTATCCTTGACTGATCAAGTAACACTTGATTTGATGTCACCCATGACGGATTAAGTAACCCTTGACCAAGTAATTACCCCTGACTAATCGAGTAACTAACGCTTTAATATGTAACCCCTAACAAAGTAATCTTTGTCACACTATTGTATGACCAGCCACATATGAAAGTTTGTGTATTCCATATTTCCATATCATATGAAAAATACTAATAAACCGTAACATATATATGTGATTAAATCCAGATGTATTCATGTATATTTGCGGCCTATTAATAATCGATGTAAAATTGATTTATATGCAGGGTATCATGTGGAAGGACAGGAGGAATTAGATTTCAATTCCAAGGGAATCCATATTGGCTACTAGTGTCCGTGATAAACGTAGGAGGAGATGGAGATATATCCCAAATGTGGGTGAAAGGTACCGAAACTGATTGGGTTAGCATGAGCCGTAATTGGGGAGCTTCTTTCCAAGCATTCTCCAAATTAGGAGGCCAACCTCTTTCTTTCAAGCTACAAAATGCAGCTGGACAAATTGTTATAGCTTATAATGTTTGCCCTACTTATTGGTCTAATGGGCTAACTTATGAATCCAATACCAATTTTTATTAACCAACAACTAACCTAACCAGATAAATAATGATCGATGATTTAGGACCGTCACATTATTTACGGCTGGTAGTCTTAGAGAATTGTTCACTTTTGGAATTGTAGCAATTTTTAACTATTGCTTCTTACATATGTATGTAGCATTCTTTAATTTATCTATATAATTGAAGAAAGTCGGCTACTCATTATGTCCTTGCGTGTTTTTATCGAATCCAAACATTTTGCCCTTTATTCATGATTCAAATTATTAACTGTATACTACTTATAATTATCCTCTTAGTAAGCAGTAATAAATACTCAATAGAGATGGATTAGGTGTCTAAAAGACGTACTTCTAATGAATAAGGTTAGCAAGGCTCGCTCTTGCATTCAAGCATTCGACAACTTAAGTGCATTTACTTACGTCCAATAATAGTCGATGCTTATTTTTTTTTTTAAAAAAAAAGTCTTACATGATTCATATGTATTAACCAAATGGAGATCTCAATTCAAGGTCTAGCACAAGATATCTCAGCTACCAAAAAATACCAATAATATTACGCACGATCAAATTAACTTAGTGCTTAGACACTGATCGAAGAGGTTTTCCATGAAATCAGCCCCCAAGGCCCGGCCCCCTACATGGCTACATGCATATTATATATTAGTGGTTGTATGTGTTTTGAGTTTTGACATTAAATACAACCTTAAATCCTTAATTATAATTCTTAATTCTCATTAAATTGATTATTTAATACTCAAATTAAAACATGTGGCAATAAAAACAGGTAGTCATATATTCATATGACATTGACGGTTATAAAGTATATACAAACTACTATACAATTATAACCTTTCTTTTACACGATATATAAAGGACTACATCTGCGTTACTAATCTTAAAACTATATGACCTACTATTAAAATTTATTTTACTTGAAAAATGAACTTGAATAACGCTTACTTTCCCTTATCAAAACATTTCAATTATTTTTCCTATATCTTACAATATCAAATTTATTAACTCTTTTTTGGAATTATTTTATTTGTTTGAAACAAAACAAATTGAAATATAGTGAAATTCCATGTCCCGACTTTAGTGGGGGCTCATAAAGGGATTAAATTATTACTGAGTTTTATATTCATCAACTTAATTAGGCAAATTGAAGTAGAATATAGAGAATTAATAGAGTAGTAGGCACTAGGCAGTAGCTGAAAATATATACGTAATAAGCACCTCAATTAATTTAATTAAGTCACTTTAATCTCCTTAAATTATATGGTTCTTATAAGATTTGAACTCGCAACCTCAAATTAAAACTCCAATGTGTTAATCACTAAGCTAATACCATATTACATATCATGCAATAAAACTTAAATATTAATAAAAAAAATTATCATGAAAATAATTGAGTAATTCGGGGCATCGTCCGGGCCTAACACTAATTATGATTTATATGGTGTCTAAAATGTATTGTCAAACATACTCAGTCTTGTAAAGTTGTAATTACTATACATGAGACATTAAACTTTTCCAATAAAGTTGTAATTACTATACATGAGACATTAAATTTTCCAATAAAAAGTTATTAAAGCCTTGCTTGTATGTTGGTAATAACTAATAAGTTTTAATGAGATTAAGGTCTATATATATGCTAGATTATTCCTAAACCTTAAGTATTACTTGTATATATATTACATCTAATGAATATTATGATACAACGTGTAAATTTGTCTGGACTAGCGAATGAAAGAAAAAGTATTATTCCAAGTTGTGAAGGTCACGTATAATGCATAAACTTGTCCACCAATTGGAGCTTATTAGGAGCTTCTTATATATGTTTGTTCATGCACTTTGACATTTATAACAAACAATTTACAAAAATAGCACTAAATAAAAACAAACAAAAAAATGGGTCGTGAGAAGTTGATGATGAGAGTAAATTTTGAAAGCTTCAACCTCATGGTGGTGGTGGTGGTCTTGGCGACGATGACAACAAAATTGGCCGTCGTGGATGGGTCTTATGGCCGGTCCTATGGCCACAATAAACATAGATGGTACACGTCGCCGTCTACCTCATACACTCCATCAACCTCCTACACGCCGTCAACCTCCGATATGCCATCGGCCTCTGACACTCCATCGGCCTCCTACACGCCATGGACCTCAGACGCACCGTATACGGACACACCGTCGACATCTGATATTCCCTCAACCTCTGACGTCGTACCGTCAACCTCGTACTCGTCATCGTCATCGTCAGCATGGCAATTAGCTCATGCTACGTTTTATGGGGATGAAACTGCTTCCGAGACCATGGGTTAGTTTTGCTTCCATTTATTATATATGCCTTCATATTTTATACTCCATATAACTATAACAGAAAGACTTTTTGATGGCTACATACACAAAATTTATAGCTATTGTAAAATTAAAAGCTTGAAATTTAAAGAGGTTATATAATCTTGTCTATTGTTATATGATCATATAACACAAAGGGCATGCAAGTATTACGGACTACATTGAAATTTTTTCTGTGGAGGCGGATGCACCATGCTTGGTGCATCCAGTGTTCTTTAAAAAAAAAGGCGGAATGAACATTTAGCTATTCAGTAAAGAACATATAGTTGTTTTGTAAAGAACATATAGCTATTTTATAAAGAACATCCAGTTTTATATGTTTTTTTGTAAATCTAAAGAACATTTGTAATATTAGTAAAGAACATGATAATATTAAAGAACATTATTCATATAGTATATGTACATTTCGTATAAATGATCATGTATGTATATGAAAATGTACATTTTACTGTATTATAATGTACATTGTATTATATTCTAATGAACATATATGTTACAATGTTGGTTACATGTTTTATGTACATTGTATTATTTGCATCATATAAGTATATGAAAAAAGAACATTTTACTGTATTTTAATGTACATTGTATTATTTGAATCAACAACTTTTTCTAAATTTGTCTATTTGCTTGCTTTCTTCTTCCAAAATATATTAATCGGTTGATCTTTTTCAAGAATTTCATTTTATTTCTCATTGCAACAACAAAATTATATCAAAATCGCAATTAATTTTCAATAAAATCAAATATTACAATTTTCAATCAAATTTATAAAAAACAAACACTCAAACTCAAAATAAACAAGTATGAATGTCAAATAAACAAGTATAAATGTCGAATTTGGTCTTACCTTTCGTTTTTATTTGTCATCTTGAACAATTTTGGGCTCAAAATTTCGAATTTCTTGAAATTTTGTTTGAGGTGAGGAATTTTGGTAAAAAAAAATTGAAATGATTTGTAATTAATGTATGGTAAAAAAAAATTAATTATAGTACTATTTATCTAATTCATTATACAAAATTTCTTTTAAAAAAATATATATACAAAATTGTTGTATAAAAAACTGATGTACATTACAAATGAACACTATGTTCTTTTATGTATATGTCCATGTACATTATAAATGACTACTATGTTCTTTTATATGACCATGTTCATTAGTATATATCGGAATGTTCATTCCGCCTTTTTGTATTTTGGAGCGGATGTACCATGTGGATCGTGCATCCGCCTCCACGAACCAAGTATTACGGACTACATACCTATGTTACCTTTGTCAGTCTGTCTCATACTTCGTATATTTTATGTGCAACTTTTAAACATTATTTATGATAAATAAAAATATAATTAAATTTGATTATGAGCAGGAGGGGCGTGTGGATACGGAAACTTGCACGATAGTGGGTACGGATTTGAAACAGCAGCACTTAGCACGGTAATGTTCAACAATGGGAAAGCTTGTGGGGCTTGTTACGAGATCAAATGTGTCGAGTCAAAATGGTGCTTCGCCAACGCACCTTCCATTAAGATCACAGCCACCAACCTCTGCCCTCCTAACTGGTACCAGGCCAGCGATGCCGGCGGGTGGTGCAACCCACCTCGCTCCCATTTTGACTTGTCTAAGCCCATGTTCATGAAGATTGCCGAATGGACTGCCGGCATTGTCCCCGTCAATTATAGAAAGTATGTATACAATCCTCTATTCTACTAAACATCCCTAATAGTGGACTTTTTTTTTTTGGTACTATTAGGAGGCATTAAAGAAGTTTAGGTGCCACGTGGCGCGTTCTTACAAGATTTGAACCAACAACCTCAAGTTTAAACTCTAACGTTTTAGCCACTAAGCTATTACCATATTTCATGTCATTCAATAAAAATTTATTACTAATAAAGATTTTTATCATGGAAATAATGCAGTAACTCGGGGCATCGTTCGAGCCTAACACTAATGATCTTTTACTAATGTGCGGATTTGACATTGTTGCAGGGTGTCGTGTGGAAGGCAAGGAGGAATTAGATTTCAATTCCAAGGGAACCCATATTGGTTGCTAGTGGTTGTGTTGAACGTGGGAGGAGATGGAGATGTATCCGAAATGTGGGTAAAAGGTGCTCAAACAGATTGGATTAGCATGAGCCGAAATTGGGGAGCCTCTTTCCAAGCATTCTCCAAATTAGGAGGCCAACCTCTCTCTTTCAAACTCCAAAATGCAGTCGGAGAAATTGTTTATGCTTATAATGTTTGCCCTACTTATTGGTCTACAGGGCAAACTTACGAAGCCAATACAAATTTTATAAACTAATACACTAATTATTCCTAAAAATTACATGATATAGGTCATTCACGTTTTACGAGTGTAGTCCTAGACAATTGTTCACGTATGGAGTTGTAACAATTGTTTATTGCATCTTATATATGTAGCACATTCTTTAATTTCCCTATGTAGTTGAAGAAGGCTGGCTACTCATCATGTTCTTGCGTGTTTTTAATGAATCCATACAATTAACACTTTATTCATATTCTTTATATCAATTATTCTACAAATTTTGCCTTATATATTACTCCATCCTTACCCAAATCTATTAATAATTTTGGGGGGTGTGTGTGTTTTTAATGGATCAATATGGCACGACTTAAGTCCCACACCCACCAAGACAGCAGCAACGTCAATTGGGCACTAGGCAACAATTCGAGCCAAGGGAGATGCCCATGGATGCTAGGAAGCACCTTCCCCCTAAAGAGCTTTATGGCGCTAAGGGGCAATTTTCCTAGTGAAAACCTGATTGACAGTAACACAATAATGAGTTATTTGGGGACCAATTAAATGAAGCCCAAATGAGCCCAAACTTCAACGGTCCACCGTTTTTGGACCCATGGAAGACATTGGTGCTGTCGAATTTCCGAGGAGATCAGAAGTCCGAAACATTCCAGAATGTGCTAGGAGTCTCGAGATTCGTCCGGATGCTTCTACAACTTTCTAGGATACCCTTGTACATTCTTGTAGTTCTAGAACATTGTAAACTACTCCAAAATGTTGTACATAAGAGGTGTAACAAAAATTTGTATAGAAGTCTCTAGAAAGCTAGGCTTCTAGGACCTTCCATTTGAGGAGGTTAGAACTTTCTAAAGTAGAATTCTTTAGGCCTTGGTAACACTATACATAGGGAGCTTCCCCCTCATTTGTACACTACAAGAAAAATGTCTTTTCGTAGCGATTATTTCGTAGTGATTGTACATTCGCTACAATATGCAAGTCTATTTGTGAATTAATTAAGGAAGTCGTATCATTTTACAATCGCCATGGTTTTCCCATATAAAATCGATACGGAAAACATAATAATACATATCCACACTATTTTTACACATTTATATAATTTTGAGAAATCGTATCATTTACAATCGCCACTAAATCCTAAAAATCGATACGAAAAGCCTTTTCAACACTAGATATATAAATATTGTTTGACAAAGAATACATAAAATATGTCATAGCTTATTAATTGGTGAAACATTTAATATAAGCTTTTGAGGTTCGTTTCCACATATTGTACCAAGAAAAAAACCAAAATAGCATAGACAACCATGATTAGTTGATCAGAACTCAAATTTTTGATAAAAATGTACTCTTAATTACTTAATTTGCATTGCTAATCTTCGCATATATATGATCACACATCACTTTTGAGATCTCATTACCAATGACGAATATTAACTTAATTCGAATTAATCTAGCAATGTCGATTTAATTATGAACACAAATTTATGATTCAAGTTTAGAAAAAAAATCCTAATAACCTAAAAAAAAAATCTAGTTGTCGTTTGAATGACGAAAAAAACATTGGTTAAAAATATCTTATGTGAAATACTTGTAAAATAAAAAGCAAGTGAAACCCAAACTGAAATATAACGATTAAAGAAGGCCATGAGCCTGGTGGCACGGGCCCGACACGGCAGGACCACCGGCCCATTTACGCTACAAACTTCATTTCACGTTTAAAACTTAGGTGATTGTTCAAATTTTTAGACTAAATGTTCAAAATTTGTAATTGTTCAGATTTTTTTAATAAATATTCAAAAATATATGCATACTATATCACAATTGTTCAGATATTTTTACAAAATGTTCAAAATTTGCGATGTTTTGATTTTTTTTTTTTTTTTTTTTACTAAATATTCAAAATTTGCAATTGTTCAATTTTTTTTTACTAAATGTTCAAAAGTATAGGCATGGTACATTGTGATTATTTAAATATTTTTATTAATTATTCAAAATTTGCGATGTTCGGAATTTTTTACTAAATGTCCAAAATTTGCAGTTGTTCAAATCTTTTTAGTAATTGTTCAAAAGTATATATGTGTGGTACATTGTGATTGCTAAATTTTTTTTACTAAATGTTCAAATATGCGATGTTCGGATTTTTTATTAAATGTTCAAAATTTGCAATTGTTCAAATCTTTTTACTAAATGTTCAAAAGTACAGGCGTGGTACATTGCGATTGTTCAAATATTTTTACTAAATAATGTTCAAAATTTGTGATGTTCGGATTTTTTTTTTACTAAATTTTTAAAATTTGCAATTGTTCAAATCTTTTTATTAAATGTTTAAAAGTATAGACGTGGTACATTGCGATTATTCAGATATTTTTACTGATAAATTTAGATTCAATTTACACAATCAACAATGAAATAATGAGCATAGAATTCAGAATTATTTATGATCAATTATGAGCAATTAGAAATTAAAAATAACATTCAAATATACAAATAATCATATTCAGCAAATGGAACTAATATTGAAACAATCAATTAATAAAAATTTATACAAATTAATGAAATCAATCACATTCATACAAATTAATGAGAATGATCAAATTAATTGATCAAATTAATGAGAGCAGTCAAATATATCAATAAATTGATCAGATTAGATTCAACAAATTTAATTGATATTAAAACAATGATTTTATTCATCCACAAATTTATCTTTAAATCAAAAAATAAATCAATATTCAATGAATTCATAATAACTAACCTAGATTGATCTTTTTGGGAATTTCGACAATTTCCATCACACTAAATTAATGGAAAAAAAAAACAAAGAACAAAGAACAAAGGGGAGAGAAAATAAGAACTAGAAAAAAAAAGAATGAATTAAAATCGAAAAGAAATAGAAAAAGATCCCGGGGAAAAAAAAAAGAAATTTTGTAAAGAAGGAAACAAAAAATTAATAAAAAAGAAGAAGTTAAGATGGCAAGAAGAGCAGTAGTAAAAATGTAAAATGAGTTGCGTTTCATTCATATACACATGTGTTTAGTAAGTGGTCCACCTATTCTAGATGGACCAGGGCTTATAAAAGAATTTGTAGCTCGGCATGGTGACCAACGAATGGGTCGTGTTGTGAACACGATTTCAGGAATCCGGCACGAGCACGACACGAACCTGTGGGGCGACATGGTAGTTTGGCCGCCAGCACGTCACGCGCAGGCACGACCATAAAATAACATAAATAATAAAGAACTATAATAATTAAAATAAGAATAATAAAAAGAACAATAATAATATAATAATAAAAAAATTAATATAAATTAATAAAATTATTTAAAAATAATATCCATTTTAAAATTTGTTCAAAAAAAATTAAAAAACATTATGGACGGTTTGGTGCCCGACACGACAAGCCAGACATGTTGGTTGGAATTAGCTAAATAATGACCCGACACGACATGACACGACACGAGCCACCACCAAACACGGCGAGGTACGAGCCACGACGGTCTAACACGACACGTTGCCCACCTCTAATGATGATTCTTCCCAAAGCTTGCCCTATAAGTTTATCCAACACTTGAAAAAGCCCTTCATTTCCGCAATTTCCTCAAACGACAGATCCCTCTAAGCAAATAAACTAAAAATAATTCACTTTGGCGCTCATCCTCTTAAATGGCGCTTTTTCTCCAATTCAACTTAATTATCCACAAAAATTAGGGCTTTCTTCATCTTCCATCTTCTTTCTCTCTCCAAAAACCTCTTGAAATTCCCCCAATTTTCTCTCTCCTAGGGTTTTCAATCCCAGATCTCACCATTAATGGCGATTAATCTAACAGAAGGAGCTATCGAAGCGATGTGTAATGGCGACACTGAGCTTAAACCGTTGCTTCAAGTAGCCGATATTCGACTCGTTAATACTCAAAATGCGACCAGTGCGACTGAGCGTTACCGTCTTTTGTTGTCCGATGGTTTGCATTTGCAACAAGGGATGCTCGCTACTCAGCGTAATGAACTCGTTAAAACCGGGGCGTTGCAAAAGGGTTCTATTATTCGATTGATGCAAGCCGTTTGTAATGTCATTCAAGGCCGAACGTTAGTATCTTTTCTCTTCTTTGCCGTTTTCATTTATCTGTAATTGATGTTAATTGATTTTTAATAATTTGATTTTGGATTGATTGGTTGATTGTGCTTTAGATTGGGTTTTAATTGGAATCAGGGGTGTTGTTGGTTTTCTTTAATTTTTTATGTTTTTGTCTGGTTTTTAAAAGATTTAATTAGACTGTTTAAGTAGGGTTTTTTTTTTTTTTTTTTTTTTTTTTTTTTTTTTTTTTTTTGTGGGGTAGAGACTGTTTAAAAGGGAGGTTTTGGGGTTCTTTAAATTTTCGTGTATGAAGTTCTTTGAATTGGGATTGTGAGTAGGCGGGGTTTGTTCTTTGATTTGGGTTTTTGTGTATGTTTGATTTTGAAATATTTTATCGTTTTCAGCTGATTTGATTTGGTCTTTAAGAAACTAATGTTGGGTTATTATACTTGCTTTGATGGGTATTCCCTTTTTTGTTCTGATGGTAGGAAGAGAATTATTGCGTTAGGTTTCCGGTTTTTTAGTTTGTTGCTGATGGTTAAAGATTGGTTTTTTTTGGTGGGTTTGGCAATCTTTTGTGTATATATTGAAGATCGCAAGGATTGGATTTTGGTGGAATTGCATGAGGATATGTTTGTAATAGGCAAGTAGCAGTAACGGAATTGTTGGTGCTTCTAATTGGGCTAAAGGTTAGGATTGTTTGTCCTTTTTGTAAAGGGCTAGAGCCTTTACAGGCATAAGATTCATTAGTTCACTTTAAGATTACAACTTGAGTTGCTTAATGATTGATGCAATTGATTTTCTCATCTGAAGTGATTGTATTTCGACTGTGGCGAGGTATATATATGTATTGTACTCTGTGAGAGTAAGTGAATGGTTTTAGCTGCTCCTGGATCTTTTGGAAGCAAATGTGTCATGTCTTCAAACATCTAGGTGATTATATACTTCTTATAATTAAAAAAAAAAAATCAGATGCAAGGTGTCTAGACTGTCTACTCTTCAAGTCCAGACACCAGACTTGTTGTAGTGGCACGGCTATTCATGTGATGCATTAGAATTATGATCTGGAGGGAAAGTCAAAGTATGCTGAGGAATCTATAAAATTTTAATTATGCTTTCAGTTATTCTTAGTTTGCTGATAGTTAATTTATAACATCCTCGATAACATAATTTTAGTTTGCTGATTGTTAGCTTATAGCATCCTTGAATTTATGATTTTAGTTTGCTGATTGTTAGCTTACAGCATCCTTGATTTATGATTTTAGTTTGCTGATTGTTAGCTTGTAGCATCTTTGATAATACATTTGGTGTGCTGGACTCTTTCTATCTGCTTATGTGTTGTTTTTAGCAATCCTTGATTTCTTGAAGATATTTAAGGATTTGGAGTGTGCTGACTTGAATGGTCAAATATTATGCAGGATTATTATTATTATCGAACTTGAAGTGATACAAGAGACGTGCCCAACAATTGGCGAACCAAAGCAAATTGTAAATGGTGATGCTAGACACATTGCTCAAGTTCCTTCCCCTGTGGGTCAAACTGGGATGATTTCTGGGAATGTCCAGCAAGCAAATCTTCAGCCACCAGTCACTGGTTCCATTCCTAGACCTAGTGGTGCAGGGGCTGGTGTTTTGCAGCAGCCAAATCTTGAACGTACTGCTCAACCACAGTCCTATAGTGGTTCTGTTACCACCCAGGTCTCAGGACATTATCCTACAAATAATGGATCTCCCTTGCGCCCTAAACCAGAATTTGCTGCTGGGAGCACTTTTAATGCTCCTGCTGCTGGTCCATATGGAGCCTTTCACAATGCCAAAACAGATTCCTTACGTGCTCCTACAAATGCTTATTCACGCAATCAGCAACCTGCCTATCAGCAGCAACCACCTTCAATGTACATGAATAGGGGTCCTGTTGCAAAGAATGAGGCGCCCCCTAGGATTTTTCCAATTGCTGCCTTAAATCCTTATCAAGGTCGATGGACAATCAAGGCTAGAGTAACATCGAAGGGTGACCTTAGGCACTATAACAATACACGTGGAGATGGGAAAGTTTTTTCCTTTGATCTTTTAGACGCTGATGGTGGAGAAATTCGAGTTACTTGTTTTAATGCTGTGGTTGATCAGTTCTACAACCAAATTGAGGTAGGCAAAGTATACATGATATCTAAAGGGACGTTGAAACCTGCTCAGAAGAATTTCAATCATCTTCCTAATGATCATGAGATATGCTTGGACACCACATCTATAGTGCAGCCTTGTTTTGAAGATGACAGTCAAATTCCTAGGCAGCAATTCCATTTCCGGCCTATCAGTGACATTGAGGGCATAGAGACCAATGGTATTATCGACGTGATCGGTGTTGTTTCTTCTATAAGTCCATCATCCACAATTATGAGGAAAAATGGAACTGAAACTCAGAAAAGGAGTCTTCACTTGAAGGATATGTCTGGAAGAAGTGTTGAATTGACCTTGTGGGGAAATTTCTGTAATGCAGAAGGACAGACCTTGCAAAGTATGTGTGATAATGGAAAATTTCCTGTTTTAGCTGTCAAATCAGCCAGAGTATATGAATTCAATGGGAAGGGTATTGGAACTCTTTCCACAAGCCAGTTATTTATAGAGCCAGATTTTCCAGAGGCTCAGAACCTTAAGGAATGGTTCGATAGGGAAGGAAGAAACATGCCTTCTGTTTCTATTTCTAGAGAGACAACAAGTTTGGCTAGGACTGATGCTCGTAAGACCTTATCTCAAATTAAGGATGAGAAGTTGGGGACCTCTGATAAGCCTGATTGGATAACAGTCTGCGCCACAATATCATTTGTCAAAACAGACAACTTCTGCTATACAGCATGCCCCATCTTGATTGGGGATCGTCAGTGCAGCAAAAAGGTCACAAATAATGGAGATGGGAAGTGGCGTTGTGATAGATGTGATCAGTCTGTTGATGAATGTGAATATAGGTATATTCTCCAGCTTCAAATACAGGATCATACTAGCCTAACCTGGGTAACAGCTTTCCAGGAAGGTGGTGAACAGATTATGGGCATCTCTGCTAAAAATCTGTACTATTTGAAAAATGAGGAACAAGATGATGAGAAGTTTACAGAAATTGTTCGTGCAGCTGTTTTCAATAAATACATATTTAAGCTGAAAGTAAAGGAGGAGACTTTCAGCGATGAGCAGCGTGTTAAGTCGACAGTAGTGAAGGCAGAGAAGGTCAATTTTACTGCTGAATCCAGGTCTATTTTGGAATTGATGAATAAAGTTAAATTAGGTGATTCTGGTGCCCCAGGTGCCAAATTAGGGAATGCCTCTGCCAATTTTGGAGCAAACAGATCAGGAATTGGTCATGCTGGAATTAGTCAGCCTGCAGTTTCTGGTGTGAGTTATGGAACAAACTCTGCTCTTTCTGGGAGAGAAGCAGGCATGCATACTAACAATAGCCAGTTTGGGAATCAGTATAGTGGTGGGTACGCTGGTGGTGCTACTGCTTCTGGAATGCCTATGACTTGTAGTAGCTGTGGTGGTATTGGTCATAGTTCAGCTACTTGCCCTAGTATTATTAACAGTCCAGCAACCTTTGGGAATCAAACAGTTCCTGCCGGTAGCAATTCTGGACAGTGTTATAAATGCCAAAAATTTGGGCATTTTGCGAGGGACTGTCCTGGATTAAGTGCTGTGCCACCAGCTTATGGTGGTAGTAACATGGGTCCTGGTAGATATGGTGGTGGCCAGAGACAACACGTTGGAGGTTTTTAAATTTTAGATATTAGGAGATGTCTGTACAGAAGTGTTGGTGCTGGATTTTGATTGATACTTTATATCTCCTGGCTTAGGTTTGACACTGTTTCTGGTGTGTTTTGACTCTGTACAGCAGTCCGCAGATGTCTGTAATAAATAAACTGATACTTTGTCATCCGAGCCTAAGGAGATTCTGGCACAGTAGATTGGTTTTGCTATGATATTGTAGTGTAGTTAAGAGGTTTCCTTTTCTTACATTATTTTAGTTTCACATTTTGACTTGGTTTATCGAATGGATATTAGTTTATGTAATTTAGTATAATCTGCTTTCACTCTGTACTATATGTAACGTTTCCTTGGCAGCTTGATTGTGCATAGTGCCTTTTGTTTTTCCTGGTTGGATGCAATTTCTGTTTTAAAAAGTCTTTTACTGTGAAATACTAGTCATAAACTGATTTTGATGCTCTTTTTTCACAGCATTATGACAAAAAGGATACCCCCGTCCTCTGTTTTACATCAAGGACATTTGATAATCTATTTAAGAATACGAAGTAAAAGCAATAGTAGCAAAATTGATTTTTTTTTTTTGGTAACGGAAAGATGTACAAAGTTAGGGGAGTCCCCTTTCAAGAGTTCAAGGCAATTGTTCGTTGCACAAAATTAACAGAACTCTTTAAAGTTGAGAACATTGTACTACGTATTTGCCTGTTTGGTTTTGTATTTTAGTTCAATATAGACAGACCGAAATAGTGTCAATGAAAAATATTCCTATGTATAGTAATCATTGTTTTTGAGTATAAATATACTTGCATTCCAGATCACTTAACACAAACTTAAGCAAATTACAAACTAGTATAATCTACATAGCAAGCCTTTATTGGTTTACTAACTCAATTAGTTCATAATGTCTTATTTCATCTTGCTCATTCTTAGAAACATACATTAGTTCCAGATGAGCCCGCATTATTGTGCTTGCTGGAAAGTGTACCAAACATCACCTGCTGATTCCCACAAGAATTAATGATGCTGTCATCAACACGGCCTGTACTACAGCCTGGAAATTCTTGATAAGCAGCTTTCTCTGAAGTTATAATTTGATTTTCAGTCACTGTGTTCATCCGAATTCTCTCTGCTCTTGAGCCAATTACCTGGCCTAGAATTGACGCACCAATTGTTAAGGCCATTGCAGTCTTGGGCATCAAGACAGCCTTTCTAAGCATAGCTACAAAGGGTACAGCAGCATGAACTGCAATGAACCATGACAATGAAAACTTCTGGGTGTGTTCTCTCCAAATCCCAAGAGGTACATTAGCTGCCATGCCCAATGCAGCAATGCAGAGCATCTTTGCTGGTAGAGGTTGCGGGCGGAGGTTTTTCACAAAGGCAGTTCGAGCAAGAGCAGCCCTGGCAGCCACTATAGCAGGTGGACAATGGAGCTTCATACCTGATGGTGGTTGCAGAGCCTTGGCAACTAGGGGAAGCACGTGACCTACAGCCTGGTAAGACTTTGCGATTGGGCAGTTCCCGCTTTGTAACCACTCATTGCTGAGGGCCTCATGTTCTGCTGGATTTCCTTCCTGAATATGAGAAAACATATGTAAAAAGGTTCTTTATTTTTTTTAGTCCCTCAAATGAAAATAAATGACAAGTGATGTAATGTAAAAATCATATAGTTTTGTGGTTCATGGTTTTCCTACAAGTATCAATTTCTCAGAGCACACCAAGAAAATTTTATGAAACTTGTATTCCAACGAGCCCACAACTTGTTCTTCAAGAAAAACGCAATAACTTACATGAGAAACACGATCCTTTTTTCCTGAAGACTCAGATTTCTGCTTCTGTTTCTTCCACTTGTCAGAAAAGAAATTGAAGCCAAATGGGCCCCCAAGTCCAAATGCTGACAAACTAATCGTGGCTGCCTTTGTAGCCAACGGGTTAAACATCGGAGAAGAATGGGGTTCCAAATGATCATCAGCATGAGAATTTGGCCTCCTTGTGAGTGGAACAACCCCATCCTTCCCATGGAAAAGGTTGAAAGCCAAATCGAAGTTTGGACCATCTTCAAAAATTGGACCCTTGGATCCAGCAGCCTGCAGCAGTAGAAGCAATTATGATTTTCGGAAATAGTGAAGAGAATTGACATCACTATGAAATAAGAAATAATATACCACCAAGTAATACGTAGTTGATAGATAAGCAATCTTGTGAATTTTCTAGACTAGAAAACCATAGACAAGAGACACTGGATTAGCAATTTAGCACTCACTGGAACTGGAAGATTCACAGGTGCGAATGACAAGTTTGTGGGTTTGCTAATGTTCCTCAAGAATGGACATTGCTGGATATCTTGTTCATCATAGGGGCATTCAGATGTCGTCTCCTTCATTTTGTTAAGAAAGAAATCCATAAAACCTCTTGTGGCTTTGGCCTGCAAGAAGAGAGATTTCCGGAAAATAAAAGCTAATCAGAATATGATATATTAGCACCGACAAGGCAACAAGCAACAGAAATGTTATGGAGAAATGCACAGGATTGTCTTCAATATGCACTGGATCAGTAAAAACGTATCAGTTAGGCTGCTTCAGGGTTCTGCTAAAATTATATTAAGGAAGCTGGGGCGCTATCAATATTGATAGTAATCAAAGTACCAAA
This sequence comes from Chenopodium album, assembly GCF_948465745.1. Lineage (NCBI taxonomy): Eukaryota > Viridiplantae > Streptophyta > Magnoliopsida > Caryophyllales > Amaranthaceae > Chenopodium > Chenopodium album. The sequence continues at coordinate 6,181,018 of NC_137835.1, forward strand.
GTATATATCATCTAGCACTCTAGCAGGCTTTAAATGAACAAGAGTAATTTGCAGCCACCTCTACCCCACATCCTTTGAATGATTCGTAGGTTATTTATTTTTAATCAGTCCAGAAGTTTGAGTAGTTCCTCGTTTCCTCCAGTCAAATTTACACAGAGAAATATGTCATCGAGAGAACTTTATACCTCCACTCTAGGAACAACAATTAGCAGTACTACATACAATAAAAGCAAAATTATTTCTGTAAGAATATTAAGCGTCGCAATTGTGATGGATTCTTAAGCTCATTCCCTTTGAGTCTCCAATGTAAACACAGGCAATTCAGCTAACAATATAGCCATTACCAGTAGAAAATATAGTTAACTTAGTGCACATATCATCACACTAAAACATATAAATGTTCATAATGAATCCTATTACAATGGTGAGCAAGTATATTCTACATCCATGATCCAGCAAGCTTCCTTGTTCAACAATGTCTCTAACTAATGGAGCTTTTGATCATGGCATTTTTAACCAAATGTAGCATGCGCACGCTACAACCAAGACTATTTTTTTACACGTACCGAGCAATTGATTGTACAATAGATATTGTAGACCAAACAACTAGCATGAACAGATTCCCCTAAGGTAGATTAACAAGGGTCCTATCTCACCTACCTTTAAACCCCCTAAAAACAAATTAAAATTTCTCAGTTTAAAAATAATTTGATTCACCCAAAACACCATATTTTTCGCAGAGAAAACCAGAAATTATAACAAATCATGATTCCAAAACATTATAATTTTAGCAGAGAAACCCAGAAACCCATTTTCATAAATACAATGATTAAGAACATGCAAATGTACAATTGACAAGAAAAAGGAAGATTCAATCTTCAATTATAAACAAATTAAATGAAAATACATTAATATTAAAAAGGAGGGAAAATCTTACAGAAAAATTGGGATTTGAGGAAGATGGAGAAACAAAGCAGAGAGAAACGTGTGGAGAGCACAAGTTTTGATTGTCCCTAAAATTTTCAATGAAGGAGAAAATTGGGGAACTTTTTTTTAATTTAATATGGAAAATAAATTAAGGTTAACATTGAAGAGAATGAAAAAAATTTTAAAAAAAAAATAAATAAAATTGTTGGTGGAAGCTTACAGCTCTGACCCCACCTGTATTGACTTTTTTTGGTGGTCAACAAGCCTTTGTTTGGGTATAGTGGGCTGGGTCGAGATACAGTTTGAGTAATAGGCACCGGCCCATAATGAAACAGGGCCAGCCCATGTTCTAGTGAAGGTTGAGAGATGGGCTGGGTCGAGATACAGTTTGAGTCATTTGTCATGCTTTTGTTAGATTGAATGAAAAGTAAACTCCATTAGATACTTTCGGTCGTTTCACATAAAAAGGTATGATGCATATATTTGATTTTATACTAATATTGATTTATTTTATATAAATGTAAAATTTATTTGGTATTAGTTTTATCAAAAACTTTTGTATACACCCGGTTTACACTTTTTATCAAAAACTTTTGTATACACCCGGTTTACACTAATTTTACTGTACATCGAGCAGTATAAGGGTAACTTTTACCTAATTTTAGGGTAATTTTTTGCCTTTTTTTGGGTAACTTTTAACATAATACAATTTTTATATAAATAGACAATAAGAAAAGTTTTATAATGGTAATTTAATTACATTTAATCACTAATAATTGATTTTTAGTCATTTAAAATGTGATTCTTTACTAATAATTTTTATTTGTATTGGATTACTTTTATGCATATTAGGGTAACTTTTATTTATTTTAGGAGTAACTTTTGATCAATTTAGTCTATCTTTATAGTGGATGTACAATAATTATTGTACACCCAATTTTTTTTAAAGTTTGTGTAGTTTTATTTTTGATAACATTTTAGTGTTAAACATATATTTATTGAGTTTCCATCTTTGACATAGAAAGCTTTCTTAAACAAGATAACTTATTAACTTAATATGTTTAATTTGAATATAGATTATATGGTCCTATTGATCATACCATATCATATCCCTAATATATAAAGTCAGTCTCACAGTCATGTCACGAGACAGTGTCACTTGATATTCTGGTTTTTCTCTAAGTGTCGCGCCACATAGACAAAAAATAGGTATCATTTATTTGTCTTAAAGATTAACTTCTCGTATTAATAATAAACTTTATTATGAATTTATTTAATCTTATGATTTGTTATTGTTATAAATAGGCATTAATTCTAATTAAATAAGAGGTTTGTAACTTCTTTTAGAATTAAATAATGCAAATGCCATAAGTAAAATCGGCGAATAAGATTTTAAAGTTTAAATTAATAAAATATATAATACAGTATTTTGACATTAGGAAATTTATCTAAATATATAATGAATGGGAGAAAATTCCCTTGAAATCTGCATACAAAAACAATATAAGTTGCAAAAATATACAAATAAACGTGCATTGCACGAACTTTATCCAGTAACTTGTATTTAATAATTACAAGCAAGGACTTATTTAGTAAGTACAGAGTACAACCATTGTTGATGCTTATTACGAGTACTCCATCCGTCTCTTTATTAGAAGCCTAATTCCAATACTTATTACACACATAATAATTAAAAAGAATTGAAATAGGTTTGTAATTTAAGGAGTAACATTTAATTTAATTTAATTTAATTTAATCGGGTAGAAATAAAGAATACCCTTACATAGAAAGATAGATGGAATGGTTGGGCAAATGATATTGCGGAGATCGATCAATCTTTATAGCATGTACCAACCAGGGAATAGACATGGAAGCGGACGCAGTGAAAGCCATTGCAACAGCTACGGCCAAGATAACAATCTTCAGTAGCTATGCCGCACGGTTCGCATATATAGTCGGCTGCAAAAGAAGGATTACACTCGAAGCCGTAGCAACATTGTTCATCATCATCGCACAATTCGCCCTCTTTAAGGCATTGACTATCAGTGACCCGCGCTCGTTGGAGCATGATGTTAGCAATTGGGAGAAACTTCTCCTGCTTCTTGGTGGTTTTTTCACCCCCAAATTGCCCCCCCCCCCAATGCACCAATAATCATGGCTATCAAAATTAACATAATAATACACTTCATTTTTATTATTAGTGCTTGCTACCAATAAGCTTGGACAAATGGACACAGGATAACCCAACATCGTAACCGGATACGGCATATATATAATAAAAATAAGTACTACGTAGTACGTACTATCTATTGTAAATAAAGATCAACTTTCTGATATACTACCTCCATTACATATTATTTGCAACGATTAGACATTTCCCCCCTCTACTTTATGTCAAATCGTTGCAAATAATATGTAACGGAGGTAGTACTTGTATCAATTTTGTACACCACCTCAGCTTCCATCCCAATTAATGTTTCAAAAACCTACTACGTATTATCTGTAGAATTAATTATATGAACAACTCCTGCAAACATATTACAAGTATTAAGTACTACCTCCGTTTTTTTTAGTTGACACCGTTTGACTTTTACACTATTCACACACTACACTTTGACTCGCTTTTGTGACTTATAGATACGATAAAATATAGTCATATGATATCTTGTTTGAATCTTTCTAATATATATTTTATTAATATCGAGTACTTTTTATAATTTTACAATGTTGATAATTAGAGCTATTAAACGTTAAAAACATGTGTTGGCAAGCGTAATAATAGAAAGATGTCAACTAAAAAAACGGAGGTAGTATAACGTAAGGTTTAGACTAAAGAGTAAAGACTAAATACAATACGGAGTTTAAAAAATTTTAAATTGTAACTAATTATTTTTGTTACATGTGTTCATAAGTATACTTTTAAATGTTCTTTGGATTGGAGCAATTTTTTTGTTGATTATAAATTTTAGAGAAATTCTCTATGGTAAAATCAAATTTTTTGACACATTTCTTTAGTCACGTTCGTCAATGTACAACTTTAACCTTTAATATTTTTAATTACCGATAAACAAAAATTATACTACATAAAAAGTTGATATTTCAATACTATTATTGAATTTGCAACTTGCTAACCCATGTGATCATGCAAAAAGTAACATAAAGTAAATGAAAGTTCGATTAAATGAAAAAAAAAAGTAATTTATCAATCATGGATTCACATTCGTTTAGTAGACATAAATTCTAATAAGGAGGACATTCTATCCAAAAGAAAAATCAAAGATAACAAAAACGTCGGCGAAAATGCTCCCAAATTGACGGTACAATAAATTAATACTAATTAGTTAACTAAAATTTGGACAAGTAGTTTGAAAAGCAAAATATTAATCTTTGATTTTAAAGTCTAACAACTAAGATGAACATGGACTGTTTTGGCTGTTTTTGTGTAAAGTCATGTGGATTTTCTTTGATAAACTTACTCCTTTGTTTTATGATACTTATTAATACCGACATAAATTTATAAATAAATATCATTTTCTTTACAACTATATACTATATGTATGACGGCAACTCCATGCATTTGTCCCTTTCTCGATCTCTGACGTTTCATTTAAACTACGTGAATGTAACAGTGGTGTATAATGTATAGTTCTATAGTTTCACATGCATGCAGTAATATTTATTGTGCTACCTTCATTCATGTCTCAAATTAGGTGAAATGTATCAATATACAATAGGTCCATACTCCATAATACTACTATGGATCGGATCTCAACTAGTTATGATTGAGCACGTATCAAGTGTTTGGAATAGGTTTAGGAATAGTCGAGCCTTGTGTTCAAATAAATGAGTTGTGTTTATTAGAATGGGCCAAGAGAAAGTCATAGAATCATAGCGAGCTAGTGTCAATCATGCATATATAGAGTCCATGCATGGCCTATACTGTCCTACATGCAGTATCATGTCATGCTGGGCATGGCATATACATGTGACAGGTTCTTGCTGGATTGGGCCATTTTCATGTCGTGCTTGACCGATTAATCCTCAAACTTTAAAAGGCATAATCAAACTCGGCCATCCCCAATTGCCCATCTTTACAACTAATGTATGTAGTTATTATTTTACAAATTGTATTATAAGGTGTCCTGGCCTATATATCACAAATCATATTATTATTGAATCTCATCTACATCATATGTCCGCTACTAATATACTAATATAAATTAATAATGATCATAAAATGTGAGTGTGAGTGACACTGATATTATGATAGGACGATATTTGCTAAGAGTGGTGGCGCATCATCAGGAATGAATGGTGGTGGCCTAAATGCTTGACCTCTAAGCCAATTGTCCAATTTGATGTATGAGTTAGATTTCAACAAGTACATGTATGGTTGTGGCTAAGCTATCTAGGACAATTGCTATGATTGGTGAATCGAGGGGGGAAAAAAATACATAAATTAAAATTAGGTGGACCTCTTTATCAAAAATTTAATGGGTCATAGTCAATATCTTAATTAGCTTGAATACAAGAAATAATGAAGGAAATCCAACTACCCGTATATAGTAGAATGTAGATGGATTGGAGCTATACAAATACAATCAAACGACGAATTAAGTCACATGTAAGCGGGTCCTTTCCACCCTACCAAAGAAAGGACATGGGTTGCCATGTGCTTTGCTACATAGTGAATCTTAAAAGTTTGAAAAAAAAAAAATAAAAAAAAAAAAAAAACACTCTAAAATATTAAAATTAAAAAATCATTTCTTTAGTTAAATAAAGGGTAAAAAAAATTATGTAGCATATTTTTGGATGTTCACCCTACTCAATGCTCTTATACTTTCAAAACTGCTTAATGTTCTTATACTTTCATATTTTATATATTTTTTTTTGGAATTATAAATTTCTCAAATGAGTTCAATTTGGATGTGGTTTGAGGCAAATATACTAGGCTTATGATTGATAACAAAAGTTGGAAAATTAATTAAAATGATGAGAAACTGTTCATAAAATTTAACGTTTCCAATTCCAAATATTTAGTCGTGCACAAGCAAGTAGCAGGGCAATATTGCATTTTTATCCTTTGACTTCGAGCTAATTGATGTGGCAAGCAAGGCTGAATGTGGTCTTAACTATTACGAGTATACAGTTACACCACATCTATCTGAAACTAACAATATCTTAAAATTTTTGCGAGTTATAAATTAAATTGAGATATATACGAGTGTAAATGTGCGTTTAGGATTAAAGTGAGTACTATATAAAGATGTTTAAAAAAATGTTCACCAACACAAATATACGAGCATAAAGTATATATGGAGGAAGTAGACTCTTTATTCTTATAGCTTAAGTTTTGTTTGGTTAAATTTGCAAGTTATTTTAGATTTTGTGAAAAGGTTCCACTATACTATAACCACCAACATTATTGTGTTGGTGTACTAATTTATTTAGTATTCACAAAAGTCAACTTTTTATTTGTTAAAGAAAAAAAAAAAAAAAAAGAAAGAAAGAAGACAAGTGTCAACATGCAAGACGTAACTATTGCAATATAAGTATGCAACAATGGTGATGAGTACTATGATAACCATTATATTCAATTCCTCATGCAACTAATTAATTAAGTTGTTTTCAAATTATTATTTTATCAGTGTACGACAATAGTATAGGGGATTAGGGGTAAATCTCAAAAAGAAAAACTAAAACTGATTAACGTCTGGCATTAATCACACTCTCGGACTAATTAAGCGTGCCACACCTCAAACATCCTCGTCTAAAATTTTATATTAGTGTATTTGATTTGATTTGATATTTAATTGATGTGATTATGTTAATTGGCAAATGGCATTTAATTTCGTAAAATTCACGTTGTGGCATGTTAACTTGCATTGGCAAGCAACAATTGTCTCTTGGTTGGAGTAAATAAGTAAATTTAGGTCAAAATCCATGATTTAATACCCTATAATTGTTTTACTTGGTTCATTGTTTTTGTCAAAAACAATCATTAGTTTAGTTTACCCGCTATTTGGGTGCGGTTGGACTATAAGCACCACGCAAACAAAATATTTGCAATTTGTAACGAAATTAGAGAAGTGCACTGACGATTTTGTCAAGTGTCAACCTAATGATATTTGAGTTTGAATTCATGGTGAGACGGATATAAGTTATTGGATATTTTTAATAATTTTATGAAGATCTTGACTTTAGAAATTTAGATTTAAGAGTTTTTGTACATTTTACATAAGTTTTCGAAACTTTTATATAAGTTATTGTACACGTCAATTTTTGAATTTTTATATATTGGGGTACGTGGACTCACGGTGAAACAAACTTAGGGCCTGTTCATATTTACTTATTTTCAGTTCAGTTCAGTTCAGTTCAGCTCCAATCAGTTCAGTTCAGCTCCAATCAATTCAGTTTAATTCAGTTCAGTTCAGCTCTTAATTTCCCTCTCTCATAAAATATTCATTTCAGCTTAGTTTAGTTCAGTTCAGTTCAGTTCAGCTCCAATCAGTTCAGTTCAGCTCCAATCAGTTCAGTTCAGTTCAGTTCAGCTCAGCTCAGCTCCAATCAGTTCAGTTCAGTTCAGTTCAGCTTAGTTCAGTAAACATGAACATGCCTTTACTCAGTACTTTGTGTACTTGCTCTATGACTCTACACTACTAACATAAACTCACGAATGAACCTCAAATAAAAATACATAATACTACGTAATTAATCGATCGATACCTTGATAAGATAGATAAGTAATAGTCCATAGCGTATTAAATGGTGAAATTGGATTTACATGGACATTTTATTTATTATAATTTGAACAACTCTGTCAGATCCTTAATTATTATTAGTAGTACTAGTATAATCTAATTTGTGACAAAGGGATAATCTAAAATATAAAATTTAACAGTATTAATTAATTAGCTTTTTATTTTTTTTACCTATCTAGCTATGGGGGCCATGTCATATTGGGATGGCCTGGGTTGATGACTTTTCCAAAAGGCCATAATATTATTAATTATTTTATGGGATTCTTTTCTTCCTAAACCTATATTGGCATATATATTGTCTCACATGAAGTTAAATAAAACAAGCAAAGACAAAATTCATCAACTCGTATGTAACATTCTGTTGCCTGAGGAGTGGATTGTCGGTGGTAAGTGGTAGCATTAACTATTTTACTGTATTAGATTGGCCAATACTCAGGTATTTATTTTATTCAAATGGAAAATGTGACGTAATTCAAATTACAAATAAGGGTAGTCAAAAAGGTGAACCTTCGATTCTTAATACTCGTAACAAAGAGGTATTATTTGTGAGACATAAAAAATTTATTTGTTGCGAGTAATAAGAAACGGAGGTAGTACATTATAAGCAGTAGGTCAAGAATTCATTGTTATTCTAGTCTATTGACCAGATATTATTTCATTCATGTAAACACAATAAAATGCTTTTAATTTTTACACCCATCCAAAATGACTTAAATAATTCCATTTTATGATTTGGATATGAGCTTAAGTAGAACAAAATCTGATCATAATAAAACTCTGATCATGTAAGGAATTATTTGGAATAATTTTTTCCTCAAACAACAATTTAATTAAAATAATACAAAGAATTTCATTAATATAAAAAAGAAAAAGATATATGCAATCCTAATGGCTTCAAAAATGAAAAGAATCGACAATAAATAAACATTTATTGCATGGATTTACTCGTAAATTGTTGATAAATTATCAGCTTAATACTAAAAAATGAAGTATAAAAAATATAGAGAGAGTAAAAAAAAAAAAGAACGCTAGAAGGGGACAGGGGAGAAGTACAAATTTGATGTGATCTATCTCATGAACTATGCACAACACAATGCACATGAATGCATATGGAGTGTATTTTTATCCGATCTAGCACAATTGTGATATGCGTTATCCAACGTATATATTTTTAGTGATAGTCTAGCTTAGCCCTACATATCTTATATCACCAACTTATTTGGTCATCCACAAAATTCATTTACTCGAAAACAGTTACTAAGGTTCCATTTAGCTCGATCCCGTTTATAATAAAGATAAGTTGATCTAACCAAAAACGACCTTTAATTTAATTAAAAAAAACACGACCATCTAATCTTTATAGAGTTTAATTACATAAACGCGTCTATGTACGAAGTACTCATGTGGCCATAAATACTGAAAACATATCTTAAAAACAACCGAATGATCCCTGACCCAGTACAACCTTCACATACAAGAGGTATTTATCTAATACTGAGAAACAACTCTCATGACTTTCATAAATTGTTATTAAAACACAATACACATTTAAAGGCACCTGCTTCTGACAAAATATCAATACTCTTATTAATGAGAGGATTACGGTGATTTATTTAATAAAAATCATACATTAAAAAAGTTAATTATATAAAGTTAAACCTTTTATTCTGTAAATGATGATTATGGACAGAAACAAAGCAAGGAATAAAGTGGGCCTTTAAATTAACAGTGTCATTCATTGTGAAAGTGTCGGTAACTTATTATTGAAATTATTCTAAATTCGTTTTCAAGTATAAATACGAAAAAATAAAGTCATAAAAATGTGGAATAAAAACCTTATCAAAGTATTTTATTTTATTTTTGGTACGATTCTTTATGGCAAGAGTGACAGTATTTTCTTTTCTTTTTATTAGTTACTGTCATTACATTAGAATTTTTTTGTATTCACGCTAATTTTTTTTTTTTTTTGGTTTTTTGACAAAAAGCTCGAGCTAATTTGGGAATAAAAAAATTGTCTAAAATGTTATTGTAAACTTTGAGACTTTGTACTGTAGTGGTAACTTTAGTAAGAGTATACGACTGATATACAAAGCTAGAGTTCAATTTGGGACTAAAATACTTAATTCTATTTGTGGAATATTCATTTTTTTTTTTTTTAAAAGTGTTATATAAATTTTATAATGGTAAAATTAGTTATACTTGTGTTTTATACAATGCGGAGTACTTTTTATTTACGAAGTATTAGACTTTTTATTTTACAATGTTGTGTTCAAGGATTGTCATTGCAAGTTTGCAATCGTGCAAAATAGATTGAATTTTGTTATGCCGTGTTTGACAACAGTTTTTAAAAGTGTAGAGATTGTTACATATACGGGGTAAGGAGTAATAGTGTTTGAGGGGTTGACAAAATAGTGGTAGACGGTTGCTTTTATTAGGTTGATTCAATTTGTTATGTATATATACAGAGTTTAACACATCCAAGGAGTATTACACAATAAAGTTTTTTTGTTCAAATTGGGCAAAGAAAAATGAAAAGTGATACTAAGTTAAAAATGGTGGCCGAGAGCTGCCATTGCTTACCAAATTAAATTAGCAGTTAATCAATCACTAATATAATCGGTGGAGATCATATCTTTTTTGAGGAGTAAATTATTTAATAACCCTTTTTAGCCAAATATCTAGATTAGTAAATTTAATGATATGTTAAAGATACATGTTTTTGTAGTAATTATAAGGATAAATTTTATAAAGCTTTTTTTTTTTTTTTAATATTATCATGACAAATTGTCGAAAGTAAAAGTAATTTTGTATTATCTTTACAATTACTCCGCATCTTTAATTTGATTTGATATTAGAAAAAATTTAAAAGGTTGATTTTGTGAAAGTACATATTAAAACAAAATTAATAAGATTTCACCTTTTTTTAACATACATTCTCCAAATTTAACTTCTTTTTTTCAAACTATAATCGCGTAAATAATGTAAAAATGGCATAAATAATATCATTCATTCATTTAATTTATTAAAGATACATCATTTTAGAACTATCCCAATTCCCAAATATAACATGTCAAGAGTCTACCATGAACTAAATTCATGGGACACCCCAGCAGAACATAAGCAACCAACTAGGGATTCTCTCTCTCTCTTTTTTTTTTTTTCATTTACTCCCTCATTCTTTTGTATTGTTTGCACCATTTATTTTTCCACGGTCTTTAAAAATACGTTCGATGACCAATTATATCTTTAAAAATGATTAAAGTGGATGAGAAATTGAGAAGTGTTCTATTTATATTTACTACAGACTTACAAAGTGCAATCAGTACACCGTATTTTATTTTTTACTTTTTTTTTTTTTCCCCTTTTCTATGTAGTAAGGAGAAGGTGTGTTACAACGTACGGAGTAACGGAGTAACTGTTAAGTGTTCTACCGGACCGGAGTCTTACACCGTATCTGCAACGTACATAAAGGGTATACCTGTATTAAAAATTGATACTTGGTACAATTATTAAAATGTTGGCCTCTTTTATATAATTAAATAAATCTTCCATAATCATAACCTTCCAAATTTCTCTCCCCATATCTCTCTCTCACTCTTACTCTTTCTCACTTGACTCCCATCCTCTCTTTCACTTTCTCTCTCTCTCTGATTTTTTTGGAGAGAGAAAGTTCTCCACCATCCATTTTTTGGGTGATAATTTCTTTGGTATTCTGTTGCTAGATTCAGGCAAAAGATTAAGAGTTGCACAAAAAGTTATAAGGAAAAAAATAAGGGTATTTTCTTCTCCCATTTTCATCGTAATTTCTCTGATTTTTCTTTGATTTTATTCCTTTTTACCTTCATTTCTGCAATGTATTAGCTAGATCTTTACATGGGTATCTTTGATTTCACCATTTTGAGCTGCAGATTGAAGTTTAATGGTTTATCATTGATGGGTATTCAGTAAAATTGAATTTTAAATGGTGTATGATTGAGAAATTAAATCAATCAAAAAATAGGGTAGGGATTTTGCAGTTCAAGAATCTATTTAATTGGTTTCTAATCAAATATACTCCTTCATTTCTTATTGGAATTGAATGGTGATTTATGTTTTTACTTTATTCATTTTTCTGGATTTTAGAGTATGTTCTGTTATTTAAATTTATTATAATTATTTTCATATTGCTTTTTAATCATGTATACGTTGAAAAGCATTGATTGGTGAGGAAATTAGGGCATGATTTAAGGATGAATTCTTTTTTCCCTTTCCTTAGATTTGAAGCAATGATCTTGTAGTATTTCATGTTTGTTTCTGCTTTCCATTTTAGTTATAATTTAATGTAAGAAACTGTCAACAATTGTATATGATTTGCTTTTATATAATTTCCACCGCTTTTTCTAAGAGTGGGGATGGGGACTGTGGTTGGCCTTTTCCATGGAAAAGATTTGTAGATTGGTTTTAGCATTTTGGGACCCCACCATTATGTTGAAATCTTGTAGATTGGTTTAGTATTTTGGTGGGCTGCCATTAAATTCCAATTTACTTCTTTGACTAGTAGATCTGTTGCCATTATAATCATGGTTTAGGCTCCTTAATCTATGGTACTGTCATTGTTATTTACCTTTCCGGTCAGACCGTCTTATACAAGATTTTACGTGTGCGCGAACACTTCCCGAGTTTGATGTTTTTCCATTAGATTTGATTGTGGAAGTCTGAAGTGAGTATTAGTAATCATCTAGGTCTAAGTAGCTTTGGTTCTTCCATCATTTATTACTGGTGTTTGGTTTTTCTGGTAACTTAAATGTAATAATGTAAGTGTAAAGTTTTACTTAATTTGTTCAGTCTGAAGACTTGGACTTATTATATTGGTTGGTGGGTTGATGATTTGTTGGCTACAATTTGTTGTGCTTCTTGCTTTTGTTTTTTCTTTACCAGATTCTCATATTAGGGTATTTTCTGTACCTAAGTTACCAAGATATGCAGCCATTTTTGACATGTTTTTGCATGGATTTGTTGATGTAGGTAAATAATCAAGTCTAAGTAGGATGAAGTTTAAGGATGGAAGGTCGATTTCTCACCCTGATAAAGCCGTGAAGATCGTCCCCCTGTCGTTCATCATTGTTCTGTTATGTGGAATATCATTCTATCTTGGTGGGGTATTCAATAATATTGATGCTAAAGATATCACCGACGTGGTTACAAAAACAGAACAAAAACGGACGACGAAATCAGCTGTTGCACCTTTACAGATTAAGTCTGTTTCCTTCCCTGAATGTGGCGTTGAATACCAGGATTACACTCCCTGCACTGATCCAAGGGTATACACAATACTTTGCTATTCATATCATAGATACTTTTTTTCCCCCTTAAGTACACTGCTCAAGTTATGTTGGTTATATGTCTTGTGTATCTTTATACAGAGATGGAAGAAGTATGGTTACAAACGGCTTGCATTCTTGGAACGACATTGTCCACCAATATTTGAAAGAAAAGAGTGCTTGGTGCCTCCACCCGACGGTTATAAAATGCCAATTAGATGGCCAAAGAGCAAGAATGAGTGTTGGTACAGGTGATTTTTATTGTCAATAACTCCATATAGTTGCCCATGGGCCTTGTCATACCAGATTATGTGGTAATATCTAAAAATAAAAACTTGCTGATTCGGTGAGATTATTCTTGTGATTTATTTGTAGAAATGTGCCATATGATTGGATCAACAAGCAGAAGTCTAATCAACACTGGCTGAAGAAAGAAGGAGAAAAATTCTTCTTCCCTGGTGGAGGCACGATGTTTCCTAAGGGAGTTAGTCATTATGTAGATCTTATGGAAAACTTGCTTCCTCAATTGAAAGATGGAACTATTCGTACTGCTATTGATACTGGCTGTGGGGTAAGTTTGACATCACCTGAGAGTAGGATAGATTAAATTGATGTTAATGGGTTCTTCCTGAATGAAATATCGCTCTATATTGGAGTGTATAACCAAACTATTGATGCTGTAATTAAATATTGATATTATGGACTAATTGACTTGAAGGTCGCTAGCTGGGGAGGCGATTTACTGGATAGAGGAATTCTTACTGTTTCCTTAGCCCCAAGGGATAACCATGAGGCACAAGTCCAATTTGCCCTGGAACGTGGTATTCCTGCAATTCTAGGAGTTATTTCAACACAACGACTTCCTTTCCCTTCCAGTTCGTTTGATATGGCTCATTGCTCAAGATGCCTTATCCCTTGGACAGAGTTTGGTATGTTCATCAGTTTATGTTTGTTTCAGCTTAGAGGTTTTCTTGTGTGAAATTTAGATTGAAGACTTTCACCTAAGATCTCTTGTAATTCGGTTATGCTATGTCAATGCGTATGTAATTTTTTGTAATGCTGTCTCTAGGTGGACTCTACCTCATGGAAATTCACCGTATACTTAGGCCAGGAGGATTCTGGGTTCTTTCTGGACCACCTGTGAACTATGAGAACCGTTGGCGAGGGTGGAATACCACTGTTGAGGAACAAAGATCAGACTATGAAAAATTACAGGAATTGCTTACATCTATGTGCTTCAAACTGTTCAGCAAAAAGGATGATATTGCTGTGTGGCGGAAGGCTTCAGACAATAGCTGCTATGATGAGAAGCTTGCTAATCCTGATGCTTATCCTCCCAAGTGTGATGACAGCGTGGAGCCTGATTCAGCTTGGTACACTCCTCTACGCTCGTGTGTGACAGTCCCAAACCCAAAGTTCAAGAAATTGAGTTTGAAATCTGTGACAAAGTGGCCACAACGTTTGGATGTTGCACCAGATCGCCTCTCTGATATTCCCGGTGGGAATGGTGGTGCCTTCAAGCATGATGAAAGCAAGTGGAAGGTCAGAGTTAAGCATTACAAGAAGTTGGTTCCGGCCTTGGGAAGTGACAAGATAAGGAATGTTATGGATATGAATACAGTGTATGGGGGTCTTGCAGCTCAACTAATTGAGGACCCTGTTTGGGTTATGAATGTAGTGTCCTCCTATGGTCCTAACACATTGCCTGTGGTTTATGATCGGGGTCTCATTGGAGTTTATCATGACTGGTAAGTGGTAACTGAATATTTTCTTTCTGGACAAGAATCTGGATTTGCACCATTCACTATTCTTTTTATTATACATTTACTATTCTTTTGGTAGAAGATCATAGAAAATGATTGAAATTCTTTGTGATTGTTCAAGCTTATGCATCTCCATTGACAAGCATCTATATATGTTCAATATTATTGCCACCCATATGCACATTACTAAATGGTGGAAGTGGCAATGATAATGAAGATGAAGAAACAAAAACTATTGTCCGATGGAGATTCATTACCTTGGTTGTTTGCATGACACACTTTCCATGCGATAACTTCACAAATTCAATATAGGGTTCCTTACTAACGACCTTTACGTGATTCAGGTGCGAGCCATTCTCTACTTATCCAAGAACATATGATCTTCTTCACGCAGATGGCCTCTTCACTGCTGAAAGTCATAGGTAACTCCTTGTTTGTAATCCCTTATCATTGTTTTATATCATCATCTGAGTCTTGCAAAGACTTTGCCCCATCACAAGCAAAAAATGTAGTCAAAGGACCTTTGTAATGTATTTTACTATATTATTTGACAGGTGTGATATGAAGTATGTGCTCTTGGAAATGGATCGAATTCTTCGACCTAGTGGGTATGCTATCATCCGGGAAAACAACTACTTTGTGGATTCTATCAGCACTATTGCTAAGGGGATGAAGTGGGAGTGTCGCAAGGAAGAAACCGGTTACAACAGTGAGAATGAAAAGATACTAATCTGCCAGAAGAAACTCTGGTACTCTAAACAGAGTTCAAGATGACAAACTACAAGAGTCTTTGAATCAAGAAGGCCATCGAGTTTTCTGGTTGAGAATGAAATATAAGTTATACTTGATGTGATTTAGCGAAAGATCAAGAGCACAGGTCTAGAAAGGCAAAGCATATATAGATGATTCTTTTTGCCGCACGAGAAGGAACGTGCTGTCTATCCAATTCATTATAGAAGAAATTCAAAGGTTAAAGAAACCAGAGTTTGTCATACTGAAATCAGTCGATTTTAAAGGAATATTAGAAAACAATAAGATCTTATTATTTTGTAGTTAATGTATTTTTTTTAATCAAGTTTATACATGCTCCCAACATTGTACTTAAAATAGCCAGTACCTTAAATTTTGTGCACGTGATGATATAAAAATGTGCTGAGATTTTTACATCATGAATTGTCAGCTTTAACTCTAGTGGTTGTTTCTGAGGATAATCTTTGTAACAAATGTTTATCTCTTTTCAGTCATATAGAACTTCTTTAGTGTCAATAAAAAGGCTCTTTTTTTGACTAAAAGGTGGGGGTAAAGGTATAAAAAGAACTAGTGGACTAGGAGTGATTGGATCATTATTTTTTTGTTTCGAATATCTATCACTCTTATATAAAGATGGCCTTCGGGGCCGTGTTGACCCACGTGCTTTGGTGTAGTTAGGCTCAGTCCACAAGTTTCACATCGTAACATGTCAGGTCGAGGTTTTCAAAAAGTTGGCCCTTGCACAGCCTGTGTCCACGTGCCATCGTGTTGGGCTTGCGTGTCTAAGCAAAATTACATTGATTTTAGCATGTTTTGTCATGCCTGGCCCGGTCATGCCGTGCTTAACGTGCTTCTCCCAAATAAAAGCGACCCAAACCCGGCCCATGGCTCACACGCACAGTACCATGCCGTGTTTTTTTTTTATTTTTTTTCTGTGTTGGGCCGACCCGAAGCGGCCCAGTGCCATCTTTATCTGAATATCAATTTTTAAGGGACAAAGGAAGGGAGTATTATTATACTGTATGATACAGTATAGAATAGAACATCTGATTTAAGGGACTAGGAGTGAGATAAGACCCTTGTTAATCTACCTTAGGGAATCTGTGCATGCTAGTTGTTTGGTCTACAATATCTATTGTACATTTGTACCATCAGTTGCTCGGCATGTGTAAAAAAAATAGTCTTGGTTGTAGCGTGCGCATGCTGGTTAAAAATGCCGTGATCAAGAGCTCTATTAGTTAGAGACATTGGTGAACAAGGAATCTTGCTGGATCATGGATGTAGAATGTACTTTTGACCATTGTAATAGGATTCCTTCTAAACATTTCTACCAGTATGTTTTAGTGTGATGGTATGTCCACTAATTTAACTATATTTTCTACTGGTGATGGCTATTAAATAACTAATTAACCTACGAATCATTCAAATTAGTATGACGATTTGCTCATCTGTTTCTTTCCTTTACATTTTGTTATTGACACTAAGTTCCTTCACCTGTTAAAGATACCATGTAATGAAATTTCTATCATGGATGTACGTTGCACAACAATTCATTTTACGTAGTATAATTTATCACCAATATCAAGAACAACTTGCAGTTTTTCCTTTACAAACTAATTAAAAGTTAGTGTTATTACATCCGATTCCTGTTAACTAATACTCCGTATATTACTGCTCTGATTTTTGAAAAAAACAAAAAGTACTCCGTAATACATTATTTATATTTATTTGTAGCATTTAAATGATAAATAAATATTCAGCAAAGTTAGAATTATTCAGCAAAACAAGGTGAATAATAATTTATTTTCTTTATACGAAGTGACAATTTTTTTTTTTTGTTTTGATACTAGTAGAATTTATCATTTCAAATATTCCCTGTCCACCTCTTGGAATTTTTTTTTCTGATCTTTTATTCTATGTAAAGTACAAACTAAAGGATCAATATAATTTATTTTTCATAAACGGACATTTCATTTTCAATAATAAGTTCATCGTGTTCTGTATCGTTAGCCTGTCCAACTATTACCCCTTGAATTTAGTACCTAAGTTTTGTCAATGGTCTAAAACATATGAACATTGTTGAAAACAGCGTCCAATATACGAAGAATCTCATCCACTGTATGCTCGTTGCTCAGGCTGTGTCCTCTACCCAAACCACTGCACGACATATTCAGTCGGTAAACCTCACACGCTGCACAAAGAGCACCACCACTATACCTGAGGTACCTCATTAAAGTATATCGAGGTAGCTGTGTTGCGCCATTAAAACCATTTTCCTATCGACAATGTTTATAAGCACAAAAATTTATACTACGTATATGAAATACTAAAACAATTTACTGATAAGATAAAGCGTAGCTGGGTGTAAAAAAATGTGAAACAGTCGATTATTTGGCATTCTTAAAACAAAGAGACCAAAAAATTATTGTGCAATGCTCCCAATAAATAACCGAGCTACGAAGTTTATAAATAAAATACATGCTCAAGAAAGCAGTGCAAACAAGTGCCGAGGATTCCTGCTCTCTAAATCCACCCTCTCAAGCCTTAAATAGTAGTACAAGAAATTGCGGATAATTGTCAAAATCACAAATACAGCTGCTTCTTGTTTTCCCTTGACAATCTACATGGTCCCTCACACTAAAAGAATATCTTAATGTACACACCAACTAACCAAAGAACCCCAATTTTAGAGGACCTGAAAACGATGGGAACCTTTATTGAAGCCAGAAGACTGATAAACAGCAATGAAGAACGAATTGAAAATGCCGAATGTGACAAGGACACTGGTGTACTGACTCATTTGTCGATTAATTTGAAGCGTCCCGACTGTAGTACTGGTCGAGGGTCTTTGCTGGGATACGGTGGAGAAGCTCACGGGGGAAGATCCTAAGGAGCGTCCATGCTAGATCAAGTGACTGGAAGATGGTACGGGTGTCATAAGCTCCTTGGGCCACAAACTTCCTCTCAAATTTGTCCAAAAATTCCAAGTATAGCTGAACAATTAAAAAGAAAAGTAATTGGTTAACTTGTGAAATTTATGTTTATAACCCGGGAACATCTGCAGTAAAAGGAAGCAAAAAATACCAAATCTTCTGAAGAAAGAGCTTCCTCTCCAACCACAGCTTTCATGGCTTGTACATCCTTACCAATGGCATAATTTGCATATAGCTGAAAACACAGAAACAGGACACATTACAAATATTACTCAAATCAAGGCTCGGAAACAAGTCAAATAAACACCAAAACATGTATGCTGGCAGACCTGGTTGGAGACATCAGAGTGATCCCTGCGAGTCATGCCTTCACCAATAGCACTCTGTACTCAGAGTCACAGGTAAAAGTCAGCCATAGTTTAAAAAAATATGACATGAATTAACATTCTAGAAGCACTAAAATTTGATCAACTGCTCGACAGGATATACCTTCATAAGACGAGAAAGTGAGGGGAGGACATTGATTGGTGGGTAAATCTGTAAGAGAAAAAAATTCAGTCAACATAACATCTAGACACTTTTCCCACCAATAATTTCTCGACATTTAAAAAAATTCAGTCATGTGCATACTTCACAAAAGTACAATTGAAGACATAACACATGAAATTATGAAAACTAAAGGCTTCATATAGTTCAAGAGCCAAAATCGATACTCACCTGACGATTGTGTAGCTGCCTGTCGATATAGATTTGCCCCTCAGTAATATACCCCGTAAGATCAGGAGTTGGGTGAGTAATATCTAAATTAGAGAAGACAGCAAAAGGTGTTAGTAAAAGTAGGATTAGAAGAATAAAACAGGCATGATAGAGTCTAAAATAAATTATTACCGTCATTAGGCATAGTTAAAATTGGAATCTGAGTGATAGAGCCTGATCGCCCTTCAATACGTCCAGCACGCTCATAGATGGTGGCCAGATCAGTGTACATATAACCTGGATAACCACGTCTTCCAGGCACTTCTTCACGGGCAGCAGATACCTGAAGAATAAATTAAATCAAAAATCAAGATGCTGGAGCACAACAATGCCCTCGATACTGCAGTTCAAGAAACATGAGTTCATAAGATAGTTTTTAGCTAAGGGGCAATGCAAGCTCACCCCAGAAACTGCAGCATATTTACATCTAAAAGAGTTTTCCATATTTCATTTCCAGATCCTAGACTAAACTCAAAATAAAAGCAACTTAGAACAAAGAGCACCCAGAGTAGATGCTTCCCTACACTGCTATAAGCAGTCGACATGAATGAGAATTGACCGCTTAAGACTACTTGAGAGGTTTCAACAGACCTTAATTAACAAGAAAAAATGTACAGAAATGACATAGCATAAGATGTATTGCTGATGTGTTACAGCTGATCGTATAAATATCTTAGCTGTAAACTATCAGAACCACGAGTATATATTCAAAAAAGCCCATACACGATAAGAAACCAAAAAAGTTTTTGCAAAGATTGACTGCATTATTCCGAACAAGGTTAACATTCATGAAATATTATGTTCAATTAGATGGCTAAAATACAGTATAAGTTGAATTAATCTACTAAATATGCTCAACCATTAGCATTAGACATTTGAGAGCATATAGTTCCCTGGGCAATATGAAGCTTCATTATAAAAATTAACCATGTTGTAAGAAAAATAGTTTCTTTTCAGTCCAGGAAAGAGACAGAATCTCCATGAACCAAAGTCTGAACAACTTCAAATACAGAACAGAGCAACAATTATTCAGCAGAAGTGCTGAGAATTAAAAAATAATAATAAAAAGCCACAACAATAAGACTATTATTTAGACTTGATGATAGCAAAACTTACAAGCAACTCTTTCTGTGGATTATTAATTCAGTTAATATTAGACCTTGTATTGAACCTTGAAAGCCTCAACAATAGCAGACTGAATAGAATTCATCAAAATCATTTTCTCAAGCTAAATGCCTTTTTAATTTCAATTTTATAATAGATAAAACATTACCATTAAGCTTTTAACCCATTGTTACACTAAGAAGTACAAATCACTAGCTGCCACCTCACAGCCTCAGGCACACTATCAGCTAGGTGTGATCATTAAATAGTATGAGTTGGGCAAATTGAAGATCATAAAATAGTATGAGTTGGAAAAACTGAAGATCATTGCACTTATTAAATCTTTGCCTAAAAAAGCTATATATTATAGCCAAACTCCTAAACTCTTCGGCTGTCCAAAGCTCTCATCACGATTAAATCCTCATCAAATTTGCATCTTACAGTAAATCATCAATTATGATGACAAAATTTTACCTCACGAAGTGCATCTGCGTAAGAACTCATATCAGTCAGGATAACAAGCACATGCTTTCCACATTCATATGCCAGGTATTCTGCAGTTGTGAGGGCAATACGAGGAGTAATGATACGCTCAATAGTAGGGTCATTGGCCTGAGAAGAAATTTGAAAAGAATCAGAAACTGACTCAACATAGAGCAGAAGCCACAACCAGAGAGAAATTAACACTAAGCAACAGCCATAGAGAAGGAAATACCAGATTTAAAAAGAGAGTAACTCTCTCCATAGATCCATTCTCCTCAAAATCACGCTTAAAGAATTGAGCAGTTTCCATGTTAACTCCCATAGCTGCAAATACAATGGCAAAGTTGTCCTCTTCACCACCACCCTGCATAGTGTACAGGCAAATCCTCATATAAGTATGCAAGACAAGTTTGAGATTAAAGAAAACAAAAAGAAATATTACTACTTTTATAGATATTATTAATTGTGAAAGCAAAATAACACCCCCCCTTCCCCCCGCCCCAATCTTTCCCCCAAACAGGCTGGAAAGACGGAGGAAAAGATAACAAAAGCACATGAATATACTGATTAAATTAAAAATTTTAAAAAATAAAAAATAAAAAAATAAAACCCAACACTTGCACCACCAAAATAAGCCCAGATTAGGAATGAGGGAATCATATACAAATGAAAAAAAAAATAGCATTTAAAATATGGTTCAGTTGTTAAATTGAGAAAAGCAAGTAGATCTTTTGCAGGCCAGTAATGTGCTCATACCTCCAAAAGGTTGTCAGACTTCTCTAACCGCTTCACCAGACCAGCCTGGCGACAAATCTGTGCAGCAATTTCATTGTGAGGAAGACCAGCAGCAGAAAAAAGAGGGATCTTTTGTCCTCTAGCAATAGAGTTCATGACATCAATAGTGGAAATGCCAGTCTGAATCATTTCTTCTGGATAAGTTCTTTCACTGGGGTTGATTGAACTCCCTGGGAACAAGACAAGAAGGAAGGTTTCCAACTTCATCAGAAAAAAATTGCAACTACGAATAAGTTCAACTAACAACGTAACAAGTCTCAAAGCTACATACCAGAGATATCCAAGTAGGCCTCAGGGAGAATAGGAGGGCCATTGTCGATGGGTTTACCAGATCCATTAAAAATACGCCCAAGCATATCCTGGGAGACAGGAGTTTTCAAAACCTGCCCACGATGAAAAGATGGTAAGTGTGCAATCGATTGAGCTTTAACCAAGCAGTCAAAGACTGCTAAATGGTTTGTATCAGAAGACCCACAAAGTTAAAAGAAAATCCATTTAAGAAGCTTCCTATAGGTACAAGCAGTAATTGTAATGAATCCCAAATAAGATAAGAAAAAGAGACATACAGCAACAAAAATCAGGAAGAGGAGGAGGGGGGGGGGGGGGGTAAAGAGTAAAGGAATATGCAAGAAACAAAATATAATCACTTGGGGCCAATGTCTCATGAAAATCCTTTAGGTACTAGCAGATATTTCATTCTGAAGATTTTTTTTGAGAGAGAAGCACTTTAGCATCACATAACTTCCCTTAAATACTGAGCCATTGAACTGGAGCTTCCCGAGCATTATATTTTAAACTTAGCAGAATTTAAGACCACCAATACCCAAATCATTAGAACACTAAGTTCAAACAAAGCAAGAAAAAAGAAGAGCATAGAGACACAGCAAAAAGATGAGTTATGTTTAAAAACTACATAGTCATCAACCATATTTATATAACTAGCAATTAATAAATAACACACATTGAAGATATAGATAAAACTTGAAAACACTGAGAATCCACTCTTCATAAAATACAAAGAATCTAATCTAACAATATTCATGCAATCAACCATTAAGTGCTATAGCTTGTGTTGCTAGTCTTGTAACTGAAAATCACAGATAGTCTGAGTCTCCTTACCTCACCAGTGAACTGCACGGTAGTATATTTATTGTCAATTCCAGATGTTCCTTCAAACACCTGTCAGAAATATAAATCAGACTGCCTGAGTAAATTTCCTTTCATAAGACAAAAACTGCTCAAAATTCTCCCATTTGTAGAAGCATTGACTAATAGTACTAGGATTAGTGACAGCAGGTCAGAAAAAACTAGTGTCACAAAATGTAAAAGATAAACAAACAGTTCAAAATCCAAACTTTAAGTACCTGAACTACAGCCTTCTCACCATCAACTTCCAAAACTTGACCTCTGCGAGTTGATCCGTCTCCCAAACGAATATTCACGATTTCTTGAAATTTAGGTCCCTGTCGCAAATAGGCATACAATTCATTAAAATTGTAAATTTAGCAGTAAACTAAGTAAAATTGATCCAGATAGATATAAATTGGGACAAGAAAAAAAAAAAAAAAAAGATACCAGACTTACCTTAACCTTCTCCAGAATAACTAGTGGCCCTGCCACTCCTGAGACTGTTCTGTACTCTGCAGAAATTAAAAATGTAACTTAGTAATTCGATAACAGAATTGGCTATCAACATCACACGGTTCATTCTCTCCCTTTTCCACAAATCACACACAACATAATACTAAGTAATAAATAGATCATGCCATGATCATACAACCACCCGTACAGGTCATAACCAACATGATTAACTACTCCTTATACTCTCCAAAGCCTCATAATCATGGATACGACACTGCCCCAAGACATTCCATATTCAATAACAGCACAATAAACTACTGATACTAGCCTCATCAGATCATCAGGCCCCTCAATGTGCAAGTTCGAATGAGGGTCATCCAAGTACCACAAATTGATTGATTCACAGAGAGCAAGTCAAACATTGACCGGCAATTGAGATTTCAATCATATACCTCACTACTCAAAGTCAACTATCTAATTTTCTACTATATGATCAACTTTTGCCTGCCATCCCCAAAAAGGTAAATGATTTAACTTTTTCGAATACAACATCATTCCTATCAATGAACGTCCAACACCACGCCCCGAGGGCAACTACATCAAACTAAAGCAGCTCGTTTCTAAACCATTAACCATAGATTGTTATCACCTACTTCAAAGGCAGGCCATTCTACAATAGATCAAGTAAATGTGAAACAACAAATCTATCTTCTCCAACACCTTGAAACATTTTCTTACATTAATACAAAACGATCTTCCTATAACAGATGCTAAAATTTAAATCAAAATCAAAAAATTGATCAATGTGAACTCCTCCAAAGCAATCAATCAATCAATTCAGTTGACATTCAACAAATAAATGAATCACAATGCAAATGAAGAACACTTACCCATTCCAACCTCCAGGTTTCCATCCTCAACATCCAGAGCACCCATTATCGATCAAAAACTGAACAAAAATCAAACAAAATCCGTAAATACAACTGAAACTCAAACAAACACATTAAAAATCACAAAAAATTAGGGCAAAATTAAAATCAGTAGGAATTCAAATCAGGACCAATCGAAAATCGATCAATCAACCAAGCAACCGATGAAAATTCTAGAAATTGAATCAATCAATAAATTAGAAGAATCAATCAAAAATTAAACTCAAATTCGAAATTATTGTGAAATTTCAGTGATTCATAAGAAAAATAATTAGGGTATAGATCTGCGAAAGGAGGATTACCTGCGATCGCGAAGATGTGATGAGGAGAAGAGGATAGCGAAGATGAAGAGGAGAGAGAAAGAGGAGAGAGAGAGAGAGACACGAGAAAAGGTAAGAGATTTTAAGATCTGACAACACTCTTCAAATTATAATGTTGGCCCCAAAAAAAAATCAATCATTTAATCAGTAATTAATTTTTTTTTTAAAGGAGTAATTTTATTTATTTTTTGGGTCCAAAATAAATATAATATGGTTGTGTTAATATTGATCAGGTAAAAACCAACAATAAAGAAAAATGAGATCTACTGTTAACGAGATCATCTTTTTATAAACTATTTATTGTCTTATACTTTGTATATATGCTGCCTTTTTTTTAATCATAATCAATCAATTGTCTTATACTTCGTATATAATCCCCCTTCCCCTTCTTTTCCTTCCTCTAATGTTATCCAAACACACTGTGTAAGTGATAAATGAAATGGAAATTCTTAACAAGGAGTCAAGATGTATCTTACTTTATCACGAGATTCGTGATATGTTTAGTTAAACATATATTGCTTATACACTTATTTACAAGATTATAAATTATGAATAGTTCTTTACATAAATTTACTTTTAATTGTGTTTTCTACTATGAAAATATGTGTTAGTAATTAGGGAAGTTCGCGCTAAACTAAACGCTAGATTGAATGTACTCTTACTTCTTGCATTAAATAGGAGGTTATATGCTTTAATTTAGGTGGTTCAAGATGTACTTTTTACGAAAATCATATCGTTATACATCAAGTACTCTATAACTATTTGTTTATATACTGCTTTGAATATGCATATAGAACATGATCATGTCATATGGATAAGATTGAAAATGGTGTGTATTGAGATGGGTTTTCGCCATTATAGCAACAACCATTAATCAATGTTGTTTGAAGGAAGTAACTTGTAAAGTTCTAATTTACTTTGTTTAATTTTGAAAGATTATTTTATTGAAAAAAAAATAAAAATTATTGAAATTATTTTAGTTGTGAATTTAACCTAAATAACCATTTAATTTTAATAGTCGTTTAATCGTGTCAAGTCATGTCGTGTAACCTTACCTATCAAATATTTGATTCACCTAGTGCCATCTTCATATGGTGTACGGCGAGTAGAGCCGTCTTTCACATAGTTGAGCCACGTAATGACAGTAAGCATTGCTGAGCATAGTTAACCAAAAACCATCTATTAGATGAGACTTTGAGACCACTACTTATTTGACTCATTATCCATGTGTCAATTAAATTACTATGTGGTCCTTGGAGTCTTCTGTTATTATCAAAGACGAAGCTTCAGTGTCCCTTCGGATCTTGGCCCAAATAGTAACACGTACAAAAACCAAACCCGGCCCGTCACATTGCTGCCCTTTTTTAACCTTCTTGGGTTCAATAAAACAAGCTTGCTTACCATTAGAGAGACAATTATACTTTGGATCTTGATTTTAAAAATTGACCAAAAGAAGTTACTTCCTCCGTTTCTTTTTAGTTGACATGTTTCTTCAGTTGTGTTTGCCAACGCACAACTTCAACCATTCATATCTTTAAATACGAATAAGAAAAAATTATTAAAAAGTTGATATTTTGAAAAAATTTTATCGTGACGAATCTAACAAGATTTCACATTACTATATTTTTCATTATGTATAAAGCACAAAATATGGTCAAAGGGGAGTGTGTGAATATTGCTAAAGTCAAAACGTGTCAACTAAAAAAAACAAAGGTATTATATATTTAAAGTTCGGTTACCATTTAAACATGTTACATACGAATTAGGGCATGTTCTCACACGTTTACTTTTAGTTCAGTTCAGTTCAGCTCTTAATTTCCTTTTCTTATAAAATATTCATTTTATTTCAGTTCAGTTCAATTCAGCTGAGTTCAGTCTAAGAGAAAAGACCCGTAGTTTATATTTTGTTCCATACAAATCGTGATGATATTCTATATATCTGAATCCTCATTATTTTTTTTTATTTTGTTTTTTGGTGAAAGTCTGAATTCTCATATATTTATTGTTATTGATATAGAGATTTTAAGTTTAAAAAGACATTTTAATGATTACGAGTAGAATTAAGTCAATTTACACGTCACTTTTTCATTTCAAAAAAGTCAAGATATGGACTGGAGTTCATTACTAGGCCCTGAGGGTGACTTACGAACGTTGTATTCCTTTCTGTTTTAACTGGGCTTGGCCCAATTAACAACAAGTTTGCTAAATCTCTCAGTGGGCTTACAGCTTTGGACATACGTCAAAGAGAGCATAAATTATACGAGTATTGGGATTTTATTTATTTATTGGTAAGCTGATAAAGCCGATCTACTTCTTCTAGCAAGAGTTTGGAGAAACTACCCAAACATAGAGTATAATTAGCATAGATCCCGATGATGCATGCACGGATATTAGCATATTACTAAGATTTTCTTAAAATTAATTCAAAGACTAGATGATACGGAGTAATATAAATAGTAGGATAATGGCTGCATATAAGCATTTAGTATCCTTTATTTTTACTCCGTAAGTATTAAGTTGAGAATTTATCGACAATTCACGAGTAAATCGGTGTAATAAATGTTTATTTATTGTCTATTATTTCCACTTTTAGCTTTTTATATGCCCTTAGAACTGTATATTTTTCCTAAATAATACAATAATATTATATTATTATCTATATCAAAATTGTATGTAAGCTTGGTGCGCTAATTGGGCAAGAAAAAAATCTAAAAAAAATAATTCTAGTTTTTCAAAATGATGGAGTAGTAGTATGTCATAATTTTCTTTTCGTTGATCCAAACTTCTATAATTCTTGCATATTCTACCCTAGGATCACAAAGCAACCACCACTGTATTTGCAATCTAAAGGGGGGGCATTTACTATATAAATGCTTTCTTTATTGACTTGTATCTGTCACACTATATACTTAGAGAGATTACGAGTAAAACATATTTTGCTATATATAGAACAAATTAGAAACCATGATTTATACGTAGTATATTAAAGTAGCTACTTTATCATACATCCTTATATTTACGAAAAACTTTAGAAAAAATTGAAATCGATCTCTACATCAAAACATGTCATGACATGAGACGGAAAGTGATCGGACTATGTTAATGTTCAAAGCACATTAGTAAGAGTGATAGCTAACACTTATAGTAACTTCTATTTGCCAACGTTACTTCTTTCGAAGAATCTAAATTTGGAGTGATATCAAATAGTGGTGGTGTGAGGACCGCGCACATTGTGTAACACACAATGAGTACTTGAGTAGTATTACTTTGCACATGTTTGAATTGATATAGATTTTTTTTTTAAAAAAAATCACTCATTCTAGTACTAGCAAAAAAGTGATAACTTCAAGAAAATTTAAAGAAAGGAAGGAGGAACACGTAGTTGGAATGAATATAATGGAGCACCTTGATTGTGATTTGTGAGTCTTAGGTTAGAATAACAAATAAAGTGGATATATTAGACTAGGTCAAATTTTTCTTAGAGGATCACGTCGTTGGAATGAATATAATGGTGGATGTAGGAAATAATTTAGATCGACCTATTAGAGGTGGAATATATTACATAGGTCAATTCTTTTTCATGAAGAAAAAAGTTCAAAAATTATAAATTAAAGCGGGTTTAATTGACATCACATACTTCACATTATTTACTTGTAAACAAACCGACTTATCTATACTTTCAGTTTTAATTAAAATATGGCCTTGGAAATCTAGTTGACGATCATCCTTAGATACTTTCACCAATCATGTATGGTATCACTCACAAAAAAATAAAAAAGTCTCTTTTAGAGTGTTATGGTCACCTTATTTTTACTTATTTTAGATTTAATAAGTTTAGATAAGTCAAGTTAAATTCAGATAAGGTTAGTTCAGGAAAAATAAGTTATGATAAGGGTTACTCAAATTTAAACTACAATTAACATAAATTTTAATAAGGAATAAGTTTAATTAAGTTCAGATAGGTGAAATCAAGTGAATTGTGAGCCAAAAATACCCAAATTAAAAATTATTCTTATTGTCCCACATATTTGGCTAAATTGAATATGTTTTCTCTCATTTGTAGAAATTTGAGATAATTATGACCACTACTTTCTTTTCCCCTCGAGATCTATATATACATAGACTTAAATGGTGAATTAGTATATGGTATACGTATATGACTATATGTAGATATGTATATTCAAAACTAATATCAGTGACAATAGCGTTATATAAGTTATAAGCACATCGATTCAAAACTAATATAAGTGACAATAATGTTATAAAAGTACATCGATAAAAATGACACATATAATATGAGCGTCACATACGGTTTCATATGCAAACCAAATAATTTAATAGTAGACCTCGCCAAAAAGTATATTGCATATCAAAAAGTAAATTCCTAGTTTATAATCAAGATTGTACATAGGTGAAAATGTGAAATACTCTTAACAAAAATTAAATGCCCTAGGTCCCATAAGATGAATTTTGACTACGGAGTACTTGATTAGCTTGAAGATAACAATAAGATCATTGGTTTAGTTAATTTGATGGTAATACTTTTACCATAAGTTTAAAACTCATTTACATTATCGCCTGCCATGATAATTTCGATCTTTATTATGTGCCACACTTAACTTGATTGGTCCTACTTACTAATCGTAATGACTATTTGTTAAGGGACCTTAAAATATGTATGATCACGATTTTATGTCTATAACACGTACTCAATTGGTCCCATTAACCTTTAAATTTCTCCAAAGGCTATAAGATAATGGAAGAATTGACGGGCATTGATATCATTTTATGTCTAGCAGGTTGATTAGTTTATGGTTGTACACATCGGTTTACCATGAGTCCACCCATTCAATATACGTATAAAACTTTAATAACTAATACGTCCAATAATTTGCTATATGAAATTTTCAATACAATATTTAAAAAGAACAATTTTTAGTTAATTAATAAACTCCTTGGGTTCATGGGTTGTCCACACTCTCCTGTTCTCCCTTCTCCTACACACATTTAGTGAAGGCCAAATCAGGCTTTTCCCTTGTAAGTAACAAGCAAACGACCATAATCGTGCTAGTGAATTACGTATTACTCCCTTCATCTCGTTTATATATACACTTATACAGTATATACTAAAAACAATGACATGGTCTAAGAAACAAACGGATCGAAGGGGATACCCGACTACCGCCTCATGTACCTCATTCTCTAGCAATCTTAGCTACATGTAAACATTTGTTTTTACAGGTTTTAAACATTGTCAAATTAAAATTCTGGTCATGCAAGAATTTGTATTGCTTTTCAAACTTTATCTTGGAGTTGATAAAATTGTTAGCCCTTATAACTAAAGTGGATACACTTTTATTATTAGATGAAGACTTGAAAAAGAAGAGTGGAGAAATTTATGCCATATTAATTATTGTTACAAAATTAAATTAAGCTAGGCTAATATTTGCCAATCAAGCTAAGCAATACATACGTGATAAACCGCATATTTGAACTTTTGAAGTGGATAAGAGTACAGTTCGGCTGTAGTCTGTAGATTGTGTGCAAAAATTATTCTTGTAATAACGACAAAAATGCGTTTACACTTTACATACATCTAAATTCAATAATTGTGGTAATATTCTTTGAATGTACGTAATGTTATAAATAAATGAAATTAATTGAAAGAATAAAGGTATTAAGCTAATATATACTCTTATAAATTGAAAGTAACTTTTCGTTGATATTTTAGTTGAAATTTATAATTGCATTGATATTTTTAGAATCGTGTATGATTGAGTAATCTTATAATTAAATGGCACAATGCAGATTGAAGGGTCAAGCTCGTTATGTTGTACTCTTGTAGATGGTTGTGTGAAAAATCTGATAGATTGTCATGGAAAAAATCCGATACTTCATATTGTATATATAATAATGATAAAACACGTGTACATAACAATAATTAAACATAAATTGTTTGATTATATAACGGATAGGTGGTTTCGCCTTACATAAAGTACAACAGTTGCACAAGATATTTTATGACAACTACGCTGATATTGTCTTATGAATCGAAAATGAAAGAATAATAATAATCATAATTAATAAGAAAGGATTGATGGTTCGTTGATAGTATTGTTAAGAAAATGTTTAGTACTCCGTAATGAAATAGTTGTAGTGGTATTAAATTAGAGAGGAGCAAGAACACGAGTACTACGTTGTCAATAATTAATTAGTTGGTGGATCTCCATCTGTCTCGCACTATCAGCCTATCAGAAGACAAATAAAGTGCACTATCTGCGCCTTCTATTCAAAGTTGACAATTTTCATCCACGCATTCTTATTCCATCAACAACATTCAACACTATTTTTGCTTTTCATAATGTTGTATTTGTATGTATTATTCAACAAAAGTTCTATTAATGATTTTAGTATATTTTACTTTTGATTTAGTGATACTTAAGCAGGTTTCAATAATCCTTATGCAATGGGAATATAAGGTTTTCAAACTTGCTTGTTATAACGTGAAACACGCAATCTCTTTTAATGATAACTAATTATGTGAGTACAAAGTATATGCTAGTTAATTAAGTATCTTCTTCTTACTTTCATAGATTGATGACAATAATATGATCTGACATGCATGCATATTGCGTAGCCATGTAGAATTTATAGATTACTCTAGAGGCCGGAATGCCAGATACACTTTTTTGAGCTCTTCTTTTGATTTTGTACGGACTACGGAGTATATAGTATTGTGTTTTTCTATTTTTTGGGTTTTTATTTTTTAAAATTATATGATATATGTCATATAATGAATAAAAAAATTAGTTAAACATATTAACATTGTGATAATTTTAAAAACTGATTATGGAAAAGAAAAGAAGAAATGCTTTTTCTTTTTTTTTTTTTTTTTTTTTTTTTTTTTTTTTTGTTGTTGTTGTTGTTGTTGTTGTTAAAAACTAATAACGATGACAAATAAGCCCTAATTACTTGAAAAAACTAGACCATACATGTTAGTGGTACTTGTAATGGTTTACAAACATAGCAATTTAAGACTGCTTTTATTTGTTTGTATAACATTATTTTGGATCTAGATTTTTGGGGGGTCAGATCTTTAATGATGAAGAAAACATACAGACAAATTAATAAAAACAATACAAGACTGCTTTGTGTATAAACAATTATTTTGATTCTAATTTTGGTGGCCATGAATGTTGAAGGAAACAAATCTTTAAAAACGGAAAACGACATTGTACAACTAGATTGTATAACCATATTATGTTGCTTATTCTTGAACTTTAATCATATAAAATAATGCACCTTGTTAGTGCTTATAATCTTTAAATTATTACAACCCTAACTATAATTTGTTAGATAAATATTTGTGGATATCATCATTCAAATTTTAAATTACCTCATGTTCTTTTCACGTATATTACTAATTTACAATAAATAATATTTTATTAAACAAAAAAAAAGGTAGTATGCACCACATTGTTATTTTGATGAAAGCTCAATGTAGTGTTAGGGTGAAGTACGTACTCATCATAATTAATTAGGTACCTAATGTAGAATCATGCTAAACTTAAGGCGCCCAAATTAAAATGGATCTGATCTCATATAAGTGAAGGTAAAAGAGTGAATTTTCTTAGCCAAAACGAAATTAAAGCAATATAGAGTAGGAACTTTATTTAAATAACTAACTTAAAAAAAATTCGTAGTATGAAGAATTTTTAAAAGCAGGTATTATAATAATTATGTCGGGCCATAAATTACTTATGACTGTAATGAGTGCACGATTCCCTTAAATTCATAATACACCGTGGGGGAGTAGTAGACAATACGAATTCTAGTACTCTAGCCAAACCTTCTAGGAATCTAGCTTAGGTACAATGGGAAATCAATGAAATTCTTAACTAAAGTGAAAGAAAACATGAATGTCGACCAACTAATTCGTCTAATTAAGCACAAATAAGCTAGAATAATGTATACATCTTTTTATACTAGTAACAAGAATTGTAAATTTGTAACCTACGGGGTACGAAATATGTGATTGAGATGTTATAGAGATTATCAACCACAAAATAGCAAATCGTGAAAACATTGGCTTTTTCCACTTTAATTTTATTTCATGATGAGAGTGACTCCATTGGTTCGTTGTATATTTGTATGCTTGTATCTTATTATATATGATATGCCCGACAACAAATTTGTATAAATAATGTCAATGTATATTATTAAGTGACCCACTAAAAATAGAGTTGTAACAAAGGAGGACCTTTAAAAAGAAAGTTCCTAGCTAGTATAATTATATATATTATTGGTTCAATTTCATAATATAACGAACCATATAAGCTAGCCAAGCTAGAGATGGATGGTGGTGGTGATGTGGGTGGTGATCAAGTCATTGTGTTCATGGCCGAGGGTCATAATCACGGCGGTCAATCCGTAGATTCCGAGTATGCCAATGGCAACTCTACCAATGTTGATCGACGTGGTGACAAGAAAAAACCCCCCGCCCTACAATCAACTAATACTCTTAGAAAGAGAGCCACCCTACGTCGTCTTAGCTTTTCTAAACCTAAATCTCGAAATGTTGAGTTTAACCTCCCTCCCAAAATAAATGTCATCAACGAGTTTGATAGAGATCAAACGACTATTTGGGAGGAAGAGATAAGTAATAATTGTAATAATGGGGGTAATAGTGGTACAGACTTCTCCTCCTACTCGACTTCTGAGGAGGAGGAGGAGGAGGAAGAGGAGGAGGAGGAAATCGATGGTAAAAAATATCACAAAGCTAAAAAAAAGAAAAGAAAAATTAAGTGGAGGAGAGTAGGAGAATGGTCAATATTTTTTGTTATATTGACTTGTTTGATCCTTTCTTTCACGGTGAAGACCCTTAGGGACTACCCTATGATGGGTCTAAGGCCGTGGCAATGGTGCCTAATGGTGATGGTAGTGTTTAGTGGCCGGCTTTGCTCGGGGTGGCTAGTGAGCTTCTTGGTGTTTTTGATAGAGAGGAATTTCATGTTAAGAGAAAAGGTGTTGTACTTTGTGTATGGTTTAAGGAAGAGTATACAAAGTTGTATTTGGTTAGCACTTGTGTTATTAGCTTGGACTTGTATGTTTGATGCTCAAGTGCACCAAAATAATAAGGTGGTTAAGAGGGTGTCTCAATTGTTAGTCGCGGTTCTAGTTGGTGCAATCATATGGTTGGTTAAGATTGTGTTGGTTAAGACCCTAGCTTCATCTTTTCATGTGAGGACTTACTTTGATCGTATGAAGGAAAGCGTTTTTCATCACTACATACTTGACGCACTCTCAGGTTCTTCATTGTTTCTTTCTAATTTTTATTTATATATATGCATCTTTTATTTTCTTACAAAAATGTTTTCCTTGTACTTCTTCCGATTTTATTCGATTTTCCAACTTTATTTGAATTTTTTATCTTATAAAAGGATTTCAAATAGGATAAAAAGGATTAGAGAAAGTGTGTACTCTAAAATTAATATTTTTGAATTAGTAATTGATCAATTAAAAACAAAAAGACATTTTTTAAAATAATTATGGAGTTACAATACAATATCATATTGTCATATACTCACATGTATTGGGGGGAAAAAAAAAATCAAATTTTCTAATCTTGCACTTAAGATGTACCAAGAAAAACTAGAAGTGTCCCTAATTATGTTGTAATCCCTAATTTTCTGTTTAAAAACAAATTTTTTTAAAAAATAAAAATAAAAAATAAAAGCGTTTTTTTATCTTAGATGAGGAAAGTACACAGTTTAAAAAAAAATCATGGTCTAGTTTAATAAACAACACTCCCATATGATGCAATTTTTTTTTCTTTCAATACATATAAGAATCTACTTAGAAATTAAATATGTTGTAAGATTTAAGATAATGACACCAAAAATGATGTTTCTTAATAAGTTAAATTAATGTTTCGTAGATCGATAGAAGAGTATCTTCAGAAAGTGACAAATCTGAGTTTAAGTTGATAATATGCTTCTTAATATGCATTGATTAATTAATTAAGCAACATTATTAAAGCATTCAAAATTGGGAAAGAATGCTTAAAAAAAATGATACGAGTAACACATTATAATCGATTGCTCACAACAACTTTTACACTACTTTTTGACCTGAAATAAGCCAACTAGCCTAGTGTTTGAATGCTCCTCAACCAACCAATTAATAAACAAAGTGAAAATCTAAGCCAACCATATAAATTATATATACTCATGTACTTATTAATGTGATATGAAAAGGTAGAATTATTTGATTTGATACCTAATTTGTTTTAATAAGAATCACATTCTAACAAACTCAGAACTTTATGACTTATTTCTTATTATTCTTCTTATTATTTTTTAGATTTACTTCATGAAATTCGTTAGTACCTTTGACCTTAATTAATTTGTGTTTTTATATTGCTTTATTGTACCTTGACTTGCATCATTTACATTATTCATCAATTTGATGTATGTATTTTTTCTACTGTACTTTGACTTGCATGATTTATAGATAAGAAATACTACCTCCGGTCTAATTTACTCGCAACAAAGGAATATTTTATGTTTCACAAATAATAATCCTTTGTTGCGAGTAAATTGGACCGAAGGTAGTAACTAAAAATGAGAATATTTTTTCTGATTTAAGAATGACAATTGATTCTTCTTCTTTCATATCTACTTTAATTATAGGGAAGTTTTGGGAGATAATACTTATATAGTGGATGTCAATTTTTTTTTTTGAAAAATAGTGATAAAGCAAACATTATGTAATCATAAAAAGGAAATGTAAAATATAAGAACGCTCAAATAAGTTTACGTAAAAAAAAACAAAAAGATAAGATTACATAAAAGACAAAAAGATAAGATTACGTAAAAAAACAAAAAAGAATGGTGGAAATAAATACTACGTGCATGTGTTAGAAAGCAACCCGTTATTGTACTTTAAACCACTCGCATGACATATATATATATATACGAGTAAAAAAAAATGTGACCTATCATTTAAAAACCGAAAATAATCTCAGTGGCTATGATGATGATTTTGCAAGTACAAAGATGAACTACATGGCTGGTTGAGTAATTTAAATTCGTCGGTGTTGTGCTTTGTATGTGCTACATAATAATGTAAATCCAAAGTCCACTATTAGGCGTATAAGTTGTTACAGGTAAGATGCTAGGTCCAACTTATTAGGACAAATTGGTATGTCGCAGTTCCCACTTACTGAGACATATTGACGCTTTCGGCATTTCTCCTGGATACGAAAATGACATATCCACATGAACACATCCTTATTGTTCTAGCTAGTTTTAACTAACTGTCGGGTTGATACGGATCTTGGCCGAAAATTTAGGAGGAGATAAAACTCGAATGTATAATATCTTGCTTAATAATAAAACAAATAAAATCAATTATTATGATACAACATTATTTTATATGTCCACATGTGACATGTTAGAGTATGTTGTATAGCGGTATATTAGTAGATGATAAGGACTAAGGAGTATGTTTATTTCAATCTGATTATGAAACACATAACAATTTACTGGTAAAAGAGGTGCATTTGAGTTTAATAACTAATTAGATAAAATAATTATTTGAGATCGAGTCCTAGTTCAAGATCCGCCTTTGGTTACACAACAACTAACTTATATCGTGTGACGTGTGACGTGTGACATGGGTAGATGGACATTTTATAATTAGTTTGAGGCTTTTACTTTGCATGTAACATGAACTTAAATTATATGTTAGTAGTATACTTGACTTAGATGTTAGTGAAATAATGAATATGAATATGAATTATTATTGATATAATTTAGGTCCACCAATGGATGAATTACTTTGGGAACGACACAAACCAATGCAAGGGTCAAAATCTTTGCCAACAAAATGGAAGGATGCTAAGGAAATGATGAGATCAAAGAAATATGGATCAAGGAAATTGGACATGGAGAAGCTTAAGGAGCTAAGCAAGGAGAGTCCGGCGTCGATTTGGAGTTTGAAGAGGTTGATGAACTACATTAGATCTTCTAGTTTGTCTACGATTTCGAAGACAGTTGATGAATTTGGGAAAGCTGAATCTGAGATTACTAGTGAATGGGAAGCTAGAACTACTGCTAAACGCATCTTTAGAAACGTTGCAAAACGCGGTGCCAAGTAAGTCTTAAGTTTTATGTATATTCTACCCTCGTTTCATTAAAAATAATGTCACGTACTATTATAAAATGGACTCGTAAAGTGCAATGATATAGACAGAATTCATTCCCGTGTTAAAATTTGTTCTTTAGTTTCCCTTGTTTAGTATTATAATTATTACAAAAAAATAATTTGGAAGGTACATTGAGGAGGAGGATTTAGCAAGGTTCTTAAAGAGGAATGAGATTCATGCTATATTCCCTCTTTTCGAAGGAGCACTTGAGACAGGAAGAATCACCAAGTCTGCTTTCAGAAATTGGGTGGTAAGTTTATTCAAATGATTTAATACGGACGAAAGATTAGACTATATGTTCATTTCTGACAATTACCTACATGACTATATATGGTCGAAAGGTACGAGCTTATTTCGAAAGAAAGGCTCTAGCACATTCACTGAACGACACGAAAACAGCAGTACAGCAGCTTCACAAGATGGCATCAGCAATTGTTACTGTAGTAATCTTTGTGGTGTTTCTCTTGCTGATGGGATTAGCAACACCAAAAGTAGTCGCGTTTGTCATTACACAAATGGTAGTCCTTGGTGTCATTTTCCATAACACTTGCAAAACCATCTTCGATTGCATCATTTTCGTGTTTGTTATGCACCCTTTCGACATAGGAGATCGTTGCAAAGTCGATGGTGTTCAGGTATACTAATTCCTTTGATGTTGCTAGTCTCTTTTTGATAGAGTATAAAAACATAATCCCGGGCCTCAACCATTAACTTAAGTTTTTGGTTGAGTTGGTTCACTAACATGGATAGAGTATAAAACATAATCCTGGGCCTCAACCAACCAGGATTACGTTTCATACTCTATCACTTTTATATGCTAATTTTAGTCGAGATTTATTGAGATTATGTTCCTATGTGATTGCAGATGATTGTAGAAGAAATGAATATATTAACCACAGTTTTCCTGAGGTATGACATGGAGAAGATCTACTATCCGAATTCAGCTCTTTTAAGCAAGCCAATCAGTAACTTCTACAGAAGTCCAGAAATGTGGGATACAATTCCTTTTACCATAGATGCTTCCACTCCTATTGAATCCATCAACGCGCTCAAGAAGGCAACACAAAGGTAAGGCTGCTCTTCTAGGGACTATATATAGTCCTAGAGTTTCGAAAATTATGCTATCAGTAATAAGACTAATATCGGTGTTTTTGATATGCAGTTACATTGACAGCAAGCCAAATCATTGGAATTCAAAACATAGTTTCATAGTAAAAGATATAGAAGACTTGAACACAATGAAGATGGCCTTATGTGTGCAACACACTATCAACCACCAAAACATTGGAGAACGAAACCTTCGATTAACTGATCTTATATTGGAGCTGAAGAAGAACTTTGAAAACCTTGGTATCAAATATCACCTTCTTCCACAAGAGGTCCACCTTACTCAGTTCAAC
This sequence comes from Chenopodium album, assembly GCF_948465745.1. Classification (NCBI taxonomy): domain Eukaryota; kingdom Viridiplantae; phylum Streptophyta; class Magnoliopsida; order Caryophyllales; family Amaranthaceae; genus Chenopodium; species Chenopodium album. Next base: position 6,219,028 of record NC_137835.1, read on the forward strand.
ATCAACAATTCGCCGAAGCCTACACCATCTTAGTATCCCATGTTATAATGGTGTGTTGTGTATATTCATTTCCATGTTCTGAATACTTACAAAAGTGGTTTACATTTGCTTTGGTACTTGCTCTGGCTTTACTTGTGTCATACACGGGTGTGTGTTTAAGTGTCACATAGACTTGGCTACTTATGAAAATTTTCCATGTTTTTTTTGGCCGAAAATAGTGTCAAGTTTCCACATTCACTGTTGTGTGGCTTTGATTTCATTGTTTGTACAAAAGAATATCTGAGATGTTGGTACTTCAAGGTTTGATCAAGGTATTTGGAACATAATTAAGCCGAATCACCAAAATCGGATAAAAAGAATGAACGAATTTTCAGAAACTGAAGGTGTGTCAGGGGAAAGAAATACAGATGAAAAATGATAAGAAAAAAAAAAAGGAAGAGGCATTATAAAACATCATAATAGCCCCAATTACTAGTATTCTTAACTCTTACGCTAATAAAAACAGCCCCAACAACTGGGAGGGACATTACAGAGAAGATATATATCAAGTTCAACTGCTGTAAAATATGTAATATGAACATGCTTCTCTGTATGTTCTGTAATGTGGCTGAAGATTCATATCTTAGTACGAGTATTTTCTGATCCGCGAAACTCAGGCTGAAGTTGCACTCTATGCAATGTCTAGCCTTCTTTGCCTCAACTCTTTAAAGGAGGGGGAAAAAATTTAAGGGAAAATTAAGTTAAAGGTACTGAGTTTGTATCCTCTCTCTATTCTGCTCCCACCACATCTTTGCATGCACTTCACCAAATTTCTCACGGCTGCATAAGCATATGTCAAAGTTAGAGATCGCGATAACCCAAGAGCATTGTCTATTTAAGTCATGAAACAAGATTAGTCTGCATTTTTTCAGAACATAAACTAGACTAGTCTTTGAGAATAATGGAAGGCTAAAGATCACAATTATTAGTTACCTGAATCTAACACGACGTAGCTCTCTAGTGCCATCTGCCAACTGTCTGATGGTAATATACACCCCTGGCTCATCTTGCTCAACCCACTCCGTTTCAAGTTCACTGGCGTTGCTAACTGAGACATCATCTCGAGATGAGGTGGTTGTCCGTGATGGATCCATGTGCTGAGCACCCATGCCATAAGCACTTGATCCTGCATTGTAACCATGGTCTGAAGGCTCGGGTGGGAAAAATGATTTACTGGAAGGTTGGTAGTAATTTCTCGGTATCCACTCCTTGTTAGTCATAGGACTCTCCATCACTGACCCAACTCTGGTGTAAGTGGAATCTCTGGCCTGTAATTGATTCAATAAAGCAGTAGTAACAACAAAATGACGGTCCATTCAAGAATAGCAAAGAATTGTTAGATATTAATGGAAGAGTAGTAGAGCTAGTACCTCATCATCTGATCTTGCTGGAGTCTGAAGAGCTTGTCTATTGAATCTTTGAACGTTGTAAAGCTCCATGATTCTGTCGTAATTCTCACCCCACCATCTTTGAGCTTGCCATTTGTTAAACATGTCGCGACTTTAATAAGAGAATACACAATGTTAGTTCACACTGCTGGTAATAACCACTTTGAACAAAACTTGTTGAAACAGGACTATTTGTTTTATCTTTTGACATCATCAATCTTGAATAAGATTTTAATTTATAGATTGATCTAAGTTCATACCTGAATCGAATTCTCTTCAAATCATTCCCTCCATTAGGAAGAGAAACAAATGTAATATGCACCCCTGGCTCCACCTGTGCCATCCATTCTTTAGGTTCATCCTCATCCTCTATCACCAAATCACTAGCAGCAATAGAATCTCTTCCTCCAGGAGTTCTGTCGCCGCCATATCCACCAGCAAACCTCGAATGTGATCTTACACCACCACGATGATGCATGCTGCTAGTATAATCCCATGCAGGCGTTGAACTTGAGCTTCCAGGTTGCATGTAAGAGTACCGCCCCCCTTCAGAAGCACTATCATACTCCACATATGACCTCTCGCCTTTCTTAAAATCACCGGAACTTGTGCAGGGCTTGCACTGTTTATAAGCACCAGAAAACTTCAACGCCATATCCTTTATCTGCAAGTCATTGTAATCAAAGTTAGAGCCAAAACTCAAGGCATGAAACAGACTCATGGAATCTGTTTTTTTTGGTGTCTTTCAAAAGTATGGATGCTATTATGTGAATTGGTGTCACGTAGAGAAAGACCGCCTCTTTAAAATCATATTTTACATAAACATGATAAACAACAAATAGACAGCAATCATGCTACAGACAAGGAGGTTGAAAAGCCCTGAGGAGTGAGGATTGAAAGAAAAACCTTGTATCGACAAAAGCCAACATTAGCAACATATCAAGTACGAAACAAGGAACAAAGTTTTGGACAAAACATATTCCAATCATTATTGGGTTTAGACCAAGACATTTCAATGAAATTTTGTACATATGATTTAAGTTTCTTGTTATAATTTTGCTAAAATTTCATGTATTTCAAAGATATATTATCTAGCATCGTTACTGGAGCACCAATGTACAGTTCTGTTCTTTCTGGTTTTGTACATCAGATTTTGGCAGCTCAAGATGAAATCTCCTTCATGAGGCTTGACTCTTATTCAGATTTCTTCCATCCCATCCCATCCCATCCCATCTTTCGAGCTAGTACACAAAGCCAACAAGGCTATAGTAAGCTAATCTTGGTATGAACATTACACAACATTTAGTACATCAAAACATTAAAATTAGTAGATAAATTAGCAAAATATTGCTCCTAAAGAGCTGTGCTCATCTATTCAAGAGATGGAAAATGTTAAGTCCACGTAGTGGGTAGATTACCCAACTCATACAGAGAACATTATACAGTAAATGATACTCGAGGCTTGCTGGTAGATTTAACTCAGCCATACTAATGACTATCCTATTGTTTATGTTATGTAGGTACATTACCCATGGCTAAATGTAACAAGTCGGGTCAAATACAGATTTACAGCCATACGCCCATACTCAATATTGTTTAAGGATCATTATACTACCTCCGTTACAGGTTATGTGCAACGATTAGACATTTTCCCTCTCTGCTTTATGTCACGTTGCACATAACCTGTAACGGATGTAGTAATTTGTTTTAACAAATTGATGCATGAGGTAATAATACCAGTACATGTAGATGAAATTCAGCCAAAGGGTAATTTGTACAATCTCTTAAAAACTTTTACTAGCTAATTTAAATCTACCCTTGATTCAGTAAATTAACAAGAAATTGTTTCAGACTTTCTGTATTGGTATAAGAGCCTAGCAACAGTGTTATAGCTGCAATGTAACTCAGAACTATACACTGCAGTCTTCATACCATGATTAAGGCTGCAATGCTGAAGGCTCAAGGTTTAAGATTATACTCGTACTTGTATGAATATGTAAATTAATATACTTTCCAACAACTATAATTTTATAACAAAATATTGAAAAGGAATTAGATATGAACAAAAATAACAAAATAAAAATGTGCTCAAGAAATTAAGGAAACACTTTTAATTTTTCCTGATTTTTTTCTTCTCCTTTTTTCGTCCACTATTAATCCGTATGTAGTAGCAATGAAAAATTAATGTAAATGCGACCATACCAAATTTCCTTTCCCTTTATTTCAATATATATACAATCAATAGTATTATGATAATTTGTTACATAAATGGTGGACAAGAATTCTATAGTGGGTCACATTATAAGACACTTGCAAATCTTTAATCAATTTGGCCTTACTTTTCTACGGATTTTTACAGCTATGTTTGGTACAACAAGACCAATTTATATTTTTAGACAACCTAGCAAGAATTTCAGTTGATATTAAATGATTTTATCATGAACTAACAAGTAATGTAATTATGGTATAATACATGAAGAAAAAAGAAAGATAATTTATATACTTTGATCAAAACCACCACTATGTATAAAATATTCGAAATCCATATAAGCTAAGCCTTAAAAAGGATTCAATTTGAACTTCCAAGCTCTTAAGCAAAGAATTTGAGACTCTTGTTATCCCAAAATGTGAATCTATTATAAAAGGGTTACAAATTTACAATGTGGATAATTCATTTGTTTGTTCAAGAAGATTTGATAGGAGTGCCATTACCACATTTGTAACACCTTTTAATTTAAATTTTTATTAGTATAACAGCAAGTTTTCGGTTTTTGTTTTATGATTTACTTACTCATTTTAATTAAGTGAATTAGAAAATTTAACACTTTTTGTTTTTTTACTTCTAAATACCTTAAAATAAAATTCGTTAACAAACAAGCCATTAGCACTTTAGCATAGAGAATATGCATAAATGAGAGAAATGTGTAACAAAAAATACTCTGTAATTGAAATGTAACCGTTAAAAGAGAACGCCTAAAATGACAAACGCAACCTCTTTCATGTACACAGGGAGTAGGTTATTTAGCGTAGCAATTCTTAACATCAACCACATTCATTAAAACCCAAAGACAAAAAAAGGGGTGGTGATCTATGATAAAATAGCATTAGATGTTCATGTAACAAATTAAAATAAATAGGGGGTTGAGAGTGACTAGACCAAACCCATGCTTAAATAGAGGTGTAATGTGATTTGTAGCAGGCAGGGTCTAAGACTAGGTAGTACCTAGCTAAGATCTAAGCAGCAGAATTTATATTATAAGGTCTTTTTGCAGCCTCTCCATCAATTAATTGTATGGCTGATTTGCTGATAACTTATTACAGTAGTCTTAATAATGCTTTTTTATTGGACTACTCATATTAATATATTCAGCATTGACCATATATTATAAATTTAATAGTCTGATATTGTTTGCCTATCATATTGTATAGTATGCTCTAGGTGTATAGCTAGACTATGGACTATCAGATACTCTATGATCAATCACCCTTTTCTAACCAGATGCAAAAAATTAAACTCTTTACTTCAGAGTCAACTCTTTTTCTTTTCTTTTCCCTTTTTTTTTCTTTTATTGAGATCTTCTATTAATTTAAAGTTACTCTAGTTTATACCATGTAGCAAATGATCACACTAATGTGAAGTAAATTACTGAATTAGTAGTTTACTAGTTTAGTACAGTAAATAGTGTAATACGAGTAATTCAAACGACCTTCACCAAGCAAAAAAAGATTTAGTGTCTATTGTTTATTTGTTGATTTATTACTCGTAATATGGTATCTAAAACTATAGTAATATTTTGAAATTTTATTCACTTGGATATAAATTTTATTTTGAAAGTATGTTTGTAATGAATAAAAAAAATATTGTAAAAGTAGAAGTACTTGTTAACCTATAAATAATTAAAAATAAATAAAGGGGGCATAAGTGTAAAATTCTAGGGAGTAATTAATAAAAATAAAATAAAATGGAAAAATACAAGTTAAAGTTGTATCCCTGCAACATTCTTTGGTCCCCCTGAAATCCTGATGCCCCAAATAGCACGTGACAGTACAAACTAGGGAAACGAGCTTTAAGTAATGGTTTCACAATCAAGGAAAAAGAAGCTGCCAAAAAGCCAAGTATCATATGGAATGGTATTGATCAACTAACAAGCCAACATTTTGTACTGTACTACTCCTACAAAATTACTACCAACAATTGAAGTGAAGACTGAAGAGTAGTACTACTCTTTTTCAACTACAACTACATGCAACATACCTGTGCTGTGATGCCTTTTACAGATTCCTTTGTGTTTGGCGTCGCATTCCCACTTCCACGCCCTCCTCCGTCTTCCCCCTTCTCGTCTGTCTTCGCACACGTTATACATGTTAACATCTTTGCTCGCTAGCTCTTCCTTCTCCTACTCAATTGTCGTTGTTGATTGAGGTTACACCTGCATTGTGGTTCACTACGTGCCTTTAGATTTAACTGTCACGTTACTAGTTGAATGGAACAAGTAAATGGTAACACGACATATATATATATAGCATGTAGTAGATAGATAAGTATGTGTGTCATTTGATAAGAGGTTTGATTAGATGAATCATTACTTTGGTATAAGTGTTTAACACTATAAGAATAAGAATATCATGGGCTTTTGCCAATTTTACACGTAGAGGAGATGTAGAAGAAGAATGGCCTTTTCAGAAAATTTTGCATTATGAATAAGCTAAGCAAAGGTTCAAACTTGCCAAAAGAGTAAGGAAGGAATCTTTTCCTCTTCAGATTTAAGTATAAAACTTACTCATCAAAATGAGAATAAATGGTACTTGTACAAAAATATTTTGCTTATATAATCTATTACGAGTAATAAACGTTATTTCATATATATTGACACCTCCATAGAAAAGAAAACAAGATGGTTTCTAGAAATTGATGACATAGTATCTTTACAAGTAAAATCCAATATTAAGGTGAAAGATAATATCATTCTAGATGTTGATGCAAACTTTAATCCAAATTAAAGAAAAAGATGTGAATAATAATCAGTAAAGATTTTCCGCTGCCTAATTTTGGCACAAAATCAAACATGGTCAATTTAAGAAAAAAGAAGCTTAAAAAGCTCTTATTCAATCTACTCGCAAAATTAAAAGAACCTTGTAAACATAATTTTCTGGGTCCAAAGGTTAAGTATCATTATCAATTTGGTGGGTCCAATTTATGATATTTTGCCCTCAAAATATATGTACTCGTATTAAATTAAATAGGTAGACAAATATAATTAATACTATGAATTAACAATATATGTGCTTATTTCCTTCTAATAAATTACAAAGACGAAAGTAGATGAATTGTCAAGGTATAGTTTGGCCCATATTAGGCCATATCAAGTAATAGTGACCCAGTTCATCTTATTACGTAGACAAATTTCACAATGCAACTACTTCTATTTTTTTGGGACCGTTTTTAGTACGTTCTTTCAAATCAATTTTTTTCATCAATTCAATTCATAATCTATAAAAACAAAACCTAAATTCTTCGGTACAGACAATTTTTAAGATTCAAGTCTTGTCCAACGAGAAAAATGTTATCGCTACATTATTTAGTTGAATCACTTTGAAACTCCATAAAAGACACGTATTATAATTTTAATGACAACTGTCTCGGTTTAAATTTGACTCGTATTAAATTTAAGGCTATCCCTTACCCTACATTAACGGGATATCTTTCAAACCCTATGAACACATTATCCTTATTAAGGAGTGTTTTCGCCCTTTAAGTCAATCAAGTCCAAAAGTCTCGAAACAAATAATTTACTACGGAGTACTATATATAGTTTATAAAATAGAAAATTTACCTAACAATAAAACTCATCATCACAAACCCCCATTGACAATCAAATGCAGAGCCTTAAACTCGATCGAAATTACTAATTTGATACATACACAACATTACCTGACTCAAAATCGACCCGAAACAAATAAGGGTGCACGTACAAATTCACACAATAAAAATGTTGTTCTAGTTCTCAAAATAGTGTATTTCTTTATTCATTTAATTATTTATTTTTCCTTCTAATTCCAAGAATGAGTCAGAGAGAGAATGATGAGTAAGAAAAAAAAGTTAAAGAGAAAAAGAGCAATCTCGGGATCAGAGAGAGATTGTTTGTAGGGAGTTGGGAAAAAAGCTCAAATTATTTAAAAACAAAACAAAAATGAAGTGCCAATAATTGAAAGAAGAACACTTTTAATTGAAGACTGAAAAAAAAAAAAAAAAATTAAAAAATTGGGGTAAGAATTTTAAGAAGTGTGCTTTGAAAGTGGTCCGTTTATCAGTTCTATGTGCATGCTTTAGCCTACACCTTCCCTTATAAAGAAATTTCACTTCCTTTTATTAAATTTCCCTTCTTTTCCTAAATTTTTCACCCTCTCAACTTTTAAAATTAATAAATTGATTAAATTCTGCAATTTAAATTACATGAAATCATAAATGTATTTATTTATTTATATGTATTAAACAGACAAATTTGCTTTTTCTTTTGTGGTATATTAATGTACTTTACCTGTTCTATTGAATAGTTGTCCTCAAACTAGAAGAAAGACATTAGAATCTCCTTTAACTTGTGTTATAAACCATCATTCACTTTTTAGCACATTACGAGTATAATCCAATTTTGAAATAAGAGAATAATACTCTACCACTTGACAATTGACATATACACAACATTATCAATACCCGCCAACTCGGGTTCTCACCCTCTCTTAATTGCCTAACTGTTAAGCAATAATATGTTGGAAAATGCAATTAGCTAATTGATACAGTAACACTAATAAAAAAGTTTAGTTTTGGGATTAAGTGAAGATTCTTCTCTTAAAGACAAAACTAAAATCCAATCCAATTATTTTTCTTATTCCCCCTTTTATCTTATTCCATCATATGTTAATGTTGTTTCATTGCTTTTTTTTCCTCATTTTCTATAATACAAACAAATCATAGAAAAAAACAAATTACCAACAACATTATTACTTGATGACATAATACTTCAAATAAAATAAAACACAAACAAACTTACCAGCAGCAATAGTGATATTACAAATCACGCCTTTGTTCTTCTTCTTCCAAACACATTAAAATATACTCCGTAAATTAATCTTGAAAATTCTTCAATTCTTTATTTTCCTGCTTAATTTGGAGCAACAACCATCAAACCAGATCACTGTTTATGAATGACGAAAATGACTTCGCACACGCTACACCCTTTTTTGTCTTCTTTGAAAACGACGTCGGAATTATTTTGCTACCTCGACGATGAAATGACAATTTTTATTGTACAACCGATGGTACCCGTATTTTTTTTTATAATTCGAAAATTATACTAGAAGGAAAATCGGGAAGATGTATTATTACTATATTTGGTAAATGATTTCATGTAATCTTGGAAATTGCGCTTTCCGAAAATCTCGTTCAAAAAAATAACAAGGATTTAATGAAAATATGATGATGCGAAGAGTAGTAGGAGGAGAGAGAATGAGGAAGAGGAGAATAAGCAAAGGAAAGAAGAGTAGAAATTGGTTGAAATGAAGGTATTTAAATAAGGAAGATTAACGGCGTTAAATAACGGGAATGTTGGCGTTACTTCTTTAAATTGAAAGAGGATTTTGACGGTAGCCGTTAAAGTTGAGGAGGGTAATTATGTAAATTCATTTTATTTTCCATTTTTATAAAAAAAGAAAAAAGAAAAAAATACCGTATTTGTTTAGGGGAATGAAGACAGATGGGCCAGGCCCAGGTTTATAAAGGGAACAAAATGGGCCCAGTTTGGTCGTTCTGAGGTAGCAGAAGGTCTATATTAACTAGCGTGTGGGGTAAGTTTCCACGTGTCGTTGTTTTATTGGTTGTGATCACCCCTAATGAAATTAGCAAATTACGGCCTTTTTTTTTAAAAAAAAACAAATCTGGATTAATTAGACAGGTGATGGAATAAGAACATTCCCATCATTTAATTTTAGTTTAATTTTGTTTTTCTACCTTTTTTATTTAATTTGATTAGAATAATGGAGTATAATCATTTGGGAAGAAAGAGATATAATGTGATCATGATAAATCATGGCATTTGCTTGCAAAGGTTTATCATTACATTTTTGGTTTAACAATATAAATAAAATATGGACCACTAATGTTTAAAATTGATATGTTTGAGATAAATGAAAATGTTGATTCGAAAAATAAAAATGATTTAGGAATTAGGTGGGAGACATTATGATATATAAATACTATTTATCTATGGAGTTAACAATGATTAGTTTAATGTGCAATTTGAAGCACTCAATTATATACGTAGATAAGATATAAACTAGTTAGATATAATACAATTTGTTATTAATTGTATCAAAAATTGAAGAAAAATTTTATATACTTACTACACTAGCTAATGTAATACAAAGATTGATTGAAAATACAACAAAACAAAACAAAAAAAAGAATTCAATAGTGTACATACTAGTATATACCAAATTATTAATAATATCTAGCTATATCATCAAATTGAACTAGAAAAATACCCTAATCAAATTCTATAGCTACACCTTAATTATATGATTTGGATTATTGCTAAATATAATGTAATTTAATAACATTGACCTAACACACAATTAAGCTTGTCATGGGGTTGTTACGAGATTTATTTATAAAATTAGTAGTAGTCAACACCAAACAACAATCATTCCTTTGCATGATATACTATATATATGTACCTAAGACATGGCCCTATAGTCAAAGTAGCAATTACTATTTCTAAGAAAGGTAACCATTTTTCTTATAATTATCTTGTTTGTATTAGCTCATTCAATTCGATCCACAAATTTCAAACATAGTGGTACATATAAAGCTACACTCAAAATCCACACTAGTGTTAAGATAACTCGCTATTTTTTTATCTATTGCAATAGCATATTCTTCATGCGTTATCTACTTATCTCCTACCTTCACCTAATTAGTTTCTCCTTTAATTTGGCTTACCCCTCAATGGCTCAATCGTCTTTTCACAATTCATCTTGCTTGACTATATATATGCTAAGATTCTAATGGTTAATTGTTGCAAGCAATTGTGTATTGTACTATGTATATGTTGACATATTGATAATTATCAGTCGTGTGATACATTAAGATATGTATATACCTCGTAGCTACTAGTCACAATGCATAAACTTGTAATGTATGCATTAATATAATGCATGTAGCTCCAATAAATAAAATATGAAAAATATTACGAAAATCCAAATGTAATTTTAAAATCTATCTTCACTTGAGTAATCTTGTACTCCGTATATCTCTTGACCTTAAACTAAACATAGCGCAGCCTAAGCCAGAAGAGGACCTTCCACCGAGGCCATTTGGGCCCCCCCCCCTCCCGGTAAATTATTGTAATTAATTAGTTAATGAAATTAAATAACCTACATTTAATTATAAAAGCCTAAGTTGGGTGTGTACAACTGTACAAGCAAGGGCACAAGTTAATTATGAAAAATTTAAATACTGTACCAAAATATGAAATGCAAGAAATCCAAATTATTTCACAAATCAATCAAATTGATAATTTGGTCAAATATAAATATAATGTCAAATTGTCAATTGTCAAGGCACCATGTCCTGTGATGATCTCTAGGCGTAAAATGGGTGCATCAAATCAAAGTTTGACAATGCAACAATATGTCAAAATCCCAAATTGAAAGGTTAAGAAGAAGATCTTCATTATTCCTTTGGATAAAAGATTCTCCCCAACAAATTACCACTAAATAAGCTGGCAAAAGAACCTCGGTTGTTACGTGACCTTGTCCTATTAATGCATGCATATATAGCGATATAAATACGTATAATTTCTAGTATATATTTTGTATGTATGTACAATATACGGAGTATTTTCTTATTTACTTCGTATATACTCCCTCCGTTTTTAAATACTTGCTCTATTTATCCATATATGGAGTTTTAGGAGAAATTGGAGAAAGTAATAAGATATGGAGGTAATGAGGTAGGTAGAAGAATAAAAAAATTGTAAAAAGCAAAATTAGTGGAGAAAATTGAAGGAGAGAAAACATGAAATTAATAAAAATATAATCCATATGATTAATGGTGGGTCCTCTAGAGGAGAGAAATTAATAAAATATTATAAAAGTTTTTCAAATAAGGAAATGGAGCAAATATTTAAAAACGGCCGAAAAGGAAAGTAGAGCAAGTATTTAAAAACGGATGAAATATTGTGTATCTTTTCCGTCTCATTTTAATTGTCACAAATTATATTTTAAAACATTTTAATTTTAATTATGTAAAACAAACCAATTTTATAATAGGGGCATGCATGTTCTCTTTAGCTTAATTCAATCAGTTCAGTTCAACACTTCATCTCAACTCCAATCAGTTCAGTTCAACTTCTAATTTCTTTTTTAATAAACAATTCATTTCATCTCTATTCAGTTCAATTAAGCTCAGTTCAGTTCAATTGAGCTCAGTTCAGTAAATCAGAATAGCCCTAAGGGGTATTTTCTAGGTCGTAAACACTTTAAAAGTAAGGGAGAAACTGTAAGGAAACCCCAGACCACCTCCATAATGTATCCAATGAGAATTAAACCACCAACCTCAAAATTCAAAATTACAATCTTTTCCATTAGGTTGAGTATAGCATGGTAATATGATAAGATAGTGCTACACATTTATAGTCCCCTTTCTTGTTTTATTTATTTATTTATTTTTATTATCACTTTAACTTTTGCACTATTACATAATGTTTAACTTATTTTTTACTACGGTGTATTATAATTTTTTTTAAGAGAATAAATATTGCTACTCCGTATAAATATGCCAATAATTAAACTGATGCATTAAAAAAAAATGCTATTAATACGAGTAAGGTAAAATCCAAAATAGTTACAGTCCCAGTATCCCACAGTCCACAGAGGCACAGACATATACGAAGTATGTGGTTTATTTTGGAGGAATTTTTTTACAAAAATAGTTTAGGAGGAAATTACAGTAGTCATATAATTAAAACTGACGGCTGTGACGGGTGACTTAACATTACAAATGATAGACATACAGTTGTCTACATTTACTGCAGCAGTCACTCAGGAAGATGTAATGTGTTACTGTCTCTGGTCGGTATTTGTCACCTTATTTATTTCTATAATTTCTACAGTTTATTATTTTAGTTACAATTATCATTGGTCTTTTGTATTTTTTTTTTCTTTTTTAAAAAAAAATATATAAAGAAATTGCACCTGGATACATCAGTAATCCAGTACGGAGTATATGGGACGTTACATGCAAGAATAGTAAAAGCACGTCATCTGTATTTTATAGGTACAACTGTACAATCACATATTCAGTGTCAGTTCTCAGTTTTCCTTTAATTTTTCAAATTAAAGATTGAGATTAATGAGATAATTAAAAATTTATGGGGATGACCTATTACGAGTAAGGGCATGTTTTCATTGACTGAACTGAGCTGAATTGAACTGAAGTGAGCTGAATTGAACTGATTATTTTATAAGAGAAGGAAATTAGGAGCTGAACTGAACTGAGCTGAGCTGAACTGAACTCAACTGAACTGAACTAAACTGAACTGAATTGAGCTGAACTGAACTAAGCTGAACTGAACTGAAATGAATATTTTATAAGAGAAGGAAATTAGGAGTTGAGCTGAACTGAATTGAATTGAACTGAGCTGAACTGAACTGAACTGAATTTCAACGTAAGAGAACAGACCCTAAGTTATAATGAGTATTCTTTTATTAGATTAAAGATTTAGATTAATGAGATAAATTTATAAGGATGACTTGTGTTTTTGTGGCAGAGATTTGGGTTGAATATGGTTACTATGAAGTTTGATTGTCACATAGATTGATGAAAAAGCCCAAATTAAAGCAGCTTATTGAAAACGAGCTTATTTGGTGAAATAAGCCTTTTTAATTAATTAGCTAATCACCAAACATTTAAATTAGTTTGTTTTAACAGTCAATCAACTAATATTGATTAGTAAACTAACGGTGCCCTAATAATCTCTTACCCAAACTCCCTCAAAATGAGTTGAGAAGGCTATAGTCCGTTTTTTTTTTTTTTTTTAGAGATCCACAAGGGTGGGGCGATAATCAATTCTAGGATCTCCTGGAACCGAGAAGGATGTTCTAACCACTTGAGTTATCCTTCACTCTATAGCCTTGTGTTGTCGAGTCAAATAAAATCTACGCATTAAAAATAGTCAAAGTAAGATACAAACATAATTTTGTAAGCATTAGCATTATTGTACGTACTGAATTTGCTATATTGTTCCTAATAATGGAGGCCTTATTGCACTCTTTATTTTGGTAATTTTTAGGAGGCAAGATGAAATAATTGCCTTTAAAATCATCAACAAATTCTAAAAAGCTTTAAATTTATTCTTATGATCTCCTGCCCCCTGGGCTTTACCTGTGTCTGACTTAAAGCAACGAAGCATCTTCTCTTTCTCACTCTCATGTTCAAACCAAGAAAAGCGTTACTTTTTCTCCCCTTAATTAAAATGGACCCACTAATTAACTTCTTCTAAAAGAAGAAAAGCATAGTCTTGGTCCAACTAACAAAGGTACTAAGTAATCTTATTGTATGATTTTATAAACCTTAACAGTTTAATTGCAAGTTTATAACTAAGCATTTATGGCCACATTTTTTAAGTTGAAATTTTTTAAAGCTTTAGTTTTGCTGTTTTTGGTCCGTTCCCTAATCTCAATGTAGATTTGTGTAGGACTTAAGAGGCCCAATATCATGATCACCAACTTGGCAACTTGTATTTGTCTCTCCAATAAACTCTCAATAAATGTGTAATTTCGGTTCAAATAAGATTAATAAATCATTAAAAGTAAAATGTGTAACCAAATATTATTCCCCGATAAAAGTTTAATTTGGATAATACAACTAAAAGTAAATATATCAAATTAAAATGAACATTAATTATCTCGATCGATGCGTGATTTTGTCATACTTTTTAAAATTAATACGGAGTACAACTAGAAAGTATTTTAAATGTTTATGAGTTTATCTAATGTCTCGGGAACGTTTAAAATTCTTATTCTTTTACATTTAGAACTACATGCAAACTTAATAATATCTTCATCGACTACATGTATTTACATATGGATTACGGAGTAGTATGTTTTCTTTCTACTCGGATCCATATCATTTTTTATACTAGTAAGTTAAATTTTAAAAATAGAAAGGGGTTTTTAAGTTTATGTGTATCTTTACTTATTTTAAAAAAAGGAGTATAAGTACAAATGCACTAACCTATTACATGTATTCTAACTTTTACAAAACTTTGCCTTTATCAGTGCTTAAGTGTTAAGAAGGCTAAAAGATCATTCCTATAAGTTTAACTTGTCTTTGGTTGATAACTTTGACTAAACTTTCTTTCATCTTAGTTTATGTTCTTTTACTTATTTAAATTTTAAAAATATATCTTCACAATGTTTATTTTGGTGTTGTGTGTTTGGAAGAACGTCCAAGAACCCCTAAAATTTGAATTATTATGGTGTTATCCAAACTTTGGTTATCTAGCTAGCAAATGTAATTAGTTGGTGGAGTTTGTACTCGTGACCTCAAAGTCACAAAGATAATACAATCAGCATTCTTTAAATGAAATCGAGTACGTATATTTTTTAAAGGAGAGTACATTTATAAGTATTGTAACACAAAATCGATATATAATATTCCATAGTTGAAAACACTTTCACATCGCATACTTGAAATACAAAAAATTCTCCCGGTCTCTTGATTGATCCGTGCGCTAATCATCCAACTAGTACACATACATTAAGCAAAAGAGCATTCAACATATTGTCAAAAACTACTTTGAGAACTTTAACTTAACGTTAGGAATGTTGGGGTTTCATGGGGAACAAAATAAACATATATAAATATGCAACTTTATAAAGGTACGTAGTTTGCCAAAAAGATATTGAGTGATCATGTCTTAAAGTAGAAATCTCAATCCCCAAGCCATTTTATTATGTTTCCTTGTTCCCAAGGTTGTTTTATTTGCTTTGCTTCTTCAATGTGTTTTGTGCTTTGTCTTTGTTCGAGTAATGTAGTCTACAAATAAAAGTATACTTATATACTTAAACTACTATCTTCACCCTTTTGTTTGCCCATCCTATTGAGGTAAGGCAACATTTTTATCTTTTGGTTGGGAACTTGGGACTTGAGAAGAATTGGTGAGAGGGAAACAAAAAAGAATAAAAAAAAAAATCAAGATAATTAACTTGAGAAAAAAAAATATTGAAATGAAATCTAGACAAATAATAAGGAATAATGGAAGTGATACTTTGAGTACAAAAATATTGAATGTGTCAAAAGAAAAGAATTATGTAAAACATAGATTTATAGGAGAATAAGTTAGCTAGACATATAGACTATGGTTAACAACTTGACATTTTTTTTTTTTTTTTTTTTTTGAAGAAGGTTAACAACTTAACATATTGCATGCAATTGTGCAAAGTTTTGATAACAAGTTGACTTGACTCATACTTCATATATGATACCATAAAAATCTACCCTATAAGTAAATTAAACTACGAGTGCCTATTATGTACATTCAGAGTCATTTATGCTCATTTAATCAACATATGAATAAAAGTTATTTGCTCATTTGTTGATTAAATGAGCAAATGACTCCGCGTGTACGGTACACCCGATGTATATATAACAAATTCTGTTACTCGTACTTTATTTATCACAAAGATACAAAGTTAAATCAAGAAGAAGCAAGCATGTTCTCATGAGTCTCATGGTCTTTCATCTCATCTCAGGAAAAAAGAAGAAAAAAAAGAGAGAGAGAGAGAGAAATGGCTTTATTTGTGCACAGATTAGGCCCAACACAAACTATATGCTCAAAAGCCCAAACACACAAATTTCCATCAAGATTTCAAAATTTTCCATCAACTTCTTCCCTATATAAACGTTACCCGAGCTCCCGCCATTCATTTCACCATTCACACAAATCATCATTTTCAGAGAGAAAACTAGAGAGAGAAAGAAAGCTAGAGAGAGAATTCTAAAGAGAGAGAGAGAGATGAGGAAGAGAGGAAGAGCAGCGACGAAGAAGACATCGGCAGCCGATTTCCTAGCATCGCCACCAGAAGGAAATGCAGTGAACACTCGCAAGAAGTCTACCGAATTATCGCCGGAAAAATCCTTCGAATTCAAGCTCAATTCTCCGGCGTCAAACTCTGGAACTCGCCGAAAATCGCCGCTGAAGTCTTCGCCGCAACGCAAATTGGAGGCGTTGTCTTCAATTTCGGAGTTGAAGGAAATGGTGTCGTCTCAATTGGACTCGATCAAGCGACAGGCTGATCGCTCTCACTCTGATATAATCAAGGAGGTTGAATCCACTAATTCTCGCCTTCACAAACGTTTGAAGGTATCTCTCTCAAATTTGTCTCTGAAATTTTTCTCGAGGTTTCGGTTGATATTTTGCTGAATTTTGAATTGAAAGTGAAATAATGAAACACTAAAATTGTGTGCAGTTAGGTTAATTCGTTTCGGAAATTGTTTTTAGGTTTTCGCTGATATTTTGTTCTGAATTTTGAATGTGAATAGATGTAAATTCTAATGAAATGCTGGAATAGTTTGATTTGTTCAAGCGACTAGGTTATTAATTGTGAATTTTGTATTCTTTTGCTGTTAATATGATTGAGATTTGAGTTTGATGCGAAATAATTTGTAGTATTAAGAGAGGATTTAGTGCAATTTTGAACAATCAGCATCTTAATATCAATTAATTGCCTGAATTATTTGATTTGCTCAAATTAGCGATTTGGATACTATTCGACAGTGCTGTATGCTTTTGTTGTTTCCAGCGACTGATATTTCATTAACGGCGAAGTTGTTTATAATATTAATAGCGCCTAAGTTTAATTTTGAATTGTTAGGGCTTGATTTGGTTTTGGACGGTTTGATTTTTTTTTTTTCCCCTATTGATCTAGTATAGATTTTAGGTGCAATATGAAGAATCGCGTAAGGTAAATGTCAATTATTGTGGAATTCTGGATGCTTTTGGCTTTTCATTGAATTTGCTGAGAATCATTGAGAGTCTGAGAATTGGTTTTCTCTTACAATAATAAGCTATGTCGATTCGAATTGAATGATGGAACTCTGCAGTTACAACTCATAAGCTTATATGAATGTGGGTTAAGATTTGAGGAATCAGTGTATCTGCCATCTCCGTAGGTAGTTTAACTGTTGGACACTGATTATCTTGCTTATTCAGTGTCTATACAATTAACTTACAATTTGTGTAAAAGTGGAAATATGGTGTCTAAAATGATTCTGTTAATTTGATCCTCTGAATGTTTTACATAAAGTTTGCTAATATTGTACACGAGCTACTTTGTATCATATATCTTGATCTATGCTGAATTAATTAATCTAATAAGGCTGGAGACTAAAAGAGCTTATATGAGTTTGTGTGTGCAGACAGCACTTGATGCATATTTATCTCATATCTCTGAATCTTGTAGCTCTATTTCAATAAAAATTTCAAACTCATTTGATTATGCAGATTTAAATACGAGATGAGGCAGAGGTCCTTAATGAATGCTATACAAAGACTTTGTATCTGATTGCCTTGAAATCCAAATTTCAATACAATTATGTGCCTCTAAATAGAGTAATGTATGATTTCATTTCTGATATTGAGATTAGCATGGAGTACACTCCATCTAAGACTAGTATCGAAAAGTAAACTGTTTGAGACTTTGTGACTCTATAAAACTATCTATAAAGCTGCTATGTTAATAATTTTGTGTTTATTATTTCTACAGATTCAGGCTCAAGCATGTCAGCAACTCATGGATGAGACAGATAAGGAATTTAAGAAGATGTCTGAAAGGATTGCTGAAAGCTGTGATGCAATGAAGGTATTACACTATTGTTTTATGCAGTAAGTGTTGCTAATGTATTGGAAGATTGGTGTTGTTTGATTGAAGTTAATTGAGATTATTTTATACCCACAGAGTTCATATGCTGAGTTTATCGGGGATGTACAAACCACTGCAACTCGTGGTATGTAACTGACTTTTAATACACTTGAGCGACATTTATTATCTTTGTGATTGTCTTCCATTTTGCGCATGATCTGCTGACGAGAGTATCCTGTGTTTTTATAACAGTACAAAAGTGTATTTTTTTCCTCTGCAGTTTAACTTCTTTCTCTTATTTTTTTTTATAATTGGTGTTTGGGGTAGTTTTTACTTAGGTCTCTGACTTGGATACTGTTTGCTTGCTGTAGGGGATCCTTAGAAATTTGTTATTTTTATAATTATTTCAAGTGTGGTTAAAATAAATTCTGCAATAGGTTTTAAGGTTTTCAATTTTCTCCGGACTGTTTGGAGGATAGGTTATACAAGATATTATAGAGCTCTTGATCAGTAGTGCTTCATGTAAAGTGTATTGCAATTCGACTCAGTCAATGGCAGCGTTAAAGAACTGGTGACACTAGCTTTGTTTCAAGCACATGCAAAGGTGTTGCAGTTCAAAATTTCAAATAAATGATTGCTCAAGATTGAAACCCTGAACTGCTGAAGCATTTTTTTTGGGGGTGGGGGTAGAATTCATTCTTTCCTCTACTTCATGTTCTTTAGACTAAAATAGGCTCTCGATACCATAATCAAAATCAACTCAAACAGACAAGGTTTATAGAACTATAGAAGTCATTCAATTAGGCTTAATTTGCTTATCAGAAATTTGCATGAGACCTATAGAATTGTAGTTAATGAGCGGGAATACCTTTCAATAATGCAGTGCATTGAGCTCTTGTCATCTGTGAGCTTTTAGATTTCATGATACCCTTTTGTTATTGTATGCAGTGTGTAAGACAACCATCCCTGAGAAAGCAGATTTTTATGAGAAAGCTATTAATTCTCTGCGGAACCGCCATGGGATCTTTCCAGCTGCTTAAGCTGCTTTGTGCTGTATCCTGGTGACCTGGTAAGTAGAAACTAGTCAAATCACTGTCACTTAAGTATGCTGCTTATAATTTGGAATACTTGTTTGTGGATCAGTTAGCATTGGCATGACTAAATGGTTCTTTGATCGCCTTGTTGATTCTGTGTATCCACTATTCCACTCTCTATATTGCTTTCTTAGCCTGGTATAGTACAGTCACATTGCTGAGTTTTGAAAGATACCTTAGTTTCATATGATTGTTCCATATACGTTGTGTGCCACAAATTTTAGGCTGTTTGCTTTTTATCCTTCAACTTGAATCAACTCTTCCTACTATGGTATCTTAGGCCTTTTAAAAATAAAAATAGTATCTTCGGTGGAATTTCAGGGACAAGCTGCTGCAAATCTGCAATTCAGACAGTTTGGTGTCAGAAGTATCGAGTGAGAAACTTATGTAGATGCCCTGGCCTATCTAGTCATTAGTGTCAGTACAAAGGATTATAATCACGTAGAGAGCATTCTATTTTAGCAGGTAAATAGGTGAAAAACATATTACTGCAGTAAGTTGTGAAGGAGAAACACATTCATGAGAAAGGGCTATAAGAAAACTAACACAAACTGAGGCTATTCTATATTTCTGGAGCTCTGTTTAAAGTCAGATCAGTGTTCTGTTAGTGTTACTTGAGGTACGAATTATATTCTAATTCTTGCTTTGCTTTATTAGATTTGCTTATTGCATTGTTGTCTTGTCCTGGAACATAAAATAATATTTCTCAAGCCATAGAAATACAGAGTAGCTTAGCAATCTTTGACATGTTATGCATAATTTAAAGTCTGACAAGTTCTTATTATAGAAAACTTAGCTGTCAAAAAAGAAAAAAAAAAAAAAAAGAAAAAAAAAACCTTACTGTCTCAAATTGTTTGATTGTGTTATTGAGCTGATTGGATTGGACTGCAACCCAATAATGTCAGCCCAAATATAGAAACCCAACTAGTGAACGACGATTCTAGCAATGTAGGTGTATTTCCCTAATTTCACGGTCTCACTAAATCTATTTTTAGTAATTTGTCAATGCCTCAGCTATAATAACTAGTAATCCCATAAAATCTGGAATAACAAGTGGGCATGGAATTTATTTGGGTCCTTGCATTGACTTTAGGGATGTCAATGGGGTGGGGCGGATGTTGGCCTTCCCATCCCCATCCCCACCTAATATTTTCATCCCCATCCCTATCCCCATCCCCATCTCCGCGGTGGGTCCAATTTTCATCTCCATCCCCGCCCCACCGGGTACAACTCCAAAACCATCCCCGCCCCACCCCCCACTTGGATATCCATCCCCACCAAAGACCCACCTAATCCCCACCCAAGAAGGCCAAGATCCACCTAATATCCGTATCTCAAATACACAATCTTAAAATCCACCCCCGCCCCATCACCCATGGCGGGTATGGTTTTTATCCCCATCCCCGCCCCACCACCCACCAAACCGAGACCCATCCCCACCCCATTGGGGCGGGGATGGGGCGGGTTTCCTACTTGACCCGCCCCACTGACATCCCTAATTGACTTGCCAAGTATAATACTGTAAGTCTGTAATATGTATGTAATAACTCTTTTAACTTTTTTTATAGACAGCATTAATCATTTTTTTTAAGTTAACAATATACTGAACAAGATGTGCTCAAAATACTCGGAAGGAACCTCCATAGTATCGGGCAAGACCAGCTAATATCAGAAATATCTTAAAACTCTTGGCATGATATGGAACTTTAACTTCAATTTTAATTTATTTATTTTTAAGTTATGGTTTTTTGCACCATTGACGTATGATTGTATAATAACTTGATAATGCTGAGAAACATGGAGTATTTTTTTGTTAAATAATTAACGGAAATGAGATGCACTCAAAATAAGAAGCACCGTAGTTTATGGGCACAGCAAGGCAATTCTTAACTAGAAGTATTTATATCTTCCATGTTGGCATGTTGCATTCATTACAGTATGCTGCTAGATTCAGTTAAACGTGTTGCAAAAAAAATTGCTCAATAACCTTAAGTAAAACTAAATTACTTCATATATACTTGCTTAGTTGCTTGTAATGTACGGAGTAATTTTTTTTCAAAAGTATTAAGATAGGAGATTAGAGTAGTTGGCTATCTCCGTCTTCCAAGCATTTATTTGCACTCGGCAATTCTTTCATGATTTCAGTATTATTATTCTTTTCCAAGTATGCATTGTAAATCAGCGTCATTTTATTCACCTTGGAATGGAAGATTAGGATAAGAGACAGATTTGATTCTAGGTTACAGACAACTCTCTTCTCCAGTTTTTCTATTGAATTAATTGCCTTCCACTTGGCCATAATCTATAATATATATGACGTTTTTATTCAATTTGAATTCCAATTTAATCCTTGTTCATACAATTTGTTAAGAAAAATAATTATTTTTTATTAGCAATACAGCTAACACCGATTTACCTTGCTTAAACCTTGAGCATCATCTTATTCTTTTGTTTTCTTTTAAATAATTTAGATAAGATATGACTGAGCTTAAACTCATCAGGATCATATATGCAAATGAAACTAATTTCTAAACCACTTTTTTTTCTTTTTTTTTTTTTTTATTTATTATTTTTTATTATTTTTTTTTGTTCGTGTTAGAGATAGTTTAGCAATAGTTATGTTCAGGTTCCCATGATTAAGGATACTATATGATTGTGATTGGCTCTTTCTTTGTTGCGAGCATCACTAATCACAACCATATTAAACTACTAAATTAATTTGCAAACAGCCTATAGTATTAAAGATGCATCAAGATTCACAATCATATGTATTAAGCTACCTAATTATATTTTACACAGTCAAATAATTATGCCAACTTGACAATTGCGGAAGAACAGCTACTGTTAATTTCAAGAAAGTATATACATCAAGTTTAGTTGTTTAGATGGTCTAAATATATACACATAAAAATATTACTCTATCAAATGCTTTGAATTAAATAATTATATTTCTATAGATATACTGAACAACTCAGACAGTTGCACAAGAATGACAGCTACTATTACAATAAACAATCTTCATACGAAATGCACTTGCAAGTATAAATGAAACCCACTTTCCCCAGAAACTGGAGTGCAGAAGCCTAAACAATTCCCATTATATCTCCTATTCTCCTAGAAAGGGTTTCCAATCACTAAACCAAATAAAAGAGAGCATACCAAAAAAAAAAAAAAAAAAAAAAAAAAAGGAAACAAAATAAAAGACTCTAAAATGTCCACTGATAATTACAATGGTGGTTGTGCTAGTGCTAGGAGCTTCACAGTACAGCTCCTAGCAGGGCGCTTCTTCATTGTATTTTCTACCCTCATGATCCTCGGCTTTATTGGTGCTGCCTATATCTTTGGTTTATACTCAGGTGACATAAAAACAAGCCTTGGGTATGACCAAACCACTCTTAATCTGCTTAGCTTCTTTAAGGACCTAGGCACTTATGTCAGTGTCCATGCCGGTCTCTTAATGGAGGTGGCTCCACCTTGGGTGGTCCTTTCAGTAGGAGGCGTGGTGAACTTTTTCGGCTACTTCATGATATGGCTTGCAGTCACCAACAAGATCTCCCAGCCCCCAGTTTGGCTGATGTGCCTCTACATCACCATTGGTGCAAATTCTTTGGGGTTTGCCAACACCGGAGGGCTTGTGCCCTGTGTCCAGAACTTCCCTGAGAATCGAGGGGTTGTGATTGGGATCTTAAAGTCATATCTTGGAATAGGTGGGGCTATAATGACCCAATTCTACCATGCTTTGTATGGGGATAACTCTAACACTAGTGGGGTCATCTTGATCATCTCTTGGCTACCAGCAGCTGTTTCGCTGCTCTTTGCGTTTAGTGTTCGAGTCCTTGATGTTGCCGGAAGAAATATCAAAAGAGACAGGAAATTCTTTAACGACGTCCTTTGCATGTCTCTTGGTCTTGCTGGGTTCATCATGGTGATGATCATAGTACAAAAACAGGTTGAGTTCAGCAAAGCTAGTTATAGTGGAACCTTTGCTGTCATTATTGTTCTTCTCATTTTGCCTATCTTTTTAGTCTTCAGAGAAGAATATGCTATTTGGAAAAGCAAGCTTTCTAATGCTTCCAGTACCCTTTCCGAGCTAAAAATCGTGCCTGAAAACCATGTATCTCCTGTAAAAAATCAAGCTTTAGCAACTAATAACTCTCCTGAACACGTAGAATCAGCTTGGAATAAAGATGTGTTCCGTCCTCCAGCTAAGGGGGAAAACCACTCTATCCTACAGGCCACCTTTAGTGTCGACATGCAAATTCTGTTCCTTGCCACAATATGTGGGATAGGAGGGAATTTAACCACCATAGATAACCTAGGACAAATCGGGACTTCATTAGGATACCCAAAGAAAAGCATTAGTGCGTTCGTGTCATTAGTTTCTATATGGCAGTTTCTTGGGCGTGTAATGGGAGGACTAATCTCAGAGCGCTTGTTAGACAAATACAAGTGGCCTAGACCTGCCTGTCTTAGCATCGTTCTCTTCGTATCGTGCATTCCTCACCTTCTCATAGCCTTCAATGTGCCGTATGGCCTCTATGTGGCATCAGTCATCATGGGATTCTGCTTTGGTGCAGAGTGGACTTACCTCTTTACCATAATATCCGAGCTCTTTGGGCTCAAGCATTATGGTACTTTGTACAACTACGGCTCATTGGCCGCTCCACTAGGGTCTTTCATATTCAACGTGAGAATCGCCGGGCATTTGTATGACCGGGAGGGATTAAGACAACTCAAGGCGCAGGGCCTCACTAGGAAGCATGGCGAGGAGCTGCACTGTTATGGAGTCAAGTGCTATCAATTGGCCTACTTCATAATCACCGCGGCTACATTTGTTACCGCGCTCGTGTCTCTGATTCTTGTGGCTAGAACTAGGAAATTCTACAAAGGGGATATATACAAGAGGTACCAAAAAAAGGATTCTGCCTCAACTAATGTGACATTGAGAGGGTATTCAGGGAAGGAAGATGATGAGATGAATTAATAGTTGTACCGGTTTTCATTTGTTATTATCTAAATGCATTAAGTGGAAAAATGTAGTAGCGATTGTATGTAAGTGTGCATTTTTAGTTCATTTTCAGACCAATTTTTTCAAATAAGCCATTCAACCATACGTAATAAAATTACACAGTATGTAATATTATAAGGAATTAAGGATTATTATTAATTTTTGCAATATTAGATTGGTTTATATTTTATCAACTTTAACAAATTAATCTATGCTTTGGATAATCATAAATATATTAATGTCTATAAAGGTCGAATATTCGAATTTCTTTTAATTTGTATGTAGATTTTACCAACATACTTCGTATTAGCTTAGTCATATAACTTTACTATTATTGACTACGGAAGTACGGAGTACTACAAAGCCAAAATATTATTTGTATAGCTGTATGTATATACTCCCCCAGACCCTACCTTATATTAACAAGTAGGAAGATCTAGCCTTGGTCAAATACTTATACAGTTAATGCGTTGACTTTTCCCCATG
The DNA here is from genome assembly GCF_948465745.1 of Chenopodium album. Classification (NCBI taxonomy): domain Eukaryota; kingdom Viridiplantae; phylum Streptophyta; class Magnoliopsida; order Caryophyllales; family Amaranthaceae; genus Chenopodium; species Chenopodium album. The sequence goes on from NC_137835.1 coordinate 6,243,963, forward strand.
AAAGACAAAGTAGAACGTGTATTAACAGCTTCATGGCTTAAGGCCTTAATTTAAGCAAATCTTAAGCAATGATTATATTTATTATTATGCGGGTTAAACAATGACCATTATGGCAAGTGATTGGAAACATGCCTTGAAAATTGAATTCAAATGCCACCTTACTCGACAATCAATTCAAGATGCTAAAATAACTTTTTTTTAAAAAAAAAATTATTATTACTGGTTTTATATTACGGAATATTGGTTTTCGAATGATTGTCACTATTTTTTAAAATGATTTGCCTATGTATATGTATTGAAAGATTCTTTATGTATTTAAATTGAAAATAAAATGTAAGTTTAACAAGTGTTCATGAATGCTATTTATAAAAGCTGATTGTCGTCTTTTATGGAGTAATATGCACATAGTATAGTATAGTCTATAGTGTGTTGGTATAGCATGTGAAAACGTATATCCATTATCCATAATGTATATCATGTAAGTTTTATTTTTCTTATAACGTGGTAAACATGACTTCGATAGGTTTGAATTGATCAGTTGATCATCTACTTGATAGCATGCCCTCATAATTTTATACATTTAAATGTATAAAATTATTAGTGTGCAATTCATGGAGATCTTTGTTACTGCCTTTCATGATATGGTGGTTAAAGGAATATTCAATGCTGTATCAATCGCAAAAGATCTGGAATATAGAATCATAATTGAGCATGAATGTTATAATCTTCAGCTTGAATATTCTTGTGGTTTATGCAACGAATTTTGAAGAATGATGATAGTCCAATGTTATGACACGTATATTGATGTGAGTATTATATAGTTTTAGCAAAGATTTGCGTTGAAATGGAAAGATTGCCATGGTATGGGAGTTGCCGTTGTCATCAATATCACCATGTAATCAAAGTAGTAATCTTTAATTTCCAAGTTGCATACATATGTAATGTTGATTGTCACTCTTTTGATGGAGTTGACTTGACATAGTCAACTTGGGGGTTACAAGACTTACAATAGTGATAAATGTATCACTCCTTTAACACAAAACTATGAATGAAGTAATGTTTACCCATATCGTCATTGTTATGTATTAATTACGTAATACCATCAAATAAATAAACCCTTAAAAAATATGAATTTGACTCGACTAAAAGTTTATAATAAGATGTAATACTGTAAGAGTATGTGTTCAAGTGTCAAATATATATGACAATTAAAGGTAGTAGCAACCTAGTAGAATTTTTTGCAAAACAAAATGTATTAATTAACGTTACATCTAGTATGATTGTCAAGTATTCGACACGAGTATTAGGAAAAATAAAGAGTCAGAGTACTCGATAAATATCAAATTGTTTATTGTGATTGTGTCTAAATTTATAATACGAAGTACTATTACTTAATCAGTGGTGTTATAACTGATGTTCACTCTAGAATTTTTTCAGGGGCAGTTGTGATCAAAGTCTTTGTGCTCCCGTGAAAAAAAATACTACCTCCAGTTATGAGTTGGTCTCTTACGTTATGAGCATCACAATTTATGACCAAATTAAACTAACAAATTATATTGTTGATAGTCAATTAGTGATGCCAACTTGAAAGTTGCAGAAAATCTACTACTGGAAGAATTGATAAGAAGAAAAAAAAAAACCATATTAGCCCGTCAAATTTTAAATCGAAATCATTTAATTGTCTGAAATCGACCGAATTAAATGAAAATCGAAAACCGATTAAAGACCAGTTATTTGAAACCGAAAACCAACCCAAACCGTATTATAGTTAACCCAAAACCGAACCAATCAAATGATGTTAAACCATATTAGTACTGAACCCGTTAACAAATCAAACCAACTTTAAACCGAATTGAAATAGCACCAAACTATGAAGGATAAATAAAAAAACGTGAAAGTTGCATAAAATATTTTGACAAAAAATCTACGTAGTACAAAAGAGAATAGAGCTAGTGGGCCTAAAATAGCTCCAAAGATAAGATAAAGCCATAAAGGTGATAAGGGATTATCAAATACTACACCATAATCCATAACTAATTAACTACTTATGATTATGAATGTTAATTAAGAATTTTAGAGCCCGATTCTTAATTGGACCCAGTCCAAACTCGCAAGGATTTTGTTTCATCCGAATTCAACTCCCGCTTGCCATCACACAAAACCCAGGTAAACACAAAAAAGGGAAGAACTTGATTTTGGAGGTGAACTTTGCTTTGATTTTCATCTGCAATTTGAATGGTATCTTACTATGTTTTAACTAATTAACTTGTAATTTTCATGTTGTTTTTTTATTTTTCTCAGTGTTTGTATTGTATGAATTAAGCTCATTTTACACTAGTTTATCTGGGGTTGATGAAGAATGACTAGAGGTTTTCTGGGTATTTATTCAATTTTTAGTTTCATAACCCCATTGTTGTATAAGAATGTTCGATCATTATATAAGTTATACGTAGTGTGACTATGTTTTCCATGCTTTGTACCTTGTTATTTGATGAGCATTTGTATGAAATTTCAATCAGTATTGAGGGTTTTGACTGGCCCCCTATTTTAAAGAATTACCATTCTATCAATTTAAGAATAAGTTATAATCAGCTTGGTATTCTATGATTATTATAACTAAAATTTGAGGATATGTGTGTTTACATGAAAATTGTAAGAGGGGTGGAGATATGGTGTCTTAACCCCACATTGATCCAACATCAGCCGTGTGAGACTACGAGCGCGGTCTCCAGTTCAGCATTTTGCTGTTTATACCAACAATTTCTCTTCTATTTCATGCTTAGATGGGACATTGGGAGAATTCGACGAGTGTTATTACTTGACCTTGCCTTGGGTGGGACTGTGGGAGCCTTGTTAGAGGCACTTTTTTCTTGGTATTGATAATGGTGATTGCTTGTGCACATTAAGTTTGCTTGTGTACACTAGGGTCTTAATCGTGAATAAGCACTATTAGCATTTGCCTGTAAAAACCATTTAAACCACTTTTCTAGACATTCTAGTATGTAGAGTGTACCAATTGCGGGGGGTTGTATAGTGAGTTGTCTTCTATGGGTGTACAGGGAAGAAACCTAAATGATGTGATTTAGAGCAATCACGAACTTCCTTTGGATGGCTTAAAGTGTGATTCCCATGCAATGGCAATGGCTCTACAATCATGAAATGATGATGGCAATGGCACTACAAACCATGGTCATAGTTTGGTTCTAGTTGGAAGTTTGCCTTCTGATGCTTCTTAATGTTTTTTACCATTTCTAAAGTTTTTTTTTACCATAAATGTTAGTGATTGGACATGTAAATGATGTTACATAGCTTGTGTTTTAATATATATTGCTATGAGATTCTTAACTAGTATAGGCAGTAGAGTGACATAGGCATAAATGTGATCATTTATCTACATTCTCAGGTCCTTATGATAATAAAAGGGCTCTTCAGGAGGTATGAGAGATGGAATCCTGTGCATCCAACCCACGGAGCCTTTTGGGGAATGGGAGTAGGGATTGGTTGCGGTGTGGGTTGGGGTCCTGGTTTTGGACCTGAGGTGATTGGATATGTTGGTGCCGGATGTGGAATTGGATTTAGTGTCGGTATTACTCTAGTTGGTTTTGGCATTGGCCTTCCTGTATATACTCTCAACGATGCTCCTAAAGGTAACATCATTGCTGATTACTCAACTGTTATGTACATTAGAATTACCCATCCTACAACTAAATTCAATTACACCTTCATTTTAAAGGAGAAATATTGCTACCTAGGATTATTCAACTTTCATTAAAGCCGTAATTCCTTTTTGTTTACATTTACTTATGGCAGGCGTGATGATAGATAACAAAACGCGAAGTCACTATAGTTTCAAAGATTTGGCAAGGGAGTTGATGTACATGTTGAACCTCATCTAAGTTCTTTAGGTTGTCGGTTTTAAGATATAGATGGCCTTTGCAATAATTTCAATTTGTCTTGAAGCATAATTATGGCATGTTGCCACTTGCCACACCAATGAAATTCTCCTTTTTAAGGGTACCATGCGATGGATCTGGAGGTTGATGCTGTATAGGTCAACTATATTAGGATAATAGGAATAGGAGTTAGGGATGAAGATAAAAAAAGAGCAAGTTGTTATAATTATTATGAGATTATCATGCAAAGACTCACAGATTTAGGTTAAAAGATTGTGACTAAGCAAAGATTGCTGGAACATTCTCATGTCTATGTTTTAATACATGAATCAATTTCAATGGTTGGAAGCACTTGCAATTTTCAAGAGAGCAAGTTTACAACAGTTTAGATGAGACTTTATTAAATATCTGTCCCTTATAAAGAACACTGGCCTATTCAGCTCTGCCTCAAGTGCATTTTTAGTGGTTCTGATGATTGAAGAATGTAACATAATTGGCAAAATGCCGAATTTAGTTTCCTTTGTTTTCTGGTCATGGTGACATTAGCTATATTTCTGATTTTGTACCTCTGTTCTATTCTATTAAGATTTCTTTGATTGCATTTTAAGTGTAAACTTTATTCTTATCTGCTAAGTGGCTGATTTTTTTGGTTGTGAGGAGTTAAAGATGAATTTTCATTGTCTTAGCTAGCCTTAATGTTTACGAATATATGCTGTCTAATTATGCCTTTTCTTTTATTCTCATTTTGGCTGATTGCTGGAGCTTAGATTTTTGAGCTTCCATTTTTGATTGGGAGGTTATGTTTTCAGCTTTAATAGCCACAAAAAGCAATACTTGGGACATTCCATCTCAGTTTCGGAGATTGCAACAGAAGGCAAATGACAGCTTTTCATTCTTGAAGGACTTAGATATTTTGAAAGGGACAGATAAATTCGATGGAGAAAATGCAATATCTTCACAGAGAAAGGCTATTTCTGAAAGTTCTGAAGTATTGAAGGAAAAAAGTTCTGAATCTGATAGAGGTAAGCATATAAAATACATGTTCTTGAGTATTGGAAGGTTGTTCTTTACCTAAATCCCAACTTGTTTTTTAAATTTCATTTAACTGTCTGGATTTATTATTCATCATTAATCTAAAGAATACATTTGAGATCCAAGCTGACTCTTACTCTGTGCTATTCCGGTCATCAAATTGTTTATTCTCATTAGTCCCTCAGAGTTCTTAGCTGCTATAATACAACAAGCTGCTTACTCTACCTTCCAATATCTTCCTTGCAAGATGTAGTGCAATCTTTCCTTCGTTCCATGCCAATATGCCATAGATTCTGTACATTGATTCTGTGTCTCCTCTTTGTCGTAAAAAAACATCTTCACTTATCACAAAATTTATGCTTTCTTTTCTGGATTTAACATATCGTGTTTAGTTGCTGGTGAACTAGGTGAAGAATCCTAGTTTATTAGCCAAATATCTGAGTTTATGCTGTCACTTCACAACTCTCATGTTAGAAAGTTGATGCTCATGATAGAAACAATTACTAGTATTTGTCTATTTGATGATTATGGGCCTTGTGGCTTGCAATTAACTGTCATTAATTTTGTTTTTTAATTTACAAAATTGTGATATTATTACTCTCTGACATGCAGATATCAAAGATTGATACTAGTGAGGCTAGATCATGGCAAGCAAAAGCTACATATGAAGAGCATATTGCACTTTGTAGGTTTGAGTATAGAAAATCCACATTGTAAATCATGGACATCAGGTCTGACATGCTCATATCTAGGACGGAGCTTTGTGAGCCTGAGCTATGTGGAGTGAAGCAAAAACTAATATGAAGAGCATAGTGGGATTAGCTTCGGAAGTGTTAGTATGACACAGCTACCTTGTGGATTATGTCCATTAGATCACCTCCGAATCCAGTATTCAAATTCTTTTTATTCATGTGTGATTGTAGAGCTAAATTTCCTCTTTTGACAGTTTCATGTAATTCCCATTGGCATTTTAATAAATGACATTAGCATGAGGAATCTGGCAATTTTCCAACCTCTTGAATTTATGCGGTACAGCTGAAAAGAACTAAAGAACCTTTGAGCAGCCTCGTAGCAAGCAGCAGTTGAAGAGGTTATGGGTGCATAATTTGAAGGTGCGTTCATAGCCAGCAGTATCAATAGATAATTTGGTATTTGCTGACATCCAATGATGGGCACTCATGACCACTGAGAAGACTGAGCTCTTGGAGGGCCATAGCCTGGTGGTGGAGGTATCATGGAAAGCAGTTGCGAGGTAATACCCTACTTATCTCTCTCAAAAGAAAAATGGTAACGCCCTACTTCAGGCTCTAACTTGATTGGGTAATACCGTAATAGCCCTTGAGAAACTCGCTCCAAGAACGTCATAAGTCTCATAACCACACAAAAGCTTAAGGGGGGAATCAAGGGTCTTTCTTTCCTGTTCTAAAGTCCCAAAGTGTGATAGTGATTTTTTGGTACCAGATGCTGCGGAAGGTCAGTATCAGGGTGGGGAAAAATGACATAGATTTCCTTGTTATCCCCACCGTGCTATAACAATTGATCCAATATGGATGCCCCTCTAGAAGCTAGCTGTGTCCAAGTGTTTACTGAAAGATACAAGGCGATGCGAGCAGGGCAGTTGTCATAGTAATATTACTAAGAAAAGGCCACAACTTTGGCAAACGTTGTGTTCCTTCAACATTTTTACCTGTTGACACTAGTGAATGTATAAGTTGGTACATAGCAAGGCGAGTTTAGGGTCTTTCTCATGCGACCCCCAAAATTCCCAATTAGTATTGAAGACTGAAGTACCATGGTGAAATGAAGCTGATATGAGTTCATGAACTTGGATTATAATTACAAACTCTAACAAAAAGTTTAGGGAAATTCTCACTGGTAATCACGAACTTTTATTTTTTCTCAATGGTAAACCATAAAACTTTTGATTATCAATGGTAACCATGAATTAATATTACTAAATTAATGGTAACTTAAGTTAAACAATTTGTAAATTTCCTTTACCATGGTTTAGCAATCGACCTACAAAAAGACATTAATACCCTTATGCATAACCACTTCTTTCTTCTTCCTTTCTCTTTCCTCCTCCCTGCTGCAACTCCCTTCCCAGCCACCACCGTCATTGTTAAACTACTTGTTAAGGTCAGAATCGGAGCAAACTCGGAGTGACATAGCTTTAGTGTTGTATAACCTATGGCTTGATCATAGCAACCGAGTGAAACACGTGAAACAATTCAAAGACAAACCTCAGGACGCTACCATTCGAGCCGCAAAACCCAGAGAATTCAACGGCAAACCCCGACAAATTCGACCTAAAACTAACAAATTTGGCCCCAAAATCAACGAATTCGACCACTAATTCGACCCCAAATCAACATATTCGGCAAATTTGACCCCAAAATCAACAAATTTGACCCCAAAAATCAACAAATTCAACCTCAAAATCGACAAATTCAACCCCAAAAATCAATCGGGGAAGAAGATCAGAGGGAATCGAGGAAGAGAGGAGAGTGGCTGATTTCGGCTAGGGAGGATGGCTGGTTTCGGCGTCCTCGAGAAGCAGTTTTGGTGGTGATGAGAGGAGAGAGTGTGTGGGTCGGGAACAGGGGAGAAGGTGCTCGTTCTAGGATTAGGGTGTCGGTGGTGGGGTCTCCGGCGGGGGATGGGGTTGAGTCACCGTTAGCCGGACGAGCTGAGCGGCGGGGAGGGGGGTTGCTGGTTGCCTGGTAACTGGGGAGGGGTTCAGATTTATTTTGTTTTTTTTGTTGTTTTTTAAATAATTTGAAGGGTATTAATGTAAATTTATTGTTACTTAACCCAAGATTAACCCTAGTTAATCTTTTAATAATATTAAAATATCATTAATGTTACCATTAGTTTAGTAATATTAATTCATGATTACCATTGATAAACAAAAGTTTTAGGGTTTACCATTGAGAAAAAATAAAAGTTCGTGATTACCAATGAGAATTTCCCAAAAGTTTATGAAACTTTCGCATCCTCTGCTTCGTACACTTCTACTATGTGAATGTGACCGATGAGATAATAGCAGGATTTGAGTTTCAATTCAATGTCCTTTAACTTGTTGCTACAAAATTGCACCATATATGTCATGAATATTTGCAACTTGGAGACAACTCTACTAGTCATTGTTGGTTTCCTAGTTTTTTTCGACTTTAATATGTGATGTTAGATATCTTAGTTGACATTTTTTTTTTCTAATTGCAAGTGTATCGGGTAGATTTTTTTTGTAATTTGACATTTTTTAAACTCATTTTAAGATATAATATGTAAAAATAAAATCGTTAAATGAAGCTTTTGTCATTTTAAGAAATATCAAATGATTCTAGGGCTGCAAACGATCCGGGCCGAGTCGAGTTTTAGTCTGTTCGAGTTAAGCTTGATAAGGAACATTCGTGTTCGAACTATCTCGAGCTTGAACGAGCTTTTTAAAATCTTGTTCGAGCTAGGCTCGTTAAGAATTTGGCTTGTTCGAGCTTTGTTCACGAACGTACTCGTTTGCATTTCGAGTTTAAGTTCGAGCTTGAACGGGTCTAAATCGGGCTTTTCTATAGAATAAGGTAATGACGGAGTTTTCATGCTTTTACATGATGAA